>NW_028077960.1:0-1200000 GCF_014824575.4 Sturnira hondurensis
CTTCCCTCCACCACCCACCCTTGTCCTGTGGCTGTGCGGGCTTTAGCTCTCATTCTTGTGCTGCAGCCTGCGTGGACCTGAGGACGCTGTGCTGGGCAGAACAACCTGGCCACTACAGGACACACCTGGTGGGAGTCTGCTCGCAGCTGGTCCCTGGAGGGGTCAGACCCCCAGAGACAGAAAGGAGGGTGCAGGGGCTGAGGGAGGGGGTGGGGGGTAGTGTTTGAGGGGCAGAGTTTCCACCTGGGAAGGTGAGCACGAGCTGGAGACGCAGCAATGCACTTGGTGCCACAGAGGACAGTCAAGATGGTGGTTCTACCTTATACATATCTCACTATGGTGAAGACCAAGCTCTGTCTTCCTCCCTCTGACAGCGGGGACTTTGGCTCCTCCCCAGAGCCGGGCACACAGTAGGTGGTCAGTGACAGGTTGAGGGAGTGGAAGAGCAAAGAGGTGATCTGCCTCCAGCTGGTGGAGAGGCAGGAGGGCACAGAGAGGCGGTGACAGGTGCAGCCTGAAGCAGCACCTGCTCCTCGTCTTCAGAGCGAGCTTCCCAGCAGTGCTTCCCAACTGAGGCGCGTCTGCCCCTCAGGGGCATCTCCCCACATCTGCAGACATTTGTCTGTCACTACTGGGTGGAAGGAAGGGGGGTGCTGCTCGTCACTGGAGAGCAGAGGCCAGGGAAGCTGCAAGGGACCCACAAGGCACAGGAGGGCCCCCAGGAGGACTCAGCCAGCCCCAGTGTCAACAGTGCAGAGAAAGAGAAACCCAGCTGCAGAGATACCTCCTCCTGGAAGGCCCCCCTGATTTGACGCACCTACTGCCTCACACAGCCCCTTCTCTCCTGGTAACACCAGGGCAGATGAAGCAGGCTGGGTAAGCCCAGGGCAGTGGCAGGATGGGGTTGGAGTCTGGCAGTGAGGCTCCTTCCTCCAACCTGTGCCAGGTGCTGAGGTTCTGAGTGAGCACAGGGCAGACGGTGCATTGGGGCTGCATGGGGTCTGGGTCGGGGCTCTGCGTGGGTCCTGTCTGAGGACCACGGGTGCTCAGGGCAGGACCTGGGAGTCACTGCTGCTGTGCTGGGCCGAGACTGGCGAGGAGAGAGGCACAGACCCGGGCACGAGGATCCTGGACCCAAAAGAAGAACTGACACCCTCAGGCCTGTTCCCCGCCCCACCCCCAGGTTTCCTGTTTTTCCCCCTCGAAGTGGGTGAGGGATCCGGGCTGGTACCACAGAGGGGAAGGGGGGTGCATTTCGGGACAGGAACCCCAGTTGAGAGCTCGCCCCCAAAGCATCCTCTTGTCTGCAGGGAAAGCAGGCCAGCTCCCTGTGCGGCCAAGTGTGGAGCTGGAGGGGCCCACGCTGGAGCCCCAGGGCCAAATACGGGGATACTGGGCCCTGCCTCAGCATGCCTGCTCCTCCCACAGGACTTGCTCCACACTTTCTCCCCCTCTTTTCTGGGCCCTTGTCGCCAGGGCAGCCCCACTCTCCTTGCAGACTCTGGGCGGAGGCGGAGCATTTTTCCCAGTGTCTCTGGAGTGGTCACCTCCACACCCCACCCCGGACCGAGGCTGGTCGCTTTTCCAAGCAGTCTGCTTGGCCGTCCTGTGGCTGCTGCTCTAGGTCAGTCCTGGCCCCGCCAGGCCATTCAAGACTGTCTCCCTCAGTACCCCCTCCTTCCTGGCCCCACAACAGCTCTCCAGGTTCCCGAGGGCCCAGCACTGTCCCAGTTCCACCCAGCAGCCCCCTGTGACCCCTCCAATGCCCAGCTGACAGTTCTGTCCCCTCTGGAAACAGCCGTTCTCTCTTATCTGACAAACCATGCATTGGGCTCACAGTGGGCCCAGACTGAGGCTTTGAGGGACACCTAGGGGACAGCACCAGCAGCCCCAGCCCACCAGCACTGTTCATTCAGCACACGTGCACCGAGGGCCCCGCACCCCACACAGGGGACACCATGCAATGTGACGAACAAGGCTGCACTGTCCCCACCGTCCTGGAGTGCACGCACCCGGGAACAGTCCAGCCCAGCCCTTCCCAGTTGGTGAGTGGCCTGGCTCAGTTCTGGTTGGGACATGGACACAGGTGGGTGTCCATCCTGGGGTGAGGAGTCGGCCCATCCTGGAGTGGAGGGGGTGGCCCTGGACAGCCCCTAACTGAGGTGGGGTGGGATTCAGGACCGGGGAACATGGTGCGGGGAGAAAGAGCAGGTGGGCCAAGTGCCACCTGTCAATACAAGGCTAGGCGGACTGACAGTTAGGGCTGGAGCTGGGACTCTTATGGCCTGAGTTCAAGTCCTGCCTCTGCCACTTAGGAACTGTGTGGCCCTGGGCAAGTTACTTTACTTCTCTGTGCCTCACACCCTTCATCCCTAAGGCAGCATGGGTGACAGAAGCATCTTCCACGTAGGGTGAGGGTGAATATTACATGTGCTACTGCATCAGAGATGCTAAGATGTGTACCCAGCACACCTTGCTACTAAATTAAAGTGCACAGCACAGCCGCCAGCACCAGAGCACAGTTCTGTCCGGTCGTCTCCCCCATCTTACTTCCTCCTCCCCCTCCTCTCTCTGTGCCCATCTACTGGGTTCAAGTCCCAACCCTACCGCTGACCCCCATCAGCCATTTGGCCCCATGGGCTAGCGTCTCAGAACCTGTGTGCTCCCCTGAGACGTGCAGACAATAATAGCTCGGACTTCACCGGGCTGTGGGTGTGCGAGGTGAGGCCATGCATGAACACGCTTTCCTGGGGCGAGCCCCGTGCTGGCTCTTCCCTCAGCAGAGAAGGCACGCCTCAGGTTGGCCTCTGCGGCCAGGACAGCGGCACGCACAGAGCTCATGTGAGTGAGTGTGAATATGTGGTATCTGCCACATGCATAGGCGTGTCTGTGTGGCAGTGCCGTGAGTGTGCACCTGGGTGA
The DNA here is from genome assembly GCF_014824575.4 of Sturnira hondurensis. NCBI lineage: Eukaryota > Metazoa > Chordata > Mammalia > Chiroptera > Phyllostomidae > Sturnira > Sturnira hondurensis. The sequence goes on from NW_028077960.1 coordinate 2,923, forward strand.
GTGTGGGAGTGCAGCCCCGTGGGCACGCGGGAGTTGGGGCTGGTGGTGGGAAATGAGCATCGGTTTGCCGGGAGAAGGAGCTGGGGCTGAGGCCCGAGGGCTGACCAGGAGGTCTGCATGAGAAGGGGGTGGGGGTGGTGGGCAGCGGGTGTCACAGACACCCTCTCCGGGTGTGTGGGGACCTGGCTGGGCAGAGTAGCAGCCAGCCAGAAAGACACATTTGCTGCCGGCACTGCGGGCTGCCGGCGAAGGGCCACAGGAGGCCACAGCAGAGGCAGGAGCTCTCATGTTAGAAGGTTGACCTGGTTCTGGGCCCCACTGCCCTGACGTGCACTAGCAAACACCTACCAGGAGATCATGTGCTCGGTGGCCGAGCAGAAGAGCTCCATGGTCACACATAGGTCCTGGGTTCGAGCCCTGGAAAGTGGGCAAACTCCTCACCCTCCCAGGGCCCTGGGTTGCCCAGCACCCCAGCGGGCCTGCTCAGTGCAGACTGCCTAGTGGTGCCTCCCACACCTCAGCGCACCCCTCCAGTAGAGTCGGCACCGCCGCCCCAGTGCCCAGAGGCGCCCAGCCCAAGGTCTGGCCGGCGTGGGCTCAGGCACGCCCAGCCATAGGACGGTGGCACTTCTGGCCTCCTTGGGATGGCCAGGCACCTGTTTGAGGTGCCAGTGATCAGAGCTGAGCCACCCCCATCTCCACGTGCCCAAGGCTCAGAGAAGGGAAGCCACTTGCCTGTAGTCACACAGCAAGAGGGGTAGCCAGTGACCCCCAGGCTCATCCGACCTGAAGGCCACGCTCTTCAGCACATACTTAGCGCTTCAAAGTCAAGCAACTTTAAAGGCTGGCAGAAGAGGTGGCTGAGGCTGGTGACGGGGTCTCTGCACTTCCCAGCAGGACCTGGCACCAAGCAGATGCCTGGGAAAGGGCCAGTCTCTGAAGACCCTGTGTCCAGCACTGTGCCAACAGCCTCACACAGAGTAACACCTTAAGCGACCCAGCCCCTCAGGAGCTGGGTCCTCTTTTCCCCCCCTTTTTTGTTCAGGGAAAACCGAGGCTCCAGAAGGTTGAACTCCAGGCCCAGGCTTCCCAGGCAGCAAGACTAACAAGAGCTGAGGGTATTTGGGGCTTACTCTGTGCCAGGCCTCGTTCAAAGCACATCGGCCATTCACGTAGAGCTGTCCACCGCCCTATGGTATCGGTGTTACTAATATCATCCTTTTCTTTCATTTTTTTTTAAAGAGAGAGAGAGAGAGACATTAATTTGTTGTTCCACTTATCTATGCACTCACTGGTTGCTTTTCGTATGTGCCCTGACCAGGGATGGAACCCACAACCTTAGCGTACTGGACAGCGCTCTAACCAACTAAGCTACCCAGCCAGGGCTTCACGTCAGCATTTTATAAATGAGGAAATTGGTTTTGAGGTTCAGCCACTTACCCAGATCCCATGGGTACACACATTTATCGAGCTCCTGCCGTGTCCCTTGCATGGGGTGGGCTCTCGGGCACTCAGCTCTGGTGTCAGCCTGTGACCCTGCACACCAGCTACATCTCCTGGTTCACTCTGCGGTGCAGGGCTCTCGTCTGAGAGCTGAGCACAACCAGCCAGTGGTCACTGTGCCTCTCGACCTTCAGGCGCTGAGATCTGGCCCTCCTGCTCGTGAGACGCAGCCCCCAGCCAGAGCTGTGACAGTGCCACCCTAGGGACCACCTGGACAGGTGGTGAGCACCCCACCCCTGGGAGGATCCAATCAGGGCTGCCATGGAAGAACACCCCTATTCAGGTGAGAGGACTCTTTGGAGCTGACCCTGACCTCCTGCTCCCCACCAGGAGAGAAGAGGGGCTGCGGGGTCCCCTCTGGGAAGAAGAGTGGGTGTCTGGAAAAGGCGCACTCTGTGGGGGCAGGTGCGCCCTGAGTGGCCTTCCTGGCCCAGAGCCATGCAGAAAGGGAAGCCCCAGGCACCTCCCTCTCTGACTCACACCCTGGAAACCAGAACAAAGCAGCCCCTGGGAGCCCAGGGACCAAGTGGAGGGGGACTCGGAGCAAGAGAGGTTCTGAAGGATGAGTCCCCACAGCCAGGATGAGGGGCGGGGGCCTGGACCTGCAGTGGAGTCTCCAGGTAGAGTTTGAGGGGGCAAGACCTGGGGTGAGGCCTGGAGGGTCTGATGTTGGGGAAAGAGCTGGGGAAGAGTTCAGATATGGGGAAGAACTGAGACCCCATATCCTGTGTTTAGGGAAGGGTCCCAGGGGTGGGGGTGGGGAGACAGGCATCAAGGTAAGGGCTGGGATCAGAGAGAAGGGAGGCCCAGCTCCCAGCAGGTGAGTGGTGAGGGAAGCTGGACCTATAAAAGGGAGGTGAGCCACAGGAGAGCGCATGGTGGGGGTCAGCGTGTCTGGAGGGGCTCAGGGAAGCGGGGTCTCAGCTCCGGGCCTTGGGCACGTCTCTCTGGACAGTGGCCTGGTCCCAAGTCAAGCTCGCTGTCAGCTGCAGTTTGGGCAGAAGGCACAGCAGACTTCGGGCTGGTTAGACAGTGGGACAGACTCGGAAACACACAGATGCAGAAATGCACATGGAAGATGACTTGAGGGGATGGGCTACAGAGGAGGCTGGGGGGCCACTGAGACCCTTGGCTTCAGTGTGGGCTCCCAGGCCTGAGTGGCGGGGCAGGGCCAGAGCTGGGGCCCCACCCTCCTGCATGCTGCTCATCGCTCCCCATCCCTGGCAGACGTCCTGAAACTGCACAGACGGCGGCGGTGCTGCCGGCCAGGAGTGCTGACTGCGCTGCTGGCGCTGATGATGACCGCACTGTGGGCCGGGCTGTTGACTCTGCTTCTCCTGTGGCGTGAGGACACCCCCAAAGCCCAGTGCAGCCCACCTCTCCTTTTCCCTCCCAGATCCCCACTCTGAGGTCCTGGGGGCCCAACATGCCCCTTGGAGCCCAATGCTTCCCACCTCAGCCATGCCAGCCCCTTCGCATGTCTCTTCCTCCACTCTCGAGAGCCTCCACTCTGGCTCAGCACCCCTGTCTCCCACCCTGTGGGCACCCCCACGTGATACACCCAACGGCTCTGTCCTCACCTAGCAGGTGGGGTGTGGGTGGGTGGGGGACCTGAGAAACCCTTCCTCTCCTCTCCTCCTGCCCAGGCTGGGACACTGTACAGAATCTGAAACAGCTGGAAGACACCGCTGCCCTGAACAGTATGGAGGGGCCGGGGTGGGAGAGGGAGGCTAGGACACCAGGCTCTGGTCCTACCACTGTCAGATGCGGGAGAAAGGCCGAGGGTCAGCCTGAGCCCTTCCCCCATGCGGTGCGGGGGTAACCCAGTGACTCCTGGTGGAAAGGCTCTGAGAAGTGCCCAAAGGAGGGTGAGGGAGGGTCTCCGCCTGTATGGTGGGTGTTGTTTCATAGCTCTGCGGTGGGAGCAAGCCAAGACTGTGCAACCCCGAGTGGGCACCTGGCAGCCAGCCAGCTCTCAGGGAATGCCCCTGCTTCTATGTTGAATGCTGGAAGGGACAAGGGCACACAAACTCGTTCTATTGCCTGCACCTTCCTCTGCCCTGGAGATCAGAAACAGAGCTGTAGCCGTGGTGACCACGGGAGGGGGCTCTCAGCACCTGGCACTGTGGAAGGGGCAGCGGACTCGAGGACCTGCCTGCCTGGCCCCTGAGGACATGTCCTCCTTCCCCCAGTCTCTCAGGTCTCCAAGGACTTGGAAAGATACAAGGGTGACCAGATGGCCGGGAGGTCCCAGGGTGAGTGACTTCTGCTAGGGGTCTGGGAGAAAAAGAGGAAAGGAATTTGGGTGACATGTGGGCACAGTGTCCAGACCACCTGTGACTTGCAAAATGAGCAGGTGGCCCTCCAGTGTCTCGCTCAGAGCTGAGGGGACACTGAGGGGACAGGGGTGCCCCTGACAGACTTGCTTACCACTGAGCCCTCCCCTGCAACCAGAGGCCCAGGCACTGCAGACCATGGAGGAAATCCAAGCAGAACAGAGGAGAATGAAAGACCAGGGTGAGAGACGGGGGGTGGGGGGGAGGAGTCCGAGAGCCACCAGCGTCACCCCTGACGCCCTCCCTGATGCCTCCGCCAGACTCCGAGCTGTCGCAGGACCTGGATGGACTCCGAGAGGATCTGACCAACCTCAAGTCCCAGGGTGAGGCTTGGGAGGGTCTGCAGGCTGGTTGGGGCCAGGAAGCCCCCACGTTCGTCTGTGACCACCACCCCCATGCGCCCCCCCAGGCTTGAACGAGAGACGCGCAGCCTTGACTTCACTGGAAAAGCTCCAGGAGGAGGTGTCCAAGCTGTGGGTGGAGCTTCGAGTGGCCAACGGTGAGCTTGGGCGTCTGTGCCTTCAGGCGCGCTGGTGCACGCCTGTGACGACACAGTACGTGCTCCAGTGTAAAGGGCGGGCGTGTGCGTGACAGGGCCACAGGGGGGCACGCGAGAAAGCCCTTTCTGAGTCGGGCTGCTTCCCTCCGGCGCCCTGATGGTGGGGGTCCCACATGTCCGCTCCAGGTAAAAGTAGGCCTGTGTTCACCACCTCTGGGGTTTCTGAGCTGATGGTCCTCTGCCCGCCACGCTCAGCAGAGGGCCAACCGCAGGAGGCCCTCAGCCAAAGCCCCCCAAAAGACTGCCTGATGCCGCCAGAGGGCTGGGGGTCCCTCATCAGTGGCGGGTGTGGGGACACCACGGCCTCTTCCTCATGGGTGGCCATGCCAGGGCAATGCTGGCTGGCACAAGGCTCACGAGGGTGGCCCCAGCAGGCCAGCACAGAGGGCAGACGTGCGGTCACTGTGCCTCTGCCCCACTCCCCTGCCCCTGCATTTCTGGCTTTCCACCTCTGGGAAGCCCCAGCCACCCAGCTGGGCGAGAAAAGAGGAAGGATCTGCGCCTGGTGAAGGAGCACGGCCCCCGGGACCTGGTGTGGCCCTGGAAATTCCAGCGGAGACCCCATGCTCCCTGGGAGTTGGGGGCGGGGTCTGGACCAGCGACCTCGGAAGGGCCACCTATGGTGGACGCCCAGCTTCAGGGCCGTCTCTCCATGACCCGTGACACACAATCCTGCCCCCAGCCCCCTGCCCTCGGCCCCCTACCCAGAGTTTCCCTGGACGGGACCAGGGGCGGTCTCTTCCTATTTCCCCCGGCACCTGCACTGGCCACAGTTCCGTGAGCGAGCAGCACCCCCGGCTCTGCTCCTCCCACGGCTGCACGGAGTTCTGTGGGCCCCAGGCCCCCACAGTTCCTCTCGAACGGCACCCTAAGAAAACCCACTTTCATTTACTAGTGACTAGGAGTGCTAATGGCAGCGACAGTGCCTGAGAGTTTCCCTTGCTGGGGTGGGGGGGGGGGAGTAAGGGGAGAGAGACCAAGGTGGCTCTGGGTCAAGGTCATGGGCACCCTGCCAACCAGCCCCCTCCTCACTGCTCACAGCCTCTCCTGGCCAATGAGAAGAAAGCCAACTCAATACCCCAGAAGGTGGGCATGTGCTGGTGTGGGGGGCCTGGTCCAGCCAGGAGACAGTGCTGGCTCAACACTGCTTCGGCTGGTGCTGACGGCATGGCCATGTGGCTCCGGGGCTGGGTAGGTGCTGCTGGCCAGTGCCAGTGATGGTAAAGGTGGTAAAGGTGCTGCTGGATGTGGTGGAGTCTGGGGCCATGGCATTGGCAGTTGAGATGCTGTTGATGATGGAGGCTTTGTGGTACTGGTGTTGGCGATCCAGCGCGTCTGCCTGTAGACACGTTTGTGGGGAGGACATGGGTGATGAAGGTGCTGCTGCCCATCGTGCCGGGGGCCAGGTGGTGGTGCAGGGGACTGAGGTGCTGCTGCCACAGGTGTGCTCAGGGTGGCATCACTGGCAGCTGACATGCTGGTGGCTGAGAGGTGTACCTGCGCTGTGTCGTGGCTGCCATTCCGCAAGCAGCAGAGGCTCTTTGAGGCGCTGGCACTGGCAGCTGCGGAGGTCCCTGGTGGGGCCACTCCACCCAGCAGCACCAGAGCTCCAGGGAGGACCTGTGAGACTCTGTGTTAGGCTCTCTGGTGGGTCTGCTTTCAGCCCGGACCCCAAAAGTGACTCCAGGGAAGATGCTGCCACCCACTCTGCTCACTGTACCCTTGGTGCCCACCACGATGTCCACCACCGTGCCCGCCACAGCCCCAGCCACGGCGCCCACCCTGGTATCCACCACAGCTGTCCCCCTGAGCCTCTCCTCCACCCCAGGCTCCATGTGTGACACGTGCCCTGAGGAGTGGGTCAGTTTCCAGCGGAAGTGCTACTACTTTGGGGAGGGTGCCAAGAGGTGGATCCAGGCGCGGTACGCCTGCAGTGACCTCCACGGGCGGCTCGTCAGCATCCACAGCCAGGAGGAGCAGGTGGGCCTGGGCTCTGCAGAGGGTGCGGCCAGCACGGTGGCCGGGGAGGTGGGGCCCCAACATGGCCTCTTGGATGGCAGAGGGATCCAAGCACACCCCAGCCCTCCAGCCCTGTCCTGCTCCTCAGGACTTCCTGGCCAAATATGTCAACAAGAAGGGCTCCTGGATCGGCCTTCGGGATCTGAACATAGAGGGGGAATTTGTCTGGATGGACGGGAGCACCCTGGACTATAGGTGAGTGGCAGTGTCGGGGGGATGTTGAGCAGATGGCCCCCAGGCCCAGGCTCAGAGGGGCCGCCTTGTGATGAGGGCAGGGTAGGTGGGGGAGTGTGTCCCAGGCCCAGAGCTGGGGGAGCTTCTGTCACAGTAGGATGGATGTGGTCAGGGTTTGGAGGAGGAAGGCCTAGGCTGGGGTGGAGGAAGGCAGGGGGCAGTGGAGAGGGGGTGAGGAGGACGGAGGCTGGGGGCGGGGCGTTTAGGCTGAGGCAGGGAGCCCCTCCCCCCACCCCCACCCACCCTAACGCAAAGCCTCCCACTCCAGCAACTGGCGGCCAGGGGAGCCCAACAACGGGGGAGAGGGCGAGGACTGTGTGATGATGCTGGGCTTTGGGCAGTGGAACGACGCCTTCTGCAACACCCATCTCGAGGGCTGGATGTGTGAACGGCTGGCCACGTGCTGACTGCCTGCTTCCTGCTTCACCCCCCAGACAAGGGCCCTGACAGCCCCCTGCCTGCCCTCCAGCTGTGCTCCTCTTCGTGACCCCCACCTCAAATATGGGAACAGCCAGGCCCAGAGTGGGGCACTGTGGCCCAGCCGAGGCCAGGTGCCTTTCGTGGTTGAAGGGTCCCACTGACATTTTCTGCATGAAGTCCCTGCGTGAAGGAGGGCAGCTGACCTACCCCAGTTCCTGCCAACTCCCCAAAGGGCCTGTCCCTTGCCCCTCAGCCCAAATGGCTGTCACCACCTCCGTCTTCGGGTGTTCAGAGCTCCCCCCTCAGGAACCCTGCCACCAGCCTGTAGGCTGGGAGCTCCCACTAGAGACAATGGGCTGGGCAGCCCAGCTTTGCAGGGGGCAGCGGAGGCTCCTGTGTGCTTCTCCCATCACCCCACCACACCTTGCCCACCCCTACTGGGGTCAGGAACAGAGCCCGCCCTCATCCTCCCTAGATGTAGCCATTCCCTGCCCTGGCACCACAGCTCCGCTGGGTCCTGCCTGCATCACGCACACCCTCCTGAGGGGCCCCACTAGCTGTGGCCTTCAGGTGTGGAAGGTGGGAGCTGGGAGCTCCAGTGCCTGGTGCCTGAGGCCACCTCTGCGCACCAGGAACAGCCGAGGTGGAATTCGAACCTGCCCACCCCTTCCCCCTGCTGTGTTACAAGAAGCATGCCCTAGGCAGGGCAGGAGGTGAGGGCTCTGGGCACCCCTGGTGCCTTGGCAACACCACAAGGTGAAGCAGTGCCTGCCCTAAACCTGGCTCCATGCTCAGGCCACCAGGGAAAGGGCCTGAGCTGACACAGAAGGTGCTCACGACGTGCTAACTGGCTGAAGGGACTGATGCACATGTGGCCCAGTCACCTGGCAGTGGAGGTCAAGGCTCCAGCCCCACCGGCCCTCAGGGGTGGAGGCAACGCCAGGCCCAGGCTGGGCCAGAGTCAGCCTGGTGGCAAAGCAGGAGGAAGGCGGGCCAGGGTCTCCGACACTGAACTCCTTGCCTGCCTGTCCCACCCCCAGCTCCTGGCCCAGAGGAGAGCCAGATACGGGAACACGATTCTCAGGGCCCCTCGAGGGGAAGAGTCCAGGCGTAGATGCCCACACCGGACCGCCCGGGAAATGGGGGACCAAGGGCCAACCGTGGCCCTGAGGCTGGGCAGCACACTGTAGTGGCACCTGGGAGACCTGGGGCTCAGGACGAGGAAGGAAAACAGCTAGACCCTCAGACTGAAACCTGGGCTGGAACCCCAGATGCCAGGAGTCGTCTCCTCCCCTGAGCTGGTGTGGTCTCACTCTCCACTGTTCCAAACCTTTCAGAGGCGTCCTCTGCCCTTACAGGACGGCTGCCCACAGGTCCCCCTCCTCACAGCCCCCCCCCCCGTTCCTGGAAATCTTCCACTCATGCCAGCCTCAGGGCCTCTACATGTGTGGCCCCCTACTCTTTAGCAAACCTGTCCTGAGCACCCCTCACTTAAGATGACACCCCAAGTCTGATTTTTCTGCCCCATTGTGCACTCTCGCCACAGCCCAAGATGCTGAATTAACCGATCTGTCACTGCCCATCTCTGCTGGCTAGAATATGCTCCAGGGCAGGGGCCTTTGTCTTGCTCTCAGCTGTGTCCTCAGTATCTGGTGTGGCAGGCACTCAATAAATACGTCAAACTAATGCATGACCATGGGTGAATTACATCTTCATTGGGAACCTGCTCTGAGGCCTGTTCAAGTAAAGGGCTACCTGCCCGTCTCCAAAGGGCTGGGACCAGCCCCTCCTCCTCAGCCATCCCCACTGCTGGGGGGACCTCCAGCTCCAAGCCACCAAGGTGGGAACCACAGCTGCCTGTTCTCTCTCCGGGTCCGTCCCTGCCCCAAATGGGTGCCCATCCCCACATCTCACAGTTCATCCCAAGCCTGCTCCTTTCTCCACATGACCCTGCTTATCCTCAGCAGGGAAAAACAGACCCTGGGCCCCCCACCCCAGCACCTCCTCCCCAACCCCCGTTTCTCCCTGGAACCCTTCACTGCCAAGCCTCGGGACAGACAGACGTGGTTGTGTCATAGCTCCTGCCTCCCCTACAATCCAGCCCCCAACTCCCAGCAGGCCCTGGGAGCCGCTCCCACCGGGGCCTCTGAGAGCTTCAGGTTGCTAAACCCCAAGATGACCCCTGCAGTTCCCTCCACACACGGGCTTTCCCTTCTCTGGGCCTGTGGCTTCCATCTGTCTGACCCCCAGACCCTGAGTCCCTCCCTGTTGGGTTCCTGGTTGCCACCCTGACCGCCTCTTCCCCAGCTCCCTGGGAGCGAACGGTTATTTTCCTGATCACCTTTGTGCTACACGCACTGAGTGCCCAGTCATCGTATCTGTCCTGCGGACACTCACTGCCTTCTTCACAAAGCCTGCTGCCTCCTCACCTCCTGCTGGATGACTGAGACGGCCTGACCACGCCAGGGCCCCTGGCTGCCCCCATGACTCCCTGTGCAATGAGCACTGAAACAGCACATCGAAAAGCTGCCCCATGCCGTCCTTAGAGCCTCTGCAGGCAGTGAGGCCCCCCTGCAAAGCAGCCGTGCTCAGTTCCTGTGGAGGTAAGGGGACAGGGAAGACCTGGACAGGTCTCCCCAGGAGTGGCGGGATTTACCTCGGGGGTAGGCGTGCTCAAGGTCCCAGGATAGCGGGCAAAAGTGAGAGGGTTGCCTGAGGTATAGGATTTTTTAAACAAAGGACATGCCTGTGCATCAATCATGTGTTTAGAAATTAACTTCAAACTATTTTAAGCATCCAGACAGTTCTGAAGTAAGCCCAGCCACTTCCCTCAAGAACCAGGTGTCTCAGGCCACAGTTTCACAGGGCAGCCCCCAGTGCCCCAGCAGTTCCTGGGAACGTGTCAGACCAGCAAATCTGCTGGCCCACCCAGATCTGCAGCATCTGAAACTCGGGAGGGGAGGGTGGCGGCGCCTGGTCGCTCGAGCTTTAACATCCGATGCCCTAGCACACTGCTTCTCACATTTGTTAAAATGCAGATTCCGAGTGGAGAGGTCTGGGGTGGGCCTAGAGTCTGCATCACCCACAAACCCCCAGGACACTGACGGCCCCTGGAAAGCTCTCTAAATAGCAAGTCTAAAGCAGCGATCAGCCTGTTTTCTAAGGACACGGCAACACCCAATCCTTGACTTACTACTGGGCACAAACTGTTCACCACCGAGTCCTTTGCAAAAAAAGTATGCTGGCCCCTGGTCTAAAGGAGTCTCTCTTAGCCTGGTTCCTCCCTGCCCCCTCATCCTATAGTCAGCCTCCAATTGTGATTCCGGAAACTGCCAGCATCTCCTTCTGCCTGGTCTGTCTCCCAACCACCCCTGGACTCCCTCACCCCAACCTGAGAGCCCAAGCAGGGTACAAGCCGGCCCTCCCCTGTTACAAACAGCCTGGACTCCAGCCTCCCTCACTAGCTGGGCAGGGAGCCAGGTCCTGTGGTGCGGGTCTCCGAGGGCCCCACACAAGACGCAAGACACAAGACACTCGGACACTCTGGAAGGGCGCTGACTCATCTTTTATCTCCCATGAGGTCAGCGGCCCTCAAGGGCCCGGTCTCGGCTGATGACCGCCTCCTCGAACTTGATCATGAGCGTGGTGCCCTTGTGCCAGTGTGCTGTGACCTTGGCCGGGAAGCCGCTGTGTGTGAGCACCGCCTCCACGATGCCCGCGGTAAAGCTGGCACAGTTGAGCGTGCTGTTTTCCTTGGGCACCGAGATGTAGGTGTTGATGAGCGGTTCCCGCTCGATGATGTAGAAGGTGCGGGCGTCATCGTTGGCCTGCTCCAGCTTGTCGGCTTCCTTGCCGAAAAGTGCCTTCCACACCGCGCCCTTGACGAAGAGCAGGGCGCCCAGCACCTTGGTCTCGCGCCGGGCACCCTTTTCACGAGCCACCAGCGCATCTAGAACGCGCGCACCCACCTGGCGGCCCAGTGCGGCCAGGCGTGCCTGCAGCTCAGCCACAGAGAAGACACGGCTCTGGCAGTGCTGCACCAGTTCCGAGAAGAGCAGCGCGAAGGCACTCAGGCTCACCTCGGTGCGCGGCCGTGCCAGCGCACGCTCCAGCAGCGCAGACTTGCCGCGCGTAAAGCGCGCCTCCATGTTGCCGCCCTGCCTGTGGGGAAACCAGGCAACGCCAGTGTTAGGGGACAGAGAAAGAACCCTGGGACCTTCAGCCCACCCCATCTGCTCTATCGCCAACTTCCCACATGGGAAGAGATGAGTGGAAGGAAAAGGGGCATTCACCTATGCATAAATCTCGCCTCTATTACGCCTAGCCAGCAAAGGACAGAGTAAGGAGAGGCTTAGAGGTAAAGTGGGAGGAGAGAGGAGTGGGACCACAAGGGGGCGCGAGAAACCCCCACCCCATGAAAAACAACCTGGACACCAACAAGGAAACTAGTGTGTGTGTGTGGGGGGGGGGGGGGGCGGCGGGCAGCGCATCAAGCTTAGGGTCTGTAGGCAACAAGGAAGGATGGGGACCGTGAGAGGGCTATGGCCTGTGCTCTCGCTCCGACTTCCGGCGTGTGAAGCCAATGTCCCTGCCTGTCCCCGCCCCCTCTGCCCCTACCGGAAACCAGAGACACTAAAGGTGGGATTAGGGACTGAGTGTTGAGACCAGCGGCCAGGGCGGGAAGCTTGGGGAACGGAAGAGGTACAGAGAGCAAACCAGGAAGGGACACTGGGAACCCTTCCAATTCCATGCAGGGCAGCGCCAACCTGTAATGCACGTAGTGTGTCTCCTTGGGGACAAAGATGGACCTGCATTTGTAAGGAAGACTGGACAGGGATAGGGGAAGGCGCTGGGAGACCCCTACCCCGGTGCTCTCCAGAAAGGTGGCTGGACAAGAGGCCTGGGGTTAAAGGGACCCAGCAGGGGATGCTGTTATCCTCCATCCCAGCACGGAAGGGGGCTGTAGGAGAAAACCCCAAGGGGGGACTAAGACCTCCACACTGTGGCTCTGCGGTGGGAGTGGCAGCGAATGGGGTGAATCCCCAGGGTGCTGAGACACCCTCTCTTCCCCTCCACCCTCACCACTCAGGTGTGAAGCCATCGCCCGGGGTGGGGTCCGGAGGGGAAAATGAGAACCCATCCCCCACCAGGCAGGACGGGGCCAGAAGACGGAGAGGTCTGCGTCGGGGATGGGAAGACCAGTGGAGTACCAGAGGCTCCAGGACGCCCCCGCCCGGGTGAGTAGCCGCCTACACCGGGAGGACCCAGGGCGCGAGACGGGAGGCGTTGTGCTAAGAGTCCTCTATTAGGCTGCTATGGGGAGTTGTAAGCCGAACCGCGGAAAGGCCGGGGCCTCGAGTTTTCCGGTCCGCCCCCGTGACCCTCGCCCAAGACCCACAGGCCCGCGGGGAGGAGTCGGGAGCGGACGAAGCCCGAGGCGGGCAGGGAGGCGCGGGCGGGCAAGGTCTCACCGAGAACTGCGGCCCTCAGCGCGGTCGAGCTGCTTTACGATGCCGTCGTAAAAGGCCCTACATGCGCAGGCGCTGCTGAGGGCCGCCTTGGGGGCGGGACCCGCGCGCGGTGATTCCAAGACCCGCCGCTCGGGGGCGCGCGTGCCCGGGAGCGGGACCCAGGGCTGCAGTCCCCGCATCCTGGGCCCTCTCTCAGGACAGTAAAGCCTGGATGGTCACGTACTGACAGCACGTGTTTGACTATGGGAACGCGTCTCTGTCTCGGGGACACATGCGCGCACGTATACATCTCAGGCCACAGACCCTCATGGGCACAAAGTCAAGGGCACAGGAACTCAGTTACTCCCTGGGACCCATTCCGGACATGGTTCTCACACACCCTCATGTCCCTGGCGTTCCCCGTATATCGTCCCCCTGTTCACTGTGTGGCTTTCCCCACCCGCCAAATCCAACACCTGCAGACCCTCCCCAAAGGCCCGCAGTCGCCGCAGTAATTGATCTGAAAGCCACATGGTTTCCCCTTGGGTTTTATCTTCATGAATCACAAAATTCGAGTGCAGAATCAGACAGGCACACATGTGCACATGCTCTGAACACCGTTGGTGACATGATCAGGCACACTCACACTGACACAATTGTTCACGTGGGCACAGGGAGTGACGGGGCACACACCACAACACCCACACCCAGGACGACACATTCCCACTGTGTGCTCCGCATACCTCCGCCATAACAGGCTTGCACACACACCATACTGTGGCGCCTTTGTGCACATTCACACTGACAGTGAGACGTGCATGTAACACGCGTCACCATTACCACACTCATACGCCACCTCTGTGGTCCCTGCTGTCACAGCCCCCTCCCATGACATGCGTGACGAAACACACTACAGCACACCCATGTGTCACATGGACAGTGACACAGCTTTGCACACCACACCGTCTGTGACTCTTGCACTCAACATTCACCCCATACACCTTCCGGTGGGGCACACTGAAATACCCTCCCTCCATGAAGTGTTTACCGCACCCCCCCCTAGACACACACGCACACAGGCAACTCCACAGCACTCATTCACCACCACGCAGTTTTCCATATGTGGGCACGATGGATGGGTTCAGACCAGGCTGGGGCCCCTGTGTGTCATCTGTGGTGGGAGGGACCGCCCTGTCCTCCAGGCTGCAGCCAGAGCTCCCCTGTCTTCTCATTCACTCAGATGTAGACTCTGTGGGGGAAGGCGGCAGAGACCCTCGATCAGACAGACACTCCTGGGAGAGAAGCGAGGGCTGAGGCCAGGGCTCCACCCACACTGGTCCCAACTCACATTGATTTTGCATCTTCTGCAACATCTCGAAGACTTTGCTTAGTTGATTGCGGATTTGGGTTACATCTGAGGTTGGGGTGGGGAGAGAGGAGAAGACTGAGGTGGAGCCTTGGACAACCCCCAGGTTGGGGTGCTACAGAGCCCAGCGCTTGGGGTTCCCAGCAGCATTTAAAAAACCCCAAGTTGCTGGAAGGTAACATCCATCACCCCTCCAAACTCTGCACTCTGGGAGGACGGGACTTCTGTGGGCCCCCCTCTGGTTCCCCAGCACAGCGGTCCGCGCAGTGGAGGTCCCCAAACACACCTGTGGGCAGCATCTTCAGTTTCTCGGTCCCATTCTTGATCAAGCCCAGGCGCTCAAAGACTCTCTGATAGATGCGGCTCCAGCCCTGCTTCTGCTTTTCCTGGCACTCACGCACTGAGACGGAGACCACGGAGACCAAGGGTGTGCGTGGGGATGCCTGTGTCACCACTGCTCTCCCCACCCTCACCCTCGCCCCTTGGGCCTCCCCCAGGTCCTCTCCTCACCATTATTCCACAGCTCCCCTTTCAAGGCCAGCAGCTCCTGGGACATCTTAGAATCTGTTGGGGCGGGGAGACAGGACAACCCTTGAAGTGTCCCAGTTCTGCAGCCCTGGCAGCAGGGGTGGGGGAAGGGAGAGGAACTAGGGGAAAGGGGAACTATGGGAACACTGGGCCCCCCTGCTGCTGGGACCCCTCCAGACTGCCCCGGACCCCCCCAAACTGAAAGTCTACTCACTGTTCACCAGGACCCAGGACAGCAAGATGATGGAAAGCAGGGCGAGAAGAACGTACAGGCTCATGAAGGCTGTGTGCAACCAGCGCGAGGGTTGGGCAGAGTCCGAGGACGGCCTGGCCCAGGCTGGGATGAGGACAGAGGCAGGGTTGGTGACCTCCAAGTTCACCACCACTGCTTGGACTCTCAGTACTGACTCCAGCCCTGTCGGTGGTTCTGCCACCTGCTCTTTCCAGTACCGTTAGCAGCTTCGACCATCACCCACTGCGCCACCAGCAATCATCTCTGACAGTCACCGTCATGCCCTCTCTACTGTTACCATCACCCACCATCACCAAGGTCGGCAGTAGCTGTCATCAACAGCCACCAACATCGATGCTCATTGTTGCTGCCATTGTCCCTGTCAGCATCTCTGGTCACCCTGGTCAGCTCTGTCTAGTGGTTCCTTCTTGATCCACTACATTGTCACCTACTCACCCTTGTCAACACCCAGACCTTCACCAGCAATTCCACCTACACAATCACCTCTACCACCATCATCACCACCTACAAAGTTACCCCCCACCACTGTTGCACAGAAGCCTGGGCACCACCACAGCCCACCCACACTGCTGGCCTTGACCTCCACACACTGCCTGCCATCCCTGCCATGCCTCCAGGCTGTGGGACACGGACTGGTAGGTGGCTGCTTACCCTTGCTCTTGGGTGGTGAGTAGCTGCCCTTTGCCTGGTCCTGGTTTCTGAAGGTCAAGGTGATATTCTCATAGTCAGGGTCATCTACACCTGTGAGTGGGTCAGTAAGAAGGGTTTGTAAACCTATGTGGAGCTCTGGGGTGGGGGTAAGGTGGGCATGGAAGGGGACCCAGAAATCCTGGTTTGCCGAACCCCTGCACACAACATACTTCTGGGGATGAAAGTTAGTGACTGGGATCTTGGTTAGGAGAAAAGGGTGTCCCACACATATGCACACACATTTTTGGGGGGGGAAGAAGCCCTCTGGCCCCCACTCTTGGCCCCTCCTCCCTTCCATCCCAACCCTTCCCTCCCGATGCCCCACACCCTGTACCAAGGTGCCTGACCTTTCCTGTTGGCTGAGGCCTCCCCGGGCTTGTCTTTGGAGGCTGCTGCCTGCTTCCTGGCCTTTGGGTTCACGCAGGTTTCCTTAGCAGCCATTGTGCCCAGTCTGCCCGTCTGTCCACACACACTCCCACCCCCACCCCCGGAAGGAACCACAGCAGATGAAGAAATCTCCGAGTTGGGGTGTGAGGGAGGAAGGAGAGGCCAGCCTCCTTGTTCAGGGATCCAGAACCCTCTTGCCCTAGGGCAGCATCCTCACACCCCCAGTCAAGAGGGGTCTTAGGAAGCCAGAGGTCTCAGGGAGGACCAGGAAGAGAAGCCCACAGACCTGGAGACAGAACAGAACGGTCAGGAGTCCTGGGCAGAGGTGTTAGCTAATACTACAGGCACTATTTTGAAGTGTAAAATGTGGCAGATCACCATGGTGTAACCTAAAGTTTATATGTTGTATGTCAATTGTATCCCATAAAGATCATTTGTTTCGGTGACAGGAACTTTCAGGAAGCTGTGTGCGGGTCTGCATCGTGTGTGCGCACACGTCTGCCTGGGTGAACCTGGTATGGTCTTCTTGACTCTCCGGGGAGAGACGCTGTGGCCACCTCCGGGCTCCTGGGCCCCCAACCTTCCTTCCTCCTGCCGCAGCCCCGCCCCGCACTCCGCTCCAAGAAACTCTACTTCTTCGAGGCCCCACGGAGGGAAGGCAGGGGTGTGCGGCCACTGCGCTGACCGCTGGAACCCCATATCCGCCCCTGGGACCGCAGCTGGACCTGCGCCTTGACCTTTGCAGGAACCACCGTTTCCTTGGCCTGAAGACCCCAGTGGAAGGAACACCCAGAAGCAGACTCACTCTCGTGCGCGCCTCTGCTCCCCTGCCCAAGCTCACAACGCACGCTTGCACACACAGACTCCCGAACACCCTCAGTTACACTTCTGCTCACAGATACACCGAGCACAGCCCCTCACATGCTGCCACACACGCTGACCCAGAGCAACACACGTGTCCGCGCGCTCCCACGCCTGCGCTCCGTGCAGGTGTCGGGAAGCCCTCTTCGTGGCCGTCTGACCTGGAAAACGGGATAAGAATAAAACAACACACGTAGGGAACTTTCTCTGTAAGTCTAGAGAAATTTCTCCGTGCGAGTCTAGGATTTTCTCTGTAAGCCTAAGTGCCTTCCAAGAGAAATATCGTATGAACCACATGTTGAATTCAAAATTTTCTCACAGCCACATTAAAAAGACAGGCTAAATTGATTTTAATAACATTTTATTTAGCATAATATACCCAAAATGTTAGCACTGTAGCGTGTAGATGACATTTTTAAACCATCAATATAGTCTACTTTGGGGGAGGTGCTGAGCCTTCAAAGACAAATGTGCATGGGCCCTTTGGGGGCGTTGCGCTCCGAGGGGGCAACATCCTAAGTGCCGGGTGGCGGCCTGCTCTCCAGGGTCGGTTTTCTCCCTTCGGAAAAATCAGTACGACTTCCCGACCACGTGCAGCGCGTGTTGGGTTGCAGGTTTGAAGTCTGTGACTGATCTCAGGAGCGCGCTGGGATTCCCCCTCAGATCTGGGGAGGCCCATTTCTTCTCCGAACTCCTGCCGACCCCTTCTGCTCCGGAGGGCAGCCGCCCCTTGCGGGTCTCTGGGCCGCAGGCCGCCCTCGCGCAGCCGCGGGGGCGCCGGGCCAGACGCAGCGCAGGCTGTGCGGTGACAGACGGGCGCGCGGTGTGGAACCCCAGACGCGCATCTTTCCCCGGCCCAGGGGGGCCGAGACCGAGCTCCAGCCCTCCGGAGGTTGAGAAAAAGGCAGTGGAGACCCACAAGCCACGGTGTCGGTGGCCCGGGAAGTTCCTAACCAGCCCTTTCCACGGGATAACAGTTTGCTTCTTTTTTTATGACGGAAAATGTGTCCTGATCAGGGATTGGCTTAAGGTGGGCACATGACTCAAGCCCAGCCAATCAGAGCCTGAACACTCACCCGGCCTCCCGAAGATTCTGCCGGGTTTGCGGGGCAGGTACCCGCACTGTGCGCACAGTGTGTAAGGCGAGTGTATTCACGTGTGTATGTGGCTATCTATTCAGCAGACATTTCTCGCGTGTCTACTCGCGTATCTACACCTGTGAGTGTAGATACAGGCCACGGTCCCTTTAACCACCAGGAACCCCCCCCAAAAGGGCACACAAGCCCCCTGCCCCATGTCATGTCTGAGCGCCCGTCGTAGCCGCTGGCAGCTGCGCCTGCGGGGCGAACACTGACCCTGGGGCCTGCGGCCTCGGAGGCCCTTCGAAGACCCTTTTCCGTCCACGACCCCGGCTTTGCCCGCGTGCTGGTTCCTTCGGCAGGCGCGCGGGGGTCTGGGCTGAGAGGTGACCCAGGGGTCCACACGGACCCCGGGGCGTCTGTGCGGTGGGGCCGGGGACCTCTGTCCCCTCCTGAGCCGGAGGGGGCCTGGCTGTGGGGTGTGAGGGGGGATGACCCAGCAGCTTCTTGGGAAGCCCAAGGCCGAGGGTGACCGTCCAGGTGGCCTCGGAGGGAGCGCTGCCTTCCCTTCCTGCAGGAGGCCCTGAGCCGCGGGTGTCGGCGCCCCGACGGACACTTGGTGCCCCATTCTCGGAGCTACAGGCGGGGTCCAGCATGGGAGGAGCGGGGACGGGGCAGAAGAAAGTATCGGTCGGGACCCCCACCCCGCCCCTGGCGCACGCCTCCCTCCAGAGTCTGAGCGCCCCTCTTCTGGGGAAGCCCGGGTTCAGCCCCTCTGCGCGGCACGAAACTCAGCGCGGCGCCTAGACCCTCTTGGTCGCCTCCTCGGGGTTTTCCTCCAGTTCCGCCCTCCGAGGCCTGGTCCCCCGCCAGGCACCTCACGTTCGGGAAGGGCCGCACGGGACAGCGGCGAGCTCTTGTCCAATCGGTACCTGCGCGCGGGCAGTGAGAAGGTGGCCTCTGCCCAGCTGTTCCAGAGCCGCACGTGGAGTCACACGTGCAGCTGGTGGCCTCAGGCCCTGGCAGAGGGAGCTTGGACCCCCAGCAGGAGACTTCCGGGAGGTTTAGCAGGCTGGACGCTCCCACGCCAGGGAATGGGAGCCAGATGTGTGGGCTGTGGGGAGGCTGGGGACGGAGACACCAGTGTCCTGAGGAAAGGGGGTCCCGCCACTGGGGCAGGGAGGAGGCTGGGGCTGTGGGCCAGGCCCCTGGGGAAGAAGAGGCAGAGCCGCTGGGGTCTTTGAGAAATAGAGACCGGACAGGGAAGGGGGTTACAGGGCACTGGGAACAGAACTGAGCTCCTGAAGAACGACCTCTGTACCCACCTGCAGGGCAGGTGACAAGGCTCCCCCAGGAGGTGACACTCTCGCAGTCCAGATCAGTGTTTCTTTTTTTTTTTAACTGTTGTTCAATTACAGTTGTCCCCATTTGCCCCTCAGATCAGTGTTTCTTATCGCCTCAAGTACTTGCAGGGGGAAGGAAGGGAGGTCTGTGAGACCCAGCTTCCCCTCCCCCCATGCGCCCTGGGGGCTGGAACGCTTGGGACCAAAAACACTCCCCTGCAGAAGGCCCAGGTGGTCCAGGCCCTGGTGGAGAGGCCAGGTGATGGGGAACTCCCCTGGAGTCCTTGTTGAGCTGGGTATTGTGGAGGAAGGTGGGTGTGAGCTGAGGTGAAAGGTGGAGCTGGCCGGGGTGGGGCTTGGGTTGGGTTTAGTGTTGTGGTTTGCTTAAAGCCTGGGTTTAGTTGGGGTTGGGGTTGAGGTTTGAACTTTAGATTTCGTTTGGTTTAGGCTCGAGGTTGAGGTTTATTTGGGATTGGAGTTAGGGTTGGGTTGGGTTAGGGTTGAGTTTTGGTTTCCGGTTGGGGGTGGGGCTGCCTTGATCTTCCTTCAGGTCCAAATCAGAGGGGCTCCTGAGGCCCCTGCTGGGATTGGATGTCCAAGCCCTTACTTAGGGCTGCTAACATCCTGATCTTCTCATTAATTCAAAGTGACTTGCCACATGCCAGCAGCCCCGGATGAGGAGGAGGGGGAAGGGGAGAGCCTTCAGCCTTTGGGGGCTGGAGGAGGAAACCAAGAGACCCACAGCTGGACCAGCCTCTGTGCATCCCTGTGTGGGACCTGGATCCCTGGGCCCCTGTGGGGGACGGGGCTGCAGGACCTGCTTTGCGCCCAGAAGCAGGAGCAGCAGGCCACATCTCCGACAGGAATGTCAGGCTGCTGCCATCTCTTTCTCTGTAAGGCCTCCAGGTATGGGACTTCCTCTTTGGGTAATATACCTCCCTTGGCCCCGCAGCTTTCCCTGCCCACATCCGGGGCTAAGAGGAAGCCCCTGGGGCAGACTGCAGAGGTCCAGGGGGGAAGCTCTGCCTTCTCCTTGCCATGGCCTCCCCTTCAGGAACTGTCCCTTCCCACATCTCGTCGGGACTTGTCCTGCATGTAGTCAGTGTCTGGGGCAGGACTCCAGAAGCCAGCATCTGAGGGACAGGTAGAGCAGCTGGTGAGCATGTAGGGGCAGGGTTGCAAATGTGACCGCAGCGCCTCGCTGGGTGCACAAGGCACGCGATGTCCACACTTAAAGGTCTCTCGGCCACAGAAGAGATGCAGGCAGCCCCATTTCGTTCCTCAGTGGAATGGGCTGCAGCACCACCTGCTTTCACGTGACCCACAAGCTAAGAAAGGTTTTACTGTTTTGGTTTGTCTCCAGTACAAATGGATTTATTAAATTGTGGTAAAAAATGTGTCCCAGCCGGGTGTCTCGGCTGGCTGGAGCATCATCCTATGCACCAAAAGGTTGTGGGTTCAATTCCTGGTTGGGGTGCGTCGGTAGGCAACTGATGGATGTTTTTCTTTCGCTCTCTCCCCCTTCCCCTCCCTCTAAAATCAATAAACGTATCTCCGGGTGAGATAAAAAATCGTGGTAAGAGACACATAACATTTACCATTTTAACCATTTTTATGTGTCTAGTCAATGGCATCAAGTACATTTACAATGTTGTACAATCTTCACTCCTCTTTATTTCCAGAATTTTCTCATTTCCCAAAATGGAACTGTTCCCATTAAACACTAACTCCCATTCCCGCCCCAGCACCTGCCGCCTGCATTCTGTCTCTATGAATTTGCCCATTCATACCTCAAATAAGTGAAATCACACAGTATTTGTTCTTTTGTGCCTGGCTTATTTCACGTAGCCTAATGTTTCTAAGATCCATCCATGGCATAGCAGGTACCAGGACTTCATTTCTATTTCCTGTCACATTTTGGTTAACCATTCACGTGCTGACAGACGGTCTGGTTGTGCCCACTCTCAGCTGTTACGAATGGTACAGCCACGAACATTGGTGTACAGACACCTTTTGGGGTCCCTGCTCTTAGTTCTCTCAGGCATGCGCCCAGGAGTGGAATTGCTGGATTCCACACAATTCTGTGTTGAACTTTTTCAGGAACTGCCAAACAGTTTTTTACATTTTTACATCCCTGAAAAGATATTTAATACTTAGTGACAGATGAAAAGTACGTGACATTCATATCCTAGTCTTCACAAATAAAGTTTTTGGAGGACACAGCCATGCCCAGTTTTTCACCTGTGGCCACTTCAGCATGTCAGTGGCAGAGGTGAGTGGCTGCGACAGACCATATGGCCACAGAACTGAACCATTTGCTCTCTGCTCCTGTGCACAAAGAAATGTGTGCCCCACCCTGGTCAACAGCAGCGAGTGAGAGAGCAGCACTCGGACTGCAGCTCCGGGCGCCAGCCCGGATGGCCCTCGTCTGCACGATGGAGGGTGGAGCGCCCCGGCACGAAAGAGAGCACATCTCACAAATGCACTTACAATACGCACTCACTTTTCTGTGTGTGAAACCGGAAAAGCCAACCTTCCTGCTGCCTGTCACCTACCAGACCCAACACGCAGAGACAAGGATCGAAGCTTTACGGCCTCTTTACTGAGATGGCCGGGGATCTGCGAAGACGGTGGGTTTGTACCCTCACAGGCCACCTTCCCTTCGCTTTCACGCCAACCTTCTTATAAGGGGGCAAAAGTGTAGGTGAGGGACCTGGAATTCAGGAAAGAGGTTAGTCAGAGGAAAGCTGCAGTCCGGCACCTTCCCTAATATGCTTTCACTCAGTCACTGGTCGTTTTCTTCCTCTGTGTCCCGGGCGGTGGACAGTCTCTCCCTGGAACACAGTAGCTGGGATCCCACCTCGGTGGCTTTCCGTCTCTTCTGGAGCACGAAGGTCAATGGCTTGTGGTCTCCTGGAGGGGCCGGGGCGGGGGGGGTGGGGGGGGTGGTGCCGTACCTGCAGTTCCTGAAACAATAGCTTTTCACGTGCATTAACTACTAGGCTTATTAACTATGACCTAAAACTAAAACTTTCCCATTCTTGAGTCCCCTATCAATGGTAGTCCATGCCCATGGGGCAGTGTGGACAGAAAGCACACGGTCTCAGAGGAGGAGGGCATCACACACCCAGAAGAGGGCTAGAGGCAATGGACCCCCTGGACCAGGTTGCCACAACCACTGCCCAGGACAGCCGAGGGGTAGTTCCCAAACTGAGCCAGGGAAACCCGAGGGCCACCGCTCCCTGGGGCTTTGATCCCCCCACCACGTGTCAGGATTTAAACCCCATTACTCAGAGTGCGATGAGGAACACGTGTGAGTGGGGTTCTCTAAACTGACCCCAATTCTATGTGGAAGGTCCACACCCACGGTATGGTCTTACCCCCCAAGGCTCTGGTGTACCCCATCCTCAAACGCCGACGTGGAGGGGCCCATTATGGAAAAGATTTTGGGGGGGGCTTTAATGGACCTCATTAGACCACATTTGAAGGTCCCTCATTTACAAAGGACCATTCAGAAGATTGTCCAAGCCCATCGGAATGTGCCAGTGAATAGTTCTAGGAAGGAATGTGCTTTGTCAGGGAAATGCAACACGCCCATTTGCGGACCAGCGAGCTGACTTTACACAGATGCCTAAAACCAGAGAGAACTTTACGTTTTTATTAGTTTTTGTAGACACCTTTTATGGATGGGTAGAGATATTAGCCCACTAGAACTGAGAAGGCAACTGAGGCAAAAAAACTTCTACTCAGCCGTGGCTGATGTGGCTCAGTGGATTGAGCGCAGGCTTATAGTTGCTGCTGGTTCAATTCCCAGTCAGGGCACATATCTGGATTGTAGGCCAGGTCCCCAGTAGGGAAAACATGAGGGGCACCCACACACTGATATTTCTCTCCCTCTCTTTCTCCTTCCCTTCCCCTCTCTCTCAAAAATAAATAAATTAAATCTTTTAAAAAAGACAAAAGACAAAAACCTCTACTCAAAGAAATAATCCCTAGGTTTGGACTTCCTTACGGCACTCAAGCAACAGTGGACCATCACTCACTTCAGAAATCTCCCAGAAGGCAGGAGGGGCACCAGAGAATCGGTGGGGACCACCGCATCCGGGAGACCGTCATCTCCCGGGAAGACTTACAAAACTACCCGCGCAATAAAGAAGACCCTGGCAAAATGTGCCAGTGAACACACTTGCAACGGGACCAGCTGCGTCCTGTTGCCTTGCTCTGGATGCAGGCAGCACCCTGCAGTGAGCTTAAGTTAAGCCCTTTTCAAATAGTTTGTAGGAGACCCATTCAAGTTTCTGTTTTAGGGACACACCCTTTATATTTAGAACACGAGTCAAAAAGCAAACAGTATGTATGACATCTGGGGCAAACACTGACAGTCTTGCACACGTGTGTCCCTCTACTGGTCTGATGAGCCTTTACACCCGTTCCTGCCGGAGACGGAGTCTTAGGAAAGACCTGGAGGACTCGGGTCCTGACCAGCAGTAAACCGAGCAACTGACAGTCCGCTGGGGATGCACCCTTCCCTGAAGCTCACGGAATCAGGCCTTGGGTCCAGCACACACGGATGAAATGGACACCACCTGGGGGAGACTTGGGTCTTGCTGCTGCTGTCAACACTGCAAGGGAGAGCTGCATCTGCACTCTTGAAAGTGACTTAAAATTCCTCTTTCGAAAAGAGACAGAGCCTCCCAAAGCTAAGTGACGACATCGCTTCTCCTTATTATTTCTGACGACTACTATACTTTGTGCCCATGCTTGGACTGAGGATGCCTTTGTCTGCGTCTCCCAGACAGTGGAGCTTCCTCAGCAAACTTATTCGGCTCCTGGGTGGCCACCCAGAGCCCCGTTGTGGGTTCCTTCTCTGGAACCCTTTAGTCCCTCTAGTTTCCAATTCCCCCTGCACCACCAGGCATGCCCCTCACCAAACATTCCACTGTTTGCCCACACAGTCGGTCTCGCTTTGCAAGCCCATCTGCAGCACCATCTCTTGAAATACGAAGTAGTCGCCAGTGTTGCTTGTCCCACAGCACCACCCGCTAGACCCCCCGGGGGTCCCTCCGAAGACAGCAGTCCTTCTCCCTTGCAGGATGGCTTCCCTCCATTCTGGAGCCCTTTCTTCCTTCAACAGAGCCTCTGGACCTGGGGATAGGCAAGATGACTTCCCCTGGACAGCGGGAGGAAACTGGGGAAGATTAGACCTCCATCCCTTTACCCTTACAAGATTACAAGAGTCCAGAGTCTTGAGGGGGGACTTGTTACCATAGGCAGCCACTGATGGGAGCACAGGCCTGGCTGGCCACTTCAGGGGCAGGCCATGGGGGTGGGGGGGCATGCAGAGAATGTGGCTGTGCCTGGATGCGGGAGTCCAACCAGCTACCCCGGCTGCAGGAGCACTGTGTCCTGTGTCTGGAGGCAAGCTGAGGGCCATAGCACCTCCAGGCTTTCTGGCAGCCCCCCCCCACTACCATGGACAGTCAGGGAGCGCCAAAGAACCTCCCCCATTGGCCAAGATGGTGCAGGTGGAGGTTCTTACACCAAGAAAGCCAGAAGGTAGAATAATGAACGGACAGAGTCCGAGCATGCCGAAAGCTGAAAAGATGAGCAGATAGGGCCCAGGTGTACTGAAAGCTAGAGGAGGGTGGACAGGGCCCAAGGGTGCCAAAAGCTAGCCAGATAATTGAATGGAAGAAAAGCACCTCCTTTTTATTGCTATAAGAACCACAGGCTTGAGCAGGAATGGGGGACAGTCTTCGAGATGGGAGTCTGCCATCCTCCCAGGTCACGGCAACTGAGCAGCCTCCTTCCCTTTGCACCAGCACCTGCCTCACGAGTTCAGCTCTCGTTGGGGCAGGTGCTACACCTGCATGTTCGGTTACAAAATGGGGGCTGGTATGACTACTAGTGACTACCTCACACGGGGAGACTTAAGTGAGTACTTTTCCCCGAGCTTTTTTTTCAGTCACAGTTGACATTCATTGTTACCCTGTATTAGCCTCAGGGGTGCACAGAGTGGTCCCCCAGTAAGTCCAGGCCCCACCTGGCACTGGGACTGTGATGCTGCAGAGGCGAAGCCCTGGTGGGGACTCAAGCCCTGAGCCAAGAGGGTTCTTGGC
The DNA here is from genome assembly GCF_014824575.4 of Sturnira hondurensis. NCBI lineage: Eukaryota > Metazoa > Chordata > Mammalia > Chiroptera > Phyllostomidae > Sturnira > Sturnira hondurensis. Next base: position 28,070 of record NW_028077960.1, read on the forward strand.
TTCATGCAAGAAAGAAGTCAAGGATGAGCCTTGGAGAGAAGTGAAAAGCCGGTTTTATCGAGCAGAGAGGGAAAGCAAGAAAAGCCACTCTGCAGGCAGCAGCAGACAGGAGAGGTGTCTGCAGGTGTCAGCACGAGAGGTGGGGCTTCTATGTATTCGCAGTTGCTACGGGAACATTATGGTGTGGGGAACAGAGAGTGGGGGACACTGGGATTAACTTCAGTCTCTGCGAGGCATGTCCTGCGGCCTGCTTTTCCTTGGTGCTGTGAGCGCATGTCTGTGGTCCAGGCCAGTTACCGACAGCAACCGCGTCCACCACCCACAGCCCAGCGTTCCAGTCTGGCGGCAATCGGCGACTCCACTTTGGTCTGCTGGTTCAGTCTCCGTGCCCCCCTGCCCATGCCACATCGTCATCACGCACACTGACACGTCCCCTGGGCTGTTCTGTGCCGCCCACCCGGTCCCCCGGCCCCCGCCTCTGGCAGCCACCAGTTCGTTCTCTGTGTGTTCGAGTTCGTTTCTGGTTTTTTGTGCTCATTTTGTCCTTTAGATTCCACGTGTAAGTGAAATTACATGGCATATTTTTTGTCTGACTGACCATTTCACCCAACATAACACCCTCGAGGTCCATCCCTGCTGTCACAGATGGTAAGACCGCATCCTTTTTAATGGCAGATTTCCCAGTTTGGTCGACGTAGACTGACACGTGGCATCATGTAGGTTGAAGGAGGACACTGTGATGACGTGACCCACGTACAGATCTTTTTCGTGGTGAGAGCATGGAGGTTCTGCTCCCCCAGTGCCTTCCTGGCACGTTCACCATGACTTTGTGCTGTGCACACTGCGCCTTGCTCACCTGGGAACTCAGAGGTGCCTCCCCGCTCTCCCCGCCTGGCCCCTGTAACCACCAATCTCCTTTTTGTTTCTACAAGCTCAGTTTTTTCAGGTATCACATAAAAATATTAACAAACCAAATTCATAGAAACAGAGCACAGATTGAAGGTTCCCAGGGGCCAGGTGGGGGGTGTCTAGTGCACACACAGCGACCACAGTTAACAATTCTGCACTGCATGTTTGAAAGTTGCTAAGAGTGGGTTTTAAAAGTTCCCACCACACATTAAAAAATGTGCCAGTGTGAGGGCAAGGGTGTGTGGACCAGCCTTATCACTGCGGCCATTTCACAGTACAAACAGGTATGAAACCACCACGTGCACACCTCACAGTGAGGTCATGCCGAGTCGCCTGTGGGGTGTACCTCAGCCAAGCTCGGGGGTGAAGGCAGGCTCCGTGCAGAAGTGGGGTCGCACAGCATGTGTTGCTCTCTGTGTTACTCCATCAAGCCGGTACTTCATGGGAATCTGTAGACCGTACAGGTGGGGCCCTGCACGGAGTAAATGCTTCCGAAAAGTCTCCTTTTTAATCATCATTTTTGCAACGATGCCTTTTCACAATGTCCTTGGCAGGAGCTGTCGGTTAACTTGTGTTTTAAGATTTTGAGCAACTTTACAAAAAAAACCCCGGAAGATTGCCCTGCTTCCTGGATTTCTGGGTTCCCCTGGCACACGGGCCTTCCCCACCCCCTTCACTTTTCTCACTTTCTCAGCTTTCCTTGGCTCATTAAGCCACAGCCACTTCCTTTTCCTGCCCCGGGACCAGGAAGCCCCTTCCCCTGCAGACCTCGGCAGATCTTCCTCTGCTCACTGCTGCAACCTCTTTCCCTCTGGGTCCCTCCCAGTGTCCGCCGCTCACCACTTGGCCCAGTGGGCAGGGACCTCATATTTTTGAGGTCCATATTTTTGAGGTCTCCAAAATATGAGACCCAGGGACCTCACATTTTTCAAGTCAAGCAAGTTCAAGACCACAGACTTTTTCCTTCCTGTTGCTTGAATGAGATATTATTCTAAAAGAAGCCCCTGCATAGCACAGGTGGCAAACTCCTGCCCTGGAATGTGTCCCCAACCTCAAGAATGTGGGTACTCACTTCACCCAATAAGCCCCACCGACTGCCCAGAGCACGAATGTCAGCCTGGGTGACATTTCTCCTGACTTGTGGGAGCCATGGTCCAGCTCAGGGCTTTGCTCACTACAGTGCAACTAATCACAACAGTATTACATCAAGACTGTATTATTGTGATCTCCTGAAACTCCAATTCGAAAGAACCTATGCTCCCCGCCCCGTGTTCACAGCAGCATTATTTATAATAGCCAAGTGCTGGAAGCAGCCTAAGTGCTCACCAGTAAATGAGTGGATCAAAAAACTGTGGCATATTTGCACACGGAATTCTATGCAAAAGAAAGAAGGAAGGAGCTCCTACCGTTTGTGACAGCATGGATGGAACTGGGGAGCATTATGCTGAGTGAAATAAGCCAGGCAGTGAAAGACAAATACCATAGGATCTCACCTATAAGTGGAACCTAAAGAACAAAACAAACACATGAGCAAAATAGAACCAGAGACAGGGAAATAAGGAACAGACAGTGACCTGAGCGGAGGAGAGGTGGATAAAGGGGGAAGGGGAAGGGACTAGTCAAAGAGTGGGTATGAATGACCCGTGGGCATGGACAATGGTGTGGAGACTGACTGTGAAAGTAGGGGTGCGGCTGGGTGCAGGAGAGCAAAGGGGAAAGCTTGGGACAACTGTAATAGGATAACAATAAAATATTTAATAAAAAGTAAAAGAGCATCCTGGCTGGCGTAGCTCAGTGGATTGAGGGCGGGCCTGCGAACCAGAGGATCGAGGTTTGATTCCCAGTCAGGGCACATGCCTGGGTTGCAGGCTGGTTCCCTGTAGGCCAACTCCCAGCAGGGGACACGTGAAAGGCAACCATACATTGATGTTTCTCTCCCTCTCCTTCCTCTCTAAAGATAAATAAATAAATAAAATCTTTTTTAAAAAAGTAAAAGAACATATTATTATACTCTATATTATTATTGTTGTTCTTGTTGTTATTATTATTATTATTGTAGCTAGTGGTTCCTGTGTGCTTCCTGTGTGCTGGTAATGTGCACACTGGAGACACGAGGCCTGCCCCCACCTCAGGCCTCCCTAATGAGCTCACATGTCCATCTGCCTCCTGCAGATCTTGGAGTAAGAAAATGTGCCAGGTTGTTACTTTCCGTGCAAACCCACCAGCTGCTGAGGGGCAGTTCTTTCATAAGGTCCTCAGTTAATTCCAGCAGAAGGAATGGAAGGTTGGAATCATCTTTAAGAGGTAATGGGTCTGCCCTGGCCAGGCAGTTCAGTTGATTAGAGCATCATCCCAATACACCAAGGTTGCAGGTTCAATCCCCAGTTGGGGCACACACAGGAATTAACCAATAAATGCATAAATAAGTGGAACAACGTATCATTGTCTCTTTCCTAAATCAATCAATAAAAATATTTTAAAAAGAGATAATGGACCCAAGAAGTGAGGTCTGCTAGTTGCACCATTATATGGAGTGTGGTGGAGACTAGAGGACCCCCCTCCCCATCGGCTGGGATAGAGTTCTCAGAAACCAGTCAAATCCAGGTGGGGACCATTCCCCAGGATGGGCAGAGAACCCCCAAGAAAACACACCAAGCTGAGATAAATGCCCCTGAGGAAGTAAAGCAGGGGCCTCTCAGAGGTGCTGATTTAGGCATTAGATGGGAAGGAGGGAGGGTGCAGCAATGTGGGGGGCAGCCCTGCAGGCAAGGAGTGACAGGGGCAGGGCCCTGTGGCAGGAAGGGCCCAGTGTTGCTCCAGCAGCTTAGGGGGATGGGCTTCCCAGGGTGTGGAGAGAGGGAGGCTGGGTCTCATTCCCATGGGAGGGCTTTGAGGGCTCCGGGCTGAGCATGTGGAAGGCTTGGTGTGATGCTGGGACTCTGTCAGAGCTAGACACTGCTGACCGCTGCAGTCCATGGGGGCCTGTGAATATTTGTAGAATCAAATATCTTTGTAAGACCTAACCTTTTTTTAAAAAAGATTGTATTTATTTTTAAAGAGAGGGGAAGGGAGGGAGAAAGAGGAGAGAAACATCATTGTGTGGTTGCTTATCGCATGCCCCCTACTGGGGACCTGGCCCGAAACTAAGGGATGTGCTCTGACCAGGAATCGATCCTGCAACTCTTTGGTTCACAGGCCAGCTTTCAATCCACTGAGCCACACCAGCCAGGATAAAACCTAACTTTTTTAAAAACTGACTTTAGAGAGGAAGGGAGAAACACCCACTTGTTGTGTACCCTAAGAGATGGAACCTACAATCTTGGCCTGCAGGAGGATTCCCCAACCAGAGGAGCTACCCAGCAAGGGCCCCCTGACCTTCTTACCTGACCTTTCTAATTTGCAGTCACCAGAGCTCCAGCTACAAATGCAAAAGGACAAAGAAACCAGGAAATTGAGCCACAGGGCCCCCTGGTGCTCACGGTGCCTACCTACACAGGCAGGTCCTAGAGGAAAACAGTCCCTCCCCAGAAGGGGAGTTTACAGGTTTAATTTTAACAACCTCTCCCCCATGGCCCTAGCTGTTGTGGTGCAATGGGTTGAGAGCTCAATTGACTGAAAGCTAGCCTGAGAACCAAAAGGTTACCAGTTCAATTCCCAAGCAGGATACATGCTTGAGTTGCAGGCCAGGTCCTCACTACGGGGTATGGAAGAGGTAACCACACATTGATTTCCATCCCCTCTTTCTCCCTCCCTTCCCCTCTTGAACAATAAACAAATAAAATCTTTAAAAAGTAAAACCATCTGCCCCACAATCTCTCGTTAATTCGCTTCCCTGACAGAACTACACAGGGTGAGCAATTTCAAGGCTCTGCACCAACCCACCACGTAACAACTTCCTACACCCATATTTCTGCCCTGCTGGGAGTCTCAGGTAAATCCTAGAATTGCTGCATCAGTTTTGTGTCTCTCCGAGGCCCCACACGCACACTGTGTGTGCAGTTCTTCTAGGAAGGGTGTCCTTAGAGTTCCCTGAATTCTCAAAATAGTTGACCTGAAAATCAGGGCCAAGTCCTCAGTGGGCGGGGTAGGTGTGGTTGGCCTGTCTCAGCCCATGTGCTCCTGGTCCCAGCCTTGTATGGAGTACATTCCCAGAGGTGATGGAGTGGAATGACAATCAGCAGCACTCCACTGCAGAGGGGGCGCTATGCCTTCCTAACCTACCCACCCATGCACCGAGGGCACTGGCCCAAGCCCCCGCCGCCTACCAGGCCTCCGAATGGCTCTCAGATCTTGTCTTCCCTTAATACCTTCCCTCTGGCTTCATTCCACTCTCCTGCGTTTGCCTCCAATGTGCCCTCTCTTCATTCTCAGCTCCAACTTCACCTCCTCCAGGAAGGCTTCCTGACTGCCCCCAGACTAGGCTGACTAGGGTGTCCTCTGGCCTCCCCGAGACCCCACTGCTACAATGGTCTGCCTGGCTGTGCGTCTGTGCCCCAGAAACCGCCGTGTCAGTCTCAGTGCCATTGGGTTCACGGATCATCTCAGGCGAGTGAGCTGCTTTGTCTTCCCCCAAATTTTACACATTAAAGCCCTAACCTCCAGTACCTTAGAATGTGACTGTTGAAAGAAAAGGCCTTTGAAAAGACACTTAAATTAACATGAGGCCATTAGGTGGGCCCTAATCCAATGTGGCTGGTATCCTTTTAAGAGATCAGGATGCAGACTTGCACAGAAGGGAGTCCAGTGAACGCACAGGGAGGAGACAGCAGTCTACCAGCCACTTGGTATTGGACTTCCAGCCTTCCGTCAGCTAGGACGCGGCACTTTGCAACGGCGGCCCTGGGAAACTAATGCCCCTGCCAGAGGCTCTGAGAAGTCCGACAGCAGAGCCCCCGGAACAGCCCGGGGGTGAGGAAGAGGGCGAGCAGGGGGAGCTCTGACCTGCCAGGGTAGGAATCTGGCATGACTTGCTGTGTGCTGGTCCTCAAGCAGAGGATCTGACCTCAGGAGCTGGAAATGCCCCCGGCCTTCGTGGCCACGGGACTGTTCCTGGCCGCTCAGGAGGGAACACATAGGGTCCATTCTGTTTGTCAATGATGCTACTAACAATACCATTGGAGCCACTAAGGTAACTCTGGTGACAATGCAGGACAGCAGCTGTCACTGTCAGCTTACGGCCACTGTCTCATTTCCTCCATGAAGCAGCGGCCTTTCTGGGCCCATTTTTGGAAGGGGACCCAGCAAGGTGGCCGAGACCTAACTAACAGCTAGTCAGTCTGAGCCAACATTCTCACCAGAGCCACATCCTTAATCTCCACATGGGCTTCAGACCTCCTCAGGCAGGACATCACGGTGCAACAGGCCCGGGGCCCAGGTCAGGGGATGGGACTGTGAGAGGCTGCCTGGGACAGCTGCTGGGAAAGAAGCGAGGTGGGCCCTGGCTCTAGACTGAAAAGAGGCGTTTATTTTTCTGGAAAGAGATGGGAGCAGGTCAGGGTGGGTGTGGAGGGTCAAGGCAAAGAAATGTCCTCTAACTTCTGATCCAGTGTCTTGAGGTCGTCGAGGAAACGGGTTGGAGTGAGGATATGTGAGGAGCCTGGGCAAGAGGGGAGGGGTAAGATGGTGGGTCACAGCTCGGCCCCCGAAACCCCCTAGCCAGAGTCCTGGGAGGCCAGGCCTTGACTGCAAACACTCTGCAGAAACACAGGCCCCAGGCCCCCAGGCAACCCCTTCCCCGGGAAACCCAGGTATCCAGCCATCCCCCTCATCCCAGACACCAGCCCTGAGAGGCCCCAGGCTGTCAGGCTCACCCTTTGAAAGCGCCTAGGAGTCAAGCCCCAGCCCCTGAGAGTCCCGCCCCTGCCCAGGGACCCCAGTTCTGACTACTCACCAATGAGCACCTCCCACTTGCCATCCGTGGCCCTGGTCACCTCGTAGGCGGCCCTCATCTCGGACATGGCCACACCACCCACAATGTAGACGATGAGCCGTGGCCCCGCCCGTGTCTCCACCCCAGCCTTGTTCTTGTGCCAGTGGCCGAAGCGGGCACTGTGCAGGTGGAAGCAGGGTGTGGGGGACACAGGTCAGTCTGGACAGGAGACCCCCCACACCCCTCATCTAACAGCTCTGGGCACCAGTAGGGCCTTCACCTGACTGCAGCCTGGGAGCTCTGCATGGGGGCAGGGTCAGACACAAAGGGCCACAGCTTGCGGTCCAGCCGGTCCTCTACAGCATCCTGGGGGCCAGACAGGGAGGCTTGGGAGGGAAGCTCCAGGTGACAGGGCCCAGGCTCTGGAACCCCCTCACTGGGAGTCTCAGGAGCCAAGATCCGAGCAGACAGGAGCCACCATCTGCACCTGCATCCCCTAAGAGACTCAGGAGTCGGGACCCTCAGCCAATTGAGGACTTGGCAGGGTGGACTCTCAGCCCCCTGGTACCCAAAAGTTCAGGACCCTAGCCACTCAGGGACCCAGGTATCCAGACATCCAGGGCCCATGGGATGGAGGAGCCACAGTCACCAGGCCCGCAAGTGTGTGGAAGTACCAGGACTCCATGGGGTGGCAGGCAGGTAGCCAGGCAGCTGGGCAACCCCCCACCTGGTCCTCTTTGCTTCTGCTGCTTTTGGTGCCTGGGATGGGCAGGGGCTGACAGTGGTAAGGCAAAGGGGGGAAAAGAGGGCTTTCCCAGGGACAGGGGGAGAGACCTGAAAGATGGAGAGGGACAGAGGAGGGGATAGGTGGATGGAGAAAAAAGTGAGACACCCCATGAGGGACCCTGCTGCTGCCCCAATTCCTTGGGTGTGGGTTTGGGGCACCCCCGGCAGAATAGACTGGGTGCTGGGGAACACCTGTAGTGAGGGATTTCCCATTAAGCCCTGAAGCACTGAGAGCATGAAGGGAGCTGGGCTGATGCCCAGATCAGGGCAGGACTTGGCGGAGCATGAAAGGTTGGTCCCCAGGCCTACCCTCCTGGAGCCCACTCCTGCCCATGGTACCTCCATCACGTCCTTGATGACAGGGGTCCAGCGGGACAGCTGATAGGTGGGCTCCAAGCGCTCCCTCCGCTCCAGCCGGCTGGAGGTCCCAGGGCCCTACAGGTGGAATGCAGCAGGCCAGTGGGGGTATTGAAGAGAAGGAGGCAGGTCGTACACAGGGCTAGAGGCCCCTATTGTTTGGGGGTGTGTTGCAGAAAAACATGGGGGAAATGGGACAGAGAACTACAGAGAGACAGAGAAGAGAGAATGAAAGATAGAGAGAGGGAGGAAGAAACAGGCAGCGAGACAAAGAGAGATGGCAGAGAAAGAGGAAGACAAAAAAAGAAAAATGGGGAGAGAGGAGGACAGAGAGAAACGGGGGAGGGGAGAGGTGGGAGATGGAGAGAGGGGACTAGGAGATGGGAGGCACCAGAGGCTCCACCCAGGGCCGGAGCCCAGCAGAGGAGACCCCACAAGGGAGGTGGGCAGGGCCAAAGCTGGGGGGCAGGGAGGGAAGGCTGGCAGAGGACACTGCAGTGTGTGTGCTGGGGGCACAGCAGCCCTCTGAGATGTCCAGGAGCCCAGGGTCTCCTGTGTTGTCACCCAACACTGGCAACGCTGCCGTTCCACTCCCCCTGATGCCCCCGCCACCGGACTCAGACTGCAGACCCACGCTGCACCACCACCAGGCTCTGACTCCACCTCGGCCCCCTGCTTATCATGTGGCCCAAAGTTTGGGACAGCCCTGGTGCGCCCTGGTCCCCAGGCCAATCACTGCACAGCATTCTATCCCCCCAAAGCACATCATGCCCTGTGGACCCCAACCCTGTGATGTGCCCTCCACCCCAGGGCCCAGGCCCTGACTCGATGCCCCGCCCTCAGGCTTTGGCCCCAGCATACCCCAGGGCTGATGACAGTGGCCCCCAGCTGCTCCAGATTCCGGATCAGGCTGCTGTGGGCCTGCACATTGGCATGCTGGATCAGCTTGGCCAGGTTCTCCTCACTCACACCTGATGGGGGGATGCTCACATGGGTGGGATTCTCCTGGGGAGTGGGCTCTGGGAGGGCAGGGGCACAGGACGGGGACAGGAGACCTCTATGGGGTGGTATGAGGGGGGGTCCTGATGTCAAAGTTCTGGGTGGGCATGGAGTCCAGAAGGGACAGACCGAACTCCTGTAGAATCAGTCGGGGGGGCCAAGTTCGGAGAAGTCATAGATTTGGGGAGCTCTCCCTGTTAACGGAGCTCTCACATCAACGAGAGGTTCCCCAGGTCAACGGAGGGGACGTCCCAGGATCTAAAGGGGAATCTGAGTCTGGCATGCCTGACCAGTGCGGAATCTCAAGAACAGGGGAAGTGCGGGGTTGAGGGAATCCCAGGCCCCCTGGAGGCCCAAGTGAGTCAGGGTCTCCCAAGGCCGCCCCGCCCCCCACACCGTTCCGAAGAAGAATGTAGAGCAACAAGACTCGGATCTTGTCGTAGGGGGGCACCGCGGCATCCAGCAGCACCGGCACGATCAGCTTCATGGCGTCCTTTATCTTCTCACCCTCTGCGTCGGTGCCCATGGCCAAGTCCTATGGGGTTGGAGGGCAGCTGTCCTGGCAGCCACTGGTGGGGATGGGCATGGCAGGAGCACCCCCAGGGTCCTCGCTAAGGCCTCTGGGGCTCCCTTCATCCTGATACCAGGTTTCTGCAGGTTCCACCCTGCCCACCACAAGCCCTGCCCCTCGCTCTGCCACACCACACCCCATGGTGCCCACCCAGAGCCGCACCCACCTGCTCCACACCGCACAGCTTCTCCACGGAGCCCTTAAAGCGCTTCATGCAGTCGTCGGCCAAGTGCAGGTGTGTGGAGTACTGTAGGGTGGGTGGGTGGTGGTCAGGGAGGGCCGAGACTGAGTCTGGGGAGGCAGGACGGCGGGGAGCAGGTTCCTGGCCCCTGCTCACCTTGTTCAGCTCCTTCTGGTATTGCGGCATCTTTTTCAGGATGTGGGACAGGTCTTTGATGTTGGCCTAGGCACAGGGAGAGGGGAGGTTCCCACCCCAGGGTTGGGATCCAGACTGAGACCCCTCCCTACTCTGGTGGAGGCATTCTGCTCAGGTTGCCCACCCCAATGCAGGCTGGCCCTACCTTGTCAGTGGTCAGTCTCTTGCTCTCACAGAATGTCTTCAGAAGCTCTGTGACCTTCCTGGCCATGAGGGTGGGCACGGGTGAGGTTGGGGGCTGATACCAAGACGGTAGTTTGAGGGCAGCATGGGGGTCGCACGGCTGAGAGGCACAGGAGCCAGGGACACATGTCCCTGCAGGACACACGTGCAAGCCCACACTGGGGATGCCCTGGGGAGTTGGCTGAGGGGCGTGGCTTGTGGAGAGAGCACACTAATGGAAGGTGGAAGGCCCGGACCAAGCCCCCAGCGGGGAGGGGTGGCAATGTGGGTGGGGAGAATCCAGCCGGAGACCACCTGCAGAAGGCCCACACCCCAGTATCCCCCTGTCCTGAGCACACACTTGGACACATCCGCGATGTGCATGTGCCGCAGCTCCATCCACAGGTCGTCGTCCTCGTCCAGCAGAACAGCCTTCTCACAGGCCTCGCTCAGCCCTGCCGTCTCGTACCTGCGGGGTGAGAGACACGGAGTGCTACCTGAGGACAGGGCCCAGGTCAGTCGGTGGTAAGGGGGAAGGGCTTGCCGGGTCCACCTACCTGTATGTGTCCTGCTCAATGTCCAGCAGGTCGTAGGCCATGGCCTGGAATGTGAGCTCGTGTAGCAGTGGGGACACAAGGTCAGATGCCCGGTCCATGATCAGCAGCTGTGAGCGTGTTTTCTCAGGGCCCTGGGGGTGGTGGGGGTTGGGCAGGGATTAGGGTGTTAACCCAGATCCTCCTGGCCATCCCACCTCCCCAGCATGCCCCCTCACCTCGCCCAGACTGGGAGTGTCTGCCTTGAAGGCATTCAGCTTGGCCAGGACTGCATGAGCCAGCTGGGCTGTGTCCTCCGGGCCCCTGGGGATGGGATGGGCAGATGTGGGGCCCTGCAGCATGGGGTGGGGGAGGGCCAAGCACAGACTGGGGTCAAGGATAGGGTGAGGGACAGCAGGGTAAGGACTAGGGCAGGATTAAAGAAGAGGTAAAAGGTGGGATGCAGGATGGGGTCAAGGTGGCGGGCCGGCATCAGAGGGAGGCCCCACTTGTGGTAGCGGATGGCTGGGTACTCCTGCAGTGTGGCACAAAGTGTGGCGATCTGCTGGGCCAGCGCCTCAAGCTGCCGTGTCCGCTCGCTGGCCCGAAAGGGGCAGTAGAGGTTGTAGGTGCTGTGAGGGGCATCTAGGGAGAACACCTGCAAGGACACAAGGCCTGGGGGTGGGCGGAGAAACACCCTAGCCCCTCCACCTTGGGCAAGATGACTGAGGCTGCTCTAGGCTGCCCCGAGTTGCTCAGTGAGACCCAGTTCCAGGTGTCCCATGGTAACCTCATTTGTTCCACACTGTCTCCTTTCCTTTCTGACTCGCTGTCCCTTTTACGTGTCTCAGGGGCTGTTTCTGAGGGAAGCTGAGTCATCTGGTCATGGACTCCAAGCCCTGCCCAGGACGAGGCTGGGCTGTACCTGGGCCTCATAGGGGAGGAAAGCAAGGTGGATTTCTTTCAGTGTCTTCACCACCTTTGCCAGACGGGAGCGGCCCAGCTCACCGAACAGAGGCTCAGGGCAGGCTGCATGGACAAGAGGGGACATTAGGCCAGAACCACCACGACACCCCCAGACCCAAACCCTATGCTCTCCTCAGGTTACCCTCACTTACTGTCTGTGAAGAAGACGTGTGCTGCTTTATAGGTGAAGGTCGGGGTCCCACGGAAGTCTGCGATCAGGGCCTGCACTGACTGGGGAATGCAGATCACACTCCAGGCCTGGCCCTGCACCCCCTGACCCATTCGCCCTCTGCCCCAGCCCCCAGCTGCCACCAGTGCCCCCATGCATGTGCAGACATGCAGAGGCATGCACCCATGCATGCTCACACACACTCGCTCACATAGGCACCTTCTCCGTGGGGCTCAACAAATAAATGGCCTCCAGGCTGGGGATGGGTTCTCGCCGCTTGTTGATGTCCTCAACAACTAGGAGGAACAGAGGAAGGGACACATAAAGGAGGCACTGGGACTGGTGCATATAGTGAGTGTCAGATGTTAGCAGTGTTCTGCACATTTGGAGTTGCAATTTGCACCCCAGGGGCCTCCCACAGAAAGCTATGCGTTCTGGAGACCCCACACTGAGCTCACCCTCAGTTCTACACAGTGTCCCACACACAGGGGTTGCACAGCTGGGGAGACTGACCCCTCAGGGGCCACAATCACAAGTCCTGTGGGGGAGGGGGCTCTGCCCATCCTGCATTTCCACAGTCGGGTCCCATCTGGGAAGCACCAGGTGGGGGTATTCACTCACTGGTGATGCCCTCTTCCAGGATGTCTGACATCTTGCAGCAGGATGACAAAATGCGCATGCTTGGGTGGTCCACGATGAGCACCTGTCCAGATGGATGGACAGATGGACCAACGGACAGACAAGTAAGCAGGAGAGACCGAAGCCCCACCAGAGGTGGCGCTGGAGTGGTTGCAGGAGTATCAGCTTCAAGAGCTGGCTGAATGGGGGGACCCAGGACCCCACCCCATCCCATCCCAGACCCGTCCAGCTTCCTCAGGGAGTTTGGGATGTGGTCCCACATTCAGGGACCCCCACCTGGGTCTGGACAGAGCATTCTGCCTCACTCCTACCTTCCACTCCCCATCCTTCTTGACGCTTCGAATGACTCCACTCAGAATTTCTGCAGGGGAGGATGGGCTCAGGACACTGGGTTCTCTGGCCCCACCACACCCCAAAACCTTCTGAATCCCAGGCTGGACTTCCATTTTAACTATTGTTTACCACCACCATGCCCCCCATTCTGTGACATAGCTATTGGTGTCACCTCCAACTTATAGACAGGGAAACTGAGATTCAAAGAGGGCAGGTAACTAAACTGAGCAGCCTGAGGGCCCAAGTGGCCTAGAGCCTGGTACATGAGTAGCTGCTAAATACACTTCAAATAGATAACACTTTAAATAAACAATAATTGGAAAGTCAGGTCTTCCTGCCTCCAGAGCTGGACCCTTGGCTTCCCCACAGACTGCCTCGAGTTCTCCTGGAGTGGAGGTTTTGGCCAGAGCCTCCACTCCCCCTCCATCAGTTTCCACTGAACTACAGTGCAGGACCCCCTGGATCCCTGCTTTGAAGTGTGCCTGGCTGAGGCTGTTTTCCGTCACCCAACCTCCAGCCTCAGTTTCCTCATCTGTAAAATGGAATCAGTGGCAGGTTAACCACTGCAGGTTAACCACTCGGTGATAGGTTCCTTTTCTTGTTAGGGTGCAGGGGGTGTGAGCCACGCTCTGCCCTGCCTAGTTGAGGGGACAGAAGGGAAGGGATGGCCCCGCCTTGCCAGAGTGTCATCGTGGTTATCAGGACCGCCAGGGCGGAAGGAGCGGCTGAGGCCGGAACCTCTGGTGGTTGGGGGGAGGCGATCTCCACCCCTCCCCCAAGAGTCCGGCCCACCCGGCCTGAACGCCTGGGTCCTCCTCACGTTTCATGGGCTTCGAAAAGGGAGGCGTCCCCCACCCTGGGCCTGAACAGGGGTCTGGACACACCCCCTGCGCGTTGACACATCTGGGGTGCACCGATCAGAGCACCCAGCCCAGCCCCAGTCCGCAGCATTGGGCCCCAAGAATCCAGCCCCCCGGACTTCGCGGGGCTCAAAGGTCCGGGAATCGGGCGTCCAGCTGTGCCTTCCTCCGCCCGCCCTAGGGGGCTCAGGAATCCGGGCCCCGACACCTGCCCACGCCACCCTTTGGGTCGCCGCTTTCCAACCTCCCAATTCGTTCGGCTCCCGCAGGGGAGAGCCTGGACGGCAGGCTGGAACCAACTTCCTGCCCGCCCCCTCGAGGGTCCGGTGCTAGACGCCCAGCCCCACCCCAACTCTCCGCCGCCGGGGTCCCGGACTCCGTGCGCCCTGGCCCCCGACCCCCAGGGGACGCAAGAGGCCCGGCCCCGTGAGTCACTCACTTTCCCCCACTACCGCCTTCAGCCCCGAGGGCGCCATCTTCCTCAACGGCGCAGCCGCGGCTTCCGGGTCTGTCTAAGGTGGGGGCGTGGCCCAGAGCGTCACCCACGTGGGCCCCGCCCCGCCGGACCTGGCCCCGCCCCTGCACACCTGGCCCCACCAGGTTCTCGGAACCTGGGGCTCTGGCAGAGTGGAGGAGGGGATTTGCCCGAACAGACCGGCACCGAGTTTCTGGAGGGGCCCACCTCGACGACACACAAATGCGAGCTCAAACGCGCGTTCCCTGCTTGTGGGCAGCGAGAAAGTGGAACTGCGGGGCAGTAATAACCCCTTCGTCTTCCCTGGGCATGTCCAGGACCTTCTCCGCGGAGGGGTGCTGTGTGCCCACACGGGGCAGCGGGGTTACCAACCCGTGACCCACTTACCTTCTATGCCCCAGTGTTTAGCAGCGGCAGCAGCAGCAAGTTCTGCAACATTTGGTAAACTCAGGAGTTGGCCTGGAGGGAGGGTGGAGAGAAGCCAGCACCTGCTGTGTGCTTCGTCCTCCCAGAGACCCTGAGAGGGAGCATAGTGTAGCAGTGACGCCCGGCTCACTGGACCTGTGTCCAAGGCTGCCTGGTGAGTAGGCTCACTCGGATTCGAATCAAGAGTTTGTCCCAGGAGAAATGCTCCTCGCGGCCTTGTGCTCACTGGTGGCATGCACACATGCACAGGCAACAATCACATTTGTAGTCTGAACACACGTAGATGGAATGGCATGCTCGACCCCTGGGACACTCACACACACCTCAATTTACACTCGACTCGAAACCTTGGGGCTTGCTCCTGCGGTGTGCCTGCAAAAGGCTGACACCCCATCTCAGACAGGGCACAGTCCAGCAGCACCCATGAGAATGAGGTCTCAGATTCAAAGTGTGATGCGGGTGTGTGAAGGCAGAGTCCTGAAGTGGTTCTTTCATTTAGTAACTAGTGAAGAGTTGACCGTACACCAGGACCTTTGCCATTTACATGGGACAAGATGGGACCGACAACAGAAGTTCTGCCATGTGCGACTTACAGCTGAGTTTAGGAGGGAAGGGAACAGAAAATAATCATTTCTGTCCTACAAGAAATAGTAATATGGTAGTAAGTGCCATGTCAGGAGTGCTTTATTGGGGGTGGTACCCCTCTCTGAGGGGGTGGCCTTCAGACATAATGGAGAGTGACACCAAACAGCAGCCATGCTAGTAATCCAGGCAGAGGAAAGCCCAGGGTGGGGGTAAGGGAGACTGGACAAGAGGTGAGACCAGGGCAACTGCAGAGGCCAGGCTTCTGTGGGACAAGGCAGGACCAACCCAACCCAGCCTGCCCAGGACTGAGAGGTTCCTGGGGCGCAGGGCCCTGCTACCGTGGGCAGAGCAGGAGGGTTGGCCACCCTGGACAGGGGTTTGGGTTCTATTTTTTTTTAAGATTTATTTATTTATTTATTTATTTATTTATTTATCTTTAGAGGGGGAGGAGAGAGGGAGAGAAACATCAATGTATGGTTGCCTCTTGTGCATCCCCTGCTGGTAGTTGGTCTGCAAGGAACCGACCTGCAACCCAGGCATGTGCCCTGACTGGGAATCGAACCGCGATCGTCTGGTTCACCCTTCTTTCTTTTTCTTTTCCTTTCCTTTCCCTCCCTTCCCTCTTCATTCTTTTGTCTCTTTCTCTTTCCTTCCTTGTTTTTCATTCTTTTCTTCCTCTCTCCTTCTTTCCCTCCCTCCCTGTCTTTTTCCTTCCTTTTCTTTTTTTAAAATATTTTATTTATTTATCTTTAGAGGGGAAGGGAAGGAGAGAAACATCAGTGTATGGTTGCCTCTCATGAGTCCCCTGCTGAGAACTGGCCTGCAACCCAGGCATGTGCCCTGACTGGGAATTGAACCTCAATCGTGTGGTTCACAGGCCCATGCTCAATCCACTGAGCTACACCAGCCAGGCTTCCTCCCTTTTCTTTAACAGCTTTATTGAGATATAATTAGAATACTACTACAATTTACACACTGAGAGTGTACAATTCAATAGCTTTTAGCGTATTCAGAGTTGTGTGTCTATCATCAGTCCATTCCAGACCATTCCCATTGTCCCCAAGTTGTTTGAATTTTCTCCAAAGGATGAAGACAAAGGGAGAATTCTGAGCAGGGAAAGGAGGGGATCCCTGCAGCTCCCAGGGTGGGGGAGAATAAACCGCGGGTGCCAAGGTGGGGGCTGGGAGACCACGAGGAAGCTGAGGTCACCTCTAGCCCACAGCCTGTCTCCTGCCACCCCATATATACTCGGTGAACACACTTTTCAGCTGCTATGGGCTGAATGGGCTCCTGTCCACCCCCTGCCCAAATAAAGTAAGTGGGAATCCTGACCCCCAGGACCTCAGAATGTGACCTTATTTGGAAATTGGGTCAGAGTCGTTGCAGATGAGGTTAGGGGAGGCCATAGCGCAGGAAGGTGGGTCCCTAATGCAATATGATTGGTGTACATGTCTTATGACAGCCGTGTGGAGCCATGTGAAGATAAGGACACATGAGGAAGGCCATGTGGTGACAGAGACTGAGACTGAAGTGCTGTAGCTACAGGCCAAGGCACACCAGGGTCTACCAGCAAACCATCAGGCGCCGGGAGTGGCAAGGAGCACCCTGCATGTCTCAGGAGCACAGCCTGGCTGGCACGCTTTCAGACATCCGGCCTCCAAAACCGCGTGACAATAAATGTCTGTCCTCAGATGCCCTGTTTGTGACACATTAAGGCAGCCCCAGGAAACTAATACATCTGTGGTAGAGTAGGACATCCCATTGGCATGAAGGACTTGGGGCCACGGAGAGGGAAGGGCTGCCTGGGAAGGGGGACCAAGCTTTGCATTCTGGCAGGGGTGGTGACAGTGTGGCCCATTTATTCCAGGAAGAGACTTTAACTAGTTTCCAAAAAGGCATCTTGGGGAGGAGATGGGGATGGGGTGCAAGTGGGACCCTTCAGTGACATCCACTCCCAGAACACGAAGGGAAGCCATAGTTGCAGGGGTGCGGGGGTTGGGGGAGCAGCGGGGCTCTCCTACTGCCTCCCTTTCCAGGAATGTAGCCTCCTGCGCTCAGGCAGGGCTGGGGGTGCAACTCAGAGACAGCTGAACTTGGCATTGGTGTTGGGGAGGCAGGAGATCCTGGGACTTGCTTTGGGGCCTATGGGAAACAACCGGACCCAGGCACAGTGAGGAGGGGTAGAGCTTGCCAAGCAACGGAGATGGAGCCAGACTGCTGGTGGTGCCTCAGGGGTCTTCAGGTCCAACTGCCCTCCAGTTGGCCAGGCAAGACACCTGCACTGCTTCCTGTGTCTGGGCTGCAGGCCCCTCCGAGCTGCCCGGTTGGCTTGTCTTTTCTCAGTGGGGCGCAGACAGACCCCATTCCACTGTGGGGACACTGGCTTGTCACTATGCCCCATCTGAGAGTCCCGGGGGCATGGTGAGTCCTGCTGGGTCAGCAAGGTCCCAACCCAGGCCACCCCGCTTCCTGCCCCCACAGCAGCCCCAGCATTTTGCAGCAAAAACGATTATCTGGATCATCTTTATGGAGCTTAAGCTTAGGTGGGAGCAGATGCGGTATGAGCAGGGGATTTAGGGCTGTGTATCCACTGTCCCCAGGTCTGTCTTTTAAAAAGCCTTCTCTGGCACAGGCCTGGGCCAGAGGTGAGCAGAGAAGTGGGTCCGGCTCAGGAAGCAGTTGCAAAGATGGACCAGGAAGAGAGGGTGCACGGGGGCTCAGCTCCCTGCGTCAAGGTAGGCAGATCCCACCCCCACATGCCCCCAACTCCTCAAGAGCAATGAATGACAAGACTAACTAGTTTGTAGGGCACCTCATTAGCAATTGGGTCTCCTGGGACCCCTGACCCAGTTTGCGCCCTAAGGAAGTGCTGGTGGGCATGAGGGTCTGAGTGCCCAGCCCCGCCTGGCCCCAGGGCAGAGGTCAGTGCTCTCGGTGATAGTCCTGGTGAGCTGGGGGGATGCTGGCATCTGGGGGCAGCCCCTGGGATGTCTCCCTGATTGGCACCCTGTAGTCAGGCCCCAATCTAGGACAACAGGCTGCTAGCAGCCTCTCCCTTGAGGCAGCACCACGTGCAGCAGCACCACTGGCTGGGTTCTGGGGGCTCCGGTTGGTAAGGAGACTCGTGTCTCATTCGCAGCATTTCTGCAGAGCAGCACATCGACAGGGACCATGGTGAGAGTCAAGGAGGAGGGCAGGAAAGACTCCAGGGTCCAGGTGGGAGCTGGTGAGGGGGCCCCCAACTGAAGGGCCCACTGGACCAGGTGTGTCTCTCTCCCAGGCAGGCTCCCCAGACCAGGAGGGCTTCTTCAACCTGCTGAGCCACGTGCAGGGTGACCGAATGGAGGAGCAGCGCTGCCCGCTGCAGGCAGGTCCTGGCACCCCCTCCAAGAGTGGTGAGTGGACAGTGGGGCGTGTAGGGTGGGTGTGTTTTCTGGGTGCATAAATGGGGCAGGGCATAGGGGTACGGGACAAGTGACCATCTGAGGGGGCCTGTAGGCAAGAGTCTGAGAGTGAGAGACAGCTGGCAACACAGACGCTACTGGGTCTAGGGGCAAAGGACGGAGGGAAGAGATGAGCCAGCTTCCTGGAGAACGTTAGCAGGGGAAGGGGTTGGCTGGGGGCTCCAGCTGGGCAGTGTTCCCTGGAATCTGCGTGTATGTCCATCCCCACCTGCTTCTGCACCACGCAGAGAGTGGTCCGGTGCCGGAGATGGACAGTCTTATGGACATGCTGGCCAGCACCCAGGGTCACCGCATGGATGACCAGCGTGTGACAGTCAGCAACCTACCTGGCTTCCAGCCTGTGGGCCCCAAGGTAGGTGATGCGCTGCTGGAGCTGAGGGACACCAGCCATGCTGAGCCCCCGGCCCTGCCTCCCACCCCCACCTCTGTACCTCATGTGCCTCCTGGAGATGGATGAGTGCCTGATAGGAGTGCTTGCCCTGTGTTCCTCCCAGTCACAAGGCTCCATCCAATCCAATACCCAACTCAGACAGGAGAATGAAAGCCCAGACAAGGCTGAGAAGGCCCCCCAGGTCATGCAGAGGGCACATTGATGTCAGAGCCATGGCTGGAAGTCCTGGCTCCCACCCCTAGGACCCAGGATTTAAGGAAGAGTTGAGAGAATGAACGCCCTCTTGGGAAGACAAACCTAGGGAGGTGGGCATGTGAGCTCATACGCTCACATATGTCTGCGTCCCATGTAATCAAACACAGCTTGGGTTCTGATCAAAACCCCAGTGGGACCCCCAAGACCCCCACCTCACATTCAAATACCACCATAGTGTTGAGAACTCAGGTATGTAGAAGCTTGGGGGTGGGGTGGGGGCAGATGGTGGGAGATGGGAGCCACAGTTCCCACCTGCACCCTCCTTCCCACATTTGTGTCACTGCGGTCCAGCACTGCCCTTGGTTCCTCCCTCTGGCTGACCCCTCTTCATCCACAGGACGGAGTACAGAAACGAGCTGGGACCCTCAGCCCCCAACCTCTCCTCACCCCTCAGGACCCATCTGCTCTCAGCTTCCGCCGGAACAGCAGCCCCCAGCCCCAGACACAAGCCCCCTGAAGGATGGGGCCCTCTTGTGCCCCCTGAAAGCAGACAATAAAACACTTCCATGGGAAACAAAGAACTGAGTGTATGTTGTTTCACGGGTGGCACTCAGGCACTCGAGGGTTTTGAGCTCTCCTGAGCGGCACGAAGGAGCTTCTCCTCCCGCTGCTTCCGTAGCCTCTCTTTGAACTCCTCTAGCCGTTGGCGCTGGTGGTGGGGAAGGAGTGGGACATACCTCAGGACCTGGACCCCTCTCCCACCGCCCTGCCTCCTACTCCCCCTGGCCAAAGCTTCAGAGTTTAGTGTCTCCACTGGAAGCCCTGTGCAAGCAGGGTTCAGGTGGGATCAGCTTGATCATTTGGGGGGAGGACCACGAGGACCACGTGTGCCTTCATCCTCAGTTCCCTGCTCATGACTGAGGGTAGTATTTTCATCCAAACCCATCATAGTCACAGGGACCCAGGCCCCTCAGTCCCTCTGGTGGGAGAAAGAGTAGGTTACTTACCTGGTCCCCCTCAGGTGGCCACAGCTCCCTCTGTAGGGATAAAGTCACAGATGAGCCAGGAGTCACCTAGGCAGGTCAGCTCAAGGAAGGCAGGCATCACTGCCCCGTGCTCTCCCCCAACCCTCTGCAGTGAACCCATGAAAACTCTCCTCGAGCCCACCTTTCGCTGTATGACGGCGTCCTCAAACCACTCAGCCTGATTGGCAATCCAGAACATAGCCACGGGGAAGGTGAGGTAGAGCGTCATCTAGGAGGAGGGAGGGGACAAGCAGAGACTGCTCAGAGCCTGGAGCAGAGGGTGCTCCTGCACAGCCCAGGAGCACCTCCACAGGGCCCCCCAAGAAGCCCGGGATTAAAGGAGTCCGATACTCATAATCCAAAAGACCTTGTTTCTGGAGCTCCCTCCAGGTCTGGGGGACTCTCTCTCAAACGACACACACTCATGCACACACACCCTGGCCCAGGAGGACGAGAGCTCCCACACAATCACAGGCATCTGAGATCTCACTGCCGCCGCCCCGAAGTCAGATCCAGGGGGCACTCAAAACCCCTTTCTTCGGAGTCGACTCCCCTAGTCGACTCCTAGGCTAGGAGTCCCCTACCCGTGACACACACACACACCCTTCCTAAGGTCAACAGCATCCCCGCCCCACCCCAGAGTCTGGAGCCTTCCTTCTTAGAGCCTTTCCTCAAAGTACCCATCTCAGAGGCCCTTCCTCACACCAGCCCTATCAGGGCCCCCCTCCCCCGGCGCCCCCTCCTCGGGGCGTCCAACCCTAAAGGGCCTTCTCAAATCTCAGGACCTTTCTCCCTACACAGAGCCTCCTCCTCAGATTGGGGAACATGCCCCTGCCCACCAGCTCGGGTGCCCACTGACCCGAAACACCTCCAACTTCACCCCCATCTCGCTTCTCCCAGGCTACACAGCCGCTTCTGCCCCAAAGCCAACCCTCCAAAATGACAGCAGCTCACTGGGAAGCCCCGGCCTCGACCACTGAAGCTCAAGCTCATTGGCCGAGGAGCCCTGGGTGACATCATCTCCGCTGGCCAAGGATAGGTGGGGCCTACACGCTCAGGACGTGGTCAGCCAATATGAAGTGAGTCTGGCCCAGGGGGGCGGGCCTTTAGGAGGAACTGTCATTACAACGCGACTTTGCCGTAGGTGGAGAGCAAGGAAGATGGTGGTCATGGCGCGACTTTCGCGGCAGGAGCGGCCGGATCTGGTCTTTGTGAGTCCATTGTGGGGCGGGGAATGGCCTAGGTGGGGACACAGAGCTTGGATGCCTCAGGGGGTCGAGGTCTGACCTCTCTCCGGGGATCCAAGCCCAAATTTCTGATCATAGAGTAGTAAACTCTTTGAAATACCCTGTCGGGTTTCAGGAGGGACAAACAGTAAGAAATTTTAAAGCACCTACTCAGATAACTCGAGGTCCCTGTAGAGCTGGTTGTTTGTTGTTTTTTTTTCTTCCTTAAGTCATATTGTCTTTTTAGTTTTTAAAGCATTCCCTGACCACTCCCCGGCTCTTTGGTATCCAATAGCTTGTTCTTTCTACCTAGGGGTCAGTATCTGTTTTATTCTTACATATATGTTGTTATTTCAAATCCCATGCATAACTGAGACCATTCACTATTTATATTTCTTTCTCTGATTTATTCACTTAGCAAGATACCCTCTGGGTCCGTCCATATTGTGTCAAATGTCAAGATTTCATTCTCTTTTATTGCTGAATAATATTCAGCTGTATATACACGTACCACGTCTTCTTTATCCAGTCACCTAGGATTGATGCCTAGGTTGTTTCTATGTCGTGGCTATTGTAAATAATGCTGCAGCGAACAGACAGGTGCATATATGTGTTCAAACTTGTGTTTTTGTATTCAGATAAATACCCAGAGGCAGTCATAAGGCAGTTCTATTTTTAATTTTCCGAGGAACCGCCACACCATTTTCCATACTGGCTGTACCACTTCACAGTCCCACCAAGGGTGTCTGGGGGTTTTCTTTCCTCCACATCCTCACCAGCACTTGTTTGTTGACCTTTTGATGACAATCATTCTGACAGGTGTGAGGTGATACCTCACTGTGGTTTTGATTTAATTTCCCTGAGGGTTATTGATGTCGGGCATCTTTTCACGTCTGTTGGCCATCTGTATGTCCTCTTTGAAGGAATGTCTATTCAGGTTCTCTGCACATTTTTAATTGGATTGTTCAGGTTTTGTGTGAATTCTTCATATATAGTAGATATTAAGGCATTATTGGGTGTATCGTTTGCAAATACCTTCTCCCATTCAGTAGGTTATCTTTTTTTTTAAAGATTTTATTTCTTGATTTTAGACAGAGGGGTAGGGAGGGAGAAAGAGGAGAGAAACAACCATATGTGGTTGCCTCTCATGTGCACCCCACTGGGGACCTGGCCTGCACCCCAGGCACATACCCTGACTGGGAATTAAACCGCCAACCCTTTGGTTTGCAGGCCAGTGCTCCATCCACTGAACCACACCAGCCAGGGCAGTAGGTTATCTTTTTAAAAATTTGTTTTAAAACTTTTAAATCTGTACCTGAAGATGTTTATTGATTTTAGAGAGAGAGGAAGGGGGAGAGAGAGAAAGAGAGACTTTGATGTTATGTGAGAGAGAAACGATCAGTTGCCTCCTGTACACACCCCCACTGGAGACAGGGCTTGCAACCTAGGTATGTGCCCCTATTGGGGACCAAACACGCAGCCTCTGTCTTGGTAGACAAGAAGATGCTCCACCAGCAGAGCCCCTGGCCAGGGCCACTAGGCTGTATTTCTATCCCGTTGGTGGTTCTCTTGGCTCTGCAGAAACTCTTTAGTTTGAAGTCGTCCCATTTATTTTTCTTGTCGCTGCTCTTACCTGAGGAGATATAGCCAAAAGGGTACTGTTAAGACTGATATCTGAGAGTTTATTGCCTATGTTTCCCCCTAGGAGTCTTATGGTTTCATGTCTTCCATTGAGGGGTGATCCATTTTGAGGTTATTTTTGTACGTGGTGGGAGGAAGTGGTGCATCTGTGTGCATCCCGCGTCCTTTCCGGGGTTGACTTCCAGTTTCACGATGTGGTGGTCGGAAGAGACGTTTGCTGGGACTTCAGGGTTCCTGAACTTCCTGAGGCGTGTTTTGCCACCTACCGTGTGATTCTTTCACTTTGTTTCTTCACTCTATCCCTTGGTGTCCAGGGCCAAAGGCTTTGTTTCTGGTTCATACGTGGTCTTCGGAGATAAAAGTCTGGCTTCCAAGTTCTGGGCACAGTCTACTAGACTGGCTAGTGGGACCTCCGGTGCCAAAGGCCTAGTGTCTGGGCAAAGGCGTTCTGTGAGGAGCCAGGCCTGCTGACCCAGGCAGAGGGCTGGTGGTGGCCCAGAGCCCTGGGACTACAGACTCTGCTGATATAGGTCCAATTGTGGCGGGAGAATTCTGAGGGCCTGGTCTGGACAAGGGTCCTGTTATGTGGGCTTCTGGGGGCCGGGTGAGGTGGACACTGGCATCTGGGTAAGGGCTGGGAGTTTGGAGCGGGGGGCACTGTGCTCAGGGTCTGAGGGCAGGCATCCTTCTCCCCATCACCTGTCCGGCAGGATGAAGAAGACCTCCCGTACGAGGAGGAAATTATGCGGAACCAGTTCTCCGTCAAGTGCTGGCTCCGCTACATCGAGTTCAAACAGGGGGCCCCGAAGCCCAGGCTTAATCAGCTGTACGAGCGAGCCCTAAAGCTGCTGCCCTGCAGGTGGGGACTGCCTTAGTTGCCCTTTGTGCACCAGCCCCAGCACCACCTGTCCAGTCATAACAGACCTACCCAGCAGGTCCCGGGGGGTTGCTGTGTGTTCTGTCACTGAGTGTGCATCCTCTGAAGGGTCAGCACAGCCTCCCTGACATCCTGGTCCATGCCACCATTGCTGATGCTTGTCACCCCTCCCAGACCCCTTCTCCCAGTTACCTCTTAGGGAAGGGGGGAGGGTTCTGGGGTCCACAGAGCTGACCCATCCATGTCTGCCCCCTCCCCCCTGGCCCCAGCTACAAGCTCTGGTACCGCTATCTGAAGGCGCGCCGGGCACAGGTGAAGCATCGCTGTGTCACCGACCCTGCCTATGAAGACGTCAACAACTGCCACGAGAGGGCCTTTGTGTTCATGCACAAGGTGGGTTGTGGGCAGCTGGCCTGGGCCAAGTGGGGCAGTGGGTGCAGCAGAGGAGTCGGAGTCCTGTGGCCTCTGTGCACTTGTGGTCGAGCTGACTCAGTCCTGGGGGATGGGGTTCTGGGTCCCGCCAACACTGGCTTGGCCATAGGACACATGGTGTCTCCCTGCTGTGCTGGGCGCCGGCAGCGCAGACCTCGCCTCTCCTTGTGCCTGCAGATGCCGCGTCTGTGGCTGGACTATTGCCAGTTCCTGATGGACCAGGGCCGCGTCACTCATACCCGCCGCACTTTTGACCGTGCCCTCCGGGCGCTGCCCATCACTCAGCACTCTCGCATTTGGCCTCTGTACCTGCGCTTCCTGCGCTCACACCCACTGCCTGAGACAGCCGTGCGAGGCTACCGGCGCTTCCTCAAGGTGAGCCCTGGTGGGGCTGAGGTGGGTGGGCCGCTCCCTGGGTCAGGAGTTCCCCACTGGCTCACTGGGGCACTGGCCCCATGCAAGGTGTCACCGAGCAGAAGGGGTATGGGGAAAAGGCTTCTTGAGACAGGCAGACTTTTGGTTGCAGTTTGTTTGTTTATTCTTTAAATGGTTTGGGGCACTGTGACCGAGACAGTCCCTGCCTGCACGTGGGTAGACAAATGCACATGATCTGACCGTGTCATTTTCGTGTCCAGAAAACAACTGCCGCTGTGGGGGAAGCACAGCCCCAGGAATGTATACCACGCAGGGCAGAGAGTCAAGGTGTAAACAGGGTTGTCCCATGCTTTTCTCAGACTTGTCCTTTGGACATCCATTGTGAAGCCCTCAGTGCGGTGCTGTGTGGGGAGGGGTCCTGTGATGACGTCAGGGCCTGCCCCGTGCAGGTGGCCACTGGTGTCTAAGCAGGCCAGCAAGGGCTGAGGCTGGACTGCTGGGGCCAAGGATGCCCACGTGGCTGCGACTGGACCAGTGGGGTCTAGGCTGGTCAGGTGGGGCTGGGCTGGGACGGTGGCAATAGGCAGACAGATGGCCGAGAACCACTTAGGTGGGGGTGGGCACAGTGGTGTGGCCCCGCGGCCCCACTGACTGTGGCATGGGGGCCGGTGCCAAGCTGAGCCCTGAGAGTGCAGAGGAGTACATCGAGTACCTCAAGTCCAGCGACCGGCTGGATGAGGCCGCGCAGCGCCTGGCCACCGTGGTGAATGATGAGCGCTTCGTGTCCAAGGCTGGCAAGTCCAACTACCAGGTGGGCCTCTGGGGAGATGGGGGCCACTGAAGGGCCCACCCCCTCATGACCCAAGGCTAAAATTTTTTCCCGGGCCTATAGCTGTGGCACGAGCTCTGTGACCTCATCTCTCAGAACCCGGACAAGGTGCAGTCGCTGAACGTGGACGCCATCATCCGGGGGGGCCTCACCCGCTTCACTGACCAGCTGGGCAAGCTCTGGTGCTCTCTGGCCGACTACTACATCCGCAGTGGTCACTTCGAGAAGGTGTGCGGGCACACTGGGTACAGGGTAGGGCCTCCCCCTGGGCGTGGTGCCCAGGAAGTATGTGCACATTTGGGAGCAGGAAACACTAGCAGACATGCCAGCGTGTACACACGTGTGGCTTACACACACATTTACCTCGCTGAGGGCCAGCTGAATGCCCACCTGGGGTCAGCCAGACCTTGGTTCTCCATGGCTATGAGGCCCTGGACCCTCTAAGCCTAGGTGTCTTCATGTGAAAAATTGAAAGTAACAGTTCTACCCTCACTTGTGGAGCAGGTGCCGAGCTCAGGTGCTGAGCAAGTGCCTGACTTGAGGATCACTCCCAAGGTGTTTGTGTTGTTAACCTGAAGATAAAAGGCCGGAGTGAGGGGCAGTGAGCATCTGTTTGAGGCCCAAAAGCACAGCCATCCTAAAAGTGCTGACTCAGGCAAAAGCCTAAGCACCTAAAGCCTGGGTGTGAAGGTGCAGGGCCTTCATGTGCAAAGAAGAGGGGCAACTGTGTCAGTAGAAGGGAGAATATCCACAGGTGTGGACTGGCCAGCACAGTCACGCCAGCTCCAAAGAACATCTTGAATTTCTATCTAGTCTGGCGGTCGTCGCACCTGCTCTCCTGTCCTTGCAGGCAGTGTTCTAGGAAGCACGTTGCTTTAGGCCCAGCGTGCAGGCCATTCTGCCCCCTTTGACCTTCCAGAGGAGTAAGGCATGGCTGGCAGTCCCTGTGGGGTGGCAGCCCCCACGTCATTTTATAGTGGCTGCATTTGTTTTCCTTTTGACATTCCCCCCCTTTTAACCGAGGTCTTCCCTTGAAAGCATTGCTGATCAGTTCCTGGAAAGCAGCGCTGATCAGTTATTAAAGGCTTCTTTGGGCCTGCAGGTCGGGCAGGCTCATTTTCAGTGTGTCAGCCCCCAGTCACTGGGCAGGCTCCTTGCTGGTGTGCCCCGTCCCGTGAAGGTGGGACAGGGGTTTTCTGGGAGCCTGAGGTCGCACTGTGGAGCAGCGGGGTGTCAGGACCAAGGAAGGCTCCACCGTCGTGCTCCTCCACAGGCAGACAGCTTTCCTGCTTTCCCGAGGCTGATCTCTCAGGAAGTCTCACAGGCCTCAGTGGTCATTTCAGAATGTTGAGCGACCATTATCAGAGTGTGGTCAGTGTCTTTAAAACACTGAGCTCTGCAAAACAGAGCTTCTAACAGCAAGAATTCCTATAATTAAAGTCTTAAGTCTTCAAATTGAAGACTAGATCTGAACAAGGAAGTGATACCCGTGGGAAGTCACCCAAGATATTGGAGAACCATGAGGAGTTCACTGTGTTTAATCATTTGCCTCGTACTCCGGTTTTATCTGCTTCTATCTGTTTTACCAGAGGTGTTTTTTCCAACAGGAGGTATTAACAACAGAGCAAACTGTGTCTTGCTCAGTTAGGATACAGGGAAGTGAAGTTCTGTTGTCTAATACAGTTCATGCAAGGGAACTTAGAGGATTTTCCTGGCTGACTGTTGCTTTGCCGATAGCTCCAGCCATCTTCTCTGGGGTGTGTGATAAGTTTCCATCACGTGTTTATTAGTTGCAGTACCTGCCTGAGGCAGAAGTATTCTTCCAGACCAGGTGTCTCCCCTGGGGCTGCGCCACCTGGCAGTGGGCACCCCTGACTGTGTGTGTGGTTGGTTGTGTGTTGTGGCCTGTGAAGTGGGTCCAAAGACGGTGCCCAACATTGAGTTATCTCTCCAGGAAGAGGCCTAGAGAAATAATAACTATTAAGTGAGTGCTTGGCCTCGCATGTTAGCTGTGAGATAAGGAGGAACTAAAGTAAGGAAAAAAGAAAAAATGAAGGTGTAGAACTCAGGTTACCAAGGAACAGCCCAGGTCCCCCGTTCCCCAGCCAGGTGGGGAAGGGCTCCAGGCAGGCTCTGCCGAATGGGGCTGCCCAGAGCCTGATGGCACCAAGTGGGCCCCAGGGAAGGCCCTGCGGGGCCCGGACGTGGGACCTGTGCCCAGGGCTGTGCTGCTGGGTTTTCTGTGTGCATTTGGGAGAGACACGTGTCTCTTCCCTACCAGCACTTTGCCCCTCCCGCAACCTGCAGGCTCGGGACGTGTACGAGGAGGCCATCCGGACCGTGATGACCGTGCGGGACTTCACCCAGGTGTTCGACAGCTATGCCCAGTTTGAGGAGAGCATGATTGCAGCTCAGATGGAGACCGCTTCTGAGCTGGGGCGGGAGGAGGATGGTGAGCGGTTGGTGCTAGGGTAGGCCTGCATGGCCATGGCCATGGAACAGTGTGCCTTGGGTCTGTCTGGCCAGCAGGGAGGGAGGCTGGGTGGACAGTGTAGGGGGCTCTTGCCGAGTAGTCCTGACTGAGCATACATCTCGGGCTCCGGCTAGACACAGTCTGGGGGGATGGCAGCGGTTAGCAGGGAAGGAGGGCCAGGGGGAATGTTGGGGGCTGGAGGTGAGTTGGGTTAGGCTGGCTCTGGGGCAGCTTAGGCCCAGGCCAGTAAGAGGGAGTGCAGGGTGGACGGCGGGGTGGATCTGGAAAGCCAGAGCACATGGTCCAGGGATGGGAGGTGGGAGGGGCTGTGCACTGAGGACCCCCAACGTCCTGGCCCTCCCCTTGACCCCCACGGACTCCAGACGATGTGAACCTGGAGCTGCGACTGGCCCGCTTCGAGCAGCTCATCAGCCGGCGGCCCCTGCTGCTCAACAGCGTCCTGCTGCGCCAGAACCCACACCACGTGCACGAGTGGCACAAACGTGTGGCCCTGCACCAGGGCCGCCCCCGGGAGGTGCGTGATGCCCTGCCCCTTGGAGCCCGCCCCACCCTCGCCTGCCAGGCCCCAGCTGAACAGCCAATTCCCACCCCTGGCACAGATCATCAACACATACACGGAGGCCGTGCAGACGGTGGACCCCTTCAAGGCCACGGGCAAGCCCCACACACTGTGGGTAGCATTCGCCAAGTTCTACGAGGACAATGGGCAGCTGGATGACGTGAGTGCAGATGCACCCTCATCCTGAGGACCCAGGTACGGGTGGGAAGGCAGGGTCTCAGCCTGGCCTCTGACCTCCCATAGGCCCGCGTCATCCTGGAGAAGGCCACCAGGGTGAGCTTCAAGCAGGTGGACGACCTGGCCAGTGTGTGGTGTGAGTGTGGTGAGCTGGAGCTCCGGCACGAGAATTATGACCAGGCCTTGCGGCTGCTGCGGGTACTTACCACTAGGGTTGTTGGTTGGGGCTACTGCTGTGGGCTGGGTCTGGGACACACCTTCCTAGCCCCGCCTCGGGTGTGTTTCTGCAGAAGGCTACAGCGCTGCCTGCCCGCCGGGCTGAATACTTTGATGGCTCGGAGCCCGTGCAGAACCGCGTGTACAAGTCCCTGAAGGTGTGGTCCATGCTTGCCGACCTGGAGGAGAGCCTTGGCACCTTCCAGGTGAGCTGCCAGGACGCAGTGGGTCCTGGGAAAGGGGAGGGGCTGCCACCTCAGCCCAGCCCGGGATGCGCTGTGACCTGCCCCTGCCCTCACCCTACAGTCCACCAAGGCCGTGTATGACCGCATTCTGGACCTGCGCATCGCCACGCCCCAGATCGTCATTAACTATGCCATGTTCCTGGAGGAGCACAAGTACTTTGAGGAGAGCTTCAAGGTGAGGAGGCCAGTTGTCCCCACCCTAGTGCTTTGGGCACGGTGTCAGCCTGCCCAGGCGGTGGTGACAAAGGACCGTGGGCTCACCCAGCAGTGGTGCACTGCCTCGTGGACCTGGAGGCCTGAGGTCCAGGCATCAGCAGGGCTGGTTCCTCCTGAGGCCTCTCTCTTTGGCCTCGTCCTCAGCTGTTCGCCTGTGTCTGTGCTTGTTTCTGATGTCTCCCCACGTATCCAGGTCTCTGCTCACAAGGACACCCATCGTGTTAGAGTAGGGTCTGCCGTAGCGACCTTATTTTAACCTGGTTACTTATGTAAATACTGTATCTCCAAATATAGTCTCATTCTAAGATGCTGGGGTTAGGGCTTTGTCACGAACTTCAGGGGAGACAGGTCAGCCCACCCCAGGTACCGAGTCCTATGTTTGTGTAAGAGGCAGCAGAGGTGTTGGTGTAGGTGTGTAGGCTGCCAGGTGACAAGTCAGTGGTACATGGGACATTTTGCACATGGACCCTGTGTGTGTGCAGATGGGGAGGTTGTGCATGTGCACACATGCTGGCCCTGCCTGGAGGACAGGCCCTGAGCTCCTGTGGGCCTTGGGGGGGAGACAAGCAGCACACAGGCCCACCTGGCCAAGCCGTGGCCATAGGCAGGTGGACAGGAAGGAGGCCCCTCACTGAGCCAGAGGACGTATGGGCAACATCCTGGAGGATGGCACAGGGGGCTCACCTGGCAGGCTCACATGTGATCCCCCTCCACAGGCATACGAGCGAGGCATCTCGCTGTTCAAGTGGCCCAACGTGTCCGACATCTGGAGCACCTACCTGACCAAGTTCATCGCCCGCTATGGGGGCCGCAAGCTGGAGCGGGCGCGGGACCTCTTTGAGCAGGCGCTAGACGGCTGCCCACCAAGATATGCCAAGAGTAAGTGGGGCCAGGCAGCTGTGGGGAGGGCAGAGGGCTGGGCCACAACCCTCTGACCCCCGTGTCCCACCACAGCCCTGTACCTGCTGTACGCACAGCTGGAGGAGGAGTGGGGCCTGGCCCGGCATGCTATGGCCGTGTACGAGCGCGCCACCCAGGCTGTGGAACCTGCCCAGCAGTACGACATGTTCAACATCTACATCAAGCGGGCCGCGGAGATCTACGGCGTCACCCACACCCGCGGCATCTACCAGAAGGCCATCGAGGTGCCTGCTGCAGGGGGTGGAGTGGGGCCTGCAGGTCTTTTAGGAGGTGGGAGGGGTCCTGCAGGCTGCAGGTCTGAGTGAGCCTGTGCCCAGGGGCTGGCAGGGTACATTCTGGAAGCATGGGGACCAGCTGGCATGTGAGGACCCCCTGTGGCAGCCCCCCATCCCTCGCCCAGGTGCTTTCAGACGAGCACGCCCGGGAGATGTGCCTGCGGTTCGCAGACATGGAGTGCAAGCTGGGGGAGATTGACCGCGCCCGGGCCATCTACAGCTTCTGCTCCCAGATCTGCGACCCCCGGGTAGGCATGGGCCAGGGCAGGTAGGCCGGTGTGGGGAGGCTGTGGTTGAGCAGGTCAGCATCTACCCTGGCGCCCTTCCCCCCACAGACGACTGGCGCCTTCTGGCAGACGTGGAAGGACTTCGAGGTGCGGCACGGCAACGAGGACACCATCCGGGAGATGCTGCGCATCCGCCGCAGCGTGCAGGCCACGTACAACACGCAAGTCAACTTCATGGCCTCCCAGATGCTCAAGGTGTCGGGCAGCGCCGCGGGCACTGGTGAGTGGCTGCAGCCACCCCTGTCCGGGCCAAGTCCACCCTGGAGCAGCATGGTCCCCCACCCATGGGTCCTGCCTGAGCCTGGGACATCTTGAGGGCTGGGGCCTTGAGGACAGGTGGGGGTTATCCGGTATCTGTTGTGAGTGTGGAGAGGGTGCATCCACTTTGTGTGACCCGCCACTTCCCCACCAGTGTCCGACCTGGCCCCAGGGCAGAGCGGCATGGATGACATGAAGCTGCTCGAGCAGCGGGCCGAGCAACTGAGAGCTGAGGCCGAGCATGACCAGCCCACACGGGCTCAGAACAAGATCCTGTTTGTGAGGTGAGGACGAGGGGCTGGCAGTGGGAGCAAGCTGGTTCCTCCTTGGGACAGAGGTCACTGGGGAGGCTGGAGAGGGGTCCAGGCCTAGCTGAACACTGCGGCCCCACCCACCCCAGGAGCGACGCGTCCCGGGAGGAGCTGGCCGAGCTGGCCCAGCAAGCCAACCCGGAGGAGATTGAACTGGGCGAGGACGAGGACGATGACGAGATGGACCTGGAGCCCAACGGTGAGGGGCAGACTGCCCAGCTGGGTTTGGGGGTGGGGGGGACCAAGGGCAGGAGCCCTTTTGGGAGAGCTGTGAAGTGACCATGTCACCCCCTGTCCCCAGAGGTGCGGCTGGAGCAGCAGAGCGTGCCAGCAGCTGTGTTTGGGAGTCTGAAGGAAGACTGAACCCTCACCCCATCCCCACACCACCCCCACCCTGCAATGAAGCCTGTGATTGTATGGCCTGGTCTGAGCCTCTTTCCTGCTGCCCAGGTGCCTTCGGGGACTGCCAGCTCATTCTCTCTCTGGCTCTCGGCCCAGTCCCCTCCACCCCCAGATTGGCTGGTGTGGGAGGTGGTGCAGCTGGGCACGGGGCCAGACTACACGCCCATCCTCACCCTGCAGAGCCAGTTCTGGATTTGGAGGCTGCCCGAGGCTTTCCTGATCCCTGAGGTTTTGGCAGTGGGGGTGGGGAGGGAAACCAGCCCCTAACTGCTCAGGTCTCACCCGCCCCTGTCCCCAAAGGCCTGTCTGCCCGGAAGTCTGCAGGTGGATTCCCAGCCTCCCTCAGGGAGACTCATCACCAGCCTGGGAGGCAGGCACCTGCATCCCAGCAGAGGTCGGGAGCCCCACCTCTGCTAAGGACTAAGGACCAGGGTGGGGCCCTTAGTCCTAAGCTCTGGGAAACCATTAGTGGGCTCTAAGCCTTTAAGGGATTTTAAGCATTTGGAGATATAATCAGATTTGTGTCCTGAATAAGTCAGGCATGCTGCTGTGGGGGATTGGCTTGTGCTAGCAGACTGTTGGAAATGTGGAGAGGCCCAGGCTGTTGGTTTGGATGGGGGTGGTCATGGGGGCAGAGAGAGGCGCTGGAGACAGCAGAGTGCCATGCTGGGTAGCACTGAGGACACTGGCCCTCACCTGGCATGCCAGAGCTGTGGGGAGACCAGGAGCTCAGCCCAGCTCGGGTGTACAGTGTAGAGCCCACCAGAGACATCCAGTGGCCATGCCGGGGGGCAGCAGGACCCTCAGATGAGGTGCTCAGGAGAGAACGTGGGGCTCCTTGGCTCGGGGGCAGTGACCAAGTCCAGAGGGGCGGGCAGGCATCTGGAGGACAGTCGAGTGTAGCAGTTGGCCACGACCAAGCAGCAGGCAAGACAAACAGTAACAGCCAGACTGAGCCGGACGGGGAAGGCCACAGAGGAGGGCTGGGCAGAGGCCTCCTGTGTCCAGAGCCAGTGAAGGGCTGAGAAATGGTTAGGATGGGGTGGGGGCGTTGGCAGGGGAGTCACGACCTTGGCTGGAGCTGCATTGGGGCCAGCAAGGGGGCTGGAAAGATGAGCAGCTTCAGAGTGGACAGGACACCGAGAGACCCTAAGGCAGACAGTGCCAGGCACCCCAGCCAGCCCCACACCGGTGCCCATACTCAAGGGTTCTTTCAGTGACTTTATTCAAGGAGGAAGGGAGGACAGATGGGGCTGAGCTGAGCCCTGAGTCCCTGAACCTCCCAGCTCAGCCCCCACAGCAGGATCAGACGAAAGTCAGAGGGTGGGGACTGCAGCCCCCTGCCCCAGACAAGGTTGGGGACAGACAGGACCCAGGAATACCCACTGGTGTCCTCCAGGTTGTCCTCCGAGAGGGTGGTGGGCAAGCACCACCCGGGGTGGGGCTATTTGGGGGTACTGCCCCCCTTCTTGGGGGTGGTGGGCTTCTTGCTTTGCCAGAGGTGTCCCTGGATGGTGAAGGCATCCACACTCATGGACATGGTCTTGGCGGGGATCTGGGTGAAGCGCTTGCGGTCGGAGTTGTACTTGTAGATGCCCTCGACCATGGCAGGTGTGACCGTGCGGGGGCCGTAACCCGCCAGCCGAGACAGCTCCTCCGTCTCCCCTGACAGTGTATAGAGGGCCCGGAACTGGCAGCTAGAGTCCCGGAAGAGGATCAGGAAGTGGTTGGCCTTGCTCTTCTCAATTTCCTGGTGGGCAGGGGAGGCAGACCGTCAGCTAGCCCAACAAGGCCTCTGGCCCTCCTGCCAGCCCCCATCCCCACCCAGACTGACCTCGAGAACACGGTTCTTCTGCGGCTCGTTCACCTTGCCTGCCAGGCAGCAGTGCGACAGGGCGTTGTGGATGATGAACTTGTTGGATTTGGCACTGGGCTCCTTGTACAGCCGGGGACCTAAGGGGCAGGGTCGTCAGCAGAGGTAGCCGGGCCCCAGGTGGGGCCCAATGCAGCCCACCTGCAGCCCACTCACCTGTGTACTCGGGCACTGAAGCAGGGGAGGAGGCGTTGCTGCCATTCTCCCAATCACGCTCACGGCTGCCGGGCAGGCGGCTAGGGGACATGAGGCCTGATGGGGACGGAGCCCTGCAGGGAAGAGGGTGGGATGGAGATGCAGTTGGTGGGGGCAACACTGCCCAGCGTGCAGTGGGACCAGGAAGGGAGAGCCCGTAACCCTCAGCAGAGTGGGAGGTGCGTGTCCAGGCATTGCTCCCCAGCCTCAGGTGTGCTGACCCTTCCCTGCAGCTCAGAGGCCCAGCTGTTGGTCTGCTCCAGCAGGGGGACAGTACCCCCTCGGCACACGCCCTTCCAGCCCTACAGCGGCAGATACGCCTATTTCTGCCACGTCACCTGCAGAAGCTCACAGGCACACACAGGCTTGGAGAGGCTGCCTGCACAGGCCCAACTCACCGAGACGTGGGCCTCCTCACACCCAGGTGGTTGGAGGCCTCGTTGGCCACAGTGGACAGTGAGAGGGTGGACTGGGAGTAGACCTTGCTGAGCCGAGAACCTGGGGGCACAGTGCAGTGAGTCAGAAGCCGCCTGAAGGCCCCTTGCCCCCCGGAATGCCCAGTGGGGCTTTGCCTGACAGGCCCTCGCCCTGTGCAGAACCACATTCCTCTTGAAGTCCCCTCGGGAGGCAGGGCATTCTCACTGGAGACCCTAATTACCCATAGATGCCCACCTTTGCTGCTGCAATAGACCCAACCCCACCCCACAGGGGCTTACCAAGCAGGCCACGGGCTGGGCTTCGAGCCAGGGCCGAGTCGTCACAGCAACCAGAACGTGGCCTGGGGGCCCTCCGTCCACCCCGGCCAGGCCCTCCGGTCCCCAAGGCCCGCGGCCGCAGCACTTTGTCCAGGTCGTCCATCAGCTTCAGCTGGGCCCGGCGCTCATACTCAAGCCGTGTGAACTCTCCCCGCCGAGGGCCCACCTCCTCTTCAGCTGGGGCCCTGGTAGTGGGGGCCAGGGGGCCAGGGGCCAGTTCCTCTTGGGCCAGCCTGCAGGTGGAGGGAGTGAAGCAGTCAGACAGGTCATGGGGTCCCTGGGGCCAGGGTCCCTAGGGCCAGGTGGCCTCACCGTGCAGCCTCCTCTCTCCGCTGCTCTTTCTCGGTCTCCTGCCACTGTTTGCGCCGCTGCACCTCCTCTGCCCGCCGTTGCTGCCGCTCCAACAGGCTGGCCCGCTTCTGGGCCATCTCGTCCTCGGGCTTGTCTTCATTCTGGGGACAGGCGCTGAGTGAAGCTGGCTGCCTCTTCCCTCGCCCAGCGACCAGACTGGTCGTCTAACCAGTCAACCAGACTGCCAGCCACTCACCTGGCCCTTGGGTTTTGCGTTTGCCCTAAACACACTTAGTTGGCACCCAGTTTGTGCAGAGCCCCACATGCTGGGTGCCAGTGCATTGGGCTGGGCAGGCCTGGGCACTGCTTGCACAGGGCACTTAACCCAGCAGGGAGGACAGTCTGATAGCACCCCGGGCAGGCAACTACCAGTCTCCACTGCGGGGGGGGCACCAAGTGAGGCTCCCTGGGGGAGGCAGCCCAGAAAATGAGGAGGAGGACTTAACTGGGGGTGGGTGGGTGAGGAGCAGTCCACGCAGCAGGAACAGCACCAACAAAGGCCCTGAGGCCAGAACAAGCCCTGTGAGCCTGTGGCACAGCAGGGAGGCGGGGAGCAGCCAGGACGCCGCCGTGGGGTGAGCCACAGAAATGGTTTAGTTCTGAGGGCAAGGGGAGCCCCAGAGGGGCTTCAACGGGGCTGTGGCAAGGACCAGTCTGCACTTCCGGAAACTCCAGCGGCTCAGTTGTAAACCCCAAGGGATTTGTAGGGGGTGCAAAGGGTCAGCACAGACCAGTCAGGATGTGACTGCAGGTGTCCAGGTGAGACATGGTGGCCCAGGCTGGGGGGTGCCATGAGGAAGGGGAACTGGCCAGGCCGTTGGGAGGGAGACAGCAGAATGGGGAAGAGACGCCTGCCCTGTCTGTCCATTCTGTCCCTCACCCACCCATCTGCACACCTCCTCCTGGCTGTCTGCACATCCATCCAGCCCACCTGTCATCCATCTGGCTACACACACCTGGTCTGCCTGCCCACTCCCATGTGGCTATGCAGCACCCACCTGCCCACTCCATCCACTAGCTCCTTCTATCCGTCCATCCTTTGGAATGGCCTCTCCACCTGACCATGTGTCCACCTACCCTTGTACCCACTCCCTGACCAGCCAGCCTGCCCTCCCTCCCTCCCCTCCACCTACTAAGGTGGCTCACCTTATAGAAGAAGCCCAACCCGGTGCGGGGAACTCCTTCTGAAGATGCCTCTTCCTCTAAAGAATCATCAGCACCAGGGGGGCTCCCATCTCCCTCGTTCTCAGCCGACGGCTCCTCCAGGCTGCCCAGTGGGATCTCGATGAGGCCCGGCCTGGCCATGGGTTCCTCGGGAGGTGACCCCTCGGCCAGGAGGATGGAGGAGCGTGTCTGCACGGGCACCTGGCTCGGTGAGAACTTACGCAGGTGCGGCAGGCTGTCTACATCGTGGGGAGGCGTGAGCACCCTTGTCAGGGGTGCCAGGCGCAGCTCCGCCGGCCGAGTGTGCTTTGGGCTGCGGGGTGTTGGGCTGGGACCCGGTCCGGGGCTGCGCCGGGCAGCTGGGGCACGCCGTGCAGGGCTGGTGGATGCGGCTTTGGGACTCGTCGAGGGGACAGGGATGACCCATGCAGCAGGCGGTGGGGTGGGCCCGGGCACCTCAGGCGGGGCTAGGAGCCGCTGCTGCTGGTCCGTGAGCCGTTGCATGTCCCTCTGCAGTGAGCTAAGTGCGGCGCTCAGCTTGCTGACTGCCCGGTTGTAGTCCCCCACGCCCTCGGGAGGCAGCGGGCCCAGCTCTGGTGAGAAGGTCACTGCCTTGGGCCTCGGGGATGGCTCACCCTGGCCTTCGCCTGATGGCCGCTCCCCATCAGGGGCTGGCTCGGGGGCTGGCTCGGGCTCCGCCTCCGCCTCCCCACCAGCCTCCCGTGGCTGCACCTGCAGGAAAGCGCTCTTGCCCAGTCGCTGGCGGTGCTTGGCAAAGATGGCCTCTATCCGCCGCTTCTGAGCCTCAATGGCCCGCCGCTTCTCCTCCAACCGAGCTCCAAGCTCACTCATCTCTGAGCTCAGGGTCTCTGGCGCCATTGGGGTAGGCCCTGGGGACCCCGCTCCAGCCTCCGCCTCGGCCTTCACCAGCTGCTTCTTGCGTTCAGCAAAGCTGGTCATCTTCACTTCCGAGTTGCTGGCTGCTGGTGAGGAAGCCACCACCTTCGGGGAGCCCTCAGATCGGGCTGGTGGTTTCAGTACCTCCCCTGACAGGCAGGGAGACAGTTTTGAGGGGCCCTCAAGGTGAGGCAAGTAGACAGGTGCTCTGTCAGGTGGGTAGGAGGAGGCCAGTGGGGGTTTGGAGGGCCCCTCAGGCGAGTGGAGGTAGAAGCTGCCATCCGCAGCCCCGTCTGGGAGCAGCCGGGGCTCGGCACTGTGGATGATCTGCAGGGCCTCCTCGATGGTAGGCAGGTCGCCCAGCTCTGGTGGTTGGTGGGCGGGGGTCAGGGCTGGCACAGGGCGCGGGGGGCCCAGGCTGTCCGAGCTGACAGAGCGGAGCAAGACAGGGTCTCCCATGACGACATCCACGTCGCTGTCCAGGCCAAAGGGGGTGCTGAATGACACAGCCTGGGAAAGGGGGCGGCTGGGTGGCCAGAGGGAGGCATCAGCCCTGGGTCAAACCCCGGCCCCGCCCCAGCCTGGCCCCACCCTCTCCACTCCCGTGGGGGCCGGAGATGCCCTCACCTGAGCTGCCGGTTCCAGGCCTTGCTGAGGGCCTCCATGTGGGACATGGATGGGGAGGACTTCAGTGAGCCTGGGAGGGGTGGTGAGGGGTCACTCAGTAGTCACTAAGGGGGGCACTGGGGACCCTGGGTGGGGTTAGCCAGGGCAGGTCACTAGGTGAGTTGAGGATGGGTCTACATGTGGATAGATAGCTGGGGGCCACTCAGTGTTACTGGGAGTCCTGTTGAGCCACTGGGGAGGTCAGTGTGGGGTCTGAGTGTCACCATGTGCCAGAGGAACCCACGGGAGGAGTCAAAGGTGACAACATGAAGTCAGCTGGCACTTTGGGGGTGGTTTCCAGGTCCCCCCCACCCTCACCTGTGGATCCTCGAAGTGGGGACTGGGGGCCGCCAGGTGACAGGAGTGGGTGGCGGAAGTTGAAGACAGGAGAACTGCAAAAGACGCCTGTGAGCCATGGGACCCCCACCTCTCCCGCGGTAGGGCACAGGCACCCCCGAGTCCCAACCAGTGACCAGCCGGGAGGAGGGGCCCGTCATGGCTGGGGACACTCACCCAGTGGGAAGAGCGTACCTACTGCCACTGCTGCTCTGAGGTGTGGAGGCCTCCATGGCCTGCGGGGGGGCAGCTGCAGCAGAGAGAGGAGGGTCAGGCAGGGCACGGCCCCCCGCCCCCCACCCAGATCGAGCCAGTCCTCAC
Source organism: Sturnira hondurensis (assembly GCF_014824575.4). Classification (NCBI taxonomy): domain Eukaryota; kingdom Metazoa; phylum Chordata; class Mammalia; order Chiroptera; family Phyllostomidae; genus Sturnira; species Sturnira hondurensis. Next base: position 66,459 of record NW_028077960.1, read on the forward strand.
CGTGGCCATCAGGAAGGCCCTTGCCCTGCACGAAGTCAGGTTTCAGCACCTCAAAGCACACGAACATCTCAGCCAGCAGCACCACCAGGTTGGTCTGGAGGCAGAAGGAGGGCTCAGCCCATGGGACCCATGGCCCCGGACGCCACCCTGGCCCACCAGACACTGAGGTGGCCTCACCTTCAGGGGCGGCGGCACATAAAGCAGGTCCTCGAGGGACAGCGGGCAGCCTCGAGGAAGGCGGGAGGCGCAGAAATCCTGCACCAGCTGCAGGTTGTACAGGCTGTCAGCCACGGACATGGGGTCCTTGAGGCACACCTCTGCAGGGACAGAGGCTGGTCTGGGGGCGGGCAGGGGCTCCAGACGAGGGAGCCCCACTGTGGACCCGGGGCCAAGCACCCTCCGGGAGGTGGACCCTGGGACAGGCTGCTCCCCAGGTCCCTGTATCTGTTGCTGCCAACGTCTAGGACACTAGTCCCCAAGGAACTCAATGCACAAAGCTCATCCTGGTTTCCCTGCACCTTTCAGGGCGCCCAACATCTGAGATGATCTTCTGGGTGAACTTACTGTCTTTCTGCCCAACCTAGGATGTGAGCCACCTGAGGTCTGTATCGTTCATTCTCACTGGATCCCTGGCCTCTAAAATGGAGCCTGGCACACAATTCACACTAGAAGCATTTGCTGCAGGAATGAATCCTATGAAGTGCAGAGAGGTTTAGACACTTATGTGACATCACACAGCTATCTAGGGAACAGAGAGGTTTAAACCCAGGCTTGCTGTTTCTGGAAGCTGCGCTCATAATGATGGCACTGGCCTGGGAACAGTCTTGGGACACTGGGCTCCGGAGAGCAGGGTCTGGCCCATGCCTGGTTACTCACCCTCAAGTCGCAATAGCTGGGGACAATAGCAGTGGATTGTGGCGGCCAGTGCAGCCCCATTGGCCAGGTCCTGGAGGCCAGTCACATTGGGAAAGCAGGGGGCACATCTGGCCACAGTACGGTCCTTTCGGTATCGGATCTGTAGGTAGGAGCCAGGTCAAGTCAGAGGTCAGGCTGGCCCCCAGGTCAGTGATCATGCAGGCTGGGCAGGGAGGCCTGGGGTTTCCGCCATGAGGGGGCATGAAGCCAGGGGTCCCAGAGCCAGAGTGAGGGCCAGCCTGGAGTGGGGGAAGGGCAGCAGCGAGGCAGAGGAGGTGTCTCTGAGCAGCCAGGCCAGCAGTGGGGGGCTAGGGCAGGGGCTCCTGGGACCCTGGGGTGGGGGATACGTTACCATGGGGGGTTTGCTCCCCGACTCCTTCAAACAGAAGGCAATTGCGTGCTGGGGGGAGAGGAGCAGCCATCAGCGGGATGGGAGGGGTGCTGACTCGCTGGGCACCCAAGCACACCTCCGGGAGTAGGAAGGAAAGCCCTAAGCCCTCTCCCGAGCCCGTGGCCATCCAGTGCCCTGCCTGCACTCTGGCCGGCTTTGGGGATCCCAGCTCCTCCCAGCCTGGAGGGACCCCACAGAGCAGCCTCCATGCAGGGAATCCTCCCCTCACAGAAGACCCAGGCCCCAGCTCGGGAGGGGATGCAGAGGAAGCAGGCAGGCAGAAGAGGAGGCACCCCCAACCCAGGCCCCAGGAGTGAGAAAAGGCAGGGGACCCTCTCCAGCCCAAAGCCTCCTCCCTCCACAGGCAGCTGTCCCTTTCCCCTTGTCATGCTTTTGGAAGGGGCACTTCCCACCCCCCAAAAGCTGGCATCTCTCCTAGGGAAGCTGAAGTCTCAGGAAGGATCGACCACCTGGGTGTAAGGCCTTCCTTTTGGCTAGGAGGGGTCTTGTCCATGTGCCTGGCCATTCAGGGCAGGGCCATGTGTCTGCTGGGCTGGAGTCCTCCCTTCAGAAACTCCTGGGGACTCCCCACCTCTGGGCTCAGTGGACCAGCTAAGGGAGCGATACCCTCCTGACTGTGGGAGGGGAGGTTCCTTCTGTCAGGTAACTGAGCAGGGTCCACCCTCTCAGTGAACACTGGAGACACCCCCATCGGTTCGTGGGGGCCTTCTGTCTGTCCCCCAGGGCTGGGGGTCATGCCTCCTTTGCTCACAGCTGGGGGGGGGGGCGGTAGGAGAAGGAGTAAACAGGCAGACAGACACAGAGCGACAGGCAGGGCAGGCAGACGGGGCAGAGATGGCCCCACTTACAGGAACCAGCTTCCAGTACCAGCGGGTGGGGCACTGACGCCAGAGGCAGAGAGATGAGAGGGGCGGGCAGGGGGGAGGGGGCGGGATGGGGGAGAGAGAGAGTCACCTCCAACGGCCTCAGTGCACAAAGGGCCATGAGGTCCGGCCCCCCCGCCCACCCNGGGGCGGGATGGGGGAGAGAGAGAGTCACCTCCAACGGCCTCAGTGCACAAAGGGCCATGAGGTCCGCCCGCCCCGCCCACCCGGCCTCTGACCGTCCTTTCGTCTATCCATCGCCTTTGTCTCACCGAGGGCTGCGCTGGGGCCGCCCCATCTGCAGGGGCTGCGGGAGATGCTCTTTGGCCTGCTTCCTGCTCCGTCTTCTCTTGCAGCCGCCGGATCGTCTGGGGGAACCAGCAGAGGGCAGCACTGTGGTCACTGGGCGATGCTGCCCCCCAGCCCACCCTGGCTTAACCCCACCGTGGCCTAACCCTAACCCTACCTACCGTGTCCACCCAGAAAAGGAGCTTGTGCTCCAAGCTGGTCAGGGCCAAAGGACCAGGCGGTGTCTTTGTCCATTCTAAGGCGAAGGCCACCATGAGGGCGTCGATGACGGCTAGGTGGGCTCCCTGCGGGAACAAGGACTGAAGGGTGAGACCAGAACAGAATCAAGAGGAAGAATCTGGAAGTGGGAGGGGCTTGAGAGTGGGGCCTTAGGAAAGCAACCAGGAGAGGGGTTCTGACAGAGCTACTTCCTGGTGGGCTGGCTTTGAGGTCACACACTAGGTCTTAGGATCTGGTGGGCCCTGTAGGCCAGTTCTCAAAGGCCACAGTAGTATCTTTTGGAAGGAGCCAAGCCTGGTGGGAGGAGCCACACCTGGTGGGAGGAGCCAGGCATGGTGGGTGGGGCTTACCATGAGGATAGGCTGGTGTCGCAGGTCAGCCTCCTGCACAGGGCGTTCCGGCAGTGCAGGCACCGTGCCCCTCCGTGCCAGCAGGGCCAGCAGTGCAGAGGGGCTGGGGGGTGTCTCGAGCTGTGGCAGCGCCTGCCTCCAGGCCCGGCAGTACAGCTCGGCTGAGAGCAGCAACCGGGTCACCGGGGGCTTCACGTGCTCCTGCGCATACTGGTCGGTGTAGAACGGCTCCCATAGCTCCGAGGGCACATGCTCTGTGCAGGGGGGGGCGGGGGGCAGGTCAGGCAGCCAGAACCAGCCAACCACACCCACACCGTCACTCGGCTACAGTTAAGGGGGGCTCTGGGCCAGGGAGGATGGCACCGGGAGAGAAGACACAAGTGTGGAGGAGTTTGCCAGAGGAAGGGCTGATGGTGCTCCAGATGCACGGGAAGGAAGAGTGCACAAGAGCACGTGGGGAGAGAGCCATTACAATGCCATATTGCTTAATCACCCATGCTGGTGCCCCACAACACCCCATTAGGCTCATTTACACCTTAATGCAACCCTGGAGACCACCTACCTCAAGCCACACTGTGAGGCAGCAGTAGAGCCAGCCTTCACCACCAGACCTTTAGTAGATTTTACACCCTCTCAGCTCAGATTTGGGGGATGGCTGGCAGGACACCCAGTGGGGGCGGTGGACAGACTGCAGACACTTTGGGGGTGTGCAAACTTGGTGACTGAAAGGAGGATGTGGAGGGAGGTGCTGGGGCCCATGGGGAAAAAGGGGTGGTGACTGGGGTGGGGGTGAGGGTTCAGGGGCCCAGTATGAGGGGCTGGGGCTTAGGAGAGCAGTGGGGTCCTGTCACAGACGCAGCCTTGGGCACCCTGAAGACTAGGAAGAGGCTTGAGGAAGCCCCACAAGGGGCGGGGCCTCAAGTAGGACCCAAGGGTGGAGAGGAGAGAGATCAGAATAAGCTGCCAGAAAAATCCAGGAAGGCCAAGGAAGAGGTCACGAAGGCCAGTGTGGGGGTTCTTCCGGGGAGGCCACACTCATTCCAGTCAGAGAAGCTGTTTTGTATACTGGGGTTCCCCATGTGTTTGAAAGAGTCGGGGCAGGATTCTATCACTTGGAACATTTGAATGTGACCAGACCTTCCCCGGTGTCTCTTGTCTCAGCCACACTCCCAGATATCTCCTACCCACAAGGACCCAGGCATCCTTGCCTTCAGTCCCTCCCAGGCTAGGCTCTCTCCCCACCCCCTAAAATCATACTTGACCTTCTCACTTAATGCCCCACCCCAGTGGAGAGTTGTGCCTACTCCCTGCCCCTCCCAGCTCAGCTCCTTGAAAGGAGAGTTCTCCAGCCTTCGCTTCCTTCCTGCCTACCCCACCCCAGCCTCCCCAGCCTGGCTCCTGCCCTTCCAGGTCCCTGCCTCCTCAAGGCCAGCAGTGGCCACCCAGTGCACAATCACAGCCTGTGTGTTGCCTGGGCTCTCTGCCCGGGACCTTATCCTTCCGGAAGCCATCCTCCCCTTGACATCTTCCAGGTTCCCACCACTCAGACCAGGGCCCTGCACACCTGCCCCCTCAAGGCAGAGCTCCTGACAGCTGTCTCGGTGGCCTTGTAAACGGACATGTCAACCCCCCACACATATATGATGGCTTCCACTGCTGTCTGAGCACCCACCGTGGTCTTGGCAACTCCCATAATCCTTAGCATCTTGCTCTAAACCTGCTCCTCTGTTCCCATCGCAGTGAAAAATCACCATCCCTCCTTCACTCTCCTCCTCCAACATGCAGTCAACTTCGACCTCCTGGCATCTTTCAAAGCCAAACCCTCCTCCCTGTCCCTCCAGCTCCTACTCATTTCCATTGGCAAAAACGGAACAAGTTTCTTTTCGGCAGGACTTGTCAGGGCCTTCGAAATGAAACTGTGAGGTGAGATGTTGCCACCGATGGCTAATGTTTACCAAGCACTTCCTCTATCCCCAAGTCTCCACCTCTGCTCTGTTGGCACTTGGGGCTGGACAAGTCTTTGTGTTCACCTGGGGGTGGGGCAGGCTGTCCCGGGTTGTAAAGTGTTGAGCAGAGTCCCTGGTCTCTGGTGGCCAGGAGCACCTTCCTCCCAAGGAGCCACAACCGACAGTGCCTCAGACAGTGCCAGTGTCCCTGAGAGCCGAGATCCACCAGCGCTCTGTGCCACACACTGTTTGTGACGCGCCGACTGCAGAGCAGGGCCTGCCCGAGGGAACACAGTGCGAGCCACATGCGTGGTTTTAGATGTTCCGGGAGCCACGATGAAAAAGTAGAAACGAGCAATGTTCGTTTCGTAGTCTTTTCAACCTAACGCACAGTTGACCCTTGAACATGGGTTTGAACCAGATGAGCCCATGCACATGTGGATTTTCCCCAGTAAATCCTGTAAAAGTATCTTCTCCTTCTCATGATTTTCTGAATTCCATTTTCTTTTCTCTAGTTCACTTCACTGCAAGAACACAGCATGGGATATGTAGAACACGCAAAAACGTGTGTGAGTCCACTGTTGTTGTTGGTAAGGTCAACAGCAGGCTCTTTGTAGTTAAGTTCTGGGGGGGGTCAGAAGTCACACACGGGTTTTCAACTGTGCGGGGCAGCAGGGGAGAGTCAGCGCCCCAGCCCCTGTGTTGTTCAAGGGTCCCCTGGACACCCGACATGGTGTCCTTCCAACATGTAATCGATGTAGACACATCATTACTCTGCAGTTTCACATTCTGTTCCCATCTCAGGTCTCCAGACCCCACTGACCATGCCCCCCTGGTCCAACAGCCCTGGCTTGGCAGCTCGAAGCAGCGCTGACGGTGACCATGGTCACTGTCACATACTCAGTCACTTAGTCCCTACAGAACTGACATCCTGGTGCCCGTGGTACAGATGAGAAAACCAAGGCCCAGACCTGGGCCAGGGTTCACCAAAGCTCATGCAGCTAGCAAATGACAGAGCGGACATGGACCCAGTTTCCCTGTGCATCACGTTGGCTTTCTGAAGGCATAAGAGACTGCATGTGCTGTTTCTCAAACTTACTTAACAATGGCACCCCTCCATCTTATCTCTGAACTAGAGTTCTGTGGAGCCGCCCGCCTGCCGTGCTGCCCGGCCTCCCCACATCTGTGCCTTGCCATCTCCAGAACTACCCCTGCTCCAACCACGATCCCCCTGGGCACACACTTGCATGTGTGATCTCATCGCACCAGTCTTCAAACACTTTCCACAACCCCCCAGTGCCCTCAGATGGTCACCCATGGCCTGAGAGGCCCTCCTCCGTCTCATGTGCCTCCTTCATCCCGCCCTCCCGAGGTACCCACCAGGACCCCCATCTCCTTCTCCTGGTTGGTCCATACCCCATGCCTTACTCAGCACATGTGATCCCCTCCCCTGGGCAAACTCCTACACATACTTCGAGGTTCAAGCCCTCCTTCTGGGGTGCCTCCCCTTTCCTCCCCTCCCTGGGTGATTCTAGGAATATCCTCCCTGCTGGAGCCCTGTTGCATCCCTGCTCAAGGCAGGGACAGTCCGGTTTCACGTCCCAAGGGCCACTCTCCCTCCTCAACCCCCAGTCCAGCCTGGGTGCCCAACACTGGCCTGGAACCCAAAGGCATCAGTCAAGAGTCTCAGAGTTTGTGAACCAAGTCGAGTTCTGCCCCCTCTCAGGGTCTGTGCCCCACCTTCCTCAGCCCACTCTGTTTAGTGAAGGTGGGTGGGAAACTGGTGGAAACTGACCTTTGGGGAGGGTGTCTATACGGCACAAGAGGCTGGATCTAAGTAAGAGTCACTGCATCTGCTAGGAGGACTTCGCTTTCCTTTCTGTGGCATGGGATAGTGATTTCTGCTGTCCCCTGGCCAGGGGACGATGAACACTGTTCATTATTAATAAAGTCAGCACACCGGTGCCAGCAGCAGTAGCACCAAGCATGTCCTGTGTGCCAGGCACGGTGGGGAGAATTCTGCGGTAGCGCCCTCTCCTCTGCCCACCAGCCTCCTGGTGAAGAAGGTACCAACTGGGATCCCGCTCACTCGTGTACTGTCCCAGCCCACTTGCAAATGGACCAATAGGTGAAGGAACGCCTTCTTTTACTGAGGGGGAAATGGGAGCTTCGAGAACTGAGACCGCCCGCAGTCTGGTGGAGCTAGGACTCGAACCCAGCTCCGATTCCCGAGGTGAGCCCTGTGGGGCCTCAGAACCTGGAGTGTGAGGGGCCGAGGCTACCTGAGCCTCTCCCCAGCAACCGCCTTCCCTCCTCAAGCAGATCCTCAGGGGCGAAGAGGCCCTGTGTGCAAGGGTGCAGGGAGAGAGACTGCGAGAGAGACAGGCTCGGGCGGCTCTGGGAGTCGGACTGCTATCACAGAGACCCACGCCCAGAACAGGTTCATCTGGGAAGGCCACTGAGGGAGGATGGGCTGTGCCCAGCTGGTGCCAGGACCGGTGGGTGGGCAGGGCGTCCCCTGAGGAAGGCCCAGTCCTTAATTAACCCCACCTTCCCCATGGCCAGGCTCTGACTCCCAGCTCTGACATGTGGCCCTGACTGATCCTGCCCGGGGCCTCCAATCCTGGGGACCCACCGCCATCCTCCCCTCTCCGGGTGGTCTGACTTCTTCACACAAGTGGGCCTGCGCCTGGGCCCCTGCCGCGGGCAATCTTGGACAAGCTATTTCCCTTCCACTGGGCTCGCCCGCCTCCTAGGCAAAACGAGGCAATAAGTCACAGCTGCCAGCCCTGGCCGGGGCCGTGGAGGCGAAAGAGAGGGTCTCCGGAGCTCCCCGCGCCGCCCGCAGCGCAGGCGGGGCCGACGCGGGGTGTGCGTCCGGGCCTCGGGGTGTGGGTCCTGGGTGTGAGTTGGGAGTCCTCGCGCGCGTGATGCGAGTGTGTAAAGGGGAGGAGAGCAAGGCCGGCCCTGGAGACCCCAGGCGGCCTGTAGGCACCTCCCCGCTCACCTGGGGCCCGCGACGCCGGGGTCCTGGCGCGGAGCTGGGCCGCTGGCCCCACCCCCACCGCGCTCCCGCAGCCGGGCGACCAAAGTCCAACGCCCGGGCCGAGCCGCAAACCCAGAGCCCGGGAACCTGGGCGGCCCGCCCTATTGTTCCCACGACCTCGACCTCCCAGGCCCGCCCCCCGCACCTGTCGCCCCCCAGAGGATACCTGCGCCCCCGAACGCGGCCCGCAGCACCCACGCCAGGCTGGCCGCCGCCTTAGCCCGCGAGAAATCGTACTGGTCCAGCGACTTGATCTCGGGGACCAGGAAGGTCCTCCGCAGCGGCCCGGGCCCGGGGGGCGCCGCCTCCACCATGGCGCTGCCGGGGCTGCCGGCGCCGGCTCCGTGCTCGCTCCGGCTGGGCTGCGCTGCGCGGCGCTCGCACCCGGGCCGCCGCGGAGCCAGGTGCGGCGGCTAGCGTTCGCGACGCTGCGTCGGCCCCGCCCCGGGGCGGAGCCCAGGTGCGCCCCGCCCCCAGGCCGGTGCCCGCGCCTCTCCCGGGCCTTCGCCGCAGGGTGGGGTGGGGAGCCTTCGGAGGAGTGTGTGTGCGCGTGCACGTGTGTGCGCGTGTGTTCGTGTGAACGCACTGGAGAGGATGAGGGACCATCTGTTTCTGACTGTGCGTGCTGGCCCGAGTGTGTACCCTTAGATGCGAGTGTGAGCATGTGTGTGGGTGCACCTGTTTCTGGTAGTGTGTTGCGAGCTCACAAGAATGTGTGTATTAGCATCTCCACGTGTCACTGACTGTGTGTAGGTGCCGAATGAGTGTGTGTGAGGATGTCTGCGGGCGCGCACAAATATGTTTTCCACGTGTTGCGTGTATGAGGGCCTGCATTGTGTAGGTAGGTGTCTGTCCTGAGGGTGTGGGAGTGGTGAGTGTGTGTGTCTGTGTCTCGTCAGTAGCTCGTCAGTAGCTCGTGAGTTTGTGTATTTGTGAACACGCAAATGTACTTGTGTTCTGTACCGGGGTGTGGTGAAGGGCAGTGAAGGGATGTGTGGCAGATGCTGGAAGTGTATACTTGAGACTGTTTGTGTCTGTGTGTGTTCGCGTGGCTATTACTGGGTGTAATTGCGAATGTCCGAATGTGTATTTCTGGTTTCAACAGAATTTGCCGGGGGCTCCAACAGTATGTAGTGGGGGGTATTTGTATGTGAGAGTCTCAGTGTGGTGAGTGCATGTGGGGAGCACCTTTGGAGTGTATCTTTATGCATCATGAGTGTAGTTTTGTATGACTGTGTCTGAGTCTGTGGTGTCAGCCAGGTATGACGGTGTGTAAGCCATGGAAGTGGGTGTAACTGTAAGAGGGTCCATTTCTGGATGCACTTGTGAGAGTGCAAGTGTGCAGGTTTATTTAGGGACTGCATATTTGTGTAAGTACATTTGTGCGTGATAAGAGTCTGATTGTGTGTGTCAGTGTGGAGGCATGTGAATATAGTTGTGCACACATGCAAGTGTGTGCACATTACTGGATGTATTTGTAAGTGTCTGAGCCCCTATTTGTGGGTATTTGTCTAATAGTTGCTTGGGTTGCATTGTGCTTTTGCTGTGAAGCATCTGCTGCGTGTCTGCTGCTGCATGTAATAGTGAACACACAATGTTTGTATGTTAGGTCTCTGTGAGCCTGTATGTCCCGGTGTGCATGTCCAGCTATGGTTGCATGTGGATATAAGTGCACATGTGTTTGGGTTTGTTTCTGAGTGTGTTTGTGTGTAGGAAACTGGTGTTTGTATCTGTGTGAATTTGTGGATGTTACATGGGGCTGAGTGTGAGTGTGACAAGCTGCACACGCATGTGTGCCGGTTTTCTGAATGGAAATTGAGTGGCTGAACGTATCTCTTTACATTTGAGTGCATTTGTGGGTGTCTGGGTGTGCCTGGTTGTGGTACACAACAGCGGCGGTGTGTAGGCATGAGTGTGTAAGTTGTGCTTGAAATGGTCTGTAGGTGTAAGGTGGACATTGTGGGTGTCCAGCAGCATTAGTGCATCACATGAAAGTGCAACTGGGTGGGTGAATTCTGGGTTGGGGATGTGAGCGTGAGGCTGAGCGGCTGTAGCTGCAGCTGCAGAGGGATTTCCATCAACACGGAACAACGTGCATTTTCTCGACTACGTGAAATTCTGTAAGATGAGGAAGCACCATGGCCAGTGTTCCGAGGCCCCGTCCTGTGCCCGCCTCAGACGGTGGCCCCTAAGTGCCCCCCTTTGTAGGAAGGTCCAAGGCCCTGTCACATGCACTGCACAGGTGTGGTTGAGGCTGGGTCTCATGCTCCAGAGCGTGTGACCAGGCAGGGCTGGGTGTGCCCAGGGGAGGGGACCTGGGGTGTGTTCCCTCCTGTCTGGATGTGCCCGTGCAGGAGTGGGTGTGGGTGCACAAAGAGGCCTGTGTGCATGCATCTGAGCACATGTAAGGATGGGTGTGATGCACGTGCCCTGGCTCACGTCCCAGCCCGCTGGAAGACCTGGGCAAATTCTCTCCCCACTGGGCCTCAGTGTCCTCGTCTGTGGCATCGCTGGGGGGTCCGAGCTCCAGGCGTGGCGTCCTGGCACTGGTGGTGCCTGAGAGCATGGCATGAGAGCATGGCATGACCAGCCAGCTCACATGCATGTTTGCTTTTCCAGGGAAGGTTCTTACCACCCCTGTGGACCCAAAGACCAAATATAAGTAAGGGCAGTGCCCACTGCCCACCAGCATACACTCCCAGGGGGGCACGGCACACACTAAGACAGAGGTGTGAGCCTGGGACAGGCTCGTGGGCCCTCTGTGCTCTGGGCCAGGAGGGCCTGGGGTCAGTCGGCAGCGGAAGCTGGGCCTGTCCAACTCTGCCTGCGCCAGAGGCTTCATGGGCCCCTCCCCCACACCGGACCAACAGGAACTCCTGGCCCGGCTGGACCTCCCCACCCACATAGGGCAGCTGGAATCAGGTCCCACCTGCCCCGGAGGGCCTGCTCCTTGGGCCCAGGCAGGCGCAGTCACACAGGCTCCTCTGAGTGCACCCCTGGGCCCACCCCAACTCCTGGCCTCCTGCCCCCTTCCCCTTCTTAACCTGGGCTGCCTCGGGCTGTCATGCCTCCCAACACGCTAGGCCCTGGTCATGCAGCTGGGGAGCGGGTAGGCGGATGACTTAGAGCGTCTGTAGGCCAAGGCTTCAGAAATGGACTTGGGGGAGTGTAGAACAACACCTCCCGAATGGCCTGTACAGTTCTGTGTGTGTGTGTGTGTACTCCCAGAATCATACTAACAGGTGAGGATTTTTTAGGGTTTTTTGTGTCCAGCACAATCTCATTAACTCCTCACAACACCCCTCCCCGAGGAGACGGGAAGGAAGCTCTGAGCAAGAATCCCTGGGTCAGGGGTCCTCCGCCGAAGCACTACGCTGCCCTTCCGGCCTGAGCCTGCGTCTTCTCCAAATACCCTTGCCTCTCAGATGGGGTTGGGTGAGGCCAAGCAGGGGGGGCTGGAATCCCCTCTCTGTTCCTCCAGTCCACAGTGAGCTGCAGTGACAGGGTTCAGGTGTGGCCACTGGTTTTGCCCTCCCCTCCCACACAGAGTCCCGTGGTGGCCTCTGAAGTTCGGCCCTGGCTGGTGGCGTGGTAAACGGAGGGGTCACAGATTCGATTTCCCATGGGAGCACACGCCTGGGTTGTGCGTTAGGTCCCCTGTTGGGCTGCTGATCTATGTCCCTCTGCCATCCTTCCTTCTCTTCTCTCTAAAGTCAGAGAGCTGGTCCTCAGGTGAGGGTTAAGAGAATAATAATAATAAACAGAAAGGAATTTAGAGTTGTGAAATTAATCGTTCCTAGAGACTCGTGTCAGTAGTGTCCGCGTTCAAAAGTTAGTTGAAAAAGAAAAAGAAAAAGAAAAAGATGTAGTTTATTACTGACCCCCACGGATCTCTGGGAGACATTTCTGAAATATCGAACAAATAAACGAACGAACGGTCCCGTGCGCGCTCGGGGCTGCCTGTCCCGGTCCTTACGACACCTGCGCGGAGAGGCGATGAACCAACGCGGCAGAAGAGACCGCGTCGGCGAGGGGCGCGGCGTCCGGACCGCCGCGAGCAAAGAGCAGGGGGAGCGCGGCCGGCGGCCCAGCGGGGACGGGAGAGGGGAAAAGGGCCGGCGACGGGCCGGCACCGGGGGAAGGCCGGGCGCGGACGCCGGCGGGTCCGGGCAGCTGCGGGGCGGCGCAGTGCTCGTGGGGGAGCGGGGCGGTGGAAGGTTTCGGAGGGCTTCTCCGATTTTCCCCGGCGAAGGGATCGCTTTCTTTATTCCGGCCCACTAAGTGCAATAAACGCCCGTTTCCAGGCGCGGCATCACATGGAAAAAGAGGCGCACAGCGCCCTGACGGACGGGATGTGCGGGGCGCGCGGGGCCCGCTGCCGGCGCTCCCCATGGCCACAGCCAAGGCCGGGTGGCGGCCGCCACAGAACGGATACAGCGCCGGCGCATGGACCCGCGAACTAAACACACACTCCCGCGTCCAGGCGGATAGAAAGACTGGTCGAATTCATTAACAAATGAAGGACGAAACTGACCTGCAGAATTCCAAGTATGTTGCGTAAATACTCCGCCCTCGAGAAAGGGTGGGGCTTCACGTGGTGATTTCCTTCTAAAAGGCCCAGTTTGGAAAGACGGAGAAAGAGTCACTTTTCTGGGGACAAACCTGAAACACACTCTGCGTCCCCTGGCTCAGTGACCAAGGTCAGCACCCACAGCCATTATGAAGTTGACAGTGTACACCGTTGATGTGGTGTCATGAACACAGCTCGTTACCTCTGGGGACACCCTTCCCACAAACCCTGAGCAGCGGTGGGTCACTGACGGCCAGAGAAAGTCCCCCAGGGCGCTTGACAGCGAGCCAAAGCCACACAGACAAGAGAGGCCTAAGGAAATGTGACAACTGAGTATCGTGTGGGATCCTGGACTAGAGAAAAGACGCTCAGAGAAAACTGGAGAAATTTGGATAAAGCATGGTCTTTAGTAGATATTAATGTATCAGTATTGGTTCATAATTTGTAACAAATGTCTCATACTAGCAAAGATGTTACAAACAGGGGAGACTCTGCGTGTGTATGTGTGTGTGTTGGGGGAGAGAGTACATGAAAACTGTCTGTACTATCAATTTTTAAAAAATATTTTACTTATTACCCTAGCTGATGTGGCTCAGTGGATTGAGAGCTGGTCTGTGAACCAAAGTGTTGCTGGTTCGAGTCCCAGTCCCAGCACATGTCTGGGTTGCAGGCCAAGCCCCCAGTTGGGGGCCCATAAGAGGTAACCAGTTGATGTTTCTCTCCCTCTCTTTTGAGAGAGAGAAACATTGATGGCTTGCCTCTCACGTGGGCCCCCCACTGGGGACCAAACCCACATTCCAGGCGTGTGCTCTGACCAGGAGTCAAACCACTTACCATTTGCTTTGTGGCTCCACCAACTGAGCCGCACCAGTCAGGGCCTATCTGCTCTGTATTTCTCTAAATGTAAAACTGTTCCAAAAGTCTACTGATTAAAAAAAGATTTAAAAAAACATGCAAAACAGGACCCTAACAGTCGTAAAATGTCTGTGCTACGATATCACAACGTTTCTAAACAAAGTATTTTCTCTGCTTTCTCATGGGACAGGTGGTTCCCAGGCGACGACTTGGGGTGGCTCTTGAGCAGGGCTCCCCTCAGCCTTTGGACGTCAGGGGCCGGCTGTGCTTCGCAGGGGGTTGAACAGCATTCCTGACCTAAACCCACTGGGATGCCAACAGCATACCCTGCTTCAACTGTGACAACCAAATATGTCGGCAGCCGTCGCCCGCTGTCCCCCTGCGTGCTGAGTCCTTCTCCTGTTGAAAAGCACGTGCACATGCAGGGGACACAGTCACTCTGTGAAGCCACTGTGGAAAGAGGCATGTGTGTCTGTGAGCTTCAGCGCTGCCTCAAGGGTCCAGGTGTCTCTAGGACTGGTGTCCGGTGGGCCATGGCCTGGGGCACGCTTTGGGGGTAGAGAGAGTTGGAAAAAGGACTGACAGGTCTCACTGACTGGAGGGGCAGGAGGCAAGGACAGGAGGGAGGCATTTGGGAAGGTGCCCAGGTCTCCACCTTGTGCAGCTGGGTGGATGGCAGTGTCCTGTGCTGAGACGGGTGCAGGAGAGGAGGGGCTGGCTGGGTTGGGGAGGGAGGGATGGAGGGTGATGCGTCTTGCCTTGGACAGGTTGAGTTTCAGGTCCCAGAGGGACCAGGAGGAGAGCCGGAGCCCACGATCCCGAGCCCACACGTCCGCAGATGCGCGACGCCCCAGAGGGGAGCGCGGCCCCTTCGTCTCACACACGGATGCAGTGGGCCTTGGAAGCCACCACAACGCCCCCCAGCAGGTGGGTGGACACGTGGACTGGGCGACAGCGAACAATGGGACATCGTTCAGCACTAAAAACAAATGAGCTGTCAGGCTGTGAAAAGACATGAGGAAGCTTGAATGCATCTGACTGAGTGGAAGAAGCCAGCCCGACCAGGCCACGAGCTGAATGATGCCAGCTCAGTGGTGCCGTGACACTGAGTGGCCAAGGCGAGACTGTGGAGACTGCAAAAGCGTGGGTGGCTGCTGGGGCCAGGGGTCGGGGGGAGGGTGAACAGGTGGGGCTTCCGGCTCCTTGAAAGGACTCTGTAGAATACCCAAGTGATGAATGTTTGTCACAGCGCATTTATCTGAACCCACACAGTGGACAACTCCAGGATGAGCAGCAAGGTCAAGGACAGGGCTGGGTGACCCTAGTGCATCAGTGTGGGGTCAACTGTGTTAACAAAGGCACCATCTGGTGCAGGGTGTTGACAAAGGGGGAGGTTGTGCCTGTGTAGGGGCAGCAGTTCTATGCTAATTTTTGTTGTGAACCTAAAAGTGCTCTAAAAATAGTCTCTTGCCACACACACACACACACACACTCCTGCACACCCTCTGTCTCGCTGTTGGTCAGCAGAGAGATTATCTCGGCGTGCTGCTCTCCTTCGCACATCCTTGAGGGAAAGAAATGTTCTGTCCGTCAGCCCTTGCTGCCCTTCCCTCCCCTGGGAGGCGGAGTTCTTTGGGTGGACGGAAGTGAGGCAGGGACATCACAAGGAGGGAGACCAGACGAGGTGGCTGTAGGGAAGGAGGCTGCAGGACGCAGCATGGAGAGAAGGGGCTCTGGCTGCTCTGCAGTGTCAGGAGGCCCGTTGCAGCCCTGACCCGGAAGGCTTCTGGATCATCCCTTGAGCTCACTGCTGGGCCTGCTGGCCCTTGCAAGCCCCAAGGACACAGGGAAGGGGCATAAGGGAAAAAACAAATTACCCTGGAACTTTGGTGTCTCGAGATGCTCCAGTCCTATGAGACTCCGAGTCTCCGAGGCTCTGTGGCCCCAGGCTGTGCTGGTCTGGACCCGAGTGTCATCATCAGGGCGAGAGGGGACCTGTGGGCATCAGAGACACTGAGGCCCCTGGATCCTGAGACACAGGCTGAGGACAGAGCCTGGGGAGGAGCAACAGAGGAGGCGAGGGCTCCTGGAAGGTGCGATGGTCTCCAGATTCAGGACTGGCCTGGAGGGCAGATGCTCAGCAAGCACTCAGGGGAGCTACAGGGACAGAATGCTCAGCAGTGCCCTTGGGGAAAGCAGCCTCAGGGGTGTGCGTCTGGGGAAGCAGGGAGTCGGGTTGTGGAGTGAGTGAGATGAGGGGGCGGACTCGGCACCCAGCATCTCGCCTCTGACGCCCCTCTGCCCCTCCAGCCACCCTCCGTGCATTTCCTCTGACTCTTTCCAAAGCCGTTCTGCCCCCAGCCCCACCGCTCCCCCTCCTGAGGTCATCCCCTTGCACTCCTTTCCTTCCTTCTGTCTCCACTGAGGAGTGGTGGCTGTGTGAGAGATGAAAGGAATGTGGGCACCGCTAGTCCAAACTTTCACCCAGAGCTCACACAAGCCCCTCTGCAGCGTCTCTGTCTCCTCTTGCCCAGCCCATCCTTGATTCCTTCCATGAATAGGGAGCTCACTACTGTAAGATGCGGTGCCTTCTGGCTCTGCTGGATACAGTGTTGTTCCTTCAGCAGAGTATTCCCCTAGTGGGATTAGCTCAATTCATGCTTGTGGAATCTGTTTCACTGCCACTCTCCACATTTTCCAGCTTTCGTATTAAATTATGTATGCTAGACATAAAGACAATTGCCAAGGTGTAGCAATGCAGGTTTTCATTTAGAGTACATTAATTAGTAGAGAACACATTAATTGATTGCTCCATGCTAGGAGCCAGAGCTACAAACTGGCCAAAGACAGACAGTCTCTCTCCTCACAGAGCCTCTGTTCTAGTGGGAACGCGGACGCTGAACAGCCAAAGACACCGCCACTTACCTGCAGCCGTGGTGAGGGCACTGGGAGGGACAGGTGTCAGGGAAGTACAGACAGGTAACCCGTCCAACGAGACAGTCCCGATGTGTGTTCAATGATTTGGTTGCACCTACATAAATAAAACTGGCCACACAAAGTCATGAAGCAACGAATGTGAACAACTCTGTTCCTTAAGGGCAGGAACTTGCCACTAAGAGGGACTGCGTATCGCAGACTGTCAAAGTAACGGTTCCCAATTTGTTCACGTCTGCCCGTCTCCACCCACGGCGACAGGCCCCTCCCACAGTGATTCGGGACAGAGCCACATGACTCGTTTGGGCCAATGGGAATGTGACGGAGGCGGGGCCTGAGCAATATTTGCTGCCCTGGAATAAAAGGTGGGCGATGAGTGCAGACCCATCAGACAGTAACAGGATGACGAGGAAGTCTTAGGAACAACTTCACATCGATAAAACCTCACAACTCAGAGGGCATGGACAGATTGAGATGCAAAACCACTAAAGCTTACTTAAGAAGAAACCGATAACCTAAATAGTCCTGTGTCTATTTTAAAAAGGAATTTGTGATTGGAAACCTTCCCATGAAAAACACTCCATGCCCGGACAGCTTCCCCGGTGAATGAAACAACACGAACACTTTCTGAAGGCAGAAGAGCAGGCACACTTGCCGATGAGCCCCATGGGGTTAGTGTTATCCTGGGATCACAGTCAGAAAAAGACTTGACCAGAAAAAGCACACAGCCCAGGTCTCTCAAGAATACGGACACAAACAATCCCCACAGAAGGTCAGCACGCGGAGCCCAGCAGTACATGGAAAGGAAAACACATCACGATCAGGTGGGATATATCCCACAGACGCGAGGTTGGCTGAACATTCAAAATCAGATGAGAATCATCGGCTCAACAGATGTATAAAATTTATTTGACAAAAGTCAACACTCATTCACGAGAGAGAACGACCTCTTAGCAAACTAAGCATAAAAGGGAATTTCCTCTACCAAAGAAAAAGTATCTATGAAAATCTTACAGCTAACATCATACTTAGTAGTGAGAGAACAAATGTTTTGCCTGAGACTGGGGACAAGGCAAGGCTATCCTTTTAACCACCTCTATTCAACCTTGTATCAGAAGTCCCAGAAAAAGTAGTAAGGCAAGAAAAGTAATAAAAACTCACAATTTGGAAAAAAAGTTAAACATGATCATCGACATAAACAAAAAGAAAAATAAGTAAAATATAATTATCCATGTAGAAAATCATAAAGAAAGCACAAGACCACTTGTTGGCCTGTTGGCTAAGGTCAAGTGCAGAAGCCCAAGAAGGCTCCCGGACCTCTGGTGAGTTCGGCAAAGCTGCAGGATGTCAGGGCATCTGTGAACTTGAACTCTATCTCTACATGCAGACAAGCAGACATTTAAAAATCAATACCACTTTTAATAACAGCAAGACATAAGATATTTAGAGATTAATTGAAAATGTGTTCAACACCTCTGCACTGAAACTAAAAAACACTATGGAGAGAAACCAAAGAGGCCGCAGAACACAGAGATGCACCACGTTTGTGAATGAGGAGGGGACTCAGCATTGCTCACGGGTCGATTCTGCCTACAACAATCTCTAGGTTCAACACAGTCCCTACAAAAATTCCAGCCGGTTTTCTCATACAGACTGATGAGCTGATTTTAAACTCAAACAAACGCAAAGGACCTCAAGCAGCCTAAGCAATTTGAATAAGAAGAATGCAGTTGAAGGAATTAAACTTCCTGATCTCAGCCCTGGCTGGTGTGGCTCACTGGATTGAGCCCGGGCTGCAAACTGGGAGGTCGCCAGTTCAATTCCAGGTCAGGGCACATGCCTGGGTTGCAGGCCAGGTCCCCAGTGCAGGGTGTGTGAGAGGCAACCCCACATGGGTATTTCCCTGTCTTTCTCCTTCCCTTCTCTTCTCTCTAAAAAAGTGAATTAAATCTTTAAAAAGAAAAAAAACTTCCTGATCTCAAGATGAATTATGAAGTTTGAGTAAGCAAAATAGCATTACATTGATATGAAAATAGACACATATCAGTGGAATAGATGACAGAGTCCCAAGGAGCTTTTCTCACTGAGTTACTTTGACATTTTCCTCTTGATGAAGGTGTCGAAGTAGCTCAGTGACAAAAGAAGATCTTTTTCTGACAAATAGTATGAAGACAATTGTGTACCTATATGCAAAGAATAAAAGTTAACCCTTACCTTACAGCTGATATAGAAAATAACTCCAAGCGGAACGTAGACCTAAACCCAGAAGTAAAACTCGGGACCCCTGCAGAGGAGAACCTAAGAGGAAACCTTTGGGTTTAGGCCAGTGTCTCTCAGGCAGGACCCAGGACAGGAAACGGATCACACAAAATGACCAACCGAACTCAACCAAAACGTAAAACTTCTGTCTTTCAGTGATACTGTCAGGAGAATGAAAACACAAGTCACAGACCAGGAAAAAATATTCTCAAAACACAGATCTGATAAAAGAGGTATCCAGAATGTATCAAACCCCCTTATGAATCAATCAGGACAAACAACTCATTTCCCACCTGCCCCCCCCCCCCGCCCCGTGAGTAAAAGATTTAAATGAGCATTTTATGGAAGAAGTTATCTAAATGGCAGATAATCGCAGGAAAAGGTGTTCAGCGCAATGATCAGAGGAATTCAAATTAAACTGTGAGGAGATGTCACTAGAGCAGCGCGAGGAGAGAAAATGTGGCGACAGCAGAAGTTGGCAAGTGCGCGGGGCGATCACTCCCACCGGCTGCCAGGGATGGGGGTGGCGTGGCCGCTCCTGAAAACAGTCTGGCAGCGTCTTACGAAGTCAAAGGCACACGTATCATCTGACGCAACAACTTCACTTTCCCACAGGAATGAACGGGCAGGGACCATGTCGTTGAAAATTTCTCATCGCTGCAGTCACAGATTCCAACACGGTAGTCGCGCGTAGTGGGCGCAGACCTTTGCCGAGTGGACCCTGAGAGCCTGTTCACCGAGACGGCGGAGCTCCAGCTTCAGGCACGTACTGGCCCACAGAACAGACCCTCTTTACCCGACTCCTGGAGAGAATTTAGGGGATTCATCTGGGGAGATTCTGGTCTAAGTTCAGTCCGTGAGGCAATTCCAGATTAGTCACAGAGAAGGGGGCTTTTCTCAGAATCCCAAAGAGATGAGAGGGTCCCTGGATAATGCACACTGCCTCCAAGGGGAACTAGAATAGCCCAGCTCACCTGCCTTACCTGTCCCCACACCTTAGAAAGGGTCAGTTAGTTCAACACTTTTTCTTGGATAAAAGCCCCTAAATCAAAGCTAATAGCATGATCAAGATGAATTCATTCGCACAATTCAAAGGAAATAATAACGACTGACACCATGTGGAGTGTTTGGCTTTGTCTGCGCAGGGACCAGAGGATGCAACAAGGCAGCCATCAGAAGGGACAGGCGATTGCTGGGGAACTGAGGTGACTCACCTTTGACATCACTGTTTGCTTAGAAAACCAACCCAAAGTTATTAGAACTAGTAAGTGTTGCCAGTTACAACATAAAAATAGAACATTCAATAGCTCTTCTAAACGCCAGAGATAATTGACTCATTTAATAGACTCGTTCACAATAGGAACAAAATTAAGATGAAATTAACAAGAACTGGGTAGGACACGATATTGTGAGAGACATAAATGTCAGGGCAAGCTCCTCAATTACATGGAAAACAAAAGCACTACTGGGTAGTGACTTTATATTATAAGTTTGCTGATATTCTCTGAATTGATTTACAGGTTTAAAATACTTTCAAATAGAAATTCCAGTGCCCTGAGGGGAAGAAACTACTTGGGGAAAGCCCTGGAAGACTGACCTTGAATATATCTGGAAGGATAAACAGGCAAGAACATCACAATCAAATTTGGGGAGACAAGGATAAAATGACCATATGACCAAATGACCAAATAACAATCTGAAGATTGTGTACTATTACAAAAATGTGAAAAAAAACCATTAAGAGAAAAGAACAGAAAACCTAAAGGGGTTCATCTGCTTGTGTGCATCAAAGCCTGATAAAACGTGAGCAGGAGTTCAAACAGAAGTGAAGGTTTAAGGAAATGGCACCAAGCCAGAGTCACAGGTAAGTGAGCGCCCCGAGACTGGGCTCCCCAATGGCCTGCAAGGGACCAGGTGCACAGGGGATGAATCCTCAGTCCCGTGACTGAGGGAGCTCGGCCCTGGGCTCCACTGCTGGGCTGGGCCAGGGCAGGGCAGCTGCTGGCAGGGGCAGGTCCAGGCGTCAGCTGTGGCGTCACCGCGTCTGGTTTCGTGCGGGCTGGCGGGTCAGTGCAGTCCGTTCCGCTTTCAAGAGCCTGAGGCTGAAATGCAGCTGAGGTTGAGATGTTATCTTCAGTTCGACCAAGACTCTGTTCCCTTGATCAACAAGCCTGAGCTTTTTCTTTCTCTCTTTTTTTTAATTGATTTTATTTTGAGAGAGAAAGACATCGACTTGTTGTTCCACTTGTTCCTGCATTCGTTAGTGGCTTCTTCTGCTTGCCCTGACGGGGGTCGGACCCACACACTTGGTGTGCCTGGACCATGTTCCAACAAACTGAGCTGCCAGGGCCTGAGGCTTTATCTTCAAGGCAATTGGACACCGACCAGAACCTCATGCCCTAAAGACGTAATAATTAAGGGAATGACCCTGGCAGGGTGGGCCCTGTCGATTGGAGCACTGTCCCGTACACCAAAAAGGCACAGGTTCAGTTCCCAGTCAGGAGGGCATGTGCCTGGGTCCCAGGTTCGATCCTGGTTGGGGCATGAATGGGAGGCAACCCACAGATGTTATCTCTCTCTTCTTTCCTTTCCTCTTTCTCTAAAATCAATAAACATATCCTTGGGTGAGGATTAAAACAGGAAGGAAGGAAGGAAGGAAGGAAGGAAGGAAGGAAGGAAGGAAGGAAGGAAGGAAGTTTAAATAATAATAATAATAATAATAATAATAATAATAAGCCCTGGCTGGTGTGGGTCAGTGGATTGAGTGCCAGCCTGTGAACCAAACAGTACGATTCCCAGTCAGGGCACATGCCTGGATTGTGGGCCGGGTCCCCAGCTGGTGGCGTGTGAGAAGCAACTGATTGATGTATCTCTTGCACCTCAGTATTTCTCCCCCTTTCTCCCTCCCTTTCCCTTTCTCTAAAAATCAATAAACAAAAAATAAAAATAGAAGAATTTCTTGGGAGGGGCTGCACTGGTACCTCCACAATCATGACGATTGCGGTTGAGGGAGTGGATACATACCGTGTCGTGGTGCCACTCGACAGGAGATGCCGGCTTGAATTAAAGAGAAATCACATTGAAGAAGTGCAGCTCTTATCTGGCTACACAGATTCTAGCTCTAATCTATCTGTGTATCCTTCTTCTTACCTATAAAACGTGGCATGATGCATTTTAATGATATTTAATATTTTGTAATAAAATAGCATTTCAAATGTGTGGGGAAAGAATAGAATATCCAATAAATGTGGCTTGAACAACTGGGTGACCATTTGGGAAAACAATTAATTCAAACCCTCATATAAAAAAAATGAACTCAACCCTGGCTGGTGTAGCTCAGTGGATTGAGTGCAGGCCTGCAAACCACATGATCGCAGTTCAATTCCCAGTGAGGGCAAATGCCTGGGTTGCAGGCCGGTTCCAAGCAGGGGACTCATGAGAGGCAA
Source organism: Sturnira hondurensis (assembly GCF_014824575.4). NCBI lineage: Eukaryota > Metazoa > Chordata > Mammalia > Chiroptera > Phyllostomidae > Sturnira > Sturnira hondurensis. The sequence continues at coordinate 88,583 of NW_028077960.1, forward strand.
CCATACATTGATATTTCTCTCCTTCTCTCCTTCCCTTCCTCTCTAAAAATAAGTAAATACAATCTTTTAAAAAATCATTAAAAAATTAAAAAATAAAAAATAAACTCAAGATTGAAAGAACTACAAGTAAAAACCTAAAGCCATAAAATAAGTCGGTATAAAAATACTTTCAGCCCTGGCTGGTGTATCTCAGTGGATTGAGTGCTGGCCTGCAAAGCAAAGGGCCACTGGTTCAATTCCTGGCCAGGGCATATGCCTAGGTTGTAGGCCAGTTCCCCAGTAGGGGGTGCATGAGAGGCCAACCCACATTGATGTTTCTCTCTCTCCCTCCCTTCCCCTCTTTCTAAAAATAAATAAGTAAAATCTTTTTAAAAAGGTATTTGCAACATAAAATTGCAATGGGTTCTCTGATGCACAGCGAATGGCTGAGACAGAGCGGGGCCCCTGTGGCTCAGGGACCGCAGCTGCCCACCACTGGCTTTGTGTGGCCTGCAAGCTATGAACAGGTCAGATATCTGAAATGGTTCTTTTTTTTTAAAGATTTTATTTATTTATTTATCTTTAGAGGGGAAGGAGAGAGGGAGAGAAACATCAATGTATGGTTGCCTTTCGTGTGTCCCCTGCTGGGAGTTGGCCTGCAGGGAACCCACCTGCAACCCAGGCATGTGCCCTGACTGGGAATCGAACCTCGATCCTCTGGTTCGCAGGCCCGCGCTCAATCCACTGAGCTACACCAGCCAGGGCCTGAAATGGTTCTCAAACCCCAAAAGAAGAACACTTGACAGCACCTGAAAATGAAGCTCTGCTGGAGTGCAGCCATGCCCTCTCACACACGGTCTGGCTACCTGCCTGTGCCAGGGGGAGAGCTGAGTGGTCACCACCCAGACCGAGTGGTCCCCAAACCCCAGAGCCCTTACTCATGGAGCCTGCACCGGAGAAGTCAAGAAGGCAGTACGGCTAGAGAGGCCACAACCTCAGGGTCTCAACCCATCGTGCTGAACTCCAGGCTTCTTTTTTTCTTTAATTGTTGATGCTATTGCAGACGTCCCCATTTTCCCCCCTGGGGCCTCTCCTCCCAGCCCCCCTCCTCCCTTCCTCTGGCCATCACTGTACTGTCATCTGTGTCCCCAACTTCTTCAGTGTGTGATCGTTGGCTGATCTCTTCACCTTCTGTCATCCAGTCCCCCCCCCCCCCCGACAGCTGTCAATCTGTTCCATGTGTCCAGGCCTCTGTTTCTATTTGGTCTGTCCATTTGTTCTGTTCATTACATTCCACATACATGTGAAATCAGGTGGCACTTGTCTTTCTCTGACTGGATTATTTCAGAGTGTCATGTTCTCCAGGTCCATCCATGCTGTCGCAAAGGGCAGGAGCTCCTTCTTTTTCATGTTGAGTGGTATTTATTTCATCGTGTAGATGCACCACCACTTTTTTATCCACTTTTCTACTGATGGGCACTGGGGCTGTTTCCAGATCTTGGCGATTGGAAATAATGCTGCTATGGAATATAGGGGTGTATATATTCTTTTCTACTGGTGTTTTGGGTTTCTTGTGATATATTCCCAAAAGTGGGTTTGCTGGGTCAAAAGGCAGATTCATTGTTAATTTCTGAGGAAATTCCATACGGTTTTCCACAGTGGCTGCACCAGTCTGCATTCCCACCAACAGTGCACTAGGGTTTCCTTTTCTCTGCATCCTCGCCAACACTTGCTGTTTGTTATTTATTGATGATGGCCATCCTGACAGTGAGTTGATATCTCATTGTGGTTTTAATTTGCCTCTCTCTGATGGTTAATGACATTGAGAACTTTTCATATGTCTGTTGCTCATCTGTATGTCCTCTTTGGAGAAGTGTCTTTTCAGGTCTTTTGCACATTTTTTAGTCGGATTGTTTGACTTCCTGGAGTGGAGTTGTGTAAATTCTTTGCAGTTTTGGATATTAACTCCTTATCAGATGTCTCACTGGCTAATACGTTCTCCCAGGCAGTGTGCTCCCTCGTCGTTTTGCTGATGGTTTCTCTTGCTCTTCAGAGGCTTCGCAGTTTGATGTGGTCCCATTTGTTTATTCTTCCTTTTGTTTCCCTTGCCTGAGGTGGTGTATTGGCAAAAATATTGCTACGAAAGGTGTCTAAAATTGTACTGCCTGTGTTTTCCTGAAGGGTTTTTTATAGTTTCACAGCTTACATTTAAATTTTTATCCATTTTCACTTTATTCTGGTCTATGGTGTGAGTTTTGTGGTCTAGTTTTTTTTTTTTTGTATGTACCAGTTTAGTTCTCCCAACACAATTTTTTGAAGAAACTGTCTTTACTCTACTGTATGCTCTGGCCCCCTCTGTCAAATATTAATCAACTATAAAGGTGTGGGTTGCCCTGGCTGGTGTAGCTCAGTGGATTGAGCGCGGGCCTGCGAACCAGACGATCGCGGTTCGATTCCCAGTCAGGGCACATGCCTGGGTTGTAGGCTGGTTCCTTGCAGGCCAACTCCCAGCAGGGGACGCACAAAAGGCAACCATACATTGATGTTTCTCTCCCTCTCTCCTTCCCCTCTAAAGATAAATAAATGAATAAAATCTTTAAAAAAAAATAAAATAAAGGTGTGGGTTTATTTCTGGGCTCTCGGTTCTTATTCCAGTGGCCTTATGTCTGTTCTTGTGCCAGCACCAGGCTGTTGTGATTGCAGTGGCCTTGTGTGGTTTGATGTCAGGTATTGTGATCCCTCCAACTTTGTTCTTCTTTCTCAGGATTGCTGAGGCCATTCAGGGTCTCCTTAAGTTCCACATAAATTTTTGAACTATTTGTCCTAGGTCTATAACATATGTCATTCGTACTTTCATAGGGATTGTGTTGAATCTGTAGGTTGCTTTGGGGAGTATGGACATTTAATGATGTTAATTCTTCTCATCCATTAACACAGTATGTGCTTTTACTTATTGGTACCTTCCTCAATTTCTCTCTTCAATATTCTCTAGTTTTCCGAGTCCAGGTCTTTCACCTCTTTGGTTAAATTTCTTCCTAGGTTGCCCTGGCTGGGTGGTTCAGCTGGCTGGAGCATCGTCCCACACACAGAAAGGGTGTGGGTTCAAGTCTGGATCAGGTAACACATCTAGGCTGCAACTTCCATCCCCAGTTGGGCGTGTACAGGAGGTAACGGATCAATGTTTCTCCCTTCCTTTTTCCCTTCCCCTCTCTCCAAAATCAATAAACACAGTCTTGGATGAGAATGTAAAAAGTTTATTCCTAGGTGCCTACTTTTTTTGTTTCAGTAGTACATGGGATTGTTTTCTTGGTTTCTCTTTCTGATAGTTCATTGTTGGTAGAAATGACACTGATTTCTGGGTATTAATTTTGTTTCCTACTACTTTGTCGAATCCATGTATTTGTTCTAGTAGCTTCTTTGGTGGAGTCTTTAGGGTTTTCTATGTATGATAGCATGTTATCCGTGAATAATGGCAGTTTTACTTCCCCCTTTCCAATTTGGATGGCTCTTACTTCTTGTCTGATTGCTGTGGCCAGGACTTGCAGTACTGTGTTGAATAAGAGAGGGGAATGTGGACCTCCCTGTCTTGATTCCAGTCTTAAGGCAAACACTTTTAGTTTTGCCTATTGAGTATGATGTTGGCTGTAGGCCATGCGTGTGTTTTGCTGGCACTCGAGCACGCCGTGCGTGGTGTTCCCTGGATGTGTGTCCCCTGGAGTGGTGCTCCCCGATTCTTCCACAGCAGGAACGCAGGGCTGTCTGTCTCGCTTTTAGCGACGGCACAGTGTCCCCTAGCATGCCACGCCCTGATGCCTCTAACGACGCTCCCACTGTCAGTCTCTGAGATGGTTGCCCGTGTTTTGGGTTCATGAACAGCAGCTCTGTGGTGAGCCAGACTGCAATGAGCACACGCGTCGCCAGGCCCTGTGTTGATGTATGTGATTGTGGGCTGTGGAATGGCCACACCAGTGATGCTCTGTAAATACTGTGTTCAACCACAGTCGAATTCCCTCCCTCAAAACTTTCAGTAATGTACACTTTCCTAGCCCAATTGTGTGGCAATGTGTACCATTGATCCAATTCTCTGTTAAAACTGGGCGTAGTTGATATTTTTGACATTTGCCAAGTTAAAGAGTGGAAACTCTAGGTTAGGGAATTTCTAGGAAATTTGAAGGGAGAAAAAAATGAAAAGAAAGAAAACTAAGATTTGCCTGATTACTAGGAAAGCTGAGCATGTTGTTATTTATTTTATTTCTTTTTGCTGTTTGTATTTCTACTGTTATATAGTGTTTCTATTTCTACTGTTTACACAGTCCTGGTGTCAACATAGACTCTACAAAAACCACATAATGAGGTAAGGGTTCCGAGTGCGAGCCGCAGGGCCAAGCAGCTCTGATCCAAGGTCTGATGTTTACTGGCCGTGTCCTGGGGCAAGTCGCTTGCCTCCTCCGTGTCTCTCGTTTACATCTGTGGGATGGAGACAGTGGCAGCCCCTGCCTCAGAGGGCTGGCGTTACAGCAGCGTGTGTGTGCAGCAGCTCAAGCAGTTGACTGTGTTTAATAAATAGGAACGACTACCAAGGTCTGGCCTATCATTTGTGTTGCAAATACTCCCTTCCAGGCTGTTGCTTTGTTGGGCCTTCGTCTTTGTCATGTCGTCACATCTATCCATCTTTTTTTTATAATGGCTTCAAGTTTCCATAAAAGCAAAACCAGACATTTAAAGTGAACGTGGAGTGAGAAACTAGAAAAAAAGAAGAAAATAGCAGCAATGTTCACGTCTGGGCAGTGAAATTTGGATGGCTCGTTTTCCTTTTTTATACTGTTTTCCAAATGTTTTCATGGATCTATATTTCCGAATGAACACATATTACCTTTACTTTTTGTTTATTGATTTGAGAGAGAGAGAGAGAAAGGGAGAGAGAAACATTCCCCTCTCCTCCCCTCCCCATGGGGTGGGTTGCCTTCCCTATGAGCCCGGACCAACTGGGGATTGAACCGGCAACCTTTTGGTGTCCGAGAGGAGGCTCCAACCAACTGACCCACCTGGCCAGGGCATAGCACCTTTACTTTTATGCTATGTTTTTAAACTTTATTTTAAGCGCACAACAATCAGTAGTGGCAAAAGCACTCCCCGCGCCCCAGTGAATGTTGTTCACCCCCAAACAAGCACAGAGTTGGTGGACTGCGACCACACACGCAGAGCACGCTGAACTCTCCAGGGGAGAACTCCACCTCTGAAGTCTGCACACCTGGGGCCAGATCCCGGACAGCGCGGCAGGACCGCCCCCTGGCGGCAGAGAAAAAAGAAGCCGGCCAGGAAGGGTTGTGGGCCGTGCGAACCTGTGCGCGGGTCCCCGTAGGAATGTCTCATTTCATTTAAATCACAAAGCAACCTTTTGAGTTGGGGACTAAACCTATGTGAGAGACGACAGGTGACAAATCTGAGCCGCCCAGCGACAAGGGGTAGAGTCCCCACGCTCTGAGAAAAGTCCAGGTTCCTATTGTCAGTCACTGAGTCTTCTGTTCCCAAAGGCCCCTGCCCGTGGATCCGATTCACGCACTGTGTAATTCACTTGCGGAAAGTGTGCGAGTCGATGGGCCTTCGTGTATTCACAGAGCTGGACAACCGCTGCCATTCTCCGTGAGAGCACTTCCCTCACAGGCTGTGGGGAAAGGGCGCCCTCCCACACGGTTGGGGGAAATGTAAACTGGTGCAGCCACTGTGGAAAACAGGATGGAGGGTCCTCGAAACACTAGAAGTGGAACTGCCATCTCACTCCCGGCACTATACGCAGAGGAGATGAAATCTTTATCTCACAGAGAGAGCATGCTCATCGCAGCGCTACTCACAACGGCCAAGACATGGACGCACCCTGCGTGGCTGTGGGTGAGGGAGTCGGTCAAGAAGCTGTGATGTATTTACACAAGGGAATATCATGCTGCCTTTGAAAAGAAGGAAATCCTGTCATGAGCAACACACGGGTAAGTGATGCTAACACATCTGACATGATGCTGAGTGACAGAAGCCAGAGAGAGAAAGACAAACTCGGCGTGGTGTCACTTTTACATGCAATCTGAACTCAAGATGTGGGCCTCAGGGAAGCAGAGAACAGAGAATCGGCTGCCAGAGGTGGGGGTGGCTGGAAGAAAGGGGAGCGGTCAGTGAGATAGTGCGAAGCTCCAGTTACACGGTGAATGAGGTCTGAGGCCCTGATGTGAAACGTGGAGATTGTGGTCAGTGACATTGTATCCTGGGACTGGAATTCGCTAAGAGAGTAGAACAGAAATGAACTCACCAAAAGCAAGGTGGACAGGTGTGGCGAGGGAGGTGTTACTAACTCAGTGGGCGGATCCTTTCTCAATGGGTACATACCATCCCGCTGTGTGCTTTAGATAGTATACGGTTTTGTTAGTCAGTTATACCACAAAAAGCTGAAAAAAGAACATTTCTATCACTCCAAAAGAAACCCTATCTGTACTCATCAGCAGTCACTCCACATTCCCCCCGCCCCCCACCCCCGACAACTGCTCACCCACTGTCTGCCTCTAGGGATTGGCTCGTTCTAGATATTTCATACGGATAGAATCATTCGTACAAATGGGAATGTGGAGTATGTGGCCTTTGTATTGGGCTTCTTTCATTCAGCATAATGTTTCCAAGTGTCACCCGCTCTGTGGCTTGTATCAAGACTCCTGAATGATATTCCATCGTATGGGTACATCACAGTTCGTTCATCCTTTCACCTGCTGGTGAGCTTTGATGGGCAATTATGAATAATGCTGCTATAAACTTTCATGTACATGATTTTAGAAAAGATTTTTAGAAAGATTTTATTTTTAGAGAGAGGGGAAGGGAGGGAAACATCAATGTGTGGTTGCCTCTCACACCCCCCCAACTGGGGACCTGGCCTGCAACTCAGGCATGTGCCCTGACTGGGAATCAAACCAGTGACCCTTTGGTTCACAGGCCTGAGCTCAATCCACTGAGACCCACCAGCCAGGGCTCACAAACAAGATTTTGATAGGCATGTGTTGTCATTTCTCTTGGTAGATATCCAGAAGGGGCTTGGGGGGTCATATGCAAACACTAGGTATGAGAGACCCTTTAACTTAGCTTCCCAGATCCTGGGGTCCCATATGGTTGCCAGTTCCCTGTTTGATTTCTACAAGGCCATTTCCAGAGACCAGGCCCAAACACACCAAGCAAACCATCTTGGGAGCCTGGTTCGATCAGTGTGCTCTGGTTCCACTCTCTTGGCCAACTCCTGCAGGCAGCATGCAGGGCCGGTGCCCTGACCCAGAACCCTAGGCCCTCACTGGAACCCCATGATTTCATGGCATTAGCTGAATCTCAAACTCTGGAAACAGAGAGAAGTGGCCTGGAAACTCCAGTGAAAGCCCAATCAACTGTTAGTGTTGAATGATGTTAACAAATGTTTACATTGCTCTCTCCTGGGAACATTGGTAGGGTGTGTTTCCGCTGGTTGGGTAGGGCCATGTGACTTGTTTTGGCCCATGAGCAGTGAGCAGAAACATGGTGTCATTTCCAGGCCAGAGTATTTCATTGCTGGTGTGAGGGCCCCTGGGGGTTGCCTTCCTCTGCTGCGGTGACCCAATCCACTTTGGAGAGTGGCTGCTTCATCACTCTGCTGCAGTGGGGCACATGAGAAATAATCCCCAGATGACCTGTAGTGGGTATACCCTGAGGGCAGGAAATTAATCTTGCGTTGTTTTAGGCCCCCAAGACTCTGGACCCCCTTGTTACAGCAGCACAGTGTAACTCATCCTGACTGATAGTCGATCCACCCATCAAGGTACCTGGCTCCAGCCAAGGGCTCTATATCAGTCAGCTGGGGATGCCTTAACAGAGGACTACAGACTAGGGGCTTGAACAACAGGAATGTGTGGTCTCGCAGTCCTGGAGGCTGAAGCCTGAAGCCTGAAGCCTGAAGTCAGGCAGTTGACAGGGCTGGTTTCTCCTGAGGCTGAGGCGGCCCCAGGCCACTGTCCTAGGAGCTGGTGGTCTGGCATTCCGTGGCTTATGGACGATGCTCTCCCTGTGTCTTCACATTGTCTTCCCTCTGTGTGCACGTGCGTGTGTCTAAATTCCTTCTATGTATCAGAACAGCAGCTGTAGTGGATCACCCCACCCCAAAGACTCCGTTTTAACTGCATTATCTCTGTAAGGACCCTGTCTCCATATAGAGTCACATTCTGAGTGCTGGGGTCAAGACTTCCACATATAAATTGAGGGGCCCAATTCAGGCCCTAACTGACTCCATTCCAACCAACTCCAAGGTGCAGGGGCCCCATCCGTCCAGGACGAGTGAGAAGGCAAGGGTGGCTGACGACAGCCTCAGCTGGCAAGACTTGGGACACCTTCGCAGTAGGTTCTAGGGACTCCCAGGCCCACGGAGGACTTCTTTCCTGAAGGTCAAGTGCTGCTCCCAGGACTGCAGCCTACAGTGGGGACCTCGACAGACCCACTTCCTGTGGAAACAGCACAGGGGGGCAGAAAGCCTAACATGACCCCTGACTCTATCACTCAGCTGTGCAACTGCGACGCGCCTCTGAGCCTCAGTTGGTTCCTCTATGGGACCGTACTGTGCTCTCCATAGAGCTACTGTGAGGAACCAGAGAGAATAAATATGCCCACCACGTGGCAAGCTTGCCATAAATTAATCACTATTGTCGCTGCTGGCGGTGTTTATACATGAATGAAGGAAAGGGAACATTATGTGGTTTCAGTGCGGGATTTCGAAATTCCTTGACAGTGGGAGACGTCTCAGGCATCTTTGGTTCATATTCGGGCTTCATCCCATTCAACAAACATTCATCGAGCACCTATTGAGCCAGGGGCTCTTCTGTGAAGGTTTCTCCCATGGGGAAACCCACGCTGGAGCATGTTGGGTAGAGAGATGAACACGTAAAACGATGGTGGAGAATGACTGTGACTTACAGGCAAGGAGAGAGAGGGGTAGGGGGACATGTCAGCAGCCTCAGGGTTTGAAGATGCCACATTTGAGACTTATTTTGCTCCTCAGAGCAGAGCGCAAAGGCCTTCAAAGGTGTGCACCTACGACGTTTGAGGAACAGAAAGGATGTTGGTGCGGTTGGAGCGGCATGAGTGGGGGTGGGCAGAGACGCTGACAGGTAAGTGGGGGCTGAACTTCTGGCCCCTCCAAACCTGGAGGGGGCAGGGCTGCTGGGGTCTTGGAGGGGCAGGCAGAAAGAGGGGCCCAGCTGCACCCAGCCCAGGGTCCTTGCTGCCCATGGTGCTGGCCTCCCAAGACCAGTTTCCCCAGAAGGAAAAGTCCGGGCTCACCATTCTGCCCTCCAGAACTGAGAGTGAGTGTGCACTATTATTGAGGCCACCAAGAAACTCAGGAGCCAAACCTCGAGAAGCCAAGTCTTTTGATCGCAAACTTTGGAAGAAATGGGAATTCACATCAGGTGGTGTAACTTCCAGCCAGTGCTCCGTGTGGCCTCACTGCCCTAGCAATCCTTCCCCTGGTTCATGGGGCGAACCTGTGTCCCCTGCCCTGACCTGAAATCATGTGCCGAAGTCCTAACCCCCAGGACCACAGAAAGAACGCACTCTACCTTTGTGGGTGGAGTGTTTAAGGAGGCAGTGGAGTGAAAAATGAACCTATGCCCAGGCTGGGTGGCCCAGGAGCACCAGCCCGGCCACTGAGAGGCTGCAGGTTCAATCCCCAATCAGGGCCCACACCTAGATGGTGAAATTGCCCCCCAGTTGGGGCGCACAAGGGAGGCAGCAGATCAATGTTTCCCTCTTGCGGTGAAATTTCGCTCTCTCTCAAATTGATTTTTAAAAACTACTCTCACGTGAGGAATTCAGAAAAAATGAGCCTGTTGTGGCAGGCCCTCCCTGACTCGGCGTGACTGGCGTTCTTGCAAGACACAGGTGGTGGCACACCTAAGCAAGGCCCTCGGGCGGAATCTGACCCCCCACCTTGTCTTCACCTGGTGGCAGCGCTGAGCTTTTTGCCCTAGTTAAGCAGTTAGTTACACAGTCCTAACGTTACATTCGGCCCTTTGCAGACTGACGCGAGGCTGTGGTGGCCCTGGTGAGAGTTCATCACCTGTTAGGAGAGGTTCGGACGTGGGCAGAACAGGAAGACCCTGGAGGACATGGGGAGACAACGGCATTGGCAAGCCAAGAAGGAACCAGTCCTGCAGGCACCTCGGGCTCAGACTCCCAGCCTCCAGAGCAGTGAGATGTGTCTGTGAAGCCCCCAGCCTGTGGAACTTGGTTACGGCAGCCCCAGCAAAAAAACACACCTGGGGACTCAGGGACGCTCCCGCCCCTCTCCAGCTCAGCCCAAGCTTCCCTGAAGAGTAGCAGACCCAAACCCGGAGTCACCAGAATTAGGAAGCCCAACCTACCCCAGCATGTTTAAATTGCTGAGCTATTTCATGGCCAGGAGGGGAGTTCAGAGGAGCATGTAGAGTCAGCATCTGTACAGAGTAGGACTGACACATGTGACCCCCAGGGCCGTTCTTACATGTCATATTCTCCCTGGACCTCATCTGTCCACACAGCATCAGTCTCTGCCATTGTCCCGACACCTCCAGGCTTGTTCCAGAATTCTCTCCCAAGTGTCTATCCCCCAAGGTCCCACCTCCCCTAGTGGCCCCTTCAGCTCCTTACACTAATGGAGTTCGACTTTTCCTCAGCCCAGCATCTTCCCTGCTCCTGCGCCCCCCGTAGAGATGCCCCGTCACCTATGCTAAGCTCCCCTCACCCTCCTTGGCATCCTCAGCCCTGCCCACCCCACTGCCCACCCGTCTCTATGTTCTGCTGGGGTTTTTTAGAGAAGGGGGCAGGGAAGGAGAGAAACATCAGTTTGTTGCTCCACCTGTGTATCATTGGTTGATTCTCACGTGTCCTGACTGGGGACTGAACCCGCAGCCTCAGGTATTGGGACAATGCTCTAACCAACTGAGCTCCCTGGCCATTTTATTGTAAATGTTTCTCGGGCATTGTCCCTTCACCGTCTCCATGCCTGCAGCCCTCAGTTAGGCCTCATCCTCAGTCCCTGCCCTCCAGCCTCACCCTGTCCACTTCGCCCCTTTCTGGGAATGGAGTCCGATAACAGGAGCACCTGACAAGGCCAGCACCAGGGCCTCCCCACCTCATAGGTGAAGCGGTTGAGGCCCCAGGAGCTCGGGTAGGGAGCCCAGGGCCACCGGTGGAGGCCAGGCAGGGCTTTCGCACCAGGCAGGCTGGCCCCACAGCCTTGCACTCTTGCCCAGCATGCCAGCCAGCATGGCGAGCGATGGCGCATGCAGGGACGGCTCGCCCTGTGACCTCCACTGAGCACACAGGAGGGGCAGTGCCTGGGGGCCTCAGAGAGTTGGGCTGTTGCGCCCGGTGCCTGCATACGTGTGTGCACACACGTGTGCACGTGGTTTTCCAGGAGCCAGGCTCAGCAGTGCGCACAGCAGAAATGCACAGAAAACTTGCGGGTGCCCATACACTGGAGGGCCAGCCCAGGGACTAGGGCTGTGGAGCCTAAAAGGGGACCTGTGTGATGCTGCAACAGCACCTGGGGGACTCTGGGATCCCCAGGGGCTGCACATGGCATCAGGAAGCTCTGTGGTCCGACCCCAGCGCACAGTGGGGCTATAGGTGAGCTCTGGGAGGGTGCTCACAGTCCGCAGAGCTCAGTCTGAGGCGAGGTGCAGGGGTGACTGGGAGAAGGTCCCGCCCTAGTCATCCTGAGCATGAGGGTGGGGTGAGCTGCCCCGACACCCACAGATGACACAGACCCAACTCCAGAGGGGGAGGTTTATTGGGAGGGGCTTTCCAGGGTCATCAGTGCACAGTCCAGTATGTGGGCCCAGGAGGTCACAGGCATAGCAGCGAGTATAGGGGGAGCCCAGTTCTAGGGGCCCCCCTGCAGGTCCTCAGGCCTCCGCAGCTGCGCCGGGAGGGTCCTGTGGTGGACAGCGCCGGTGCCTGAGAATCGACTTTTCCTCCTCCTGTAGGAGCAGGGGTACCACACACGCGTCACAGGAACGGGACCCAGGTTCATGTCCCCTGGCACGCATCTGCCGCATCACCCCACACTACGGAGGCCCGGGCGCCCCTCTCACCATCTCTGAGGCGGTGCTGGGGCTGGCGCCCTCGGGGGAGCCCCCTTCGTCCCGGGAGCAGTCTGGACCCGCATCCTCCTCATACTCTGTCAGGCAGTCCGACTCCTCCCCTGAAAGCAGGGCAGCAGTGTGAAGGTGGGTGGGCACAGCTGCTCTGGCACTTCCAGCCCCGCCCTACCGACCTCTGGCCCCCTGCCCTGGGGGAGCCCTCACCATCCGCACAACCGTCAGAAACGTAGCTGGTCGGGGGCTCAATCCGGGACACGATCTCCGCCAAGTCTGTGAAGCCAGAGCTGGGGAAGGCCAGGACCTACAGGTGGCACGGGGTCAGCAAAACCCAGGGAGGTCTGGGGTCACAGAGGTCCAGGAGAGACACAGTGGGGCGGGGCGGTCCCCCGGCTTACGTCAGCACGGCGGCTCTCGATGAGGTCCGCAGACCGCCTGTCTGTGAGCATCTTCTCAATGACGTCGCCCCGGCTCCAGCCCCCAAACACAGCCTTCCCGTACTGGTAGCCCACATCCTGCAGGAAGCAAGGGGCCAAGGCCACCCATGCTGTAACTCCCAACCTGTTCTCCACCTCGTCCTCTCTGCTTAGTCCTACGTTGCCTGCCCCTTCCCTGGCCCCTCAAAAGCCTGATGCTTTGAGCCTTGGCTGGTGTAGTTCAGTGGATTGAGCGTGGGCCTGTGGCTCAATTCCCAGTCAGGGCACATGCCTGGGTTGCAGGCCAGTTCCCGGCAGGGGACCCATGAGAGGCAACCACACATTGATATTTCTCTCCCTCTCTCCTTCCCTTCCCCTCTAAAAATAAATGAATAAAATCTTAAAAAAGAAAAGCCTGATGCTTTAAGGGAGCTGGCATTTAACACTAACCCTATTTCACAGACAGACGACAGACGTATGTGGCACATTCACCCCCATTTTGTGTGCCTGCCAGACATTACCAGTCGCCCTGTATTCTTTCCCACTCAACCCATGCCGTGTGCCAAGTACCCAATGACCCAAGATGGTGGTGAGCAACCTCATTCCAAGCTTTCCAAACATGCAGTGCACCTGTGGATGTGGCCACCACCTGCGCCCATGACAGACATCACTGACCCATCAGGGCATGCTTTCCCAGTTAGCCCTGTGAGAGCACCAGACATTCCTTACACAGGGCTCTGGGCAGCAGCTGGTGGTCCATTTCACGTGGCACGGGTCATGCAGTTTCCAGGGTCAGTGGCACACACACACTGTTCCATTCCATCCCTGACTTGTGGCAGACATTACTAACTGATCACTGTTCCCATTCCCACAAAAGCAGAAATCTCTACACAGTGCTTCAGGCAGTGAAGCACATAGGCCACTTAGTTGCTATCCAGCATGTGAGCATCACATTTCTATGCCACACTCAATGCAGACATCACCAATTGATTACTGCTTTACTCCCCACAGAGCCCATTTGGGAATGGAGCCCTAGAACCTTTCCCCTCATGTTGCTCTGGGCTTTCAGTAGTAAAGCTCTGCCAGCCCCCCCCCCCACCCCCGCCACGCTGACACAAGGCCACTCCCACCCACTCACATAGATCTGGTCAAACTTTCCAAAGTCCATGGTCTTGAAGCAGTCAATGGGGGGGCGCAGGTACTCGCAGTAGGAGCTGGACTTGACGACCTCTAGCTGCCGTACGCAGGACACGTAGGCCAGGCGCGACTGGATCTCGGCCATGTCTGGAACCTTGATCTTGTCAGCCCAGGGGTTTAGCCGCTTCCACAGCAGCCACCAGCCAGACAGGCTGTCTCCGTAGGTGCTGAGGTCTGTCTCGTCCTGGCTCCCCACGTCAATGGCAATGACTGTCTTGGCACCCATGCTGCGGGCGATGTCCGCTGTGGGGCCAGCGGGTCAGCGGGCAGCTACCCACCAGGGCCCGGAGCAAGAAAGTTCAACCCAATCCCACAGACACCATCATGCAAATGGTCACGCAAAACAACCCATGCAAACAACATGCCAGCATGCAAATGGCATGGAAACTGATGCCAATGATGCGGAGGAGGTGGGGCAGATGTCGGGGCTTTTGGGGGAGGAGCCGCAGCCACAGGGACAGAGGAGCCCCAAGCAGAGGGACCAAGGTGCTGGGGAACGACGTGTGGAAGGAGAGTGACGCACAGAGACAGAGAGTCACAAGGACACACGGCAAGAGGGGGACTGAGGAGTAAGAAACAGAGATTACAGAGAGCAGGAGACAGAGCCATAGGGAGAGAAATGCAGGGGAACAGAGTTAGCAAGAGATCTGGGGTGGGGGGAGATCAAAGGTCAGAGGTATGGAAGGAGGGAGTAAAGTAGAAAGAGGGACCTGGGGGCAGTGACAAGGGACAGAGAGCCAGGGACAAAGAGGAGGAAAGCAGGGCAGAGTAGGTGAGGGGGCGATCCAGCGGGACGGTGGGGTGTCCGTGGGTCTCTGCAACCCGCTGAGGGTCACTGAGTAGGTTGGGGGAAGGACAGGGTTCCATAACCAAGCCCAGCCCTGGAAGACACTGAGTCTCTGCTGGGCTTTGCGTGCATCCCTCATGGGCTCATCTGTACAGCTGGGTGCATGTGCCATGTCCACATACCTGTGGGCACCTGTGTGTCTGTCACCTGTGTGTGTCTCCTGTCCATGTGTGCATGTGGACACAGACACCCCAAGGGCGCCCACATCTTTATGCACGGCCCTGGGCACGTCTGTGTCACTTCAGTCCTCATGTCCCTAGACCAACGTTTATTTTCTCATGCGTCCAAACATGCCCACCCCGAGTGTGCACACACGCAGGTGTGTGGCTATGTCAGTGCGGGTGTGTGCACAGAGCAGCTACACAGTGGTTGGCAAATTTTCTCAGGAAATGGCCAGAGAACAAATTTCAGCCTTGCAGGCCATGCGGTTTCTGTCACACTACTCAACCGCCACTACAGCACGACAGCAGCCACAGACAGTGAGTAAATGACTAGGTGTGACTGTGTATCAGTAAAACTTTATTTACAAAGTCAGGTCGAGGCTGGCTTTGGCCTGCAGGGCAGTTTGCCAACCCCTGGCCTATAGGCTGCCTGTGTGTGCAACCAGCAAATGTAACTGCTTGTGTGTGTGTGCACCCACACTCTGGGAGTGCACTACTTTAAGATGCACACCGGCCTACCTCCCACCTGCACACAAGTCAGAGAGTGTGAAAGGAAGTTTAACGTGCTCTTGGAGGTGACCCACGATCTCTGTGTGCACACGTATGCACTTCTCAGGAAGCACTGCAGGGTGAGTGTGGGTAGACAGGCATGCGAGGACATATGCCCGACTTCACCCCTGCATGTGTCTGCACCTGTGCATGTCCACCTGCCCTGTGGCCACATGAGTGCCCTAGCTGCCATCTGAGCGCCTGTGCTGCTGCCATGCACGGATGCGGGTGTCCAGTCCTGTCCCCATGCCCCACACTGGGTGCTTTCTGTGACACCTGCCTGCATCTCCCATGGGAGCACATTCCTAAACTGCATGCCCCACCCATGGCTCACACACACATCTGTGTGTGCCCTCAGCTCTGCATGGGTCTGCTTTCAAAGGTGTTCTCGGGGGCGCCTACCCACTGTGTGCCTGTGCAGGGCCCCTCACTCCCTGTGTGCGTGCACATGCGTGCACACGCGTGAGCGGGCAGCCACTTGCCTGGCAGGTTGTTAGTGTAGCCGCCGTCCATGAGCAGGTGCCCGTCCTTGGGGTCGCACAGCGGGGGCAGGTAGCCCGAGAGCGTCATGCTGGCGCGCACGTACCGCCACAAGGAGCCTGCCCAGTGGGACACATAGACACAGACACGCACGGACACGCTCAGACACGCTCCGAGGCCCGGCCAGCCCCGCGGGCTTGCTGACCTGGCAGGTTGTTGACGTAGCACCCGTCCACCAGCAGGTGCCCGTCCTTGGGGTCGCACAGCGGGGGCAGGTAGGGGCAGTAGGAGGCGCTGGCCCGGACGTAGCGCCACACGCAGCCTGCGGGGATGGTGTGAGGGGATGAGGCGCCCAACTAGCCTCCGGGGCCCCACCCCTGAGGACAGACATACCTGGGACCTCTGGGGCATTAGTAGGTGACGGTTAGTGCTCGGCGATCAGGTCGGGACGGATGGTCACTCGTGTTAACAGTGTGCCAGATGCTTGGCTGCCCACCCTCCTCCCCTCCCCGTGCAGCCCCAGCTGTGGTGGTGGGCTCAGCCAGGGCACCCACCATCTTTGTGAACACGCATGGCTGAGGCAGTGATGTCCGTAGTCACATTGAAGTATGGCAACCACAAGTCCTACAGGGACAGGGACCAATATCAGGGAAGAGGGGGGACAGCTGTGAGGGGTAGGAACAGAGAGGGTTGGGGGAAGGCACACCTCAATCTGCTTGTCCTGGAAGACACGGTGGATGCTGCGGTTGAAGGCTGACCCCGTGAACATGGATGTGACGGGGTATGTGAGGTCCAGCACAGGCTCCAGCACCGAGGTCATGCTCTAGGGGCAAGGGGCGAGCTGGGCTGAAACAGGAACCACTTGGGGTCCCAACAAGTGGTCACGAAGAAGGCTGACTACTGGAGCTGGGAAACAAGACTAGGGTTGCTAGCCACAAGGTGACAAGGGGTCACCTTATCTCTATGAGGGTCTGCTAATTAAATCAGAAAAAGGCCAGAAGAAACCCAGAAGCCCCTGTGGGGTCATGTTTTAGGGTGCTCCTCGGGTGAGGAGGTCCCGAATACACACCTTGGCCCACTCCCGGGCCCGCTGTTTGGTGCGGCTGGCGCTTCGCTCTTCCGCGTAAAGGGCCCCAATGAAGGAGCCAATAGAAGTACCGCCCACTAGGTCGACAGGGACCCCCGCCTCCTCTAATGCTTTCAGCACCCCAATGTGTGAGCAGCCCCTGCAAGGAGTAGGAGACCAGTGACCCACTGGGGATCCTAGGTGCACATCCAGTGGAGACCCTTCTCCCATCTCCCCTGGGCCAAGAACCAGTTGTCCTCCCCACCCTTGTGACAATCTCATCCATGGCACGGGGCCTCATCCCTCAGGCACCGGGCCCCGCCTCTGCGAGGGCTGGCCACACCCCTCACCTGGCCCCACCTCCACCCAGTACCAGAGCGATGGTATTGCCAGTGAGCACCCGCGCCAGGCGGGAGAAATCGCTGTGCCGGTCTGCACGCCTCGAGAACACCTTCTCATACAGTTCATGCTGGGATGGAAAGACAGAGAGACCCATGAGGATGGGGGTGTAGGAGGCAGCATCTGGATCCGCAGGCTGGGGCCTGCAGGTCCCTAAGCCACGCCCCTCTCGTAGCCACACACCCAGTAACCAAGCCCCAAGAAGGTCTGGCAAGGGGGCCTTTTCTTTGGATCCCACCCTCACCAGCTTGGCCGGGCTGCGGCGCGAGAAGAGGCGGCGAGGACAGCGCAGATGCAGGTGTCCAGAGCACCAGCTGCGCATGTTGAGCCACTCCACGGTGCGTGTGGGGCCTGCGCCCTCCTCGCGGTGCAGCAGGACAAGCTGCTTGAGGGCACGCACCGCCGTATTCTCCAGCATCTGCTCCAGCTGCAGGGGAGAGAGCGGATGTCACCAATCGCCAGTTGTTTCCTTGTTGCCCAATGCCCATGGCTGAGCTTGGGTCCCTAAGGCTTTGCCTAGCCCCACACTGAGGGTGCACGTGGCCTGTGCAGGCCCTGGACAGGGAGACGGGTCCCAGGAGGGGGGTCGCTGTGCAGTCTCCAGACCTGGCCAAGCGTGGGCTCCTGGTCGCCCAGGCCCACCATGAGAATGCAGTCCGCCTGGCGCAGGCAGCGCAGGGTCCAGGGCGTCAGGGACGGGTCTGTCTGGTAGAGCACAATGCGGTGGGTGTCCTCCTGCTGGGCCAGCCAACCCGACAGCCGAAACTCTTGGATGCTGGGGTTGGGGTGGGGTAGGAGAGAGTCACCCTGGGGCTGATATCCAGTCTCTTGTGCCCAGAGAGCATGGCCACTCGACTGCTGGGGGGAGGGGCTTAGACACCCAGGCTCCCTCCACACAGGTCCCCTGGCGGGGGGGGGGGGGGAATCAACCCACTGCCTCAAGAGGTGAGGAGCATGCCCCCCAGCTCACAGCCTAGACCTGGAACTGGATCTGAAAAAATCCTATGCTTCAAGCTCACCCCTTGCACCCCCACCCATCTGCACCCCAACACACACCTGTCCAGTGCAGAGGCACCCAGGCGTGCCCGGATGATATCACTGTTGAGGAGGAGTGTAGGGCCTGAGGATGGGTGAGGAAGGGAAGTTAGGAACCCAGGTCCACAGAGCTGGGGGCCTCTCCCAAAAGAGAATACCCCCGCCCCACCCTCTGTGGAACTGCCAGGCAACCTCACTCATGACCGATGCCCACCCACATGCCCTGCGGAGGCCAGAGGCTGGCCCCCACCCACACCCCTTCTACCGACTGACCGATGGCTTGCAGAGCGTGCTGCAGCTCGAGTGTGAAGGCCACCATGGGCACCTCGGCACAGACAGGCAGGACCGCCACCGTGGCCAGGTTGCTGGCTGGGTTGGTGAGTTCCGAGTGAGGGGGGACACCTAGTCCTGAGCCTGCTGAGACCCCAAAGGATGAAATCTGCTATACGGTCAGTCCTGTGTCCAGAGAGGGAGACCTCCCTCCTCATCAAAATCCCAACCCCTGTCTCTCGGCTGAGACTTAGTGAGACCACAGTGGAGGTCACAGCCTCAGTCCTGCACCCACAGCTTCGCACTGTCTCCTCTCCTAATGAGACTGGGCCGTCCAATCTTTGCTTTTGGCCCTAATGTGCTTGATGGCATCCGGCAAAACAACTCTACAACTATCCTGACTCCCCACTGGGCCTGCGTTGACCTATCAGTGCCCCGCCCCATTCTGGCCTGGGTGCCTCTGTCCACTGAAGGAACTTGAACACAAAACTAAGCAGAAACAAATGTATTACTGGCCTCCCAAGCTTCCCAGCTAACACCCAAGGCTCCCATTAACCTCCACAGCCTGCACAAACTGCTCACAGACTCCAGGTGCTTCCCACAATGGTGCGGACCGGCTCACAGGCCTTTCCATACGCCCAGGCCCCCATGATGGGCCCCTGGCCTGGTCCCCGCATCACTCCCTTTCCTCCAAGTGTTTCAAGACCACCACACCCTGTGTGCAGAGCCTTCCCGAGTTCTCTTCTGTGTCCGGCCCCACACCGTGTGCCTGCGCTCACCACCCTCTAAAAGCTAGCTACCTTGGATGAAAGCCCTGCTTTACCTTCTTCACAATAGGTGTCTGAAGATTTGCCCAGGGAGCTGTGACCCCCACCCCAGAACCTTGTCCCCACCACCCCCAGCCCGCCCCCCAGTGTCTGGGAGAGTGTCTGGCACACGCTAGGTGTTCACTGGGAAACCCCTTTCCTGTAGAGCATCAACAGAGTGGCTCTCAGAAACCCAGGATCACAGACTCTCTGCTGCTCCCACGGGTGCCCAAGGACAGGGTGGAGGGTGGAGGGCGGACGGCAGCCTGAGCAGCCAGGAGGGGATGTGCAGGCACCTGTATGGGCGGCTCAGGACTGTGGGAGCAGGGACCTGGGAAAGACCCTGGGTGTGAGGCAGATCTCCACCACTGCTCACTGCTGCCACGGCCCTGGGGAGCCAGGGGTCTAGCCTGATGGGGCAGAAGCCCCTGGGAAAAGTGGGGCACAAAGGCTGACAATCTCAGGCCCGCATTTCCACACACCTCAAACCCGACTCCATTTCCCTGGGCGCCACACCTCCCAGCGTGCGGGTAATTTCAAAGGCCACTTCTCAAAATGCCCTGGAGCCCAAACACCACCCACGAACTCCATTTCCCAGCATACTCTGGTCTAGGACGCGGTCTCCATCCCTCAACCAAGTCCTGACTCCCAGAGCAGCGCTCAGCCCTCAGGACTCCGGCCCCTCAACACGACTGATCCTTCAGACGCCACAAATACTCCCTGAGTCTACCAGTCCCTTTCCGGAGTGCCAAGAAACCGAACTCCATCCCACGGCATGCGAGGGAGCTGGAACCCAGCTCCTCCTTCCAACCCTCCCGCGCGGGACTCCACTTCCCAGCATGCCCTGGGCCCAGGGCTCCCTCTCCCAGCGTCCTACACCTCGGACTACAACCCCCAGCATTCCCGGGGACCTGTCGGCTCTCACCTGGGAAGGGTCCTTGCAGCTGCTGCAAATTACCCAAAATTTTCTGGCTCAGCAAGTGAATGAGGCGGGTCACGACCTGGCGTTGAAGGTCGGGGCTCCGGTGAGATTGGACGGGCAGCTGTGAGAGCCTCACCTTTCCCTCCCGTTACCTGGGCTCCACTGCCAAGAATCCCGCCTCCACACCTTAAGGCCTCGCCCCCACCCCCAAAAGCCCAGCCCACAGGCCCGCGGCGTCGCACCTGCGGATATCGTCGTTTGATGTGGCCCAGGGTGCCCTCTGGGAGTTTGGCCAGCTCCGTGTCGCGCACCGCGTGCACCGTGGTGGCGCGTGGCTGCCGTGTCAGCGCTTCCACCTGGGGGACCGCGTGCATGACCAGAGCTGCTTGGGCCAGGAGGCTCCGGATAGGTAAGGGGGAGGCTGACGGTGCAGCGAGGAAGCGGTTCGGCTCTACTCGGTATCCCCCGAGATGGGGGGATGAAAGAACCAAGCCTGGATACCCATTAGGGCTTCAGGGAGGAAGAGAATACAGGGGTCCACCCAGGCAGGGGTCCCCTCTTCTGATGGAGAGAGGTATGGGGACTGAGTCAGGAAAGAATCACCACCGCGAGGAGGTCTCTCAAAGGAGCCCAGCAAAGTGGCCAGGGCGAGGCCACAGGTCCGGGGCCTGGTTTGCCACCCGTCAAATTACCCGGGATGATGTGCTACAGGCGGGGCAGAAAACTGTACTGGGGGAGATCAGAAGTCGGTGGGTGCGGCCGTGCTTACCACGCCGATGAGATCCCCACGGCCGTACTCGCCCACTAGCTCCTTCTTGCCATTGCCGCGCTGGATGACGCTGCGCAGCCGCCCATTGAGCACGATATAGGTGCAGTCAGAGCGGTCACCCTGCCTGGGGTAGGGGCGGGTCATACAGGGTCTGGCAGGGCCTTAGGCAGGGCCTGAGCGGCAAGGTCCGGGCGGGGGCTGCACCTGTACAGCGCGCGTCCCGCCTCCACCGCAGTCCAGTCGATGGCAAAGTCCATCTGGCGCACAAAGGGAGACATCCTCGCAGCCACCGTGTGCGCGGCGCTCAGCACCACACTGGGTTGTGCGCGCATGATCCTGTGGATGAAGGATGGGGGTACATGGGGTAGGCACGTCCTGGAACTGCCTTTAGGAAGTGAAGGGGGGGGGTGTCGATGCCCTGGAGGTGGGACTGGAAGGACCCAAAACTGCCTTGTTAAGGTGTAAGCCATCTGGAGGGATGACATCTCCCATGGCAAAGTGGAGCTGGGTCAGGACCCTCTAGGCACCAGTCCCGCCCTAACACAGGGCCCAGCCTTACTCATAGAAGTCACTCTTGGAGATGCGCAGGAAGGTGCAGTCGCGCTGGGCTCGCAGCGTGAAGATGAGAGGCTCCCCGGTGAGCACAGCCAGCTGCCCAACCAGCTCCCCGGGCTGTGCCACGAAGAGGCACACGTCCTCAGCCTTGTCGATCATGCGCTGGTACACATGCAGGCAACCCCAGAGCACGAAGTGCAGGCTCACGTCCTGTGCAGGGAGGGACCAAGAGGTGGGCACAGGGCCAGCCTTCCACCCCCAGCTCAGGTCAGTTCACTCCATAGGAGGCCCGGGAGGAGGGAGGGAAGGATTTCCGTAGCTCAGCCAAGCAGCCGGTACAACTCCGTATTATTTGGCACCCAGGGCAGACGTTGCTATTGGGTCCAGATTAAGGCCCAGTAAGTCTTTTCAACGCAGCCAGCAAGAGGCTGCAAGGACTGGCTATATAGGGGCGTGGCCAAACCTAAACCCTCTGCTCATCTAGGCAACTGGACAGCCACATGGAAGAATAAAGTTGGGCCCTCATTTTATGCCATGTCAAAATGGATCCAAGATAATGAATATAAGAGCTAAAACTATAAAATTCTTCAAGGAACATAGAGGGTTCCATCTTCATGACTCTGAATTTGGCAATGGATTCTTGGATATCACACCAAAAGCACAGGCAACAAAGTAAGAAATAGATGGACTTTATCTAAATCAAAAGTGGACAGATAACCCACAGTATGGGAGAAAATATTTGCAAATTATATTGTCTGCTAAGGGTCTTGAATCCAAAATATATACAGAAATCTTATAACTGAATACTTAAAGACAATGCAATTTAAAAATAGGCAAAGGATCTGAATAGACTTCTCCAAATCATGAATCTTTAGGGAAATGCCAATCAAAACCATAATGAGATGCCACTTCACATGCACTAGGAGGGCTAGGATCAAAAAATGTGAGAATGTGGAGAAATCAGAGCCCTCGGACACGGCTGGTGGGAATGCAAAATGGCGCAGCTGCTGTGGAAAACTATTCAAGAGCTGCCATGTGCCCTGGCAGTGTGACTCCGGGGCATCTACCCAACTGAAATGAAGACATGTCAACCCAGAAATGTGTGCACATCAGCCAACAGGTAGAAATAACCCCAAAGCGCGCCAGCACTTCAGATGAATGGATGATGGAAATGCCGAGTCTCCACACGGTGGGCTGTGGCCCGGCCACAGGAAGGAGTGAAGTACTGACACACCACAGGTGGGTGAATCCCGAAGACATGACACTCAGGGAGACACCAAAGGCCACACAGTGTGGTTCCTTTTATAGGAAGGTTTAGAACAGGCAAATCCACAGAAACAGAAGATTCTTCGCTGTTCAGGGATGGGGGGGGGGGAGTGGGGGCAGGGGGCAGGAAAAATGACAGCTACAGTGTGTGGGATTTCTTTCCAAGGTGTTAAAAATGTTCTAAAAGTAATGGTGGTAGTTATGCAACTTGATGAACACACTCAAAACCACTGAGTGGTCCTCTTTGAAAGGGCGGTTTCACAGTATGTGAATGACATCGCAATAAAACTATCACCAAAGCATTGTAAGTCCTCTTTGTTCCCTGCTCCCTTGTTATACTCCATGCCTGCTGACTTCCTTGTTTCTTGGAGAGCCATGCACTTCTTCCCACCACGGGATATTGGCACAAGCAGTTCCCTCTGCCCAGAATGCTCTTTCCTCCCCTTACACCTAGTTAATTGCTCCCCATCAGTTCCACTTAGCTGCAGGTCACTTCCTCAGAGATGCTGCCCTGCCTAAGGTGGATTTTGTAGCGCAGAGAACCGCTGCTTTGTCCATGTAGTAAGCACCTAAGATTTTACACTCTTGGATTGTCATGTCGGTCAGCACTGTGGGCCCCACAAGGGCAGGGACCTGGTTTTCCTGCCTCTGCAGCAGGCAGCACAGGGCCTGCGACATCTGTCCAGCAGGACCTGGGACCTAGCACATATTCCGTACAAACAGGGGCCCCTCTCCTCTCCTGTTAGCCTGCCTAGCCAGACGCCTCCCTTTCCCGCACTTTTATAAATAAGGAGTTGCAAGTGCCTAGACATGGAAGTTTCCTCCTCACCCACCAAAGGAAGATGCCTGGCACCTCACAAAGGCCCAGTGATGCCACAATACCGCAGGGCACATATGCACATGCTGGAAACTGGTGAGACGGAGTTCCTAGGCCGTGTCTGGAACATGGGTGGGAGTTAACTAGTATGAGGCTGCCATTTGCCATCAGGCTGGGCAGCAAGCACTTTACAGCGGGACCTCTCAGAGCCGTGACTGTGCAATGGGGACCTCCATGAAGAGATGAAGCAGCTAGTGTTTCCTAACCCTACATGGCCACAGATTGCTCGTGACACGGGTGTTTCGCAAAACACAGCCCAGGAGATGTGTGTGTCGAGCAGGGTTGCTCAGCCTTGGCATCACTGACATGTCCCTGGGGACTTCTGTCTTGTGTGTTCTGGCACCCTGGCCGCTGACCATTAGGTGCTTAGAGCACCCTCCCAAGTCAATAAAAAAGCATCTCTGTATTGCCCAGTGCCCGCTGCGGGGACAGAACTCTGCTGGGCAGAAAGCCGCCAGCCTGAGTCTCCGGGAGGCACAGCACAGTCATGTCCCTGACAGGTCGGGACGGCCCAGGGACCGTGAGAGCCACAGCACCACCGCACTCCCTGAGCTCTCTGCCAAGAACCTTGAACAGCTGGCAAAAGTGTTACCCAACTTCCTCTGTAGAAAGGTGTCACCCCTGCAACAAGCAGCTCGAAGGGACAGCTGACTCAGCTGACCAAATGGTAGAACAATACTCCAGCCGGCTAACAGGCCAGGCACCCCTCACTCCACCCTGCAAGCGGTGCTTTGGTCTCAGTCCCTATGTCATGTTGCCCTCCGTGTCACTCCTGACCTGCTGCTCCACACCCTTGCAAACCTTGGGCAGCTCAGAACTACTTCCTCTTTAAAGCTAGTGGACAGTTACTATTATTCTCCTATTCTGCAGATGAGGAAGTGGAGAACTTTCTAGATGACTCGCCCAAGGTTACATGCAGAGTCTGGGTAGAGCCTGCAATTCAAATGTAGCCCCTCTCTGGAACCCTGCCCCTCTGTGCCCTCTGAGTCCCGTGGAGAACACTGGGCTTCGTGGGGCGGTTTCCTGCACCTCCAGGCGCTGCCAGCAGGCACGGGAAGGCCAGCTCCTGCAGCCAGCTCATGGCCTCCAGGTCCCGATTCCACTTTGTCCACATTTATTGAGTGCCTGTCCCAGCAGGGGCCCAGACTAGAGGTTAGACAGAACATTGCATTGTAGGCTCAAAAGGGCAGAAAACAGGTTGCAGGGAAGACCAAGGCAGGTAAGAGATCTAGGGTTTTAGTCCTAGCAAAAAGGTGCAGTGGTTGACCTGAAAGGTCAGTTGCTCTAGAGGATAAGGGGTGAGGATAAGTCATGGGGGACAGTCAGTTACAGGATCTGAGGGATTGGAAATCACAGACTAAGAGGTTCACATGTGGGGTCAAAGAGCAAGGATCAGAGGTCAGGGAGGGCTCAGGTCATAGCTGCATGGTTACAGGTCAGGGGTCAACCTCACCTGGTCCCCCTGGCGGGCAATGATGGTGCCAGCTTTAGCATGATGTAGCAAGACTCGGCTGTTCAGGAGGGAGGGGTCCTGGGGAAGGAGGGACACTGAGACTGGTGCAGCCAGGCCGCCCCCTACCCTCCACCTTGCCCCCTGCACCAAGGCCACCCACCTCAATCCGCATCAACTTGGCCAGCTCCCGCTTTCCTGCCTCAAAGATGCTACTGGTTTGGCGACCTTGGTAAGGCCCAAAGGGGCAGCCACCGGTGGCCGATTCATCTTCGCAGTAGCTGTACTCACAGGCACCTGCCGGCTGCTCCCGAAGCTCCTGAGTGGGGGTCTGCGTGGGCAGAGCCGGTGACTTCCCAGCTCCCACCCAACTTCCCTCAGGGGCCTCCCCAGGGAAAAGGGCAGAGAGGGCAGGGCCTTACCCGCACAGGGGCTGCCTGGGGCCCCCCTGAGGCCTCTTCTTGCAGAGACACGGAGATCCGGCCGCGTTCATATGCCATGTCAAAGTCTGAGCGAGGGCCACCCTGCAAGCCTGCAGGGGGCAGGGGACAAGAGAAGCAATACAGACGAGAGTGACCACAACTATGGCCTGAGCAACCAGCACCCATGTGCCACCGTCATGGCTGTGCAGGTGTGACTGATCAACAGTGGCACTACCTCGGGATCCTCACCACAGCCGGGGACCACGTCTCAATGAGCACCCATGACAAAGTCAGCAGAAAGTGCTGCCCGGGTTCCCAGTTCACAGCTAAGAACAATCAACACTGGCCAGCCTGCATTCCAACCCAGAAGCTCCGTGACCTCCCCTTCCAGGCTGAGGCCCCAGACCTGAGATGTCCACAGGCATGGAGATGCAGCGGCTCAGCAGTGGGGCCGAGGGCGCTTCCAGGGATGGGGGCTTCACTGGGTCCCCTAAGGGAGACACAAGTTCAGGTTCCTATAATTGGGGCTGGGAAACTGAAGGGGGCCTGGGGAGCAGTCAGCTCAGAGTCCCTGGGGATGGGAGACTAGGAAAAGTAATTCCAGCCCTGGCTGGTGTGGCTCAGTGGATTGGGTGCCAGCCTGCAAAGCAAGGGGTTGCTGGTTTGATTCCCAGTTAGGGCACATGCCTGGGTTGTGAGCCAGGTCCCCAGTAGGGGACACACAAGAGACAACCATACATTGATATTTCTCTCCCTCTCTCCTTCCTTTCCCCTCTAAAGATAATAAATTAAAATCTTTTAAAATAAATAAGTAAAATTTAAAAAAAGAGAAAAAACGGAATTCTAATGAGTCCATGGGGCTGAGGCCATGGTTCCCCGGGAGGCCAACAGGAGTCAGACCTGGGTCCCTAGCCAAGAGGTCCCTGGGCCTCCAGCAGGGGTCATCTCAGATACCTGCAGGTCCAGGCAAAGGGGCCCCAGTGGGGTCAGGTGGCCGGCCGGGGGCTTCCCTGGGCTCCTCAGTTGCTGTGGCACTGAGAACACGCTTGGAGCCTCGCACAGGGCTGGTTCGGGCGGGGAGGCCAGGGCTGGGGAAGAGGCGTAGGGGCTGGATCTCCTGGGGGCAGAGAGTACCCTTGTAGCAAGTCCTGGGAGGCATGCGCTGGCCCACCCTGCCAGACCCCCCACACCCAGGCTCTCGGAGTTACTCACATGGCTGAAGAGCTCATTGGTGAGACCCAGGTAGTTGTGGAGGGCCAGGAAGGTGACCCGCTGCAGCCGCACCATGATGATCTGCAGAGGCAGGGGCAGCAGGGCGGGGCCAGAAGAGGGGCAGGGCCAGGGAAGGAGTGAGTCAGCAGAGGGGGTAATAAGAGCCAGAGAAAGTTGGGACCAAGCATTCAAGGGATGGGTCCATGGATGGAGAGAACTTGGGGTAGAGCCAAGGCCAAGGTCGCAAGCACTAAGAGGAGAGCAGAGCCAGAGAGGTGCCAGGGAGAAGCCCGCAGTGAGAAGGCAGAAGCCTGGGGAGCCAGGGAAGCCAACTACTGGGAGGAGCGGGCTGCCCAGAGTGCTGGCTGGTCAGGGCTGATAAGCAGGGCTTGAGACATTGCTGGGTCCCAGCCCACGGGTACCAGTGATGGCCAGGGGTCTGTGGAGGGAGGTGAAGGGCCCACTGACCTGCACCACCCGCACCAAGCTCTCAGGGTACTTAGTGAAGACGGCAGAGAATGCTTCTACTGGCAGCCGCAGCACAGTGGAGTCTCGGGCTGCACGGGCAGACACAGTGCGCTGGGGGTGCTGGTGACCCTGGGAGTGCAGGGGGCATGAGAGTCACGGTCAGGCGCTGTGAGCCCCTCACTGCTCCCCCAACTCTTCCTAATTCTAGTGCCTTGAGGGACCACCAGCAGCACCGGGCGTATAGAGGTTGGGGACTCTCTCCAACCAGCCCACCGGGTGTGGCATTGTATCCCAGCCCCCTTGCCACCGCCTGAACTGGTCACTCACAGTGATGACATCCAGGATGCTCAGAAGACTGTTGACGCTGTCCCCAGGGACCACTTCCTTCACCACACACTCCTTCCCGTCCTGTAGTACACAGGGGATGGGGTGGGGTGAGGGCAGGGACCAGGGCTGTCCGGGCCCTGCCAACCGGCATTCCAGCCCTGGCCACACCACTGGCCCGCACACTCACCCACCCAGTGATCAGATGTCCTAACCTCTGACCCCACTGAACCTTCTGACCAGCACCCATTTCTTGGCCATAACTAACTGCAATCACCTCAGATACCCCTGGGTATCTGTTCCTGACTCCTGTCTACACACCTCAAAAGACCACCAACCCTACTGACCTACAGTGGTACCTATCCCGAGCGGCCCCTGCACCAGTGCCCGCCCCCTTTGCAGGGTCCCTGCGGGCAGCCCACTCACAGGCCCCGGCAAGCAGAGCTCCAGCAGCCCATCTTGCACCACGTAGATGCTGGCGTCCGGCTGGCCGGGCCGAAAGACATAGTCGCCCTGGCTGAGCCGCTGGAAGACCATGTGCCGGCAGAGCTCCAGGAAGAGCGGCTTCTCGAAGTGGCCCAGCACCCTGTTGCGGGGGCGGGGAGGAGGGATGAGGGCGGTCAGCCCAGCCCCAAGCTCTGTGGCACCCAGCCCACACCCTGACACTGACCGGACATTCTTGAGCATGTAGAGCACCTCGGAGGGCAGGTGGGAGTTGGCCAGGTCACCCTCTGTCAGGTCAGCCTCGAGCACCGCAGGCGGGGGCTCCTTCCGCTGCAGTGTTGGTGTCTCTTTCTGGATGCGTAGGATCCTGGTGGGAGCAGGGAGAAGGCTCAGGCAGACCTGAGACCCCCACACAGCCCATTCCCAGGGTCACCAAATCTGGCCCACTGGCCAAATCAGGCCCCCCACTTCTTTTTTGTACATAAAGTTTTACGGGCACATGGGTATGTTCATGCATGTACTTGTTGTCTGTGGCTGCTGTCATGCTACAACGGCAGAGCTGAATAGTTATAGCAGAGTTGTGTGTGGCCTGTGCAGCGTAGGGTGTTTACTATCCAGCCCAATACCAAAAAAATTTGCTGACCTCTTACATAAAACCCCGAGATCATCCCTCCACTAGTTGTAGATCCCTGAGATGAACCCTCTAGTTAGACCCCTGACCTAGCTTCCAGGACACGGGCAGACCTTAGAAAAAACCCTCTGTCTGTCAGAGCCCCATATCCTCCCAGTAGACACAGCCCAGACTCCCGAGGTAGCTTTTCCAACATAGGCAGACCGGGGCACAGCTTCTGTGATACAAGACCTCAGAAATAGCCTCACTGTTCTTCGTATTAGCTCCCTGATAGCCCTTTCTCCCAGGTGTCAGAGAACCCGGAGGCAGCCCTTGGGATGATCACAGAGACTCCCTGAGCTGGCCCTCGAAACGTGGAGAAGCCAGGTACGCAGCCTCCGTGGTGTGTGTGGACCTGGAAGAGCTGTTCCCTGCAGGTCGGTTACTGCAGTGGCCACAAGGTACGTGAGATAGACACTCTAGTATGAGTTAAGCTTCACAATATAGAGAAATCCAAGTATAGCTCCTCTTCTAAACAGGGAGGTCCTTGGGCTGACCTTTCCCTAGGCGCCAGATACCTGAGGGAGCCCTCAATGGCCCTGACATCAGGGTAGCTCCTCAGGGGTGTGCACACACTGAGACGTGGAGAAACACGACAGAGAGTCTGATCACGAAGAACTACAGACAGCCCTTCTCAAGTCCCAGAAAGTCAGGAGACAGGACAGCCGCTGGTCACAGACAGCCCTGGGACTTCTTAGTGTGAAAAAACCCTGAGACAGACCTTCGTAATGTCTCATGAAGTAGACCCCAAGATGTCAGGAGACCCCAGAGCCAGCTCCCAACTTAGGAAGATCCTTGGAAGAGACTCTCTCAGAGACTCTGGGGGAGCCCTTTGCCAATGACAGGCACCCCAGGAATGTCCTTCCTATGTTTCTAGTGCAAAAAACTCTTGAGATGATCCCTAGAAAACAGAAATCCCTGACATGACCTCCTTAGCATGGGAAGAGCTCCAAGACAGGTGACATAGAGAGATGGCTTCTGATGTGCAAGACTATTAGTACAACCCCGGGAGAGCAGAAGCTAGAGGCAGCCCCTCCAGCTGGCCACAGAAACACCTGAGATAACCCCAACGAGACACCTCTAGTGTAAGAAGACCCATAAAACAGACTACCCCGGATAGAGACCCCTACTGTATGCCAAGGCATCAGAGACACTGACTGAAGAGCAAACAGCTCCTAGATACTTCAGAGAGGGCTGTAACTGGGAGGGAATCACCCAGACAGCCCCTAGTGGACAGAGAGCCCAGGGACCCCTGTCTGCTGTGGGGGAGAGTTCTGAGATAGCCTCTCTGATGTGGGGAGTCTCCCCAAACAGTCCATGGGGTGGAAAGAACCTTAAGATACACCCTTCAGTGTGGGCTGACCACTCAAAAGTCCCATGAGATAGCCCCCAAAGCCAAGTATCTTCTCGGCTTACTTCTTGGCAATGTTCAGCATCTTGAGTTTCTTCTTCATGCGTGGTCGGGAAGTGGTGGAGATAGAGGCGTCCACCAGGGAGGAAGTGGATTGCGACACCTAGAATATGAAGGGACGAGGATGGGTCAACTGCCTGTTCAGACGCTGGGCAAAGAGGGTATCTAGATGCACAAACCCTTAACCAAGGAAGAGTTTCCAAAGAGTTATAACTGGGTTAAGGGCAGGGCTTCTGTGTTGTCAGCCAAAGCCCCAGGTGGTCCCACACCCACCTTCCGCATAATCTTCCGGCCATAGAAAAGCACTTTGTCCCTCTTCCGGAAGCGATACCGCGGGCCATCTGGGGCTGGAGTTTCTGGGGATAAGAGGAGAGGGACACTGAGCTCTCCGCAGACTCCATGCAGCCAGAGATGGGGACACCGCGTGCAGATACCAGCAAATCCCATCTCTACTGCCTCCAGGACCCGGCATTTCAGATCCCCACAACAAGCCTCGCCAGAGGGGCCCTCTGGGTTCTCACTGGGCACTCGAAGTCTCCGCACTACCAAGACGATGAGCACGGCGGTAACCAACACCGCGACTCCGGTCCCGATCATCACGCCCAGCACCTGCGGGAAGAACGGCACTGGCTGCGCATGGCATACCCGTCCTGCCGAGCCCTCCCTGACCCCATTCCATTTCTCCACGTCCGCCCCCGAGACGTTCTCAGCCGCCCCTGGCCCCTCTGTCCCCATCTGAAGAGTGGACCAGCGTTTCTCCGTGCCAGGGCAGCAGGGGCGCGCAACACTTCCCGGCGACCTCGCGGTGCACGCTGGGAAATGTAGTTCCGCCTGAATAGACGCAGCCCAGTTCTCGCGGGACTGCGATGAAACGCGCTGGGCACGTCGGGAGTCGTAGTCCCGCGGCGCCTCACAACTTGATTTACCATTCCTGTTTGTAGCGGGGCCTCCATCAGCTGTTTCAGGCCGAGCGTCAAGGTCTAGTAGCCCCGAGTCCTAGGAATCAATAAGCAGAGCCCAGGCCATCCAGTTGAACTCGTGCAAGTCGTCCTTCTGGGCCCGCCCCTCCCCTGCCGCGAGCCCTGCCCCTTCGCATTCTGCTGCCTGGGCTGGGGACAGCTAGAGGGAAGCAGCGGACACAGCGGTGGGGCACACTGACCTCGGGGTCCGGGCTGGGGCGTGCGGCGGTCCCCGGCTCCCTCGCCCCCGGGCTCCCTTCACCGACGCCCCAGGCCGACCAGCTCCATACCGGACAAAAGAGCTGCCTGCCGGCCGAGCCCCCTCTGGCAGCCGCAGGCGCACGACTGCCGAAGGACATGCTCCCCCACGCAGACCTTTACCCTATAGGATGGGTGAACCCTAAACCACCGACGCCCAGGCCGCACCCCGTTCTCCCTGCAAACAAGAGCCTTGAGCTCAGGGGTTGGGGAGGTGACTGGCGCTCAGGTCAAGCCTGCCCCCGGAGTGCTGCTGGGAGCCTCCATGCAAGGGGCTGGGACGCTCGGAGTCGGGTGGGCTCTCAAAATGTTACGGTTGATGCTGGAGGTTTGTTGTCACCTAATAGTAAATGTACAGGGTCCCTGACGGCGCGGAGCATCACAGGGGCAGGGGAACGGTGCTGGCGCCATTGCTGGGCGACGTGACCGGGACCCGGAATGACTGGGGCACTGGAAAACTACTGAGAGGTTCTGAGGCGTGGAAGACCATTACTGGGAAAACTGGGAGCCGTGTGCACGTTCTTAGGGTTGTTCGAGCACGAGAGCGGACCTAGGGAGGGTGCTGGGGCCCCTTGGAAGACGCTAAGAAATGCTAGAATACTACTGGGACTTTCCTGGGAGACTGGAACCATTTGAATATTAATGGAAATGTGGGTGGGGGAGTCACTGGACCCCGGAAATTTCATGAGAGGGTGGCTAGTCCCCTTCTACACCTAGCTACCGGTAAGGAAACAGCTGCCAGGACGGGAGTGAGGGGATGAGGACATCAGAAAATTAGGAGGGTACCAGAAATCGGCAGAGCACAGATCTTGAGGAAGCCGAGGATTCGCTAATGACCCCCGAAAGAACACCTCTAAAGGGGTGACGGAAACCTGGACTCACCCAGAGGCCGCTTGCCAGGGTCCACTCTGTGCCAACACCTCTGGAGTTCCGCCGAGCGCAGCCAGCGCCGGCCCCTTTAAGTTATTCGCCGCAGGGCTCTCCTAAGCCCCACCCCTACCACGTTTGGAAGGTCTCGAGGAAACAGCCATGCTGAGTGTGGCTACGGCTTACAAAAGGGGCTGAAAGCGGTAGGCGCAGGGAACGCCCCTCGCGCTAGAAATGTGGACTCGTTTAGTTTCCCGTTTTATTTAACACCCACTCTACTCTTTTTTAAAAGATTTTATTTATTTATCTTTAGAGGGGAAAGGAAGGAGAGAAATATCAATGTATGGTTGCTTCTCTTGAGTCCCCTGCTGGGAACTGGCCTGCAACCCAGGCATGTGTCCTGACTGGGAATCGAACCGTGATCGTCTGATTCGCAAGCCCACGCTCAACCCACTGAGCTACACCAGCCAGGGCAGCACCCACTCTACTCGTCCCACCCAACTGGCCCACGTTGTGGACCACCTTCCTCACAAGGTACTGCAGGAAGCCAGTCCTTAAAAGCAAACCCAAAAAATAAATAGGCAAGGCTCTCCCCAGTCCGGGCTCCTGGGGCTAAAATCCGGTGGTGGTGATCCTCCGGGTCAATTCACCAGCAGCGAGTGCTCCTCTGAGGCATCCCTGGAGGAGGGACAGTGTCTGGCTGGGAGGAAGGCAGTAGCTCCCTCCCACACCTCCCCACCCCCATGCCCAAGCCCACCCAGATTCGAACCTGCCACAGCAGCACAGGCCGCAAGTCGAGCCACTCCCGCGTCGGAACTTGCCGGAGGTGGGGCTGTCTTGGCACTGTGAGATGTAGGCCTGGAGCTCGCTCTCCTCCGCGCCCGCACCTGGGTGCTGCAAAGAAAAGCAGCATGGCCAGCACGAAGAGGCTCCTTGAGATCTGCCCTTTCCACCACTTCCTCGCCCTTCCTCACTGACTCGTCCTTGGTCGTCTCTCCGAGTGAACATCCTGGCTTTCAGTCTCCCAACTTCCTGCAGGAGCCACCATCCCTTCCCCAACTTCTTTCTGGCAACCAGGTCTTTGCTCTGGCTATTCCTTCCCCTTGCTGTTCCCTCGGTTGGGCTCCCATCTCTTCAGTCTAGAACTTTCTGAGATGAACAATTCTATGCTGTTCTCTCTGGAAGCTACTAGCCACAGTTTCCTGGGCACTTGATATGTTGATGGTGTGAGTGAGGAACTGAATTTGGAATTGTATTTTGTTTTAATTAAAATCAGAACTTAAATACTCCCATGTGGTTAGAGACTAGTATCAAAAAGCATGTTCTAGAAACTTTCCTTCATTCCTCTTGCCAGCCAATTGTCATACGTCACCCCACCTTGCCCACTGGCCCTGCGCAGGCCCAGGCTGTGTACATCTTGCCTTGTTTCCCAGGTGACTGGTACCCAAAACAGCGCTTGGCTCACAACAGGCCCTCCCACGTGTTGGGTAAAAGAATCCTATCTGCCTGCCATCCCCACACTCTGCTCTAACCCCTTTCTTTCCTTAATCCCCAGAGCCTGCAGGACAGCTATGATTCCAGAACAGTCCCTGCCCAGGCCAGAGGGTTTAGGAGCAAGGCTTCTGAATCCACAGTCCTGTCTTGAGCCTGGCTTCACTACTTAGTCACTGACCTTGGGTAAGTCACTGAATCTCTATGGCCTGATGTCCCTGTTGGTAAAAGCAGGTACGAGAACCCTCCCTGTCCAGAGCCCTACCTTGGTCAAACTGAGAACGCAGCAGCTGTGCTCATGACATTGGTCCTGCCCGTGCCCTCTAACTCCGAGCTGCCATCGCCTTTGGCTTTGTAGAGTCTCCCACTTTATCTCCCTGGGCCCTCCTCTCCTTGCCCTGCCATGTCCCCTGAGACACTGATGTGGTGGCCCCCAAGGGGCACGAAGCCCAGAATGGAGCTGTGTGTGATGCTGGTTGGCCCCATGGGGAGGAAGGTTGGAAGGGCCATGAGGCTGACCTTGATGGTGTCATAGGCGCCGGTGATGAGTGCGATGAAGAGGCTCAGCACCATGTAGATGAAGAGGCTGATGAAGGAGTAGAGATAGAGCTGGGAGAAGAGCCAGACGAGGCTGCTGCGGCCCTGTTGGGCCTGCATCGCTGCAAACGTCACGAACATGTCATCCCCATTGATGAGTGAGAAGAGGCACTCCGACACCATGGACAGCGAGCGGAACTGTGGCCAGACAGGTCATTGGGCTTGTGGGGAACAGAGGTAGCTGTGCACACGGCTGGGGACTGGGCGGGGGCACCAGGGCTTACAGGGGACAGTAGACAGGGTACCAGTGGTTACAATGGGGCCACTTGGGGGTTGCTGTGTAATAAAAAGGTCACAGGGTCAAGGCCAGGGTTACTGAGAGTCAGAGGGACAGTCGGCAGAATATCAGCAGTTACAATGTGGTCATTTGGGGGGTCATCATGTCAATAAGGTCATAAGGTCAGTGCCAGGGTCAGTGGGTATACCCACTGCAGACCTGTTCATAAACTACTGGGGGTCACTCTCAGTGTGACCAGGTCAGTGATAGATAAGCCAGGGGTCTGAGGGCTTAGAGTATAGGTTCAGGGGAAGGGAGCTGGGGCACCCTCACCTGTGGGTCATGAGCACCCCTCACCAGCCCCAGCTAGCCCCTACCTTCACGTGGTAGGGCCCCAACACGATCCAGCCGCAGAAGCAATAGCCTAGGTAGATGACAGCCACACAGCAGCAAAAGCGCATGACGCTGGGCAGGGCCACCCGCAGCGTGGCGATGAGGATCTGCAGTGGGCAGGTGGCTGATGAGGCCCTGACCACAGCCTGGTCCACAGTGAGCATGGGGTGCAACAGTCCAGTGACTGGACTCAGCTGGACAGCTGTGCAGGGGCAGGCTGATGTGACCCCTGCCCAGGCTGAGGGCCAGGTAAATCTGGGGTGAGCAAGTATCAGGCTAAGAGACTCGTGACGGGTCATCTGCAAGGGCTGGTGATTGCCCCATGTGTAGGAATTTGGGGGGTGGGAACTGGGGAACATGTGGTCACCACCCCGAGGGAAGGCCCAGCCTGCACACACAGGCTTACATTGTACTTATGGAAGAAGGTCAGGTAGCGGATGACACCGACCCAGACCAGCAGCGTTGAGGTGCCCAGGAGGATGCTGCAGACGTCGTAGCTGGCCAAGTTCTAGGGACAAGAACAGTGTCGACCCCATCTGGCTGGGGAATGTGGCCCTAGGTGGGCCTCAGTGGGGACAGCAGAGGGACCAGGGTCTGGAAGGGGCTCCCAGGGGCCCAGGTGGGTGTGGGCAGGCCCCACCTTGGCCTCGATGCCAATCTTCATGATGGTGCCTGAGATGGTGAGCACGTCGCTGGTGACCAGCAGGATGTACCAGCCGTTGACAAATTCCAGCCGCTCCCACAGGCTGACAGCCCGTCCTCGCTGCTGCCATATGAACCGCCCAAACTCCTGCAGGAGGTGGGCAGGGTGAGGATCTTTCCAGGCACAGGAGCCTCGCATAAGGCCCCGGAACTGGGCAAGGCTGGTTTGGGTACGTGTGACTCTGCGGTGGCTCTCACATTCTGCAACAGGAAGCCTCGGAGTAGGGAGCGGGCACACAGCAGGAAGGAGAAGGAGCAGGTAAGGATCACGACCACGTCAAACAGAAGCCGGAAGCTGTTGTCTCCTGTGGGGAGGGGCCCTGGGTAGAACTGGGCAGCTTGGAGCCAGCAGAGGCCAGGGCTGGGGCTGGGTCGGGCCAAGGGGACGGTAGGGCTGGTCGGTGGCTCATGGGTTACTCTGAGTCAGGAGCTCAGTCAGCGCTGGTCAGGGTCCCTGGTTGATGCTGCTCCGGGCTTGGGGCGCCCCCTGTGTAGTTCGGGGCCCCTGGTCAGCAACAGTCTGGGGTTTGAGGGCTCACCGTGCCCGAAGACGCTGGGGTGCTTACACTCCTGGATGTGGGTCTGGGTCTCCAGGCTGATGGGGATGCGCCCGCTGTACGCCCTGTTGTCGAATGTGATCTGCGGCAGGGCACAGAATGAGCCTTGGGGGCCTAGGTGCACAGCCTCGCATGCAGGATGGTCCGCTCGGCCCCACCTCCTCCTTCGTCCCACACTGCCCTTGGCCAAGGGTCCCCAGTCCTCGGGCTCAGAAGTCCTGTGGCACCATCCTCCACCCCCCACCCCAGATCACCGTGGGCTCACCAGGATGCTGAAGGTGTAGCAGTCTGGGATCTCATTGTTGATCAGGCTTTGCAGGTTGATGGTCTTCAGCTGGAAGTGGATGGTAACGTTGATCAGCCTAAGGGGAGGGTTCTGGTGAGGGGGAGGGGGCTCCACGGCTCCCTCTGGCCCTAGGGTGCCAACACCCCTGCAACATGCTGACTCTGCCACTAGCAGAAGAGAGTGTTCACTCAGCCTCCTCCTCCCCTCCCCCCTGCTCAGTCCTGGGGCAGTCCCTCCACTGGGCAGTACTTGTGGAACTTGAGCGTGAGGTTCTTGTAACTGGTGCTGCCATCCAAGAGGGAGAGATCTTCACTGGGGGGCACAAAGGGTCTCTCAGGGGGGTCCACCCCGATGCAATCTGAAGACAGAGTCAGGGAAGGGACACGAGATGGGAGAGGCACGGGCATGTTTCCCAGAGTCCCTGACGGACTCCGCCTCAATTCACTTTGCACTTGAACATTTGTTGTTCATTCCCCCGCATCTCCCCAGGGTCGGGGCCAGTCTGTCTGTCCCCTGCACAGACCCCAGGGTGCAGAGCTGTCAGGCCCACTCGGTTAGTGGATTAATGACCCTGCGTCATCACCCCCCCAGGGGTTCTCCTGGGGATGCTGTGTACATCAGACTGGAACACTTAGGACAGCCCCATCTCCCAGCGTGTGAGGGTAGAGCCCGGATTTTAATCCCAGCAGCTGAGGCTCCCCAATAGCCCAGTCCTGCTTCGTCCACTCACCAGTGATGACCA
Organism: Sturnira hondurensis; assembly: GCF_014824575.4. Lineage (NCBI taxonomy): Eukaryota > Metazoa > Chordata > Mammalia > Chiroptera > Phyllostomidae > Sturnira > Sturnira hondurensis. The sequence continues at coordinate 125,775 of NW_028077960.1, forward strand.
TTGGGTCAATGTCAAAGGAGTCATTGGCTGGGTCCACATGGCCACGGTGGTAGTATCGCTGGCAGAGGGCCAGGGCTGATCCATTGGCCCAGGGGCCACCCCCGCCCCGCACATACGCATAGTGGCCCAGCGACACATTAGGGAGCACCAGGTACTGTGGGCAGGTAGAGAAGCGGGGAGGGTCCGTCAGCCCTGCTCCCCTGATGCCTGCCCACCTGCCCCCGCTGCACACACCTGGTCCACGGCATAGAAGATGGCCTGGTAGAGCTGTTCCCGTGTATAGGCTGCGAAGGTGTCGTCCGCCCCATCGGAGTAGCCCAGCAGGAAGAGGTGGCGGAAGGCGATGGTGTTCTCCTCTCGGAATGTCACCGCTACCTGGTTGCTGAGCCCAAACAGGATGAGCTGTCAGGAGGGACAGGGGGTCAGCACTGCTGGGAGGGGGCTTCCCTCCACAGAGCAGTGGAGGGAGAGGGAAGAGAGGAACCACTCCATGAAGGCATGTGTCCCCACCGTGCATGCCCACCGTTTGTCCCCATTGCATGGCACGCAATGGGCACCCATGTGACTCGGGGTAGCAATGGATGTTCATTACATGTTTACCAGATGCCAACTTCCATGCTAAACCCAAACGCACAGGGTGAGCACCACACCACTGGGTCCCTTTACCCAGGGGACATGAGAAGCACAGTTCCATGCCCAGAGTCACAGCGCCCTAGGCAGGGGCAGGCTCTGAGGCATCCTGGGGTCAGTAGACCCCAGCACAGGGCCTGGCGTGGGAGCGGGGTGACGACCTTCCCAGCCACTGGGTCAGTTCTCTTTGAGCGTCAACATGGCATCAGGCTGCCAGGGTTCAAATGCCAGCAAATCCTAATGCTTGATTGCTGGGTCACTTTGAACTCCATGCGCCTCAGTGTCATCATTTGCAGAAAGGGGACACTCGATCACAGGTGCCTGCTTCATGAGCTGTTGGAAGGATTAACCTCTCTGAGCCTCAGCGGCCTCGTCTGTGAAACAGAGGCAACAACAGTGGCCAGGGCCCTGGAGGGCTTGTGCGAGGTTCAGAGAGACTGCTCACAGGTAGAGCTCAAAGGGTTTTCTGATTTATTGCTGCCACTGTCCCTGCCATGAAGCTGCCCTGAGGTCAGCATGAGGCCCCAACTCCCAGGCTCCCTTTCAAGGAAAACAGCGGCCACAGGCAGCGTTTGGGGGGCCCCCTGGCAGCCTCACCTGCACCGTGACCACCAGGATCTTCACCACTTGCAGCATCAGCTTAAAGGGCTTGCGACCCTTGGCCCGAAATTTGTCACAGGGACTCATGAAGAAGTACTTGAGGCGGCGGCGGAGGTCTTCCTCTTCCAGAGAGGTTGCGGGGGCTGGCGAAGCCCCCGCCTGGGTCCCATACCCAAGGCTGGGGGTCAGGAGGTGCTCAGTCTCTGTGAGAATGGGGGAACACAGTGGCGATCAGGCCCAGAAAGGTTCACCTCCCAACAGGGGCGGCAGATCCCACGTTCCAGCCAAGAATTCTGGGAGATCTAAGAAAGTCTGAAAGTCTGCAACAGCTGATGGATGTACACAGTAGTGCAAATTCAGGTTTGGGACTCGGAAGGGCCTGAGCTGATCCCTGAGCCTGATGGTCACTGGCTCAGACAGGCCACCCAGCCTCTCTGAGCCTCAGTTTCTCATCTGCAACATGGGGCCACAGCATCTCTGCAGGAAGCTGAGGATCTGATGCTTACAAAGTATTTATCACAGGGGCAGGCAGGAGTGTCAGGACATTCCGTCACCGTTCCTGTTGTTGGTTTGTGGAGAGAGAATGAATGGCTTCCGTTGGCTTCTCCCAGGGTGCTTCTAGGCTCCCAGGCCCGCCCAACTCCAGACCCCAGGCGTGAACATGGAACTCAGTATTTTCTGGACAAACCCTTTCCATTCATCATGGCCTGGCCTGGCCCATCCAGCTGATACTCTCACAGCCACAGGCCTGGAGACGGGAAGGCTAATAAGGGAATGCACTTGCTGAAGACTCACTGTGAGTTCCCACGTGTTATGACAGCACCACCCATGTTGTTGTTTATGAGCTAATACGGCCTCTGCATTAAGGCTGCCAGCTCCCGGAAGTCACACAGCCCTAGCACCAAATCCCAGACCAGCCACTTCCTGCTTGGGGGACCCCAGGCACCTTTCTAAATCTCAGTGTCCTCGTCTGAAAAGTGGAAATAAAAAAGAAGTCTTCCTCCTAAGGCCAAAACCCTGAAAATGCTTCCAGAATGAAGTGAAACAAGGCAGAGCAGCCCAGTCTCAGTGATTGTTCAGTCAACAGAGGTTATTCTAAGCACTGCCTGTCCCATTCAACCTGACCAGCCTCAGAGGAACCTCCAAGGTTTCAGCAACTGCTGGGGTCACAGCTGGTCACAGCAGCCCAAAACTGTCCCTAACACACACCCACCAGCACCACCGAGAGAACCCAGCTTCTTTCGAGGGACCAGCTGGCCCTCTGCCTGGCACCACCGCCAAGATGATTATGAGCCTGTTCTGTAAGGAGGGCCACCTCCTGACCCATCCCTTTGGAGCTTGGATGCCTCTGCGGTTGTTTACGAGAGAGCTGGGTGGAGGCCAGAGGGTGGGCCTGCCTCCCCGGCTGGGATCACAGCTAACCCATCCCGGACCCCACTGGGTGAGACACCTTTCCTGGGTCTCTGGCTAGCTCAAAGAACGAAGATGGACACCAAGGGTGTTCCTCCAGGCTCCCCCATGGGAAATGGAGACTGAAGAGGTTGGAGGCTGGGCACCCAACGTCCGAGTTCAGGAAAGCTGAGCTTCCATGGGTTTGGAGATGTGAAATTGTGTCAGTTGCCTAGGCTCAAGGAGGGGAATACTCCTCAGTCCTCGGCCTGAGTCTAGAGAAGCTGAGCGTGTACCTCTTGGAATGGGGGAGAAAATGCTGGGGCTCTCGTGCGGACTGGGGAAGCTCGTGCCCGCTGAGCTGCAGCAAAGCTGAGCAATCCCAACCCAGGATGAGAGTGGGAAGCTCGCTGCCCGGAGCCGGAGAAGCCAGAGAAGCCGGCAGCCCGCCCGCAGAGTTTAGGAACTCGGAGCACAGCTCGGACGGAGGAAGGGCAGTAGGAGTCCCGCCGCTCCGAGGTGGGAGGAGCTGGTGCCCACCTGCCGCCCAGGCTCTGGAAACCTTCTGCCCACATCTACCCCGCGGGAAAGCTCAGAGGCCAGCACTAGAGCTCGGGGAAGGGAAACTGGCTGCTCCGCCGCCCCACGTTGGAGCAACTGGCCGCACGCCGCCCGCGTTCCGGGACCCGCAGGGACGCGCACGACCTCACCTGAGCCGCGCCGGCCCCCGGGGGCTGCCATTCCGGGCGCGGAGCGCCGGACGCCAGCGGGCGGCGGTGCAGCCCGAGCCACAGCGCCTATCGCTGTCACTGCAGCCGCGCTCTCTCCTCGCGCTGCTTCAAACAGTCGCGCATCAGCTGACTCGCACCCAGGTCACGTGGCCGGGACGCCCTCAGAGGCACGTGACCGGATCCCGTCCCTAACCCCGGTGCCAAGACCACACCTGCCAGATCCGCGAGCCTGCGCGCTGCTCCTGCTTGGGCGACTTGCCGGCCGTGTTAATCCCGAGGCCCTAGCGCCGACTGGCGACAGGATGCTAGGGAACCGGCTGGCTTTGAGCCTAGAACCAGGCCAACCTCTTGGCTTCCACGTCCGAGAGGTCTGGTGACGACCCTACATCCTTCTAAGGGCTGTTTCCCTCTATTCTCCCAGAAATTCTCGGGTTACTCGAAACGTCTTCCTTTGCAGCTCCTCTCATATGACCTATTAGCAAATCCTATTTCATGTCCTCCTTATATCTCAAACAGGACCACTCATTCCCACTTTTATGGCCCTCAGCCCAGAGTCCCCCACCGTTCCTGGCCTGGGCCACTGCAGCAAGCTCCTCTTTGCTTTTAAACTTCCACTCCTGACCCCTTCCATTGCACTCCATCCAGCAGCCGGAAGCATCTTCGAAGAATAATTTGCTCTGATCGGTGTGGCTCGATTGATTGGGCATGGGTTGGTTTCACAAAGTGAAAGGTTGCAGGTTTGATTCCCCATCAGGGCACATACCTAGGTTGTGGGTTCGGTCCCCAGTTGGAGCACATATGAGAGACAACCAATCCGTTTCTCCCTCACATTGATGTTTCTCTCCCTCTCTTCCTCCCTTCCCCTCCCTCTAAAAAAATACATACCTGTATACAAGTTAAAAGGAAAAAATAAAAAAGATTTCATACCAGTCCTTCGCCAGAACCTACAAGTGACTTCCCATTTCTCTGGGATGACAGAACTCCCCACTACAATCTACCACAGCCCTCTGATCCTCCCCCAGTTCGGCTCTCAATGGCCCCAGGGCCTTCACACCTTCTCGCCCTGGAGAATAATGGTTAGGAACCCAGGATCTGGGGTCTGGACAATTCAAGTTGAAATCTAGGTGCTGCCAACTGCTGTTTCTGTCTTCCAGAGTCCCTTAAACTCCATGTGCCTCAGGGTCTTCATTTGCAGAGGGGGAATGCTCAATCATGGTTGCCTGCTTCACAGAGCTATTGGAAGAATTAAGTGAGAAAATGCAGTGGGAGGTGAGATGGGAGGAGGAGGAGGGCAAGGTTGGGGGATTGGGACAACTGTAATAGAATAACAAAAATAAACATTTTTCATGGTTAAAGAAAAAAGAAAATGCAAAAGCATAGCTCGAGGCTTGGCCAACAGTGCTGACAACTAAACAAACAGTTACTGGATCATAGTCCTTCCTCCAGAATGCTGCCCTCACTGAAATCAGGAGTCTTGTATACTTCTGCTAGGACATACCATATCCTGTAATTACTTTTCAAATGTCTTTGCATTTTGTATCTGTGAGCTCTCAACAGATGTTTGTTGAATGCATAAATGAGCAGCCCCCTTTGTCCAGTGGGGGTACCTGTATGTGGACTTTGAGGGGTGAGGGGTAAGTTAGGGGAGCAGGGGAGGCAGGATGGCCCACATGGCTTCACATCCACCTCCATTCTCAGCCCACTAAGTTCAGAATACCATAGATCCCACCAAAACCAAAGGGAAGGGACCCTGTTCAGACCACATGCAATGCTAAGTCTGCTCCTAACCAAGCTGACCAGGTCCAGGGGGGCAGAGTGGTGATTGCTGGTATGGGGGAAGCTGGGAGGTCTGGAGGATGTCAGGGGAAGCCAGAGCACTGGGGTTTTAAAAGCATGGCTGGTTCAGGCCACACCTTCCCATTCCCCAAGGAGCTGTGCATCAGGGGAGACAGAGAAACAGGAGAACCACGAGACAGAGCCAGAAGGCAGTGGGAGGGTTTTACTAACTGCACAACACACAACTTCCCCAGGCCTCCGTGGGTAGCGGTGTCCCCTTCAGCCGTCGGGCCCCAGCAGTGCCCCTTGTTCCTGCACCCACTCGGGACTCTCACAGGCAGGGAGGGTCAGACTCTCATGGGAGGGAGAGCTGGGGTCAGGTTGGGACTCGGGGTTGGGGACAGGGCTGGGCACAGGATCCAGATCTGAGCTGTGACCAGATCCATGGTCAGGGCTTGCCACAAGGTCAGGACTGGCATCGTGACCAGGTTTAGGGTCAGAATACTTGACAGGATCGCGGCTGGAGACAGATCCAGAGCCAGGGCCAGGTTTGGGGCTGGGACTTGAGAGGGAGCCCAGCACAGAGCCAGGGTCAGGGCCCAGGCCAGAGCCAAGTACAGAGACAGCATCAGGACCCAGGAGGGAGATCTGCCCAGGCCGCAACATTGAAGCAGGACTGAGGCCCAGACCAGCAGCAGCGGCTGTGGCTGCTGCAGCTGCTGCAGCTGCTGCAGCTGCGCCCTCATGCACCCGTTTGTGCTTGGTGAGGCTGGAGGCTTGGCCGAAGGCCTTGCCGCAGAGCTGGCAGCGGTAGGGGCGCTCTCCGGAATGCACGTGCAAGTGCTGCAGCAATGCCGAGCTCTGCCCGAAGGCCTTGGAGCAGTGGGGACAGGCGTAGGGCCGCTCGCCAGTGTGGATACGCAGGTGATGCTGCAAGTTGGAGCTCTGGCCAAAGGCCTTGCCGCAGTGGGGACAGCGGTAGGGGCGCTCCGCCGTGTGCGTGCGCTGGTGCTGCAGCAGCGCTGAGCTCTGCCCGAAGGCCTTGCCGCACTGCGGGCACGGGTAGGGCCGCTCGCCCGTGTGCGTGCGTAGGTGCTTCAGTAGCGCCGAGCCCTGCCCGAAGCCCTTGGCGCACACCGGACACTTGTGCGGCCGTGGGCCGCCGTGCGTGCGCAGGTGCTGCGCCAGCAGGGAGCCGTGCCCGAAGGCCTTGCCGCACACCGGGCAGTGGTGGGGCTTCTCACCGCTGTGGCTGCTGCGGTGCTTCAGCAGCGTGGAGCGCCAGCCAAAGGCCTTGCCACACGCGGCGCACTGGTAGGGTCGTGCGCCTGTGTGGATGCCCCGGTGCTGGGCCAGCGTGGCACCGTGGCTGAAGGACTTGCCGCAGTCGGGGCAGCGGTAGGGCTTCTCACCACTGTGAGTGCGGCGGTGCTGGCTCAGCCCGGAACTGCGACGGAAGGCTCGCCCGCAATCCGGGCAGGAGAAGGGCCGGGGAGGACTGGCAGGTGCAGGGAGCACCGCCTGGCTGGCAGCCAGGCCTTCCGGGGTGGCAGTGAGGCTGGAAGAAAGGGGGTCCAGGTCTGGGGTTTCTGGGGGGCTGAGGGTGTCGCTGTTAGGGTCGAGAACCAGGGGAACAGGGCCGATGACGTCTGGATCGAGATCGAAACTCGAAGACATGGGGTCAAGATCTTGGGGATCCATGGCATGGGGCCCCAAGATGGAGCCTGGAGCCTCTGCACTGGGGTCCAGATCACTGGAGATGGGCCCCAGATCTTCATAGCCGGGGTTCGCATCTTCGGAGACAGTGTTGAGGTCTTCCAGGTCAGGCTCTGGGTCTTCAGAAACTGGGTCTAGCTCTCCGGGTTTGGGGTCCAGGTCCTCTGAGTCTGAGTCTAGTTCTTCGTAAGCAGGTCTCCGGCCTTTGTGGCCTGGGTTCCGGACCAGGACTGAGCGCCGCATCCCGGGTGTGGAAGTGCCAGCCGCTTCTGGGGCAGGATCTGCGGGGTGAGGACAGGGTAGGCAGAGGTAGGCTCTGGGGAGCAGAGGTCTCCTTTGGAGCCTGGGCAGGGACGAGACAAGTGGCCAAGTTGTGCCCCAGCACCCACTCCTGAAAAGGCACATGGACCCTTCTTGTGTCTCAGAGCGGTCACAGGGAGACCAGTCACTCACTCTGGCCAGGGCAGCGAGAAGAGAGACCCTGCTGAGAGCTGGGGTGGGGGCCCTCCCTTCTCAGCCCCACACCTGGATGGAAGTCATGGGATCTGGCACCAGAGGTCTCCAGTACCCAACTCCAGGGCTCTGCCCCTCTCTCCATCCTGGACTCCTCCTCGTGTGGGAAGCTTGGGTCCTGTGGAGAGAGAGTCCTATGTTCCTAACCATTGTGGGGAAGGGGGTAGGGTAGAGTTCCCGTGCTTGCCCCTAAGTGCATGGCCTGAATTCCCATCCCCCAGTCAGGGGCAGGATATGCGGGAGTTCCTGGTAGGGAGGGGGCTCTCTGGCTTGACTCCTACAGAGAAAGCATCCTGAACTTAGAAGCCTGTATCTGGGGGGCAAGGGTGGGGGACGAATCACATCTGGGTAGTGTTCTTGAGTTCCTGGCTTGCCTCCTGGGGAAGAGACCACCTGAATGCCAGGCCTCACAGTTCCAGGGTGGGAGTAACTGTCAGAACACCTGTGTTCCAGAATGCCGGCTCCAAATGTCAGAGCGGGAGGCAGGGAACAGCAGGCAGGAGCTGGGGCAGGAGGACCCGCAGACCCCACAGTCAGCGTACCTGTTGCTCAGTTGGAGAGAAGATCCTGAATTCTAACCCCCTAGCTCGGGGCCCCTCTTGGGTGCCTGGGGGACCCCTGAGCCAACTCTTACAAAGGGGAGATTCCTGAGTGACCGACTCTTCGGCTGGGGTATGGGGAAGTGTGTCAGGAGGAAAGATCCTGAATTCCAGGCTGGAGTGCCCACAGGGGGTGGAGGTGGGGGTGCAGGGGGAGCTCAGCATTACTTGATGGGAGGTGATGCCTTAAGCTATCCACCCCATGGCTGGGCATTTGGGGCAAACAAATAAATCCTGGGGACAGGGGACTTGTCTGGGGAGGAAGACACCCTGAGCCAGAACCCATAGCCGGGGGTGGGCGAGCAGATGGAGGGGGCTAAGTTCCTAGATCACCTCCTCTACCCAGAACCCCAGGTTGGAGGGTAGGGGAATAATGCCTGGGTACCCTCCTGGAGAAAGGGCTCCCAGGACTCTGGACACCCGGGACTGGACAGTAAGAGGAACAATAACTGAGGTCCTGGCATAAAGAGGGAAGCCCTGGACGCCCCTCCTGAGAAAGAGCCTCCAGAACTCCCAACCCCGGCTCAGGGCGGGGAGGAACAATGCCTGGGGCCCCTCCTGGAGGTCTGGGTCGCCTATGGAGGAGGGGGCGTCCTGAACTCCTGATCCCTCAGCTGAGGGGTGCCCCCATCCTCCCCTATCTAAGGAGCCCCGCTCGGGCCGAGCCCTCCCCCGGGCCGCAGCGGCGGACTGGGCGCGCTAGGCCCGGGGGACGTTCGGTCCCTCGCATCGCGCCGCACCCCGGTTCTCCAGGCACCGGGCAGGCGGCGCGCGCGGTGGCGGGCGCACGGAGGTCGCCCAGGGCCGCGCCCCGCACCGGGGTTCCCCGCCCACCCCCACCCCAGGTCCTTGTCCGCCGACCCGCTCGCGGGGACACTCACCCGGCGCCCCTCGCCCCTGCCCGGCCCGTCGCACCCGCTGGCGCCCCAGGGGCCCGCAGCTAGGCCCCCGCCCGCCAGCCCCGCCGGCGGCCCCCTCGGCCCAGCGGCCCCGCCAAGCGCTCCCGGGGAGAGAGAGGGGCCGGCCGAGGGCCGCAGCGGGAGCTGCTGGGACTTGTAGTTCGCCCGCGCCCGCCGCGGCCTTCGCCATCGCCGCCCCCGCCCCCCGAGCCAGCCTTTGTCCCGACCCGGCGGCCCCTACAGCACGGCCGCGCACTGGTCTGCGCCGCGCCCGGCCTGCGCGGCCCTCTCCTCTGCCTGTCTCCCCCTGCGTCCCTCTCTCTGCCCCTGCCTGACGCTGTCCCTCTCTGCCCGTCTCTCCGTCCCTGTCCCGCTCTCTGCATCTCTGTCACCATCCTTTTGCCTTTGTATCTGTCCCTTTCTCTGTCTGGCTCTGTTTCCACCGCCTGCCCTCCAGAGTCTCCGATTCGGACTCGGACTCTGTTGAAAACACACCCAGCGCTCTGTCTTTCTCGCAGAGGGGCAGTGCACACGGGCACAGTCAAGGCTCTGAGAAGCCCTGAAGTTCACACACGTCTTTCTCTTTGCTTCCCTTTAAGACCTCCCGAAGAAGAGGTGGGGATTCTGTCCCTGAGTGGCTCCCTCTTCCTACCCAGTTGAGAGTCACTCCCTGCTGTACCCCCCAGACTGATCCTCCCCGGAGCGAGGATCTCTGGGAGAATGCTGGTCGAGTCTGGGCGCAGGGTACCTGGAGACAGAGGCCTTGCGGGAGGGAGTGAAAACCAGCCCGAAGCTGCTGGCGGGACCAGGACGGTCTCACGGAACATCAACAATGATGGTACAAGGCCGCTCTGTGGCCACATGTGCGCTGGGCTGGAGACAAGGACACTGTGCAACCACAGAAACACACCCCTTCCTGACTAACTGAAATGACCGCTGCTGCCGTCCAGCGACAGCCCCACTTGGAGCTGAACAGCACCCACGGAAAAGTGCCTCCAGCCCCCAGCTCTCTCCTACAGAACTGCCCATGCTGGGTGGTCTTCCCGGCTGGTGTGCTTCTAATGGTCTCTGCCTGGTGAATTTTGATGCCACCCACCCTTGAATATAGCCATGAGCAAATCAGGCCTCTAGGAGCTGCCTCTTTTCCTTCCCGAAACTGCTAGATCTGTGCCGAACTTGTGGCCCGAGACCTGCTTTCCGTGTCTTTGAGAAAAGCCTGCAGTGGACCTGCCAGCCCTGAGACTGCAGTTGGGTCGTGCAGCTGGTTCTGCATCCTGCCAGCTCCCGATGACCCCGCTGCAAATAACACTGATAAGGACGCTGCTGTTTCTGTCACTCAGTGTCTCTGTCAGTGGGCCCCACTACCACAGATGGATGCACATGTAACACAGCCCCCCAGTACCATGCCACCTACGCTTGTCAGAGAGCCCTGTTCCCTGGCCACACGATGGGGGGAGGGGCATGACTTTGGAGGGTCTCATTTTTCTTCTAGGATGATGAGCTCTCGAAGAGCCCCATGCTGCCTGTAACTACCCTCCGTGGTTGTCTGCAGCCTCTTCCTGCAGACCCAAGTCAGTTGGCTCCATGATGTGAAGGTGGGAGTTAAAGGAAGCAATCTGAAAAGTGAGACTGGATGAGCAGAGTGAGGTGCAGGGCCAGGGCCAGGACGTGCGCATGCCCCCTGGGGGGCAAACGGGGCTCCCAGAGTTTGTGCAGGGAGTCAGCTGCCCAGGGCGCCTGGAGAAGAGTCCTCCTCTGGACCCTGGACATCTGTGTTGTGTGGAAGGAAAAGAGCTGATTAAATTGTTGCCTGTTGTGTCTTGGGATTCCAACCATGCGTCTCCTGAGACTGTGGCTTATGGGCTTTGGGGAAAAAAAGGATTAGGATGTTGTAATATAAGCAGAGATTAGCATCTACTCAGTACTCAGTTTTGTGAAGCTGCCAGGGCGGAGTCCTCTGCCCCCAGGCTGAAAGAGGAAGTTACTCATCAGATAGGAGGTAAAGTTGGAATTCTGAGAGAAAGGGGTGTCCCTGATGCCCCAGGCCGCTCTCCCACACTGACCACTCCCTGCCTGTAAAGGAAGCAGTCACCCTCACAGGGAAGAGCCTGTTAGCTATCTTTCCACCTTCCAGACTGTGTGACCTGGGGCAAGGCATTGGAAGGGGACAGGTTGATACAGGTCTGTTGCTGCAGACAGAATTCACCAGGCTGGGCTCCGGACTCAAAGAGCCTCACTTGGCCCGGAATGCGGACCCCAGCAGCCCGTCCCTCTGGGCACAGTGCATATGACTCCAATAAACCAGAGTGTCCCTTCAGTTCTGGTAACAGTTGGCACAGGGAGATGCACCTGTTTCCTTTGGGGCTTCAATTCTAAGGATTTGGGGTGCCAGCCTCCTTTTCTTTTCCACCCTTTGGAGGATCGTTAGATTGTGAGGGGCTCTGATGTGGAAGCAGCACGCCTGGCATTAGACCTGAGTGCAGACTTTGGGGGTCCTAAGTCAGTAAAATTTCTTTCTCTTGAGCAAAAGTTGGGTTTCTGTCACTTGCAATAAAAATGACTATGACAGTAATAAAGTTTAGGCACCTTTTCCCGAGCTGCAGCCGAGTGCTAGGTCCCGTCCTGAGCACGTTCGTGCTCGCTGAACGTAACCCTTGTCCCTGCTCTGAGCCTGAAGGGCCCGTTTCACTGAGGAGGGACGTGACAGCCAGCACGGTCACTTGTTCAAGTGGGGAGATACAGGTATGTGACAGATCTGGATTCTGCTGCTGGGCAATTTCTTATATCGCCAAAGTTGTTTTCCTTTAACATTCAATCCTTTAACATCTTATTTCATAAGCCTTTTTGGTTTTTGTATTTCACAGAAAATGCCTTTTTTTAGAAGGGGAGTGGGACATAGGAGGGATTAACATAAAGAATATTCAGAATCAGCTCTGGCTGGTGTAGTTCAGTGGATTGAGCACAGACCTGCGAACCAAAGGGTTGCCGGTTCAATTCCCGATCTGGGGCACATGCCTGCATTGCAGGCCAGGCCCCAGTAGGCAACCACACATTGATGTTTCTCTCCCTCTCTTTCTCCTTCCCTTCCTCTCTCTCTAAAAGTAAATAAATGAAACCTTAAAAAAAAAGAACATCCAGAATCATGACATTGTGCCTTCCCCTACTGGTTAAATAGTTCCAGTAAGGCTTCTCTCTACCCTGGCAACCATCCTGGGGCTGGTCAGTTTCACCGTTAGAAAATGCTTCAAGTTTTGCTGAAATCTGCCTTCTTGTAACTCCCACCCATTGTTTCTCACCTGGGCTCTGGGTTGCTGAAGACCATGCCTAGAACCTGGCAGGAGCACAGACATTCCTGCAACTGGAACTACATGGAACCAGACACCAAAGCCAGCTTTCTGGCAGGCAAGGTGAAAAGGAAAAGCCTTTGGATTGGGTAATATGGTCAATAAGCAGACCAGCTTCATCAGGAGCACCCACTTTTGTCCTGGGAATCCTCATAGGATGGTTTCGTTGCAGTGGTTCCCCACCAGGGCAATCCCCCCTCCCCGTGCACGTGTAGCAATGTCTGGAGATTTTGGGGGGTGTCGCAGCTGGGTGGGGAGAGGAAGGGTAATGATGACGCGTAATGGTTGAAGGTCATGGATGATGCTAAATGCCCAGCCAAGCACAACACGGCCTCCGACACCAGAGAATGATCTCAACCAAAATGTCAGTAGAGAGTGCTGAGACTGAGTAGACCCCGGTCACCATCCAGCGATTCGGAAGAGGGCCGCGGAGAGCTTTCGTGGGGCAAGCAGAAGAGGTGCTCTGCAGCCGGCGGCCCTCCTCCCATGGTCAGCGTGGACACAGGAGTGCAGCCGGAAAGGCCCACCTGTCCCACGAGGACTGAAAGCTCAACTCCTGTCCTTTCCGTGGAATTGCTGCCCATGGGGAAAGGACTCTTGGCCCGGCTTGGGGTGGGCTTTTAGTGGACCATGGGACTGAGAGACTTTGCCTTTGGAAGATTGGACTACCAAATCTTCATAAGGGAGTCATACTCATTTTCCGAAACTGATTCTCAACAGCCTGCAGAGGTAGGCCCTGGGTATGGCCACCGAGACCCATCTCGTCCCACATGGAGCCTGCTTCCCGGTGTTCTCACTGCACCCCAGACCTGCAAGGTCCTGGTCCTTTACGTGCTTGCTGACTGGGTCACCCGTGGGTTTCAGGGTCCCACCCCATCCTCTGCTTTTCCATCCTTTTCATATTGTTGCTGGTGGGACACTGTTCCCCTTGAGCCTCATTGTGTCCTGGAGGATTTCGTCAGTTGTGACGTGGGGGCCATCGCCCGGCCAGTCAGCGTGGCACTCGTCCCCCAGCCTCTGCCCACAACGGAGGTGACTGCCAGATGTTCTCAGCACATTGACTCTTTCGTGCTCCTTGTGAGCCCCACCCAGTCTCTGTCTCTCTCTCTCTGTTTTCGAAGATTCTGCCCTGGCTGGTGTGGCTCAATGGACTGAGTGCCGGCCTGTGAACTGAAGGGCCGTCAGTTCACTTCCCGGTCAGGGCACATGCCTGGCTTGGGGACCAGGTCCCTAGTGAGAGGTGCACGAGAGGCAACCATACATGGATGTCTCTCCCCCTCACTTTCTCCTTCCCTTCCCCTCTCTAAAAATAAATAAAATCTTTAATAAAAGTTTGTACTTGTTTTAGAGAGAGGGGAAGGTAGAGAAACCTCAATGTGTAAGAGAAACATCAATCCATTGCCTTTCACACGTGCCCCAACTGGGGACCAGGCCCACAACCCAGGCATGTGCCCTTCCTGGGAATCGAACCAGTGACCTTTAGCTTTGAGGGATGATGCCCAACCCACGGAGCCACGCCAGCTGGGGCCCACCCTGTGGCAGCACTCTCCCCACACCTTCATCTTCCTCTTTCCTCCTGACCATCTTCAGGTGGTTAGCTCTCTCCCTGCTTGAACCCCAGCCACATGGTGATGTGTGTCCACTTCTCATGTCCAACATTCAGTGAGAGACCTGCTGTTTGTCTCCATTGTATAGGCTAGGGGGCTTCGTGACTTGCCCAAGGCTGCTGTCCGGGATGCGGAGGACTCGGGATTTGGATTCTGTGTACTTAGCCCCAAAGCTTGCACCCTCAATGTCTCACCACACTGCCTCTCCAGGTCATTCAGAAACTGTCATGGCACCTGAACACCTGACACCAGCTCTGGCTGCCAACTGTTCACACGAGTTCGCGTGACCTCCTTGCCCAGAGTGGGGCAGCCTCCAGAGTCTCTGGTGGAGTCCTTCTCTCCTGCACAGCCCCCACTCGCCCAAGCATCCTTTTTCATGGCTGACCGATGGAGAGGGGTGGGATATTGCCAAGATGGTGTTTATTGCCGTCCAGGGCACGGGTAGGTAGGGACCCAGGAGTCCTGAGGGCTGACCTTCCCACCCCTGCAGCCCCACTGGCGTGGGGAGCCCAGGGGCACGTGGCTCTCCTGGGAGCTGCCTGACCTCAGCACTGCTGGGCCTTGGTACTTGAAGGCAAAGTCATCCTCGTGTTGGGTTGAGAAGAAGCGCTGGCTGCCCAGGGGTGGCTCCACATGGCTATACTTGCACTGCGGAGTCAGGGCGGGGCGCTAGCCTGGCGGGGCAGCCTGGGGGGTGGCTGACCCACCAGGGCTGCCCCCTGGTCCCTGCACAGCCCTAGGAGCATCAAAACTCAGTGGGTAGGTAGGCAAAAGGGGCGGCAGTCTGGGCTGACCCGGGAGTTGGATGAGAAACCGGAAGAGGGGCTGGAATGACCCCAAGAGCTGGGGTGACCTTGGGAGACCCTGAGCCAACTCTTGGCTTGGGGCATAAACGTGCTGGTAATAGGAAGGTGTCCCTGAGCTGATCCTGGCTTGACCCTGATGAGTTTGGAATGACCTTGAGGCCGGGATGGCATTAAGATGACCTTGAGCTTGGGTTGACCCTAGTGACCCTGTGAGGACTTGCACTAATTCTGAGTCTCAAGAGACAGTGGAAGTCTCCTGAGACAACTCTACACTGATCTGGGGGTTCCCAGTCAGGGAAGCGACCCGCCCCTCCCTCACCCGCTGTAGCATCTCCTCAGTCACGCAGGCAGGAACCGCCCTGTGTGGTTTCAGCATCTTCTGGTTCATGGTTAAAAAATCTGCCTCTGGAGGTTTGGGCGTGCGGTGGATGAACTGAGAGATCGAGGGAGGAGAGGCAGACCCCAGGGGGCAAGGAGGTAGAGGATTAAGGACCGGGTCGTGCTCAGGGCGAAGCCTGGGCGGGCGCTGAGGTTGGGTTAGGAGGCCGGGAGGAGGGAGGAGACGGGAGGGTCGGGGCAAACAAGCGCGTCTCGGGGGTGGGGCCAGGCTGGGTGGACTCGAGAGTCAGGGAACCGAGGCAGAGGGTGACGGAGGAAAGGCGTGGGGTTGTGGTCGCATTGGGATCGCTGCCTTGGGGAGTCCAAGGGGCGGGGATCATGAGCACGAGGGGCGGGGTTATCTAAAGGCAGAGTTGGGATCTTGGTCGATGGGGTGAGTCTTAGCCCTACAGGAAGTGGAGCCGGACTCTGGAAAGAGGGCGGGGCCAGAGCCGTGGCAGGGGCGGGGCCTTCTGGGTGGGCGGGACCGCACTCACCACCGGTGCCCTCTGGCAGGTTGCTCGGAAGCAGGTGGAGGTTCCGCGCTTTCTGCTGCAGCTGCGTACCCGGGGGGTGATAGTCCGTGCCCAGGGAGGTCTGGAAGAACTGTCTGAGCAGCTTCGACTCCCCCAGCGTCACGTGGCTCCGCAATTTCTCGTGAGGCAGGTGGCGGCTACATGGGTTGGTTACTGGCGGCGGCTGTAGGACCGCATGGCATTTAGGAAGCTCCTGTGTCCGAGATGTCCCAAGGCGTGGTTGCGGGGGAAGAGCTGGGCGCTGCGTGACTTTGGATAGGTCACACCTTCTCTGGGCCCTATTTGATGGCACTCAGAGTTGGTATGCTCTCATTTAAAGACAGGGTCACTGAGGCTCGGGGTCCGTAAGGGACTTACCTTTCTCTCCAGGAGATCACCGCACATTTGTCAAACTTACTTCTGCCTCAGGACCTTTGCACGTTCTATTCGCTCTACCTGGGACATCCTCTTCCCTGATGAGCCCCGCCTCTGCCCCCACTTCCTACTGACCTGGCCGTAGAAGAAGCGCGTGGAGGTGATGAGATTGCCTGGGCCCCGACACCCATTTCCTTCCAGGATGTGTGACTTCAGAGTCCGGTCATGGTGAAGAACAAAAGGCTCCGCCAGGGGCAGAGGAGGCACTGAGCAGCTCTAGGCGGCTGCTGTGGCAGCAGGGACAGGACAGCTGGCAGGCTCTCACCTGGATCCCGGGCACAGGCGCGCTCAGCCTCCACAGTCCGGTCGTGGAAGTAGCCGTTTCCAGGGCCGAAGCTTACGTAGTGGGAGTGGGCCGAGGCCCGGGCCTTGTCATACCTGCGTATGAGGGGGGATCCATCTGGTCTGGGCCCTCGCAACTCCCAGGAAAAGGGATGGGGGCAGGCTTCCCAGTGGCCAAGCACTGGTGCTAATGCAGGGAGATTCCAAGTGGCAGTGGGCCTTGCCGGCAGGTGATGGAGGCCTCAAAGGCACAGCATTGCCTCAGGTGGCACCCCGCACATGCTGCTGAGAGCCCTTCACCCTGTCTTGGCGCCAGAAGGTCATGGTCCCTTTGTACCTGTCTGGGGGCAGACTCTGGGGCCTGTAGGCTTCTTTCTGCTCTGAACACAGGGGCCCATAGCCCATCTTGAAGTCTCCCAGTGCCACAATGGAGGAGTCCTGTGAGTGGACAGGGATGGGCAGGTCAAGGCCATCCAGCCCCACGACTGCTCTCCCCAGCAGCACCTGCAGCCTTGATTTACCTGCTTACACATCAAGGCAGGTGGGCCCGACACAGCCTGGAACTGACTCTGATAGGAGGTCCCTTCATCCCAGCTTCTGCAGTCCCACTTGAGGGAAGTGGGGCCCCCTGAGGACGGGCGAGAGGAGAGAAAATGGGATTAATTCCCTGCAGCCTCAGGCCCCCCGTAGTTCAGATTCCTCGTCTGGGAGGAGGACATGGGCAGCCCTGACTAGCCTGGCCTGGGGGCTGTCTGACAAACACCAAAAAACGATCCCAATAATGAGGATAACTAGTGGGTACTGAGCCAGCTTTCTAAGGTAAGTGCTTCACACCTTATTTTTGGGATGGGTATCATCCCTGTCCCTCCACTTCAAAGCCTCCCAGAGCCTCAGAGCAGTTACAAATCTCGGAAATTCAGAACCAGAACCAAGTCAGATCCAGGTCTGACGGTCAGTCTGAGGGTCAGTCTTGGTCCCTCAGCCTGACCAAGGCTGAAGGACGTGACCCATGATGCTGCCCAGCAGTTCCCCTGGAGTCACTGGGAAATCGCAAATGGCGTCCACTCTTCACTGAGCACTCACTCCACGCCAGGCGCACCGTGCACTCTGGGCTCTCTGCTCCCCTGTTCCCGGGAAGTGGGGCCCTGTCACCTCACTCACTTCCCATGTGAGAGGTCAGCTGCTCAGTTTCTCAGGTACTAGGGCAGCAGGGCTGGGATTGGAGTGGGCCACGTGGCAGATTTGTCTGGGCCCAAACCAGCATTCATGACCTCTGCCCACCGCACAGCCCCAGAGAGGATTCAGGGGCTATGCCCATTCTACGGATACAAAAAGTGAGACTCAAGGATGTTCCAGGGTTTCTCCGTCTTACGCCATTGACCCTTGGTGCTGGATAATTATTGAGGGTGGATTGTCCTATGCCCCGTGGTTGTATGTTTGGCAGCAACCCAGGCTTCTATCCACTTCCTACCATTAGCACCCGCTCACCCAGTTATGACAACCAAAATGATCTTCAGACGTTGCCAAATGTCCCCTGGGGGAGGGTGCAGAGTCTCCGACCGCTTTGCTTTGAGAACCTCTGGATTAAGCGCACCTGGGGAGCGCTCACCGAGGTGCTCGCAGGACGGGCGGGGCTGTGGGCTTGCGTCGTAGGGAGGGAAGAGCGCTTGGTAAGTCGTTTTCGGAATGCGCAGCTTGTCTCTGTCACCGGATGGCATCGAATCCCGGTGGAAGATGAGGCGAGCGCCTGGACTCTGCTCGCTGTGGCGCCCCTGCAGCTCTGGCCACCCGTAGTCGGCGCGTGCGGTGGAAAAAAGGGCGGGTCCGCGCGCGTCCTCTTGCTGGTGCGGGTGGCTGGTCTGAGTAATGTGTGAGCGAGCCCCCTGAGCCCACTCCCGCTCCCTCGACGGCGTGGGCGGCGACACAAAGGCACAGTGCGCCTCAGACACAAACTCTTCCCTGGCCCAGCGCGCGTCTTGCTGGAAGAGGGTCGCTCGGGGCGGCGGCGGACAGGGCTGTGCGCGGGGGACGTCCGTGTGTGCTGGGAAGTCCCGATGCGTGGTGGAATCCGTGGCCCCCACCAGTAGCTGCGGGTCCGGCCCCAGAGCGAAGTGTGAGGCCTTAAGGAATTCCAGCTGGGCCTTCGGGCTGGGCGGCAAGGGGCCCTCGGCCATCGTGAGACACCGCCACCTGTGAGGAGTTGGGGACGCGGGACTGAGCAAGTGCCTGCCTGGACCGTGCTGTCTTTTACTCCGTGTGTGCCAGGCACTGGGTTGGGCGTTGAGGACTTGGTGAGAAACAGGCGCACCTCTGGTGCTGCCCCCAGGGACAGTAGGACGTGAATACTCATTTCTTTGACAGTTTTACTGCGTGCTTGGCTGCGAGCAGGTCCACAGAAAGGGGTCCATCAATTAGCAAGCAGATCAAGAGCCCTGACCTTGTGGAGCTGACAATGGGGCAGGGAGGTGACAGACTATGATAATATAATATACTATAAAAATAGTATATACCATAGTACATTATAACATTATTATCTATCGTATAATTACATAATTGAGGTAAGTAAATTAATATTATATGATATATAGCAATATGAAAACATCAGTTGCAGTGTAAATAGAAGGTGACAAGGGCTGTGGGAACAGAAGTCACCCAAGGTAGGAGGGCAAGGCTCCAGGTGGGAGGGTTGCAGCTTCACAAAGGAAGGTGTTGCTGACCTGCCGAGGGTGGAGAACAGCGCCCCGGGGACAGAGTGCAGCCATAGGCCCTGAGGCTGGCACAGAGCGGGCCAGCCTTCCCCTGTGGGTCTGATCTCCTTGCCCTCAGCCGGTCATTAAGGCCAGGGCTCCCCCACCCCCCCCCCCCCGGCCACATCTTGGAACTCACTTCCCTCTCCCTCTGGCTGTGTCCCATCTCTGCCACACGGGACACAGCCAGGCTAGTCGAGGCTGCCCATGTCCTCCTCCCAGACGAGGAATCTGAACGGCAGGGGGCCTGAGGCTGCAGGGAATTAATCCCATTCTCTCGCCAGTGCTCCTGCCTCTGCAGCTGTCCTGGCAGTATTCCCCTGCCCACCCGCCTGTCCCCAGGCTGTCAGAGGTTTACATACCTCCACTCGCTTCTCTGACCTTCAGCTCCGGGCTCCTGGCACCCTGTTTAGTTGACTGGGACGTCCTTGCCTTCCTCGGAGCAGAGGTGTCTC
Source organism: Sturnira hondurensis (assembly GCF_014824575.4). Taxonomy (NCBI): domain Eukaryota; kingdom Metazoa; phylum Chordata; class Mammalia; order Chiroptera; family Phyllostomidae; genus Sturnira; species Sturnira hondurensis. The sequence goes on from NW_028077960.1 coordinate 145,197, forward strand.
CCCCTCGGTGGCCTCGATCCTGGGAGACCAGGCCCCCGGGTGCCAGCCACACCCCCAGCTCAGGCTCACTTCCCGCAGGAGCTCTTTCACAGCTGTTCGCTCATGTCGACCTCTTAGAAAACATGCATCAAGGGTTTTAACGAAACCGCAGTTTTTCCACGTCTGAGTTTGTTGCTCTTTTTAAAAATTCATCATTTTGACCTGACTGGTGGGGCTCAGTGGACTGAGCACCAGACTGCGAACCAAAGGGTCGCTGGTTTGATTCCCAGTCAGGGCACATGCTTGGGTTGTGGGCCAGGTCCCCAGGAGGGGGCATGGGAGAGGCAATCACACATTGATGTTTCTCTCCTCTTTCTCCTTCCCTCCCCTCTCTCTAAAAATAAATAAAGAAAATCTTTTAAAAAGTCATCATTTTGCCACCTGCAACAGTTGAAGTGGAGAAGGTGTCAAGTGGCTTAGGGAAGAATCTGACCTTAGAAATTACTAGGTTAATTACCATAGAAATTACTAGCCAGGTCACCTTGGGCTTCCGTGACCTCTGTTTCCTCCTCAGGGATTGGGAAGGTAGGGTTCGTACCTTGAACTGAGGCTTGGGAGCTAAGGAGTCTGCGAAAACACCTGCGGTAGGCATGGTGCTGAACCCTCAAGACGCCCCCTGGCCCTAGTCTCCCAGAAGGTGCTGACGTGCTCCTTCCAAGGCTGAATGTGGGGGCAGGCCACCCCTGTCCATTGTGACTCAAAGAGCTCCCCTGGACAATGTTGTCACAATGGTCCCCCAGCAACTCTGGGGGCAGTTGGGAGAAAAGCGGGGAGCAGGACCAGAAGATCCTGCCTCCTGGGATCTCGGGGAGCCTTCCAAGTGGCTTGGCTTCTCGAAGCCTCCATTTTGTCATCTGGAAAAGGGGGCTGGGAGTGGCGACGGCTTTGGAAAGCGGCAGTGAGGGTCTGATGCCATGGGCTGCCAGTGTCTGTCGTCGCCATGCTCCTGGGTTTCCCTCCTTGTCAGCTCCCTGAATGTCCTCACCCAAGGTGGGAGGTCTCCCAGAGTCACTGCACAGCTCCCCACCACCCCGGGGCTGACAGACATTCCACGTGCCCTCATGGATGCCTGTGCCCGCCCCTCCAGCCCCGTCAGGAACGAGCCTGTGGAGGAACACATCCCGGCTCGCTGCTCACTGCAGCTGGGAAGCCCACACTCCACGGGAACTGCAGGCATGCTCTGCTGCCACTGCATGGTGATGAAAATGGTAATTGTGTATTTTGTATATTGTATGTATGTACCAATCACGAATGGCCATTCGTGATACCCCGATCACCTGCTGAATGGGTTCCTTCTTGTTTTTAATTGAGATGCAAGACAGAAGTTTACCGTTTACAACCTAGTACTCTGACAGACACATTTGCATTGCATTGTGATTGCCATTCCAGCTGACACCTCTGTGGCATCACGTCATCCCCTTCTCTTCTATTTGGGGAATAAAACCTAGTCTCTGAGCAAGTTCAATGGCCATGACACACAGTTTTGCTGTCTGTTACCTCCAGGAGCTACTTTCGAGTGGGGGCTGTTTCATTGATTTTAAGCAAGTTGTTGTTTTGTCCATTGAGCCACCACCTGCTCCCCAGCCCTGAGCCCACCGAGGGCTTCTGCCCACCAGGCTGATGCAGAGACAGGATGCGGTTTGGCCTGGTCCTGTGCTTGCTGGGGGAGGTCAGACCCCTGAGTTGCATCCTGGGTGCTGCAGGAAGCAAGGGAGAAAAGTAACTATTTTACTGAAGGTCTTATTTTTCATCCTTCAATGCAAGGAGTGAAGCGGGATTGGAGCCGTGGGGGTGAAGGGGCAGAAGGGACTCGGATGAGCCCGGAAGAGCGAATGTCCGGCTGCTGCTCTGGTTCGGACAGTGGGTACATTCTGCCTGCACTCAGACTGCGAGTGGGTTGTTTTGTCTTTTTCTGCTGCAGTCGCCGAGTGGCCTTGTCCGAGGGTGGCATTCTGTGAAATAATTTCTGTCTGGCAGGAGAACCCCAAGGCCAAGCCTGCTCTCAGCCACAGCAAGGCCAGCTGCGAACACCCGACCAGCTCCTGTCTCTTTCTCAAAGGTCAAGTTCAGCTCTAACTAGATAGTGGAGGACACTGGGAGGGCTGGACTGTGCCTGTGAGGCTCACTGCTGTGCTTTTGGTGCCTAGAGCAGGGTCTGGCACGCAGTGGGCTGTTGCAAGGTGGCCAAGGACAGTCCAGGCTCCAGAAAAGGGACCTGGCTGCTCATGCAGGCTCTGCGGCCTAAGTTCTTTCTCCCTCGGCGGGCCAAGAGCTTGGCTTAGGTTTTTTTCCTGGTCAGGAACAGTGTCCCCAGTTGAGGGGAGGAGGTACACAAACCCTTGCACCCTAGTCTTAATCAAGGAGTGCTGCAGTTGGAGGTGGGGATTAGAGTTTCCTGCAATGTTGTGGGGAAGGCAGGCTTGGGGTGGCAGGGGCTAGGGGCCCAGGTAGGAGAGATTAGGGGTTCTCTATAAAGGGAGCTATGGGCTGGGAAGAATTGGAAGGATTCAAGGGATAGTTTGGTGACTGTTGGGACATAGGCAGAGTGTGTGTGGAGGGAAAGAGGTGAGCATGATGTCCAGGTCTTCTATCACTGGGTGGCCGGCTGGTTGTGGGGCAGCCCTGAGGTGGGGACGTGGGAGAGCAAGGTGTTTGGGGTTGATGCTGCAGTCAGTCTGGGGCATGCTGAGTGTGGGGAGAATGTCCAGGGGGCAGGTGAGAGCAGGAGACAGGTCACAGTTGGTGAGAGAAGGGGGAGAGGCCAGTGAAGAGGTGGCTAGGGAAGTCCTGGGAGTGGACACAGCCTCCCAGGACAGTGTGGGTGGAGTAGGAGCTGAGCCTTGCAGGCAGTGACACTTACTAAGAACCCATTGCCAGGCTATGGAGCTATAGCTGTGACCATGACAGACAAAAGTCCCTACCCTGGTGTGGTTCACATTGTGTTGAGAAAAGACAAACAACTAGACAAGACCAAGCTGCAAAATTAACAGTGACATTGGCTAGTGTTACAAGCTAAGGAGAATAATAAGAGCAGGAAATGTGGGAAGCAAGTGTTCCTCTGGTGTGATGGGGAGGTCCCATGAGAAGATGACGTTGGATTAAACATGAGGATGAGGTGAGAGAGAGAGCCAAGTGTCTATCTGGAGGGAGACAGTTCCAGGCAGAGGGAGCAGCAAGTGCAAAAGTCCTGGGGCGGGATGTATAGCATCGTCAAGGAATAGGGGCAAGGCAAGTAGTTGAAAAGGAGTGACTGAGTCAGGAAGAGTAATAGGAGTTGAGATCAAGAAGAGATGTTATGCAAAAGGCAACCAATCCACGTCATCAGTTATTAGGAAAAGGCAAAACAAAACTACAGTGAGATACCACTTCACCAGTAGGATGACTGTAATAATTTTTAAAAAGCAAAATGTAAGTGTTAGTAAGAATGGGGAGAATTTGTACATTATTGGTGGGAATGTAAAATAGTATGGCCACTGTGGAAAACCGCCTTTTCACTTTTCCTCAAAAAGTCAAACACACAGGCACCATTCGATGTAGTAACTCCACTCTTAGGTCTCCGCCTGAAGGCAGTGAAAGGAGGGACTCACAGGCGCACACTCCTGTTCACTACAGCATTCTCCACCACTACCAAAAACTGGAAACGATGCCCATAAGCTAACGAATAAACAAAACATGGTGCATGCACACGGGTAGGAGATCACTCAATCTCGAAAGGAGTGAGGTACTGACTGAGACAAGTTCCGATGTGGCGGCACCTCAAAAACACCGCTCAGTGAGAGGAGCCTGACTCAAGTGGTCATGTGCTGCATGACTCCATTTATGTGGAATGCCCAGAACAAGCAAACCGGGAGAGGGACCATAGATGGCGGTCTCCAGGAGCTGGGGGAGGGAAGAATAAGAGCGACGGGCTCCTTGGAGGGCGATGACAATGCTTTGAAGTTAGAAAGGAGTGATATTTGTACAACCCATGAATATAGTAAGTGCCCCTGAATTGTACATTTAAAAATGGTGAATTTTACAATTTTTAAAAAAGTAAACAGGTTGTTTTAAATTAAAAAAACTTACTTGGCTTTCTGATGAGACTATACATGCATATTGCACAAAATTCGAAGGCTACAACGTGCTACAAGTGTGAAAATTTAACCTCCTTCTCAGCAGCAGTTCCCCTCTCAGTAGTGACTCCATCACCGGGTGCTTGTGTGTTTCAGGAGTCTATGCACTTCCTTAACTTTCTAAAAATGCCTTATGTGGCTGCTGAGCAACAGCCACACATACTCACTATACAGAAGCAGAAAATGCAGGAAGGGTGAAACAGAAACTACAAAGAAATCCATCTCCGCCCTGGTGGGGTACTCCCCAGGGTCCTCCCCAGATGCCAAGGGTCCAGGGTCCCTTGGTTCCAGGGTCCTCCCCAGATGCTAAGGTTGTGGGTTCAGTCCCCAGTCAGGGCACATATGAGAAGCAACCAATGAGGGGGTAAATGAGTGGAACAAGTCAATGTTTCTCTCCCTTCCCCTAAAATCAATAAACAGAAATTAAATACAAAAACCTCTCTCCTTGAATCTGAACAAGTTGATAATTTTGCTTGGTGTGTGTGTATATATATATATACATATTTATATATGTATATATGTATGTATATATGTATACATATATACATATTTTTGGAGGGTAGTTAGGGGCTGGTTAACTTCGTGGGTTGGTTTACTGAAAATAGAAGCTGTGGTGGCGCCGTCACGGGCGCGCTCCCGCGGGCGGAAGGCAGCCGGTTCCCAGGGCGGTCCGGTGTGCACAGGGCCGCGGGCACGCGCGTCGCAGCAGCAGCAGACAAAGAAACGCGGCGGGGGTACCAAGGACCGCCGCCGTCCTGCGCAGAACGTCCCAGGGGCGTGGCCTCATGCTAGCTTCACCCTCCGCGCGGCGCGGTGACGTCACAGCGAAGTTGCCATGGCGGGGCTGACCGGCCTGGCCGCGGCGCTGGAGTCATACCGAGGCCGGGACCGCCTGGTGAGGCTGGGGCTGAGCGCCGCCCGAGGTCCTGGAATCGGGTCAAAGCTCAGAGACCGGGAAACCAAGGCCAGAGGGGTTGGGGTCGCCTAGGCTCCCCCATGGCAGAGGCCCCGGCCAAGCTGGCTCCAATCCGGTCCCCTAGCGGTGGACATTCAGGTTGTGCCGGCATTCACAGTGGCACCGACCAGCCCTCACGTTTGGACTTCCGGGATCCGACCAGACTCCTGAAATAGGGCATGGGGTTGTCCCAGACAGTCTCATGTGGATTTAATATGTTGCGGGCCACACCTTCTGGCTGGACGTTTAGGTTGCAACCAAATCCCCTGTAGTTGGGCATTTATGTTGTTCCCAACAACTCAGCCTGGCTGGACATTTAAATGCCGACCGGATACCCAGGTGTGGGCACTCAGCGTCTGACTAGGCCACTGCAGTTGGTCCCTGGGTTATCCTCAACAGTCACCGGGATTTAGGATTTGTTCGGGCGTTCATTTTCTGACCATATCCCCTCTGGCTGGGCAATTAGGTGGTTCCATGCAAGATGGACTCTCAGCTTGTCTTAACCAGTCCCTAACACAGGTATTTAGTTCGTATCAGGGTATGTACTCCTGGCTGGCCAGTTAGGTTCCAACCTAGGCGTTCTGGTTTTTAACATCCCACCCCTGCCAAGTTGCCAAGTTGAACATTTAAGTCGCAGTGTTTTGCAGTTCTGAAGGGGTGGAACAGGAATTACGAGTAAAAATAGTATGAAGAGAAAAAAAGAAAAAAGAAACCAGGAAAAACAATTTTTGAAAAGGAGAGGAAATTAAGATAGAAGGGCAGTGAAGCTGACCCAATTTGCAATACGGAAGTCACCCACTGACTTCCTTAGGTTCCTTCTCATTAAAACGACTTAAGCAAATGATCCTTTGTCCACCGGGCTGAAGCTGGATCATGTGCCCGCTTCCCAGCCCAGCGGTGGTGTTGGTCCAGCCGGGTAAATGCAAATATACATTTCTGTCTGGTCCTCTTGCCAGCCCGGAAAAGGACTTAGGAGGTGGGAAATGGGGTTTCCTTTTCATATCGCTACCACATCTGCCTCCAGAGGCTGTGCCCCTCGGTGACAAGTGCCAGCACTTCATTAGAATGTCCACAGTGTCTTTGGACAATGACGTCCTATTTTTCCATTCGTCCTACATGTTTCCTTTAAAAGTTAAAAGCTTTTATTAAAATGTTGTTGATTTAGACTCTTCCACCTGCTCGCCCCCTGGGCCCACACCCAGGCAAGTGGTCAGGGCTCGTCCAGGAGCCCAGCCACGATGACAGTCTCTGCTTTCCCACAGATCCGGACCCTGGGGTACAGCTGCCAGCTGGTTGGCGGAATCCTGGTGGGACACTCTCCGGCCAGGTCAGAAGTGGGGACACGCCTGCTGGTGCTGTCCTCCCAGCTCAGCCACTGTAGGACCGTCCTTCGGCTCTTCGATGACCTGGCCATGTTCCTGTGCACCAGGCAGTACGGCCTGGGGGATGAGGTAATGGGGTGCTGGGCTATAGGGGCTTGTCCCCCTGCCACCGCATGGGCAGTTTCTTGTTTCTTTTTAAAAAATATTTTATTATTTGTTTTTAGAGAGAGGGGATGGGAGAGAGAAAGAAAGGGAGAGAAACACTGATCGGGTTGCCCGGTAGCCTCTCAAGCGCCCCCTACAGGGGACCCAGCCCACAACCCAGGCTTGTGCCCTGACTGGGAATCAAACCAGCGCAACCTTTTGGTCTGCAGGATGGCGCTCAGTCCAATGAGCCACACCAGCCAGGTTGTATTCTTTCAATTTTACTTTCTTTTTTGCAATAAGATGTCCTTTTTAAAAAATATTTTATTTATTTATTTATCTTTAGAGGGGAAGGAGAGAGGGAGAGAAACATCAATGTATGGTTGCCTTTCGTGCGTCCCCTGCTGGGAGTTGGCCTGCAGGGAACTGGCCTGCAACCCAGGCATGTGCCCTGACTGGGAATCAAACCGTGATTCTCTGGTTCGCAGGCCTGTGCTCAATCCACTGAGCTACGCCAGACAGGGAAGATGTTCTTATTTTTTAACTTAATTTTAAAAAGCTAATTTACATATTCCTTAAGACTATATTATTGAAAAGTTCTCTTTTTCCTGATGCCCCAGCCCCCAGTTTTCCTCCTCAGAGGCAGCCACTGTCGTCAGTTTCCTGCGTTTCCTTCCTAAACAATCCTGTACCTTCATGGCAAATACACATTTTTAAATGTAAACAGTTGTGCCACTGGCACTCTCTGGCCACTTGCTTTTTTCACTCAACAGTATAACTTGGAGACAGTCCGTGTCAGTCCAGAACAGTCCCTCCCTCCTTTTCGATGGCCAGGCTCGCAGCACTGCTGTGTGCTCGCAGCACTGTGGCGATGGATTGGCCCCCCCCCCCCCCCGAACCCTGCCGCCCCCGCTGACGGGCACGTAAGCTGTTCATAATATTTGCTGGTGAAGCTGTACTGCCTCACTCCACAGGTGTGCCGGTAGATCCGTGCCTTTTAGGGGGGCAAATTTGTCCCCACAGGGGACATTGCCCCTGCCCTCCCAGGTGTGCTCTATCTGAGCCACTGGATGCTCAGGTGCCTGTTTCCCTACAGCGCCCATGGCCTGATCATCCCAAATCCGAGTGTTTCCCTGGACCTTCCTCCTAGTTTGACACCCACCTCCTATCCTCTCCCTTGCAGGGCCCCCACCCAAACGTCTCCTCTTTGAAGACTCCCCTGAGTCCCAGGCAAAGGATCGGGGGCCTGCTCTTTGTATACCCCTTGCAGAACAAGAGTCTCTTTTGTCGGTCCTGCATTTCTGTGTCTTGCTCTCCCTGCCCTGGTGAGCATCTTCTCCCTGCACAGCTCTGGGGCTGCGCCTGTTTGAAGGCCTGGAGGGGCGTGGCCATGAGGGGGTGGGTGGGGAATGCAGCCCCAGGGACCAGGTTTCTTCTGCAGCCTCCTTTGGGCCTGCCTAGCTTGGTGCAGGGGGTGTGGTTCAGAACTTAGGGTTGGAGGGTGGGGGTTCTGCTGTTCGATGGGGGCAAGTGGCACTCGCCCTCAGCACCTCAGTTTGCCTGTTTGCCAGGGTGGCAACTATCTACTTCTGGTTTGGGGGAGGTGATCCATGCAGTGGGTGTTTCCGCTCTGCTCAGCTCTGCCCCATTGGGCTGCTCTGTGGGGGTCCTGCCCTGCTTCTGTCTGGGTCCTGCACCAGAGGGACCGGCCCGGAGACCCTGGGCAGGACCTGGAAGCCTGTGGCAGGTCAGCAAGGCCCTGAGGCAGGGTGTCCCAAGTCGTGGTATGCATGAATTATCTGGGAACTTAAACAAATCTAAGGGGTTTTTTTTTGTTAGTTTTTTGGCATAGCCTGGGTCCCAAATGTGGGCAGTGGGTGGGCCTTCCCCCAGGTGCATCACCTTGTCTTTCCTGGTCCTGTAGGAGGAAGACATCTTGGTTCGCTGTTTGTCTGTCCTGGGCAACCTGGCTGACCAGCTGTACTACCCCTGTGAGCACATCGCCTGGGCCGCCGACACCAAGATCCTCCCCGTGAACTCTGCCCGGTGGTGGGTGCTGAGCACGGCCTTCTGGGGCCTCTCCCTGTTGCTGGGAATTGCCAGGTGAGCCCCGTGGCAGCCTCCTACAGGCTGAAACGGTGCACTGTGGTCTCTGGTCCTGGGAGTGGACAGGCTGCAGTTGGATGCGTCCCTGATTTTCCTTCTGTGTGGCCACCTCCCTGCAGGTGACCTTATCACGTCGCCACACACACACTTTGCTTTAAATGACACAGACTGATTACCTCACAGTCTGGAGTGAAGTCCAAACGCGCTGCACTGGCGGCAATTGAGGTGCGGGCAGGGCCGAGGCCCTTCCGGAGGCTCCAGGGGAGTATGTGCTGCCTTTTCCAGCTTCTGGGGCTCCTTCCCATGTCCTGAGCTCGGAGCCCTGTCCTCTGTCTTGGAAGCACATCACTGCAGCCTGTGCTTCTGTTGCATCTCCTCCTCTGACCCTGACCCTCCTGTCTGTCTCCCATGAGGACCCTGGTGATGACACTGGGCCCACCCAGGTCATCTCCTGTCTCAAGACCCTTAACTCAGTCTCACCTGCAGAGTCCTTTTTGCCACACAAGGGAACACACTCTCGGGGCCTGTGGAGTAGGATGTGGGCACCCTGGGGGCTGTGACTGTGCCTGCCGGGCCCAGGAAGAAGCAGTGCCTTGGTGGCTGCACAGAAGCAGCTGGCGTGACTACTGTCACCCGGGCCTCTGAGTCCTGCTTGCATTGTCATCAGTAAACACTCCAGATAAAGCAGCCAGGAGCTTCCCAGCTGGCTGTATGCTTCCCAAAACTGTAAGGTGTCTGGAACTGATGGTTTAAACTGATGGTTTCTGCCCAAACGTTTTTCTCTCTGCAAGTTTGCGGAGTGGATCAGTTCAGAGTCCCCTGCCCCAGAAAGCACAGGGGTGAAGGGCCTTCTGCCCTGTGGCAGAATTTCATGCAGCAAAGTTCCCTTGGGTCTCTGAAGGGAGGTGGGTGACCCCTGACGCTGGGGGTGGGGTAGAGGTGGTCAGTGCCCACTCCTGCTGTCCCTTGTCCCTGGGCTAGATAGTGACATTCAGTAGTCCTTGCTTTCCCTGTTACAGCTGTCCCAGTGATATGGGCATGCTCGTCACACACAGTCTGGGAAGTGAACTCACCCAAAGTGGAAATTCAGGTTGCCCACAAGCCAGAGATGCCCTGTTTATACTCTGAGGACCCTTCCAGCCTGTGACCTCACACTATGAGGACACTGTGCTACTTGCTCCGGTCTCCTTGTTTCACAGACAGGGCTTTTCAGTTTGACCTCTCTGGGTGGTCACAGTCACAGTGTCTGCTAACCTTCTGATGTCCTTGGGGACTCTGGAGCCTGGGCTGGATATCCCAAGGCTGCAGCTCCCAGGTGACCTCTGGTGCCAGGAGGGCCACCATTCCTGTCTCAGGGGCAGCCTTGATCCCGTCCATTTTAGAAAACAGACTTTATTTCAGAGTCGTTGTAGGCTCACAGCAAGACCGAGAGCACCCTCGCCCCCTGCCCCATGTGTGTGGCCCGCACCACGCATGTGCTGTCAGCGTGCCTGAGAGCAGGGCTTTGTTGTGATCTGCAAGCCCACATGGTTGCATCAGAATCACTGCAAGTCTGTGGGCTGCATTCTGTCACATGTCCCGTGGGTTTGGACAAATGTAGTGGACAAATCCGGCCACTGTCGGATCACCCGGGACCGTGTCACTGCCTGGAACTGGCTGTGCCCACCCTACTACTGCTCCTCTTCAGAGTATGTGGCTCTCTGTGCTGTTGGTGGGGGTGTGAGTGTGTGGAGCCTGCATGCGCTTCACGGCTGCACGTCCTCTAGGTCCCTGGTGCCACCAAGTTCTCTGGAAGGTCATTGAAATGCAGGTACATGGAGTTTGGAGTTCAGATGTCCTAATGTCACTGGTCTGGGGACCCAGGACCCAGACCCAGGTTTTGCCTCAGTACCCCCGGTGGCTCTGATGCAGATCCACTTACCTCACTGCAGGTGTTGCCCTGGGTCCCATACTCTCTGGGGACATGGCACCTGGATGGGCTCATGGTTGCCAGGGAGATGTGACCAGGCCCTGGACCTCCCAGTCCTGACGTCTGGTTGGACTCAGCCCTCCAACTGGCAGGATTCGGCATGTCCACTCTCCCTCCTGTCCCTGGCCCAGGCTGCACGGTGCAGGGGCCAGGCACAGTGGCCTGGGTGGGTAAGCTTGTAGGGTGCGGGAGCCCTTAAGAGTCCAGAGTGTGTCAGACTCACCCCAGACAGGTTGTCTGGGGCCACTTACTGCAGAGCTCAGAGTGGTCACTTGTGGCTGCCTTGGCAGGAGGCAGGTGCAGAGCCTCCCCTGGGGCCAGTGCTGGGGACTGAACCCCTGCGCCCCCAACCCTGCTCCACTGGCTGCGCTGGTGGGGCAGGCTCCTACTCTTGTTGGGTTTTGCAGGGCCCTGTGGATGGTCCTGAAGCTGAGACGGCGGCTGAGGAGCCCCTCTCCGGCCTTCACCAGGTACTTCATCCAAGGAGAAAGCCTGACTCTCCCTCGCCCAGGCCCCAGGGGTTCCTAGCCCTGGGAGGGGGTGCTGAGTCACCAGCAGTTATCAGCCCCAACCCTGTGCAGGGCCCAGGCTGGGATGTGGTGGTCACCGGCCTCCCCGTAGCCTCCAGTGGACAGCAGGACTCATACGCGAGAAAACCAGGCTCGCTCAAGGCCCTGTCGGCAGAGCCAGGACTGAGGGCCGAGCCTGCCTAGCCATGTGCCCAGCGGAGGACCACGGCCACTGTTCACTGTCCCAGCAGGGAAATAGCTGTGCCTGGAACCTGCCCAACACCCCGCCCCGACCCCACCTCCTGGTTCTGGGTGGTCGGGAGGACTGAGGTCTCTAGGGGTGACAGGGTCTCCTCCTGGCTCACAGGCAGGGTCCTTGGTCACTTCTTCCCTGCCCATTGCAGAGAACATGGGCACTGTCCCTGAAGGACTCCTTTTTGACCCCACAGTCAGCTGCTCCGGAGCCAGCGGAGGGCCATGCGGGCCCAGATGCAGTCCGAGCTGCTGACCATCCTGAGCAACCTGGCTGACCTGGCCAACGCCGTGCACTGGCTGCCCCCAGGTGTCCTGTGGGCAGGCCGCTTCCCCCCGTGGCTGGTGGGCCTCCTGGGCACCATCTCCTCCCTCCTCAGCGTGTACCAGGCCATCTGGGCCAGTGGCTGTGCTGACCCTGCCAACTCCTGACATGGCCCAGGGAAGTGTAGACACAGCTGGAACCTTGATGGAGGGGCCCTTCCCGCAGAGCAATCATCCAGGCTGGGGCCAAGTCTGTAACTGAGCAAATCAAGGCCAGATGTGGGGAGATGCCGCCCAAAAAACACAGGGAGCAGCCTGGGGGCACATGCCCACAGTGGGGCAGGATATGGACCAAAGGTGAGGTTCCTCAGGTGCTAAGGGGCCTGGTCCTTTCCACCCAGGCCTGGCTTCTTGTGGAGGTGTGTCTCAGGGCCAGAGCAGATGATCCAGGGGCTCCCACGCAGGGGACAAGGCCACAGTGGGCCTCAGCAGAGCCTCGCTTCCATCCCTGCATCCTGCATTCAAATAAAGACAAGCAGGGGGCCAGGACCAAAATGAGAATCAGTTGACAGTGTGGTGCTGGGGCTGGCGGGTCCTTTCTCCTAAACTCACCAGCTTCTGGCCCTGTCCGTCCGCAGGTCTGCTCACTTCCATGCCTCCTCTCCCTGCTGGGGGGCACCTGTGCCTTATTTGAGGGCGTGCAGGAACCACCTCTGGGTGTGGTGGCTGGTGGGCACCCACATGTCCCAAGCTACCTCCAGCTGGTGGGTAAACTCTGCCAGCTCCCGAGCGGCCCTCTCCCAGGAGGACTGGCCGCTCTCCTGTGGTCACTTGCACCCCAACCCGTGCTGGAGCCACAGCCTGCCAGGCCCAGCCCACACTGCACCCTTTCCCTCCTGGGTGTCCTGAGAGGCCTGCCGTGGTTGAAGCAGCGGACACTCAGGTACAGCTTGGAGGAGGACCTCATTTGCTCAGGGCCAGCTGGAGCGTTCCGTGGGTTCCCAGCCAGGCCAGCAGTGTGGGCCGGTCTCTACCTCAGGGGGGCAGCGGGGTGAGTGGCCTGGTTTCCAGTCAAGTGAGCTGCTGCCTGCACTTGGTGTCTGTAGAGGGCGACAGCCCACATCTGCCTGTTGATGTGTCTTTGAGCCCTCTATTCTCCGGTCCCAGGGGGAACAGAGTTGGGTGCAACCTCTTGTCCCCTAAGTGCCCAGAAGATCTGACGAGACTGCTGACAGGGTGGGTGAGTGGCTGGGAACGGTGGGGTGGAGAAGAAAGCCTACTCCCCTCGTGGGCACGTGGGTACAGAAGAAAGCTTACCCTGCCCTTGGGTCAAGCTCCCTCTGGACTAGGGGACCAGGCCAGGCTAGGCGGGCTTTCCCCTCTCAGCGGTGGAAACTAGGCACAGTGGTGTGTCCAGCACATGGCACATCGGGGAGATTAGGGTAGGGGTCTGAGCAGCACCCACCTGCCTGGGGACTCAGGGAGATGTCTGCTCATGCAGCACGGCCATGGGGAGGCCACGGGAGCATCTGGGTGTGCTGCAGGCATGAGAGGTTGGGTGGCAGTCCTGTGGGCACAGGGTACAACCAGGTCCCAGGGGTTGAGGCAAGGTGACTGGTTCTAGAAGGAACCCGTGTAGCAAACTTGGAGAGCAGGGACTGATGCCCTAGGGCCATGGGGACAGGCCTAGGTGGGAGGGGCCCCACCACGGTACACAGCTCAGTGGCATTCCCCAAAGCTGACCTTGCTTGGGGCTGCCTCCTCTAGCTTTGAAGGGGCAGGCAAGATGGTTGTCTGGAGACCCCTTGGTGGGCAGCAGAGCAGGCTGACGGGCCCAGGCTCCCCCTGCAGACCCCTCCCTTGGCACAGACAGCCAGTGCTGAGGCCCGTTGCTTACCCGGAAGGTGTTCTCACTGCCTGCATTCTCCATACCAGCTTCAGGGCAGGAGTGCTGACAGGCAGCTTCGGGGTGATACCACACCCTGGCTCTTGGGCTCCCTCAAGGCTCTGGACCTGGTGTCCAGGCATCCGAGTTCCTGCCGCAGTAGATGGTGGTAGGAGCCTCACCTGAGGAGGTGTGTCCTGCCCCACCCCCCCAACACGGCACTGATGCTTAGCCAGATCCTACAATCCTACAACAAACCCTAAAGCAGCGCCACTCGTGTCAGCTCATCTTAAGACACTTTTATTGCTAGAATCGGGTCTTGAGTTCCATGGTGGCTCTGAGACATCCCACGTGAAGAAATGCCGCAGTCACCATCACAGTCGCCGGGCCGAGAGCGAGCACAGCTGTGGGGCTGTGCAGACCCCACAGGGTGCAGCACTGGCTTGGCCACGACCATCACAGGTGCCCCGGGCCGTCCCCGGAGAGAATGCGCCCCAGGCCCTTCCCGCTGTGTGGCTCAACCAGGCAGCCCTGGGCAGAGGCAGGACACGCCCCTTCCCGCCACGTGCCTGTGAGGCCCAGGATGGTCTTTTCACACAAGGGCAGGAAGGGACGTTGGATTTTCTAAAGTGTTCTGATTGGTCTCAGCACACACACAACACTGACCACAGACATGGCACAGGAAGGCGCCAGCAGTGTTGGGGTGGGGTGGGGGGACTCTGCTCCTCACTCCTTGCGTACACTGCTGGCCCCAAGGCAAAGTCCGCAGGGGGAGGTTCTCCAAGGGGCCGTGGGGGCTGTGCTCAGGACCGCTGCCAACTGTGGCTTTCAGTTCCTCCTCCCTGACTGTGTCACCATGATGTGGTGGTGGTGCTGTTCCTGGGTGGCCCTGGGCCCAGTGGAGGGGGCAGGGGTGCAGAAAAGGCTATGGCGTCCCCTTTCCTGCACCAGCACAGCACCTGAGCTTGTGTTTGGCCTGAAGTGGAACATGGGCCAGACCCGGTCTCCACTTGTGGACACTGGCACAGCCCCGACACCTACGGCCGTGCGGCTGGACGCGTGGTGCCTGGGAGGCGGCCACCCGTCCACACGAGGTCTCCAGGAGAGGTGTGATCTCTCCAGCGTCTCCCCCTCTACTGTAGCACTGCCCGCTGCTCTGTGCTGCGGCAGCTTCTGTGCGTGGCCCTGGGGGCTTCCTCCTACAGGTACTGGGAACACCAGCCTGTGTCCAGGGGACTGAGACCCCTGTGCCTGGGGCGGAGCTTCTGGGTGTGTGCTGCCTGTGCCCCTGCAGGCTGAGCACCTAGAGCACCACGCTGGCTCCAGCGAGGCATCTTGGGGAAGCACTGTGTTGGACAGGTTTTAAAAACCTCCACCAAATTAAGATGAGTTACAGCCAGACCCTCTCAAGATGAGCGTCTGACCCTAAAAGAACTCACCTTGAGTGCCATCAACCACCCTTTCCAGCCACCCTGCCCTGTGGCCCTCTCTCCCTGCTGGGCTGTGTGCCACCCTCGTCTTGCCCACACCCTGGCCCTGAGGTTCCCCACGGACCGGTGCAGTCTCCACTCTGGTTCTGCCAGGGGCACAGCTGACCCTGCCCCACCCCTCCTCAGGGCCTATCAGGCTCCGAGTGAACCACCGTCTGCCTGCCGCTCCCCTGGCATCGCTCTCTCCTTCCCAAAGTGGGTGCTAGGGTCTAAACCAGCTCCTTGGGTCAGCTCTGGTCCAACCTTCCATCAAAGCACATTCCTTTACGCATAAGGAGAGGTTGGGACAGTCACCCAGGCACCACAGATCTGCAGAAAGAGCCTGTAGACAACAGATGGCCCCTGACCCCAAGCCCAGCCAGGCCTGGCGTCGTGGTGGTGTGATAGGCAGTCAGGAGGGACAGCTGGTGACCCCCCAGAGAGCACAGTGGGGTGGGGGCAGGACAGGGAGGGCTCTGCACCTCAAGCCACACCCTGCTAGAAGAAGATGACGTCTTCCTTGTTGACGTCTTCCTTGCTGACAGGTGTAAGGGGCAGTGGCGTGGGCGAGAAGGAGAAGTGCTCAGGGGACGTGTCAGCTGGCGCTGGGCTCGGGGCCTGGGGGGAAAGGTCTGGAAGACAGGGGTGCAGGGCGTCAGCAGCCCCGGCACTGTGGGCCGCCCCACTGCCTGGGCGGCTGGGCTCACCTGCGTGGGCTGCGGAGCTGTGGCTTCCAAGCCGGATGGGGCTCAGTGAGCGGTGGCCCCGCGAGGCGCTCTCGTCCTTGCCCATGAGCTTGCTGAAGAGCAGCTGCTGCTTCAGGTCGAATGAGGCTGGCAGAGTGCAGAGGGAAGAGGGCTCAGCCTGGGGTGCGTGGCCTGGCTCCAGGCTTGTAGCAGTCCCCACCCACAGCTCACCCCACTCCCGAGCACTTCCCGCAGTGCCTGCCTGGGGGACGAGCCCCACAGAGGTTGTAAGCTCAAATGCGGTGACACAGACACAAAACAGCCCCTGACCAACCCCATGAAGCCCCTGGAGAGCCAGCCTCCTGACCCGGTCATGCTGGACACAGGCCCTGCTGCGCAGGAGCATCACAGAGAGGGCCCCTGCCCAGTGCCTGTACACTTCCAGCACCCAAGGGTGCCCGGAGCTTCTCAGGGAAACGCCACTTGCGCAGAATGCTCTAAGGAAGGGCCCAGCACCCCCTCAGTGCAAGGACACTGGGTAGGGCCCCTGGCACCCAGACTGGCACCAGGTGGGGTTGGCAGGAAGTGGCAGTGTCAGTCACAGTGTCGTCCCAGAGTGAGCAAGGCACTCTGACGTCTGGCCTCTGGTGACCCCTCCACAAGAACTGCCCAGGCCCCGTCTTTCTGAGCAGACAAGGGACTCCCTCGCCCATTTCACTCTGAGGACTGAGAGGAGAAAGGACCTGGGCTTTGTCACATCAATTGTGCTTCTTGAGATGAGAAACCTTCTGGTGGGGCAGAGGGGGCTCAGCCATGTTGCCAGCCATGCCCTCTTGTTTCCCCCCAGCATCTCCGCAGGAGGATGGCCCTGGGGTGCATTGCTGTTCGCCCACAAGGATCTGTTCTGGTATCACAAACCTCCCAGACCAGGCTGAGGTGCAGGGGAGGCACCGGAGGTTGCCTACCTCCCAGAGATCAGATCACCAGCCCCACCTACCCTGCCCAGAGCCACGAGCTCACCTGAGCTCTCACTGCGCTGGGAGCCCCGGCTCTTGCTACCCTTGTCCTTGCCGCCCTTGGAAGAGGCGGCCAGCTTGGTGGGGATCTGCTGCTGTACCGCTGCCTGCCTCTGGATCTGGTTGGTGGCGCTGAGCAGCTGGATGGGCACATCACTCTTGGCCAGCCGGCTCTCAGCTGGGGCACTGTCCCTGCGAGCCACCTCAGGGCGCTCGGGCCCTTCCAGCCCCTCCCCATTGGAGCTGATGGGGTGGCCTGGGGGCTGGACCTGAGAGAGCAACAGAAGACATGTGTTCCTCCTGGAAGCCCTCCCTGGGGCGAACAGGGAGGTGCTCTTCTAAACACTACCCTCTGCACAGGGCTTGGGCTGGGGCGGGGCCTTGTCCCCCTACCCCCACCCCAGCCCAGTGTCCCAGCCTCTCAGCTGGGAGGGTCTGATCTGGGAGCAGAGCCCTGTGCTGGGCTCCATGGAGATGCCATTTACTGCCTATTTCTGCACCCCCCCCCACACACTCCCTACAGTGTGCTCACAGCCAAAGCATGTGTACTTGCCGGTTACACTAACATATTCCCTCTTCCACCGGCATACTCAGACACACGCACCTTGTGAGTACAAGGCACCTGCAGGCTGCACCCTGCCCTGCTCACCTCTGTGGGAAACTCAGGCGGCAGCATCCCAGGTGCTGTGTTCTGCTTCTTAAGCCTCCGAAGCTGCTCCCGCTGCTCCAGCCGCTCCCGTTCGCGCTCCACGGCACGCTGGGCCTCACGCAGCCGTTCCAGGTCGTGCTGGTAGGCTCGGCGCTGCTGCTCCAGTTCAGCACGCTCCTGGGCCAGCTGCTCCTGCAGCCGAATGGCCTCGCTCTCCCGCTGTTGCAGCCGGGCGGAGGCCAGATCCAGCTCCTGCTGCTGGTGCTCCCGCTGGCGCTCCCAGCGCTGCTGCTCCAGCCGCAGCTGGCTCTGCAGCTTCTGCACGCCCGCCAGCTCCTCCCGCTGCTTCTCAAAGTTGCGCTGCCGCTCCTGCTCCAGCAGCAGGTTCCCTCGAGTGGACTGCAGCCGGAACTGCTTCTCCCGCTCCTGAAGGGTGGTCCTCTGCATCTCCACATAGCTGTCCTGCTGGGCGATGACCACCTGGGAGAAGGGGACCTGTGAAGGGCCATGTCCTTTCCCAGATCCCAACCTCAAACTGGAGAAGGGCAGTGCAGCCTATCACTGCCCACCGAGCCCTGTACCTGGAGGCTGAGGAGCAGCTGGGACAGTGTCTGGATTCGCTGGACAAGCTGCAGAGAGAGGGTGCAAGGGAAAGTGACACTGGCTCTTTACACAAAGCCCTGCTGGTGTTCACGCCAGTCCCTGGGGAGAGTCACAAGCCCCGAGCCTACCTCCAACTCCAGTGCAGTGGGTACACGGGGCCCAGACTCAGTGCCCAGGGCCTCCGCCTGTAGAAACACAATGTCAAAGCACAGAGCTGCTAAGGTGGCGAGCCAAACCCACTCCTTACGGACAAGACACTGCCTTGGTGTGAGGCAGCCCTGCCCAGTGGTTCAGAAAATGAGGTGGGTGGGTAGCTGCTGTGGGCCTGCTGTGGCCCTGGCCAGGAGCGGCCAGCCCTGCTCTCACTTGGACACTTGGCAAGGGCAGAACCTCGGAGCAGCAGGGGAGGCAGTATTTGTTGGGGGAGGACACAGAAAGCCCCTGGCCCCTGCCGGGGGAGTTGCCCCTGCAAGAGAGGAGCTGGCCCCCTCCCAGGCTGCCTGCCACGGCCAAGGCCTGAAGAAACATGCAGGGTCGCCTGGCTGCATGTTCACCTGAGCAGGAACGCCACCACCCACCACAGAGTGAATGGCTCGCCGCTATTCCCTGGGGGATTGAGGACTAGGCAACTGGAACTCCGGCTGCTCACCCTCTTGAGCAGTTAAAGCCCCCGGGCCGACTCTGCATGGAGCCCAGGACTGTCCTGAGGAAGCAACGTACCGCCCGCTGTGCTTCCTCGGAGGCCCCTGGGGTGTCGCCGAGCTTCGAAGCCAGACTGCTTGCAGGGTCGTGCCAGTCTCGGGGGCTTAAGTCATCACTGCACACCTTCTTCTTGAAACTGCCACCTAGAAACCCCCAAGCCAGGCACATGAGGATGCTCAGGGCTCCACTGGGGTCCAGAACCCCCACCCAGCGCAGGGAGAAGTGGTGCTGCCCTGGGTCCCGGGCTGAAAAGCTGGCATCTTGGCACAATGGTCAGCAGGAGCAGGTCTGGGTGCTGTCAAAACATGACTGACTCTTGCAAGTGTTTGTGGATACTGACTGGAAGCAGCAGTAGAGATGCCAGACAGCAGATGCCAGGCTTTGCCAAGGACGCCATGCAGAGGAAACGCAGGAAGACACCAGCCTCCTACTGCTGCTGACCTTTCTGAGTCCCCAGCAACCCCAGCCCTGGGGGAGGAGGCCCCACTCACTCTTGCTGGGACCACCAGCACTGCCACAGCCTCCGGAGGCGTCTGCCTTCTGGCTCGGGGCCCTGGAGGCACTCCCGTTGTCTGCCTGGCTGTCGGGGCTGCCCAGCTGCCCGCAGAGCAAGCTCTGGATGTCCTCAACTGGGGAAGGAGACGGGATCGACCCAGTCACTGCAGAGCTGCATGGTAGGTGCCGGGACCACGGAGGACAGAGGACCACAGGCTTCCAGCCCCGCTCCCCGCACAGGCGCTCCGAACAGGGGAAGCAGCCTGTGTCTCAAGGACAGGCTCCCCGTGGGGCAGCGTGTAGACCAGCGTCCCGGACCCTGTGCCTGAGGAAACTCAGAGTGGCCACCACTTGTGTGATGAGTTGTACAGAGTGTTGGGGGCCTCAGGGGCAGGGCTGGCCATGCCAGATGGGGCCAGTGGGAAGAGCACTCTAGGCTGAGGCACAGGACAGGGGGCCAAGACAAGGCCACTGGAGAGGTGGGAGGAAGGAGAGCGCTGCTCTGGCTGGGGAAGCGACTGAGTGCGCATCCAGCCCATGTGGGACCCTCTGCCCTGCTCTCTTCGCTCTGAAGGTCAGGGGCTGTGTCTACCTCGTTTGCTGTAGAGAAAGAGGTGCAGGCTGTCCTTCCAGAGCAAATGAGTCCTGGCGGCCAGGCTGACAGACGTCCTGGTCAGCTGGGGGTGCAGCCACCATATGGGGGCTGCTGGGGGCTCTGGCGTGGGCCCCGACTACTCTGTGAAGCAGGCCTGGGCGGGTCACCTGCCTCCCGGCCAGCACCGTCCCACAGCTGCTGGGTCCAGGAGCCCTCGGCTGTGACCCACTACTCAGAAGAGTGACCCCATGAATGTGGGGAGTTCGTCTCCATCAATTCCAGACCCCAGGGCCCAGCACGCTGCCCCACAGTGGGGGCAGCCGAAGGTGCGAGAAGTGGTCCGATTCCGCACCTGGGGGCTCGCACTGGGCTGTGTCTGACGGGCACCAGTGGGAGTTAACACTGCTGTGGATGCACAGCTGCCCAGTCAGACAGAAGCTCTAGATGGGGGGGACACGTGACCGTAGTGGGCCCTGTGCTCACGCCAGAGTCCCTCAAGGCCACCCAGGCAGGACGGTGCTCGGGAGGCAGTGCTCGGTGAGGACCCTGGGGCACAACTACTCACTCTCAGTCACAGCTGACTTGAGGATCAGCTCCCCCTGCAGGTTCTCCGACGGGTCCCCTCCCCGGAAGAGGCGGCGCGACAGGGCCCCGTCTTCCAACCCGCTCATCTCGGCCATCTCCAGGTAGATGTGCTGCTTCTCCCGGAGGCTCTGTGCGATCTGCTGGTCTTTCAGGCTCAGCCGCTCTGCAAAGCCACGTGCAGAGGGCACTCAGCGTCTCTGGCTCGTTCCCTGGGAGCGGGTGCCAGAGACCCTGTTGACCACTTCGGCCCAGGCAGGCCACTCCCATCATCCCGCCTTTCAGAGGCAGTGAGGGCCTGGCCCTGACTGCATCCCAGTTATAAACATCAACCACCGTGGAGAGTGGGGAGGCCGTGGCGGGACAGCCTGAGAGCCTGGGGAGACTCAGTTTCCTAATCTTGAAAGTCCAAATACAGGCATTGAGGTCAAACTCCTTTCAAGTCTCCTTGTTTTATACTTTTTTGGCTGCTGTGACTACAACTTAGACTTCCACAGTGGTTAGTGAATCTACATCACGTTCACACCAATAGCTGCCTTGATTATCTTTCCTGGGTGATTCCACTGCATTTTGTAGGTACATAGTCGTGTCGTGCAGAATAACTGAATAAATAAATAAAATTCTGTTGCCTCCCTCCCAGTTGCATCTTGCTTCTGTCTCTTCCCATTTTACCTGGCTGAGACTTCCAAGGTGAAGATCACCATGGAGAGGGCATAGCCCTGCCTGGCGCCTGGTTTGGATGGGCATGTCTCTGATGGCCCAAAGTTAAGGGTGAGTTCAGTCTTTGATCCAAGGTGGCAAAGACGATCTTGATCAAGAAACTGCCTTTGTGTCCCTAACTTCCTAAGAACTTGCTGGGAGTGTGTGGAAAAGACACTCCTGCGTGCCTCTAGGCACCTGCAGGGCGCAGGGCAGACCAGACGGCGGGAGAAACGGCAGTTCGGGTGAGGGGCAGTGAGCACATCAGGGTTATGCTTCCAGGGCCCAGTGAGATCTCCTCCCCTTTCTCTTGAATATTATTAATACCTTTAAATGTGCAGCTCCCCACAAAGAGAAATAAAGTATATACTACCTTTTTGTGCTTATTGCTTAGATGTTACCTAATTTATAAAGATTTTATTTATTTACTTGTAGAAAGAGAGGAAAGAAGGGAGGGAGACGGAGAGAAGCATCAACATGAGAGCGAGACATTGTTGCTTGCCTCTCGCACGTGCCTTGACTGGGGGTTCAACTGCTGACCTTTCACTTTGTGGCCTGATGCCCAACTGACTTAGCCACGTGTGTCAGGGCTAAACGGTGCCTGATTGAGAACAACGCACTCAGGGAGGAGGGAGAGGACGGAACTGTTCTGGGCGCTGCAGCCTCGCCACAGCCTGCTGAGCCAGGTGGGGGACGAACGAGCACCATGTGCTGCAAGCGCACGACGGGCAGTCAGCCAGTCGTGAAAAGAGAGTGAGTTCTGACCCCCGCCGCAGTGTGGAAGGACCCTGATTATACACTAAATGAAATGAGCTATATGCAAAAGAACATCTTATAACTCCATTCATACAAAGTCCCTAGAACGGCTGCATTCATAGACAGCAGACGAGAAGCTACCTGCAGCCGGGGAGGAAGGAACCAGGCGTACCCGCCATCTGGGAGGGGTTTCTTGCCACGGTGGGGCAACGGTCTAAACTCGACTGTGCCAATGGTCACAAAAGCCATTGCATGGGACACGTTCTATGAACTGCATGAGGTGAGAATTACACCTTAAGTAAGTAGCTGAAACATTAACACATGGAGGGGAAAGCCCGGGTCTCCAACTGCAAAGCCAGGGCTGGTGTGGGTCTGCCTGGCTGTAGGAGGCCGTGGGGTCCTATATGGCTAGAGGGTCCCCATGTGGCCCTTTTGTACGTGACTTGGGACACTCACAGTGAGCCCTTCCCTGAATGAGAACTGAGGGAGGGGCATTGTGTGCGGCAAAGCAGTTGTGCTTGGAAGGGATGTGGGGACCCCAACTGCTGTCACCTCCCTTTCCCACACAGCTCCAAAAGACCACCAACACACCACATGGCAAACAGCCGTCCCAGAGCGCAGGGCACGAGGCACGAGGCACCCACAGCAGGACTCCCAGACACTCGTGAGGGGATTTGCTCCATGGCTAAGCCAAATGGGATGGAACAGAAATTTCACTGTGGGCCTGGGGCCTGATGCCTAAGGAATGCTTGACAGGCCAATGTCCCCATCACGCAGGGACACAGCTGTGGGCACAGAGGTCCAGACCAACTCCCTCTTACCTTGGAAGTCCCTCAGCCTCATGGCACGGGCCTCGGCCACCTTCCTCTCCTCTTCGGCCTCGCTGAAGGGCCCCTCCGCCTCATCTGGACAGCTGTGGGGTTGCGGGGACAGGTGGGTGATAATGCCTCACAGGCTGATTGGCCTCTGAAATGGGCACTGAGAGGGTTATCGACAGAACTGGCTGCTAAGAAGTGTCTCCCTCTGTGGCAGACTTATGTTAATGGAGTAGCAGGAAACGGTGGGCCGTCTGCTGAGTGGACCAGGAACCAGGCCTCATGCGAAGCCCCAGGGCTGGGGTCCCAAGGGGTCCCCTGGACCAAGGAGGAAGGACAGAATGCTATGACCTGCTCCAACAGGTCTGGCCCCAGACAGGGTTGGCGGGCGGGTGGGGAGAGCTTGCGTGTCAGGTGGAGTGTCCCACCAATCTAGAGTTTAGACCCACCTGGCCCCATGTCCTCTGGCCAGACACATTGGGGCCTTTTTCGCAGCTGACAGGTTGAACCATTGTTGTAAGGAGCTGAAACGGTGCCATCTGTCCCCTCTGAGCAAAGGGTGGACAAAGCATCAAGGTGGAAAGAGGGAGAGGAAAGCAGAGGAGAGTCCTGTCTGCCTGTGGTGTCTGGTGTCCTCTTGGGCAGATCAAGGTCACAGCCAAGCCGCAGAGCATCTAAGCCCAGGGGAAAACAGCCAGCAGAGGGCGCCCGCTCACCTCTCCACGGCCCTGCGGATCTGGGCCATCCAGGTGTTCCTCTCCTCTTTGGAGCTGGTGTGGATCTCATACATCTCTGGCCCTTGCAGGGAGGCGCTGATCAGAAACATGGCCTTTTCCTCGTTTGCTACTTCCCTCACGATGAGCTTTTGTAGCGAGATGACAGGGCGCTTCGAGTCCTGCAAGGGTGCAAAGTGGTGGGGAGGCTCACCTTTTCCCTGCCACAGGGCACCCCCATCTTCCAACAAGTGGGAGCAGACATATTTTACCATCTAGGCAACATGACACCACTGCAGTGAATCCTTGTATCCTTTAATGTGTCTGTTTCTTTTCTCATTTTTAAATCTTTTAATTTACTGATTTACAGAGAGAAGGAAGGGGGGTGGGGGGGAGAGAGAGAGAGAGAGAGAGAGACTTGTTCCAATAAGTGGAATATTTGTTGTTCCACTCATTGATGCATCATTGGTTGACTCCTGCATGTGCCCTGACCAGGGATTGAACCTGCAACCTTGGCTTATCAGGATGACTGTAACCAACTGAGCAACTCAGCTAGGGCCTCTTCATGTGTCTGTTTAATGTGCTTAAACAGTTGTGTTTCAGAATCAGTCACATGCACACAGCATGAAACTCAAAAGAAACAAGAGTGTGTAACGACAAATTGATCTTTGTGACCCGGACCCCAGACACCCTCAGCCCCCAATATTTCCTGTGTGTGTCCCATAGGAGGCTATGCACCAATGGGCTGGCAAAATGTGTGTTTTTCAGTGCTTGTTGTGGGCTGAATGGACTCTCCACAAACCCACGGGGTAAAGCCGTCACTGCCAGCACTCAGAATGTGACCACGTTTGGAGACAGGGGCCTGTACAGAGGTGATTATGTTAAAATGAGGCCATTAGGGTGGGCCCTTGGCCCATCTGACTGGTGTCCCTCTCAGAGGAGGAGACCAGGACAGACACGCACAGAGGAACAGCCACGCGCAGACACGGGGAGCAGACTACGGCCCTCCCCTGCGTCACCCTCGAGACACACACACAGAGTGCTGGAGTCGAGGCAGATGATGGTTTGACAGAGCAGCCCGACCCCATCTGTCTGCGGTGCTGGGAAACCCTCTGAGAGGCCGTTTTAAATCCCTGGAAAGGTGCATGATCTCACCCTTCTGTCACAGGGGCTGCCTCCCTCGGGGGGCAGACCTGGAGGCAAACCAGTTCTCCCAGCCCCTCAGCCATGGGAGGAGGGCCTCTTGCGCCGCCGCCCTCCTCAACATGAGGTCTTGCCGTTAGACCCTGAAGGACCCAGGGGTCGCCCAGGGGAACAGGGGAGGAAGCCAAGTCCCTGGTGGACACAGCCAGGAAGAATGACTGGCATCCCAGCCTGACTCCACGCTCACTGGCTGCAGGGAGATCACGGAGTGGGATCAAAATGGTCACAACTCAGAGGGGTGTGGCTGCCTGAGTTTCTGTCCTCAGTGACGAGCCAGCACACCCCTGGGAGGAATTGGACACTTTCCTGGCAAGGGCACTGAGCCTGTGAGGATCTGGGTGCCATGGCGGAGAGAGCCGAGGATATGCAGAAACTACAGAGGACGTTTGTGTGAGCCCTTGAGGCCTAGTCAGGCCAACTGGACAAGAACCTGTTCTCGGGAAACCCTTTCCCT
Organism: Sturnira hondurensis; assembly: GCF_014824575.4. Classification (NCBI taxonomy): domain Eukaryota; kingdom Metazoa; phylum Chordata; class Mammalia; order Chiroptera; family Phyllostomidae; genus Sturnira; species Sturnira hondurensis. Next base: position 170,191 of record NW_028077960.1, read on the forward strand.
TGTAGGAAACCCCAGGCCCTGGGAAGGACTTGGGACCACAGGCGATGTGGTCCTCTAGCCCCCTTGCCCGAGGCTGTTCCATCGTGTGGTTGGTGCAGTCCCGCCACCCCTCCCCCAGTGCCTTCTGCACAGCCAGCTTTGAAGCAGCATTTTGTGTGAAGACAGGGACACTTACCACAGAAGCGAAGACGTATTTCTGATCCTTTTCTTGCAGCAGCAAGAGCACATCAGTCAAGAGGACGGCAAGGACGTCTAAGGAGAGAGGACAGGAGGAGACATGTGGGGTGGCAAGGGCACGTGGGTCCTGCTGGGTGGCCAGGAAGGCATGAAAGTCCAGGTGCCCTCTGGTGCCATGAAAAGGAGCCCAGGCTGCTCTTAGCCCAGCAGCATGATGCTTCTGCACGAGCTTACAGGTCTCCTTGCTGCCCCACGCCGCCCCAACACCTCCCTGGCCTCCAACGTCTCCCCGGCCGCCCTGTGGTCCTGTCCTAACAGCATGGCTGGGGCTGGTCTCTGAGACTCTCCTGCTGATTTCTCACATGTGAACTCACCTCCCCACTCCCTGTTCCACCTGCCCCCTGGTCGCCTGGGACCTGAGTGGCTGGACACTCATATCCTGCCCCCTACTGTCGCATTGTGCTCTTGTCCCCCTGTGCCCCTGGGCTTCTTTCCTCGCTGCAGAATGGGTGTCTTGTCCCAGTAGGTACGCCTTGTAGCCGCCTGCATAGCAGAGCTCCTGCCCTTGGGTGCCAATCCCGAATACATTTCAACATGATCACTCACGCATGGTAAACGCCGCCTTCTCAGAGGGCATCACCAGAACTCCCTTCCGTCTGGATCCCCTCTCAGAACTGCACTCTCCCGCACTGCAGCCTTCTGGCTTCCTCAACAGCATTTACGCACTTTTCACGATTCTTCTGTTTACTGGTTTCTTTCTCTCTGCTCACTGACTGGCACCCAGTGAGGTCCGGGGTCTCTTTGCCACCCACGTGGGGCCTAGCGCACAGGAGGCACTAAACTGCATGAACTGGATGCAGGCTGCACACAGCACAAACACACACATTCTGTCATCTGACCACCCAAAGACTGTCACTCCGTCTAAGACCTTCACAGACACTGGTGCCTGTGGGCAGGTCCAGATGCTTTCAGAGGCTCATGGGGTAGACAGAGAATTTGGGTGTGAGTCTGAGCCTGCTGCGGTCTGGAGCTGCACCACGGACTGTGAAAGCTAGGCTCAGAGCACACCCTGAGCAGTGCCTGGGGTGCTTGGAAACACAGAGGCCGGCGGTCAAGGGGGCATTTTCTGCCCACACCAGGCCCTTGGGAGGTTGCACCCCCTGCAGGTGCAGCCACTACGGCTTGTTTGGAAGGAGCCCTGGAGCCTCACGAAGCTTCGGGTTTCTGCTCAGAAGTCAGTGGTTCCCTATGCCCTCCTGGTGTGCACTGCACCACCCCACGGACTGGAGGAGTGGCACCGGTGTGACTGTCTCAGCCTCGCCGCACCCCTGGTTGCCTGTCTCATCCTGGCTGCCTGTTTCATCATGGCTGCCTGATTCATCATGGCTGCATGCAACCTCCCTTCAGCCCTGCAGTGGCCAGGCTGCAGTGGCCCTGTGCTGGCTGGCGCCGCTCCCGCCAACCAAAATGGTGCTCATTGACCCAGAGGGCACTCCACGGTAGCAGCAGGGGCAGGACCTTACCTTTCAAGCGCCCTGACGCGGTCTTCCAGGACAGAGTGCCCTCCAGGTGCAGCTGCCGCTGCAGCATGTCCTCCTTGCGGAAGGTCAGCCCGTTCTTGAGCTTGCTAGACGACTTCAGGTCCACTTTCCCTGCGATCTCTCTGAGGCGCTGGCCTTTCTCACACTCACTGACCTTGTCGTCCACTTGTGAGATGATGTCTCTGATGAGGGTCAGGGCCTGGGTCAGGTCTTCGTAGTCCTTGGTGCCAGCTGCCACACACAGCAGAGTCAGCTCTTTGCAATCGTGAACACAACAGAGGGGGACACATGACAGGGTCTGGGAGGTGCTGTCCCTGCGGCCACTGCTTGGAGCACCCTTGGGAATCACCTTCCAACTAGAATTTCACAAGACACAAAGGCTTCTCCACAACAAGGGTGGCAGCCCAGTGCTTTGCTCTCACCAGACATCGCTCCTGGATGCAGCAGCTAAGGCGCAGTCCCCATGATCAGGACAGCCTTCGTGGCTGCGTTGGCCCTGCCACTCGGATGGACTCCCTGTGCCCTCCAATTTTCATAAGACTCCTGCCTCCTCCTGCTGCTACCCAGAGCTGAGGGTGTGGCTTTGTGGCGGGGGAGCCTGCTCATTCTCCCACAGCCCAAACCCCCTGGAGATGAGGAAGGCGTGACCTCTGAGAACTCTCAGCTGGGCTGTGTGCCCTCTTCTCCGCCCTCCATGCTATAGGTATGTCCCTCTTGTGGCCCCGGTCATGGACTCTGTGCCTATCTGGATGACTCAGGAGTAGCCTTAACTAGGGCACTTTCTCCATCACTCGTCCACTCCCCAGATGCCCGGGCCAGGGACTGGGGGTAATAGCAGGCAGATGAGACCAGTGACCGTCTTTCTTTTTTTGAAACCTCAGCACCCAACACAGTGGATTCTGCACGGTGGCAGCTCATTTCATGGTCACTGAGCTCAGCAAAACCCAGAGAACCAGGGAGGAATCACAGAGGGGCGCTCATCTGAGCCACAGCTAGAAGGGGGCAGGGAGACAGGCACTGACCAGCAAGGCAGAAGGGGGCCACACCTGTGGTGTTCTGGAGGATGCGCTCCACCAGCACGGGGTACTTGGTCAGGCGCTGAGTGACCAGAAGGATGCACTCCTGCATGCCAAGCCGTCTCACGATGGAAAAGTTGCTGATTTTCTATGAGAATAAAAACAAAGCCACAACATACCGACACTTCATCTCCTGCCAAACCAGAGAATGTAATTCAGACAGACACTGAGGCCAGGGGCTCCTTCCTCTTTCGGGGGACAGGGGCCTCTTTCTTCTGAGACGTTTAAAGTGGGGTCACCTGCCGTGCATGGGAAGGCAACAAAGGCGGAGGCAGCCTTGATTGCTGTCAAGAGGCCCCAAGACCTGCCAGAACCAGCCGGGAGCCAGCTATGGGAGCCGTCTGGAGAGCTGTACAACGCACACCGCCCCTATGTGTGTGAAGGTCCCAACCCTGACTGACGGCCACTGGAACCTTCCAGAACTAGACTGGCCTGTGCCTTCAGAATCGGCTCCCTGCTGGCTTCTTACGCACAGCTCTGGCTAAGAACCCGAGAAGGGCTCTTCTGAAGCTGTCTCTCGGTGGGGGCTGAGAGCAGCTCTCCACAGCGTGCCACTGCCCATCTGTCCTTTGGAAAGGCCGGCACTGACAGAGAACCAGGAGAGTCGCTGGGGGGTGCGGGAGTGGGATGGGATTCTGGGACAGTGGCCTGCTCTGTGTCCTTCTGTCTCACCAGAACCCTCCCACCTCCCAGGTGTCTCTGGCCCAGGATGTCGGGGCCTGTCCCACTGCTCAGCCCAGATGAACTGAGGCCCATCCCACTTCCACATCCATTCACTGTGATGACGGAGTGAAATGAAGCGCACACTATTCTTAACCGCAGGCCACTGGTGCAGAGGGTCATTTCAGAATGAAGCCCTTGAGCACAGGCACTGGTGGTGGGGCCCTTGGGGACCAGGAGGCAGGGGCTGCTGCAGGGCCCAGCGGCCTTGACCAGGTGCACTGTTTAGAACCCTGGAGGTGGGGCCTTGCTCGCCCCGGCTGACCTGGGCTGCCTGAAGTGGTTTTTGTTCTGAGCTTTGAGTCTCCACACATTGTCAGGCAAAAGATGGGTGTGTGTCGTCCCTAGGCTATAGGGGAGAACAAGGGGACGAGAGAGGGGACAGAGGTTTGGAGTAAGGCATGCCTGGCATCAGCCAGAGAGCTCGAAGGCCCCACGGGTGGTGGGGAGGGGGTGGCTCCCAGGGAAGGCTGGCCCCTTGTGAGACACAGTGTCACCTTGACGTTCCAGTAGGGGTGTTCAGCAGGCCCCCGCGCCGGGGTGTCTCAGGGGCCGCCCTGGGGGGCTGAGGAACAAAGCTCGAGCTCCGCTTTGCATCTTGGGAGTCTCCAGGAGATTCTACTGACATGTTCCGAATAAAGAGGCTTGAAAACCAACATTTTATAATGGGTTCCTTACTCTCAAGCTCTCCAAACAGTTGTGTGGGGAAAACCTATGGCAAAGAGGATGCCTTTTTGATTAAACAAAAATTTTTTTTTACCTTGATCAAGTTTTGAAACTTCTTATTTTGCTGCAGCAGCAACTTGTAATGACTGACTGCTTCGTTGTGGCCACTGCAAAAGACACCGTACTTTTCTTTCATCCTCTCTCCATTTTCACCTGAAAACTGAAGGGAGCCCATGGGGATGTTACCAAAATGAAACATGGAAGTTACCAGGGAGCGTTTTCTTTCCATTCGTCTGACTATGACACAAGCCCTGGGTTTACCGGGGGCTGCGCTGTCCTCTCTGACCCGCACTCACACCCGGAGCCTCACTGCGGCTGGGAGCCCTCTTTCTGTTGTTGGAAGGAATAGAGCCCAGAAGGGCTTTGCGTGGCCTGCCCACCTGCTGCGTCAGGAGGTCGCCGACTTCCTGGATGACGTAATTCCGGCTGCTGCCCTCCTCCAGGGACTCCTGGCGGCGCTCCTTTAGCCGGGACAGGAAGCGGCAGTGCATCTCCAGCAGGTCGTCCGCACACGGGAAGAGGCGGCCGGCGGCCTCGCTGCTGAACTGCAGCTCCTCCTGCAGGGCCCTGGAGTAGACCTTCAACATGATCTTGAGCGTCCGCACGTGGTGCACCTCCGTCTGCATCAGCTCTGCGGGGACCGGACAGCAGCACTTACCCACGGCAAGGGTGCCCTGGCTTTGCTCCTCCCGTGTCCCATGGGGGCACTTGTGTGTCCTGCCTGCTCCCCACGCACCAGGCTGGCTTCTCAGTTCTCCACCAATTCCTCGTCCCTGTGGCACGGTTTCCCGGGGTCAGGCCTTCCCACATCAGTGCTGCAGGGGTCCCAGGGTCAGGGAGTGGCAAGGGGTAAAGTGACATCAGGAGAGGGAAGACCCTGGATGTGCACTGGGACCTCAAGTTCACAGGGGGTTCATGCCCAGACTTGAGCAAAGACATGTCGAGACTGTTTTTAAGCCAGAAGACTATCTGGAGCAGCGATGCTCCGAGGGGCGTGGAGCCCACACCCCTCAGACTGCACGTGACTCAGAGGCCGACTCAGACCCTAACTGACGGAAAAGCAGGCTCAAGCGAGGCTCCAATGCACATGAAAGGCAAAGAAGGACCAGGTTTTATGTTGGGGTTTTTCTGTCATTCCAGTAAAGGCCTGAAAGCTGCTAGAGGCAAAACCAAGGGCCACAGTGCCAGAGGAGCTCAGAGGAAGCCCAGAGAAGGCCATCCGAGGTTGCCTGGCAGGGGAGACAACACGGCCCAAATGGATGCGTCAGCCTTGTCCATGCAGGGTCTCCGGCCTATCTCTGGGACCCCGAGGGACACACCCACCAGGGCTTTCCTACACATCCACGCCACACCCTCCCCTGCCCAGGCTGGGGGCTGAGTGTGTGAAATGTGAGAGGAAGCCGGGGGGGGGGGGGCAGCGATGTCACTGAGGGGGGTGTGGGATAAAAAGTGAGAACGCATCTAGAAATGCCAGGACCACCCCCCAGAATCATTGAGGGACAGGAAAACTCCTCCTCAGGTGATACAACACTGCCACTCTTGGGGGATCGTTCCCGTAAGAAGAACAAGGAATAGCCTTGAGGAAAGAAAGGCCTCAGGTTCCAGTGCGGTTGCCCTGGGTCTTTGTCAGCCTGCTGAAAGGGGCTTGGAGGGATGTGCATGGGGCACCCAGCACAGCCACTGGCCCGGTTCCCTGACAGCCAGTGGGAAGGGGCACTTACCATAACGCTGGTGCCAGTTGTTCCGGGAAAAAGAGAGGCCTCCCACCGCCTCCCCAACCCCGACCACAGTCACACCCAGGCCTGCCTTCTCTCTCAGGGGCCCCAACCAGGTAAGGATGAGTCAGGCCTGAACATTTGGCCATTCTTGTCCTTTGGGACGTCCCCAACCACCTCCTACCAGACCCGCAGGGCAGGGCTGTCCTGGGGGAGAGTGGGGAGTGGGTGACATAGTCTCAGGAGGCAGCAGCAGTGCCACCCAGATGCCCAGGTGGAAATATTTGAAGAAAAAATGAAAAGAGAAAATTTAAAAAAAGAAAGAAAGAAAAGAAGAAAGCGGAACGTCTGTGTGGGGTATCTGCCTCTCACCGTAAATGACATCCTGTCTCTTCACCACCTCCTTCTTTTGTTCCTTTGCGTACGAGGGCTCCACAGAGAGGCTCCAGGACTCAGCCTCAAACTCTCGGCCGTCTGCTTCGATCTCATTCCTCAGGGAGGCAGTGCAGGGGTCTGCGGGAGAAGCAAGAGGCCACTGCTCGGGGCGCCCAGGCCTTCGTCCCATGGACACACTGATGCGGTGCCGGCCTTTCCTGGGGTTCGGGGAGACCACGGATCACCCACCAGTGAAGGAGGCGGGATGGCTGTACCTTCTACGAGAGTGGACTCAGCAGTCGAGGGTGTAAGTGAAAGGGAGTCGTCGGCTGCCTGCTTAAGTTTCAAAAATACAGAGTCGGCTTCATCCATCTCTCCTGTGACTGGTCTAAATAAAAATCATAAAAACAATCATTTCAGAATATCTAATTAAACATGCACACCCCAGTCTATTAAGGCAAATTAGACTGTTAATCAATCTGCTTAGTACTATTTGAGAACTTTGTGGATTTTATTATAAGCCTTAACTTTGTCACAGAATCACTGTTGAGCATTAGAAGTCTGCCCACATAACAGCAGGGCCTCTTCCATCCCACGTTCAGGTACAGTCCCATGCGGGCGAGTCGTGTGCTGCCCTCACTGGCACGGGCGTCCTGAGGTTCTTTCAGATGGGAGTTGTGTGCAGCGTTGGGGAGACCCCTCTCAGAGGACGAAGACTGGCACTCCGACCAGCAGCCCTCATGGGGAGCACCGTGACGGCATTTGTCAGCATTAGGCTTTCGCCCGGAACACTGCTGAACGCAGTCTCTGGGGAGCCATCCTGGAGTCCTTGAAAACCGGGTCAAGGCAGAAATTAATGCGGTGCACCCTCCGCAGGACCTCAGGGGGATTCCAGCCTCATCTCGAGTACAGAAAGAGCCCCTGGCCAAGGGTCCTTCAAGAGCATAAAGCAAAGTGGCTGCAAATTGCCAAGTCTGCCCAGAACACATTGTTTGGACTTTTATTTTTTTTAAGATTTTATTTATTTCGCCCTGGCTGGTGTAGCTCAGTGGATTGAGCGCGGGCCTGCGACTCAGACGATCGCGGTTCAATTCCCAGTCAGGGCACATGCCTGGGTTGCAGGACAGTTCCCTGCAGGCCAACTCCCAGCAGGGGACGCGCAAAAGGCAACCATACATTGATGTTTCTCTCCCTCTCTCCTTCCCTTCCCCTCTAAAGATAAATAAATAAAATCTTTAAAAAAAAAAGATTTTATTTATTTCTAGAGAGAGGAAGGGAGAGAGAAATACAGGCAGAGAAACATCAATGTGTGGTTGCCTCTCATCTGCCCCCTACTGGGTATATGGCCCACAACCCAGGCAAGTACTCTGACTGGGAATTGAACCGGCGACCCTTTGGTTGGAAGGCTGGCAGTCAATCCACTGAGCTAGGCTAGCCAGGGCGAACACGTTGTTTCTAAAAAAGGTGAAAGAATGAGTCTGAATCCAGTGTTAACGCTGCACTGCTTGACGGGGCCCAGGAGCAGACTCTCACGGCGGAAGGCCTGCTCTCAGAGAGGGCTCTACGAGCTCCCTCCCTCCTTCCATGCCCCACAGCAAAGAGGGCCCTGCTCACCCGAGTCTCGTCCCCGTTTCTACTAGGCTGGGTGCTGACTGTGAGTCCCCCTTTGGCGAGACCGTCATGCCGACATTCCTGGACAGGGCTGGGCTGCCATCGGACAAGAGGGTGGTCCTCGGCTGCTCCTTCAGGGATGCTGTGATGGAGGCAAAGACAGAGTTGGTACTGAGAAAGTAGGCAGAGCAGTGCAGGTGGCTGGTCTTGAAGGCCCACTCTGCCTGTGGCCGCAGCCCGGACAAGATGTTGGAGGTCAGTAGCTCGTGGTCTACAAGTACATTCTTGCTCTATTCCCTAGGAAGGGAGCTGTAGGCAGCTCAGGATACGCCACACACTGGCCCAGTCACCGCCTTCTGGGTGCGCTTCCCCCATGGTCACAGCTGGCCTCCCAGGTGTGGGCCGTGTGCTGTTTTATGCCTCTGCGGGACACGGAATCCTTCTACAAATGTGAAGTTGTGCCTGCTCTTACTGTATTGACTGAAGCACCAACTCTGGAGGACAGGAAATTGGTGCCTGCTGTGATGGTTTAGGGTGCAAATCTAGGGTGCAAATCGCAGTATATTTTTTTCTTGGTAAAATAATAGCAACACAGCATCCCAAAACCCCCTTCTGTCTCAGCAGGGAGTCAAACGCAGGGAGCGGTCTGTTCACTGCAGAGAAGCTAAGATGAAACACGGAGCTCTGTGCTCGGAGTGGCTTGTGCTGATCTCTCTGTCTCTGTCTCTGTCTCTCTCTCTCACACACACACACACAAGGCTCGGAGACCACAGGGTGTGGTATGAGTGGCACGCACCACAGTTCATAAGAACTCTAACCGAATCTGACCACCAAGGTGGACAGCAGGCTGTGGTCCCGTTTCGTACGATGACTGTAAACCAACCTCACGTACAAAAGGGGACCCAGAGGGTAGTCCACTCTCGTCTGCTCATTAATCCGATAGCTGAGCTGTCAGAAGCCACTCTGTGACCGCCTGTGCCGTGGGGAAGAAGGTGCAGCCCTTGGAAAGCCCAGCTCCACGAGGCTGGTCCCCCTCCCGTTTCACAGGCCCGCTGCGCCAGGCTGTGCATCTCTCCTGGTCTTGGGTGTGAGCCCCATGCGGAAGTGCTGCTCCAAAACAGCTGTGTCTGGTGGCCTACGGGACCCAGCCCCGGATCCCCAGAGCACTGAAGAAAGCAGCTGGAACTCTGGTTTCAGCAGCAGAAAGGCGGTCACCCTCAGGGTGGGCACAAGGTCGGCCCCAGAGGAAACTGTGTGTCTTTCAGGAGCTTCACTAGGGACAGGAGCTCGGCGTGCTAAGTGAGTTTGGATTTGGTGGGAGTGTAGGGAGGTTGCACGTGTGCAGGTAGCTGCGAGTGCACAAGAATGTTTCTGGCGGAGGAGTGATGAAGAAGCTCGGGAACGGAGCCTTCACCAGTAAGTGGCGTGCTGCCATGTCGCACACAGGTGCATACCACCCTGGCCACTCACTCCCAACGTGGCTCAGCAAGGTGACCCCAGGCCCTGCGCCATCCGGACTGCTGATGGCTAACACTCACTGCGGTAGTAGACAACCCCTGATTGCAAAGGAGGGAGTCACAACAACAAGGCCTTCGCAGCCCAGAGCTGCACCACGTGACCCCTGCCCAGGCCACTGTGACCTTGTTGGACAAACAGGAGACATCCCCAAATGTGTCTTTTGCCCAGTGTCCTGGTACAACGGACACACTGTCCCTGTGATCCAAAGTGCTGCCTGAAGTGGGTAGTGGACTCTGCTTCGATCAGAGAGCCCACAAGAGAAGGGCACCCCCAGGAGCCCTGGCTGCAGAGGCCAGGCACCCCTCAGCCCGCGCTGCTCAAGGGCGGACAGCACTTGTTCCTTCTGGCCGCCGTCTTGTTCCCTAGTTTGGCGCGGAGTGGGGGGCAGTGCCTCCCACACAGCACATCGGGGAGTCATTTTGTTTCACGACAGTTTATTCAGTCACAGAAAGGAAAGGCCCTCTAACACACTCTCCCACACAGATGAACCTCGGGGACATCACGCTCCGTGAAGTGAGCCTGTCACAAAAGGGGAGGCACTGTTGGTTCCAGTCACACGAGGTCCCCAGGGCAGCGATTTCTCATTGGAGTGTTGCAGGACTCTCGAGAACTACTGAGTCGGGGCTCCGACCTCCATTCCCTTAGATGTCAAACAACAAAAAAACGACAACAGCCAACACAACGATCGCCCTCTGGTGTGAGTGGATCAAAATTATGCCCATTTTTTGTCAGATCAGCAAAATATATCATTCTTGGTGTGGTGCAGAATTTTAGCAGCTGGTTTCCATGTGCCAGGAGGTGAGAACAGCTGTCCCAGAGGACTCCGACCCACGGAGACCGAGAGCAGATGGTGGGAGCCAGGGGCTGGCGGGGTGGGGAGTGGGTGTGTAGATATGAATGGGAGGGATGGTTGTACAACAATGTGCTAACACCACAGAACTGCACTTGTGTGCATTTGATCACTATTGAAGAAAAGGAGCAATTGTCTCTTTGGGGCCGTGGGCACTTCTGGGCCTTAACGTGGTGCTGGTCACTTAAAATCCACATGTGAGAAAAAAACATCACAGAACTACATGCTCGCCTTTCCCCCCCACAAGAGTACACATAACAACTGGCAAACTCTAAGTGGGGACTGCCCCCGAGTCACCACTGTGCCGATGTCGTGTCCTGGCTTGGACAATGGATTATGGTGACATTAGACAGTATGACTGGGGACACCTGGTAATGGGCACACAGGGACTCTACTGCTTTGCAACTTCTCCTGACTCTTCCTGTATCCTGAAATGAGGAGTTAGTTGGTTCTGAGGTCTCAGTGGCAAGGTTCTGCCAGGTCGAGGGGGCACTGAAGCAGGCAGTGCCGACCTCCTGTTCACCGGAGAGACGGGGCGGGGGCTGGTTAGGCCCTGTCAGCACCCAGTCAGGCGGCCACCTTGTGTTCTGAGTCTCTGTTGAGTGGCACCTTGTCCACTCCACACTGTCAGTCCACTGAACTCGCAGCCAATGGCACTGCCAGTCCCATCTGCCACACACGCTTCTGCATAAGGCCCGCAGCAGCCTCCTTGTGCTCAGTGACACTAGACGGCTCTGTTCTTGGGGCCACTTTAAACAGTGAGCTCACTGACAAGGGCACAGAAGTGTGACAAGGCTGGCACCAAACACAGTGCAGAAAGGGCTCACAGGGTGGACTGCAAAACAAGGGGGTGGAGCACGGCCACGTCCCACCTGGGCCGGGTCACCCACGTTGGGCAACTCAGTGCTTCGGCTGCTCCGCTCACCCGAGAAGACCTTGAAGCCCAGCCAGTGCTGGTCATGGGTGCAGATGTGTGCCAGCAAGTGGGTGGGTTTGCAAATACAGAACCCGCAAATAATGCGATGGACTCCATCAGGTGTTAAGTGAAGAGTTATTATATTTTAGAATGCTTGTATTTGCTTGAACCCACACCACAGAGCACTGATGTCCTTTCATCTTCTTTGTAATTCATTGTGCACACACTTCCCCAAAGTATCTGAGATGGCCTATTCGGGGGAGGGGGCTCTTACAGAAAAGTTTCATGATGTCCGTGTGGTAGCAATGTTACCTGAGAAAAATTACTCTTTTTTTGTATGGAATAGTCTAACCACCGCACCACTCAAGCTACTTAAGACTTAAAGTGAGAGACAGATAGCCACCATCCGGGTCTTTCGGTAACATACGCAGCCTTGGGAATAACTGCTTGATCAAGACATGAATCAGTACCTCTGCCACAGACCAGCTGTGTAAGTCATGCCTTTTTAGTCTACATTTTGGATTCTCTGACGTCCAGGGGCTGGCACATCCTGGAAGGGCTGTGCTGCTCCCACCCCCGCCCCCACTGCCAGGTGGCCTGCTCCTAGAGAGGCCAGGACTCACAGGAGAACCAGCCAATCCAGAGCCCACACCCCCAACCACCTACTGCCAGGAGCTCTCACCCTCAGCGCCACCACCCCACCCCCACCCGCTGTCACCACTAATCAGCCCAGGGCAGGTGCCTGACAACAGGGTGGCCCCTGGTGTCCCAGAGCGGCCAAAATGATCCACACGAGCCAGTCTTGATCCCACTCACCCTGCCTCACCCTTTCCTCCCCATGGAAATCACAGCTGCTTCCGGACAGCCCTGGTGCTTGGTAAAATGGCTGTGAGCCTGGAACCTTGAAAATATGCTGAGCAAAAAAGGTCAGCCACGAAAGCCCACATGTTGTAGGTTCCCCTCTACAGCAAATGTGCAGAATAGGCAAACCCATAGAGACAGAAGGTAGATCATGGTGCCGAGGACTAAGGGAAGACTGGAGGGTGACAGACAGCTAAGGGGTATGGGGTTTCTTTCTTGGGGTTCTAAAATCGACTGCATTGACTCCAAATACACTACGAGCCACTGAGCTGTCCGCGTACACGGGTGAGCTGGACGGCACGTGGAGCACAGCTCAGAAAAGCTATGAACGAACTCGGGTGAGGACCAGCCACTCTTCTGCAGGAGAAGCAGCCCTCTGATCTGTGGGCCAACACACCATCTGAGTGTGTCACTGTGACCTTGGCTGTGAGACAGAAGCACACTTTCATCCTGCTGTGGTGTGTTCCCAAACCAGACAGCCACGGGGGACAGGTGGGCAGAGGTGTGGCACCAGGATGCAGACCCCGGAGCGGCTTCGGTAGAGCGCTGTCTCCCACCGCCTGCGCGGCCACGAAAGCCTGATCAGCACTGTCTGCTGCCCACCTCCACGAGGCGCCATCATCGACTGGCACGCCCCAGGCCCACGTGGCAAATGTGCGCCACAGACCTGCCCCCCACGTGGACTAAGGGAGCCGCAGGGGCGAAGTAGGAAGTGGACAGCAAGTGTGGGGAGAGTGAACAGCTCTGAAGTAAAATGCACACCCAACTCTCGGCAACAAACACCGATGGCAGCCTGCTCCCTCGATTTTTTAGAAGCCGGCATGGTCTCTCAGCAATCAGACTGAGCTCGTGGGGCCGACCCCAGGATCCTACCTGCACTGCTGTACTTGGACGGCAGACCCCACAGCGTGAAGTTCAGGTAAGCAGGGGCTGCTTTCCAGCACAGGTATGCTTGCCACGTGACCGGCAATCTGTTCGTAAGCTTTCCCTCCTGTATGTATGCACAACGCACAAGACTTTGTAGGAATTATATGGACCACAAGGAAATTTCATGAATGTGACTTGGTAGTTACAAATCTGCTGAAAGTCATTTTTCAAGAAAGCTTAACATGACCTATCAAGTGATCATCTTAATTGGTTTCACATTGTCCTTTATAACCCCGAAACACATTCACTGGCTTCTAAAAAAACTGAATTTCAAGCAAGAATTTTACATTCTAAACAGCAGGCTCCTCCTGCTGCTGGGTAGGAGAGCAGCTGCAAACATCCCTCCACAGCAGCTGGGCCCTGGCACAGAGGGAGGTCCCTGCAGGTTTCTGCAAAAGACCACGCAAACGGACCGGGCAAGAGGTATCTTCAGGTGGGGACAGCCATCCCCAGCCACTCAGCAGTTCCAAAGGCCTGGCCTCGAAATAATGGCTGGCCTCAAAATAAATGCATTTAGTGGGGTACTGTGCACCCCTCCTGGCCCCCATCTTTTGTCCTAGCGAAGACTTTTCCCCAGGGCCCAGAGTGTCGCTGCCTCTGGGGAGTCTGAGTGAGCATGAGCTGTGGGCACTCATTCGAGAGACAGCGAGGAAAACCTAATACAAGATGCCGCTTCCAGTTCACCGCTCCAGGCTCTTCTGACACCAGAGAACACTGGAGAACAGACCAGCCAACGCCCAGGTGACGCACTGATTTCTCGGCCCTGCTTTGTTCTGACGTTATACAAGCAAGATGGAATAAAAAAGAGTAAAACTACAGGAGCAGAAACCCTCTCAACCACAAGTTTTAGGGCATAAACTAAAACAAACAAACAAACAACAACAAAGGTATCTTGCGGCTTACAAGATAACGTGAGCCGGGAGGAACACTCTAAGCCTGTTTATACCTTCCCCCGAGGTACACAAGCCTCCTATTCCCAAATTATGTCAGAGCCAGCAAACAACATTAAAAATGTTGTGGTATCTTCATGACTGTGTGTAGAAAATTTAGAGATCACCAAAAAGGTATAAAAGTAGAAATAACCCATAATGCCACTATCCACAGTTAATAGCTGCTGGTATGAATAGTGTTGTAAGTTGAAAAATAATGTTTACTACTGATGTTTCTGAGATTTGTGTGGAAAAATTTCTCACAAATAGCATATGGACAATATTAATAGTAAGTATTCATTTTTTGCATAAATGCAAAGTGCATAACTGCATAAATGGACGCGCGGGTGATGCCATTCGCTGAGCGATACACAGTGGACCCTTGAACAGCACTGGGTCAGGCCCCGGCCCCGGCAGTCAAAACACTGCACACGGCTTGTGACTCCCCACAAACTGTACTCACAGGCTGCTGCTGATCGCAACCCTCACGAACAGTGGTGGCAGTCAGGTCACGCTGCACCGTGCACTGAACTGTCACAGTGAAGTGAGCCTGGAAAAGGACAATGTTACTGTGAATCAGAAGGAAGAGAAAACGGAGGGCTCACGCTGTGCCATGCTCATCAGTATTGCACATTTCTGCTGTCTCACGTGACACGAAGCACGGCAGATGGTCCACGAACCACCAACACTGCCCCTTGAAAATGAAGGTGACGTGAAGGTGTCCATACGCATTCACCTGTGTAAGAATTCAGGCACCGGTAATGAAGCAGCAGCAATGTGACTGCTCTACGGTGGTCTAGAGTAATTGATACAACTGCTTCGCCGTAGTAAGGACAGCTCAAAAAGATTTTCCAGCGTATTTACTGAAAAACTTGTGGATGATAAGTGTACCATGCAGTTCCAACCCACACTACTCGAGGGACCACTGTACAACAAACACCACAAAACCGTACTCAGTAGCCCTGCTCTGTGGAGACCTGGGGAAGTTAGAACACACAGAAAACAACGCCCGTGTCGGAGGCATAAAAGTAAGCGTGCACTGGCATCATGCTTTTCACAAAAGTGAACTCAAAAGGGACCACAGATGTAAATGGAAAATGTAAAACCACGAAACTGTCCATGGACAGTAGGAGAAAATTTCAGGAACTGGGGCTTGGATAGCGAACTGTCCTAAAGCCCAATGCACATTAAAAAAAGCCACAGATTGCCTTCCTTATAACTAAAAAGTTTTGCTTGTGGAAGATCCTGTTAGAGGATGCAAAGACAATCTAGAGAGAGGGAAGAAATATTTGCAAACCACCCATCTGACAACTTTCAAAACTCAGGAGTAAAAACACAAACCTATTTAGAAAATGAGCAAAAGAGATGAAGATACATTTCACTATACACAGATAATCAAAAAGCATAAAGAGAGGTGCTCCACAGCAGTAGCCACTAGAGAAATGAAACTAAGGCTGCCCCGAGGCATCACTACCAGGACGGTGAGATGAAAATGCTGACGACTCTGTGGGCCAGTGAGGACGAGGAGAAATGGGAGCACTCACATGTCACTGGCAGGAATGTGAAATGGCGTGTGTCGCCAGTGGAAAACAGTTGGGTAATTTGTAAAGAAAACTAAACAACTGCACCCCTGTGTGCAATTTATCTGGGTGTTCATCTGGGTGGGAGCCAGGGGGCTATGGCGGCGGGCAACAAAAACAGGCAACCGTGTGCGCAGCGAGGAGTGGCCCCAGCTGAGGGCATGGCCCGTTGGCCCCGGGCACGGTTCAGTAGGCTTTGAGCCGAGCACCAGCCGGGTGTAATCTGGAACAGCACCTCTGACAGGCGGTCGGGCCAGGGCCTGGGGTCTCAGGGGTCCCCTTCTGCTGGCACAGGACACCCGTGGCTGCAGAATGCCCGGGCCCACTATCGCATCGAGATGGGGCTGCTCTGTGCCCAGTTGCGTGCCTCTCCTGGAACCAGTGGAACCAAGTAGCGCTGGGTTCTCCATTTATTCTTTCACTGCGGTGAAGTGTGCATAGTATTCATCATCTTGACCAAGCTGGTTGCATTAAACACACTTACATTTACACATACTTCGTGTAACCATCACCATTATCTCTCTCTAACCAAGGCTTTTTCTCGTTCTCAATAGAATCTGTCTCTCTGAATAAAATAACTTAAAATAAGATAAAATCTGCCTCCATTAAACTCGCCACCTCCCTCCCCCCACCGTGCCCTGGTAACCCCACTGCCACCTACTTCCCATCACTACGAATGTGCCCCTTCTAGGCCCCTCGTGCACATGGAATCACACACATTAATCAACCTCAGGTAGAAGAAGCCTCTCTGGCAGATGCCAAAGGGCTCTGTCCTCAATGTCACCTGAGATAAGGACACAGAAGCCTCTGTTACTAGACTCACAGATGACACAAAGCAGAGGAGCTGCCTCAAATGTCTGGAAGTGAAGACAGGGAGCCGAGTTCACGCAAAACGATCTTGACAGATTACACCAAAGGAAGTGGCACGAGTCGGCAAATGAACGCCCTGGGGCCCCGCCTGCTGCAGCAGCGGCCCAGCTGAGAAACACCAAGGGGGCTGCTGGGCACCGGCAGCAGCCTCAGTGAATCAGCAGTGCGGCGCAAGCCGGGCCAGGTCGCCTTAGGTCACATCAACATCAGGGCAATTACAAGAGGCAGGAGGGCCAAGCTGCTGGCTCACCAAAGCTGGGGCGAGTTTATCTCCCACCTGGGAAAAGTTCAACAAGCAGTGGTTCACTGGCCAGAAGCAGCGCCCAGCAAGTTGCGTTGTGACAAGTGCCATGGAGTAGGACCGCAGGACCTCTTGGGGCCAAACATGGGCTGAGGGGAGCATGCTTGGAGGGTTGAAGAAATAACCAAGGACCCCCAGCCATGACTGGAGAGAAGGGTGGAGAAGGCAGATGTGACTGCTGGCGGGGGCAGGACACCCCGTGGGAATCAGTCCTGGAAAAGCGGTCTCTCATGGTGGGATGCTGGTGTGGGCGAAGAATTTCTAGTCTAAGGAGTCATTAAACAGCAACCGCCAGAATTCCACAAACCAGGGAAGAACCGCCACTCCTATTTCAGCAAATTCCTTTCCATTTTTATTGCTCTTAGTTTCAACCAGGTTGGCTATTACTGATAATCATCTCTGGCCTACAAAGTGACCGCTCAGTTTGACCTGGTACATAGGTGAGCTCCCACCTTTCTGCTTAAGATAGAGTTGTACACATTTTGCCAGACTGTGAAATGTATTTCAGAAATCCTGTGCAGTTTCTTTCTCTCAGGAATCTGCACTGGCTGTAGAGCCTTCACTAAACAACATTCCTGTGATGTCGCGTCCCTGGGGCGCTCCCAGCGTTTCACGTAGTTATAAATAAAAATGTGAGGGACATCCACGTGACACCCTGCATCAGCACAAAGTAATGTCCTGGGATAAGTCCTCATCAGTGGCTGGGTCTCACTGCCCTGTGTTCCCACGGCCTGATACCCCAGCACTAGACTGTCCGCGTCCGCATGGGCCAGGAGCTTCCTACCTGGGAGAGCGCTGGACTCCAGCAGCCAGTGAGTGCACTGGGGTCTGGGTCCTCAAGCCCTCTGGCATCCACTGAACAGATTCCCATGGGGATCCGTGGTGCACTGGGGACACATGGCCCCCACCCATGAGGGACTTGGACTCCACACCCCTACTGGTTGGACTCGCACTGCCTTATTGAACTTTGACCTCCTTGGGGAAAAGGGTCTGGTGCTGCTCATCTGTGGGTGGGGGCCTTGTCTTCAGCCTCTGTGCCCTGTGAGCCTGCTCACGGGGGCACAGACCTGGTTCCTGCCAAGCAGGGGCAGGGGCACAGGCACACAGAGGAGAGGGAGTGGGAAGGGCACCCAGAGGTGGGGAGCAGGGGTCAAGTGCAAGCCCACTCTTGGCTCTTTCATACAACCTGCTGCCCTAAGATCTATTCTCTTTGGTAAAATTAAAAACAAAAAATCTCCACAAAACAGGCTGGACCCTGATGGAAAGTGGGGGTAGGAGATGGTCAGGACCCGAGTGTTGCTCAGCCTTCACGGCTCACATCTGAACGAGTTCTCCTGTCCCTTGAAGCCTTGCACTGTGTGCTGACACACTTCCCACCCTGTTCTGGGTGCCTGCCAGCTGACCCTCCCAGCCCCCTCTTCCCCTTGGGTCTCTGGACACCGGCTGGCCTCCCAAGGACAGCCCTCCTCCTCTGTACCCTAGGTGCCCACAGATGCCCCCCGCCCCCATCACCCCGGGAATGGGGCACAAAGCCCCACCCTCAGCCCCAACATGTGGGCCTTCCTAGAAGGAAGGTTAACTTCTTGTTTAACTTTTAAATTTATAGAGGCATGTTTTATTGTCCACAATATTGTCTATTGTAATGAAAAAGTGACAACTTTTTTTTTCCTGCTGCTCCTGGGGAGACTGTTTTACAAATACAAATTGGTTTAAGCTGGTCTAAAGATTTATTCAAAATTTTTATATCCTTAATGTTCTGTGTCCACAAGAAAGCCAGACAGAACCCCAAACCTGCCTGGAAATCAGGTTTCTGGCCATGAGGCTTCTAGCTTGTCAGAGGAAAAATCAAGGAGGGACCCTGGTGGTCTCATCTCTCACCCCAGAGCAGAACCTCATCTCCCTAGGGCTCCTCCAGCCCCAGAATTCTCTGAATTACCTCTCTTTCAAATTCCGAAGGCTCTTCAGGACCTTTCAATGCTGTGAGGTGACTTGTGATAAAAAAAAAAGTTTTGCCATCACGCTAAGAAAAAAACGAGGTCTGGTGAGAAACCACAAGTCTCCATGAAAAAGCTCCTCCTTCTGCAACATCTAGCAGTCAGACACACTTCCTGGGGCGAAAAAACAGGCAGGCACCTAGGACTCCTGCCCTGGCCGAAGCGGCCTGCTCTGTATCAGCGTCCCCTCCAGTGGTCCCGTGCCATCTCTGCGACATGGTGCGCACAAAACATCACTCCCACTCTGTGTAAGGGGAGCTGAGGGCGAAGTGGGGCGTCAGGCGGAGAGCCCGAGCTTGGTGCCTGGTAAGTACCAGGTACGCTGCCTGGGAGTAAATTCTTAGGCCCCCTTTGTTGTTGTTGTGCGGTTACAGTGGTCCCCACCCGGCCCCTCCCACGTTCAACCTCCCCTCCCCACACCATTGTCCTTGTCCGTGGTTCCTATGTATTCTTATTCCTTGTTCCTTGAATTCTTATTCCTAAACCTTAATATCAAAGGTTTTGTGTGTGGGGGTGGGAGGGGGGAACCCACCAGCTTAATTAGTTTATGGATAAATAAGGTATGTCTCTAAATTAATGTCTAATACTAAGGTGGCATTTCTGTAAGGTATTGTTTTTTTTTAATGCTTACCTGAGGATATGTTTATTTGAGAGAGAGAGAGATACATCAATGTGAGAAACACCCATCAGATGGATCCTTCAGCTCAAGCGTATGCCCTGAGTGGGGGCCACATCTGCAACCATCCGGTGTGCCTGACAGCACCCCAACCCTCTGAGCCACCCAGCCAGGGCTCTAAGTTACTCTTGTTTAATAAAGATAAGAACTAAGGGAAACTGCTGTAGGTGAGTCACAGGGGAAAAAAGAGAACAGGTAGGAGGAACATTCTTGGGCAGAAATCCAGCCAGTGGTGTTTACAGGCCTGAAGTACAGGGGAGGTCCCGTTGCTCGCCTGCAAAGACCCCCTGGCTGGTGCAAAGTGGTCCTCATTGCACACTAGTCAGGACATGCGCCCAATGTCACCGTCACCCGAACTTGATCCCTCTTGATTAATAGCATGAGAGTGAACTTCAGATGCAAAAAAAGGAAAAATTAAAACAATGTGAGGACGAAAAATATTCTTACCACGACCCACACTGCCTCTGTGCCCCGCCTTTATTTGCACGGGTGTATGTTTACAATCGTGACGACTGCACAGGTGTCTGCCAGGTTTCATGGTGCTATAGTCTCTATAAGTATCGTTCCAATCACTTGATTTCCAATTACATACATGAGTCTCAGAGACAGAATCATGGAGGCAAAGGCTACAAATGCTTTGTGGTTTTAGGTATGTTCAAGCTCAAGCTCATAAAAACAGACTGACTTTTTCTCAAAGGCAGATGCACCCGTGGACTGAGGTGCAATGCTACAGCATTCGAGGAAGCCCTGAAGCACCGGGGAATGGAGGAATGCGGCTTGGCTCCTTCGAGCTGACCCTTGCACAGGCCAGGCAGTCACAGCTCATGAAAGAGCTTTGTTTCTCACAACACAGTAACAATGAAAAGTTTACAAATCTGTTTAGAAAACTTGAATCACATTGCTCTGTAGGAATAATGGTGTCTGAATGGATCCCCAGCCTGGAGAAGCCCAGGCGACCGAGGAAGTGGATGGTGTCAGACAACCGTGGGGCTTCCAGCAGTGGGGGCAGGGAGCGGCCCAAGGAGGAAGGCAAAGCATTCTGCAGTGGATGGGGGTCACGGCACAGCCTTTCTGCATGGGGTCTTCACGGAGGAGGTTCTTAGCGGAAAGGAGAGGAAGGCCATTCCAGGGGAGGGTGATGGGCAGAAGCAGCGGCGACACCAGGGGATGATGGCGTACTGGATGAAATGGGTAAAACAGGGGCAGGGGTAGGCAGAGAGAACACCAAAGGCAGGCTGGGCTAACAGCGCGCCACCCTAAGGTACCTTTGATTCCTGACTGGGGAGCCAGGGGCTGGATTTCAGGTGAGGGAGACGCACAATTAGACGCGTGTTTCATGGAGGTCTGGCAGTGATGCAGGCGAACGATTAGATGAAGACTGACAGATGGCAGAGGGTGGGAACCGGCTCGGCAGTCTTAGTGCCAGGTGACTACGTCCTTAATGCAGGCAGAAGGTGAGAAGACAGAATGGGGTCCAGAGGCAGGATCAGCAGGGCTTGGCGCTCTGCTGAAGATGGGGTAGATGCCCTGACTGATGTGGCTCAGTGGGCTGGGTGTTGTCTTGCAAAGCGAAAGTTTCACTGGTTCAATTCCCAGTCAGGTCACATGCCTAGGTTACAGGTGTGGTCCCTGGTCAGAGCACATACGGGAGGCAACTAATGGATGTTTCCGTCTTGCATTGATGTTTCCCTCTCTCCCTTCCCCTCTCTCCAAAATCAGAAAGTAAATAAATTCTAAAGAGATGGGGTGGATGGAGGAGACCAGGATGCCTGGGACTTGTGGTTTGGGCCACTGGGCACTGCTTCCATGGAGGTGGGGCGGAGGCAGGAAGAGCACCGGAATTCTCACTGTGAACAGGGCCCCTGGAACTCTGGTTACAGAAGTCCTAAAGGCAGCTGAACCCCTCTGGAGACAGGGTGACACCAACTGGGGGAAGCCCAGGGGCGATCCTCCTGTGGACAGAGTGGACACACAGGGACAGTGAGATGAGAAGACAGGTGCCCCCGCTCCACTGCACTTCGCAGACCCTGCACGTCTACCAGCATCAGGGCGAGGTCTCCATCAGCAAAAAGCGGCAGATTGCCGAGGGCTCAGAAAACAGTGAGCATTTTCCACAACAAAGCATTTTTTAATTAAGATATATACATTGCTTTTTAAAAAATTTTATTTTATTTATTTATCTTTAGAGGGGAAGAGAAGGAGAGAGGGAGAGAAATATCAGTGTATGGTTGCCTCTGCCGGGAACACACAATGTATCATGTGTCCCCTGCCAGGAACTGGCCTGCAACCCAGGCATATGCCCTGACTGGGAATCGAACTGCAATCCTCAGGTTCGATCCTCTGGTTCGCAGGCCCGCGTTCAATCCACTGAGCTACACCAGCCAGGGCTTATACATTGCTTTTTAAGACATAATGTTAACAGACTCTACTACGTGTAAACATAACTTTTTTAAAAAGTAGTTAAGACCATCAGGTTTTTTTTAAGTCCTCACCAAGGATATGTTTGCTGATTTTAGAGTGAGGGGAAGGGGGAGAGAGAGGGAGAGAAACATCAATGTGTGGTTGCCTCTCATGTGCCCCCTACTGGGGACCTGGCCCAAAACCTAGGCATGTGCCCTGACTGGGAATCGAACTTGTGATCCTTTGGTTTGCAGACAGACACTCACAATCTACTGAGCCACACCAGCCAGGGCTTTACGCTGCTTGTAAAGCTCATGAATGCAGCTGCCTCTTAAGAGGATGGCAGCGAGTAGGCTGGTCTCTAGTTGGGAGACTTCACTGTGCCAATTCTGCTTCCTTCCTAGGCCTGGGACCACACTTACCAGACGCCCACTTTCAGTGGTATGCCTCGAGGTTGTATCTGAGACTCGCTTTCAAGTTCTTGCCAGATCCTACCATGTCAGGTGCAATTAGTGTAGAGAACTCGACAATCTGAACTCAAAGATAAACACACACACACAAGAATCCAATTTGAAAATGGACAATGGGTTTGAACAGACATTTCTCCAAAGAAAACACACAAATGGCCATAAGCTTGTAAAAAGATGCTCAACATTACAAATCATTAGGGAAACGTAATCAAAACCCCAATGAGGTCCCATTTCACACCATTAGGACAGTATGACTTTTAAAAATGGCAAATAGCAAGTGCTAATGAGGATGCAGAGAAACAGGAACCCCTGCAGCTGCTGGTGGAGAGTCTGGTGGCTCCTCTGAGTCGAACATGAATCACCCCAGGACCCAGGGCTCCCACTGCTGAGTAGAACTGAACGCAGGGGCACAAACAGGTGTCGGCACACCCATGCTCAAGCAGTGTTACAACAGCCCAGAAGTGGAGACACCTGAGGTGTCCATCGAAGAATGAATGGATATACACAATGTGGTGTGTCAATGCCTTAAAAAGAAAGGACACTGACACCGGCTACGGCATGAAGGAATCTCGAGGATATTATGTTTGGTAAAATACGCCAGTCACAAAGGGACAGACGCCATGTGGTTCTACTCATAAAAGGTTCCTGGAGGAGTCAGATTCGTAAAATTGGAAGTAGACGGCGGCTGGGGGCTGGGGATGAGTGTTTGTTTAACGCGGACAGAGTTTCTGCTGGGGAAGATGAGGAAGTTCCAGACATGGATGCACAGTGATGTGAATGTCCTCAACGCCACTGAACTAGATACTGAAAAATGGTTAAAATATTTTTAAAAAAAAGACTAGTGCTGCAGGAGACCTGAACTTCAGAGCAGTTGCTACCCTACCATGGTGGATGGGGACTCACTCCCCCACACAGGGCATTCTCCATCACAGAAGGAAGTGGCAAAGTGGCATTAAGAACTTCTTTCCACCCTGGCTGGTGTAGCTCAGTGGATTGAGCACGGGCTGCGAACCAAAGGGTCGCCAGTTCGATTCCCAGTCAGGGCACATGCCTGGGTTGCAGGCCAGGTTCCCAGTGGGGGCCATATAGGAGGCAACCACACATTGATGTTTCTCTAACTCTCTCCCCCGCTTTCCCTGTCTAAAAATAAATAAAATCTTAAAAAAAAAGAACTTCTTTCCATTTTTTATACTGACAACTGTCCTGACAGGACCCAGTAGCTTCATCAAGAGACTGGTCCCAACAAGCAGGAAACCACACAGGGCTATAAATGACCTGGAAGGTCCTTCCTTATCTCTGCCTCTTAGAACTTATACCTCCCAAATGCCTTAGCAATTCAAAAGCATGGTTAATGGAAAATGTGGGAACAAAAGGCACTCCATTTGGTGTTTGGTGTTTGAATCATTCTGATGAACAAGTTTAACGACCACACAAAGGGCTGTGCAGAAGTGTCCTTGGAACTTGTCACCAAGGTGACCTAGGAAGAATCACTCCTCCAGAACAACCTCAACCACCGGTGGAAACAGTCTTTCATCGAGAGGCTGAAATGGGGCAAATCCAGACAGGAGGACGGAAATGTGACCTCAAGACCAGAAGGTGATGCACAGCAATGTGCAAAAAAGAGGAGCTGCCCTGGCCAGTTGGTTGAAGCATCAGCCTACAACCTAAGAGTTGTGGGTTCGATCCCCAGCCTGGGAATGTATGAGAAGCAACTGACTGATGCTTTTCTCTCGCACAGAGAACTCTCTCTCTCTAAAACCAATAAAAAAATGTCCTTGAGTAAGAAGGAAAAAAAAGGCTGGGTTTTGTGGCTCAGTGAATTGAGCATTATTACCCTGTGAACTGAAAGGTCACTGGTTTGCTTCCTGGTCAGGGCACATGACTAGGTTGCGGGTTTGATCCCCAGTTGGGAGACGTGGGAGAGGCAACCTGGCCGGGCTGGTCAGTGGTTAGTTAGACTGTTGTCCAAATATGCCAAAGTCATGGGGTTGATCCCTGGTCAGCACACATGCAGCACACATTTTACCAACAAATGCATAAATAGGTAGAAAAACAAATCAGAGTTTCTCTCTTTCTCCCTCAAAAATCAATAATAATTTTTCTTAAAAAAAGGGGCTCAGTGTTCTGCTTCCTTATTAATACATTTGAACAAGAACACGGGAAAGATCAGGGGCCAGGAGCAGACGTCCTTGCCCTGTCCCAGGTTCCCTAAAGCTCACCGGCCGGGCCCCTGCTCGGTCTCACACCATTTTCTGGTGACAGGGAGGAAGCACCTTCAGCATCGAGCACAGGCAGTCCAGGCCAGAAAAGCATTTGCCTCCTGAGCGTTTCTCACGGCTCTGGGCACAATGCCAAGGCTGAACTGCAGGGGCACCAGCAAAACATTCCTTGCCCCACCTCGCTGCTGCGGCCTTGGCAGGAAGGGCAGTCGACTTTCCTCTTAGGCATTTACAAATAGTTATGTTAATTCAACTGACTGTACAAAAACCAAAATGACATGGCCAAAACCTTTAATGAAGAGAAATGATTTTTAATAGATTAATATCGTTGTGGCTACTATCCACCTGAAACCTTCCAAAAAGCCCCAACTGGCCTTCTTACTTTTTTAGAAAACTATGACGTGGGAAATAAAGAACAAATGTTAGTAGAGGTGCTGTAAGGAGGGCAGAGGAAATCAAACACTTGACAGAGGCCGTGGGTTTCTCTTTCAGCAGATAAAAAGCGTTCTGTTAAAGGAGGAAGACAGGACAGAAAAACGTTCACAGGCAATGCCAGGAAAAAAACCTGTTTGCTCTCAACGGCCTGGGGATTGTTCACGGGCACGGCATCTCTGTCAAAAGACAGCTGCCCCAGCGTCGGGGTCTTCGAGGCTTGGAAAAGGCCCTCCCCAGCGAGTTCGCAGTGCGGACCCGCCACTGTCCCCTCTGCCTGTGTTGATCACCAAGTCGACCAGATCAGAGTCATGCCCTAGAGAAAGAATGGTAATAATCATGGGTCTTTTAAAATAATCTTTTTAAAAAAGATTATTTATTTATTTATTTTTAGAGAGAGGGGAAGGCAGGGAGAGAGGGAGAAAAGCATTGATGTGTGGCTGCCTCTCAGGTGCCCCCTACTGGGAACTTGGCCTACAACCCAGGCTTGTGCCCTGACTGGGAATCCAATCAGGAACCCTTTGGTTTGCAGGCCAGCACTCAGTCCACTGAGCCACACCAGCTAGGGCATGGGTCTTCTATAGGGGCTGGCAAACTGGGCCCTCTGACCAGCCACCCGTTTTGTAAATAAACTTTTATGGGAATTTAGCCAGGCCCACTTGTTTCCATGTGGTCTGTGGCTGCTTTTTCCAGTTGAGTAGCTGTGACAGGTACTGTGGTCTGCACAATCTCAAATATTTACTGCTGGCTCATTAGAGAAAAAGGCTGCAGGTCCCTGCTCAACTGTATCTAATTGGTTTGATTTTAGGAGGGGAACTATTCCCAATCATCAAGATGCAGCCTGCTGGGCGCACAGGAAGCTCCCATCTTTAAGCCCCGACAGGCAGGAGGGAATGGAAGAGTGGATCGGTGAGGTCACGACTGGATTCCAGAGGCCTGAGACCCCTGTGCTGGTAGCAAACAGGCAGGAGGTTGGTTTCTGAGTATCTCACGATCCCTACAATCTGAAGGATGCTGGCTGGAACTAGTAAAGGAGGTCAGCCACCAGCTCCTACATCGGGAAAATTCCAGAACCTTGCAAAGACCTTCATTAGTATTCCTTTTAGAACTGCAATGGTGTGAGCTTCAGTACATTCTACATCTCATGTCTCAAGGTCAGGAAGAAAACAATGTCACATGCTTACAGGTGCAGGGCTAGGCAGGTGGAACATTATTTTTCCTCCTAAGATTTAAATGCACAAAACTTATGTTTGGTGGAAGTGGTATTCTAATGCATGGGGGCGGAACATGTTCTGTAATGCAGAGTACAGGCAAACAGCCAAACACCTGACAGGCAGCTTTTTATACAGCCACCTGCCACACCGAACGGTTAGCGAGGAACCGAGTACATGACTATGGTCCCATGAAAGTGTGACGGAACTGAAAAACACTCCTCACCCAGTGGCACTGTGGCCACTGTAACGTCCCATCACAGCGCATGACTCCCGTGTCCATGGTGATGTTGGCGTAAACAGGCCCACTGTGCTGCTGGCCACGGGAAGTGTGAACGTGCCACCACGCACAGGACACAGCACTTGACGGTGATGACTCGTGACTGTGTCTGTGGTTTTCATGTTTCTGCACTGCACCTTCTGCTGTTACTCTAGAGTGCACCCTTTCTATATCTCCCATTTACCGTGCCTCCTGACGGCATCACTTTCTCCTGTGCTCAGTGTGACCTCGGGCCATGCTGTGCTGTGGTGCAGCCTGAGTGTGCAGTGTCCACAAAGCCCCAGCGGTGTGCAGCAGCGCCCTGGGCCTTCGCACCACCCACCTCACCCACCGATTCACTCAGAACTGCTTCCCGTCCTGCCAGCACCAGTCGTGGTGAGTGTCCCCTGCAGGTGCACCCCCATGAGGTTCTTCCCTGCACCTCTATCCCGCACAGTAGGTACAGTACCGGCTGCAGCCCCAAAGCTGGGGGCTGTGCCAGCTGGACTGGTGTGGGTACCACCTGTGATGTCCACACAGGACAACACAGCCTAGAGGTGCATTTCTCAGAATGTGTCCCTGTCACTAAGCATTGCGTGACTCTGCTTTACAGCAAACTATATTCACAGGGATTTAAATTTAAAAGCTTTTCAAACAAAAAGCTAGTTCTTAAGATCTTCCCTTTTCTCTCTTCACTTAGCAGGTTCCCAAGAGTTCAACTCTTCAAGAGCCCAAGTTCAACATTTATTGTAACTTTAAAATATCTAAAAATAACCACATGTTGAAAATAATCTAATAGATGAGTACTGGTTACTTGAAAACTTGTTCCCATTTACAAGTAACCAGAAATAGAAGATTCCTGTGGTAGGTTGAGTAGGATTTCCCCCAAAGTCCTGCCCACCCAGAACCCCAGAATGTGGCCTTATTTGGAACTGGGGTCTTTGCAGAAGTAACATCCTCAACTGAGGATGTTGAGATGAGATTGTCCTGGCCTTAGGATGGGCCCCAGATGCAGTTAACTGTTGTGTTTACAGAGAAAAGAAGAGATTTGGACTCAGAGAGACAGACAGACATACAGGAGACAGACACAAGACACAGAGGAGAAAGCCAGGTAAGTACCGAGGCAGAGACGAGAGAGGAAGTCCCGGCTCAGGAACGCCCCGCTGGAAGCCGGGAGAGGCAAGGAAGGGTTCTCCCAAGAGCCCCCCGAGGGACTGCAGCCCTGCAGACACCTGGATCTGGGCCTTCTAGCATCTAGAACTGGCCAGAACACATTTCTGTGATGGTCAGCGACCCTGTTTGTAGTAATTTGTTACAGTAGCCCTAAGAAGCAGACGCAGGTCCTCGACAGTCGAAGCTTTTTCTTTTCTTTTTTTTTTTTTAAAGATTTTATTTATTTATTTTTAGAGAAGGGAAGGAGAAAGATAGGGAGAGAAACATCAATGTGTGGTTGCTTCTCACATGCCCCCTACTAGGGACCTGGCTCACAACCCAGGCACGTGCCCTGACTGGGAATCAAACCAGTGACCCTTTGGTTCACAGGCCAGCACTCAATCCACTGAGCCACACCAGCCAGGGATCAAAACTCCTAATTGTGCTGCCAGTGGTTATTTTTGTCCACGTTTCCCCCTGTGTGGTGAGCTGGGAAAACAGATTCTCACAAAATAAAATAGAACAGAAAACACCAGTCCATCATGAGTGGTGAAAGTGGGTATTTTTTGGCCAAGCTGTGAGTGCCATTAGGTGAGGGGGCACTCGTGGGGTCGCCGTGGAAAGGACTGGTTTTGCTGTGATCATAGTCATAACGAGACATCCCTCTGGGCCCATCTAGAAGGTGAGCACTCCCGCTAACGGGGAGCAGCCCCCGTTGCAGAACTCCAGGGACAAAGATGCCCAGGGTTCAGCCAGTTTCCCCATCGAGAAGGCTTTGCTGTTTCACCTTCCCTGCCTCTGCTGGCTGTGACCGTAGACCAGCCGCCCCGACCACGCAGCGCCTCTGGGGCAGCATTGGCAGGGGGCCGACGACGCCCCTCCAGCAAGGAGTCAGGGCCAGAAACTCATCAACATCCCTGCGAGGACTTGGGCAGGTCCACTGATGTGACAGGACATCGCCCACCTCTGACACACCCCGAGTCACTTGTCCTTGAGCGAGCATGTTGTTGTGGACTTCTAAATGGCTAGATTCAGGGTACCATGTGGATGAGCCCTGGAAACATTAGCAAAAGAAGCCAGATGCAAAAGGCTACATATAGAGAATTCATAGGCATTTGTCGAGAACTGGCAAAGCTACAGAGATAAGAAGCAGACCTGTGGGTGCCAGAGGCTCAGGGACAGGGAGGTGAGAAGGGACGGCTAATGGGTTGGGGCTTCCTTTTGGGGTGATGAGAATGTTCTGGAATGAGACAGTGGTGATGGTTGCATGCCCTTGTGAATATAGTTTTTAAAACCACTGAACTGTTCCCTTCTCAAGGGTGAGTGTTATGGTGTGTGGATCAAAACGCCCCAGTTTAAAAAGCAGCAGAGTGGCCAACCCTGCCGACAGCAGGACTCTCCCCAGCAAACAGGGAAGCTGCAGGGCCTTCCCCTTTGGAGCTTTAGGAACATTCTAGAAGAATGAGAAGCACCAAAAGGAAAGTTTTAGCTTCCTGATAATAGCCAAGTGGGGCTAATCACAAACTTTTCAAAAGCCGTCATTTACAGGATGTGACTACAAATGTTCCCCAAATTTCTGGAACAGACTACTGTGGTTACATTTTGTTAAAAAATATTTTCACTTACATATTTATTTTGCACTTCATTACTAAAGTTATGTCTTTGAAATAGAAAAAAGGGCTAAGCAGTGCTCACTGCTGCAGCCCTTGTGCCCGGTGCACAACGGGAGTGAATGGACACACCCGCACACTGTGGAGTGAGGGCTCCGCAGGCAGTGACAACCGGGGCTACGCCTCCAATCTCATAGACAGACTGAGGACCAGAGGGTGGGAGGAGCATCTCTGAGGACCTCAGCTGACCTGAGCGCCCTGCAACCCCCTTTGTGTTTGTGTGGTTGTGCGCGTGCGCGCATGTGTAACCAGCCATGGTCCCTTCCTCTGCCTTCAAAGCAAGCAGCATAGCATCTTTTCTTTTCTCCTTTAAAAGATTTTATGTATTTATTCTTTAGAGAGCAAGGAAGGGATGGAAAAAGAGAGGGAGAGAAACATCCCACACACCCCTCACCAGGGAGCTGGCCCACAGCCTGGACTAGCAGTGGAACCAGTGACCTTCTGGTTCACAGGCCAGCGCTCAGTCCACTGAGCCACCGACCAGGGCGATATAACATCTTCTCACCTCTCTCTGACTCTGCCTGCATCCTTCCATCTCCTCAGAACTGGACCTCCTGCCTCCCTCTCAAAGGGACCCTTGTGATGACACTGGGTCCATCTGGATAATCCAGGAAGAATCTCCCCACCTCCAGATCCTTCCTGTAATCAGAACTGCAAAATCCCACCTGCCACGTAAGGTCACATATTCAAAGTTCTCAGTGACAAGGGTATAGGTGTCTCCGGGACACTGTTATTCTGCCAGCCACACCAGCCATGATGTTTCACCAGGTCAGTGGGTGGGAGAGGCCAACTCCAAATTACAGAACAGAGGACAGAACACCTGCTCTGCAACTACAAATTACAGAGCAGATGCCCCTCCGTCTGGGAAGCCAAGACTCTTCATGCAGAACACATGCTGTGGGGGTAGACGGGTGGGACACCTGCTGGGAACGAACAAAAACGACCCAGAACTGGAGGGGCTGCGGACCCAGGGGCTCACAGGAGGCAGACTCCTGAGGCTTCGCCTCCAGTTACAAAACACATTAGGCGGATCACTGCTCTTCTGTCAGAAGGACTTCGTTTCCATTTCTGGTGGGTTCTGTGTTTCTTAGCCCCTAGGTTCTCTGCCCCTCTCTTTCCTCCCTCTGCCCCCAACCTCTAGCAGGTAGGGACTGCTTTCAAAACCTTGTTCATAGCCTCTGTCCTGCCCCTACTCCACCCCAAAGTGCTACCACCCTAGGGTCCCTGAAGGCCTCTGCAGGGCTACTCTTCACTGTTCTTGAACCCTGAAAGACCATGGGACGGGGTAGAGAGAGTGGAAAAGAAACCCCTGATCTGAGGGCAGGTGACAGTTTTCCCCGTCTCCAGTGCAAGATAAATTTGAGAGGAGTCTGAACTGGCTACCTACTTGCTGCACAGACCCATACTGTGTAAGGAAGAGTTCCACTAGCTGATGACCCCCAGGGCCAACAACCGTCATCCGCCACACATCCTCTCCCACACATCTACCTCTGATGCATCTGTCTGGGAACAGACTGCAAGTCTGACCTCTTTCTACACTGTTCAGATCCATGTCATTCCCCAACAGGCCTCCCTATATCCAGCATCCACCCTTTCCAAGCCACCCTTCACCCACCGACGGAAGCAGCCATGAAGTCCTGCACAGTAACCCCCGCCTACCAAATGCCCACGCCAGCCCTACCTGACCAATGGCTTGCTTCCTGACTCTGTGCCTGTGCAAATGCAGTGCCCCCTGTGCCAACAGCTGCCAAGGCCTGGACTAGCCACGACCCCTCAGGAGGAAGAGGGCTTCCTGCCCATGCCTGGGCTGTGCACCACGATGAACCTCGGGCCCCACACCTCTGTCTCAGTCTCTGTTATAATAGACAGCACAGAGGACTTTGTGACTGTCTGCTACATGGCAGACACCCTAGTGTACACTCAACTTCAGGAAAATGAGAATCTATCCACATCAGTAACCCAGCTGCATACCACTGATGCTGGCACACTGTCCCCTTTCCTTCAGGGCTGTCTGATCTTTGCCCCTCGGTCTCTCGGTTCCTGGTCTCAGACCCCTTCTATGATTCTGCCCCACGCTCACAGCCACTTTCACGGGACGGGGAACTTTCACTAGTTCTTATGCCCCCTCCTATCTAACAGCTTTAATGAGATGGAATCCACAGACTACACAATCCACCCTTCACCCACTACCTTTTTTATCCTCACCTGAGGACTTTTTTTATTGCTTTTAAAGAGAGAGGAAAGGGAGAGGAAGGGAGGTGGGGTGCGAGGCGGGCGGAGAGAGAGAGAGATTGAGACTGATTGCCTCCCCTCCCACAAGTGCCCAAACTGGGGATCAAACCTGCAACCTTTTGGTTTACAGGATGATGCTCCAACCAACTGAGCCACAGAGGCCAGCTCACAATCCAATCCTTTAAAGTGCACAATTGATGGCTAGTACATTGAGAGTCGTATATCCATCACAACCAGTTTTAGAACATTTTTAACACCCCCAAAAGAAACCTCACACCTTCCTTTTAGCTGTCACTCCCCACCTTCTTCTCCCTCCAGCCCCAACAACCACTAACCCACTTTTTGTCTCTGTGGATTTTCCTGTTCTTTATATTTCACAATATGGGGCCTTCTGCATCTAGCTTCTTTCACTTAGCATGATATGTTCAAGGCTCACCCATGCTGGAGCTTCTATCAGAACTTCATTTCTTTTTGTGGGAGAATAATTCCATTGTGTGGATAGACTGTATTTTATTTTTCCACTCATCAGCTATGGGCGTCTGGGCTGCTTCCATCTTTTGGCCATTGGGAATGGTGCCCCCATGAACACTGTGTGCCAGCGTTTGTGTGGAGGACCTGAGTTCTCATTTCTCTTAGGCATGTACATAGGAGTGGAAACTGATGGATCTTATGGGAATCCTGTGTTGAACCTTTTGAGGAACTGTCTGATGGCTTTTCAAAGTGGCTGCACCACTCTACAGTCCCACCAACAGTGTGGAGGGTCTCAGTGTCTCTCCATCTTCCCATCGCTCTTTAAATTCTTTCATTAGGAGCCCCCAGGTGGACATTGCAAAGGGTCACAAGGACCCGTCATTGATCACCACATTCTGGCATCACCAATACCACAGAGCTGCCTCCCTTCCAGCTTGGGATGCCTGCTGCCACTGCGCATTCTGCTCGACATTGTGTCTGCCCAGTCACTGTCCACTTTACTCCATGAGGGGACTAAAGTGCACTAACCCCTACTGTGGATCTACTTTTCTTTATAGATTCATTTTCCCTTTGCCAATGAATCTGGGCCAATTAAGAGTTACTCATACACAGCACGTAGCTGTCCTTGTGTGCAGGATCCTGCTCAATTCCAGTGAAGTCACTCTCTGGGGTCTTTCCCTCCCTCTAGCCCACGCTGCCACGGAGGGGCACCTGCCTAGACCGCCTCTCTCTTTTGCCTTTCTCGCCTCCTGATACCCACTCCTAAGAACGACCAGCTGGTAACATGTTCTGGAATTAGGTGGTGGTGACAGTTGCGTAACTCTCTGAATGTACTAAAAACCGCTGACTTCGCATACTTTAGAAGTGTGAATTATAGGTATGTGAATTATATCTGAATAAAGCTGTTATACTGAAAAAAGCTGACTTTTTAAAAAATATTTTATTTATTTATCTTTAGAGGGGAAGGGAAGGAGAGAGGGAGAGAAATATCAATGTATGGTTGCCTCTGTCAAGGACACACAATGTATCGTGTGACCCCTGCCGGGAACTGGCCTGCAACCCAGGCATGTGCCCTGACTGGGAATCGAACCGCGATCCTCTGGTCCGCAGGCCCGTGCTCAATCCACTGAGCTACACCAGCCAGGGCTAAAAAGCTGACGTTTTAAAACATAACCACCTACAATGTATTAAATGTATATACTTAAATCTTTAGGATAGTTTTTCAAGAGATGCTGTGAATCCCTGTGGTTATTTGCTACTTTGAACATAAACAATTGCAACTTTATCCTCAGTAGAAACTATTAGCTTATCTAAGAACAAAAGCAGAGAAGCAAGCAAGTTGAATTGTTTACACCCACAGCCATTTTAATAACAAAAAAATGAGCAGAGCTCCAGAGACCCTTTCATGGAGGTCTCGGGAGGACACTATTTTAATTGGTTTGTCCCTCCCCCACCAGCCACATTCCTGCTCCAAAAATGTCCTACAGGCAGCTCCGGAGCTGTGACTGCAATTATTTTGCACCTGGAGAGGGTTTGCAAAACATAGCAACTCTTCACTACTTTCAGGGGGAAAGTAGTATAAAACAAATAACAAGAAACAATAATTGCTTGAACTTACTGAGGCTCTCTGGGCTTTAAGTTATTTAAGAAAGCTGCCATGAATATGTTTTAAAAGTCAGATGGAATTTGAAGAAACAGAAACAGGCCCCAGGCTGAGTGATGAAGAATGAAGGAGACTTTGATTTAAGGATCAGAAATATGCTAAACATGTGGAAGGTAAACACCCAGGGAAGCACAACTGGTAACCACAGCTCTAGTCCCAGTGGCTGGTGACAAGGGAAACAGTAATTGCTGTTATGTGACAAAAATGAAAATTATACCCCTAGCTTATGCCAGAAACAAAGTAGGTGCCACTGCAGCTTTCAAAGTGTGGGCATTCTCAAGTCAACCTGAGAGACAGACAGAGACAGAGACAGAGACAGAGACAGAGAGAGAGAGAGAGAGAGAGGAGAAGGGAATCACGGAATCTCTTTTCCATTTCTCTAACGTATGCCACTTAAAACTGAAAAGCTGATGGAAAGTAAAACAAAGTATGTTTACAAGAACTAAATGTATTATGCCTACTGGCTGTATGTTCTTATGTTGCTTTAAAATAACTTTTTTTCTCAAGAGGACTTAACTCTTGATAAAGTGTAAACTCTGATTCCGCCCAAACAACAGCCGAGGTGCTCGAATTTTCCAGACTCTTTGTCACCTAGGATCTCAACTCCAAAATACAACCTAAAGATCCTAGGCATGAGCATACGAACAAAATATGCGACACTTCCTGCGCACTCACCATTGCCAGGCACTTGGCTATGCACCTTACACGCGTAATCTCATCAAATCCCCAGCCAATCCTTACTCCCCTTTCAAAGATGGGGAGACTGAGGCGTAGCGAGGTTACATGGCTAATATGCGGTGGCAACTGGGACCAGAACCCAGCTCCGAGTTGACACTGAAGCCTGAACTCTCGACACTTCTCCATATAGCTCCAGGATTAATCACTCACCCGGGTACGCGCAAAACCATCCCCAGTCGCTCTGGCCTGGGACTGTTCGCATGGTCCTGTCCCTTCCCTAGTACAGGGCCCTTTAACCTCCCAGCAGGTGCAACACTCCCCCAGCGAGGCACAGGGGAAAAGTCCGGCTCTTCGCTTCGGGGGTGAAACTTCAGGAATACGGTTACCCTCTGGGCCAGTAATCTCCTCTATCGCTTTGATCACAACAGAGCTACAGGTGAAAAAGAGCGACAGCAAACCGCGCTAGGGAAGCTGTGCCGCACCACCCAAATTCTTCCGCGGGAGTGAGGACCCGAAGTACCCCCAGCACCCCGGGGTCTGCTACTTTGCTCCTAGAAGTGAGCTTTCCACCGAGGGCTTAAGTACCACGGCGCTGGTACTGTCCGGTGATCACCACGCCCCAATTCTGCCCCAGGTGCCCCTGAACCGCGAGCCCGATGACCTTTCCCTCCCGGGCGAGGGGAGGCTTGCACAGTCGAGGGCTGGGACGCGAGATGTGGGGGCGCTGGCGGGCAACGCCTGCATCCCTGCACCTCTGCGTTCGCCAGATACAGACCCGCCAGCTTGGAGGAGCCCACCGGGCCCAGACTAAGGTCCAGGCCGCCCTGGGGCCCGACGGCGCCGTCCCACGACCGGAGACCTTCCTCCCGAGCGCCGCGCTCCTCGGGTCCGCCCTCCGCCCTCACCTGGGCTGGCCCTCACAGGCTGCTCGAGGTTGCGGCTCCGCCACTCTCGCTGCCGCCGCCGCCCACCTTGGCGGATCCACGGCCGCAGCCGCGCGAAGCCGGAAACGGGAGGCCGCACGGGCGAGTCGCGCAGGCGTGGCCCCTCCCCGGGGCGGGGCCCTGGAGGCGGGGCCTAGCGGTCGAATTCTGCTTTACTCGGCCCCTCGAGAGGCGGGGGGGGGGGAGAGGGTTTCCGTTCTGCGCGTGCGCACATGGTGACTACTGGGGAGGGTACTTACGAGGGGGCGAGGGCGACCGCTGAGGGATAGGTCAGTAAGGCTGGGGTGCCCGGCGGTCCGGGTGATCAGCGGGGCAGGAGTGCGGGTGGGAGGGCAGTGGGGCTGCGGGGAAAGTCAGGTGCCTGGGCTGTCAGCGGGTGCCTGGGGACATTGGTGGGGTTGAGGGCGACTCTGGGCAGGAAGTCAGAGAGGGGCGAGTTCGAGAAAAGGAGAGAACAGATTTGTTACCTCCGAAGAGGGGACGGTGTAGACTACAGGCATAACTAACTGATAAAAGTCTGGGACCTCTCAGGGGGCCCCAGACAACGCAACATAGGTACCCCCAAACGCATGCCAGACACTGGCAGGTGCCATCATGCCCCAAACATGATTTCGGGCACCAGAAAATTGTTCAGACACCCACCTAGGTCTGTCAGATCCCCAAATCCAACATTCACAATCTCAAAAACATGACAGATCTCCTCAGAGCACCACACGACGTCACCCAGGAGCCACCAGACACCCCCAAGCAGGCTGTCAGATACCCAGAAACTCCTAAGAGACCCTACACAGGCCACTTTAGATCCTTCCCCATAATGCAAACCAGACACTCCCAGAGCAGCTTTGGTCAGATACCCGGACACAGTTGCTCAGAATCTGAAGCACAAGCCAGACACTCCTAAACAAGGATTCCTAGACGTATGTGGGCATACCAGACGCCTCCCTCAGTGCAAGCACCTCCTCAGGTGCCACCACATGTCCCAGCCTGAGACTGCTAGGCCCATCAGGTCCTCCACAGGTAACAGGAGGGGAGCCGAGCACCTCTTACCCACGTCCCTCTTACCCTCTTACCCAGATCTTCGGTTCAAGATCTCCCCAAATCAAACTCAATTCAAAGCACACACAACCTGAGCAAGAGCCCTCACTCCAGAAACTGGGGGTGGGGGGTCCCCCAAGTGACCTGCCTTCCGTGTAAGTCTGGTCTTCATGGTCAAGAGAAGAGGCATGTGCAGGAAGCTAGAGACTCAAGAAGTGAAGGGACATAAGCTTCATCAGACACCCAGCCCAGACTGAGGTCAGAAGCCCCAACTCGGGTCCTTTGATGTCTCACAGGGTTGGTCAATGTTCACTCTCTGAATTGCTACGGCTTTTGGACTTTACACCAAGGGCACTGGGGAGCCGTTGGAGATTTCAAGCAGGAAGGGTGGTGTGACCCTTATTTCTATAGCCATCTTGGTCATGGAAGCCTTCAGGTGACACAGGTCTCCTCTAAATGTAGAAGCTGACTCTCAAGGAGCCTGGCAAAGAGAGGAATCGCTTGTCTTTCTTTCACCTATCCATCCACTCTGCATCTACTGAGCCCTTATCATGGGCAGAGAGCATACGTTTCTAAAGCGGCATTTCTCAGTCTTGGCATTATCAGCAATGGGCTTGGAGACTTCTCTGCTCTGGAGGGCTAGCCTGTGCATTAGAGGAGGTTAACCAGCATCCTTGGCCTCTCTCTACCCATTAGATGTAAGTAGCACACCCACTTGTGACAGTTAAAAATGTCTCCAAATGTCCCCTGGGTGGCAGAATGGCTTCAGTGGACAGCAAGTGGCCTAAGAGACACTCATACACTTACACAGTCACCTAATACAGGCTTCCCAGGGGAAGTGGACCTGCACTATGTTTTAAAGGGTGAGTAAGAGTTAGGTGGCCCAGGAGTTCCAGGAACAGTGTTGAATGAAAAAGATACTGAGCATGGGCAGCCACAAGACTTCAAGGTTGCTAGGCTTTGGAGCCTGGGTGGCTGGGTGGCTGAAAAGTGGGAGAGAGGGTGGAGGGGTATGCAGGCTCAGACTGTGAAGAGACTCAAAGGTCAAAGCCAGGAACAGGACTGTCTGAAGTGGTATTACTCTGGAAGGGCTGGTCTCTGGGAAAGCATGTCAGCTTTACCCTGGAGCCCCGCCTTCTGTGTTCACCTAGAGAGTGATTCATTCCCTATTCTGTTTAATTTATAGTGGGGCTGTGTCCTCTAGGGGACAGTGATCTTTGGCTTCGAATACCTCTGATGGTAGACAGGCCCGTGGCGAGTTATACCCGGGAGGTGCCTGCTCTCAGCCTGTTGGCGGCGGTGAGACACAGCTGTTCTCGTCTCACGTGAATCCTTAGACAGCTGTGGGGGCTGCAGCCTGGGGTTTAGATGCTACTTTGTCCTGACGACAACAAAAAGTGATGACGGTCATGGACACTGCCGTTGCCCTTCCATTTCTTTTACACTAACGCAAAACTTCCTGGAACTCAAAGGGTTGTCCTGAAAACCCAGTGATGTCTCCAAGAGCTGGAGCTTTATTCCTTCTATCCTGAGAGTGGACCTGACTGAGTGACTCACTTCTCAACAACAGAGCAGGAAGAGAGAAACATAGTAACCTGGCAGTGGTTGCCTTAACCAGGGAGGAAGGTTAACTCCCGACCCTGCCCCGGGGACGGCATGTTAACAACACTTCCCCCTGATATAATGAGGGGGAAAAAGGTTTCTCAAACCCATAACCCCTGTGTCTAATTAGGAGAAAACATCAGACAAACCTAGATTGGGGGGTGCTGTACAACACACATGGCTAACACTTCACAAGGCTGTCAAGGTCATGAACAAGGAGAAACTGAGAAATTGTCACAGACCAGAAAGATGGGAGACGCAGGATGATTAAAGATAGCATAGTGTCCTGAGTTGGATCCTGAAATAGAGAGCACTGATGAAAACAACAACAACCAGCCGGGTGGAATCTGAAGTGTGGAGTTGGTAAGTAGTGTACCAATGCTGGTTCGTGAAATGCGAGGTCCATGGTTCTATAAGGGGAAGCTGAGTGACAGCTACAAGGGGGCCCTCTGTCCTTTTTGCACCTGTCTATGAATCTAAAATTGAAAGTTTGGAGCAGAGAAGAGGCTTGCCGCCCCCCCCCCCCCACCGACAGAGGGGTAGGAGGAACTGGTTTTGGTTAAGTGTCCTCAAATAGTTGTACTAAGTTAAAGTCTATTGCCAAAATGCAGCAAAATATTCCAGCTGCAAGTTACAAATTGGGTCATTTTGAAGTTTGACCTTTTGGTTTGCTTCAATGTTAAAATCTCTGCATAGGAGGTAGTTTGTCTGGAATATATAATCAGTGTTGATTTTTCCTGTAACAAAACACAACATGCAGTTACAGCTCCTGCTGTGCGTTGCATCGTGTCCAGACTCTGTGGTTGCGGAAGAATCAAATCTGGTCCTTAATGTCTGATGTATTGCCAGTAAATCCAGTGGTAAGAGATTATAGGAAGCCAGTCATAGGATTCGAAAATAAATTCTAGTTTCTCCTTAGCTATTTTAGGCTTTTATAGAAGGCAAGGAAGGACTCATTGCAAAATATTTTTGCAAATCTGAATGCTTCTATTTGACCCAGGCACATTTGTGCCTGATTTAGAATTGCTGGCAGCTTATTTTAAAGTATGGGAAAAACAACTGAGCGTGAGTTTACTGTCTTTAGAACAGTTTGAAGACATATGGTGTAAAGGTGTTTTCAGTTTCCTGTTACTTTAGTATTAATATTATGTTGGTGGGAAAACCTTAAAAATTGCCCGCCAAGTATTGACAATGAGCACATCGAACAACAAAATGTCTTCGATATATTAAACTTTGGCTCTTCTTGCAGCTGTATTTAATTTTGTAATTTTTTCTCCATGTCTTTTTTTAATTGAGGCATTTATTTTCTTTTAAAACATCCAATTTTGGTTTTGGTGCAACTAAAAAATTAAAATTAATATTATTTAAATAAATCAAATGGAGTGAGCCTGGCTTGTGTAGCTCAGTGGATTGAGCTCGGGCTGTGAACCAAAGGATCGCGGGTCAATTCCCAGTCAGGACACATGCCTGGGTTGCAGGCCAGGTCTCCAATGGGGGATGTGTGAGAGGCAACCACACATTGATGTTTCTCTCCCTTTCTTTCTCTTTCTCTTCTCCTCTTTCTAAATAAATAAATAAATAAAATCTTTAGAAAAAATCAAATAAAGTGACATGGCAGTGGATTGGTAATCCACTCAGGACTCTGAGTTCCTGTCTCACCTGCCTATGTGACCTCAGGTGAGAACTTAATGCCTTGGGGCCTCCAGTTCCCCATCTGCAAGTCCTGGCACCCGTCTTGCAGAGTCTGAGGGTGCAGGAGGCGTCCGTGGAAAGCATGGGTGTTTGGGGTGTTGTAAGTGCTTGGTGGTGGAATGTCACCACTAGTCTCATTATTTGTGCAAAGTTTTCTCTGACTGTAAAGTGATGTTCAGGGAATTAGTTCCTGTTGGAACCCTCCGCTCTCAACATCATATTCGTAAGGGGTTTACTGATCTGCTAGGTAATATCAGTCACTTCCTGGGTCTTTCTCAATGCACAGTAAGTCAATTTATGGATCAGCAAGCGTTTTCTGTCAAGAGCCCCACACTGAATAGTCTCAGCTCTGCCATCAATCACACGGCAAAACACTCCACTCTGCCTCTGCAGCTTGAAAACAGCCTATCTTGTACCGTCTGTGGCTCTTTCTAGATCTTTGGCCCCACCCTTCTTTCTGCCAACTTCTCGAATGCCACTCATGCCACTCAAATCAGATGTCTCAGGTAGGGCCCCAGAGGCTTGATCCTGGTCCCGCAGGAAGGCCCCCTGTGTCCAGCTGAACTCAACCCCCAGAGGTCAGCAGAAACAGGAAATCACCTGCTGCTGAAAGGACTCCAAGACACTAGAGTTGTCGGTGCACTTTGCACTTTGCAAAGCCCATGCCAGCTTCAGCTACAGGTGCGGTGCATGTCCCAAGGCGGATTGGAGCTCCTTCGATGGACAGGAAGCTCGAAGGGCGCACCCCTGACTATGGCAGTACCAGCAGGATACTCATAGCCCTGCTGGGTAAAAGGTCAGCAGCACTCCCGAAAGAGGAAGGAACAAGGAAGAAGGAACTAATGCCCAGTGTGGAATCAGGAAAGGCAAGAAATGCAAAACCTGTGGCTCAGGTCCCCTGCACAGTTTCTCCTAGGTCCTGCTCTCCCCTCCCCAGCCCACTGACTGTTACCAGGGCAGCGCTGTCTCCAGCGAATGTTTGGCCATGTCTGGGACCATCTGTGCTTGTCCCGGCTCATGGGAGGGGTGCTGTTGGCATCTAGTGGGTGGAGGCCAGGTGTGCTGCTCAATATCCTACAACGCATCAGACTGCCTCCCGCAGCAGTGCCAAGGTCAAGGACCCTCCCCGAGCCTGGACCCTGTCTGCCATAGCCCACAGCCTGAGTCCGGGCTACAAGCATCACACACGGCTTCACTAACATGCATGCACTCGCCACTGTCTCCTCTCCATCCCTACCAACTGGGGCGCTGATTCAAAAAGGCAGAGTTCTAACTCCCAGAAAAGACCATAGTCAACACCCTTGAACCCAGTGCTCCTTCCTGAGCAGAGATCCTCACTGTTACTCCCAGGAGCAGGAAGCTGCCTGTTATGGGGCAAACTGTGCACCTACCAATTCATAGGCTACAGTCCTAATCCCCCCAGTATCTCAGAAGGTGGCCTCATTTGGAAACGGGCTTATTCCTGATGTAGTTAGTTCAGAGGAGGGCATGCTGGAGTAGGGCGGCCCTTTTTCAGTGTGACTGATATCCTTGCAAACAGGGGAGATCGGGGCACAGACGTGGACATGGGGAGCACACAACACGAGGTTAGCTGTTCTCAACCACAAGCTGGCAGGGAGACCTGGGGTGGGACCTCCCTGGTGCTTTCAGATGGAGCCTTGATCTCAGACTTGGCTGAGAATAGTGAGAGCACGTGCCACCCCAACTGTGGTACTTTGTTACACAGCCTTAGCTAACTGCTATACTGCCTGAGTTCAGATTTTGCAAGAGGATTTTTGCCATGACAAAACGGAGACTTAAAGGAAATTTGTGGGGGGCCTTAGGTAACCAAATAGTCCATCTTTAGGGATCCATCCCTGGTGTTCTCCAGAGAGCCAAGGTCAGCCCACCCTTCATAAGGGTGGGACAGGACAAGACTGCAATGAGTGAAGGAGGCCACAAGGGCAGTTTAGAAAAAGTAAAAGGAAGAAAGTGGCTGCCGTCCAAGGGGACAGGCTGGGCCACCTGGCTTACCAGAGCTGAGGATGGGCTTGCTGCATAGGGGGCAGCTGGTGTGGCCAAAGAAGGCTCCTCGGGGCAGCTGGTGGCCATTGACACATTCCTTCCTCTCACGAGCTTCCTGGCCCTTTTCCTTTAGATGTGCTAGGCCCTTCCCCTGTGGGGACAGAGCAGGCACTCAGAATGCCTCTGCATCCACACCTACCTTGGATCACAGGGCTCTGGGGCCGGGGCGCCTGCCATGCTGACCTTGTCCTTGTGCCTGGTGACTCGACTGCAGAGGGAGCTGAGGCTGCGCTTCACCTTGGTGGTGCCCCTGTCACTCCTCTCCATCCTGTTGGCTCCATCCTCACTCCTGAGGGTGGGAAGGCGGATGAGGAGGGGCCATTCTGAGGCACTCTCCCATGTTGCTCCTGGGATCCACCTGCCGCCCACCCCCCTGTGGCCTCTTCCTCCTGTTTCATCCCTTCTATGGTCCCCAACTCTCTCCCTTCTCTCACTCACTTATCTATTCACCAGACATCGCAGGCTGTTTGCAAAGTTCCAGGAACCACATGGACTACTCTGAAGGGGGCTAAGCAACATGGTCTCAAGTCTGAGGTCCCTTGATGGGTCCTGGGCTGGAAGTCTTGGCTCTGTCATCTCTGCCTTCTCCCCCTCCCCCACCTCCATATCTTATCAGCCTATAAATCCTGCCCATTCTCCCTGCGGGATCTCTCTCAGATCCGCTCCCCTTTCCTCCCACAAGACCAGCCCCACATCCCTGTCATGCCTCTCCTGGTTGCAGGCACACCCTCATTTAATAAATTCTCATCAGAACCTATTCCCTGGAGGGAGTTTCCTCGCCTCCAATCTGCACCGCCTGCCCCAGCCCTGTCTGTGAGCACGGTCCTCAGTCCTAGAGAGCTGTGCCCCTGGCTTTGCAGGGCTCATCTGGCCTCTGCTGAAGCCCTTGCCGTCCCTCCTCCCAGCCCCACCCTGACACTGGTGCCCAGCCTTTGCAGTTCCTCCAAAAGGCACTGTTTTCGATCCCCTATCCTCCAGTCTGAGTACTGGCAAACTCCTCTTTTTTCATCAGAACCCAGCTCAAGCTGTCACCTCCTCCAGAAAGTCTTCCTTCTCCCTCTCCCATGTATGAGGAGCCCCACCCTCACTCCCACTGTTGCCCTTGGTGGTTCCAGTAAGAGGAGGGGGGCCCCAGCTCAGGGCCAGGCACAGAGGGCCTCAAGTGCAGAGCCAGCTCCAGCCCCCACCTGCCTGCCTGGGGCTTCCATCTGCAGCTGCTCTGTTGACTTACTCAGACAGGAACTCGAACCAGGTGAGGTTTGAATGGTCTCCTCTGGGGCTGACCGACAAGCGAGCCCTCTGCCAGGCCCTGTGGGACCAGCGGGAACAGAGACTTGGTCAGCAGCCCCCTCCCCCAGCTGCCCTCTCCTGCCCCTCCCTCTCAGGGTGCCTGTGGAGAGGTGTGTGCCCAGTGCCACAGTCCCAGAGCCCACCCTTTCTCCACACATGGGCTCGTGCGTGTGGCTTTTGGGGTGTGTGTGCTGCAGAAGGCGGTGGCATGCCTGGGCAGGGCGGAACTGGAGTGTGGGGAGATCTTCCCGCAGCTGGCGGAGTTTGGGGAAGATGTGCACTTGACTGTGTGTGCAGAGGGCCCCTGCGGGCTCCTGCAGTTCTCTCCTCCCTCGCTGTCGGCCCTGGTCTGTCCTCACCGGTCTCTCCTCCCACCTTTCCTGGCCGCGGTTTTTCCCTGTCTTCTCGTTGCTCACACCTGCCCTGGGGCCTGTTTACTCTCACACCTGTCCTCTCAAGCCTCTCCCTCCATGCCCGGCCCCCACACTCGTTCCTCCAAATGTGCATTCCCCACTCTTCTCCTCACCCTATCTCCTACATCTGCCCTCTTCCACCTGTCCCCCATACCTGTCCATGCCCTCACCTGTTGCCAGCCCTGTCCTCCCACCCTTGTGCCCTTCCCACGTACCCATGGTACTGTCGAAGCTCTTGCAGCACCTGCTGGACCATCAGCCTGGGGCAGGAATAAAACAG
Source organism: Sturnira hondurensis (assembly GCF_014824575.4). Lineage (NCBI taxonomy): Eukaryota > Metazoa > Chordata > Mammalia > Chiroptera > Phyllostomidae > Sturnira > Sturnira hondurensis. The sequence goes on from NW_028077960.1 coordinate 213,731, forward strand.
CCCACAGTTGTCCCGGGTTACAGACATGCTCCCTGTGATGAGCTGGGGTAGCCTCACCCCCCAAGGGTCCCCACGCAGACCCTGACCAGGACCCCCAGCCCTTTTCCCGATGCTGTGTCAGGACCTTTCTGAGGGGCCTGGGTCCCTCCCCAGGAAGAAGGGTGGTGTGGGAGAGCAGACTGAGGCAGTGAGGGGACGGAGGGGGACTGTGGGTGTGACCTGCACACCTCCTCCCACAGCCTTGACTTGTTGGCTGTGCACAGGGGGCCTCGTGGGGCAGGCACTCACACATGATCTGGCTCCACGTGGTCCTCTTCCAGACACTTCAGTGCTGGCGGCTCCAGGCCTAGAAGGAGCCCCCACAACAGAAGGCACAGGGGTGAGGAGCTCTGGGCGGGACCAGCCCTGCAGTGGGCCCGCCACCACATGCCGCTGCAGAACCAGACAGCCCAGAGGGGATCTGCCACTCTCAGGAAGAGGGGTATGAAGAGGGAAGAGAGCCAGGCTTGAAGGTATCCCCAGCTTCTCACAAGAGCTTACACTGTGCTAAAGCGCTTTGTACATGTGTGCTCAGGGAACCCCAAGCGGCCCTAAGGAGATGCAGCTATTGTCGCAATTTACAGAGGGAGCTGCAGAGGCTGAGACTGGTTAGAAAGTGGTGGGTTCAGGCTTCACCTGCAGGCCTGTCAGACACCAGGGAGACACGGCTCTTGGGACAGAGATCCAGGGACAGGGAAATAAAGAAATAGCCAGAGTCTGAGAGAGAGCAGGGTGGAGGGAGGGCAAGGTCACTGCATCGCTGCGCTCCACCTTGGCTCCAGACCCCTGGGGAGGCGGAGGGAGGAAGAGGGCAAGGTGCTAGAAGCCTCTCCCCCTCTCTGGAGCCTCCCTGGACCTCCAGGGGACCCTAAGCCCCCGCCATCTACTCTGGGTTCCAGCTGGGACCCCATCCAGGGCACCCTCTAGCCAAACCCTGCTAACCTACTTGTTTGAATGAGAGAAAGCCCCAGGCCTGGCTACCTTGAACAGCTGCAGTGGGCACCTCCAAAGCCCGAGAGGTTTCCAGGGAGCTGATCTCATCAAAGGACACAGGAGCCGACTGTGACCTTGCTCTTTTCTCCAGGCTGCCACATGCCTGCAGGGAACATGCATCTGGCTAAGGTGGGTAGTCACCCAGGCTACCAGAAGGCTCCTATGTCAAGGGCCTTGGCCCCAACCCGTAGCCACATGCAGGGCCCCCCAGCCACAGGGCAGGTGGATCTCCCAAGCAGCCCAGATACTGGAGCCACCCCCTCACCAGCCACAGGCTGCAATCCTCCGCAACTCCAGCTGTGGTCTGGGGCCCTGAAACTGTGAGCTACAGACTCTAGCACATCCGCAGGACATAGTCATGAACAGAGATGCCCAGGAATTTCCCAGCTGTGGGCTGGAGTCACAGGCTCCAGATGAAGCCTCTTGGTTGAAGACTCTGGCCACAGACAAGGCTTCCTTCCGGCTGCAGAGATGCTGAGACACCGCCCTGCTCCCCCCCTAGATGGGTTGCACTTTTGGCCATGGCTCCCCTGCTAGAAAGCCCTCCTCAGTGAAGACCCCTCAGGCCTGAGCTGGAATCTCCGGATAGATGGACAGCCAAGAGAGGAAGCCCTTCCGGGCAGGGCATTCCTTCCCATCCGCAGCACCGGCTCCTGGGCCCAGAGGTGTGTCATTGGGGTGGCTGCAGGCTGTACCCACCTTGCCTGGGTGCTCTGCAGAGATCCTGCCCCCAGACAGACCCTCTTTGGTCCAGTCCTGCAGGCCCTCTCCGGGGAGGTTCAGAGTAAGGCTGGCCAGCGTCCGCTCGAGACAGGGCCCCTCCTTCACAGCTGAGGAGTCAAGGCTGAGCCTGGTGGAAGAGGGGAGAGTCAGGGCTTCTGCAGGTCTTTCCCGGTTGTTCCAGCTCCAGCATCTGGGGGGCTGGAGGGACCTGCAGATGATGCTTCTGGGGCCCAGAGAGGGGCCAGACCTCCCTATATCACAAGAGTAGTTGGGGGGACGGGCAGGCTGGTGGATTTGCTGAAGCTATGTTTGTGTCACAGATACCCCGTTTTACATGTACTGGCTTTCTGTTTGGGGTGACTTGAGAGGGGTACAGGAGGTTGGAGTGGTGATGGCTAAAGCACCTTCCACTATTTTGGGTGGCCATTGTGATGTGTGTGGGGTTGAGCGCCCATCCCTGTTTTGATCTCAAGTGCGTCTGTGGCTTTATGGAACTGGTGTGCAAGCCACATGTTTAGGTGTATAGGTATGAATTAGAGCAGGCTGAGTGTGCAGTGTGCACACCTAGTGTGTGCGGGCCAGTGTGCATATACAGTGCCATTTAGGGCTTGTGTGCACTCATTCAACATGTGTGTGTTTGCCCATGCACATGGATTTGTGTGCCCACACAAGCTCTGTGTGGGCACACATGTGTGTCTTGGGAGAGTGCTGCCTCTACCTGTGCAGAACCCCTGGTCCTGGGAGGGCATTCTGGACAGCATCGGGGTGGGGGTAGGGTGGGGGAGTGGGGGTGGGGACCAACCTCCGGCAGCTTTCTGAGCAGCTCCTGGCCCTCTCCCAGCTCCGCCTGCAAGGCAAGGCCTGGGATCCCACAGAACTGGAGAAGGGCGAGTCTCTTCCTGCTGCTTTGCTAGGGAGGCCACTGTCCTTGGTCCCCACTGGCTGACTGTGGGCAGGGGCCCCAAGGCCCAGGTCCTGGAGATATTCACTGCCCTGAAGGGCCTCCAAGTCCAGGCTGAGGTCTTCCATGCTTTTGCTGAGCTGCCCGGGAACTCCCTCCTCCTCCTGTAGGCAGTGGGGAGAAGAGGACATTGGCTGAGGCAGCAGAGGCCCCCAAACCCCTGACTCTACCAGTCCCCTCCTGTCCAACTTGGGCCCAGTGCATCCTTCTGATGGTGGGTGGGGGGGAAAGGGGGCAGTCCTTCAGCCCCCTGTCTCACCTGGGCTTTCAAGCCTTATCCCTGCAAAGGGCCCAGGAGTCTGGGCATGGAGACCTGACTGCACCTCCTTCTGAGTTTCCATTCAACCTACTGTCTTAAGGAACCCCACCCTGCCTGCTCCCCCTGCTTGTTCCAAGGCTCTCGGAAGATCGTGCCTACAAACATAACTTGTCAAAGCCCACAAAGAGGTTCGTTATCCTTGCCGTGAATGATGGGATGTCAGGCAGTAGCAGGGTTCCTAGTCCTGTCTCAGGGCCCCTTGCTTCAGGCACAGCAGAACTGAAGGGGGTACCAAAAACTCAGGAATCAAGATAATATTTTAATGCAATTTTAAAAACAATTCCAAAGTAATGTAAGGAGAGCAATGATGAACAAATCATCATGTTAAGAAATGACAGTACTGGATCCTGCACTCTCCTCCATCACCTCCTGGCTATGCTTCCTCCTACGGAGAGGATTCTGGAACACCTGAGCTGTCAGTCCTTCCAATGCCTCCTCCTCCCAACAGGGAGAAGCCGCAGCAACTCAGCACAATGAGAAGGCGCCAGGGTCAGCCGGCTGCTGCTGCTGCTGTTGCTGGCCTCTCCCCAGCCTCACATTCCCTCCCACCAGTTAGATCTGCCAGACAGGGCTAGATTTGGAAGATAGAAGATGTGTGTCCCACAGCATCTCCACCAGGGGGCGCTGTTATCCCACTTCCCAGATCAGGACAGTGAGGCGCTGGGAGGGAAAAGGACTCTCCCACAGCCTCGCAGTCCACAAATGGCAGAGCTGGGCTCAAACTCAGGCTTGTCTGGGTCCCAGCTCTAGGGTCTTTTGTCATTCACTGATCTCTACTTTTCCTCAGCTTCCTTTGCCCTTCTCTCTCTCCCTCCCAGTCATACTGTTTGCCGTTCAATTTTTCCAGCGGGGGCACCTGCTTCTTCCTCTCCTGAAAGACCCTTTTCTCCCAGCCTGCTGAGAGGCAACCTGGTAAACTCCTATTCATCCTCCAAAACCCAACTTGGGCATGTCCTCTAGGCCATTACCCTTGAGGTTAGTAAGGTGTCCCTCTGTCCCTTTTCAGGCCTTTATTAGGACTGTCCCCAGATAAGGTTTGGTGGGTATGTGGGTGGGTGGGTCTCTCCCACCCCAGGCACTATGTGACCTCGGGAAGCCCTTGATGGACTGTCCCAACTGGTGGCCTAAGGGGTCCCCCTATATGAATTCCAGGCCCCAGGACAGGATTACTAGATAAAACACAGAACAGCTGTTTAAATCTGAACTATGGATAAACAACAAATCATTTTTAGTGTGAGTATATCCCAAGCATTTCAGTGTCTGACATTCAGATCTGACTGAGCGCCCTGTAATTTTATTCGTGTACCCTTGCAACCCTGCCCCTGGACCTTTTGGCACGGCCAGGCTTCACCAGGTGAGGGAGAAGAGCAGGATTCCTGCTCCCACCTGGTGCAGGGAATTTTCAGAGAAGTGTCCAATCTGAAGTGGAAAAATACCCACTAGCCAAAAGCCAGGCTCTCGGAGGACCTTGGCTGGCAGGAGGCCTCAGTGGGGTCCGAGCTGGCAGAGGACCAGGAAGGAGGAGTCACGCAGGGTCTGGCTGTGTTTTTCTCTGACCCCACCCACTTGGAGCTCTCTGTAGTTCTGATCGCTCCCTTTTAGTTCTTTTTCTTGTGACAAATGTACATGACAGAATTTTTTTTTTTTTGCCATTTATAAGTTCACAGTTCATTGGAATTAGTACATTCACATTGTGTGCGCCCACCCCTGCCACCATCTCCAGAACCTCTCTCCTTCCCAAACAGAAGCTCTGCCCCCAGTCTGAGGCCTGCATGCCCCGCCCCACCCCAGCCCCCGGGAGCCTTCTGTCCACCTGTCTCTCTGGATCTGACTCCTCTAGGAAACTCCTGTAAGTGGAGCCACATGACATTTGTCCTTTTATTTCACTTAACATGTTTTCAAGGCTTATCTGTATTCTGCTATGCATCTGACTTCCAGTCCTTTTTAAGGCCGACCAACATTCCATTGTGTGGATGGACCACGCTGTGTGGACGGAAACACATCACGTGGTGTTTACCTGTCCCATGCTGACGGACACTGGGGTGGTTTCCACCTTCTGGCTTTTGTGGATGCTGCTGCTGGGAACGAGGTGTGCCGAACTCTCTCTGAGTCCCTGCTCTCAGTACTTGGGGGTGGACAGGTGGACATGGAATTGCTGGGCCACACGGTCACTGTGTGTTTGCAGCCCTGCTGTTGTTGCAGCCTCTCTTCCTCTGAACCTCTCCTTGGCGCCCGTTGACCCTTTTCCCTCCCCCTCCCTGGCTGCGCCTTCTCTGCCTCCACTTCTGCGCTCTGTCCTGTATACACCAGGGTCCTTCCTTTAGTCTCTGGCAAAACACCCACGCCTCAGGCCTGCCTCAGACTCCGGCTGGCCCAGCTCTGCCTGGCCCTACCTCTGAGGCTCCCATCCCTGGTGCCTGCACAGCCTCTAGCGCTGACCTGTCTCCTCTGCCACTGCCTGGAAGGCCCCCTTCAGCCTCTGGTTTTCATCCTTCTACACGTGTAAACAGGTTAGGACAGCCTCTTGGCCTGGGTGGGGACCCCCTCCCTCTCCCACATCTGGTGTCCCTCACAGGAGGCAAAAGTGGGAACCTGGCCAGAGTTGGGGGTGGGCGGGGGTTGGGGGCACAGGCTGCCAGCTCCCAGCAGCAGGTCGCTGATAGAAGAAGAGGCAGGGGACTCAGACCTTTCCTCCATCACTTCCTGGGTGAGACAAAGTGGGAGCTGGTCCAACTGGAGTCCCTCGGGCACTTGACCACACCCTGTAACTGGCCCTGACGCCCCAGGGAGGATGCAGCCATACCAGGCCCCTGCTCCATGGACCCTGGGGAGCCTTGGGGGGCGGACTCCCCACTCAGGCTGAGGCTGGATGTCCCAGGAATCCCCCCTTTGCAGATGGGCTCGCTGTGTGCAGATTTAAACAGGGTACAGACAAAACTTTCTCTGACAACATAAACCATTGTTTGTCTGATTTTCTATTAGGGAAAAGCAGTCTACCAAAGCTACTTCACGCATATATGTCTCCCTTGCTCCATCTCAGCATCTCCAAAAGGGAGATTTGGAGGGAGCTGGTTTCATATGAAATAGCAAATAAATACCAGGACAGATGGTTCTTGGACGGCAGCCTGGTAGAAAGCCCTTAGTCAGCATTTGCAGTCCTGGTATGGCTTTATTAGCTCAGCATCACCATGGGCAAGTTCCTATGAACCTCAGCTTTCTCTTCTCTAAAATGGGAGGAATGCTGCCTTCTTGTGAGATGGCTCTGCAGGCAGCAGGAGACGAGGTTTGCACGCTGCACGTGCTCTATCGATGGACATAGACATTAGGGTGGCCGCAGTTTTTATGTTCCAAGTTTTTTATTTCAGGAGCCAGGACCTTGCCTCTGGGCAAGTTGATGACTAGGTCAGACGGACCACACAGTCAGGCCCGAGCTGCCTGGAGCTGACCGGGGATGGCCAGTGACTCAATCCAGTACGTATGTATAATGAACTGTGATGGCACATGCTGGGAAGCAGGCTGGGGAAAAAATTGAAGGGGGCCAGCGGGTCCCGTCTGGAAGAACAGGAATTCTGGATTGCAAGTTTACTCAGAAAAAGCCCCTTTTCAGCTCTGTCGGTGAGAGCATTGTTCTTCCCAAAGCACCAGGGTTGCAGGGGTGGCCCCCCACCCGTCAGGGAGTGTAAGAGAACCCGCCATGAGTGCATGGGCAGGTGGAACAACAAATTGATGTTCCTCTCTTTCTGTCTTTCTCTAAAAACCAAAGAGTAAAGCAAAAATACAAAGCCCAAGGCAATCATTGGTGTGAAGACCTACTAAGTACAACTTAACTAGGAAAAGTCAAACAATTTTTAGGCAGCTTTCATAGCAAAACTAAACCAAAAAGTCCCCTAGTTCCAACCACATAAAATAGTCTCCACATGACATGCAGATTATTTCTTTAACTGGCCGTATTGCTCAAATGTCAAACATTTTAAAATGATCTACATCTTACCAGTTAATAGAATTTACAGAGTCCTACTAAAGGTTAAAGATCAATCAATCGATCAATCAATCAATCAAGGTCGTCTTCCTAGAGGAAGTGACTGGGAGTGAAGCCCTGGGAAATGAGTAATGAGTAGGAGCTGGCCAGGCAGAGGCTGTAGGTGAGGGCATTTCAGGCAACGAAAGAACAGGACGTTCAGAAGCCCACAGGCTTGAGAGCTCACAGTGTCCTCCAACAACTGGCAGGAGAAGAGCTGCTGGTGGCTGGGGGTGTGGGGGAGGGGCCGGAGCAGCAGGCCTGGTAGCCAAGTAAGGATGTCATCTTTAAGCAGTGGTGGTAGGGGGGCTGTGGGGCTGCGATTTGCCTTTGGAAAGATTATGCAAGACAGGTTTGGCCAGGGTGAGACAGAGACCAGGTGGTGTGGTGGGGACACCTGTGCTGATCCCCCAGGGGAGTGGGTAGGTGGCCTTCGCCGGCACCATGGAGTAGGGGGACAGATGCGGACAGACCTGGGGGCTGTGCAGGTGCAGCATTCACGTGTTCACAGGGCTCGGGGACAGATGGGGCAGGAGGGGACAAGGACAGTGACTTCCCTTGCCTCCAGCTCTGGTGATTAAGTGGACAATGGCTGGGAGGATGGCTGGGATGCAGGTGGAGGGGTTCACTTGGAGGAGTTGGGGGTAGAGCCCCACCACACACTCAGCGCTCATGGCTCCCGAGCGCATGGTTTCTCCATCCCTGTCTCCCTGGCCCGACTGCCTGCAGCCCATGCTTCTACTCAAGAGACCCAGAACCCTGGGTCGATGCAGCTCAATTTGCATCTTTGTTTGACCTGGATCACCCCAGACACTTGGGCCTATCTACTCCCTGCCTGGGCCTCAGTGTCCTTTTGTGTAAAATGATGGGGCTGGACGTGCAGAATACCCCCACTTAGAGTGGTGGGCAGTGCAAAATGCCACCCAGACCCCCCTTCAGTGAGGAGGTGCTGCCCCAGATGTTTGTGGGTTGTCAGCAGATGCTGCCAGCTGTCGGCACCCTTTCCTGGAACGCCCACAGGGCACGGTGGGTAGATGTAGGGGGTAACGGCTTGGCCACCTCGGGCTGGCCTGAGACTGCGCTGTGGGGTTGCACCAGCTTGGAGCTCCCACGGGGGCTCTTCCTTCCCCGTACATCCACCCGCCTGCATGCCCACACACCTGTCCAGCCACCTTTCCCCCCTTCCATCCATTCACCCACCCATTCTTCAAGTGTCCTTTCTTCCATCTGTCCACCCATGCATCCATCCCTGCATCCATCTCCCTGTCTACCATTCCTCCATCCCACCCCTTTCTCCCCATTCTTATTCCAGCAATGATTCCAGTTTTCCCATCTCGAATGTGGGGTCATAATTAATTAGCCAAGTTTCGGTGAGTTCCCCTACATAATGTGCACCAAGTGCCTGGTGACACGCAGGTGCAAAGCGAGGGGTACTTGCTGGTACGGGCGCCATCGCTCCTGCCTGTCGCAGTGGTCAGACACCTGCCTGTGCGTCTCCCATGGTGGAGAAGAAGTCCAGGTGCTCAGGCCTCCAGGATGCACTGCTGCTCTTGGCGGCCAAGGCTGCAGGCCCAGGGTCAAAGGGCTGGACACAGGGCTTGGACTCAGAGCCTGTGGAGAAAGGAGGGACAAGGTGCCAGGGCTGGGCTGGGGGGCCTGAGGAGCCCTGCCTTCTACACCTTCCTTGGTTCTGCATGGACCCCGGTTTCCACATCTATAAAGTGAGGTGGCAAGGAAGGGCAGTCTCAGGGATCCTTAAGCCAACATCCATGCCACCATCTCCTTGTCTCGAGCCTGTGGCTGACGTTCTATGCACTCACGAGGGCCTTTGCTGCTGGCCTGCCTGTGCCCTTGGAACCTTTCCCAGCACAGCCCTTCTGGCAGCTGTCTCCCGAGGACCCTGGCAGTTCTCGAAATGAAATCAATGTGTCATGTCCGCTCCAGCAAAACACCCTCATTTGGATGAACTGGGTCCCTAAGACCAAATGAAGTGCCCACCCCACATCTGCAGGGACTTCAGGCCACCTCTGGTCTCCTCTTGAGCCTTTGAGGGCCAGAGACTTCTGGGCGGCGTGGCACAGAAGGGAAAACCAGGCTTTGGGGGCCAATCAGACCGTGTCCCTCCCTGGTTCTGTGACTAGTGGTTCACATCTTTGGGGAGGCACCTCTTAGAGCCTTAGTTTCCTCATCTGGGAAGTCGAGGGGACAACGCCCACCTTTCAGGGCTTCAGTAAGGATGCAGGGCCCCAGGTGTGTGAGGCATAACACTGAGGTGCTTGGCCAGCTGGGCCACCTTTCTTGGCCCCTGGGTCAGGAGGATGCTCTGGCTTCTGGACTGAGCCCTTAGCTGTGGGGGGAGTGCGTGTCTCCCTCTTTCTCCCTTTGCTCCCCACACTGCAGCTACAGCACCTCACCCCTGCCTGTTGGGGCATCCACAGAGGCTCCCCACCACCTGCCGGTAGAAGGCTGAGTACCCTGCTTGGCATCTGACTGCCAGCGGTGTCTTCCTTCTGTGCCCGTCTCTGGTCCTGCAGGACTCGCCTCCAGAGGGCTCCGTGCCCGCTCGAGGCTGCCTGCACCAGGCCTCGCCCTGAGCCTTCCAGAAGTTTTCCGTCCCCCTCCACCCACGGTGCCTCTCTCGTGTGTATTTTATTTAATTGCCTTGACATCTGGACACCCTTCCCTCCTCCATCCCCCCAGAGACATCCCGGGCCCTGCTCAAACCAGGGAGGTGTGGGAGAGTATCTGGAGAGGAGGCTGGAGGAGGTGGCCGCAGTGGAGGAGAGCAGACCAGCGGGGGGCCCCTGGAGGACTGCCCAGCACCTCTGCAGTCTGAGCAGTAGCTGCCCCAGGTGGGGCAGAGAGTGGCGATGGGGTGCAATGGTGGATACCCTCAGAAAGTGCCAGGTTAGGTCCCCATTTACTCCATAGCTTGCGTCCCCTATGGGAACCATGGCTGGATGACCTGATTTTCTGGGGACAGTCTGAGGGAATGCTACTGAGCCAAGTAATTATTAACAGAGCCCTCTTTCATTCTCCAAAGTTTCTGGGTTGGGTGACTCGTGGTGTGGCCACCCTGCCTGTCACCACTGCTGCTGGCTGGGGGCACTGTGCAGGGCGAAGGGGCAGATAGCACTTTCACGCCCTCTCCTTCCAGCTGCACACCTACACACAGTGCCCTACGTTTGGGGGGCTGAAGCTTATACAGTTTGGGGTGGCCTCCTTTAAGAGAATACAAGATTACGAGCACAAAATTGCCAGGGCCTTTGGGAGGCAGCCAAAACAGCAGGAAATAGCCAAGGCAGAAATAAACACATTTGATAAATGAATGAATGAAAGGGGGTCACACACACGCACGTGTGCGTGCAACCCTCCCAATCCAGAAAGACGAGGAGACTGGAAAACATTTCGGCAGTTCCTCCCCAAGTTAAGCGTGTGTTACCATGTGGTCCAGCCGTTTCCATTTCACTCCTAGTTCTCTACCCGTAAGAAACAAAACTGTCCATCCCAACACTTGTACAGGACTCTTTTTAAAATAAATTTTTATTCTTACCCAAGGACATGCTCCCTGCTTTGAGAGGGGAGGGAGGAAGGGAGAGAAACATTGATGTGAGAGAGAAACGTTAATTTGTTGCCTCTTGCACGGGCCCCAACTGGGAATCAAACCCTCGACTGCAACTGTTTGGGACAATGCTCCAACCGACTGAGCCACACCAGCCAGGGCTTGTACACGGCTGTCTATAGGAGCATGTTTTTAAGAGCCAAAAAGTGGAACCAGCACCAAAGGCCCACCAGTGGTCCACAGACGGCCCATCCACACAATGAGCTATTAGCACTTGGCCATGAGAAGGAGTGAAGCAGATGCCCGCTACGACGTGGGTGGACCTTGAAGACACCAGGCTCAGTGAGAAGCCAGACACAAAAGACCACCTGCTATGTGACTTCCCTGATTTCATAATGTCCAGAACAGGCGGGTCCGAGAAAGAATATTGGTGGTTGGTTGCCCAAGGCTGGGGTTGGGGCGGGAACTGGAGGATTATAGGTGATAGCTAAGAAATACAGCTTTTTTTGGTGGTGGTGGGGTGATGGAAATAATCTAAAATTGCAATGGCTGTACAACACTGTGAATACGTGGAAGCCACTGAGCTGCACACATAATTTGGGTGACTTACACCATGTGTGTCACAGCTCCACGGAGCTATAACCAAACAACTCCCAGGCGCCTCTCAGAGCTATGACAGATGGACGCCCCTACAGGGCTGCAGCTCCCTCTGCCCTGGGCCTACCGCTGTGAGCACCGATGCTGGCTTCCACCCCCGCTGGCCCCCCAGCTACGTTTAGGCTGGCTGACTGAGGGGCTGTTCTGCTGCTCTGATCAAGGTTGCATCCCCCCCCCCCCCCCCCCCCCCCCCCCCCCCCCCCGCCCTGAAGCCGAGGCAGCATCTGTGACTCAGGGACATGCGGGACTACAGCAAGAGAGCTGGAAGGAGAAAAACCAGAAGTGGGGGTGGGGCCTGGAGGCTGATGGGCGCCTGGGAGGAAAGCCCCGTCCTCCAGGGGCCTGTGGGCAGGGGGTGGGGCTGCCTGGGCCCCTCCCTGCGCTGGGCAGGGGGCAGGGGAACCTTCCACAGCCTGCAGAGGCCAGAGGCAAAAACTCCTGCCTGGCATCTACAACCTGGTAGGTCTGGTCTGGCATCCAAAGGGTAAAGGTGAAAGGTCAGGGATGAATTCAGTCTTTTGATGGAAGTCTTTTGACCCAGGAACAGGCTCAGCTCTGACCCTGATGTCACTTCACAGAGTCACAGACTGTCATTCAGTCACAGACTGAACCTCAGGGGGTCAGAGAACCCTCTCATCGCCACCCCCCAACACACAGAGCCCCCAGCCCACTGTTCTCCTGCATGCCTCTGCGCTGTCCTCGCCACTCTCCCCGCCTCCTGCCTGCCCACCAAGGGCTCTCTCCGGGCCTCTGCGGCAGCCTTTGCCAGAGGACTTCAAACTGCTCTGCACCGTCCCTCCACCTCCTGTTGGGCTGTGGTTGGTTGGTTTGTGCCCTTCCACACCAGGGGTCCCGAGGGCCGAAGGTGGCTCCACGCCTGCGTTTCACCAGCACAGCCGCAGCTGCTGTATGGCAGCTCTCACGCTGCCACAGTGACATCCAGTAGTGGCATCCGAAACCATGTGATCTTCACAGCCAGACGTATTTATTCTCTGGCCCTTTATGAACAAAAGGTTGCTGGTCCCTGCTCCAGACCGGGAGGCCCATAAGGGCAAGTTCTATATCTGATCCCCTTTTCTTCTCCAAGCCCCAAGTAGTAAAACCTCATGTGTGTCGGTCAACCATGTGCCTGGGCTAGTGCTGAGCGCATCGCCTACTTGCATTCTTCTACCCTCACAACAACCCTTGGAGTCCACGCTTTGCGGGAGGGCAGACTGAGGCTCAAAGAGATACACTGATTTTCTCCAGGCCACACCAGGCTGAGGCAGCACAAAGGCAGAGCTGGGACGTGAACCTGGGTATTTCCAACTCAAAGCAAATGACCCATAAACAACAGGTCATTCTGTGGTGAGCTGATAGATTGGTGAATAAATGGTTAGATGGATGAATGACTATTGGATGGATGGTTAGGTAATTGGATGGTTAGATGGATGAATAGGTGGCTGGACAGTTAGCCAGCTGGTGGCTGGCTGGATGAGTGAATAGTTGCATGGTTGGTTGGATGTGTGAATGTGTGAATGAGTGGATGGATGGTTAGATGGATGGATGCACAGGTAGATGTATGTTAGATGGTTAGGCAGATGGGTGTTTAGATGGGTGGACTGATGAACAGATAGATGGGTGGATGCATAGTTAGGTGGACGGATAGATGGATAGATGGACAGTGACTGGTTGGTTGGAAGATAGGTGGTTAGAAGGAAGGATGAATGATGGACAGAAGGATGGTTGGGGGGACAGGGACATGGCAGGGCCCAGAGGCAGTGAGAAGTTCCATCCAGGACATGGCACTCTGAGGAATGAGCTGTCGAGAGATGGAAGTGGGATGGGTCAAAATTATGGCGAGGAAGCCAGGCAGGAAGGAAACCAAGTCGAGGCACAGAATATGCTCGTGACCTATCCACTCAGTATGTTTGGGGAATAAATAAGAAAGCACAGCCATAAGGGGTGACGAGAGCCACTGGGGGGCAGGGGCAGCACAGCCCTGCTCCAGGAATCTTCCCTGGTCATCCCAAAGCTCCGCCCCTGTCTTATCTGCCTTCTTAAATCAGCTCCATCAATTTCCTGGAAGTCCTATCAAGCCAGTATATCTGTCCATCTGTCCCAGACAGCCAGTCACAGAGTTTAAGAGAGACACAAACAGGACATTCTTCCTATGCCCCCCAAGGCTAAAGACTGGAGGGAGGCTGTTGGGAAATCGCTCTCTGCTCCTGCCTCCACCCTGAGGTCCTTTCTATGGAGCTGCTTGTCAGCCTGGATTCAGGTCCCAGCAGCCTCTTCCCCCAGCTGCGCCTGCAGCACCAGCCGGGAGACAGGGTGCAGGTCCCTGAGGGTTTCCACAGCTCACTCTCTGCCCCACCCCCCAGCCTATAGGTCACAGCCTCCATCTCCCTGGGCAGTGGGCCTGGCTGGGCTGGGTGGGCCTTCCTGAAGACCCTGCTGATCTGCAGCAGGTGCATCAAATCCCCCAGCACTGCCATCCACTGGTGGATTTAGAAACCTGCCCCAGGCCCTGTAGCTGCCCACACTGGCAGCTCTGTTCACTGGCTAGAACACCCACCAAGGTGGCCTTGGAATGGAACCCGTTTAAAATCCTGACTCCTCTAGCTTGCCCTTGCTGTGTTACCTGGCACAAGTCTCTCAACCTCTCCATGTCTAACTTCATGAGGCTCTTTTATCTCCCCAGCTGCACCCTCAGGGCCCCTCGATAGTGCTGTCTCCTCCAGCAAGGCACCAGCCAGCACACAGTGGGCTTTCAGGGACAGTCTGTGGATGGAGCTGACCGATCTTCCCATTGCCCTGCCCCGCCGGCTGCCGGCCCTGAGTAGACATTCGCTGCCACCTTGAATGAGTGCTCAGCTCTTGCAAGTGGTGGTTGCCGGTACTTGTGGAGGCAGAGCAGAGGGGCTGGCCTGCCACAGAGGTGCCCGTGGAAAGACAGTGGGTACAGTGGGCAGCTGCCCCACTGTGGACCACACACCACGGCCCTGGACACCATCTGCTCATCTTCAAGGGCTAAATTCTTCTTGAGATTTAAGAAGCATCTTTTTTTGCCAAAGCAATTCACCCCCGCTGGCTGGGGCATATAATGTAAGGGCCTCTCTAGCACCCCCCCCCAGAGGGAAACTGAGGCCCACTGCCTCAGGGGGCCACTGTCCAATGAGTGTGTGTGTGTGTTCAAGGGAGGTGCCCTCAGATCCCTGAGGTCTCAGCTCTCCTCCCTTTTGCTGAGCCTCTGTCCTGCGGTTATCAGAACCCCAGCATCAGGGGCCCCAGGGGACTAGCAGGTGCCCTGAGGGAGTCCAGGGGAACTCTCCCCTTTTGCAAATTTACCTCCTGAGACAAGCTACGGCTGAGCCTGGGAAGATGTCTCCTTCTGGACAAGAAGGACCCACAAGTCTGTGGTGTTCCATGGGGCCCACGGGGACATGGACCTGGGGGCTGGCTCAGTCAGTCTACGCCCCAGGGCCAAAGAGGAGAGGTGGGATGGTGGGTGCGTTGTCCAGGGAGCCTTGCGGGGGTCCTGTGCCCACTGCAGGCTGCCTGCCCTCTTACCTCTCTTGAAGGACCACCGCTTCAGCCACAGCTTGGAGAGAGCCGGCCAGGAGTGGCTGAGTGCTGAGTTAGCCATGGGGCAGGCTTGCAGGAGTGTAAGTGCTCTCCAGTGCAGGCTGGGAATCCCTGCCAGGATCAGGCTGTCAGCGAGCGGGGCGGGGCCTGCGCAAAGGGCTGCCAGCTGCTGCGCGTGGGAGCCTGGGGCCAGCAGGGGGGCTGCGCCCCCAGCCCACAGGCATCTTACTTTGGCTGGACAAGACATTCCAGGAGGCAGGAAAGAGCAGTGTGAGGAGGGGTGACCTGGGGTCCTCAGGAGACAAGCCAGGGGTGTGCGCGTGTCTGAGTGTCCGGGCGCACCGCTGTTTCTGGGTTGGACAAGGCGTTTTGTGTCTGCGCGCGGAGTGTGTGCTTTCGGGTCTGAGCGTCCGAGTGCAAGTCCCGAGTGCCGGGCTGCGTGTGCACGCATCTGAGGGCCCCCGCTCCCCGCCCAGTGCTCTCGTCGGAACAACACACAGTGCTGCGCAAGGTGACGGGGACAGCGTCCATGCAACTCATGTCCATAGAGCAATGGCCTCGGGGAGTTCGGGTGACATCCACCGTCTCACACGGGGCTGTGATGGGCACTCAAGTTTTGTTCTCTCAGCAACTTTCAAAGACACAGTGCAGCAGCGTCCCCGCTAGTCACGCTCTGCGCTCGCCTCCCTGGGATTTATTCATCTTGTAACGAAGTTTGTACCTTTTGACAACCTTTACCCGTCTCCCCACCCCCAGCAGTCACACATCTATTCTCTTCTCCTGTGAGGTTCCTTAAAATTTAGATTCCGCAGACAGGAAGATCAGATAGTGTGTTTTTGTTTCTCTGTCTGGCTTACTCTATTTAGTGTAATACCCTCAAAGGGGGCTTACTCTATTTAGTGTAATACCCACGGTGCTGCGGATGACAAGATTTTCTTCTTTTTAGGGCTGAATAATATCATCTAGGTGGTTTTCCAAACTCCTGCGGCCCTCTGCGTATCTGAAGGCCTGTTCACACCTGCGGGGCGGGACCCACTTGGTCTCTGGGACTCGGGGAGCCTGGCTGCGACTGGCGGCGGTCCGGTCCCCGAGCGGGTCCCAGTGCTGCCCCCTGGGGGTCGCAGCTTCTTGACTCGCATTTTCTATGCTGTGCGAGAAATTCCTGGCTGGCTGGCGACTTCTCAGTCTCCTCCCTGCGTCCCCGGAGGGCAATCCACACGCCCATCGGCCCGCGCTGGGCCCCTTCTAGCCCCTCCAGCTCCGTCTGGGGCTGGCCCCCCCCCCCCCCCCCCGCGCGGCCCGTTCCGCCTCTGCTGGGAACCTCTGACCGCGCCCTCCTTGACGTTAGTTCCACCCTCGAGGCAGCAGGCTCCTCCTTTCCTGTGCGCTCCGCCTCTGTGCCCTCCCAGACCGCACTGGCTTCCTTTTTCTGCGCAACCTTTAAACTCCTGTTCTCAGGGATCTGACCTCTGTCACTTCCTGCTCTTCCTTCTGGCCCTGGTGACCCCTCTGCACCTTCCGCATAACTTCAGCTGTCATATGTAGGTGGCCCAAAACAGGTGTAAAAACTCCCACACTCTCTGCACTGACACCTGTGGGCCATGGCAGACACACGATTGTACACATCCAGCCGGACACATGCACAGAAATCCAGAGAACAGCTCGCGGAGATTTAAACATCGCCTCCTCCTCTGGGCTCCGCGCTTGAGTTCCTCATCTCCCACCTCACACCTTTACCTGGACAGCTACGAAAGCCTCTTGGATCCCCTGGCCTCTGGGAGGAGAGCAGATACAGAACTTCAAGGACACCCAGGGCAGCGAGAAGCCAGGAGGGACCACCATCTAGTTGATGACACAAGGGTGGGGACCCAGGAGCCCAGCACCAGGGAAATAGCGAGCATTGAGCACGGTTGGCAATGGAGGCTTGGGAAAAATCTTGCTTTAAAAGTAGAACAGGAACATTTATTTCTAACAATGGCAGGTGAGCTTGTTATAGAAAGACATAAAAACACTCTCTAACCAACACCTAGCACCCTCTCCAACACCTGTGAACGGCTTAAAAAGCTGGACAAAATTGGAATCCGCCCTGCCCAGTTGGAAGGCACAGGCAGGCAGGGGCTGAGGGGGTCAGGACCCCGGGAGGCAGGGGAGCCTGGTGAGGCAGGCAGACACAATGCAGTGCTGTTTCTCCCAAGCAGTTTGTTGACATAGATACAGTCCTTTGATGTCTGGAAGACAGACCAGAGAGAGGCCCAAGGGTGTGGCTGTCGTCTCTGTTTAGTCCTGTGTTGAGAGCCCGCCCTGCATGCTCTGCATAGAGCTTGAGACCTGCCATCGGGTTCTCTTTTTTAGGCGTGGCCCAGGAAGTTTCTAAGGCTGCGCACTGGGTGCCTGGGTAGGAACTGCTCTGGGAAGCAGAGCTTTGGGACTGGGACAGAGTGGGAGGGGACGGGAAAGCCTGATATGTTTTTTGAGTTCCTACTGTGTGGCGGGCCCTGTGCCACGATCTTACTTGCAAGGTCTGTGACAACCCTTTAATGGAAGAGCAAAGGGAAGGTGGTGTGGTGAAGTCACTTGCCCAGAGTGGGGTGGAGGCAGGGAAGCTGGGACTAGAACCTGCTTCTGGCTGCAAGAGCCATCCCGCCCTCTGTAACCACAGCACTGAGTGCTGGCAGCCGTCTGGCACAGCGGCAGGGCTGGGGAGCCAGCCGTGAGTGGAGGATGGCCCTGCCAAGACTTATAGACTGGTTTGCCCTTGACATTCCATGGGTGCCTCAGGGTCCAGTGGAAAGGCTGCCTCTGTCTGGCCAGAGAGGCTCATGGCCACAGCCAGGAAGCCCAAAGGCAGGCAGCCCTCCCCTGACCTTGCTTGATTATTGAGCACGTTTCTTGGAGTACCTGTAGGAGACTGGGCCAGCCTCCTGAGTGTGCCATTGGGGCCTTTCCTGACCAGCCCCGGCCTCACTCACCAGCTCCATCCTCCTTGGCCTCATCCAACCACTCCAAACCCACCCAGCCCTGGCCATTTCTGGGCCACCTGCCAGAAACCTGCTTGTCGGCCATGTGGCTTTGGGGGCTGGAAGGAAGCAGAGGCTTGGGTGTGCCCTGCACAAAACCACAGCCTTCCTCCCCACTGTGCCCCATCCCAGGCAGCAGGAGGGTGAATCTCCCTGAGCTGGGCCATGGTGGGAGCCTGGAGCACCTCCTGGGGGGCAACCTAGAGGGCTGCCCAGTGGTGGAGGGTCCTTCTCCTTGGAAGAGCTCCAAAGAGTGGGGCGAAGTTATTCTCAGGGCTGGCTCTCAGACGTCAGCCTTAAGCAGAAGTGCTTGTTTTGAAAGTCATACTCTGCAGCCCCAACCTTCAGATTCTGTTTCAAGGAGGCTTGTGGGAGGCCCCCAAATCTTCAGTTTAAGAAGCAAAGCATGCCTGGTGACTCTGCCACAGGGAGCCTGAGACCCTCTCCCCCCCTCCCTTTATCCACTGTCCTGGTCCCCAGACATTGGTTATGAGGAGCTCCATCCTCCCATCTCATCCTGTGGTCCTCTGCAGACCACAGACTTTTGCAGGGCAGACAAGCGGGTCAAACCTCCTTGGTCACTCACTTGAAAGCAGGCTGCCCAGAGGGTGGAGAACAACTGGAGGGACCATCTGTCCATGGCCCCTCAGGCCCCCTGGACCTCACTGCCAATCTGTTTGTGTTGGTTTACCTGTCCCTCAACCCTCCAGCCCCCAAGATGGTCACTCACCACACGGAGACTTGTCCTTGCTTCTGCAGGTGCACGGCCTGGCTACCAGCTCCTCCAAGGCTTCTAGCTTGTCTGGGGGGCACAGCAGTGGGCCAGAGCCTGGGTGACCACAGGGCAACCTCAACTTCCTTTTCCTAATGCTTGTCTGGTGCCCCTATGCCCAGCCGAGGGTCGGCAGGGGCCTGAGTGCAGCTCGGGCCTGGGGTCCTAGAAGCAGGGCTTACCTTCCAACACTGGTCCCTGTGCGCAGGTGTCCTTCGGAGGAGGGTGGGGGATGGGGGAGCCTCGGCACCCTCGCCCCCACCCCAACGGCTTCCTGTAGAACCAACTGCCAAAGAGGAACGGAGCTCTGGGCCTCCCATGGGCACACAGGCAGAGACTTATGGGGACACGAAAGTCACGTGTGTCCACGGAGACACGCTCGCTCAGACACACTCCTGACTCTGCACGGGTGCATGGGTATGCACCTGGTTGCACTGGGCATGGAGACACCTGGGTCCCCACGGTACGCTGGTACATTGTTAATACCTACCTCTCTGACAAAAAAAAAAGGAAGGAAGAGTAAAAAAAGTGAAACTCTGACATGTAGCATCTGCTGATTCCCAAGGCATAAACACTCCCATCACAGCTGATTTCATCTGCCCAGCTGGTGTCAATGAGTGTGGGGTCCGGACGACATGCCCAGACTTGGCTCCAGCATCACTAGGGTAGGCAGGTGCGCAGGCAGGTGGCTTCATGCACACAGGCCTAGGGCTCAGGTAGGTGGACACCTCTGGGCCCAGGGAAACACGGCGGTGTGTAGACAGAGCAGTCTCCCCATAGAGACGGCGGGTGCATGCAGGGCACACCTGGACCCTTCACACGCAGAGATGGCAGGCACACACAGTGTGGGCATGGTGACAAGTGGGAGCACACACCCGCACCCTGAGGCCGGAGGGAGCCCATGAGCAGATGGACAGGCACGGCCAGCTTGTCCTGGCTCCCGGCGCCTGTTGTGAAATGTTCAGGGACTTGGTGAGCTGCTTGTTAAATGCAGCCGTCATAAAAATTTAACTATACAAATCGACAGTCAAATAAATTATGTTAAGTGTAATAACCACTTAAATCCATCACCAGATACTTACTGCTGCTGAACTACGCACTTAAACATGGTTAAAGTGGTAAATGTTATGTCATGTGTGTTTTACCAGGATAAAGTAAAATGGAAACTGCTCACTTTCTAATTATTTTGCTGCATTTGTCTCTTATTCATGCTCTTCAGGTTATATCTACTGAACCTGTTTGGTGGAAATGGTATATAGAAGGCGCTATATACTCTTCTCTATTGGTATAAAGTATAGCTAGACAGTAAGGCCTCGATTAGCATCGTTAGTAGGTTCTGCTTGAAGCAAACTGATGTATGATGGATTCGCCATGAGCTTATGGACATAAACAGAGTTGATTTCCTGCAGCATCTCATCGACCTTACGATGAGACGATGTTGAAAGAAATGATTATTCAAGGACCTGCCGTATCTATCTATCTATCATCAATCATCTACCTGGTTATACGCTATGTGGTATCTTCCCAGTTCCATGTTTGGCGACATTGCACTGGAGCTTCTATGATCAGAGTGTTTACACCATGGAGACTGGCAGATGCAGGAACTTAGCACCCTCCCCCTGAGAGCTGGTGACACCAGCACAAAACTGTGCAAAGGGACCACGTCTGCAGTCACGTACGTGTGAGAGCCCGCAGAGGCACACACGAGGCACCAGGGACGCAAAGGCACGACAGGCCCGTGAACCCCTAGAGACCGGAGGCCGCAGTGACACACCCCGAGAGGGCACAGGGGAGATGCGGACACCAGCGCTGGTGCTCACCGACGCACATTCTCACAGGAGCCTGCGCTGTTGTGTGGGCGCCCTGGACATGGTGCGACCACACAGTGGACTCGAATGCACATGCACACAGGTGCAGAGGTTGGGCGGGTGAGGTCATACTCAGAGATGCTGCCACACGGGTGTCCACGTCGCCCCCGCAAAGCCAGAAGCACACAGGCCTCCAGGCTTCTGAAGCCAGCGTTACCCAGACCTCCACTCTTGTCCTCAGGGGCGTACCCAGGACTCCCGGCCACAAGGATACGCGGGCGTGCGTGCAGGCGGGCACTTTGCAGACACGGATAACGGACCGTCGTGCCCCTGCTCTGGGGAGCTCACGGCCCAGTGTGGGGCAAACTGGGAGGAGGAAAGCGGCCCCCATGGTCCTTCCAGATAGGAAGTAAACCGCGCTGTGACAGGGTGGGTGCGGCGGTGGCTGCTCTGGTCTCCGGGCCGGGGTTGGCCACGGGGCTGGGGAGCGAGGGTGTGGGGGAAGGGCGCTCAAGGAGGAGACTGGGGGGCCAGTCCCGAAGGCCTTCGGGGGTCTGTAGTGCGTTTATGGGCACCACTGGAGGGGTTTGAGCAGGACATGAAGGGGCAGAGTGGGGATAAGCTGGCTTCGAGGAGGCAGGAGCCCAGAGCCCCAGGAAGAGGCCGGAGGGCAGGGCAGGGCAGGGCAGGGCAGCCCCCCCCCCCCCCCAAGGCGGGCCAGGACCTGCGTTCCCCGGGGTCTGCTCTGTCTGCCTCTGTCTCACGTGCTTTTCATTTCTCACCTGCTCTTTTCAAATGAAAAGCTTTCTAAAACCACAGTTCATGTGCAGTCTTAGGTTATACTAGAATCAGGTGTAGCCACAGTGGATGGACAATCCTATACAGTCGTCCCTCGCTATATCCAGTTCACTTATTGCGGCTTCACTGCATCGCGGTTTTTTTAAAAATCTAATTCTGTATCGCTATATTGAGGAGTTTTTGCTATATAGTGGGATTTTGCAGTATATACATATTTATATAATATTTTATATATTATATAAATATGTATGCAGTATATACATAATATTTACATATTTATATATGATTTTCATTATTTTTACCAAAATTTAAAAAACAATATAAAAATATAAAGAATGTTAATTCATACATATTAAAATAATATTAAATCAAAATAAAATACAGCATGTGTTTCATCAGCGGATGAATACTGCACTGTACACAATGGAAGTGCGGCTCGAGGCTACCGCTTGCACAAGTTTGCCTCTGGGAGATTGTACACTGTGCACTATTGGTTGATGGAATGGAAAGTGACCAACCACAGCCCTGTGTTCTGTACCCTGGGTGCTGATTGGCTCAGTGACCAAAGCGTTGTCTGTTTGCTTTTCCGCACTGTGCCCACACATTCAGCATCTCTCCTTGTCCACTTTGCATGGAGGTCTGATCGCTGTGTGTAGTGTTGCTCTGCAGTGTGGTGTTTTTGTGGAATTTTTGTAAAGTTTGAATTTATTTCAAACCCTGCGATGACACCCAAACATTCTGTGCCTTCTAAGGCTTCTGGCAGTGAACCCAAGAGCCAGAGAAATATGCTTACCATCGAAGAAAAGGTGGGACTTTGCCACACGTTAAAGGAAGGCAAAAGCTACGTGGCCATAGGCCACCATTACGGAATCATGAATCTACTGTTCGCTACATAGAGAAAGATAAGAATACTAGGTCTATGGCAACAATGACTTTTACCGAGACTGCAAAGAGGGTGGTCACTTCCCTCGATAAGGCCATTGTGAGGATGGAGTCTGCATAGGCCCTGTGGATAAATGGCTGCAGGGAGAAGAATATCTCCCTGGATACCAGCACCATCCGGTTGAAGGCCAGGAAATTTGACGGTAGTTTTGTGGGGAGCACGGACGTTCATGACGTGAGGAGGATGAAGACGAGGACGTCAACGCAGAAGCAGGACCATAGACTGCTTCTCCCACCAGACCAACCCCATTCAGGGCCAGCAAAGGCTGGTTGGACAAACTTCAGAGATGCTTTGGACACAGGAGCATTTCTCTGCATGGAGAAGCTGCCTCTGCGGATAAAAGCAGCCCAGCAACTCCCCATAACTGTGTTCATCACTCGGAGGAAGAGATCAATTACGCCTACGACTTTAGTGGAAGTAGAACTTATGGTCCCGAAGACACTGCACCACCGGATGAAGCACCTGATGCAGTGGTGCCTCCAGAAGAGCTGTGATGTCCTTCTTGTCTGTGCAGTACATTCATCTCATCGTCATCATCTTCATCGCCATCAGTACTGCACAGCTGCATAATTCATGATCTTCACTATTCAAGTTGTAGTATACTTCACTGGTGAGTACCCATATAGAATTTTATATGTTGTTAAAGTTGTGTAGGTTTAATAGTGTAGAAAGTGTTTAAGAGCATATGAAGTGTTTGTAAGAGTGTGAGAAAGGTTAATAAGAGAGTGGAAAAGGTTTATAGGAGTGTAGGAAGGGTTTATGAAGCCTTAAAATATATATAAATAATAAAATAAATATAACCCTGCTACTTCGCGGATTTTCACCTGTCGCAGGGTCTCTGGAACATAACTTTCTCGATAGGTGAGGGATCACTGTACTAGGTATTTTATTTAATGTAATTGTAAATAGGACTGTTTTCTTAGTTTCTCTTTCTGATAATTCACTATTGGTATATAAAAATGCAAGCAATGTATCCTGCTACTTTACTGATTTTATTTATCAGTTCCTGTAGTCTCTTGGTGGAGTCTTTAGGGTTTTCCATCTACAGTATCATGCCATTTGCAGATATTGACAGTTTTAATTCTTCCTTCCATTTTAGATGTCTTTTACTTCTTTTTCTTGTCTGATTTCTATGGCTAAGGCCCCCAGTGCTGTGTAGAGTAAGGGTGGTGAAAGTGAACATCCCTGTCTTTCCCAGGCTTAAGGAAACGCTTCTAGTTTTTGCTCATTGATATGATGTCGACTATGGGTTTATCATGTATGTCCTTTATCTTGTTGAGGTTGTTCCCTCTACTCCCACTTTCTTGAAAGTTTTTTTGTCATAAACAGGTGCTGGATTTTGTCAAAAGTCTTTTCTGCTTCTATTGCTGTGATCATGTAATTTTATCCTTCGTCTTGTTTCTGTGATGTACCATGTTCATTGATTTTTGGATAGCACAGTGTCCTGGCATCCCAGGAATAATTCCCTCTTGGTTTCTCCCTTTCTCTCTGTCTCTCATCTTAGTCTCCTCTCTCTGGGTTCTCCCTGCTGGAACTTAAGCTCTCTCAGGCCTCGCCCCTGACTCCACTGCTCCCTGCATGCCTCCCTGTCCTGCTCCTTCCTCTCATGGTTCAGTTGCTTCAGAATGATGCCTGCGTGCTCTGTACCTGCCCCTCGCGCTCTGCGCCCAGCCTCCATGCCCACTGCTGGGGTCCCGACTGGCCTCCTGAACACTGACCTCTCACCTGTGCACACCTTTTTAAAAAAATATAGTTTATTGATTATACTATTACAGTTGTCCTATTCCCCGCCTTCATTCCCCTCCACCCTGCACACCCCTCCCCCACCATCCCCCTTTCATTTATATCCATGTGTCACAAGTTCTTTAGATTCTGTATTTCCCATAGTATTTTTGCTCCCCCTGTCTATTTTCTACCCACCGTCTATGCTACTTATTCTCTGTACCTTCTCCCCGCTTCTCTTCCTCCCACTCCCCTGTTGCTAACCCTCCATGTGGTCTTCATTTCTATGGTTCCACTCCTGATCTAGCTGTCCTCTTAGTTTGCTTTTGTTTTAGGTGTGGTTGTTAATAACTGTGAGTTTGCTGTCCTTTCACTGTTCATATTTTTTATCTTCTTTTTCTTAGATAAGTCCCTTTAACATTTCATATAATAAGGGCTTGGTGATGATGAACTCCTTGAACTTGACCTTATCTGAGAAGCACTTTGTCTGCCCTTCCATTCTAAATGAAAGCTTTGATGGATAGAGCAATCTTGGCTGTAGGTCTTTGGATTTCATGACTTGGAATACTTCTTTCCAGCCCCTTCTTGCCTGTAAGGTCTCTTTTGAGAAATCAGCTGACAGTCTGATGGGAACTCCTTTGTAGGTAACTGTCTCCTTATCTCTTGCTGCTTCTAGAATTCTCTCCTTCATTTTCATCTTGGCTAATGTAATTATGATGTGCCTTGGTGTGTTCCTTCTTGGGTCCAACTTCTTTGGCACTCTCTGAGCTTCCTGGATTTCCTGGAAGTCTATTTCCTTTGCCAGACTGGGGAAGTTCTCCTTTATTATTTGTTCAAATAAGTTTTCCACTCGTGGCTGTTCCTCTTCCCCTTCTGATACCCCTATAATTCGGATGTTGGAACATTTAAAGATGTCCTGGAGATTCCTAAGCCTTTCCTCATTTTTTTTGAATTCTTGTTTCTTCATTCTTTTCTGTTTGGTCATTTCTTTCTTCCTTCTGGTCCACTCCCAGTTTCCTTTCCATCACTATTGGTTTCCTGTGCATTTCCCTTCATTTCAATTAGTTCAGCCTTCATTTGTTCCTCTAATTTGTGACTAAAATCAACCAGTTCTGTGAGCATCCTGATCACCAGTATTTTGAACTGTGCATCTGAAAGGTTGACTATTTCTTGGTTGCTTAGAATTATGGGCTCTGGGGCTTTGAGTTGTTCTTGAGCCATAATGTTTCGGTCTGTTTGCACCTGTTATGTATGAGGGGCAGAGCCTTAGGTGTTCACCAGGGCAGGGCAACCCAGTTGCTGGGTTGTGATGCTGTATGTGGGGGCAGGGTCAGAGAGGGAAAAAATAGTGCTTTGCTCCACTGTCTCTCAGATTTCTGTCCCCTCTGCAGCTTCCCACAAGCAAATTGGGCTCTTCTGGTGCTGGTTCCTGGGTGTGTGGGTTTATGTACCCTCCAGGACCCTGTGGGTATCTCCAACGAACTCTCTGTGAGCCTGGGATCCTCTCCCGGCACCTCGACCCCGAAAGTCTTTCCAATTGGTGCTTTAAGGCTCTAATTCCTGCTGGGGCCCTAGTCTGAATGGTCTGTCTCACTGTTTGCTCCTTCACTTGGTTTATCTGTGCGCGAATGTGTGACCACAGTCAGCCAGCTGCCCTGTGTCCTCACTGGGTCCACCCGTTGCCACCCCACATCTGGGATCCACCAACCGCTGCCACCTACGCTCCTGGGTTGGTACCCAACGATCTTTCCTGCTGGACCCCCCTCCGCTGCTGACTCCACCCCTCTTACCGGTCTAGCTGGGTGGTTCGTTGTTGTCGGACTTCTGTACAGTTCAATTTTCTGTGTTTTGGCTGCGTTTTTGTTACTAAAAATTTGTTGTCTTTAAAGTTAATTGTGGGAGGAGGCACAGCGTTTCCACCTTCGCCTCCATCTTGGCCGGAAGTCCCTCACCTGTGCACACCTTGGCTCCTCCACTTCCCCCTCTCACCTCCAGGGAGGGCCCTTACGCCTGCACTACCCTCTCCTGCTTTCCTTGGTGGTAAAATAGACAGGAAGTAAGATGTGTCACTCTAACACCAGCTCAGTGGCATTAATCACATTCAAATCACGGGGCAGCCATTGCCCCTGTCTACTTCAGAACCTTCTCATCTCCCCAAACTGACCTTCTGGCCCCATTAAACACTGACTCCCCACCCCACTCCCCAGCCCTTGCTCCACCATCTACATTCTGTCTCTATGGATCTTGCTCCTCTGGGGACTTCACGCTGTGAGGGTGATCACACAGTGTTTGTCTTTGTGTCTGATTTCCTTCACTGAGAATAATGTTTCTACGGTTTATTCACATTGTAGCAGGTGTGAGAATTCCCTTCCTGTAAAAAAAAAGATTTTATTTATTTATTTCTAGGGAAATAGACAGAGAGAAACATCAATGTGGGGTTGTCTCTCATGTGCCTCTAACCGGGGACCTGGCCCGCAACCCAGGCATGTGTCCTGACCAGGAATCGAACCGGCGACCCTTTGGGTCACAGACCACACTCAATTCACTGAGCCACACCAGCCAGGGCAGAATTTTTCAATGGAATAATACTCTGTTGTGTAGATGGACAAAACTGTGTTTATCCCTTTGTGTGTTGGTGGACACTGGGGTGGCCCCCACCTTTCAGCTTTGTGAATGATGCTGCTGTGAACACGGGTGTGCCAATATCTGTTCAGGTTCCTGATTCCAATCCTTTTGGGTATTTACTTCTGGAGAATTTAAGCCCAGGCATATGAACAGAGATCTTTTCGGCTTTAAGACGTGGCTTTTTCTTGATTGCAATTGTTATTATTGTAATAGCCACCAGAGGGCAGTGTTTTCCACGGACTTCTCTGGGCAAGCTAAGACCCCAGGTCAAAAAGAGGAAAACCAGGCCAGGGCCGAACACCCCAGGGCCAGCGTTAGTGAGGGACCTGGGTGTGGGACACAGATGGCCAATCAGTCTACCTTTCCTCTTCCCACTTTTGATAGAAATGTGGTTCAGTGAAATATTTCTGTGTTGCAGAAAAAATAAAATAATTTCAAGATAGGCTAAAGATAGTATAAACCAAACAAGAGTAATAAAAATTGTAGAAGAAATTCCCAAGGCTATTTTTACAACTAAAGGTTAAAAACATTTTTAAAGAGAAAAATCAAAAACAAAACAAAACAAAACAAACCCCAAGACAGTAAACCCAGAAGCCATGAATGAAAAGATAGGAATAACTGATTATATATAAACTAACAAAAATTTTAGGGTAATTATATTATAAACAAAACCTGAGAAGGTTAATACCTTCATATATAAAGAATTTGTACACATTGAGCCCTGGCTGGTGTGGCTCAGTGGATTGAGTGCCAGCCTGTGAACCAAAGGGTTGCTGGTTCAGTTCCCAGTTAGGACACGTGCCTGGGTTGCAGGCCAGGTCCCCAGTGGGGGGTGTGTGAGAGGCAACCACACACTGATGTTTCTCCCTTGCTCTTTCTCTCTCTAAAAATAAACAAATAAAATGTTTTTTTAAAAGGGTTTGTACACATCGAGAAGAAAAAGGCAAAAAACATGAATAGAAAATTGAGAGAGGACGTGAGCAGGCACATCTCAGACATCAAGAGGCAAGGATCTGTGCAGACAGAGTCGCAGGAGCCCAGAGAGTGTGGACTGCAGTGACAGTGAGCTGTCATTTCGCCCCAGCGGAGTGGCCACCACACTCCTGGTGCAGCCCTGGTGCAGGAGCAACCGCAGGAGAGTGACGACATGCATTTGATTATCGCCTCAGGGTCATTGAAATTGCAGTAAAAACCAAAAACACGTGAGATTCTATAAGCTTAGTTTGTTGATGATTTCTAATATTTTCTTTTAAAAGATTTTATTTATTTATTTTTAGAGAGAGGGGAGAACGAGGGGGAGAAACACCGACTGGTTGCCTCCCTCACGTCCCCGACTGGGAAGCACCACAACTCAGGTCTGGCCGTGGCCAGGATGCCAGCTGGCGACCTTTTGCTCTGCTGGATGACACTCAACCAGCGCTCTGATATTTTCTAATATTGAACAAGAGTTTTCAAGCAGTTGTCATAAAACATGTGAAAGAAAGTGCTAAGAAGGCCACTTCCACATGGCAGAGGCCAGGTGGCGAACGTGTCCAGTGTGTGGCCCAGCAGTCCTGCGTGGCCCTTGCCAGTCAACATGGCTGCTTTTGCCCCAACTCAGCTTGGTCCCTGGGAAGTCCCGCAAGTGCCTCCATGAGGAGCTCCACAGGGGCCTGCTGATGACAGGTGTATCTGAGATCACCCACAACTCTGGGGCACAGGAAGCCTGCTCAGCCACCTCAAGGTCACAGATTTGCTGGCCATACTCTGTACTTCAGGGAGGATGCCACCAAGGGCAAATGTGCCTTTACCACCGAAGATTATATCATGTTCAAAAGTGTGTTCTGAGAGCAAGGAAACAGGACAGATACCTGCCCACCTGGCGATTTGAGACGTGAAGCATGGAGTGCAGGGGGAAGATTACGGAGAGACTGCGAAGACTGTGAGGCTCGGGCCTGTAGAGGTCGAGCTGTGATACCTAGAAGACCTTTCAGAACCTGCCATTCATGATGTCTATGAGACCAAGCAAGAGGAGACGATGCACGACACCAAGACGTCACCAACACCCGGGGCCGGCTCTTCAGCAGCTATTCAATGCTCCACCTCCCTGGGCTGGCCACTGGTCTTCTACCTGCATTGTTTCTTCAAGGCCCAGGAATCGATTGAGGAATGAGGCCCGCTCTTGTCCCACCTGGTGTCTCAGCTGCTGGAGCATCGTAGGCATGTGCCTGGCCTCTGGCTTCCCACCGACAGCACCTGCCAGGCACAGGGACACTTCCTTGTGCCAGAACCGATCTGTCTTGGTGTGGGAGGGCATGGCTTCCCACCTGTACCTCGCAAGTCAATGGGGGACTTCTTTATTCTTTTTTTTAGATTTTATTTATTTTTAGAGAGAGGGGAAGGGAAAGAGAAAGAGAGGGAGAGAAACATCAATGTGTGGTTGCCTCTCATGTGTCCCTACACACAGCCACATGACAGCTCTCGACTGCTGCGTGCTGCGTATAACGCGTCAGACAAGGATGGAACTCTGATTCCACTTACGATGTCCTGGGAAAGACAAAACCACGGGGAAGGAGGTCAGGGACTCCAGCAGTTGGGAATGCCTACAGAGGACACGAGGGATGTGTGGGTAGGCCATGGAACTGTGTTATGTCTCAGTGGTGGTGGTGAATGCGGGACGGTAAGGATCAGTCAGAACTCCTAGACTGTACACCAGAGGATTAAGTTTTACTCGATACAAGTCCTATTTCATTGTTTAAAATGGAAGGAAGGGGGAGGTACTGCCTCCAGTCTCCCGTGAGTGGGGTGGGAAAGGGCACTCAAGCCCAAGGAGAGGAGCTCAGCACTGAAATGAGACGTCGCCCTGGGCAGAGGCTCCGCTGAGATCTGCTCGTCCTCAAAGAAAGAGCCGCCGATCCATCAATTGATCAATCGCAGCACCAGCACCCGTTCTCCAAGGCTCTGCCTGCAGGAGGGGTTATCCCCTTTTTAGGTTTTTCATTTTTCTCAAACACTTGAGCACAAATATTTCAATCCTTTCAAACAAAATTTTCTTTGAATTGTCTGTAGTTCAGAGCTCATTTCTATAAGGTGTCACACCCATCACCCTTTTAATAAATACGAAATTTTGAAAGAATATCACCAGAAGCTGAGGGTTAAGGGAAACTTCGGGGTGTTCTACGTGGAAACACGAAAGGACAATCAGAACGAGATGAGCCCCGTGTGGTCACCCTACTCCTGGCCAAGGCGCTGGAGTGGATGCCCCGCTGGTGAGCCCGTGAGGCAGTAAGCGACACGCAGGTCTGGCTGCCCGCGTCAACAAGGGCCAGACTCACGAGGCAGGTGCGGAGCGACAAGAAAGAGGTTCATGCAGGTGCCACCCGACCTGGGAGGACTGTGGACTCCCATCTCGAAGACCACCCACTCTTTCTTCTCATGCACATGGTCCTGATGGGGAGGGGAGGGCTCTTCCTCTGTACAACTACCTTGCTAGCTTTCCGGGCACTTGGGTCCTGCCCATTCATCTTTCTAGCTTTCCAGTGTGTTCAGTGTAAGAACCTCCCCTGGCCTCGTCTTAGCCAACAGGGGAGACTCCCTGGCACTCCCTGACTATCTACAGAAATGGGGGGAGGCAAGGAAACATGGTTCCAACAGATTGCAGGAGGAAACCCAGTACAAATGCTGGCTGTGGCCTTATCTAGGTAAGTCTTATTTTTTGTGATAGGTAACTCCAATAATAGTCCTGTTATTGTAAAACCAACTCAAATTCCATCAAGCTAAATAGAAGTCCCTGTCCTGACTGGTGTAGCTCAGTGTATTGAGTACCGGCCTGCAAACTAAAGGGTTGAGGGTTCGATTTCCAGTCAGGGCATGTGCCTGGATTGCAGGCCAGGTCCCCAATGATCAGGGTCCCCAACAATGAGAGGTATTGAGTGCCCTGGCACCAGGGGCGTCCAAGCTCCGTATTAAGGAGAGTTAGACTTTCAGTTTTTAGACTCTCATTGTAACTGAGGGGATCGCCTAGCTCTACCTGCATTGTGAGCCAGGAGGGACTATTGGCAAGTGCCGGGTAAGCACCCAGCCCCCTCATCTGTGGAACAGTGGTGGGACAGTAGCAGGGTGCCCCCTGCCTGTCACAGTCAGATGAAATCTGCTTCTCACACAGGACAGTGCATGGTATCTGCTGAGCATCTGTTTTGGACCAGACACTGTGCCAGGTGTGGGAGGCCCTTGGAGAGCTCAGGGCGGGACATACAAGCATATGGCATGTGCTCTTGTGGGAGCCCAGATGAACTTGGACTTGGGGGTCCAAGGAGGCTTCTTCAGGAAGTGATGCCCAGTGGACACCTGAAGAATGAGTGAGGCCAGGGGACCCTGTGACAGCACAGGGCCACAGTGGGGACCAGCAGTGACTGCCCTGCAGCAGGAGGAACAGCCAGTACAAGGAAGCTAGAGACAGCTGCCTCTGTGCTGTGTCTGAGGGCAGGATTTGCTCCAAGGGCAATGGGGAGCCATGGGGAACATTATGCATTGGGTGGGTGGGTGGGCGCTGGTGACAAGTTCTGGGCTTCATTTGAGGAAGATCCTTCTGGCTGACTACAGGGAGAACAGATACAGAGTGTAGGAGGCCAGGAGGCAGGCTTTGGGGGATGCGGTTGCCTGGGGAGAGGGCAGTAGCTTAGCCCAGGCACAGGAGGGAGAGAAGTGGGTAGCTCTGAAGGAGATTCTGGAGGTAGGCGGGTGGGGTTTTGTGCAAGGACAGGAAGTGAGGTGCCTCATGGCTTCTAGCCTGGTTCCCTAGCGGACACAGGGAGGGCCCAGGGTCAACATTTTGATCACATAGCACCAGTTCCCAGCAGTTCATGGGTGTAACGTCCCTGCCTGCTTCCTCCTGTTTGCCCACCCGTATTTCCTGTGCCTCGAATTTCCCAGCAGCAACCCCCCAGTCACCTTGGAAGGGAGAAGGCTGGAGGAAGATTCCCCACCCCAACAGCTGACCCAAAGGCAGGTGACCTCCCGGTCCTCCAGCCGCTGCCTCGCCTCGAGTCCTCTCCACCCGGCTGCCCGTCTCCGCCCCTCCTCCCATCTGGGTGAGTGTTTCTTCCTTAACTCCTTGGTTGTTGGACTTGCATAAAGTTCGATTTTCTGTCAGTTCTGGTTGTTGTTTGTTTTTAAATTGTTGCTGTCCCTCTTTTGGTTGTGCAAGGAGCCCAGTGTGTCTACCTATGCCTCCATCTTGGCCAGAAGTCTGTTCTAACGTGCACAGTTTTGATGCCTAATGAAGCTGTGTGTTTTTCATGTCTCTTGGTCATGTGTTTCATATTTTTCTTATTGATTCCTAAGATTTCTTATATATAAGTATTCTTTGGCCAGTGTTTCAAATATTATTTTTTAGAGGTTCTTGTTTAAGTTTTAAAAAATGTGTTTTGGTCATTGAATGTCAACTATTGGAGAAAAAATGAAGAAAAAGTGTTTTGGCCCAGAAGTTTAAAATTTTTACGTAGTAGAATTTATTAGTCTTTTAAAAAATTATCCCTGGCTGGTGTGGTTCAGTGGATTGAGTGCTGGCCTGTGAACCAAAGGGTTGTGGGTTCGATTCCCAGGCAGGGCACATGCCTGGGTTGCAGGCCAGGTCCCCAGTAGGGGGTGCGGGAGAGGCAACCACACATTGCTATTTCTCTCTCTCTCTCTCTCTCCCTCCTTTTCCTCCCTCTCTAAAAATAAATAAAAACAAAATCTTAAAAAAATACAAAGTTATTGAGACTTTTGGTAAATATTCATCTTTATTTTCCTCTATTGGTGTGCTATTGCTGCTTTTAGCTTTTAACTTTTTACCCATCTGAAATTTACTTGGTTTTGAGAGTTGAAGTGAAGGTCAAACTTAATGTTTTTCCGAATGATTCATCAGTTGTCCAGATCCATTTATTGAATAAGTAGCTTTTTGCATTCAGATTTGGGGGTCCTCACTTATGATACCAATAGTTATCTATATTTGAGTCTGTTAAAGGATTTTCTCTTCTCGTCTCTAAACCTGTCTTTCTTTGTAATCTGTAATATGGTGATATTGTCATAATATTTTTCCCATCCAGGACTATTTATCTGTTTAGTTTTATACATCCCTTAACAATGTTATGATTTCACTCATACTAAGTTATTATAGTTATTATCAATTATTTCCATGTTATACATAGTTTGGGCTGATGTTATAAAATGAGTCACTTCCTTGGTTACATTTTCTGGTGATGGTTGGTCTGTAGCAAAAGTTTTAATATTTACGCATTTACCTTGCATTCCATTACTGTCCCAAATTCCTATGTTTTTCAGTTAGATTTTTCTAGGTTCAATAACGTATCATCTGTAAATAAAGATGATTTCTTCTCCTTTTCTCTGGACGCCTCTTTGCCTTTTTGTTTTTCCTTGTCCCGCAGTGATGGTGAGAGCATTCACGTGCTCGTGGACAAGGATGACTGCGTTCTGACACTGGGGGCAGATTCTTTCCTCAGCTGTGACGTGGAGGCTGTGTTTCCCTGTTAATCATGACAGCAGTGGCTGCTAGACACTTGGTTTCTAGGAAAGTGTGATCTTTTCCCTCCACATGTAACAATTAATAGCAATAGTTACCATTTATTGCCAGGCACTTTTCTAAGCGTTTTGCAGAATTGTTTCACTTAAGTCTTTCAAATAGCCCTCAGAGGTAGGTACTATTGAATAGACATTTACACAGGGAAAAATACTTGTATTTAGAGAACCTTCTCCTCCTCCAAAACAGCCAATGGAATAATCGGAGTTTAAATGCAGGTCATGGAACTTGCAAGCCTGTGTGTTTAACTGCGTGCTGTCTCGCCTTCCTTCCCAGACAATAAAAACCTTCTTCCATCGCTGACTTAGTTTTGATGTGAGGGACAAATCTAGAGTTTATCAAAGAACTTCCTGCCTTCTTTGGAGACACATATGCACTATTTTTTTCTTTCACTTACTGAATTTTGTTTACAAGACTTCTGAATGTTCAGCAGAGTTCTGGTAAATAGAAAGAAGAAAGTCAAAGCTCTTGCCAATTTCAGTGGTGTAAACACTCCTGTCATGGCTGGTTGCAGGCTCCCAACGTGATACTGCTGAGCGGGGAGATGGGGAGGGACGAACTGCCAACCCCGGGTCCTGCTGCATTCCTGACACAAACCGCCGGGGGGGTGGTGGATTACTGCTTTAACATGTGCACGCACACGTACATCACCGGGCATGACTGGGTTGCTACCAACAGCCTCAGTGCGCTGTGCAGAGCCCTGTAAGCAGGAGCATCGATATTTTAGCAGCAAAAATGCTTGAATATTCACATTCTTTGTCATAAATACTGTAAAGAGGCTCACCACTTTGGATCCATTAGTTATCGACTTAGTTTTGGTGCCAAACTTACCCAAAAAATCCAGTTTGCAGAACTTTCTGATTTTCAGAATTGTGGACAAAAGTCTGTGAACTTGGGTTTTATTTATTTCTTTTTATCTATTTTTTTGAACTTGATCTTAAACTTTGTTTCTAGGTTGTCAGGTTTCTTTTTTAAAAAATATATTTTATTGATTATACTATTACAGTTGTTCTATTCCCCCCCTTCATTCCCCTCCACCTGCACACTCCCTCTCCCACCATTCTCCCCCCTTAGTTTATAATCACGTGTCTCAAGTTCTTTAGATTCTATATTTCCCCCACTATTCTTGCCCTCCCCCCTATCTATTTTCTACCTACCGTCTATGCTATTTTCTGTACCTTCTCCCCCCTTCTCCTCCTCCCACTCCCCTGTTGCTAACCCTCCATGTGTTCTTCATTTCTATGGTTCCACTCCTGATCTAGCTGTCCTCTAGGTTTACTTTTGTTTTGGGTGTGGTTGTTAATAACTGTGAGTTTGCTGTCCTTTCACTGTTAATATTTTTCATCTTCTTTTTCTTATATAAGTCCCTTTAGCGTTTCATATAATAAGGGCTTGGTGATGATGAACTCCTTGAACTTGACCTTATCTGAGAAGCACTTTATCTGTCCTTCCATTCTAAATGAAAGTTTTGCTGGATAGAGCAATCTTGGCTGTAGGTCTTTGGATTTCATGACTTGGAATACTTCTTTCCAGCCCCTTCTTGCCTGTAAGGTCTCTTTTGAGAAATCCACTGACAGTCTGATGGGTACTCCTTTGTAGGTGACTGTCCCCTTATCTCTTGCTGCTTCTAGGATTCTTTCCTTCATTTTAGTCTTGGCTAATGTAATTATGATGTGCCTTGGTGTGTTCCTTCTTGGGCCCAACTTCTTTGGCACTCTCTGAGCTTCCTGGATTTCCTGGAAGTCTATTTCCTTTGCCAGACTGGGGAAGTTCTCCTTTATTATTTGTTCAAATAAGTTTTCCACTTGTGGCTGTTTCTTTCCCCCTTCTGGTACCTCTATAATCCGATGTTGGAACGTTTAAAGATGTCTTGGAGCTTCCTAAGCCTCTCCTCATTTTTTTGAATTCTCATTTCTTCATTCCTTTCTGGTGGGATGTTTTGTTCTTCCTTCTGGTCCACTCCATTGATTTGAGTCCCAGTTTCCTTTCCATCGCTGTTGGTTTCCTGTGCATCTCCCTTCATTTCAATTAGTTTAGCCTTCATATGTTCCTCTAATTTGTGACTATAATCAACCAGTTCTGTGAGCATCCTGATAAACAGTGTCTTGAATTGTGCTTCTGAGAGGCTGGCAATTTCTCAGTCGCTGAGAGTTATCAGCTCTGGGACTTTGAGTTCTTCTTGCGCCATCTTTTGGGCTGTTCATGCCTGTTCCATAGCAGGATCAGAGCCCCAGGTCTTCACCAGAGCAGGGCAACTAAGTCCCTGGGTTGTGACGCTGTATGTGGGGGCGGGGTCAAAGAGGAGCAATGGCGTCCCATCTGCCGTCTCCCACCTTGGCTCCCACAGGCCGCAGCTGCCACCGTCACCGGGCCCACGCATTTCGTCCCACTGCACGCAAGTGTGCCACCGCCGTCAGCCCTCGCCCCCTGGGGCCTGCGTGGTCTGTCTCACTGTGCGCAAATGTGCAACCGTGGTCAGTCTGCCTCGCACCCTGACTGGGTCCGGGCCACTTGCGCGCCTAGGTCTGAGGATCTTTCCTGCCCAACACTGCTCTGCTGCTGGCTCCGCCCCTCTTACCGTCCCGTTGAATGGTTAGTTGTTGTAGGACTTCCGTATAATTCAATTTTCTGTTTTTTGGCTGTGTCTTTGTTCTCCAAACCTTTGTTGTATTCAAACTTGATTGTGGGAGAAGGCACAGTGTTTCCACCTATGCCTCCATCTTGGCAGAAGTCCAGGTTGTCAGGTTTCATATCAGGGTTGAAATATTTATAGAAGGATTGGGACATTTTCCATCTCTTTTGAAAATCTTCACTTGTTTCTTGAACTTCAGAAAGCTGAACAATGTCATAGCCATTTGGGATTGACCTTTTTGGGAGAGATTACTTTAGGTGATGTCCTTAGTTTTTTCTATCATTATTTATCCATCCAAGTGTTCTATTCTTTCTCGAGTTAATATTGGTAATGTACATGTTTATAGAAAGCTCATTTTCACTGAGATTATAAAAAATTCAGAAAAGAGTTGCATATAATTTTTAAAAAATTTATAGACCCTGTCTTTACCTGTATTTATAGACTTCTTCTGTTTCTGGTTTTAGATAATTGCGCATGCTTCCTTTCTTTGTTCCTTAACAAACTGGCCAGAGGTGTGGCTGTTCAGCCTCCGAGTCCTGTTCTTTTCTGCTGTGCTCAAACGGGTGAGGAGCTACTCTGTCACCCACGGTGAGCTTCCCCAGTTTGTTCCCTTTCTCCCCGACTTCTTGAGTTGAATGCTTCAGAAGTTCTTTTATTTCTCCAATAGAAGTGCACAGTGGAGGAAGGTGTTTATTTCATGAAATGCAGGAGAGACAAGAGTCAGGGGAAGTGAACTGGAAGCCGGGTTTTGATGGATGAGTAAGGGTTTCCTAGTGGAGACGTTCTGTCTGGTTGAGACAGCAGCCAGAGGGGCGAAGGACCAGCTGTTGTCTAGAAATGACCCCTGGCATGGTGCACTTGAATGGACAAAGGAATAGCGTTTGTAATAATGTACGTATTTGTTATATTTATAATATAATCAATATCTTTACTATACAATGTAATGAATCACAGTTTAGTGAACACGGCTTTTTCCCGGAGCTGATGGCTGGTGCAGAAAGACCTGATTTGGCTGGAATGTAAGGACCTGGAGAGAATGTGGTGGGTCAGCAGCAGGACACCCTGAGGGGCCACTGGGAGTCCTGGGAGTGGCGACACACACGGAGTCTAATGGATTTAGGGTAAAGCAAAGCCCCTGGGCAGCAGTGCTGAGAATGGGCAGTAGGGGGCGGGAGGGGAAGCTGGGTGGTACGGGTGGAAAGCTGAGGCTCTAGAGAGAGGAGAACCTACTTTAGACTCTGTTGTTTTTACCGCTATTGGCTTGTTGAGGCATCACCAGTATATAATAAACTGCACATTTTCACCGTAAAAAATTGGATTCGTTCTGACACATTTGTACACCCGTGAAACTTTATCATGAGATAAAGTAAGATAGAGGGACGCCAGCCTAACCCTAACCCTAACCCAAGTTTCCGATTGCCTCTTGTTCCTACAACTTTCCTTCCCTTCCATTTCTCTCCTCTCACCCCCCACAGTTAAAAACAAGATAAACCACTGACATGCTTTCCATCACTACAGACTAATTTGCATTTCCCAGTATTTTATATAAATGGAATCAAACCATATATACACTTCCTTTTTTTTTTTTTTTTTGGTCTGAGCATGTGGTATGCTTACTCAATGTGATGATGTCGAGATTGCGCCATGGGGTCTGTTGTGTCCACATTTGTTGCTTTTCTTTTTCCTGCGAAGGGACGCCCATCTTGCAGGTGAGCCAAAATTTGTTTACTGGGAGTCTCTGCAGTTGGGGGTAACTGTAAACAGAGCTCTGAACGCTGATGTGCAAATGTCTGTGTGGACATGTGCTTTCATACAGGGACTTTTTCTGCAGCCTGGCCAGAGACTTGGCGGCAGGAGTCGGGCCTCTGATGGCGATGGGAGAACCATCCAGAGTGGCTGCTTTGAAGGGGACTGAAGCGTCCTTGTTCTATGTGCAGTGTTTCTTGTATCTGGCATCTTTTTCAATAAAGTCAGTATTTTTTCATTTTAAATGGCTAGATACCTTCTGGACAGACCTTATATACTCAAATAAATAAATAAGTAAGTAAATAAGAGCCATAAATCTTCCCCAAATGGTATCATATCATGCATACTTTTCTGCAATTTCTTTTCAACCTAGAAATAGATTGAAAACAGACCTTCATGTTTATCTTTCCATGTCGTGACCTGGAAAACAGGCAGGATATTCCACAGCAAGGTTTGGCATACTTTTTCTTAAAGGGCCAAAGAGTACATTTTTTGGCTTTATAGATTAAGTGGTATCTGATGCAACTACTCAGCTCTGCTGTCGTGTTGGAAAAGCAGCCACCAACACTATATGAACGAATGGACATAACTCTGTGCCAGTGAAACTTTATTTACTAAAACTGGCCTTTGTCCTGTGGCTTCCTTGCATCCCCGTGCATCAGCTGGGAACCTCCCTCCGCTTTACAAATGTAGAACCTGAGGGCTAGAAAGACATGGTCACAGAAGTGAACAGGAGAGAATGGGAACATTGGGGTTTGTTTGCTACAGTGGCCAGCGTCATCCTAATGGGGCGGTTCCCAGGGACATGGGCGATATCTGGAGACACTGTCGGCTGCCTCACCGGGTAGGTGCTGCTGGCATCTGTGAATAACACCCTACATGGCACAGGATGGCCTCTGAGTAAGGAATTATCCAGCCCATAATGTCCACAGAAACCTTGTGCTAGCTTAACGAACTCCCCTCTTACAATCATTTTACCTATTTATTTTTTTCTCCACCATTGAGCAAATTCACATTTCTCAGCCAAGGAGCGAGAAGGGGCTTTCTGGTCAGGGCAAACCGGGTGTGGGAATTGCTCAGCATGGAGTCGGCTTATCATTTACTGATTGTGTTGGCCTTGCCTGACGGGTGGGCAGAGCATGTGACCTCAAAACAGACCTTTTGGAATGAGCACAAGCAGCAAGTTCAGACGGATCTACTCCTCAGACTTCAAGGTCAGGTTACCTTGGAGAAGGGTGAGGCTGATGCTGAGTTCTAGGAGTTTTATTGGCTGTTGACAAGCTGGTGGTGATGATGGGAAATTATTATTTTACTACTGGTGCTGATTGTGATGCTCCACCTTTCAAGGTCTAGCCCTGAGGACTTCTTTGCTGTCTGTCAGCATGCTGAGCTCAGTCCTGCCTCAGGGCCTTTGCACATGCTGCAACCAGTCTTCTAGGTGCCCACATGATTTCTTCCTTGAGTCCTTCAGGTCTCTGCTTTAATGCCACCTCATCAGAGGTGAGACATTTGAATGAGACAGAGGGGCATGTACAGGTAAGGCAAAGCAAATCTGCAAGCAGCTGTTTCTATTTCTTTTAAGAGGAAAGAGAATGGACTCCCCCTTTTTGTGGAAATGTGTTAGAGCTGAACTGTGTCTGCTCAGATTTGTGTGTTGTAGCCCTAACCCTTAGTACCTCACAGTGTGGTTGTATTTGGAGACTGGCCCGTTAGTGAGATAATTAGGTTAAAATGAACCCATGAGGGTGGGTGCTAATTTAAAATGACTGAGGTCCCCATAAGGAGAGATTAGTACACACAGAGAGACACCAGAGATGTGTCTGCAAGCCAAGAAGAGAAGCCTCAGGAGAAACTGACTCAACCTGCACTTGACCGTGGATGTCTGGCTGCTCAGCCAGTGGCACCGGGTCACAGCAGCCCAAGCTGACCAACACAGGACATAGCCCCGTTGGTACCCATGTCTGTGCACTCCAGCTGCCACCCTTGTCACATCAGAGCCTGGCAGGGCCCTGTGTCACAGAGGGGGACCTTCAAGCTTAGAGAGGTGGACAGCCTCTCATTCAGGCAGGATGTGGCAGAGCTGGGGCAGGCTGCCTCCGTTTGGGGCCACAGAGTTGGGCAGGGGTGGAGTGGTGAAGGTCAGAGGCCCAGGACTGCAGGCTGGCTGAGGGATGCCATCCTGAGGGTGTGGTAGGGTGGGACTCACCTCGGGAAGGGCTGGCCCCAGACAGGAACAAAGTGCCTCTGGGGAGGAAGGAAGGCGAGGTGGATGGGTGTGGATGGAGGTTTGGTACAGATGGTGAGGGCACGGCATGGACCCTATGACTTCTTTTCCTTTCAGGAGTGGAGAGGAGGTCGCCAGCTGGGTGTGTGTGGGATGGACCTGGGAGCCTGTGGGTGTTGAGGAGAACTGGGAAGGGCCATGAATCCGCCTGTGGGGAGCAAATGAGAGACAACTGAAGAGGGACTAGGAGAAGCATGTTCCTGGGGCCTGGAGACCCCATACGGAAGCCAGGTGGCCGCGTCTGACATGTGTCAGTCAGCTGGAGCCTGTCTCAGGCCGCCTGCGGCCCGGAGACGTGCAGGGATTGAGCCCACAGGAGGAAGGGTGATGCCCCGGTGATTAGGACCGTGAGCTGCAGCTGTTCTGGAAGCAGATGCTGAAAAGGGGTCAGGGTGCAATGTGTGTGTTAGGGCAGACCACCAGATTTCAAAAATAATGCATTTTGGGAGAAGGGTTGGATGTCGTCTCCAAAAAAGACATATGAGGGCCAAGCAGCATTTGAAAAGATAGCCAACATCACTGGTCTTTAGGCAAATGCACATCTAAGCCATACTGAGATACCACCTCATACCCATTAGAGTGGCTATTATTGAAAACAAAAGAAAAATGAAAAATAGCAATGCTGGCCAGGATGTGGGGAAACTGGAACACTTGTGCGAATGTGAAGTGGTACAGAAGTTGAGGACAACAGCTTGTCGGTGCCTCAGAAAGTTAAATAAAGGGTTACCATCTGACCCAGGCATTGGACCTCTGGGTATAGTCTCAAAAGAACTGAAAGTGATGTTTATTTTATTTTATTTTAATATATTTTATTGATTATGCTATTACAGTTGTCCCATTTCCCCTCCCTTTATTCCTCTCCACCCTGCACGCCCCCTCCCACCAGCATTCCCCCATTTTTGGTTCATGTCCATGATCATACATGCAAGTTCTCTGGCTTCTACATTTCCTATACTATTCTTAACCTCCCCCTGTCTGTTTTGTACCTACCATCTATGCTACTTATTCTCTGTACCTTTCCCCCCCTCTCTCCTCCCCCTCCCACTCCCCTGCTGATAACCTTCCACTCAATCTCCATTTCTGTGATTCTGTTCCTGTTCTAGTTGTTTGCTTAGTTTGTTTTTGTTTTTGCTCTAGATTTGCTTGTTAATAGCTGTGAGTTTGTTGTCATTTTGCTGTTCATATTTTTTATCTTCTTCTTCTTAGATAAGTCCCTTTAACATTTCATATGATAAGGGCTTGATGATAATGAACTCCTTTAACTTGACCTTGTCAAGGTCAAGTGTTTCTTCTTTAGCTCCTTGGTTGTCAGACTTTCATGCAGTTCGATTTTGTCAGTTCTGGTTGTTTTTTGTTTTTAAACTTGTTGTTGACCTTCTTTTGCTTGTGCAAGGAGGCACAGTGTGTCTACCTACACCTCCATCTTGACCAGAAGTCCTTAAAAATTTGAAAATGGTGTTTAAACAAAGCACTATACCCACATGCTTACAGCAGCACTATTCACAAAAACCAGATTGTGGAAACAACCCAAATGTCCATTAACCAATGAGTGGATGCCCAAAATGTGGTCTGTCCAGACAATGGAATATCGCTGGACCACAAAAAGGAGTGAAGCACTGACACTCGCTACAAATGTTTTTCTTGTTTTTGAAAATATTTTTATTGAGTGGACTGGGGCGACGTTAGCTAATAAAATCATGTAGGTTTCAGGTGTACAATTCTGCAGTGTGTCACCTGTATATTGTAGTGTGTGTTCGCCGCCCCAAGTCAAATCTCCTTCTGTCGCCGTTCATCCCCTCTCCACCCCCTGCTGCCTCCCCCACCCCATTTCCCTCTGCTAATCACCAAGCTGTCGTCTGTGTCTGCAAGGTGGTTTCTTGTTTTTTGGAAGGACTTAGGATAATGGAAGTGATAGAAGAAGCTGCAGAAGTGAGCCAAGGTAGGGCTGCTGTTAGTTCGTGGGAAGTCCGAGAAGAGGGGCCTTGGAGACAGGTTCTGGGGGTCAGCCCTGGATGAGCTGCTGCTGCCCACTGCGCCCTGGTTGCAAGTCCAGTGGGGACCCTTAGGGTTTAGGGGGTGTGTGTCCGTGGGGGAGGAAAAGGGGAGAGGGTCCCAGAAAGGGGAGTGGGCCAATTTTTTTTTTGCTTAATCTCTTCATCTTTTTCACCTAGTCCCCCAACCCCCTCCCCTCTGACAGTCTGCTCTCTGTATCTGTGAGTCTGCTTCTGTTTGGTTTGTTTTGTTCATTAGATTCCACATATGAGTGAGATCACATGGTACTTGTCTTTCCACAACTGGATTATCTCACTGAGCATAATGCTCTCTGGGTCTGTCCACGCTGTCGTAAAGGGTAAGAGTTCCTTCTTTTTTATGGCTGAGTAGTACCTAATTGTGTAAATGTACCACAGCTTTCTCATTCACTCATCTACTGATGGGCACTGGGGCTGCTTCCAGACCTCAGTGATTGTAAATAACACTGCAACAAACATTGGGGTACATGTATTCTTTTGAATCAATGTTTTGGGGTTCTTCAGATAAATACTTCAAAGCAGGATCACTGGGTCAGAGGCAGATACATTTAAAATTTTTTTGCAGTATCTCCCTACTGCTTTCCACAGTGGCTCACCAATCTGCATTCCCACCAACAGTGCACTAGGGCCTCCTTTCTCCACGTCCTCTCCAGCACTTGTTGTTTGTTAATTTATTGATGGTGGCCATTCTGACAGGTGTGAGGTGATATCTCAACATGGGTAAATCTCGAAAACATGGTGGTCAATGAGAGAAGCCATACACAAATGCCATATGGTTCATGGTTCTATTTGCATGAGATATCCAGAATAGGTAAATCTATAGACACAGAATGTCAATTCATGTTGCCAAGAAGAAGAAGAAGGTGGGCGTGGGTGGCTGCTTCATGGGCACGGGATTGCTTTTTGGAGGTGTTAAAATGTTCTGGAACTAGTTGTAATAGTTGTATAACATTGTAAGTGTACTAAATATAACTGAATTGTTCATTTTAAAATGGTTTTCTACATGAATTTCATCTCAGTTTCAACCCTAAACCTAAACCTAATCCTAATCCTAGCTCCAACCTTAACACTAACCCTAAACCTAACTTTAATCCAAATTCTAACTCCAGCACTTACCCTAACCCTGAGTAGAACTTAGACCCAAACCCTAACCTCAAAGCCATCTCTAACCATAGCCCTAACCAGAACTCTAATCATAAACTCAACCCTACCCCTACCCCTAACACTAACCCTACTCAAAACCTAACCATAAGACAAAACTTCAAGTTCAACCAAGTCCTAAGTATAACTATTACCCAAAACCTAACTCTAGCCTTAATTGAAACTCAAACCCTAAACTCAAACTAGTACTATGACTAAATGTAACTGTAATCATAGAGTCAGCCATGCCCCTCATGCTAACCCTAACTCTAACCCTAACTGATCCTCACCGTAACACTGATCTTAATTTTAAAATATAGGCACTACACAACACACACACGTATTTATATACATACAAATACACCATATACATATACACACATAAATGGACACACACACATATGCATACATATACACATACAGACATATATGTAATGATTTCAGTGTTCACCCAGCCTTATGAGGTATGACTCATATTATGCAGATTAAAACATTTATTTTTGGTTCTGAAGTGATCAATACATGACATCATATTAGTTTCAGGTGTGCCGCCCAATGGTTTAGTATTTGTGTGCTGTGAGATGCTTGCCGAGTAATTCTAGTCAATACTCAGCACCTTATATGGTCACAGTTGTTTTCTCGTGATCAGGCCTTTAAACCCTGCTCTGTAGCAGCTTCTGCCCGTGCACGTGCGTTGTTGGCCGTGGTCGCCCGGCCCTGCCTGGCGCCCTGGGGCCCGTGTGTTCATCGCCAGGAGGTCTGTCCCTTCTGCCCACCTCCACCCATTTCCCTGCCCCTCGCCCCCTGCCACTCACAACCACCAATCCACTCTCTGGATCTGTGAGCTCAGGTTTGTTTTATTTTGTTTTTTTTTAGCTGCTTCTTATAATGGTATCATATAGTATCTGTTTTTCTCTGTCTGACTTATTTCACTCAGTACAATGCCCTCTAGGTCTATCCATGTTCTCATAATGGGAGGCGTTGCCTTCTTTTTTTAGGGCAGAAAATATTCCACTGTGTGTATACTACATGTTCTTTATCTGTTCACCTGCTGATGACTTTGGGGTTATTTCCACATTTTGGCAATTGTGAGTAATTCTGCAGGGATCACAAGGGTGCAGATATCTCTTCCAGAGAGCATTTTCATTTCCTTTGACGAAATACTGGGAACAATAGTACTGGCTCACACACTGTTTGTTTCTACTTTTCTCAGGAAACTTCAGGCTGTTTGTTTCCCACAGTGGCTGTGCCATTTCACAACCCCAGCATGAGTGGGCGAGGGCTCCCTTTTCTCCACATCCTCACCAGCACTTGGCATTTCTTGTCTTTTTCGATAATTAACTCAGAATTTTAAATCAGAATATAGTTTCTAGAAGTCAGCTCCTTACTCACCCTTCCACTTAATTACCTGTGCCCTTCAAGGGGAGTCTATAAACCTTGCTGGTGAGAATTGGTGTGCAAGCATTCGAAGGGGTAAAAAGTGCCAAGCAGATGAGTTGTTTTCTTATAAGTTCTAGATTTCACATCACACACATACCAGCATCTGGAGCCACTACCAGTGTGTTTGAAATTTGTCTGAGTAGATACGCTTCTAATAGCTGGGAAGCATCTTCA
The DNA here is from genome assembly GCF_014824575.4 of Sturnira hondurensis. Classification (NCBI taxonomy): domain Eukaryota; kingdom Metazoa; phylum Chordata; class Mammalia; order Chiroptera; family Phyllostomidae; genus Sturnira; species Sturnira hondurensis. Next base: position 258,260 of record NW_028077960.1, read on the forward strand.
TGTTGGTGCAGCTGGCCGTGGTTCTGTTTAGTGTGCTCCACCAGCTACATGGAGTTCGCAGTGCCTACTTGTCACCACATACCTCTGGTGCTTAATTCTGTCCCGTTGAAATGTCTGCAGCATAATTGTGATCTCTAATGTGGCGGTGGTCTCCATTGCCCAGGATGGCTACTGGTTTAATTCTTATGGACTTACTCTGTAATTAGAGATGGTGGCAGAATTAGTGTCATAGGTGATACACTTTTGAGTCCTGGTGTTTTCTTTTTCCAAACTGGTGGTGGTGGCATTACTGTAAGAGCAGCGGACAAGAGGACACCAGGTTTCCCTCCTTTCCAGCAGGTGGCCACACCACGAGGCAGTCCCCGGTGGCATGCCACTCTTCTTGGCCATCTCGTGTGTGATATTTTTAATATCGGATCGCATTCCAGTGTTTCATTTTGTTCACAGCTCTTGCTGCTATCTGCAATTATCTTTATTATCGCTTCCCTGCCCCCTGCCCTCATGTTTAAGGCTTGTTTTCTCCACTGCATCTGACAAACGAGGCAGAGATCTTCTTCCCTTTACCTAAGGCCACAGGCGCCAGTGCAGTGGGTGGAATAATTGCCCCTCCACAGATGTCCACATCTTAATCCCTGCAACCTGTAACTGTGTTAGGTTATAGAGGGAAGGGGAATTCAGGTAGTGAGTTGGCTGACCTTGAGATGGGGAGATTATCTGGCATTATCTGGATGAGTTTGGTCCTATCACAAGCTCCTCAAATGTGGAAGAAAGAGGCAGGAGAAAGAGGGACTAGAGGGACGGCCTTGTGCGATGTACTCAGCCTGTTGCTGCCAGTTGTGAAGATGGAGGAAGGATCCATGGGCTAAGGAATGCAGGTGGCCTCCAGAAGCTGGAAAAGGTGAGGAATTTTTTCCCCTATAGTGTCCAGAAGGAATGTAGCCCTGCCAACTCCTTGGTTTTCATGTAGCAAGACAGTTTTTAACTTTGGATCTCCTGAACTGAAAGAAATATAAGAAATGTGTTGTTTTAAGCTCCAGTTTGTTACAGTAGTGATAGGTAATGGACACACCCAACTTGGCTCTGGGGAAATGTTCAGTAAACATTTGTTAAATGAATGATCAGAATGGCGACCTCCGGACAGGGGCTGGAGAAGACAGAGTAACTTTTAAGTTAGAGAGGCTATAAGGCAGCCAGGAGTTGGGGGTAGGCCTCCGAGTCAGTGGGGAATGCCTGGGTCAGGCAACGAGTGTGAGGGGGCGTGGATTTCAAGGTCAGAGCCAGCTGATGCCCGAATCCCAGAAACACTTGGGAAAGAACACAGGGTTCCCTCCCAGTGCTGTTTCCATGGTATCCCGGGGATGGTGTTTGCTGAGGGGTCCAAGACATTCTTCCATTTCTCTCTCTTTTTTTTAAAGATTTTATTTATTTGTCTTTAGAGGGGAAGGGAAGGAGAGAAGGAGAGAAATATCAATGTATGGTTGCCTCTCGTGAGTCCCAGGCTGGGAACTGGCCTGCAACCCAGGCGTGTGCCTGGACTGGGAATCGAACCGCAATCATGTGGTTCACAGGCCCACGCTCAATCCACCGAGCTACACCAGCCAGGGCTTCTCTTCCATTTCTTTTTCTTTTTCTTTTTTTTAAAATATTTTATTCATTTATTTCTAGAGAGAGGGAAAAGGAAGGAGAAAGAGTGGGAGAGAAATATCAATGTATGGTTGCCTCTCATGAGTCCCCTGCTGGGAACTGGCCTGCAACCCAGGCCTGTGCCCTGACTGGGAATCGAACCGGCGGCCCTTTGCTTCACAGGCCCGTGCTCAATCCACTGAGCTACACCAGCCAGGGCTCTTCCATTTCTTTTTAAAAAATTATTTTAAAATTAAAAAAAATCCTAGCCCTGGCTGGTGTTTAAACCATTTTTAAGTATGTTCAGCAGCATTAAATACAGTTGTGACATTGTGTGACCAGCACCACCATCTGTCTCTGGAACTTTTCTTTATGTTTATTGAAGTACAATTGACAAATAAAATCGCAGTGCATGTTTAAAGTGGTGATTAGACCTACATCTGCTTTGTGGAATAACCACCATCAGGTTAGTTAACACACCCGTTAACTCATGCATTGTGTGTGTGTGTGTGTGTGTGTGTGTGTGTGTGTGTGGCGAGATGCTCGTGTTCTACTCCCTTAGCAGATTCCCAGAATTTTTTTTTACTCTGAACTGAAATCCTCTGCGGTTAAACAGCATCCCTTTATCCCCTCTCTTCAGCCCCTGGTAACTTGGTAACGTCTAATGGATTCTCTCCCTGTGAATGTGACTATTGTAGATACTGGAAAGAAGTGCAATAATACCATACTTACCCTTTTGTGTCTGGCCTGTTTCACTGAGCATGATATCTTCAGGGTCCATTTACATTATAGCAGATGTCTGAATTTCCTTTCTTTTAAAAGCTGAGTAATATTTCAGGGTGTAGACGGGCCACATTGTGTCTGTCCATCATCTGCCAGGAGACATGCAAGCTGTGTCTACTGTTCGGCTGTTGTGACTAATACTGCTGTGAGCACGGGTATAAAAACACCTGCTTTCAGTTTTTTGGGGGTGGGGGTGGGGGAGCATATATCTAACAGTGGAATGGCTGGAATGTGTGGGAATCTCTGTGTTTTTGTTTCCTTTAAAAAAAAAACCCAACAACTGACAAGTACGTCAGATAAATTGTGGCGCCCACCCAAGTTGTTTTCTCGGGTGGAGAGTGGAACCGAACACTTGACCCCTTGGCAGTGTTTTTCTCGTGGAAACAGTCCCTTCGCACCATGTGACCGTGCTATCTTCCCTTCTTATCAGCTTGCAAACACACCTTATGTGCAAGAGATACGAATTTCTTTATCCTGTTTGTTGAATATATTTGCCCATTCTCTTGCTTGCGTTTCTATTTTGGTCATTTCTCTCTGGATAGGTAGATATTTTTATTTTCATGGAGTGGAATCTTGATGCTGTAACTATTTCTTTGGTGACTTGATGACAAATGCTCTCTTGGAAGATGGATTCTTATTCCATTCTATATCCTCCTAAGTTGTTCTGGGAGAATAGAGCTATTATTAATTTTTAACTTAGCAAAATTTTTAATTTAACAAATTATAGTTAAATGTTCTTTGAGATCTATTCATTAAAAACTCTAAATTTCCCTCTCAGATTATCAGGCAATTATCCCACTCCTTTTTGTTGAATGATAGTGTTAGAGAAAAATTTCTCATTCTAAATTACTGGAAGGTACTTAAAAAAATAAATTACTAGATTCAAGAGGGTGGCAGAGTAGGTGGATGTTATACTCACTGCCTCCCAGGACCAAACTGGAATTACGATGAAAATATAGAGCAACCCACCTGAAAAACCAACTGAAGACAAGCTGAAGAGAAGTCTCATAACCAAGGATTTAAGAAGAAGCCAGGTCATGGCGGGTGGGACAGGCCGAGATGAGAGAAGGGCTGGCCCCACTCCCATGGCCGGCAGCTCAGATTCTGGAGGGATATCTCAGCTGCAGAGGTTCCCCCGACAAGCATGGGGTCTCAACTCCACGCCAGTCTTCCCAGCCCAGAGCATCAGAGCAGGGAAGAGGTGCCCACATACTACCTGGCTGTGAAAATCAGTGGGGATTCTTTCCACAAGGGAGAGATGGGAATCTGGGTGAGACATACCCTCTTAAAGGGCCAGTGCACAAAATTTCATTAGCCGCCACTTACCCTGGACTCTGGTGGAGTGGAGTTGAGTCTCCTGAGGAGAGATGGAGGTTTGTGGCTCTGCGGAGAGGGGTGGAGGGGCAGCCACAAGGATCCCTGTGGTGAGCTCTCTCCCACACCACAGATGCCATCTTGCTTGGCTGGAGCACCCTCCTCCATGCAGCATCAGCCTGGGGAAATGCAACAGCCTCATTCTCTGGGCTCCCTGTTGCACCTGCCCATAGAGCTTGGGCCCTGTAAGGAGTCAGCTGCCTGGGCCAGGGTGTGGAGGTCTGGGCAGACTCCAGGGGTGTCCATGACTAAGTTGTGTGGCTTTGGGGTGGGGACATTCCTCACACTTTCCTGTGAACTTGACCCACAGCACATCCCCTTCGAGGGAGATCCACTGGTTCCACCTCCCCAAGTCCTGGCGGCTCCGCCCTGCTGAGGTCTGGGAAGAATCTGGGACAGCCTGAATTGTGTGGCTCCGGGGTGGGGGGTCACTGTTCCCACTTCCCCCAGGCCTGACGGACACCTCCTACTTGTGGGAGATCTACTAGCCCCATGCTCTGGACTGTCTCTGCTGAGCTTGGACAGACTCTGGGACAGACTGAATTGTGTGGCTCTGGTACACAGTCATTTTTTTCCCTCACATGCCCAGCTGGTGCAGAGCCCTCCCTTCACAGGGCCAGATCTTGGTCTTTTTGGGCCAGATAAACTCTGCTGGTCTCACGGGATTCCCTGAGACTTGGCCCCACCACAAAGGTGTGCAAACACCCAGCGGGTGGCAGCTAGACTTGGTGTACCTTGGACGTTGGCTGAGTCCACTCATACCCAGCACTGGCACCGTGTTTGAACCTGTTTCAGTCTGGTGAACACCTCTTGGCCCCCTCTGGTGTCTCACTGAGGACCTGCCTTTGACAACTTGACTACAGCCAGTGACTGAGTGTGACAGGCAGAGGCAGCAGGGGTGGATCCTAGGGTGCATTGGGACTTTTGCTGATCTACCTTAGGGCATAGTGCAGGTAAAAGCCAGCCTTGGTGTGCCTCTTGGTCCTCTCTATGCACACCCATACCCAGCAGAGGCAGCCAAAAACTGTAGATCATTGTGTAGCTCCAAACAGGTTGCCCAGAGTTAGTCGCAGGCAGTATCTGACATTGGATCGCCCCAGAGTCCCTCCCAGTAGGTCCAGAACCAACTCGCCCAGTGGCCAGCTTCAGACCACATCAGAGCAGGGTCCAGTTAGCTCCACAAGCAGCATCTTTATGGAAAATCTCAGCAGGCACCAGATCCTGCAGAGGCAAATTCTGCTCCACGTGGTCAGCACCTGCACAACAGCTCATGCAACCTGGTCAGTGATGATCAGCCAGCTTGAGGGTCGACCTCATGCATAAATAGGCCACTAGCAATAAAGACTCAATTACAACAGGAGGACCCACATAACCCACACAAGGGACATTTCTAGAATACTCAGCTGAGGTGATCAAGGAGACTGTGCCACTGGACTTCACAGGATGCCTAGTACAGAAGTCTGCCCTATGGAGACTGGGAGTCACAGCAGATCTACCTAATACATAAAACAAACACAAAGAGACAGCCCGGTGGTGAGAGAAAGCAACCTGCCTCAAATAAAAGAACAGAAGAAATCTCCAGAAAAAGAGCTAAAATCAAAGGAAGCAAGCAATTTATCAGATATGGAGTTTTTAAAAAATATTTCTAAAGAGCCTTAAGGATCTCAATGAGAATTACAACAACATGAAAAAGGATATAGAAGCCATTAAAAAAAAACCCAATCAGAAGTGAAGAACTCAATATCCAAAATTAAGAATACACTGGAAGAAGTAAACAGTAGGTTGGATGAATCAGAGGATGGATTCAGCAATTTGGAAGACAAAAGTAGCAGAAAATACCCAATTGGAGCAGCCAAATAAAAAATATAAAAAAAGTAAGGAGAGTTAAGGGACCTTTGGGACAACATGAAGTGAAACAACATTTGCATCATAGAAGAACCAGAAAAAGAAGAGATAGAAGACGGGATTGAGAACCTATTTGAAGAAATAATGACTGAAAATCTCTCTAACCTGGGGAAAGAAAAAGACATACAAGTCCAGGAAGTGCAGAGAGTCCCAGACAAGCTGAACTCATAGAAGCACACACCAACACACATCATAATTAAAATGGCAAATTTTAAGACAAAGAGAAAAACTAAAAGGCAGCAAGAGAAAGACAGTTACCTACAAAAGAGCTCTTCCAACAGAAACATTTCAGGCCAGAGGGGTTTGCACGTGAAAGGGTCAGGCCAGCTTTCTGACCTGCCTGACTGCTCATGATTCGGTTATCCCGACTCGCTTGGTAGCTCGCAGCTTCATCAGAACTTTCTCCCATCTTGCATAATAGACACCTGGTACCAGCCACAATGGCCAGTGGTCACACTGACCTTCCTGCACCTGGGAGTAGCCCAGCCCTTTACCTAACCCATGGTCCTGACTCACATCCTAAAACTCTGAGGCAACAGTCCGGAAGAACAAGAAACTAATCCCTACTTTATTCCCCCACGACACCATGCTTTTTCTTTAAAAAACCCCATTCCCGCCTCCCTCAGCTGCTGCAGTCTGCTTGGACTCTGCTTGCGTGTAGTGCGGCTCCAAACAAGGGCGTTTGGATCAGACTACCCGACTCCTCCCATCTCTATCTCTTGTGCATTTCTGACCATGTGGAATATTCAAAGGGATGAAAAACAAGGACCTATAACTGAGACTGCTTCAGAATTTAGGCTATCATTTAGAATTGAAGGACATCTAAAGAGCTTCCAGACAAGAAAAAAACTAAAGGACCTTGGCTTTTTTTTTTACAAGAATTGCTGAAAGGTCTTCTCAAAGAAGAAGAGGAAGAAGAAGAAGAAAAAGAAGGAGGAGAAGATGTAAAAGAACTTAGTTAATAGAATAAAATGGCAATAAATACACACCTATCAATAATTACTTTAAATGTAAATGGCTTAAATACTCCAATCGAAAGACATAAAGTAGCTAAACTGATAAGAAAACAAGACCCATGTATATGCTACCTACAAGAGACCCACCTCAGAACAGAAGATATACACAGACTAAAAGTAAAAAGATAGAAAAATATATTTCATGCAAATGTAAATGAAAAAGAGCTGAGGTAGTAATACTTATATCTGAAAAAAACAGACTTTAAAGCAAAAACTATAATAAAAGACAAAGAAGGACACTACACAATGATAAAGGAGCGATCCAACAAAAGGAGATAACCCTTGTAAACATTTATGCACCCAACATAGGAGCACCTAAATATGTAAGACACATGTTTATGGACATAAAGGGAGAGATTGAAGGTAATACAGACAGAGTAGGGGATTTTACTACCCAATTGACATCAATGGATAGGCCTCCCGGAAAGAAAACCACCAAGGAGACAGAGGTCTTAAATGACAGACTAGATCAAATGGATTTAATTGATATCTCCAGAGCATTTCACCCCAAAGTAGCAGAACATACATTCTTTTCAAATGCACATGGAACATTTTCTAGATAGACCACATGTTAGGAGACAAAACAAGTCTCAATAAATTTAAGAAGACTGAAATCATATTAAGCATCTTCTTTGACCATAATGTTATGAGACTAGACATTGGTTACCAGAAAAAAACCCTGAAAAACACACAAAGACATGAAATCTAAATAACGTGTTACTAAACAGTGAATGGGTAAACAATGAGATCAAAGAAGAAATGAAAAATACCTTGAAACAAATAAAAATAAGAACACAACACCCCAAAATCGAAGGGACACAAGGAAAGCACTCCCAAGAGGGTAATTCATAGCATTACAGCCTACCTTGGGGAACAAGAAAAATTTCAAATAAACAGTCAAAACTTATACTTAAAAATGGAAGCAGAAAAAGAAAAACAAACAAGGACCATAGTGAGTTGGAAAAAGGAAACAATAAAGATCAGAGCAGAAATGAATGAAATACAATCTAGAAAAAATAGTACAAGAAAAAAGGATAGAAGGCTCAAATAAATAAAAACAGAAATGAAAGTGGAGAAGTAAGAATTGACACCAAAGAAATGCAAATGGTTGTAAGAAAATGTTACAAACAATAACTGTATGCCAAAAAAATTGGACAATCTGGACAAAATGGATAAATTTCTAGACGTATACAACCTCCCAAAACTGAGTTAGGAAGAACCAGAGAATCTGAATAGACAGAGTACACCTAGTGAAATTGAAGCAGTAATTAAAAAAACTCCCAACAAACAAAAAGCCTGGGCTGGATGGTTTCATGGGTGAATTTTACCAAACATTAAAAAAACTAACACCTATGCATCTCAGACTATTCCAAAAAATTCAAGAGAAGAGAAGACTCCCAGGCTAATTTTATGAGCCCAGCATTATCCTAATTTCGAAACCAAATAAAGACACTGCAAAGAAAGAATGTTATAGGCCAATAGCCCTGATGAATGTAGATGCTAAAATTTTCAAAATAATAGCAAAATATTAGCAAACCAGATCCAGCAATACATTGAAAAGATCATACACCATAATAAACTGGATTTATACCAGAGATGCAAGCTTGGTTCGTATCCTCAAATTAATAAATGTGATACATTACATAATCAAACTGGATAAAAACCACAGGATCATATCAATAGGTTAAGACATATAATTTGATAAAACCCAGCACTCATTTATGGTAAAATCTCTCATAAAGTGGGAATAAAGGGAACATACCTCAATGTAATAAAGATCACAGCCAACATCATACTCAATAGGGAAAAATTATAAGCATTTCTCTACAAAGTGAGAACAAGATGGGGATGTCTATCTTCACCGCTCTTATTCGACATAGTACTGCAAGTCCAGCCTCAGCAATCAGACAAGAAGAAGAAATAAAAGGCATCCAAATTGGAAAGGAAGAAGTAAAACCGCCATTATTTACAGGTGACATGATATTGTATATAGAGAACCCTAAAAATTCCACAAAACCCCCTGCCAGAACTGGTAAATGTATTTAGTAAAGTAGTAGAATACAAAATTAATGTCTAGAAATCAGTTGCATTTTTATGCACCAATAATAAACTATCTGAAAAGGAAATTAAGAAAACAACCCCATTTACAATTGGACTAAAAATGAAATAACTAGGAATAAATTTAACCAAGAATGTAAAAGACTCATACATGGAAAATTATAAGACACTGAAGAAAGAAATTGAAGAAGTTATACATAAGTGGAAGCAATACTGTGTTCATGGATAGGAAGAATTAACATCATTAAAATGTCCATACTACCCAAAGCAACCTATAGATACAAAACTTTCCTTCCCCTCTCTAAAAATAAATAAATAAAACCTTAAAAGAAAATGAAAAGATCGCCTACTGAATGGGTGAACATATTGCCAATGTTACATCTGATAAAGGGTTAATACCCAAAATTTATAAAGAACTTATAAAACTCACCACCAAAAACAAACAATCAAATTAAAACATGATCAAAGGACCTGAGTAGACATTTCTCTAAAGAGGGCATATGGATGGACAGTAGACATATGAAAAGATGCTCAATGTCACTAATCATCAGAGAAATGAAAATTAAAACCTCGGTGAGACATCACCTCACATCTGTTAGGATGGCTGTCATCAATAAATCAACAAACAACAAATGCTGGCAAGGATATGGAGAAAGGGGAGCCCTTGTGCACTGTTGGTGAGAATGCAGATTGGTGCAGCCACTGTGGAAAGCAGTATGGAGATACCTCAAAAAAATTAAAAATGTATCCACCTTCTGACCCAGTGGAGTCCAAGGAAACCTTAAACAGTGATTTGAAATAATATATGTATTCCTGTGTTTGCTGCAGCATTATTTGCAATAGATAAGATTTGGAAGCAAACCAAGTTCCCGTCAGGAGATGAGTGGGTAAAAAGGCAGTGGTATAATTCTGACCAGCATGACTCAGCTGGTTGGGCATGGTCCCGAGGAGCAAATGGTTGCTGGTTCAATTCCTGGACAGGGCACATGCCTGGGTTGCGTGTTTGATCCCTGGTCGGAGTCCACAGGAAAGGCAGCCAATCGATGTTTCTTTCTCACATTGATGTCTCTTCTCCTCTATATCTTTCTCCCTCCCTTCCCCTCCCTGTAAAAATAAATAAATAAAATATTTTAAAAAAAGCAGTGGTGTATTTACAGGATGAAATACTGCTTGGCTATGAAAAAGAAGAAATTCTTACTTTTTGTGACAGCATGGATGGACCTGGAGATTATTAAGCTACGTGAAATAAGCCAGTCACAGAAAGATTTGTACCGTGGTATTTCACTGGTATGTGGGATCCGATGAACAAACCTAACAAACATTATAGAAACCGACTCACAGATGCAGAGAATAGACTGACAGCTGTCAGGGCAGAGGGGTTGCTGTGCTGGGTGAAAAAGGTGAAGGGATTAAGCAAAAACAAAAAGCAAAACACAACACAACTCATAGACACAGACAACAGTATGGTGATTACCAGAGATAGAGAGAGAGAGAGAGAGAGAGAGGTGGCAGGCAGGAGAGGGTTAGGGAGGAAAAACAGTGAGGGAAGGAGACTTGTCTGTGGGTGGTGAACACACAATACGATATTATAGAATTGCATACCTGAAGCCCATAGAATTTTAACAAGTGTGACCCCCATAAATTCAATAAAATATCCATATATTTAAAACATAAATTACTAAAAGCTGGGGTATATTTCTAGATGACTCATTCACACATGTTGATTCAACTGCCTTTTCCTGGTACCTATTTACATTTATTTTAGCTTTATAAGATTTAAAAGTTTTTATACCTGAGAATGTTACTGCCTTCCCAAGTACCTTTTTTTCCCCAGAGTTTTTCTATATGCTGATTTAATTGTTCCTTTCAAAGCAGTTGTTCCCAGCCAAGATTTTGCCTCTCGGGTCCCCCTTGGCAATGTCTTGAGACATTGTGGTTGTCCTCTGGCACTGAGGCCAGGGACGCCTGTTGACACCCGGATGCAGGAAACTGCCTGTTGGTGAGGGGTGGCCGGGCCCGAGTGTTCGCAGCCTGGAGACTGAGGGGCCTTCTTGCACAGGAGTTCCAGAGTGATTTTCCTACATTCTTTTAGACATAGATTTTGACTTGAATTGGATTTGTAAATTATTTCTGAGGTAGGGGAATGAATGGTCCCTCTGGTTTTCTTCCCAGAAATAAGGTCTATTTATTCATTGACGCCCTGTGTAAGGTTTCCCCCTGAAGTACTATAGTTTTTAAAAAATGAGTCAGAGCATTGCGGATAAAATATTTCCTCTATGTTTTATATTATTTCACTTTGTACATGTGCTGATGTTCTTCTGAGAGGTGATGGTGTCTCATGCTGATTTTTAAAAAGAAAATTTGCATGCAGGGTTAAAACAATCCAGACAGACAAAAAGGGTTGCCGTTTCCTGTTTACTTGGGGGGAGATATTTTGTAAATGTGGAACCATTTGTGAATGAGTATATATGAATTTGTGTTGGTCCACCACCTCTTGTAAAATACAAATGGCAGTATTCTATTTAGATTACTTTTTATTTATTATTATTTTTGTATAATAAGATATACCATGGAGATTTTCTCATTTTTGTACACATAGATTTAACTGATTTTCTTAGAAGGTCATAGGATATTACTGAATATTTTCCCATTTTTTAAATGTTAGAAAACAGTTTCTTTAATTATAAATTTTTCCATAATACTTTTCTACCTAGATTCAAGCATCTTGTCACTACTCTCAGCCAGTAGGAAAGGGTCCTGTACACTGCAACTATGAAAATAAATGCTTTTGAGTAGTAGAAATATTTTTACATGGCTTCCTCACGTCTTCCACCTTTCTCGAAAACTGCGTTGGGCTGGGCAGGAGGAGAGCAGGCAGAGGCGGCCAGATCGCAGGAGTTCCGTCTACCCACACATCGGTGATACATCCTTAATATTTTTTGTCCTATTCAGGTACAAATGATAGTTCTAAGTGGAAGCTTCCCATCTTCTAAGCATTGTACTCCATGAGTTTCATTGCCATTCAAGTTCTCTGGAACTTACTAGGATGAAATCTCAGTTTTGATGGTGCCCTGGCAGCACCAGGCGCCCCAGGCTGCGCCTGTACCACGGGGCAGGCCTCGAACCGCATGGGCCGGGCACAGCCCGGGGGCGAGGGGTGGCTCTTAAGACCCACGTCCCAGTGGACAGTGGAACGGCATTCAGCCATTAGAAAGAGTGAGGCACCTTACAAAACACAGCTGAAACTTGGAAATACTATACTGTGGAGTGAAAGGAGCCAGCCACAAAGGGTCACGTACTGTAGGATTCCATTTATAGGGAACATCTAGAATCGGCAAATCCACAGCGACAGAAAGGACACCAGCAGCTGCCAGGGGCTGAGCGGAGGGGGAATGAGAGCGACTGCTTAATGCAGAGTTTCCACCAGGGGCGATGAAAAATTTTGGAACTAGACGGTGGCAATAGTTGCACAACATCGTATGCTGTGTGTCACTGAATTCTACACTTTAAAGTGGTAAATTCTCTGTTATCTGTATTTTACCACGAGAAAAAGTCAAACTAAACCAATAGCCCAAAGTATTCAAATCAGGGTCAGAAACGGAGATTTTAGGAGTGACGGAGCCCATGGCATTGTTGTGATATGTCCCTGTATGGATGGACAGTCACAGACCTCTTAAGTATAAGAGACCTATTTTCTTCTTTTATTCCTTTTAAAAATAGTGTGATACACCCTGGCTGTTGTGGCTCAGTGGATTGAGTGCTGGTCCACCAACCAAAGGCTCGCTGGTTGGATTCCCAGTTAGGGTACGTGCCTGGGTTGTAGACCAGGTCCCCAGTAGGGGGCGCTTAAGAGGCAACCAAGCATGGATGTTTCCCTCTCTCCCTCCCTTCCTTAAAATACTGTTATATAATGGACAAACCACTGTGTATGTTTAAGATGTACAGTGTGTTGGTCTGATGCACACACCTCTATCGTGTAACAAGTTGATCATTTCTTTGTGTGTGTGTGAGTGCGTTGAGAACAGTTAAGGTGTAGGCTCTGAGCAACTTTGAAGTGGTAACTTAGCATCACTGACTGTAGTCACAATGTTGTGTATTAGAACTCCAGGACTTACCTGCTAGTTGGAAGCTGTGACCAGCAGCATCTCCCCAGTTCTACGCCCTCCCCTGGGCCCTGGTAACCACCATCCCACTCTTTTCACTAGTTCAAGTGTCCATTTTCTTACACCAATTTCACATCCTGGCTCCATAGCCTCGACCTTTCAAAGGGAGAAAAATAAAACTCATGAAAAATATTAAAGAATAGTTCACATTAATATAAGAACTTGATGCAAATCATATGTGAGTGGTGTCAGAGAAGAAAGAAAAGAGAGGAATAATAGGAAAATAAAAAAATGTTTGAACTGATTAGGCAGTTCTTGAGGAGAGTGTATAGGTGTTGCTGAAACACAGATCGGTTGCCTCTTGTACACACTCTGACTGAAACCTCAGCTTAGGCCTGGGCCTTGCCTGGCAGTCGACCCTGTGACCTTCCACTTTGCAGGGTGATGCCCAACCAACGGAGCCACAGTGGTCAAGCTAAGTTGGATATTCTTTTGAATAACTGCCAGCAGTGAGACCCATGGGAAAGAGGGTCGGCACAACTTAGGTGTTGAAAGTCATCCCCAGATTGCCACTAGAGTTGAAACTGTTCATACTGGTGATTTTTTTGAGAGGATCAGTTTTCTCACAAACCTCTGCATTATGTTGCCTGTTTGGCTGTGTGTTGACAAACTCAGTGACACAGGAAGGCTAAATGGCCTTTTCTATGTTTAAACACCTTTGTATTTCTTTTTTTGTTTGTTTTCAGTGGTCTGTTTCTGTGAGATGCCTATTTGTATGCATCACCATTAAAATTTTTGGAAAACAAGGGTTTTGATGATTTTTCTCACTGGAGAAATTAATATCATGTATTACATATTATATATTATAATGGAATGTATGCCTTTATCTGTCATTTGAGTTGTCTATTTTTCTCACTTTTAAAATGACTTTCAAGTTTATGCATGATTTTTTCTTTTCATATAATCTTAATGTTTACATAGCCAAATGTTTTATTTTTGGATATGAGATTCATGTCTTGAGTAAAGAAATATTCCCTATTTTGAACTTATAAAATGAAACTTCCACAATGTAGAGTCTTCTGGTTTCATTTCTGAATGGCAACAGAATTCATCACATACATGTGTAGTAGCAGGGACAAGCCCAGCATGAGCCTCGGTCCTTGCCCTGTGACTGCAGTGACCCCAGTGACTAGACTTTCCAGCACTGAACCATTTTTGAACTCCTGGTCCGAGTTCCACTTGGTCCTGGTGGTTGTGTAGTGTTCTTTTAATCTTCTGCCTGATTCTGTTGTGAATTCTTGCCATTGGATTTTTGCACTGTGATTCACAAATGAAATCTGTAGTCCTCACTTCTCCACTCTCCTACATGTAATGTATTAAAGCAGGTTTCCATGACAACACCAGAGTCAGGATTTACATTAAATTTCCTGCTTTAGTGAAATGGAAAGCAGCTAGAGGGAGCAACAGTGTGCCAAAGGGACCTGCTAAAGACAGACCCCAGGTTGTGGGGGGTCTCCCCAAACCCTCCTTGATGGGAAATGAAAGCGGAGCACTAGATGCTGATGTTCCTGAACCATGAACCCATCATGTGTCAGAATACAGTGTGTTTAAATGTCAAACCAAAGCCAACCAAAGAAAAACAAACAAAACAAAAGGCCCCAAATGGTTTTTCAAACCTCAAAACTCCTTACACTGACGTGACGACTGCAGGAAGGCTGCGCCGGCAGTGCGGGGAACCCATGCACACCCTTTTCCCTGTCCACCACTTTTGTCACCTTGATCACAGCTGCTCCGTCCGCTTTCCCTGCCTCTTTTTCCCCCTGAAACACTTGAGCATAAGTTGTAGACATTATATCCCCTTGGCCCCACATTCTTCACTCAGTATGCATTTCCTAAAATCAGGGACATTCTCTAACGTCACCTCAGTGCAAGGATAAAAATTAATATTGGTACAATCCTATTATCAAATTGGCCTTTTCAGTCTTCAGTTGTCCCACCAGTGTCTTTTATTACAAAATAGATTCAGGACCAACTTTGATCACTTAATTAAGGGGCATGAGGAGAGGTGCAAGATGGCGGAGGAGTGAATGGAAGCCACCCTAACCTCCTCCCAGAGCCCATATGGAATTACAACTAAATTGTGGAGAAATCACCCAGAGCAAACTGAACAATAGAGAGAGGGAAGACTTATAGCCTCGGACAGACAAAAGAATCATCTTCAGCACTGACTGACTGGTAAGGAATGCAGTGGAGACTCTGCAGAAGGCTGGCTAGGTGCACACAGGCAGCAGTGCTGGAAGGACAATTAAACAACCAGTTGGATCTCCCTGAGAAATGTGGGGTCTAAACCCTAAGCTGGGATCCCCAGCCTAGAGCACCAGAGCCCGTAAAGTACATAGATAACAACCAGTGGTGAAAAGCCGCAGGTTGCTCTCTGCCAGACACGGACAGCTGGAGATGCAAAGAGCTGTTTAAAGGGCCAACACATAAATTTTCATTTGCAGCTACTTACCCTGGGGTTCAGCAGGGGCCGGGGTGGGGTGGGCTGGTGAAGCCTGAGGAGAGACTGGGGACAGAGGATTTGGGGAGAGAGCTGAGAGACTGGTCACAGAGATCCTGGTGCTGAGTCATCCCCCATACAGCAGCAGCCATCTTTCTCCGGCAGACCACTCCATTCCAAGTGGCCGCAGTCTGAAGGGAAACAGTAGCCCCAACCCCAGGAGGGACTATCTCCCAGATCTGTGGTGCTGAAGCCTGGCTGCAGAGTGCAGAGTGACTGGATGAACTACTGAAGGAGTCAGCCACAGACAGTCGATCCCTGGCAGTCTCAGAGCAGGCTACCTAAGGTCAGGCGGGATCAACATCTGACATCACCAGAGGCGGATCTGGAAAGAAAAAACAGTGGCAAATACTAGAGGTTACCAAGACGAAATCCAATGTGGTCTCCATGATTTGTGATATTTTCTTTCCTGCATAGCTTTTAAACATTCATTTCTTGTCCATCACATATGTGCATATTAAATCTCTAGATTTTATACTATAGTTTATTTCTCTCCTTTCCTATAATATTCTTAATTTCTTTACACCCTTATTAATACTGGTTCATTTGCTGTTGATAGTGGGATTGCAGGGGCTGCCGAGTCATTTTTGCAGATGTGGGTTTGTTTCCTGGGTTTTGTGGTTTTGTTCTGGCAGTACCTGCACAACAGCACACAAGATATTGGGGGCAGAGTGACCCTCAGTCAACCAGCTGGAGAGAAGGACCCACCAAAGAATGACCCAACAATAACCAAAACTCAGTTACATCCAGAGAACCCACATATACAGTATAAAGGGCATCCCGAGAGCATCAAGTTCAGGAAATTAAGGAGACTGCACTACCTAATCTCACAGGCCTCTTACCATAGAAGTTCACACCACAGACTCAGAGAGTCAAAACAGATCAATTTAAGAAGCAGAAGCAAAACAAGAAGACTCTCACAAATACTTGTAAGACAAAAAAACAACTCCCCAATCGAAAGGAAAGGAGGAATCCTCGGAAAGAGTGCTAAATGAAAGAGAGGCAAGTTAACTATCAGATATTCAGGTCAAAACAATGGTTATAATGAATATCAGTGAGCTCAGTGAGAAGCATATACCGTGTTCATGGATTGGAAGAATTAGCATCATCAGAATGTCCATAATATTCAAAGCAATTTATAGATTCAACCCAATCCATATTTAAATACCAATTACATAATTCACAGATGTAGAACATTGCAAAAAAACAGGTTTCTTTATTTTTTGAAGACTTTATTTATTTAGAGAGAGGGGAAGGGAGAGAAAAAGAGAGGGAAAGAAACATCAATTTGTGGTTGCTTCTCGCACGCCTCCTACCAGGGACCTGGACCACAACCCAGGCATGTGCCCTGACTGGGAATCAAACTAGTGACCCTGTGGTTCATAAGCTGATACTTAATCCACTGAGCCACACCAGATAGGGTTACATTTCAAAAATTTGTAGGGGCAGAGCCTTAGGTATCACCAGGGTGCAGCAGCCCAGTTGGCTGTGTTGTGGTGCTGTCTGTTGGGGAGGGGTCCGAGTTGGGATAATGCTACTTGCTGGACTCTCCACTGCCTTTCAGTAACTTTCTCCACTACCCACAAGCAAATTGGGTCCTTCTGGTGCTGATTCCAAGGTGGGTGAGTTTGTTTACATTCTAGGACTCTTTGGGTCTCTCCACCGAACTCTCCTGTGAGGCTGGGAGTTTCTCCCACCGCTGCAACCCCCACAGATTTTTATAGTCAGAAGTTTTGAGGCTTTATTTCTCCTGTGCTGGAACCCTGGGTTTTGTGGTCTGTCTCGCTCCCCAGTTGTTCCTCCCACCATGCAAATGTGGGACCACCTGCTCTGCCAGCTGCCACCTCACCTGCCACCTCCATGAGAATCCTCTCCACCCAGCTGCCCATCTCCACCCCTCCTACCAGTCTGGACGAATGTTTCTTATTTAAATCCTTGGTTGTTGGACTTCCATACAGTCCAATTTTCTGGCAGTTCTCATAGGTTTTTTATTTTATTTATTTATTTATTTAAAAAATATTTTATGGATTATACCATTACAGTTGTTCTATTCCCCCCCTTCAATCCCCTCCACCCGCACCCTCCCTCCCCCACCATTCTCCCCCCCTTAGTTTATAACCACGTGTCTCAAGTTCTTTGGATTCTATATTTCCCCCACTATTCTCGCCCTCCCCCTATCTATTTTCTGCCTACCATCTATGCTATTTTCTGTGCCTTCTCCCCCCTTCTCCCCCTCCCACCCCCCTGTTTCTAACCCTCCATGTGTTCTTCATTTCTATGGTTCTACTCCTGATCTAGCTGTCCTCTTGGTTTGCTTTTGTTTTAGGTGTGGTTGTTAGTAACTGTGTGTTTGCTGTCCTTTCACTGTTAATATTTTTCATCTTCTTTTTCTTATATAAGTCCCTTTAGCATTTCATAGAATAAGGGCTTGGTGATGATGAACTCCTTGAACTTGACCTTATCTGAGAAGCACTTTATCTGTCCTTCCATTCTAAATGAAAGTTTTGCTGGATAAAGCAATCTTGGCTGTAGGTCTTTGGATTTCATGACTTGGAATACTTCTTTCCAGCCCCTTCTTGCCTTTAAGGTCTCTTTTGAGAAATCAGCTGACAGTCTGATGGGTACTCCTTTGTAGGTGACTGTCCCCTTATCCCTTGATGCTTCTAGGATTCTCTCCTTCATTTTGGTCTTGGCTAATGTAATTATGATGTGCCTTGGTGTGTTCCTTCTTGGGTCCAACTTCTTTGGGACTCTCTGAGCTTCCTGGATTTCCTGGAAGTCTATTTGCTTTGCCAGACTGGGGAAGTTCTCCTTTATTATTTGTTCAAATAAGTTTTCCACTCATGGCTGTTTCTTTCCCCCTTCTGGTATCCCTATAATTCGGATGTTGGAACATTTAAAGATGTCCTGGAGGTTCCTAAGCCTCTCCTTATTTTTTTGAATTCTCATTTCTTCATTCCTTTCTGGTGGGATGTTTTGTTCTTCCTTCTGGTCCATTCCATTGATTTGAGTCCCAGTTTCCTTTCCATCACTATTGGTTTCCTGTGCATCTCCCTTCATTTCAATTAGTTTAGCCTTCATATATGCCTCTAATTTGTAACTTTGTTCCTCTAATTTGTGACTATAATCTACCAGTTCTGTGAGCATCCTGATAAATAGTGTCCTGAATTGTGCTTCTGAGAGGCTGGCAATTTCTTTGTTGCTTAGAGTTATTGGCTCTGGGACTTTGAGTTTTTCTTGCGCCATCTTTCGGGTTGTTCGTGCCTGTTCCATAGCAGGATCAGAGCCCTAAAGTGTTCACTAGAACAGGGCAACTAAGTCCCTGGGTTGTGACGTTGTATGTGGGGGCGGGGTCCAAGAGGGACAATGGCTCTCACTGGTGTTGCAGGGCAACTAAGTTGCTGGGTTGTGACGCTGTATGTGGGGGCGGGGTCAAAGAGGGACTATGGCGTCCTGTCCTCCGCCTGCTGCCACGGCCCTCACTGGTGCCGCAGTTGCTGCCGTCACTGGGCCCACGCGTTTCGTCCCACTGCACGCGAGTGTGCCACCGCCGTCAGCCCTCGCCCCCTGGGGCCTGCGTGGTCTGTCTCACTGTGCGCGAATATGCGCCCGCGGTCTGCTCCGCACCCCAACTGGTTCCCGTCTGCCTGCGCGCCTGGGTCGGGGGCCCTGTCCTGCCCGACCCTGCTCGCTGCTGGCTCTGCCCCTCTTACCGTCCCCGTTGAACGGTTAGATGTAGTCAGACTTCCATATAATTCAATTTTCTGTCCTTTGGTTGTGTCTTTGTTTCTCCAAACCTTTGTTGTATTCAAACTTGGTTGTGGGAGAAGGCACAGTGTTTCCACCTATGCCTCCATCTTGGCGGAAGTAGGTTTTTTATTTTAAATTTGTTGTTGTCCTTCTTTTGGTTGTGCGAGGAGGCACAGTGTATCTTACCTACGCCTCCATCTTGGCTGGAAATCTCTATTCCAGTGATTTTAATAAAAGGCAGATGTTGACTTTCAATTATTAGGTGCTTGCTTTTGTGTGTGTGTGTGTTTCTAGAGGACAGCATGTCCCCTTTCACACCTTTTTCCGCATACGATGCATCCCTGTTGTTGTGGTGGCTTTCGTGACTCCCACGGGCCACAGGGAAGCCCACAGCTCGGTATAGGTTTGCACAAGAAGAAAGGGGAACGACATTATCAAATGCATGCTTCTTGCAGTTCTGGGACTGCAGTGGCCTTCAGTTTCTTCTCCTTGGGTCCATTCTTGCCGCGTGGCCCATGGTGAGAAATTACTGGGGAAAATAGCAGATTATGTTAACCCTTTTGTGTAAACCCTCTAGTGCCTACCCATTTCTTCTAGGATTAGTGTGACAGGAAGCCTCAACATGGTGTGCTTCTGCTCCTTCTTGTCCAGCCCATGAATTCAACTTCCTCTTCTGTGCTCCAGGTACATGCCTGTTTCAGTTATAAGAATACCTGTCTGTCCTCCTCTGGGCCTTTGCACATGCTGCTCCTGTATCTGGAACGCTTCTCTGATAGTTCCCTTGGCTGGTTACTCCTCGTCTTCAGATTTTAGTTCAAAATCACTTCCTTGGAGGAACCCCTCACCCCCCTATGGCTGTTTAATGAATGGTCCTCTTCCCCCACTAGACTGTGAATCTACAAGGAAATGGATCATGTTATTTTGCTTATTGTAAATCTCCATTACTTATTGCATGTTGATTCTTTCATTCAACAAATATTTATTAAGCAACAGAAATATCAGGCACTGGGTGTAAAATAGTGAACAAGATAGATGAGGTTTCTGCCTTCACAGGGAGGGGAAAACACATACATGCAGAACAAACAAAAATTTCAGGTGGAGATACAGTTGTGATGTAAACAGCAGGGAAGAGAACAAAGGGATGAGGGGAGGAGCATTTACAAAGTGTGTTCCTGGAAGGCTCACTGGACACAGGTGGGGGAACCACAAGGGCGAAGGCCCCAAGGCAGGAATAGGTTTGGTGCCTTACAAGAACAGCCAGCCAAGGTCCTGGCAAACTGAAAAGGCAGGCATTGGGTCTAGAGCTGTGCTGGTTGGCTTCTCCTGCTGTTTCTCCTGCAGCTCACCAAATCTGACAGGCAGGTTATGAAAGAGAGGCTGACTTGGAGAGAGTGAAGTCAGTGGTTCAAGGTCACATGGGAAGTGAGGCCTGAGGAAGCCAGATTCTTACTCCTGTCTGGTCTCCTATACTTAAGGTGCCTTACCTCCCTTCAGTAAGGTGAGCTGACCGTCGTCATGCCCTATTTGTGAATGGCATTTGCTTGATATTGGGGCAAACAAGGAGTTCAGGTCTTCCAATTGAAAATTTGGTGTTCACCTGCCCAGTACCCAGGATGTCTAGAGCCTGGTTTGCACTTCGGTGAGGTTCTGCACATTCTCCCAGATGTTATTTTTCCAAGTCCAACGACAGGCCACCCACAGAATTGGGGCCTGGAGCCCACTGAGGGCAGGGGCTGTGCATATTGGGGGCCTGTGGTGAGGCTGGGGGAGAGTGCGGGTGGGGGTCTGCCGAACATGAGGCCCATTGTCTGGGGTGAGGTAGGGGGCTCTAGGACCAGACTTGCTGGCTGGGCTGAGAGAACTCTTAAGGGAATACCAAAAACTCAAGTAATCACGATGAACCATATTTTAACGTAGTATTAAAAATTTTATTCATTTATTTTAGAGGAAGGGAGAAGAGGCAGGAGCGGGGGCAGGGGGGAGGGGGTGGCGGCGGGAGAGATTAATTTGTTGTTCCACTTATTTATGTATTCATTGATTGCTTTTTGTATGTGCTGACCAGGGATCAACATGCAACCTTGGCCTTCTAACCAACTGAGCTACCTGGCCAGGACTTAATGCGGTATTTTTAAAAAATCAAAAGGAATGCCCCAAAGGCCATGAAAAACAATACAGCAAAATGGGTTGGGCATCTGGGGCGCCCCCATGCTCTAAGACCGGGAGCTCAGTCTGGGCAGGGATCTGGGATACCCCCTGCGCTATTGCGTGAGGAGGGCCTCCAGCACCTGGGTCCAAGAGCTCCAGGCTGGCGGGAGGAGAGGGACTGCACCTCCCTCTGCCGGGCCTCCCTCTACCCCTCCCAGGCCCCTCCCCAGGCGCCGAGTCCCTTCCACTTTGGATCCGCGCCGCCTTTTCTCGCCGCCTGCACTGGGCCCAGCTGACGCGCTACGTTGTTTACGGGTCGAGCTGCTCTTTCTCCCGCCGCCCGCTACCCGCCAGCCTAGGTGCCCATCTGTCCTTCTGTCCGCGTGTCTGTTTGTTCAGGCGTCCGCAGATCGTGGCCCGAGTGTTCGGGGCTGAGAGCCTAGAGGCCCAGGGGGCAGCGCGGGTATCTGGGCCCTGAGATCACTGAACGGGAGCCCGGGCCTCAGTGGCCTGGGGTTGGGGCCGCGCTGCTTGGTTTGTAGTGGCTGAGGCCGCGCGCCCCTCTGTGGGGGCTGAATCAAGGGCCCTCGCCCGGCGGGATCTGCGGCCCGTGGGCTGCCTGTGTGGAAGAGGAGAACTCACGGCGCCTCCCAGGCAGCCACCTCGGAGTATGACCCCAGCGGTCCCACGCTACCTCTGATCCGCCGGGACCCAGCGCTCCCGCAGCCATGGGCGCTGGGGGCAGACAGGGGGCGGCGGCCACGCTGTTGCTGGCGGTGGCCGCGCTGCTGGTGGGCGCCGCTGGCCACCTATATCCCGGAGAGGGTAAGTCTGGGGTTTCGGGATTGGGTGGGAAGCAGCGTGGTAGGGAGGGGACCCCTTACCAAAATGGAGCCGAAGTTGGGGACTCCGAGCTCTCTTCGGTGGAGAGCGGGTGGACGGGATCGTTGCCTGGGCTCTGCAGGGGCAGAAAGCCTCTGACCTTGGCCTTTGCCCGCTTGGGCTCGCGGCTCAGCGCCCCTGTGCGGGCCCCAGACTGGAGGAACCTTCCCCCAGTCCTCACCCCGCGCTGCCGCGGGCACCTCTCGCTAACGCGCCTCTGATCCGTGCCTGGCCCTTTCGTAGCCCAACTCAGTCCTCTCTGGGTCGCATTTAAATGGCGAGATCCCTGGGTCTGGGCGGCCTCTGATAACCCAGTGCCCTGGATACTCGCAGTTGCAGCCAGAGTCAAGGGGGACGGACTGGGGGTTCCTTTGGGGTCCCTGCTGGTAGGTGATACTGCCAGGGTGGGAAATTTTAACGTGTCCCCCACCCCACCCCCTTTCAGGGATCTAGGCCCTTGGCCACCTGGGACTTCAGGTCCATGTTTACACTTTTGGCTTCTGTTTCCAAATGTCCAGAGGCAAACTCCAGTGCTGTGGCAACGGCACGGTAGTACTAGCAGTGACTGTTGTTACCAGGTTTATTGTAATCAGCATCTCTCTGAATGCCACTGCGCTCGGCCACCTTATCTCTGGATTCTCATAGTGGCCCCTGGAGGCAGACAGTGCTGTTCACCCATTGCGAACAGGAGCGAACAGGAGCAAACAGCCTCGGGGAGCAGACACAACTTACTTGCTGGAGGGAGGACTTGGACCTCTCTGTGTAAGGCCTTGTGCACTGTGTCTCCCTGCTCATGTCCTGCCACAGCTCTGCCCTGCATGGAGGGGCTTCCTGTCGGCCCCAGGAGGTCTGTCACCGTGGGTGAGCCTCTTGGTCCACCTGGTCCTTCCTGGGCGCCCTTGTGTTGGCAGCAGGCCGAGGCAAATCCCAGTCCCAGCAAGACTTTCTGCTGGTGGGACAGTGGCTGGAGAATCCTTTAAGAGGATATACCTGGCATGTGTCCCCGTGGGATCCAAGACCCCACTTCAGACATAGCTGTTGGTTTCCTTCAGATTTGCCTGTGAAAGGAAATCAGTCTCGATGAGGAAGGACTTGGGAAGGGACCGAAGCTCCTGAAGTCCATGATGGGGAACGAGGCCCCCAGGAAGGCACGCTTGGGCCGTGGGGCGGACGGAGCCCGATGAGCGCTGCGGCCGACTACACAGTGTCTCGAGGCCCCTGAGTGCCTGGTATACTGTAGGCGTTTAGTGAAGAGCGGCAGTCTGTTTGGGTTCTTTAGAAAATCCAAGACACGTTCTTAGACCTACCGCAGGCTTTGTGTTTGTGCGCACGCACACGTGCGGCACCCTGCGTCTCTGTTTCTTGCGACTTTGGTAATTAATTGTGGATTTGTGCCTGGGCTTCCGGGGGTCAGTGGATGGCATTACCCCTTCTTTACGTGTGTACAGTTTCCACAACGGCAGAGGCTCATGTTTCTTGCTTTCACGGCTGCATTTCCAGAGCCTAGAACGGTGCCTGGCATCTAGTAAGTGTTCGTTAAATATTTGTTCTTGATTTGGCTCCTACTACTTGCTCCTACTGGTACTCTTTTATTCGTCAGACAATGATGAACTAATAACAATAGCTAATACAAGGTGGGTGCTGTTCTATATGCTTTGCATATGTAATTCCAGTTAATCCTCACCACCACCCTGTGAGGTAGTATGGTTTATTGCCCATTTTCCAGAAGGTGAGGAAACTGGCTGCAGAGCCATCTGGAGGTGGAGCTGCGATCAGAACCCCACCCAGCCTGGTCTCAGCACTCTGGTTTCTTCCGGAGCAGTTGTTCCTTCCCTTGCGTCTGGGTCTCTGTCCCCAAGCCCATGTCCCCATGTTAAATGGTTAACAAAATCCTATCGGGTGAATAAGATAGGGTGCCCCTGGGAGGTTTGGGGACGTGGTGGGGGGGGCGGGGGAGCCCCCGCAGGAAACTTTACAGATCATTAATCTCTGAAGTCAAGCAGTAGGGCATTCTGGCTTGGGTGGGGGGTGGGGGCAAGCAATGTGATTTTTAAGGAAGGAGGGACTTTTTCTTGGAGTTGTCCTCAGCTCAGCTCATCTTCCGTGGAGTCTTTGTTGCTTTGCTGAGTGGGGCAGTGGCTCTCTCCTGGGGTTAGCTGGTTCTGGCCTGAGATTACCAGGCTGGAGCACTGGCAGGCTGGGCACTGCCACGTCAGAGAAGAGCTTTGGATTGTCCAGTGACTTGGCTGATTGGGGTGGGAGACACTTGCTTTCAGACCCCCTTCATTTCTCAAGGCAGTATGAGATGTTTTTGTTGTGTCCTCTCTCTCTTTTTATGGGGATTTTAAAGATTTAATTTTAGAGAAAGGAGAAGGGAGGGAGAAAGGGAAACATCAGTTTGTGCTTGCCTTTCAGGTGCCCCCTGCTGGCGACCCCGCCTGCAGCCCCAGGCATGTGCTCTGACTGGGAGTCAAACCCGTGACCTTCCTGGGTCACAGGCCAGCATTCATCCCACTGAGCCACACCAGCCAGGGCTGTCGTGTCTTCTCATATGTGCTCTAGGGTCCTAGGACCGGAATGTCCACCTGCTCTGTCTCCTTCCTGGTGTGATTCCTAACGTTTACTTCTCCTAGAGACCTGCCCCTTGTCCCTGACCACCTCACTCATAGAGGTCATTGGCGCAAGCCCCCTGGGGTCCCCACCATGTACCCTACTCCATCACTGAATTCCGTAGAGCACTACCTCTCACTCTCAGTGACCTTGACATTTGGGTTAGGGTTCTGTTGGTTGTGGGTTGTGTGATGTTGAGCAGTGTCCCTGGTCTCCACCCACTAGATGCCAGTAGGACCTCCCTTCTCCAGGTCAAGACAACCAACAGCGACAGCAGACATTGTCTCCAACTGAGAGTCCCTGCATTCAAGGAGATAGCTACTTCTCATCTAGTGCACATACCCTCCTGGGTCCCTGCTCTCTCCCCTGTTTGTTCAGGGATTGCCATCTGCCCAGGAGCCTTCCCCTAAACTCCATCACTCACTGCCCACCTCTGGCCTTGCCCTTAAATCCCTCCTCACCCCCACCCCCTTCTTGCTGATCCTCACCACAGTTGCTGTGTAACCTTTCACCCACTGCTCTGCCCCTGGCATCTGGCTTGTGTCTCCATTGCTTTGCTGATGGCTCCAGAGATGGTAATTCCTCACCTCCCAGTTTTCTTGTTTCCTGCAGCCTCACCCTAGTCAACCTCTCTGTGTTTGCCACTGCCCGCTTGCTCCTGGAAGGCACAGGCTCCTGGGAGGTTTTCACCTGCAACTGGCTTCTCCTGGTCCTCTCTCTTCCCCTCCCCTATTCCCCCTGTTTCTCACCCCCCTGTCTTTTAAAAAATATTTTATTTGTTTATTTTTAGAGAAGGAAAAGGAGGGGCAGAGAAACCTCAATGTGTGGTTGCCTCGCCTGCGCCCCCTACTGGGGACCTGGCTCACAACGCAGGCATCTGCCCTGACTGGGAATCCAAGGGGCAACCCTTTGGTTTGTAGGCTGGCGCTCAATCCACTGAGCCACACCAGCCAGGGTCTCTGTCCCCTTTTGGGATAAGATATTCATGCTCTTCACAGCGGGCCAGTCCTCACCCTGACCCCTTTCTAAGCCCGCTTTAAATTTATCTTTCATCTAGAACAAGAACCGGCAAACTGAAATGGGAGGGCCAAATCCTGCCCATTAATGTCTGTTTTTATAAATAAAGTTTTATTGGTAGTGGCCATACTCATCATTTATGCATCACATGTTGCTGCTTTTGTTCTCCCACATAGAGGCTATTGCATACCCATGGCCTGCAAAAGCGTTTACCCTTTGGCCCCTTACAGAGAAAGCTTGCTGACTCTTGATTTAGAACTGACTCCTTGAGGATCACGGGTGCCTTGCCTGGTCAGCCGCTCCTGTGGCCCCTGGGTCAGTGTGGATGAGTCTGGTCACGTGAACCACCCGGGGATGCAGTGTCATTTTTCTCTGCAGAGCAAACCCTACCAGATGAGTGGATGCATTCACTGTGCTGAGCGCGTGGGCTCTGATGGCGAGAAAGTAATGGCGGTGCTCCCTCGTTAGCTGTCCTTGCAGGAGGGTTCTGTGCCATCGGCTTTGTCTCTAAAGCCCAAAAGAAGTGGCGTCCACCGTGAGGTTTTCTCTCAAGACCCCTTGTGTTAATTACTATTAAAAGTAAGTAAGGGGCCCTGGCTGGTGTAGCTCAGTGAATTGAGTGTGGGCCTGCGAACCAAAGGATCGCAGTTCAATTCTCAGTCAGGGCACATGCCTGGGTTACAGGTCAGTTCCTGGCAGGGGACGCACTAGAGGCAACCATACATTGATATTTCTCTCCCTCTCTACTTCCCTTCTTCTCTAAAGATAAATAAATAAAAAATCTTAAAAAAATAAGTAAGGGGTGGTGTGGTTTATGTTTTGCAGTTGGACTGTACTTAAATTTTTTTAAAAAATAGAATAACAAGTAATGCATTTTTAAACAAATATCTTTTATTTATTTTTATTGTTGTTCAAGTACAGTTGTCTTGATTTTCCCCCACCAATCCCCCCGTCGCAGCCATCCCCGCTGCCCACTCTTGATCCTTCCCCCTTTGGCCTTGTCCATGGGTCCTTTATACATGGTCCTTGATGGCATTTCCTCCATTTTCCCCCATTAGCCTTTTCCTCCCTCCCCTCTGGTCACTGTCAGTTTGTTCTTTATCTCATTGTCTTTGGTCATATTTTGCTTGCTTGTTTGTTTTGTTTAAGTTCCTGTTAAAGGTGAGATCATATGGTATTTGTCTCTCACTGCGTGGCTTATTTCACTCAGCATTATGCTCCCCAATTCCATTCATGCTGTCACAAAGGGTAGGAGCTCCTTCTTTCTTTCTGCTGTGTAGTATTCCATTGTGTAAATGTACCATAGCTTTTTGATCTGCTTACTTACCGATGGGCACTTAGGTTGCTTCTAGCACTTGGCTATTGTAAATAACGATGCTGTGAACATTGGGGTGCATAGGTTCTCTCGAATTGGTGTTTCTGGATTCTTGGGTATAATCCCAGCAGTGGACTTGCCAGGTCAAAAGGCAGTTCCATTTTTAGTTTTCTGAGGAAATTCTATACTGTTTTCCACAGTGGCCTCACCAGTCTGCATTCCCACCAACAATGCACTAAGGTTTCCTTTTCTCCACAACCTCTCCAGCACTTGTTTGTTGATTTGTTTATGATGGCCATTCTGACTGGTGTGAAGTGGTATCTCATTGTGGCTGTAATTTGTATCTCTGATGGCTAGGGATGCTGAGCATCTTGTCATATGTCTCTGGGCCCTTTGTGTGTCCTCCGTGGAGCATTTTTATTACAAAAAAATAGAAGAGTATAGAGAGGAAAAAACAAGTACTTAATTTCAGATGTATCTTTAAAAATTTTAAAACAATCATACAGTAAAATTGACTCTCTCTTTTTTTTTTTTTTGGCTGCAGTTTTTAGTTTCAACAAACCATGCAGAGAGTTGTGTGTCTGTCCCCCAAATCAGGACGCACAGCAGTCTCTTCCCTCCTGGCCCAAACTGCCTTGGGCTGCTGATCATCCTCCACCTCCCTGCCCCTCACTCCCCACCGCCCCCAACACTGATCTGTTCATCCCCAGTTTTCTCCAGACTTTAAAAAATATCTTATAAGCCCTGGCTGGCGTAGCTCAGTGGATTGAGCGCGGGCCTGCGAACCAGACGAACGCGGTTTGATTCCCAGTCAGGGCACATGCTTGGGTTTGCAAGCCGGTTCCTTGCAGGCTAACTACCAGCAGGGGATGCACAAAAGGCAACCATACATTGATGTTTCTCTCCCTCTCTCCTTCCCCTCTAAAAATAAATAAATAAATAAAATCTTTAAAAAAAATAAAAAAATAAAAAATATCTTATAATTGGTTTAATGTACTTAGGGTTGACAGTTTTAATTTAAGAACTTATTAGATCCTCATTGTTCCTGGATTCCACATTCTTGAATTCACTATTTGCTAGAATTTATTTGTAGCTCTGTAATCAATATTCAGAGCACCTTTGTTGTCACTCCCAGACAGACAGAGCACTGAAAACCTTGTTGTGAGAGTCCCAGCTGCGATCGGCGCGGCCGGGTCTGCTTTCTGGCTTCAGCTCTCCTTATGTGGATTCATCCAGTCCTCAAGGGTTAAAACAAGGGCCCTTCTTGTGATATATTGACTGGTATGTTTTCCTAATTTTTGTGCTTCTTGGTGGTGATTTTGTTGTTTAAAATGACCCCCATGCGCAGCACTCACGTGCCGTTTAGGGTCTGGCTCGAGAAGTCTGCGGCGGACTTCCCGGAGGAGCGCTCATGCTGCAGAGGCATCCAGGACGCTCCTCGTTCCTTCGGTGCCGACTCCACAGTGCACATCAAGTAGGTGTTTCGGGCAGGGTCACCATTTGTTTGGTAGATCCTGGTCTTGGGGGCGTTGGCCAGTGGCTTTCGGACTTTTACAAACATGTTTCCAACAGACCAAGTTTTCCTGTTCTGTGTAGCCAAATGCCAGTGGGCTAGGAGTTCCAGCTGGAGCTTAAGTCAGACTTGCGAGGATTAAAATTTGATTTCAAATCTGGACTTCCGATTTCTTAAGGGTATGAAGGGTATGATGTCATGGTTGTACAGTCACCTGTGTTTTGTGTTCCCAGGAAATGCTTGCTTTCCTTGCTTGCCCTTGTGGGAATGTGGAAACACAGGTGCTTCCCAATCCCTGCGTTCTTGGACGGGGTGGGAGAAGTGGGGCTTGGACAGGAGGGAGAAAGACAGTGCGGCCGCACTGTGTTCTGGGGCCTTGCCATGGTCCTTGCTGCCAGCCTGTCTTCAAAGGCGTGTCGTCTCTTGCAAGAGGCCAGAGAAGGGAGGTGTGTTGAGGTGTTTCTTCCCGGTTGTACCCGGGGGCATCGTGTCAGAGCCACCTGCTGCAACTTCTCCCAGCTCTCCTTCCTGTCTCCTCTGGCACTCTCCATCCCCAGTGTAAATGAGGAGGTGGGACTCCTTGGGACCCTTGGGTGAGATGTGCAGTGTCCTTAGGGTCACAAACCTACGGTGCTGACTGGAGAAGTTAACTTGGTGCACCCAGGTTTTCCGCCATTTTCAGGTATCAGAGGAGTTGGTGTAAGGGCAGCTTCAGGTCTCTGGCCCCCTCTCTAGTTCCCTGTCCCTAAACACTGTACTCTCCCAACCCCCTCCCGTCCTTTTCTCCTCTCAGTTACCCTGTCTCCTCCTGGTTATGTCACCTATTGTCATCACTTCCACTAGCGCTCTCTCGCCCTTTCCACAAGCTCCAGACCCACACCTTTCTATTGACCCATGTCTGCCCCACATCAGTGAGCACCCCCAAGCCCTCACACACTCAACACACCCTCAAACTGAGCCTGTTGTCCTTAGCACCCCTAACTGATCCTGTCCCAGCCTCTCCAGGTTCATTAATAACCTCCCTCACTTCCTCTCCTCCACCTCCCTGGAGACCAAGGCCCAGTGATTCTGATTCCCCAGCACCTCTGTGATCTCACTGTTTTTGTGCCCACTCCTGAGATGGGCCCTAGGCCCTGTCCTGTGCAGTGGTGGTCCCAGCCTGCCCTGTTCAGCCCCTTCTCCACCCTGCTGCCAGAGTGATGCTTCTGTGATCTCCGGGGTCCCTCCCTGGCCTCAGGCTCAGTCCCTTCCCCGGCACTGGCTCTGGCTGCAGCTGTGTGCAGCCTCCCTGAAGCGCATGGCAGCAGCTCCTGGGGCTCCCTGTTCTGCACGCGTCTGCATTTTTGCTTGAGTTTTCTGTGCTCCAGACATCCTTTCCCCCTTTTTGTGCACAGCTGCCTTCTTCTTCCTCACAGAAGCTGATCAGAGGTCTTCCATTCCTCTGTGGCCTCATTGCTCACCCCTTCTCTTTCCCTTTCAGCACAAATTGGGAGTAGCCCTCTGGGTCCCCATAAGCACTGGTCTGCACATCAGAGATGTGTTCTGGGACCCTTCTGGTCCTCCGGCCACTCGTTTCCTCTCCCCAGAGACAACCAGTGTTGCGGTTTTCATTTTTGGGACATGTTTACCCTTCAAGAGACTAGTGTTTGCACATATTAGTAGGCGTGCATGTGTATTCCCATGTAAATAATAGCATATCACACAGACTGATCATCTTTTTTAAAAGATTTTATTTATTTGTAGAGAGAGAGGAAGGAGAAGGAGAGGGAGAGAAACATCAAGGTGCAAGAGAAACAGAGATTGGTTGCCTCTTGCCTGCCCCCAACTAGGGACCTGGACCATAGCCCAGGCATGTGCCCTGACGGGGAATCGAACTGGTAACCTTTCAGTCCACAGACCAGCACTCAATCCACTGAGCCACACCAGCCAGGCTGAGCATCTTGTTTTTTATTATTAAGATCCTATCCTGGAGATCTTAACATATTACCCATTAGGAGCTTCCTTGTTCTTTTTTACAACTGTGTAGTATTCCATCCTGCCGGAGGTTGGTACATAGCAGCCGTAGGCCAGATGTGGTGCACCATCTGCTTTTGTATAGAGAATGGTGTTCATACTTTTAAAATGGTTGAAAAAACTATCTGTGGCCCTGACCAATGTGGCTCAGTTGGCAGGGTGTCATCCCACAAAGCGAAAGGTCGCTGGTTTGATTCCCGGTCAGGGCATATGCCTGGGTTCAGGGTTCAGTCCATGGTTGGTCATGTACAAGAGGCAACCAATCGATGTTTCTCTCTCACACTGATGTTTCTCTCCTTCTCTTTCTCCCCTCTCTAAAAAAATAAAATATAAAAAAACTCCAGCTATGGTTTTGTGACACATGTAAATTATATGAAATTTGAATTTCATTGTTTCTAAATAAAGTTTACTTGGAGCACACACGTCACCTGTTGCCATGGTTTCAGTGCCGCGAAGAGTTGAGAAGCAACGGGGATGGCATTGCCCACAACACCAAAAATGTTTACTGTCTGGCCCCTTATAGGGAAAGTTTGTTGACCCCTGCATTCTATCATTGGTTCTTGGACCAGATCATGCATCAAGGTCACTGGAGGGCACTGTCAAATGCAGGTCCTGGGGCCCCCAGCCCGTGGAGTTTCTGATTCAGGAGGTCTTGAGTGGGGCCTGAGAATTTGCACGTCTAATAGGCCGTCAGGTGATGCTAATGCTGCGTCCCGTGGAGGGACCATCATTGGTTTGACAGGTCCCCTTTTGATGGACAGCTATGTGGTTTTGGTCTGGGGCCAAATGGACCAGGCTGGGTTGGATGACCAGCACAAGGCCCGTGTTGCACGCGGGCCTGCCGCAGGCTCTGCCGGAGCAGGGGTCTCGGGAGCTGCAAGGCCTCCGCCTCTCCTGCCTCCACAGTGCCCGTACCCAGCATGATGCCCAGGAAACATTTCTTGAATGAATAAAGGAGTGATTTTCACACGGCTGACTTGCAGTTCCAGAACCTGCCATCTGCTGCAGCTCCCCCGTGTCTCCTTTTTAGAAGTCAGTTTTAAGAGCCAGTCTTCCAGATTCGCAGAGCATCGTAAGGGCATCCAACAATGCAGTGTGCCCAAGTTCTAATCTCTGAAGGCAACACATCTGGGAATCTATGGTTTGGAGGGGAGACAAACACAAGTGTGTGTCTAGAGTGCACGTCTCTTCCCCTCCTCACAGCTTTTATCAGGCTGCTGTCCTTGTTTACAGGTGAGGACACCAAGGCTCGCAGCAGCTGAGGCTGTGACTCAGACCGCACAGCTGGCAGGTGCCAGTGCCAGGGTGGGAAGCTAGGTCTGTTGGGTTTCTGTGGTGTCCCCGAACCAGAACGGGTGGTGGCCTGACCCCTGTATCCAGGCTTATTGGTGCGGAGCCCTGACCTTTGCAGTGAGCCGTGTTAAGACTGGAAAGAATGCAGAAAGGAACGTGTGACCCCAGAATAGGTTCCTGGGGAGCATTTTAAGAATGCTCCTCCTGAGGAATGAGCACATTCCTGATCGAAAGCAGAAAAGTGTGACACTCCTAGCACTGTAAAGGATTTCCAGAATCGTCTAGATACCTCTGAGTCTGCCCCTTTACACTTTTCCTTTGCTGCTCTCACAGTGGAGAGAAAACCAGGAGACAGGGGACGCTTTTCAAGACAGCTGTCATGTCAGTCTTTTCTGGGAGATTCCTAGCTTCCTCTGGCAGCAGGAAAAATGCAGACCAGCAGGTCCCAGCAGAAAATTCTGTGTCGATGGACAGTTCTGCGTCTGCACTGTCCAGGGTGGTGCCCCTGTCCACACTGGGGGCTCCTGGAATTGTGGCCAGCACGGCTGAATTTTTTCATTTATTTAATTTTAATTTACTTAAATGCAAATGTAAAGTTTTATTTAACTCGAGTTTATTGAAATTTCAAAAAACCAGTACTTGATTCTGGTATTGGTAAACTCTTCCGATGTTTGGACTACCTTGGGCACGTGGACCTGCATTTTCAAGGTGCCGTTTGTGAAATCTGCCAATGTGGACTGAGTGTTTCTCATGAAATGTGGCATCTGAGTTGAAACATGCTGCACGTGTAACATGCAGTGGCACTTTAGAGGCACAGTGTGAAAAAATCCTGTAGAATATCTCATTGATGTTTTCTTAGTGCTGTTTACATGTTGAAGTGAGGTTTTTGGATACCCTGGAGTAAATAAAATATATTGAATTTCATATTTCTCTTTACCTTGTTAGAGGAAATTTAAAACACCGTATGTGGCCCACATATTTTTATCAGGTGCTGCTGCTGGAGATCCTACACACTGGTCATCCAGAGGGACCAGCTATCATTTGCCATCACCCTTGACCTTCCAGTGAAGTAGGCAGAACTGATGAATTCTTACTACACTGTTTGTTTAGGTTTTAGTCCTGGCGTCACCTCCTCTGGGAAGCCCTCCTTAATTGTCCCAGACCAAGTCAAAGAGTGTGTTTTTATGAAGTCTTGTAGATCCTGGAGCTCTCCTCTGTGGTGTCCTCTCAGTCACACTTCAAGTTGATTTGGGCAGTTAATAGCCACTGCTCGTGTGCGCGATCCAGGGCAGCGTCTGCCTCGTGCCCGCTAGAACTTCCAGCACTTGCAGCAGCGACTGGCACGGAGCAGGTCTTCTGCAGATATTTGCTGAAGGAGTGAGTGAGGGAGCTTCTCCTTACCAGCTCTCCCCCTGTTGTCACGGCACCTGCTTCTTCATTCCGCACGTCTTTGAGAAAACGAGTGTGGTAGAGCCACACCACAGGAGTTGCAGCGCAGACTTTGCATTCGACGCAGGATTGCAGTTGTATCGGCACATCCTCTGATGGCCCGTGTGTGGTCTGTGGGCACTGCGTCTTCTCTGGAGGTGGCATTTGGAATCCGACAGGAGAGACCAGGGGCCAGCAGGGGCCAGGAGCTTTCCATGCAGGGTGCTCAGAAAACACTGGCGTCACCGGGATCTGCCGTCTCCTGCTTCTCGCCGTCCTTCCCCACCTATGTGTGGAGTGGCGGTTAGCCAGGTGGTACTCACTGAGAACTCGAATGGTCCTTGGTTTCCAACCAGGGGTATCAAAAGACAGCAGAGGCCCACTGTCTACCTCTGGCACCACTTTTGACTTCCTCTGGGGAATTCTTGTCCCAACAGTACATGTGTCTATTGTCTCAGACTAATAGGGACGCATATGGCTTTAATGAGTTGAGTTGGAGTCACTGGAAATTGAAAAGAGGGCAGTGCTTTATTGTCCCTTGTAATCATAGGCATTTAACCTTTTTAATAACAGCTTTATTGAGCTATAATGCAATAGCATGCAATTCACCCATTTAAAGTGTACAATTCAGCGGTTCCAAGTATGCACACAGAGTTTTGCAGCCATCACCACAATCAGATTTAGAACATTTCTTCCCATCCCCAGGAAATCCTGTCCTCTGACTGTCACTCCCCAGCCCCTCGAAGCCACTGATCTGTTTCTGTCCCTATGGAATGCCCGTTCTGGACATTCCATGTGAATGGAGTCAGACCCTGCTTCGTGGTCTTTCGTGAGTGGGCTCTCTCACCAAGCACCATGTTTTCAAGGTTCATCCGCAATGCATGGCAGTGAGCGCTGCATCATTCCTTGTTGTGGCTGAAGATGCCCCCACTGCATGGATGGACCACATTTTGCTCATGCATTTGTCAGTTCATGGGCATTTCAGCTGCTTCTACTTTTTGACTATTATAGATAATGTTGCTTTGAGCATTTGTAGATAAGTCTCTGCGTGGATGTGTGTGTTCACTTCTCTTGGGTGGATACCTAGGGGCGGAATTGCTGGATCTCATGTTATAACTATTTGCTCAACCTTTTGAGGAACAGCTACACTGTTTTCCATAGCAGCCACACCATTTGCATTCCCATCAGTGATGTCTGAGAGTTCCGATTTCTCTATACCCTTGACACCACTTATTGTTGTCCAACTGTTTGATTTGAGCCAACCTAGTTGGGGCAAAGTACTGTCTCATTGTGGTTTGGATTTGCATTTCCCTAATGTCCAACAGCTGGTTAATCTTTGAATGCGTGTTAACATCTGATTTTGATTCCGTCACAGCCTGGAGAGGATGGTGGGTGGGCGTTCTTTGCACTGGCACCAATTTCACGTGTGTGTGTTTGTGAGTGTGTGTGTGTGCATGTGAAATAATAGAGGCTCAGGCTTGAGGAGCCCAGAGCTATGGCCAAATTGAAGCTGTATTTTGTCAGGTAAAACACAGGACACCCAGTTAAATTTCGATTTCAGATAAGCAAAAAGTACTTTCTTAGGACAAATATATCCCATGCAGTGTTTGGGATATACTTATCCTAAAAAATTACTCATCGTTTATATGGAATTCAAATTTAACTGGGTGTCCTGTGTTTTTATTCGCCAGATCTGGCAGCCATGCCCGTCACTCGTGGGCTCTGCTCCCTCGGGTGGCGGGGTTTGTCTCTCAGAGGTCCGATTTTCCCACCGGTGGGGTCGGGATGGGGTGTGCTGACAGGCATCAGTGGCTCAGTACCAGTAGAGACCTGTGCATGAGGGTGCTATTGGTGTGACGGTCACAAGGAGCTTCAGGCTGGGCCTGGGGGTGTGAGTGTGTGGGGCCGGGATGTGTGTCCTTGTCCTCTGCAAGTCGCTGCCCAATTTCCTAGTGAGGGAGGGAGTGGGTATGCGTTTTCTCTTGATTTAGCCTAATTTGCTTGGAATGTGAGTCAGGAACATTGCCCCTTTGTTTTCCCCAGTTTGTTGCTTGGCTGTTTCTTTCTAGTTTGTGCTTCTTTTGCCAGTCACTCTCAGGGTGCGTTTTAAAGAGGAGAAAAGTTCCTTTTGCCTCAAGATTAGAGAGGAAGGGTTAGTGCCTTGGAATACAGTGAGTAGGGGCTGTGCCCTGAGTGTCCCGTTACTGAGGGCTGTGTGTGCGTTTGGCAAGGAGAAGATGTCCGAAGAGTTTGATTCTGGTGAATGTTAACTCAAGTACAAGGGGCATAAGAGGAGAAAGATCCAAAAAGGTGTGCAGAGGAAAGGAAAGCAGAGAAGGTGGCATTTGAACTGGATCTTGAAGGATGACGGGCTAGATTGAGAAACAGGGAGCTGAGGTTTAAAGGACTTTGATGGCCCTTCTGGCACCTGCACCCCTGTCCAGGGCAGTGGCCACCAGTCTCATGTGTCTGTTAGCTAAGGTGAAGTTCAGTGTTCAGTTTTTCAGTCTTATTAGCCACAGTTCAAGTACTTGTGAGCCACAGATGGCCGGTGGCTTCCACAGTGCGTGGCACAGATACAGGGCATTTCATTACCACAGAGAGTGGTTGGACAGCATTGGACTGGGGCAGGAGTGGCCAAACTACAGCCGGGGGGCAAACCTCTGGCCTGCTGCCTGTTTTTGTAAATAAAGTTTTATTGGAACACAGCCAGTTGCACTCCTTATATTGTCTCTGGCTGCTTTCACAGTATAATGACAGAGTGGAATAGTCTCTGTGCAGACTGACCACAAAGCTGAAAATATTTATTATCTGAGCCTTTATAGAAAATACATGCCCATGCTTGGTTTAGGGGAATGAAGGCACAGAGTCTAGAGATGACTGATAATGTTTGGGAGAAGTAAACAATAACAACGTAGCTGACATTAATAAGTACCTACTGTGTGCCAGGCACTGCTTGTGGACCAGCGCTGCATCGCGTTACTCCCGGGTCCTGCTGTAGCGGGGGATGCAGAGCCTTGGTGCTATGTGAGAGTGGTGGGCAGGTCTGTGTCGTGCAGCACAGAGGAAGGAGGGACGAAACCTTGAAGACTGAGGGAGGAAAGGGCAGGGTCGTGGGGAGCCATGGAGGGCATCTGAGCCTGGGAGGGACTAGTCTCAGGAGGACAGGCGAGCGGGCACCCTGGGTGTTTGTCAGGGAGAGAGCAGACTGCTGAGAGGCCCTTGCCAATCCCAGGTAAAAGGTGAGGAGGCCTTGGCCGCCGGCCCAGAAGGAAGGAAGTCGAAGAGAGCCGGTGGGGTGAGAAAACCAACAAACAAGCCCGTCACTCCTTGCGGGCACCTTGACCCCCACAAAGTCATCTCCTGACTACCTTCCCCTGTGGCTCGGTGGAGCCGGCGCCCCTCCCCTCCTGCACCTGCCGCATTGCTCAGTCCCCGTGATCCCAGTGTCTCCGTTACGTCATGTCCCGTGCAGTGACGTGAGGCTTCTAAGAGGTACTGCCAAAGGAAATATTTTCTTTGCCTCTCTGAAGTAATTACTTAGACACAGAAACCACAAGAAAAGCCGCTAATCAGGGTTGGCTATAGAACTTGTAGGTCTCAGTGCAGAATGAGAACATGGGGCCTTTTGCTAAAAAATGATTTAAGGGTCTGAAGATGGATGGGAAAGTTAAGCCGAGGGCAGGACCCTGATTAGCAAGTCTGGGGCTCAGGTCGGTTGCCCATGAAGCTGGCCCTGCCACTGACTTCATGACTCACCCATTGTGCGCTTGCTCACCTGTCATGCTCTCTGCATTTCGCTTGCAGTGTGTCCCGGCATGGACATCCGGAACAACCTCACGCGGCTGCATGAGCTGGCCAACTGCTCGGTCATCGAAGGACATTTGCAGATACTGTTGATGTTCAAGACGAGGCCTGAGGATTTCCGAGACCTCAGTTTCCCCAAACTCATCATGATCACCGATTACTTGCTGCTGTTCCGGGTCTACGGGCTGGAGAGTCTGAAGGACCTGTTCCCCAACCTCACGGTCATCCGGGGATCCCGTCTCTTCTTCAACTACGCGCTGGTCATCTTCGAGATGGTTCACCTGAAGGAGCTGGGCCTCTACAGCCTGATGAACATCACCCGGGGGGCCGTCCGCATCGAGAAGAACAACGAGCTCTGCTACCTGGCCACCATCGACTGGTCACGAATCCTGGATTCGGTGGAGGATAATTACATTGTACTGAACAAAGACGACAACGAGGAGTGTGGGGACATCTGTCCAGGCACTGCGAAGGGCAAGACCAACTGCCCTGCCACGGTCATTAACGGGCAGTTTGTCGAGCGGTGTTGGACTCACAGCCACTGCCAGAAAGGTATGTGGGTGTGCCGGCCTCGAAGCCTTGTTCCCGAGACCGGGGGCTGGGTGGCCAGTCTTCTCCATGAAGCCTCTGGCATCACATGTGTTAGGCTTCGCAGGCTGCACGGTCTGTGCGGCAGTGATGCAGTGTTGCCGTGGGAGTGGGAAAGCAGCCACAGGCAGCGCGAGCATGTGTGGCAGGGTGTGGGTAAAACTTTACTCACAAAACCCAGTGGTGGGCAGGATTTCCCAGCTCCTGTGCTGGATAGACCGTTGAGTGTTTCTCTTGCTTGAGGAGAGGGGTAGGAGTGCATGAGTATGAATTTGTGGTTGAAGAAACACATTTATTTCTTATCTGGTTATAGAGGTAACATTGCTTGTGATAGACATTTGGAAAAAGAAACACGGAAAGAAAAAACAAAACAGCAGTCCTTGTTCCACGGTTACTCGGGTTCTTTCTTTTAGTGGTTCTGTTGTGTGTTAACCTACTTAACTAGTTGTTCCTGTCGTTGGGCATTTAGCTTCTTGCCAGTTTTCATGAAGAGGGGGATGATCTTGGGGCCCGAGGTTTACCGAGCATTTGTTTCTTTAAGGCCTGCGTTTTCAGAAGTGAAATTTCTAGGTCAAAGGTTCTCGATCCCGATTGCCCAACGGCCTTCCGGAAATGTGGTGCCAGCGGAGCTCCTCCTAGCATGGGCGGAGAGGGAGCACCTCCCTTGGCCGGCTCGGTCTTGGATGCTGGAAGAGTCCTCACTCACGAGGGCGGAGCCGCTGTGTCCTCACTGCTCAATTTGCATTTCTTTGATTGCTCTCAGGGTTGGATCTTTTAAAACATATTTGTCCTTTGGGTTTTCTCTTCCTGTTCGTATCCTTTGTCTGTTTATTTTTTAGGACCTCAGCGGTTTTTGAAATATTAATCTGTAGGCGGTTTTCATAGATGCAGGCTGTTAACCCTTTGCCGGCTGTGCTCTTAGGCATTTTTGTTCAGATGCTCTGGACGGCCACTGCCAGGCTCACTCAGGGGATCTGTGAGGTCAGAGCTGGATTTTCACGTGCTTCTCGGGTTGCTATTTATGCCTAGAGAGTCCCTTTGTCCAAAAATGAGTGCTTTTTCCCCAAGTTTTCTACTTCAGTTGTTACTGTTAAAAAATATCCACCCTCCTCATTTGTGTGCATGATTTGAAAGGGTGTCCATTTTCACCAAAATAACGATTGGGGTCTCGATGCTGTTGACTGCAGAAATCTACCCCTTTGTTGTTGACTTGGGGTCTGGTTCTGGGTATTTGTAAGTACATCTGTCTTTTCTGGCACCAGGGCCATTACTGTTCTGATCACTGTCGTTTTATAATGTTTAGACATCCTGGGAGGGAACTTCCAAACACACACACATTACTAGTTTATGACCCTTTCCTACATGGTGGAATTCCCTGGGAAGAGTCAGTGAATGTGAGATCGAGGTGGAAGGATGTGAGTGGGTTGTTATATCACAAAATAGGTGAAGGGGAAAGGGAGGGTCTTCTGAGAGGCTGGGCAGTGAAGGGAAGGAGAACCTGGAGGGTTGTGGTTCGGGGAGAGGCTGTGGTTATTATATTGTGGAAAAAAATCTTAAGAATGTTGGCAGCTCGGACAGAGAGAAGCTAAGCTACAGCTGCAAGGGAAGCTCTGTTATTCTTGCTTTAGAGACCAGAGGGGTTACTTAACTAGCCTAAGACCACACAGCTAATAAAAGACAGCTGGGATTTGTACCAGGTTTGAGACAAAAAAAAAAACAAATAAAGAAACAAACACATGTGTGTGTCTTTGGAGGTTGTCCCCTGTGTTCAGGAACAGGAGAGCCCCTTCTCAATGGGGCACTGGAGAAAACAGTGAACATTCTTTTACCCCAAAGCTGAGTTCTCCAAATTTAGGAGCCTGTTTGAAATGCTCTGGGCTTGTGTCTTGGGGTATAATTTAAGACATTCTTCTGTGGCTTCATTTATGTATCCATTTTAGTCAAAATACCCAGGACAGTATTATCTGCAAATGGCCCTGATACTTTCAGTTTTTTTTAAAAACCCTTTTGCTCTTGAGAAGAGCTTGTTTTTTCAGCACTGGGGGCTTCGTCACGGGGGAAGGTGCTGTTCCGCAGGCGGTGCTGCCGCTGACACTGGCCGGGGTACTGAGCTCCTGGCTGCTGCTGGTGCATAATCAGTGGTGGGCCCCTGGGTGCAGCATTGTCCCGTCCTGGGGACAGATGTCTGCAAACTGCGGTTCTCTGAACTGGTGCCTGTCTGTTTTTTATTGTGATAAAACACACATAACATAAAATTTACCATTTTTACCATTTTCAGTGCACAGCTCAGTAGCATTAAGTACATGTCAGCATCTCGCAACCATCACTGTCACCCATCGCTAGGACTTTCTCATCCTCACAAAGGACACTGTCCCCATTGAACACTGACCCCCCACCCCCGCTCCCAGCCCCTGCTCCCTGCCCCAGATCTCCTCTCTGTCTCTGTGGGTCTGGCTCCTCTAGGGACTCTTGTGAGTGGACTCACAAAGCCTTCGTCCTTCTTCAGTGGGCATCACTTAGCATGACGCCCTCAAGATTCATCCATGTTGTAGCAGGTGTCAGTGTGTCTTTCTTTTTTAAGGCTGCATAACATTCCGCTGGGTGGATGGACCACATTTCGTTTGTCTGTTTGCTTGTGGATGGGCCCTTGGGCTGCTGCCAGGTTTTAGTTACTGCGGTTAGTGCTGCGGTGAACAAGGGCGTGTATCCCCAGCTGGTTAGATGCTCACCTCACCCGTCGTTGTGGCTTCTGAAGTCCTATTTAATTAATGTTTGAGTGGGGTTCCTGAACGCCAAGCAGACCGAAACGAGCCCTCGGAGACTCTCCCCCGTTTCGAGACAGACTTCTGGTCTCCTGGAACCCTCTCGAACACCCTCGAGCATCCACAGGCTTAGTCTTCTTCCATCATTCTGTCTATAGAGTTTGGGTGAAGAAGCCAGGAGAGGCCGAATGCAAGGAGCTCAGGGCATGCAGGGGGGAGAAGCCTGATCATGTTTGTGGAGAGCTGTGCGCCAGGGACTGCGGGTCTTCGGAGAGGTTCTTCTGGTGGCGAATACAGACACTGAGCACATGACGGAGTCTGCTCGCAGGGAGGGTCACAGCAGCGAGAGGTCTGTGGGTGAAAGTGTGGTTGAAGCCTTAAACCTGTCCTTGGGGAAGGAAAAGCGGTGTGTCATTAAGCCCTGCAGTTGGCCCCACCAAGTCTGTTTCAAAGTGCTTACAGGAACGCTGGTGGGGGGTCCAGGGAGTTGCTGGGAGTCCTGTTCAGCAATTCTGGAGCAAGCCCCAGTTTCCTCACTTGAAAAGTGGGGGTAATTATGGGACCCGCCCATTAGGTTTGTGGTTCCGGGGTTCAGTGAGATGGTGCAGGAGGTGCACTCAGCCCATTGCCTCTGCAAGTGTTCTGGAAGCTTCTCGTAAGTGCCATGGGTCCACCACTCTTTTTGGGCAGACAAGCCACTGAGTTCATGAAAACCTGTCAAGTGTCGGCTGCATTTCTGTCTTTAGTGTGAGGGTAGGACAAGGAGAGCCCACTACACGAAGCAGGTGGGGTATGGGGCCTGCCACCCCAGAGTGAAGACCACCCTGCTCACCTGTGCCTCAGCTCCCACTGCTCCGAGGACCTGCAGCTGGGCTCTCGGGGTGCCTGAAACCACGGGCCTCGCTTGACCAGCTGCTCTAGCCAAACCCACTGGCATTTTTCCCCTGGGAGGCCACTGCAGCTGCTTGCTGCCAATCAGAGGGGTGGGTAAGGCGGGGCATGCTGGGTGCCAGGAAGATGGCTGGCGATGCCACGTACAGACATCAGCAGGAAAGCAGGAGCAGGAAGCAGAGGGGACAGGCCCTCCTCGCTGGGTCCGCATTTCCATTTGTGTTTTAGATTCTCAGAAAGTTGGGTGCTCTATTTATATTAAACATTAAATATTTAAATGCATGCCTACTCTTGAAGGGTTTGCTTTTAAGCAGAAGTTTAGCTTCATGTTGAAACTTTACTCCTTCTCTCACAGTTTGGCTCTGCCTTTAGCATTTTAACAGTCAGAATCTCCTTGGCAGCCCTTGCTTGCTGTGTGCAGGGTGCTGAGGCGCTGTGCTCCACACTGCTGGCAGTCCCTGTCACTGGCGAGGCTGCCAGGGCCCCTGCTCCATCCAGGTCAGATCCCTAGTAAAGAACTAGAGGAAGGATTCAAACTTGAAACCTGGCTATTCTGGCTCAGAATCTGAGCTCTGAACCACCAGAGGACAAAGAACTTGGGGGTGGAGAGGCCCCTAGAATTTGTCCCTGTCAACATTCTGGCTGCCTCCTGTAGGGGCCCTTCTCATTCCATCTTCAGTTAGCTCCCTCCCCCATCAGGCTGAGAGGTCTCTTGAATATGGGGACTGTGGCATTTATTGTGTGCCCAGCACCTGTCATGTAGACAAGTAGTGGCATCTTTGACCACTCGTGACTGATGTGATTGGACACTTGCTAGGTGCTGAGAACTCACGGAATCCTCACCATACGGGAGGGTGTTACTTCCGTTTTTCTGGACGGGAGTGCTGAGGCTTGGAGAAGAGTTCACTTCTCTAGGAGACCTGGTTGGGAAGTGGGTGGACCTCAAGCTTCTCTGGTGCCCTTGGCCAGAGGCCAGCAAACGACTGTGTGAGGTGCAAGCGTGGCTTTCGATGGCCTGTGAGCTAAGAGTGCTTTTT
This sequence comes from Sturnira hondurensis, assembly GCF_014824575.4. Classification (NCBI taxonomy): domain Eukaryota; kingdom Metazoa; phylum Chordata; class Mammalia; order Chiroptera; family Phyllostomidae; genus Sturnira; species Sturnira hondurensis. The sequence goes on from NW_028077960.1 coordinate 300,733, forward strand.
ATCCTTTAAAAGTTTTGGGGGGGGAATCTTGAGGATAATATTTTGTGAGAGGTGAAGATGATGTGAAATAAACATTTTGGTCCCCCTGAGTGAAGTTCCATCGAGATGCCACCGTGCTTGCTCACTTACCCACGTTTCCTGGTGTTGGGAGGGGAGTGGGGCAGTCGAGACGGAGGCCACGTGGCCCTTTACAGACAAAACAACGCTGACCCCAGTTCTCAGCTCTGCACCTTACAAAGATGAGTGGGCTTTGGAGATGGAGGCTGTTCTCAGAGAAAGTTGGAGCACCACAGGATCAGTCTCCCCGCTCCTTGCCTGCCCTGAGGGGCAACCAGGTGCGAGATGTCATTCCTGACCCTCAGGAGCTCTTGGTGTAGCTGGGGAGTTAGAAGGCAGGAGTGGCTGACCATGTAAGGCGGCAGGGAGTGCCACAGACGAGGTAAGGCCCCTGTCTGTCATCGGGCTGGTAGTTCTGGATACCTTTGGCGCCAGAGCACCTGGAAATCAGGATGTTCTCTAGACAACTTGACAGAATCGATAAATTATGTTCCTTTGTGGCTGTGCCACTGTAGTCCCTGTAGAATATGGGATGTGCACGTGGTAATAGTGACTTTTAAAAGGATGGTGGATCATGTAGCATGTGAGGTTAATTCATATTTATTCCTTTTTGTATTGTCACAGATCTTTTTAAAAATCTAGGACAGAATTAAAAGCACTATACTGAAAAAAATTCTGTGGTCATTGTAACTTCTTTATCTTAGGATGATTGGAATTTTTCTTTCCTGTTTTTTTTTTTAAGAGGGAGGGGATGGGAGGGGGATGAAAACATTAATGAGACAGAAGAGTCAATTGGTTGCCTTCTCCACACGCCTTAACTGGGGACCGAACCCACAACCAGGTATGTGCCCTGACTGGGAATCGTACCACGATCCTCTGGTTCTCAGGCCCACATTCAATCCACTGAGCTACACCAGCCAGGGCCGGAACTTTTATTTTTTTTTATTTTTTATTTTTAAATATTTTATTTATTTATCTTTAGAGGGGGAGGGGAGGAGAGAGGAAGAGAAACATCAATGTATGGTTGCTTCTTGTGCATCCCCTGCTGGGAACTGGCCCCTGCCGGGAACTGGCCTGCAACCCAGGCATGTGCCCTGACTGGGAATCGAACTGTGATCATCTGGTTCTCAGGCCCACACTCAATCCACTGAGCTACACCAGCCAGGGCAGGGCCGGAACTTTTAAAATGACTTTCAGTTTGGAGATGGTTGGGTCTCGAATAGTGGGGAAAGAAGTACTCTAGTGAGTGTGTCTCTGAGCCGCCCTCCCCCCTCCCCAGTACTGATGATAAATTACCACTGGCCTATGTGGAAGGAGGGAGACTGTTCCAGATGGTGGTGGTTATAATGCTGTGGTTTGGTCCCGGTGGCAGTGACACTTGGAAAGAGAGGGGGGGTAGAGTGTTCAGGGGGGTGGGAGGCAGTGATGAAAGCGAGGCCTTCTGTGGGCATGAGTGAGGGGGCTGCCTCGAGTTGTGAGGGGAGGCCTGGGCCAATCTGTGCACTGAAGGCAGACATGCTCCCATGGGCACGAAGGAGCAATCACACAGCTACATTGGGGCTGTGTTCAGGATGTGCTCTTTCTGCTGATACTGACAGTGCTGGGCCAGGCATGTTGCCAGGACCCCAGAGTCCTTGTTGAGTTGGGGAGAAAGTCAAAGAAGTAACTGTAAGGTTGCAAGCCAGGTAGGCACAAAGTCTTACTGTAGGCTCAAGGATGCTCTGGAAAAAGGTAGACCAGTTGGCCACATCGGCCTCCTTGGGACAGTACTATCCGCATTTTTAGTAGTGAAGACCCAGACTTGCAGTTTTAACAAGAGCCCAGCTTTTCAGAGGGGACTCAGGGCTATCAACTTAGCTAGCTTTTTGCCTAGAGAACTAAATTGGCCCAATCCATTGGCAGAAGGTGGGATAGAATTAAATCTCATTCTGGAAAGGTGGCTGTGTAGTAACTTGGTAATTAGTCTGATGAGTTGTTTTTTTTCTCCCTCCTACTCGACAGAATTCATTGACCAGCTATTTCTTCCTGTGACCCTCTGTCAGAATTATAATCTGTTCTTTATGACTGGACACCTGAAATACCCCAGGAGGTCCCCAGGCCCTCAGCTCCTATCCGACTGGGAGCCTGGGGCCTGGCTCCCCGTGGTCTGCCCTCTCTCCCTGCACCTGCACCTGCCAGAATATTCTCTTTCCCAAGTGGTGTGCCTTTTCTCCTCACCCCCTCCCTCTTCCCTCTCCCCCCTCCCTTCCCCTCTTTTTAACTCAGGCTAAACGTCTGCACACACTTAGAGATTAATAGTGTTGACAGTGGGAAGCAGACTAACCAGAGACTTAATTTCTTTTGGGCCTGTTGTGGGTGGGCCGTGTGAATAACCCCACTGGGCTGCTTTTCTCCGATTCCAGGTGAATCTGGCTTGCTCTCCCAACCCAGCCTCAGGCCACAGGATGTAGAGGCTGGGAAAGGCAGGGGGAGGGTGGAGGGAAACTTTGGGGGAAGGGGGAGGCCGTGGTCTTAAAGCCTATAATCCATAAGTGCCTGGAGGGTTTTGGGTAACCAGTTACTTGACCTTTTTTATAGAAGTTTCTTTGCTTCTGGCTTTGTCCCTCAGGGAGAGTCCTTGGTCTGTAAGAATGGCTGCAGCCTAGAAAGCAGGTCTGCTGGGGGCTGCAACTGCGGACTGTTTCCAAGTGGTCACCTAGGAGGGAAACTGTTCTCATCCAAAGGTCTGGTAGGAGCTGGATCTCAGGAGCCACGCCCCAGTTGCATTGGCTCTGGTGGGTGTGTGCAGCCCGGAGGCTGGCTGCGCAGGCCAGGTTCTGTCCCAGGCTGCCTCACTGGTGGTGCCCAGGTGAAGGGTTTTCACATTTGCAAAGCAAATGGATACATAGCAGGAAATATGCAAAATAAGACGGGCTGGATCCTGAGCATTTCAGATAGCTCTTTAAAGAACAGTGTGTTTTTTTTAATTGTAGTAAAGTGCACCCTGCAATTTACTGTGAGTGACACTCAGCACATTTGTGGTGCTGCACAACCCCCGCCACTGTCTAGCTCCAAACATTTTCATCAGCTCACAAGGAAACACTGTTTGGGGAGTAGCCACGCCCCACTCCTCTCCCTCCAGCCCGTCAACTGCTCCTGGAGTTTCCTTCTCTGCGGACTTACCTGTTCTGGATGTTTCCTGTGAATAGAATCATACATCATGAGACTTCCGTGTCCTGCTTTTTGGACGTCATATAATTTGGAGCTTCTACACTGTAGCATGCGTGAGGACTCCGTTTCTTTGATTGCTGACTAATACTCCGTTGCTCTGACTGATGGACATTGCAAATAGTGCAGATGCCGGCGTTTCTGTCAGCTTTTGTTTGAATACTTATTTTCAGTTCTCTTGGGGGAATGTATCCAGGAGTGGCATTGCTGAGTCATTTGGTAATTTCGTGTGTAACGTATTGAGTGAAGGTTCCCCCCCTTTTTTTTTGCTTTTAGTTTTCTTTTCCTTAAAAAATGTCAAACAAACCACAGATGCAGAAAACCACACAAAACAAAGCCTAATGAATTACTCTAAGGCGGACAGCCTTAGTCCCCACCTCGGCTGAGAAATAGCTCTGTGCCAGCACCCACCCCTGCCTGAAGCCCTTCCCTGGGCTCCATCCCCATGGGGATGGAGATGGGGGATGCCCACCTCCCCAAAGTGGACACTGTCCTGTCTCTCCTGCTAGTTGCTTCCTTTCTGTATAGTTTATCGCTCAAGTATGAATCTCTAGACAATACAGTTTAGTCTTGCCCGTTAAAAACATTGATATGTCTCTTTAGACCTACAGCAGTGATTCTCATTTGACTTGCCTGTCTGGGGATGATCGCCAATGTCTAAAGACAGTTGTGGTTGTTATAGCTTCAGGGGGAATGTGCTACTGGCATTGAGCCAGTGGGACCAGGGATGCCGCCCAGCACCCTGCAGTGCAGAGGGGGTCCTGATCACCAGGTGTGGTCCAGCTCTCAGCCCCAGCGCCCAGAAGCTCCAGTCTGCAGGTTTCCGGTCCCCTTTCCTTTCCTTATGCTCGCCCGGCTGGACAGGACGGTTGGGCCTGATGCATGTGCCCCAGTGTGAGTGGGGCTGACTGTGCTCTCGTGGTCCCCTGGACCCAGAGTCAGGGTTGGACTCAGGCTGTCCCTTCAGTGGGTTTTATTTACCGTGTGCCACCCCCTCCAGCACAGTTTGCTGCCAGCCATTTTCAGAAGGGTCCCTCTGCCCCTTCCCTGGGGCAGGGCTGTGAGAGGTGGGGTGCACTGTGGCTATTTTTTTCTTTTTTAAATTCTACGGATTTTGTCATTCAGCCCAGTGGTACTCATGGGCCTCCTTTTGTGGGTTTTGTTAAACAAGGCACATGCTGGTCTTCCTAATAAAACTGTCTTCTTTACACAGGCAAGATTTGCTGAGAAAGTGATGTTGATACAGGCAGGAGGTCTGATGGCCATTTGCAAAGGAATGTTACAAGGGTGAGAAAAAACCCAGGTGATCTTGGGTTCACGACTGTGAGGAAGACAGATCAGGCAGCTGGCCTGGAAATGCGGGGCAGAAGGGGACCACAGACGGGCCTGGCAGAGCCAAGGTGGCTCACGTGGCGCTGAGTCCAAGGGAGAGAGAAGTCGTCTTACAGATGCCCACGTGGTTCAGAGGAGGACATAATTTTTTTAAACTTTATTTTAATTGTTGACACTAATAGATGTGCCCACTATCCCTGGCTTTGCCCATCTCCATTCGGCCCCTCCACTCCCTTTCCCTGAGGCCGTCACCACACTCTCGTCTGTGTCCATGAGTTCTCATGTGTGATCGTGGGCTGATCCCTTCACCTTCTGTCATCCAGGCCCCCGATCCCTCGCCTCTGACAGCTGTCAGTCTGTTCTATGTGTCCAGGCCTCTGTTTCTATTTGGTCAGTTTATTCTGTTCATTAGATTCCACATGTAAGTGACATCATACCGTATTTGTCTTTCTCTGACTGGCTTCTTTCATTTGGCATAATAATCCACACGGTCCCGTGGGTAGCATTTCCTTCATTTTCCCTGGCCATGTGGTATTCCATTGTGTAGACGCACCACAGCTTTTCATCCACTCATCTGCTGATGGGCACTGGGGCTGCTTCCAGACCCGGCTGTTTAAATAACGCTGCTTATGAACATGGGGGCTTATGTTCTTTTGAATTAATGTTTCAGGATTCTTAAGATATACTTCCAGAAGTGGGATCTCTGGGTCATAAGGCAGTTTCACTTTTCCTTTTTTTTCAGGAAGTTTCATACTGTTTTCCACAGTGGTTGCACCAATCTGCATTCCCACCAATAGTGTGCTTTTCTCCACATCCTCAGTAACACTTGTTGTTTGTTGATTTATTGATGATAGCCATTCTGGCAGGTGTGAGGTGATACCTCATTGTGGTCTTAATTTGCATTTCTCTGATGATTAGTGACGTTGAACATTTTTTCATGTCTGTTGGCCTTCTGTATGTCCTTTCTGGAAAAGTGAAAAGTGTCTGTTGAGGTCCTTGTCCCATTTTTTAATTGGATTGTTTGTCTTCCTGGTGTTCAGTTGTATAAGTTCTTAATATATTTTGGAAATTAACCCCTTATCACATGTATCATTGGCAATATGTTATTCCATACAGTGGGTTCCCTTTTCATTTTTTTGATGGTTTCTTTCTCTCTCTTTTTTTTTAATGTGTGGGTTTTTAAAAAAGATTTTATTTACTTATTTTTAGACAGAGGGGAAAGGAGGAAGAAAGAGAAGGAGAGAAACTTCAATGTGTGGTAGCCTCTCATGTGTCTCCTACTGGGGACCCGGCCCACAACCCAGGCTTGTGCCCTGACTGGGAATTGAACTGGTGACCCTTTGGTTCACGGGCTGCACTCAATCCATCGAGCTATACTAGCCAGGGCTGATGGTTTCATTTGTTGTGCAAAAGCTTTTTAGTTTGATGTAGTCCCATTTATTTATTTTTTCCTTTGTTTTCCTTTCTGTAGTAGTATAATTGGAAAAAATACTGCTATGAGAGATATCTGAGATTTTACTGCCTCAGATTTTTATCCATTTTGAGCTTATTTTTATGTATGTGTAAGTTAGTGGTCTAGTTCCATATTTTTGCATGTACCTGTTAAATTTTCCCAAAACCATTTATTGAAGAGACTGTCTTTATTCCAGTGTATGCTGTTGTCTCCTGTGTCAAATATTAATTGGCCATGGGTTTATTTCTGGGCTCCTTGCTCTGTTTCATTGATCTATATGCTTGTTTTTATGCCGGTACCAGGCTGTTTTGATTATAGTGACCTTGTAGTATAATTTAATATTAGGTATTATGATACTTCCCACTCTGGACTTCTTTCTCAAGAGTATCAAGGTTATTTGGGGTCTTTTTTGGTTTCGTGTACATTTTTGGAATATTTGTTCTCGATCTGTGAAATAGATCATTGGTATTTTATTAGGACCTGTGTTGAATGTATAGATTGCGTTGGATAGTATGGGCATCTTAATGATGTTAATTCTTCCCATCCGTGAGCATGATATATGTTTCCACTTATTTGTATCTTCCTCAGTTTCTTTCTTCAATGTCCTATAATTTTCTGAGTCTTTTACCTCCTTGGTTAAATTTATTCCTAAGTACCTTATTATTTTCGTTGCAATATTAAATGGGATAGTTTTCTTACTTTCCCTTTCTGGTAGTTCATTATTGGTATATAAAAATGCCACCAATTTCTGAATATTAATGTTGTATCCTGCTACTTTGCTGAATTCACTTTTTAGATACAGCAGTCTTTCGGTGGAGTCTTTAGGGTTTCCTATGCACAATGTTACATCATCTGCGAATAATGAGTTTTACTTCCTCCTTTACAATTTGGGTGCCTTGGGTTTCATTTTCTTGTCTGATTGCTGTGACTTAGTCTTCCAGTACTGTGTTGAATGAGAGAGGTAAAAGCCAACATCCTTGTTTTGTTCCTGATCTGAAGGAAAATGCTTTTATTTTATTTTATTTTTTAAAATATATTTTATTGATTATACCATTATAGTTGTTCTATTCCCCCCCTTCATTCCCCTCCACCCGCACACTCCCTCCCCCACCATTCTCCCCCCCTTAGTTTATAACCACGTGTCTCAAGTTCTTTAGATTCTGTATTTCCCCCACTATTCTTGCCCTCCCCCCTATCTATTTTCTACCTACCATCTATGCTATTTTCTGTGCCTTCTCCCCCCTTCTCCCCCTCCCACCCGCCTGTTGCTAACCCTCCATGTGTTCTTCATTTCTATGGTTCTACTCCTGATCTAGCTGTCCTCTTGGTTTGCTTTTGTTTTAGGTGTGCTTGTTAATAACTGTGTGTTTGCTGTCCTTTCACTGTTAATATTTTTCATCTTCTTTTTCTTATATAAGTCCCTTTAGCGTTTCATATAATAAGGGCTTGGTGATGATGAACTCCTTGAACTTGACCTTATCTGAGAAGCACTTTATCTGTCCTTCCATTCTAAATGAAAGTTTTGCTAGATAAAGCAATCTTGGCTGTAGGTCTTTGGATTTCATGACTTGGAATACTTCTTTCCAGCCCCTTCTTGCCTGTAAGGTCTCTTTTGAGAAATCCACTGACAGTCTGATGGGTACTCCTTTGTAGGTGACTGTCCCCTTATCCCTTGCTGCTTCTAGGATTCTCTCCTTCATTTTGGTCTTGGCTAATGTAATTATGATGTGCCTTGGTGTGTTCCTTCTTGGGCCCAACTTCTTTGGCACTCTCTGAGCTTCCTGGATTTCCTGGAAGTCTGTTTCCTTTGCCAGACTGGGGAAGTTCTCCTTTATTATTTGTTCAAATAAGTTTTCCACTCATGGCTGTTTCTTTCCCCCTTCTCGAACCCCTATAATCCGGATGTTGGAACGTTTAAAGATGTCCTGGAGGTTCCTAAGCCTCTCCTCATTTTTTTGAATTCTCATTTCTTCATTCCTTTCTGGTGGGATGTTTCGTTCTTCCTTCTGGTCCATTCCATTGATTTGAGTCCCAGTTTCCTTTCCATCGCTATTGGTTTCCTGGACATCTCCCTTCATTTCAATTAGTTTAGCCTTCATATGTTCCTCTAATTTGTGACTATAATCTACCAGTTCTGTGAGCATCCTGATAAATAGTGTCTTGAATTGTGCTTCTGAGAGGCTGGCAATTTCTTTGTTTCTTAGAGTTATTGGCTCTGGGACTTTGAGTTCTTCTTGTACCATCTTTTGGGCTGTTCGTGCCTGTTCCATAGCAGGATCAGAGCCCTAAAGTGTTCACTAGAACAGGGCAACTAAGTCGCTGGGTTGTGACGTTGTATATGGGGGCGGGGTCAAAGAGGGGCAATGGCTTCCCGTCTGCCGCCTGCCGCCGCGTCCCCGGCGCCGCAGCCACCACCGTCACCAGGCCCACGCGTTTCATTCCACTGCACGCGAGTGTGCCACCGCCGTCAGCCCTCCACCACTGGGTTCGCCCCCTGGGGCTTGTGTGGTCTGTCTCACTGTGCGAGAATGTGCGACCGCGGTCAGTCTGCCCCACACCCCAGCTGGTTCCGGGCTGCCTGCTCGCCTAGGTCGGGGGATCTGTCCTGCCCGACCCAGCTCCACTGCTGGCTCCGCCTCTCTTACCATCCCCTTCGAATAGTTCGTAGTTGTCGGACTTCCGTATAATTCCGTTTTCTGGTCTTTGGGTATGTCCTAGTTCTCCAAACCTTTGTTGTGTTCAAACTTGGTTGTGGGAGAAGGCACAGTGTTTCCACCTATGCCTCCATCTTGGCGGAAGTCCTGGATTTTTTTAAAAACATTTTTTATTGTTGTTCAAGTACAGTTTTTTGGCTTTTCCCCCCACCCCAGCCCTCCCCACCTCCCTCACCTGTTTCCACCCCCCCTGTTATTGTCCATGTGTCCTTTATAATTGTTCCTGCAGACCCTTCACCCTCTTCCCCTATAATCCCCTCCCCTGTCCCCTCTGGTCACTGTCAGCCTATTCTCAATTTCAGTGTCTTTGGTTATATTCTGCTTGCTTGTGTGTTTTGTGTATTAGGTTCCTGTTAAAGGTGAGATCAATGGTATTTGTCTCTCACCACCTGGCTTATTTCACTCAGCATAATGCTCTCCAGTTCCATCCATGCTGTTGCAAAGGGTAGGGGCTCCTTCTGTCTTTCTGCTACATAGAATTCCATTGTGTAAATGTACCATAGCTTTTTGATCCATTCATTTACTGCTGGGCACCTAGGTTGCTTCCAGCACTTGGCTGCTGTAAATTGTGCTGATATAAATATTGGGGTGCATAGGTTCTTTGGATTGGTGTGGACCTGATTTTGACCCAGCAACTCATTCTAAGAACCTTGAAATGCCAATCATTGCTGGAGTTTATCAAATGCTTTTTCTGCATCTATTGATATAATCATGTGGCTCTTAGTCTTCATTTTGTTTATGCGGTGTAATCACGTTTATTGATTTGAGGATATTGTACAACCTTGCATCTCCAGAATAAATCCCACTTGATCACAGTATACGATCTTTTTAATATATTGTTGGATTCAGTTTGCTAATGTTTTGTGGAGGATTTCAGCATCTATGTTCATCAGGGACTTGGTCTATAATTTTCTGTTTTTGTAGTGTCTTTACCTGGCTTTGGAATTAGAGTAATGCTGACCTCGTAAAAAGGGCTGGGAAGGCTTACCTGTTCTTGAAAGTTTTGGAGTAGTTTGAGAAGGATAGGGGTTATTTCTTTTTTGAATGATAGATTACATTGGGCCGTGAAGCCAGTTGGTCTAGGACTTTTGGCCGTAATTCTTCATAGACTGTCCTTACAGTTTTGAAAGAATGCTTTTGGAAGAGTCACACAAGCACTGCTTGACTTGGTTTGAGAACATCTTGCTTTAGGAGTGTTGTATTTACAAGTGTTCCCTGATGGGGATTGTATGCAACAGTGCTGGACATTTAGCAGAATGAAAAATAGGAGTCGGGGGATTTTGGAAAGTAAAGTACACATACCACATTGGCCCAGAGTTCTTGGGAGGAGGGATGAAGAAAGTTCAAGTAGACCCAGGTCATAAGAGTTACAAATTCGTAGTCAAAGAAATCCGAAAGTGACATCAGTTGTTTCCTCTTGACCCAAAGTGGGAATGTTGCCTACACAGCAGCAGACACGTTTCTCAGTTTGTCTCACTTCAGTGAAGGATACTTTGGAAAGGGTCTAGCTAGCCACAGTCCATGGGAATCAGTTGTTCAGGACCTGTTGTTGACTGAATGAGGGTAAAAGGGGGAATGGGTTGGCTCTCTATTTTAGGTGACGTTAGAATATTTATAGAGGACTTCCTGTCAAGATGGAGGCATAGGCAAACACGCTTCTCCTCCTCACACAACTACAGCAAAAATTACAACTACATTACAAAACAAATATCACCCAAATTTGTCAGAAAATCGAGCTTTATGAAAGTCCGTCAACCAAAGATTTAAAGAAGCCACATTCATCCATATAGGTAGGCGCAGAGTGGTGGAGAGATGCGGAGATGTGGAGTGGCGTGGAGAGGTGGTAGAACGGGTTGTCCCACATTCACGTGTGGTGGGTAAAAATCTGGGGGGATACCTTGGGAATGCAGGATTCCAGCCCAGAAGCAGACCACCCAGCCAGTGCCAGGAGAATCAGTCCCCTTACCTTCTGCCTGTAAAAACCATTGGGGGTTGGGGTGGTGAAGAAACTGCAGGATTCTCAGGAGACGCCTATTAAAGGGCCCACAAAGGTCTTAGGATTTAGGCAGAACCACCCTCTCGGGGATTCAGTAACCAGACAACAGCTGGAAGGGCACAAGTAGCATGTGGGGAGAAAGTGAAGGGACTGGCAACAGGGTGAATGCCAGGAGACAGCTTCCTCCTGGACAGATCTCCAGAGGCCAGGCAGCAATATTGTCCCCTCTCTGAGCCCTCCCCAACACAGAGCCACAAAACACTGAAATAATTTGTCACACCCTTGAGATCACCTAAGGTTCTACCCCGTACAACTTACAGGTGTGCTTTTCTACAACAGGCCACGCTTCTAAGACAGGGAGTCAAAGCAGCTCTACCTGGTACACAGACACAAACACAGGGAGGCACCAAAATGAGGAGACAAAGAAATATGGTCCAAATGAAAGAACAGAACAGAACTCCAGAAATAGAACTGAATGAGATGGAGACAAGTGATCTGTCAGATGCGGAGTTGAAAACACTGATGATCGGGATGCTCCAGGAACTCAATGTACACTGGGACAGCATGAGGAAGACCTAGGCAGAAGTGAAGGTCACATTAAGTGAAAGAAAAATCTGCAGGGAACCAACAGTGGAGGAGATGAAGCTGAGAATCAAATCAATGATTTGGAACATAAGGAAGAAAAAAACATTCAATCAGAACAGCAAGAAGAAAAAATAATTAAAACACCAAGGATAGACTAAGGAGCCTCTGGGACAACTTCAAATGTAGCAACATTCAAATCATAGGGGTGCCGGTAGAAGAAGAGGAAGAGCAAGAAATTGGAAACTTATTTGAAAAAATAATGAAAGAAAACTTCCCTAATTTGGTGAAGGAAACAGACAGACAAGTTATGGAAGCACATAGTGTCCCAAACAAGATGGACCCAAAGAGGACCACACCGGGACACATCATAATTAATATGCCAAAGGTTAAAGGTAAAGAGAGAATCTTAAAAGCAGCAAGAGAGAAGCAGAGAGTTACCTACAAAAGAGTTCCCATAAGACTGTCAGCTGATTTCTCAAAAGAAACTTTGTAGGCAAGAAGGGAATGGCAAGAAGTATTCCAAGTCGTGAAAAGCAAGGACTATAACCTAGCTTACTCTATCCAGCAAAGCTATCATTTAGAAGCAAAGGGCAGATAAAGTGCTTCCCAAACACGGTAAAGCTAAAGGAGTTCATCATCACCAAGCCCTTAATTATGTGAAATGTTAAAGGAAATGGTTTAAGAAAAAGAAGATCAAAACATGTCAACAAATTCACAACTATCAAAAACTAAAAAACAAACTGAATCTAAAAAAAACTTGTTTGTTTTTGAATCTAAAAAACAAACTGAGCAAACAAGTAGAACAGGAACAGAATCATAGATATGGAGATCATCTGGAGGGTTGTCAGTGGGGAGGGTGGAGAATGGGGGGAAAGGTGCAGGGAATGAGAAGCATAAATAGTAGGTACAAAATAGACAGGGGGAGGTTAAGAATATTATAGGAAATGTAGAAGCCAAAGAACGTATATGGACAACCCATGGACATGAACTAATTGGGGGGAATTGCTGGAGGGAAGGGGGTACCCAGTGGAGGGGGACAAAGGTGTGAAATTGGGACAACTGTCATAGTGTAATCAATAAAATGTATTTTTTAAAAGAACATTTATAGAGGACTTCCCTAGGTTTGGTGGCAACCCTGCTCCCCTCGTTCTGCTTTTCCTTTAAAGTCTTATCTTTCAATTCCCAATTCTCCTGGTTGTTGGGTGGGATTTAGGCAGGTGAGGTTGTTGAGGGTCCCACCTTTGATGGTGGTGTAGAACCACATTGGTGATATTCTAGAGCCAGCCAGTAACCCACTAGCCATGTAGCTACGTTTACATGGATTAAAATTAAATAAAATCAAACATTGGTCCCTCAGTTGGGCTTGCCACGTTCAGACAGTGCAGATGTAGAATGTTTCCATCATTCCAGAGAGTTCTGTTAAGCAACACTACCCGAGAGCATTTCATGTTACGGTAAAAGATAGCTCTGCAGTTAGACAGACCTGCATTTGAACCCTTTGTCTGCTGTGTGACGTCGGACAGACTGCCTGGCTTTTCTCAGCCTCTGTTTCCTTATCTACAGTGAAGAATTTGTAAGGGAATCAATCTTAATTTTTTCCTTGAAATTTTAACTGATACCTTTTTTTTTCTGATGAAAATAAAAATACTATTCCTCTTGTATACTTCAAGTTTGAGTTTTCTCCTTAAAAAAATAGAACAATCAATTTCCTCCCAGCCTCTGTGCCCCTTTGAGAGTCTCTGGAATAGACAAAGAAGTGTCTTGGGAAAGTTGAACAAAACAAAGAGGCTATTATAGGCACATGTGGTGGAGAAGAGAAGAAAGGAAGGGGTAGGTATGTTGACTGGGGCTGAGAGTGTCATCATGTCTGTGGGTGACTAGCAAGGAGGCATGTATCAGATCCTTCCTGACTTCTCCTCTCTCTCTGGGAACAGGGAACAGAGTGCTTTTCAGCATAAGCAGAGTAGAAAGCGTGTGGGTCTAGAGGAAGTGGAGTCAGAACAGGGAAGCAAGTGTTGGAGGGAACCTCAGCCCGAATTTGTCTTCTTGCCTTAGCGTTGAGCATCTCAGTGACTTGGGGATTACAAGAAATGAGAGTCTACTCAGACTAACTTCAACCCACAGGGGGCAGTTTATTGGGGGGGAAAATAGGGCCTTCTCTGGGAACTTGTCTCAGCTCCCTTTTGCTGTGTAGTAGAATGTTCCTAGACATAATGGCTTTACACAGATGTTTATTTGGCTCATGGTTCTCTGGGACTGCTGGCTGGTGCTGGCTGTCAGCTGGGACGTTTTGGTTTTTCTCCCTGTGGCTGTGCATCCTGTGGTAGGCTAGCTTGTGCTTGGATCTCATGGTGGTTCTGAGGTTCCATGGGCAGCAAGAGATGAATCCTTAGTGCCTAGTGCTTTTCTCTCTGTGCATTAGGTGTTCTGATGGCCCTTTGGTCAAAGCAAGTGGCATGGCCAAGGCAAGCGTGAGGGAAGAGGGAGGACAGAGACTCCACCTGCTGACTGGGAGTGTCAACCATGTCATTGGCATCAGTGCAGCACCAACAGGAATCCCCAATTTGGGGGGCAGTGAAGAAGGAAACTACTCAGTGTAAACAGCTCAGTCGGATACAGCATGGCTGTGAGACAGCTGAACAGTGTCGCAAATCATGAAGCAGCAGGTCCGTGAGTGGCCCTGGGGCCAGCCCCCACTCCAGCTAGACAGCTCTGCTTCCCTTTGCTGCTCCACCCTTTCTGTTCTCTACTCTGGTGCAGCAAGAGACGTCTTTGGTGTTTCAGCTCCAGCCAGGCAAACGCAGTCTTCAGTCTTTGGTGGAAAGGAAACGTTCAAGCTTCCTAAGCCAGAGGGGAGCTAATATAGGCAGAAGTCTGCCCACCACCTGCCCAGACCTAATTGGTTTGTCATCATGCAGATGATGACTTCAAATCCTTGCCGTTTGATTGGTTCAAAAAAGCACTGTCCTGATTGTTCAAAATAAAGATGCTCCGATTGATTGGTGCAGATGTTGATGGGGATATAGGGGCACAGATCTGATTGGATGGGGAAAGCCTTAGTCCTATTGGTAGAAATAGGATTCCAGGACCTCTGTATAAGGAAGGGCTCACAGTGCAGGCAGGCAGTTCAGTGCAGGAGGAGGCATACGCCTTAGTGCTGGCTATTTCCTGCAAGTGCAGCCTGTGTGTGAGACCCCTATGCAGAAACTGCTGCTAGGCTCTTTTTATAAATTTGAGCCCAGTGAACCACCAGGAGCCCTTCTTGGTAAGTATCTTCTTTCTCAAGGTCTACAAGAGGGAGAATTTAAGGCCATTTTTGCCATCTACCACAGAGCCCCAGGAGGAAAGCACAGTGGTTCTCATGAGATATTTGCACTGGGACTCGGAGCTCCAGCAAACACCTAAGTCTGTGTGGTGCAACTGAGAACCTAGAGTGACTTCCCAAGTAGTTATTTAATTTCCTGAATGCTGGTTATTGAAGAATCAATTGTTTTCCCAATGACTTTAAAAAAATATTTTATATATTTATTTTTAGAGGGGAAGGAAGAGAAGGAGAGGAACATTAGTTGGATGCCTCTCATACACGCCCGGACCAGGGACCAAAACTGCAAACCAGACATGTGCCCTGACCCGGAATTGAACCTGCGACCCTTTGCCCAACCAACTGAACCACACCCGTCAGGGCTCCCAGTGATTCTTGATTTTTTTTAATCATTTACTAAATTCAACCCCACACCATGGTCTATTTCATTCATCTGTGTTCATTAGCCCAGTACCATACGATTTAATTGCTGTGCATTTAGATCCATTCCTTCCCTGTTACACTTCTTGAAAGTGTGTATTTTTGTTGCTGAACTTTTGATTGTCCCCAAATCTGCCTCCTCAGTACATGTAAAACCCACTGAAATTTTGATCAAACACTGTTAATCTGTAAATTAATTTTAGAAATCAGTACCTTAACATTTTCCTTTCCTTGCAGATACATGATCAGTTTTTCCATTTGTTCACATCTTTTCATATTTTTCTTGTAAAAACATTTATTCCATCTACTTCCTGCTATGATTATTTCTGATTCCTGTATCGCAGAGATCTTGGTGTTAGTTGTTGCTGCTGTGAGTCAGCATATTTATACTGAATACCTTGGTGAGACTGATCAGTAGGTTTAAGATTTTTTATTCATTGTGTGCAATTTTATCCTTTAGAATTTTTGAACAATTTTTTTTTTTTACAAAATCCCGTCTAAATGTTGTACCTCTCATTTCAGTTTTAAATTCTATTCTATTGATGAGGGCTTCAAAACTCATATTAAATATTTAATGATGGTGTTACCTGACACCCGTGTTTAACAGATTTCTTGATATAAAGTCGTTTGCCTCCCTGTGGCAAACCGTACTTGAGTGTGATGAATTACTCTCTTAGCGTAATGTTGTACTTGACTTGCTAAGTTTGCATGTTTAAAAAGTTTTTATTTTTGCTGTCTCTGTTCATGAGTGAAGTTGTGCTATGTTATTTGGTCTGTTCTCTTTTGCAATCTCTTCAATTTATTACCTGATTATCTAGCCACATAAAGTGAGCTAGGTAAGTTTTCGTTTTACATGTTTTAAATTATGGTATCAGCACTTCTTGAAAAACCAGTCATTTGTTGGAAAAATGGTGCTATAATCTTTTGGGGAATTCTTTGATAACTTGAAAATTTTTAATACTAGATTGTTTGAGAATTCAGCTTAAAATTTTTTTTAACCTTTGGTAAGATCTTTTTAAGTCAAAATTGAAAAAAACTTTTTTAATCCTCACCTGAGGACATTTTTTTCATTGTTTTTAGAGAGAGAAGGAAACATGGATATGAGAGAAAAGCATTGATTGTTTGCCTCCAGTACACACCCGGACCAGGGACTGAACCTACAACCCAGGCTTGTGCCCTGATGGGAAATTGAACCTGCAGCTTATTGGTTACAGGACAATGTTCCAGTCAACTGAACCACATTGGCCAGGGCTAAGTCAATTTTTTAAAAAATAACGTTTTATTTTTCAATTAAAATTGACATACAATATTATTATATTAGCTTCTGGTTTACAATATAGTGATTATTTGTAGTATAGTTTATGTAATTTACAAAGTGATCAGCCTGGTAAAACTACTCTTTGTCTGACACCGTACTTAGGTATTACAGGGTTATTGGCTGTATTCCCTATGCTGCAGGTTACATCCCCATGACTATTTGGTAACTACCAATTTTTACTTCTTTTTTTTTTTTTTAGATTTTATTTATTTATCTTTAGAGGGGAAGGGAAGGAGAGAGGGAGAGAAATATCAATGTATGGTTGCCTCTAGTGTGTCCCCTGGTGGGAACCGGGAACTGGCCTGCAACCCAGGCATGTGCCCTGACTGGGAATCGAACCACGATCATGTGGTTCACAGGCCCGCACTCAATCCACTGAGCTAGCCCAGCCAGGGCCCAATTTGTACTTCTTAATCCCTTCGCCTTTTTCACCCAGTCCTTCAAGCCCCTTCCTGTCTGGCAACCATCAAAATGTCCTCTGTGTCTATGAGTTTGCTTCGGTATTGTCTATTCATTTATTTTGTATTTTAGCTTTCACATAGAATTGAAATCATATGGTATTTGTCTTTCTCTGCCTAACTTGTTTTACTGAGTGCAGTACTGTCTAGGACCGTGTTGTCGCAAACGCAACAGTCGTATTCCCTTGTGTGTCGCCCCACTTCTTGGTCCAGTCACCCAGTGTGGGCACTTAGGTTGCCTCCATGTCCTGGCTCTGGTAAACACCTCCTCGTTGGACATGGACGCATATGGTTTGTTGAACTGAATTAGTGGTTCAGATTTCTTCAGAAGTGGATTTGCTGGGCCCTTCAAATTCAACTTTTGTGATTTATGTGTTGTTAGGCATCATTTCATTAAGATTTTCAGATTGAATAGCATGTTATTAAGCTTGGTAAAATCTTGTTGGTATGTTCTCCTTTACCTCTATTTTAGATTTGTTAATTTTGCTTATTTTATTTTTCAGAAAAGCAAATCTTGGATTTATTTATTGTTTTTCCCTCAATGAGTCACCAGACACCTGAATCCTTTTTGGGATAAATTGGGGAATGAATGAATGAATGAAGAGTTTAATACCATTCTTTTAATACTGTGAAAGCTTTTAAGGCCACGAATTCATCCGTGAACATGGCTTTGGCTGCCCTCATGGATTTTGGCTATATAACATTGTTTTCTAAAGAGTTTGTGAAAATAATTTTGATAGTCATCATCATGAAAACTGCTATTGAGTATCCATGATTTTTCAGTCATTTTATATAAATTTTCTCATTTACTCTTCATAGCAACCCTAGGAATTATTCTTGTTTAACAGCCTGTTTTTGTGGGGGCGACTTTCTTAGCAAGTCCCCCCGTGTGCCACAGATGAGAGTAAACATGACAGAGACATGATGTGATCTGCTTGGGGAGGAGAGGTAGCCAGTTTCCCAGAGGAAAAAAGGCCTTGAGCAATGGCCAGTTTCTCAGGGGAAAAAGGCGTTGAGCCCCTTCCTCCAGGGGCTTTTATTGGGTTGTAATACACAGGAATACAGGGCAGCAATGATTAAAGAAATCTGAGGGCTTTGCCCTGGCTGGTGTAGCTCAGTGGATTGAGCGCGGGCCTGCGAACCAGACGATTGTGGTTCGATTCCCAGTCAGGGCACATGCCTGGGTTGCAGACCGGTTCCTTGCAGGCTAACTACCAGCAGGGGACTCACAAAAGGCAACCATACATTGATGTTTCTCTCCCTCTCTCCTTCCCCTCTAAAGATAAATAAATAAATAAATTTAAAAATAAATAAATTAAAAAAAAAAGAAATCTGAGGGCTTAGTCTGAGTCAGAGTCTGTCAGGCAGAGAGTTTTAGAGTTTCCTGCTTGAACCCTTAACATATGAATGACAGCACTCTTAGCAGAGCAGATTTCACAGGTTTATCAGGAAGTCTTTGTGACGCCAGATAATTTTCCCCTGGACACGCTCTAGTGAGGCAAGGAGCTACACCCCTCCCCAACAGGTATTCAAGCTTAAGGGGATTAGAGCCAGGAAGCACTTCTCCCAGAGGACATGGGGACTCGGGCTATCTCAAAGCCGGGGGGTGGGTGAGAGTCCATTGCTTTTTGTTGCAGCCCCCTGAGTCCTTCCATGATGGCCTACCAAGTGATCGTGTCTGGCCTAGGTTGCCCCTCTCCGAGAGGTCGTACCTGCCATGGATATTGACCATGCTTTGGGGGCAGGGAGGAAACTGAGGCAGCATTTGCTACCAGAGACAAGCTTTGTCTCCTGCGGCTCGCATTCCAGAGGTCACTGACTCCTCTTTAGCCACAGGGGGTAGAGTTACAATTTTCTAGAACCTGGCAGAGCGGTCCACAACATGTTTTGACAGTGGAAGAAACCGAGTTCCAAGAGAGGTTAGGTGACTTGCTCAAGGTCGCACAGATAATGGGTTTAGGGTGGGGAAGGCCTGGAATTTAGATCATGGCTTGTTTTGACTCTAAACCATGGGCGTTTCTGACTCCGCTACATGGCCTCTCCAGTTGACTGAGTTTTAATCACTAGTTGTTAGGGTTTAAAAAAAATTAACTTCATTTTAATGGGTTTTCTCAGTCTCCAAGTTGATGAGATTAAAAAATTAACTTATGACCTGTAGAGTTTCTGCACATTTCAGTTGCATGTGGCCCCTGGTTACCTGAGGGATTGTTGGACCAGCCTCTGTAGATGTTGATGGGAGCTGGAACCATTGTCCAGCTGAGTCAGAGCTCGAAATCTGCAGTTGCACAAGGAAGACTTCCCCTGGGGCCCACATGCACGTGGAGCGTGAAAATAAAGGCTTAACTTTGCTGGCAAAATGTCTCTGCCCCAGCAGACTTACAGAGTGTTTCTGGAGAGTTCTTATTTCACAATCACTCTGTTATCCCAGCTGCCCTGCCTCCCAAGGTAGCTAGGACTGATTTTTCCAAACATACTGTTTCTCTCTGTCCCCCATCCTGTGCGTATGGTTTTGTGGTGCTGGCTGGGAAGGGTGAGGGCCCTGCCAGGTAGGGGACTTGACCTGAGGGCTGACTTGTCTTTTAGCCCTGAGTTCTATTTCTGGGTTTTGCTCTCATCACGATTTGCTGCAAGTCAGTGTGACTTGTTGTGACGTAATGTGGTCAAAACCTTTCCTTTAAATTAGGCTGTGATTCATCTTTATTTTTATGGGGCTATATTATATTAGAAGTACTGCAGTAGGAATTTTCACTTGGAATCTAGTAAAGGTTTTAATCTGCCATCTGGAATCTGTGTTCCTTACACTTTTTTATTGTTCAGGACTAAGAGTGGTGTCGCGGGGAGGGTCGGTAAGTGGGTTTGGACCGAGTGTTGGCCTCCTTTGGGAGCTGGGCTCCCTTACCCCAGCCCTCACTGTCTGTCCTGGCCATGAAAGGAGATGGAGAGCATGGTGCTGGTCCTAAAGTGTCCTGCCCTGGATTTCTTTTTTTTTTCTAGTAGTTTCGGAGATATACAACATGCACATGTTTCCAGTGTTATAATTTTGCATCATAAATTTTCTCTTATTTAACAGAATCATTGATGGGCTAAAAAACCTTTTAAAATTAAAATTGAACATAAAAAGAAGAACAAAATGGAGACTGATTTTTCTAAAGTAATCAACTATAAAAAATTGTTAATTTTTGCTCACATTGGTAGGAAATTAAAATCACCATTTTTTCCTCACCTTTCCTCCAAATTAACAATGTTAGACTTTTTAGTTTGGGTGAGTGTGGAGGGTGTGGATGGCACATTGTTGATAGCTTTACGCATCGTCTTGATCACTACTAACAAGCTGGCCATCTTTTGTGACTAGAAGCCCCCCCATATTTATTGACCATTCATATTATCTCTTGTATTTTTCAAAAAACCTATGTATGTATGTATGTATTTATTTATTTATAGGGGGCAATAGAGAGGAAGAGATGAAGAGAAATAATGGTGTGAGAGAGAAACGTAGATCAGTTGCCTCTTATACATGCTCCGACCGGGGACCACACCTCTAACCTAGGCATGTGCCCTGACCGAAAGTCCAACTGTTGACCTCGCACTTTGTGAGACAGTGCCCAACCAACTGAGCCACAGTGGTCAGGGCTACTTTTTTCTTTTTTAAACATGATTACTTTATGCAGGGTTTCTCAGCCACAATGCCGCTGATATTTGTGCTGAATGATTCTTTGTCCTGAGGGCCGACCTGTGTGTTGTAGGATGTTGAGCAGCACCCCTGCCTCCTTCCCCTACATGTTAGTAGCACACCCCCAAGTTGTGACAAACACATGCCTCCAGACATCATTGCCAAAAGTCCTATAGTTGAGAACTACTGTTCTAGGGTGAATGCCCTCATTACTTTCACCAGCTCAAGAAATAGCACCTTGCCAATTCCTACTTAAGCCCCTCTGTGAGCCTTGTCTGGTCCGAGTGCCTGTCACTTAGCCCAAACTAATCACTGTCCTGATTTTTATCGTGATTACTGTCTTGAGTTCCTGTAGAATTTTATAACCAAAAGTAGTATCCTGGGACACATAATTTAACTTTGCCCACTTAAAAAATATTTATGTCAACTTCTGGCCAAGATGGAGGCATAGGTACCTACAATTTACCTCTTTTTTTAATTTTTATTTTTTTAAATATTTTTATTTATTTATCTTTAGAAGGGAAGGGGAGAGGGAGAGAAATATCAATGTATGGTTGCCTCTCGTGCACCCCCTGCCGGGAACTGCATCCCCTGCTGGGAACTGGCCTGCAACCCAGGCATGTGCCCTGACTGGGAATTGAACTGCTATCCTCTGGTTCACAGGCCCGCACTCAATCCACTGAGCTACCAGCCAGGGCATTACAATTTACCTCTTCATACAACCAAAAGAAGAACAACAACAAATTTAGAAACAAAAAATAACCAGAACTGTCAGAAAATTGGAACTATATGGAAGCCCAACAGCCAAGGAGTTAAAGAAGAAACATTAATTCAGACGGTAGGAGGCGCGGAGATGGGCAGCTGGGGCAGAAAGGACACGAGCAAGATGGTGGCTGGTGGACCAGGCAGCCCCACATTCATGTGCAGATAAACACGGAGGAACAACTGGGGAGTGTGAAAGACTGCACAACCCAGGACTCCAGTGCGGGGAAATAAAGGCTAAAAACCTTTATTTCCCTTAAAAACCAAGGATGACTGAAAAAACCTGTGGGGGTTCTGGTGGTGGGAGAAACTCCCAATCTCACAGGAGAGTTTGTTGGAGAAACCCACAGGGTTCTAGGTCATATACAAACCCGCCCACCTGGGATTCAGCACCAGAGGGGCCCAATTTGCTTGTGGGTAGCAGGGGAAGTGACTGAAAGCTGGCTGAGAGCCGAGCAGTGACATTGTTCCCTCTGTGCCCCTTCCTCTCACACACAGTGCCACAAAACCGCCAAGTGGGTTGCCTCACCCTGGTGAATACCTAAGGCTGCACCCCTTACATCGTAACAGGTGCACTAAGACAAAGAAATATGGCCCAAATGAAAGAAATCAAAGCTCCAAAAATAGAACCAAGTAAGGAAGAGACAGCCAACCTATCAGATGCAGAGTTCAAAACACTGGTAATCAGGGTGCTCACAAAAATGGCTATGTATGGTCCCAAAATGGAGGAAAAAGTGAAGGCTATGTAAAGTGAAATAAAGAAAAATATACAGGGAACCAACAGTGAAGGGAAGGATACTGGGACTCAAATCAGTGATTTGGAGCAGAAGGAAGGAACAAACATTCAACCAAGACAGCAAAGAAACAAGAATTCAAAAAAAATGAGGAGATGCTTAGGAACCTCCGGGACAACTTCAGACATTCCAACATCCAAATCGTAGGGGTGCCAGAAGGAGAAGAGGAAGAACAAAAAATGGAAAACTTGCTTAAAAACATAATGAAGGAAAAGGAAATAGATTTCCAGGAAGCTCAGAGAGTCCCAAAGAAGTTGGACTTTAGGCAACACACACAAGGCACATCATAATTACATTACCCAAGATTAACGATGAAGAGAGAATCTTAAAAGCAGCAAGAGAAAAGGAGAGAGTTATCTACAGAGGATTTTTCATAAGACTATCAGCTGATTTTTCAAAAGAAACCTTACAGGCAAAACGGGGCTGGAAAAAAGTATTTGAAGTCATGAAAGGCAAGGACCTACATCAAAGATGACTCTATCCAGCAAAGCTCTCATTTAGACTAGAAGGGCAGATAAAGTGCTTCCCAGATAAAGTCAAGTTAAAGGAGCTCATTATCACCAAGCCCTTATTATGTGAAGTGTTAAAGGGACTTACCTAAGAAAAAGAAGATAAAAACTATGAACAGTAAAACAACAATGAACTCAGAACTATCAAAACCTAACAAAAACAAACAAACAAAAGCTAAAATAAACTAAACAAACAACTAGAACAGGTTCAGAATCACAGAAATGAAGATCACATGGAGGTTTATCAGTGGGAAGCACAAGGGGGAGAATGGGGGAAAAGACACAGGGAGTTAGAAGCAGAATAAGTAGCCACAAAATAGGAGGAGATTAAGAATAGAATAGTAAATGTAGAAGCCAAAGAACTTATATATATGACCTGTGGGCATGAACTAAGGGGAGGGGATGCTAATGGTGGGAGGTGCAGGGTAGAGGGGAATAAAGGAGAAAAAAATGAAACAAGTGTAATAGCATAATCGATAAAATATGAAAAAATAGATAAAATATTTATGTCTTGAAAAATGTATAGCCTTAGCTTCCAGTCAAGACAGTGGAGTAGGTAAATGCTGTGCTCACCTCCTCCCACAACCACATCAAAATTACAACTAAACCACAGAACAACCATCATTGAGAACTGCCTGAAGTCTAGCTGAACAGAAGTTGTATAACTAGGGATAGAAGCCACATAGGGATGAGCAGAGAGAAGCAGTGGGCTGGTCCTGCACCCATGTGTGGTGGTTAAAAACCAAGGGATATTTCTGCTGCAGAGGTCACCCATGAGGAGTGTGGGGGTCCTAGCCCCACATCAGGCTTCCCAGCCTAGGTTT
Source organism: Sturnira hondurensis (assembly GCF_014824575.4). Classification (NCBI taxonomy): domain Eukaryota; kingdom Metazoa; phylum Chordata; class Mammalia; order Chiroptera; family Phyllostomidae; genus Sturnira; species Sturnira hondurensis. The sequence continues at coordinate 324,154 of NW_028077960.1, forward strand.
CCAGTTCTGGGGAGAGAAGTCACCATAACTCTGGCTGTGAAAACCAGCAGAGACCGAGGCTGGGGGAGACGGAGGTTTCTGGAATCACAGGTGATCCTCTTAAATGGACCACACATGTATGGACTTGCTTGGACTCACTTGCTGTGAGCTCTAGTGCTGGGGCAGTTGCTCCTGTGAAAGGTGCCAGGGACATAGGGAGGAACTGAATTGTCTGGCTTTGCAGTCAAATGCTCTACCCGAGCTATACCCCCACTTTGGCTTTGTGATGAGAAATGAAGGGGCAGATTTATTTCAAACAGAGGGGCTGGCAGAGGCTATTGTTCCTTTGCTGAACCTTCCTGCTGCAGCCGCCATGTCTGAGTCTCCATCAACCTGGTTGACACTTCGCACCACCCTGGTGATTCCCTGAGACCCTGCCCCACCCAATTTGTGGGCACACCCAAGCTGCTTCCAATGGCTTTGCCATACTAATTTAGGTCTGTCTTGGCTTATGCTTTGGACTTCCTAAAATCTCTCAAAGGTTCACAAACTCCAAACAAGCAGCTTCTGGCCTCGGCATGCCCTGTTCCTCTTGCTCAGTGACCCCAAGCCCTGCACTAGTGGCAGCTGGACTCTCCTGGCCACCTGCAAGCCCAGCACAAGTGGCAACTAACTGCAGATTATTTGTAGCTTGTACCAGGTGGCCTGGGGCAGGGCACAGGGAGTGGTTGATACTGGTCTGCACCTCACAGGGGGCCTCAGAATCAGCATACCCAGTGGCCAGCTTCAGAGTCTACCAGAGTACCAGCCAACCACCTCCACCAGTGACAACATTCAAAGGACAGACTTGGTGGGCACCAGAGCTCTGCTGAAGTGAGGCCTGCTCTGTGGAGGTTGGCCCTGCACAGCTGATCCCCCAGTGTAGTCATGGCCAGTCCTCACAGCTAATCAGCTTTAGGGTCAGTCTGCCCCATTGATGTGTCAATAGCACTTAGGGCTCAACTACAAAAAGGGGTACACAACATCCCACACAAAGGAACTACCTGGAGCACCTGGCTCAGGTAACCAGGGAGAATATGTCACTGGGCGCCATAGGATACCTACCACATAAGGCTATTCTACCAAGACAGGGAGATGAAGCAGCTCTACTTAATGCATAGAAACAAACGTAGGGAGATTGCCAAAGTGAGGAGAAAAAAGAAGCATGTCCTAAGTAAAAGTACAGAACAAAACTTCAGAAAAAGAACTAAACAAAATGGAGACAAGCAATCTACCAGGTACAGAGTTCAAAACACTGGCTATCAGGATATTTAATGATCTCAGTGCTAACTTAAGGAAAGAGGTAGGAACCATACGAAAAAGAACCAGTCAGAAGTGAAAAATACAATGGGTAACTCCCCCAAACCCAGAATTTATTTATAAAAATGTGTATTTATTCTTACATGTTTAAACTTAAGTCACCTTTGAAAGAGCTCAACATGGCAGGGTAGGGTTGAGTGTGGAGGTCGGTGTGGGTGGGGTGGGAGAGAGCGATGGGGAGGGGAGTGGGGTAACTATAGTTGAACAATAATTAAAAAAAGAACAGTTTTTTAACTCATCAATTCTGATGACTTTTAGTGCCTCTGCCATTTTTTCACCTCTTCCACACTGGCAAAATGTTTCCCTTTGAGGACTTTTTCATCTGGGGAAACAAAAAGTCTCTCTGGGTGAGACCAGGTGAACAGGGAGGGTGGGGCGTTTTTTTGGGGGTCCCCTCTTGTACATTACAGGTAATCAACAGTAGATTAGATGAAGCAGAAGATCAGATCAAAGTGATTTGCGGAAAAGTACAGTAGAAAACACCCAATCAGAATAGCACATGCACTAAAAAAAGGTAGTTTAAGGGTCCTCTGGGATAACATCAAGCATACCAACATCACATCATAGGGATATGAGAAGGAGCAGGGAGAGCAAGGAATTGACAACCTATTTGGAGAAATAAGGACTGAAAGCATCTCTAACCTGGTGAAGGAAATAGACATACAAATCCAGGAAGTGCAGAGTTAGTTCCAAACAAGATGAATACAAAGAGGCCCACACAAAGACAGATCATAATTGAAATGGTACAGGTTGAAGACAGAGAGAGAATATTAAAGGAAGCAAGAGAAAAGTAGTTAGTTACCTACAGGGGAGCTCCCATAAAGGAAGCCAGCTGATTTCTCAACAGAAATTTTGCATGCCAGAAGGGATTGGCCAGAAATATTCACAGTGATGAAAAGGAAGGACCTACAACCTAGGTTACGGTAGCCAGCAAAGGTATCGTTTACAGCTCCAGTGTTACAAGAAATGCTAAAGGGACTTAAGAAGAAGAAGGAAAAGATAAATACGAATCATAAAATTTCAAGAACTACGTATCTATTAACAATGACTTTAAATGTAACTAGATTAAATGCTCCAATCAAAAGACATAGGGTGGCTGAATGGTAAGAAAACAACACCCATGTATAAGCTGCCTGTAAGAGATTTCAGCTTGAAAGGCACACACAGATTGAGAAAGTAAGGGAATGGAAAAGATATTTTATGAAAATGAAAAAAAAGTCGGGGTACCAACACTAATCCCAAACAAAATAGACTTTTAAAACAAAGGTTGTGCTCTAGCTGGTGAAGCTCAGTGAATTAAGGCTGACTTGCAAACCAAAGGGTCACCGGTTCAATTCCCTGTCAGGGCACATGCCTGCGTTGTGGGCCAGGTCCCCAGTGAGGGGTGTGTAAGAGGCAACCGTACATTGATGTTTCTCTCCTTCTCCCTCTCTTTCTCCTGTCCCCTCTCTAAAAAAAATAATCCTAAAAAAACAACAAAGGTTGCAAGTAGAGAAAAGAAGGACCAAACATCTCCACTTCCAGACATTTATACAAAGAAACCTAAAACACTGATTTGAAAAGACATATGCACCCCTGTATTCAATTGCAGCAGCATTTACAAAAGCCAAGATATGAAAGCGGCCTAAGTGTCCATCAGTGGGTGAATGCACAAAGAAGAAGTGGTGGACATGTACAATGGAATAGATCCGGTCATAAAAAGAACAAAATCTTGCCACCTGCAACATGGTAGGGCTGGAGGGTATTACTCTGGGTGAAGTAAGTCAGCTAGACAAATTTCCTTACATGTGGAATCTGAAACACAATGACCAAAAAAGGACAAACAAAACAGAAACCAACTCATAGACATAGAGAGCATTTTGATAGTTGCCAGATGGGAGGGGTGTTGGGGAGATGGTGAAAAACAGGAGGGGAGTAAGAAGTACAATTGAGTTAAGAAATAGGCACAGGCACTTGAGTGAGAGCACAGGACTAGAGTCAGCAATGTGGTGACTGCGTGTTGTGTGAGATGGTGGTCCCTTTGTGAGGTATGTAAATATCTAATTACTATGTCGTACCCCTGAAACTAATTTGTGTTGTATGTCAGGTGTGATTGAAAAATAAAAAATGACCAAAACAACAAAACAATACAAAATGCATATTCTTCATTTTGTAAGTTATCTACGTTTATTTTAGAGATCTATAGGTAAAAGGAAATATATTAGGTCACCCTAAAATCCACAGAGAGCCTTGACCTCTTTTTATCTGAGATAGTCTGTAATTATTCCTGCAAATGTAAGTGCGTCCACTGGAATCCTGTTGTGCATTAAAGAAAATCATGAGGTTCTATGATGCCAAATGATACCTAGGTTGCAATCTATTTTTTTCTTTTGGATCTGTGAGGACTCTGTATATATGAATCTATACCACACTTTTAATTTTTTTAGGTTTATTTATTTTTTAACCAAATTTATTGGGGTGATACTGGTTAATAAAATTGTATCGGTTTCAGGTGTGCAATTCCAGAATACATCATCTATATATTGTATTCTGTGTTCACCACCCCAAGCAGGGGCCCTTCCATCTTTGAATTTCTTTATTGGTGGACACTTTGAGATTGTTTCCAATTTATCGATATGAAAGAATGCTGTGACAAAATTTGATATATTAATTTTTGTCCACTTTCTCTTCAACCTCTTTTTTCCAGCTTTATTAAGATACAGTTTACAAACAATAAAATTATATATGTTTATATATACACATTTGAAGTGTACAGTTTGAAGCATTCTGACAAAAGTATACACTTGGGTGACTATCACCCTGATCAAGATATCAGCATTTCCCATCAACCCTGAAAGGGTTGGGGCTGCAGGTGGGGCTGCCACCTGCACCAGGCCCCGCCCCTCACGGCAAACCCGGCTTCTTCTGGACCTCACCCCTGTCTGCGGGCCCATGTTGCCTAGATGCTCCTCATCACCCACTTCATCCCTCAGATCTCTCTTGCACGCACTGCACACCATGTTGGCCCCTCCTCATAGGACTTCTGAGACTTCCATCTTCTGGATGGAATCAGATCCGGATAGAAAAATCGTTTCGTGGTGATCACTCTGTGCCGGACGGTCTTCTTACAGCTTTATCTGTACTGGTACGCTTCATCTTCCCAACAACCTGGAGAAGGAGGCGCTACTGCAGTTCCCCTTCCCTGGGTGGAGAAACGAAGCACAGAGAGCGTAAGTAGCCCGCCCAGGATCACCCCACCCGTCTGCACACCGAGTCTTCCCTCTTCCCTCTGTGGGCTCCTACTTCTAACTCTTCTTCGCTCTTGGGCAAGACGCTGAACACACACGAGCCCACTATCCCATCTATAAAACGGGTCAGCAGCACTTCCAGGTGCCTGTTGTGAAGGTCAGTTGTCAATGCAGGTGGTGCCCAGCAGTTATCTTCTAGCCGTGTGGTTCCTGAATCACAGTCTCACCATCTGAAGGCTTCGAGTCTCACCAGCCCCCATTCGATGGCAGCCCCAAATACCCACAAAAACCTGTCCCCAAGTGTATCCACTTCTAGCATCAGTTTTCCCCTAAATTTTACCTTTGGGGCAGTTCTCAGTGGTCTCCTCGTTTAGACAGTTTGAGCTGGGGACTGGCTTGTTTCTCCTCTCAGACCCCTCTCCAAAGCTGTTTGGAGCTGGGTGTTCCCTGGGCACCCGTGAACATGGGAATGCACTGGTGACCTAGTGGGTTAACTTTGTTTGTTCCTATTTTATAAGACTGTTCTCTTGTGGTTATTGGTACTTTGGGATTTGAAGGATTTGAAGTGAGAAGGTAAAAACACACCCACAGGATTCAAAGCATTCACAGTAAGGTTCTTACTGTGTGCTCAGAAGCAGGCTAATCCTCATGACAGTCTTCTGAGGGAAAGTCTTTCAGCCTCCCCACTTTATAGATGGGGAAACCGAGGCGTGAAGAGGGTATCCTGCCCCGAACCACAGCTTCCAGAACCACTCCATATGGTGCAGCTGTGTGGTGCATCCCTGCCACGTGCCACACCTGCTGGCCATGTCTCTCCCTGTGATCCCCCGTGGATACCTCCATGGAAGCCCCATTGGGACCACGCCACTGCACACGGCTGTGTCCTCGCCAGGCCTGCAGGGTTGTCACTGGAATCCACTGTGATATGGAGGAAAAGCTCTCCTGTCAGCTCTGTGCCACTCTGTGGTACCTGAGCGTGGGCACCTCGGGTCCTGGAACTCTGCAGGGAGAGGAAGGGTACCCTGGGCCACAGGAGGCACATGTCCTGCAGAGAGTAGACCCGGCGTGTCTCTGACGCCGCAGGCGCCCTCCTCATGGGCACGTAGGATGCCACGTGGGGATGGGGCCCAGTTCCGCTGGTTACCATCTGACTGGGTGGGTTCTCTCCAAGCCTCCCCAGGTGATGTTATCCTCCTTGCACCTGCCTTGCCCTCCTGTGCCCTGGGGTCCTTCTTGAGAAAACGTAGAGCAATAGAACCAGGAAGGTGACCTTGGGTAGGTGTGTCAGTCTGCTGGGCTTGCTGTAACAAAATGCCACAGACCGTGAGGCTTAAAACGACAGACGTATTTCTCACAGCTCTTTAGGCTGGAAAGTCCAAGGTGGTGGTGCCAGCAGATTTGGTTCCCAGTGAGGGTCTGCTTCCTGGCTTGTAGATGGGCCACCGTGTCACTATACCTCACATGCCCTTTCCTTGGTGCCAGCTCTTGACGAGAGATCTCTCTGCATGTGTACTTACTTATTTATGAGGGCACTGACCCCAGCATGAGAGCCCTGTCCTTGTGACTAAACCTCGTGACCACTTCTAAACCTGCTCTCCTCCCAAAGGCCTCATCTCCAGATGTCTCATTGGGGTGAACCTTCCCTAATGGACTTCAACATAGGAACTTGGAGGAGACACAAACATTAAGCCCATGATATTTCAGGTGACAGACTCATTTGGACAGTGGCTTGATGCCAAAGTACTGAGGAAGCAGTGTGAAAGCAACCCAAGTGTCCATCAGCTAAAAAAGATGTGGCCAGTATGTAGGATGGAATATTATGCAGCCTTGAAAAGGAAGGAAATGCTGATACCTGTTACAGCATGGATGAACTTTAGGAACATGATGCTCAGTGAAAAATCCAGTCACAAAAAGACCAGAACTGTGGGAGTCCCCTCACAGGAAGTCCCCGGAGAGGTCAGATCTGCAGAGACAGAGGAGATGCGGGGCAGGGTCTGGGGGAGGGAGGGAGAGGTAGTGTTCGATGGGGACAGACTTTCAGTTTGGGATGAGAAAAAGTCCTGGAGACAGGTAGAGGTGATGGTCACACCACAATGTGAATGTACTTAATGCTGTTGGGCTGGACACTTAAAAATGGTTAGGATGGTAAATTTTAAAAAGGACCTATTTCAAGTGTACAGGTGGGTGAGTTTTGATGAAGGTGCACACCCATGTAACTACCGCCAGGGCCGTGACAGAGAACATTTGCATCCCCCGCCATTGTTCCCTCCCGACTGGCAGGCAGTCCCCTCTCACGTTCACCCCGCCCCTGGCGGTCGCTCCTCTGCATTTTTCATCGGATTAGCTTCCCTTCCCTACAACTCCGAGACCTTGGAATCAGGCCATATGCAGGGTGGGCAAAAGTACTCTTGCGGTTGTGAGTGCGCAAGACAGTTTCTTCTTGTGTTATTTGTTAATTGTTGCGTGATTTTCCGTCTAACAACTGTAAACCTCCTTTCCCCCACCCGTATTCTCCCTTGTTCAGCCTCGAGCTCGGAGATTCACGCACCTCACTGCGTTTATCGAGGGCGCCAGCTTTCCAAGTTGCTGAGGAGCACTTACTGTGTGGGCGTGCCGCAAACTGGTGTGTTTACCTGTTAAGGACATTTGAGTCGTTTTCCGCTGTGGCTGTTATGCACAAGCCTGCTGTGAACACCTGCATAGGGGCCTCTGTGAGGACGCTCACTTTCGTCTCTCGGACACACACCTAGTAAGGGTGTGGATGGTTCACAACCCACCGCACCTGGCTGGAGCGCGGGTTCCACACTGGGCTGCCCTCAGCAGTGTGCGCGAGTTTTGGCTGCTCCCTGTTCTCGTTAGCACCGGGCTGTCCGTCTTTTTAACAGTGGTGGTGCCAGTGGGTGTGACTTGGTGGTCGCTGCGGTTCTGATTTGCATTCGTCTGATGACTACTGCCATGGCACATTGTGATGTGTATATTGGGATCCGTGTGTGTTTTGGAGAATGAATGTTAAATTTTTTTGCCTGTTTGTTTTTTGTTTGTTTTGGGTTTTTCCTCATTGTTTATACACTTTGGAATCAAGAATGTTAGTGGCTTAACTCTTATTTTTCTTAACTGTACGTTTTTTGAAAATTGAATTTACTGGGGTGATGTTGGTAAATGAAATGACGTGGCTTTCAGGTGCATACTTCTACAACACACTATCTGTATTTTGTGTGTATTCATCAACCCAAGTCAAGTGTCGTTTCATCACCATTTGCCCCCCTTTGCCCTCTTCACCTTTAACTGTCTTTTCAGGAACAGCCAGTTTTTAAAAATTATTTTATTTATTTATTTCTTACAGAGAGGGAAAGGAAGAGAGAGAGAGAAACATCAGTGTGTGGTTGCCTCTCCTGCACCCCCTGTTGGGGACCTGGCTTGCAACCCAGGCTTATGCCCAGACTGGGAATCGAACTGGTGACCCTTTGGTTTGCAGGCTGATAGTCAAGCCACTGAACCGCACTAGCCAGAGCAAAAAGAGCAGTCAGTTTTTTACAGGGTGAGGTTATTAATGTAATTAGGTCCGAGTTGTGGCTGTGAGAATTTTCCAGAAGCTCCAGCCCCAGACACACAGACATTTGTGGAATTTTATTTTTTTTGTTTATTAATAGACTTTATTTTAAAAACCAGTTTGAGGTTTACAAAAAAAATTGAGTAGAAAGTAAATATTTCCATATAGTCCCTCATTCTCCTTAGCAATTTCCCTTACTAGTAACATCTTTATTAGTGTGGTAATTAAACATTTTATTAGTGTGGTTTGTTGTGTGTAATGAGCCAATATGGATATAGTGTTACTAACCACAGTCTACAGTTTCCATTAGGGTTCACTCACTGTGTTGTACAGTCTTTGGGTTTTGACAAATGAATGCACAATGGATGTATCGACAATTACAATATCAAATGTTCTGCCTGGTCACCCCCTCTCCTTCCCACCATTTTCTTCTTTTCTTTTTTAAATTGAAATATAACTGACATGTAACCTATTAGTTCCAGGTCTACAAATTTCAAGCACACAGAACAGTGTCACCAACTGCAGTCACAGTGCTGTGTGTCACCCCCAGGACTCACCTGTTTTATAATGGAAGTCGGTGCCTTCGGACCCCTTCCCTGGCTTCCCCACTCCCCACACTGCACCTCTGGCGGCCACCCATCTGTTCTCTGTGGGCTTTTCTTTCTGAAGATTTCACGTGGAAGTCACATCACACGGCGTTTGTCTTCCTCTGTCTGACTTATGTCATTTGCAGTCACATTCATCACTCATGTTTTTGTGCCTGGCAGGATTTCCTTCTTTTTTAATGGCTGCATAGTGCCCCATTGTTTACACCTCCGTATACACAGGCGTGTATGTCTGCACATACAGCATGTTTCGTGTGTCCACTCTTCCACTGACGGGCACTTAGGCTGTTTCTGTCCTTGGCTCTTGTGAGTAAGGCTGCAGTGAACATAGGGTGCAGACATCTTTTCAAGCAGTGTTTTGGGCCCCTTCAGATAAATACCCAGAGGTGGAATTGCTGAATCATGTGGCAATTCTATTTTTTTGCAGTTCTATTTTTTATTTTAAAAAGATTTTATTTTTTATTCTTTTATTTTTTTAAATATATTTTATTGATTATGCCATTACAGTTGTCCTATTTCCCCCCCTTCATTCCCCTCCACCCTGTACACCCCTTCCCCCACCATTCCCCCCTTTAGTTTATGTCCACGTGCCTCAAGTTATTTAGATTTTATATTTCCCATACTACTCTTGCCCTCCCCTGTCTATTTTCTACCTACCGTCTATGCTACTTATTCTCTGTACCTTCTCCCCCCTTTTCCTCCTTCCACTCCCCTGTTGCTTACCCTCCATGTGATTTTCATTTCTATGATTCTGCTTCTGATCTAGCTGTCCTCTTAGTTTGCTTTTATTTTAGGTGTGGTTGTTAATAACTGTGAGTTTGCTGTCCTTTCACTGTTCATATTTTTTATCTTCCTTTTCTTAGATAAGTCCCTTTAACATTTCATATAATAAGGACTTGGTGATGATGAACTCCTTGAATTTGATCTTATCTGAGAAGCACTTCATCTGCCCTTCCATTCTAAATGAAAGCTTTGCTGAATAAAGCAATCTTGGATGTAGGTCTTTGGATTTCATGACTTGGAATACTTCTTTCCAGCCCCTTCTTGCCTGTAAGGTCTCTTTTGAGAAATCCACGGACAGTCTGATGGGAGCTCCTTTGTAGGTGACTGTCCCCTTATCTCTTGCTGCTTCTAGGATTCTCTCCTTCATTTTAATCTTGGGTAATGTAATTATGATGTGCCTTGATGTGTTCCTTCTTGGGTCCAACTTCTTTGGGACTCTCTGAGCTTCCTGGATTTCCTGGAAGTCTGTTTCCTTTGCCAGATTGGGGAAGTTCTCCTTTATTATTTGTTCAAATAAATTTTCCACTTGTTGCTCTTCCTCTTTCCCTTCTGATACCCCTAGAATTCGGATTTTGGAATGTTTGAAGATGTCCTGGAGGTTCCTAAGCTGGTCCTCATTTTTTTGAATTCTTGTTTCTTCATTCTTTTCTGTTTGGTCATTTTTTTCTTTCTTCTGGTCCACCCCCTTGATTTGAGTCCCAGTTTCCTTTCCATCACTATTGGTTTCCTGTGCATTTCCTTTCATTTCAATTAGTGTAGCCTTCATTTGTTCTTGTAATTTGTGACTCAGATGCACAGTGTTTTGAACTGTGCATCTGAGAGGTTGGCTATCTCTTGGTCGCTTAGAGTTATTGGCTCTGGGGCTTTGAGTTCTTTTTGAGCCATAATGTTTTGGTCTGTTTGCGCCTGTTACATATGAGGGGCAGAGCCCTAGGTGTTCACCAGGGCGGGGCAACTCAGTCTCTGGGTTGTGGTGTTGTATGTGGGGGCGGGGTCAAAGGGGGGCAATGGCGGTCCCCTCTGCTGCTTCCCGCCACTGGGGCCTGTGTGGTCTGTCTCACTGCTCGTTCCTTCACCTGGTTTCTCTGCGCACGAATGTGTGACTGCGGTCAGCCTGCCGCCTTGCACCCTCACTGGGTCTGCCCGTTGCTACCCCACACCTGGGATCTGCCAACCGCCGCCTGTGCACCTGAGTCGAGTTTTTCTGCACAACCCCGCTCTGCCCGCTGCTGGCTCCGCCCCTCTTACCAGTCTGGCTGAATGGTTTGTTGTTGTCGGACTTCCATATAGTTCAATTTTCTGTGTTTTGGTTGCGTTTTTGTTACTAAAACTTTATTGTCTTTAAACTTGGTGTGTGTTAGGAAGACTTTTCATCTGTAAGTACAAGACATTAGAAGTTAAGTAGTTCAACACGGTCTTGAAAGGGAGGGAAATATTCAGTGGTAGAATGAGCTTCTCAGAGTCTTTCAGGGGTGTTTTGAGAAGGTGGTGATTGAGCCTTGCCTTGTTTCTGCACTGTTGACTGGGTTTAAAGCTCAGCAAGCGAGTGCTGCCGAGGCAAGTGAGGGTTGACTGATCGAGCTGATCTGATTGTGGCATGTGCCCTCGTGGTATCTGTGAAAAATCTATCTCCAGAAGTATTTTAAAGAAGAGAGTGAAAAAAAAACCAACCCAAACTTTTGTTTTCATGGTTTGAATGTATGAATGTGACTATTTTGAAATCTCATGCTTAGATCCTGGAGCAAAGCATGTAAACTCATAAGCCTGGTACGTAAGGGAGCTGGTACGTGAACAACACACAGCTCTGTTTGTAAAGGGTATTCAGAAGTGTCCATCAAGTGGGTTGTGTCCACAAACATCAGATTGCCAGAATTAAAGATTCAAAACAAAACAACTTGGCAGCCATGTTCAAGGAAACACTTTGTTATTGTAATTAAGGGCTTCGATGAGTTTAAATCTGAACCCACTGTTAACGGACAACTGCGGATGAGTTGTTTATCCTTTGGGGGCCTGTGCTTCCCCCTTGTAAAAGGTAAGCTACAATCCGGGCTTCTCCTGGAGCTGCAAGACAGTGCACGCAGAGTGAGCCGTCACAAGCAGCCAGGGCGTGCAGTCCAGATGGAGGGGCAGGGAGGGGAAGCAGGCCACCTCAGCCACGTCAGCCACAACCTGGGGACTTCTGGTCAGCATGGCGGTAAACTTGCCTCCTCCCACACCACATCAAGTCATAGCTAAACTACAGAACAGCTGTCACTCAGAACAGCCTGAGAAGAAGGAGCCACGTCAGGACTGGTAAGAGGGGCAGGGACACGGACAGGCTGGTGCTACACCCATGTGTGGTGGATAAAAGTCAGGAGAGACATTTCAACTGGCTGTGGAGGTCCCCCCTGAGGAGTGAGGGGTTCCAGCCCCATGCCAGGCCCCCAGCCCAGGGTTCCAGTGCCAGGAAGAAACATCCCCATAAGTTGTGGCTGTAAAAAGCAGCAGGATTGAGGCTGAGGTAGACAGGCTTTTGGAGTCCCAGGCAGTTCCTCTTAAAGGGCCTGTGCACAGACTTACTCAGCTCTCTCCATCTGAGCTTCAGCTCTGACGTGGCTGCTCAAATGGTACCAGGGACATATGGAGAAAAACTGAATTGTCTGGCATCAGGTCAAGAGCTGGAAGGCAGCTTGCTCCAGACAGAAGTGCTGGCGGTGGCCATTGTTCCTTTTCTGAGGACCCCTCCCCCTACCAAAGCTGGCAGGCAGGTGCCATATCTGAGTCTCCATCAACCTGGTTCACACTCTTTGCCACCTGTTCCCCCTGCCCCCACCACCTATGATGCCCTGAGACCCTGCCCCACCCAATTTTGGGCCCTCTCTAGCTGTTCCCACTGGCTTTGCCATATGAATGGCCTGTCTTGGCTCATGTTCCATGTTTTACTAAAGCCTCTCAAACTAGCAGCATCTGGCCTAAGTGTGGCCTGTACCTCTAGTTAAGTGGCCCTAGGCCTGGCTGTAGCAGCAGCTTGGCCTTGCCTGGGCATCTGCAAACCCAGAACAAGTAGCAGCCATCAGCAAATTGCTCTGCAATTCATGCCGGGGGTCCTGGGCAGAACACAGGTGAGGCTGAACTTGGCCTCCACCTCCCAGAAGGCCCTAGAGCTAGTAGACCTGGCAGACAGCTTCAGACCATGTTGAAGCACCCACTCAACCACCTCTTCCTAAGAGGCAGACTCCGTGTGCACCAGAGTCTCACTGAAGTAAGTCCTGCTCTATGGAGTGGGATCCTGTGCAGCTGGTCATCTATGGTGATTGGTGGTTGCAGCCAGTCCGTGCATCCAGTCAGCCTAAGGGTAAATACCCTCCCACTGGCGTGCCAACAGAAATCAAGGCTCAACTACAGCAGGAGGGTGTACACGGCCCACATGGCGGGAGGCACACCTGAAATGCTCAGCTTCGGTCATTGAGGAGGCAGTGCCAGTGGACCCCACAGGACATCTGCTACATCAGGCCACTCTCCCAAGCCTGGGAGATATAACAGCTCTACTACTACATAGACACAAACACAGGGAGGTTGCCAAATGAAAGACCAGAATGAAACTCCAGAAAAAGAACTAAACAAAATGGAGACAAGCAATCCACTAGATGCAGAGTTAAAAACACTGGTTATAAGGATGCTCAAGGAACTTAGAACTTCAACAGCATAAAAAAAGACATGGAGCCCTGGCTGGTGTGGTTCAGTGGATTGAGTGCGGGCCTGCGAGCCAGATGATCGAGGTTCAATTCCCAGTCAGGGCACATGCCTGGGTTGCAGGCCAGTTCCCAGCGGGGGACACATGAGAGGCAACCGTATATTGATATTTCTCTCCCTCTCTCTGTCCCTTCCCCTCTAAAAATAAATGAATAAAATCTTTACAAAAAAAAAAGACATGGAAACCATAAAACAGAACCAGTCAGAAATGAAGGATACACTAACTGAAATGAAGAATAATTTATAAAGAATTAACAGTAGAGTAGATGAAGCTGAAAATCAAGCCAGCAATTTGGAATATAAGGAAGCAGAAAACAGCCAATCAGAACAGCAAAAAGAAAAAAATCCCCCAAAATGAAGGATACTATAAGCAGCCTCTGGGACAACTAAGTGTATCAAAATTTGCATTGTGGGTGTGCTGCAAAGAGAAGAGAAAGAACAAGAAGTTGAAAACCTATTTGAAAAAATAATGATAGAAAATTTCCCTAACCTGGTGAAGGAAATAGACATAGAAGTCCAAAATGAATCCAAAGAGGACCACACCAAGACACATCGTAATTAAAATGCAAAAGGATAAAGACAAAGAGAGAATCTTAAAAGCAACAAGAGAAAAGCAGTTAGTTTCCTGCAATGCTGATCCCATAAGACTGTCAGCTGATTTCTCAAAAGAAACTTTGCAGACCAGAGGGATTGGCAAGAATTATTCAGAGTGATGAAAAGGAAGACCTACAACCAAGATTACTCTACCCAGCAAAGCTATCATTTAGAACTGAAGGAGTGATAAAGAGCTTCAAGAAAAAGTAAAGGAGTTCATCATCACCAAACCAGTATTACATGAAACGTTAAAGGGTTTTGTTTAAGAAGAAGAAAAAAAAGATAAATTTGAACAGTGAAGTGGCAATAAATGCACATATATCAACACAAAGAAAATAAATGAATGAGCAGAACAGAAACAGACCCAAAGATACAGAGAACATTTTGATGGTTGCCAGATGGAAGAAGGCTGGAGTGGGTGGGTGAAAAAGGTGAGCGGGTTAAGAAGTACAAATTGGTCGTTAAAGAGTATTCATGGGGATGTGAGGTGCAGCATGGGGAACGTGGTCAGTAATATTCTAATAACTGTGTGTGGTGCCAGATGGGTGGGAGATTTATCAGGGTGATCACTTAGTAAGTTACATATGAAATTAATAATATTCTATGTCAACTGTAGTTGAAAAATGAAAAATGATTTAAGTAAAAACCAACCAAACGAAAAGAAATGAATCACAAGGTGATTGGCACACACAGACTCATAGAAAGCTGCGCGATCACCTGAAGTGCGGATCTGCGCTCACAAACTGTGCAGGGCCCCCAGGGTCACTTGCCCGCATCCGGCCCTGCACCTGGCTCTCCAGCTCTCCCCCTCTCACCTGGCCAGCTCTCGGCGGAGTTGCCCTGTGCAGAGGCCCTCATGACCAAGGACTGAGAGCAGCCTGCAGCGAGAGCAAACAGGGAATCAAAGGCCTCAGTCAAGCCAGCCAAGCGGCATCCTGCTGACGTCCCCGAGAGACTTGGAAGCGGCTCTTCCCCACCAGAGCCCTGCCGTCGCCGCAGTGGGAGCCTTTGAGACACCCTGCATCAGAGAACCCAGCTAAAATGCTGACCAACGGAAACTTGTTTTAAGCCACGCAACTCCAAATTAGTTGTCTATATTTGAGTCATCAAGAACAAAATGTCATGCACACACGTACACACACATAAATATAGGTGCTGCATTTTTGCATTACTAAAGAACTTCGTCAAGAGTCATAGTAAATCACCTTTCAGAAGCTAGCTTTCCTGGACTGCTCAGAGTTGCAAGGACCTGACGCTGGGTGCAGATGTGTTGTCCATCCAGGGTGGTGGGGAGGTTTGGTATGCATGTGTGAGCACGCGCATGTGTGCGTGGGGGGGGTGGTTCTGTTGGGGGCAGTGGCTCACGGCACTGGGCTTCAGAGCCTCCAGGCACACACTTTACTGAAAAGCTGCTCATGTTTTATCTGTTTCTTTGTTGTGCTCCCTACCCAGAGCATGCTGGGGTACAAAGGAGAAACTGTGATTTGTAACCCAGTACTGTCCCTTACTAACTGTGGGACCCCGGGCAGGTTGCTGGCATTCTGCCGGGCCCCTCAGTGTTCTCATCTGTAAAATGGGAACAGAAACCTATCACAAGGCTGTAAGGATCAAATCAGATAGTGCAGGAACAAAAGACATTGCAGTTACGCTGTCGCTGTTATTGTAGTTGTAAATTGCACAGTAGTTTCCCCTTATCTGAAAGTATCATATGGAGAATTCCAGAAATAAACAATTCGTACCTTTTAAATGGCACACCCTTCTGAACTGCGTGATGAGATCCCTCTCTGTCCCACCCGGGATATGGCCCTTTGCCCAGCATCTCCACGAGGGACATGCTCCCTGCACGCTCGTCACTTAGTAGCCGGCTCAATTGTCAGATCAGCTGTCACGGTGTCGCAGCACCTGTGCTCAAGTGACCCTCTTTTACGTCACAGAGGCCCCAGAGCTCAAGAGCTGTGCTGCTGGACCTGCTGCAGAGAAGCCGTGAAATGCTTCCCTGAAGTGGCAAGACGAGGACGACCCAGGGAGAGGGACACATTCGCGGAACTTTTATTTACAGTCTGTTGTCAGAATTGCTCTCCTTTATTATTAGTTATTGCTGTTAGTCTTAGTAGCTAATACCAACTGTGCTTAGTTTATAAGTTAAACTTGACCCTCAGTCAGGGCAGGGCCCTGTCTGCAGTTTCAGGCACCCCCTTGGGGCCTCAGATTGGACACCCGGCAGATAAGGGGACTGGGCTGTAGTCCTGTTGTTGCTGTCATGTTGTTCTTTTTAGGTAATTGTAACAACAAAGATGTGTAACGTGTAATGAAATGCGCAGATCTAGGGTGTTCAGTGAATTTTGACAAGTGTGACCTTGGACAAAACCGAGATGTAGACATGGCCAGTGTCCCAGAAGTTCTCTGACCTTTCTGTAAATTTCCCCAGCTCTGGGTGTGTCATGTTGTTGGGGTTATTTTGTATCATTGTCACTGATTAGTACTGTTCGGTTTATTTTTTGAAGAAGATAGTGGAGGAGTGGGTAGATAATGGGGGAGCTGGGCAAGGGTGGGGGTGGTCCACCCAGGAAGCTTTGGCACTCCAGACTTGTCACACTTTTCATGCAGAATGTCCATGAGGAGCCCGAGTCACAGCCCAACAGAAGTTGTGTTGAAGAGTCGCAGTGGTGTTCGTGGTTGTGGTAGGTGAGGCTCAGTGCCGTGAGCCTTGAGGACTCGAGGACAAACATGTGGTGGAGGAGAGAAGGATGTGTGGCTGATCACCGTGTGCCAGACGGCAGCCTGCACAGCCAGTGACTTTGAACTTCATCAAGACAACACAGCACTGGAACCAAAGCAATGTTTGCAGAAGCCAGTTCAGGGTCAGAAACTTTTTCCCTCTTTGCTAACCAGGTAGAAGGGCCCACAGAGACTTCCTGTTTTCCAGTGTTCCTGGGCACAGACTGTGCACAAGCTGACTCAGCAGGTGGTGCAGCACCCAGCCCCAGGCTATGCCTCCTGAGGCTGCCCCGGGGCTTGGGCCATCTGGGGAGTGCACGTCTTGGTGCCCTGAGCCAGGCAGGGAAGCTGGAAGCTTTGGAGGCCACAGATCTGCACACAGACACGCGTTCCTTTGGCACTGGCTTTGTTGAAAATACATTCCCTAGATAGTTTTTCTTCTGCACGGACCTCGGGGCCTCCACTGCTGCGCAGCCTTGTCTGGTCCGATCTCTTCTGCTGATCAGAGGCTGTGAGCTCACATTCGGGAGAAGGGAAGCTGGACACTCTGTGTGAACTACTTCACTGACTCTTCAGGTAGGCACCACCGTACTCATTCCATGTCACGAAGGAGGAATTGGGGGCTTCAAGAGAAATCAGGACCTTGCTCCTAGGGACATGGACTCACCTGGGTCCACAGCTGGAGACTTCCCTCCCCCTCACTTCTCTAACCAGTCCCTTGAACTCCTTAAATGGCCTTCATACCCATCTTCCCTCCCTAGCCTGCTCGGTCACTCACTAAGTGACAGGTGTTGTTCTAGGATCTGAGAATATGACTGGGAACAGCAGAGATGGGGTCCCCGCCCTTGTGAGAGGACAGATGTCATTAATAAGCTGGAGGCCAATGAGATGCCACTTCACACCCACCAGGATGGCTATGGTCAAAAAAGCAGAAAATAAGCCGTGCTGGTGAGTAGGACCTGGACACTTGCACACTGCTGGTGGGAACATGAAGTGGGGCAGCCGCTGTGGGAAATAGTCTGGCGGTGCCTCAAAGAATTAAACACAGAATGACCACGTGGCCCAACAGTTGCACTGCAGGGTACATAACCCACAAGAACCGAAAGCAGAGACTCAAAGAGATGTTCGCACACACACTGTTAACAGCAACATCATCCTCAGAAGCCAGAAGGTGGAAGCAACCCAAACGTCTCCTGACAGATGATGGATGAACACAGTGTGGGATACACCCAAGTACACGCACACGCACACGCACATGCACAGGCACACGCACACATACTCTGCAATATTCTACAGCCTCGAAAATGGAGAAAATTGAGGCATTTACTACAGCGTGGATGAATCGTGAGCACTTTATCCTCATAGAGTAAATGAGTCACAGAAAACACAAATACCACTGATTTTACTTATATGAGGTCCCTGGAGGAGTCAGATCCATAGAGATGGAGAGGAGATGGTGGGAGCTGGGGGGCTGGGAGGGCAGGGCTGGGGGATTCAGGGTTTAATGGGGATAGAGTTTCAGTTCAGGAGGTCCTGCAGATGGATGGTGGCGATAGTTGCCTACCACCGTGAATGGACTTTAGTGCCACTGAACCGGACACTTAAAATGATTAAAATGGGAAACTTTGTGTTATGCATGTTTTATCACAAATTTTTTGTTTCTTTTTTAAAAATATATTTTACTGATTATACCATTACAGTTGTCCCATTTTCCCCCCTTCACTCCCCTCCACCCTGCACACCCCCTCCCCCACCATTCCCCCCTTTAGTTCATGTCCATGTGTCACAAGGTCTTTAGATTCTATATTTCCCATACTATTCTTGCGCTCCCACTGTCTATTTCCTACCCACTGTCTATGCTACTTATTCTCTGTACCTTCTCTCCCCTTCTCCTCCTCCCACTCCCCTGTTGCTAACCCTCCATGTGATCTCCATTTCTATGGTTCTGCTCCTGATCTAGCTGTCCTCTTAGTTTGCTTTTGTTTTAGGTGTGGTTGTTAGTAACTGTGAGTTTTCTGTCATTTCACTGTTCATATTTTTTATCTTCTTTTTCTTAGATAAGTCTCTTTAACATTTTATAGAATAAGGGCTTGGTGATGATGAACTCCTTGAATTTGATCTTATCTGAGAAGCACTTCATCTGCCCTTCCATTCTAAATGAAAGCTTTGCTGGAT
Source organism: Sturnira hondurensis (assembly GCF_014824575.4). Classification (NCBI taxonomy): domain Eukaryota; kingdom Metazoa; phylum Chordata; class Mammalia; order Chiroptera; family Phyllostomidae; genus Sturnira; species Sturnira hondurensis. The sequence goes on from NW_028077960.1 coordinate 342,876, forward strand.
AAAGCAATCTTGGATGTAGGTCTTTGGATTTCATGACTTGGAATACTTCTTTCCAGCCCCTTCTTGCCTGTAAGGTCTCTTTTGAGAAATCCACGGACAGTCTGATGGGAGCTCCTTTGTAGGTGACTGTCCCCTTATCTCTTGCTGCTTCTAGGATTCTCTCCTTCATTTTAGTCTTGGGTAATGTAATAATGTACCTTGGTGTGTTCCTCCTTGGGTCCAACCTCTTTGGGACTCTCTGAGCTTCCTGGATTTCCTGGAAGTCTGTTTCCTTTGCCAGATTGGGGAAGGTCTCCTTTATTATTTGTTCACATAAGTTTCCCACTTGTTGCTCTTCCTCTTCCCCTTCTGGTACCCCTATAATTCAGATGTTGGAATGTTTAAAGATGTCCTGAAGGTTCTTAAGCATCTCTTTATTTTTTTGAATTTTTGTTTCTTCATTCTTTTCTATTTGGTCATTTTTTTCTTCCTTCTGGTCCACCCCCTTGATTTGAGTCCTAGTTTCCTTTCCATCACTATTGGTTTCCTGTGCATTTCCTTTCATTTCAATTAGTGTAGCCTTCATTTGTTCTTGTAATTTGTGACTCAGATGCACAGTGTTTTGAACTGTGCATCTGAGAGGTTGGCTATCTCTTGGTCGCTTAGAGTTATTGGCTCTGGGGCTTTGAGTTCTTTTTGAGCCATAATGTTTTGGTCTGTTTGCGCCTGTTACATATGAGGGGCAGAGCCCTAGGTGTTCACCAGGGCAGGGCAACTCAGTCTCTGGGTTGTGGTGTTGTATGTGGGGGCGGGGTCAAACGGGGGCAATGGCGGTCCCCTCTGCTGCTTCCCACAAGCCGCTGGGGCCTGCGTGGTCCGTCTCACTGCTCGCTCTGTCTCACTGCTTGCTCCTTTGCCTAGTTTATCTGCATGCAAATGTGTGACCGCGATCAGCCAGCCGCCTTGCGCCCTCACTGGTTTGCTCGTGGCAACCTCACACCTGGAATCTGCCAACTGCCGCCCTCGCGCCTGGGTCCCTGGGTCAGTCTGGCCGAATTTTCCTGCCCGACCCTGCTCCGCCAGTCGCTGGCACCACCCCTCTTACCCATCTAGCTGAACAGTTCGTTGTTGTCGGACTTCTGTACATTTCAATTTTCTGTGTTTGGTTGCGTTTTTATTACTGAAACTTTGTTGTTTTTAAACTTGGTTGTGTGAGGAGGCACAGTGTTTCCACCTACACCTCCATCTTGGCTGGAAGTCCCTTGTTTTATTGCAATTTAAACAACAAATTAAAAAAGGAAAAGGAACTGAGCTGTAGGCCGTGGGAAGAAGTTGGGGTTTTATTCCAGTGTGACTCATAGCAGTTAGGCTTGGGAGTGTCTTGTCTGACTTGGAGAACTCTGTGCTCTTTCATCTTTTATGTCTTCAGGACTGCGTGGTGGCTGTAGCCAACCTCGTTGTAATGAGGCAGGCAGTGGTGACAATCAGCAGATGAAGGGGTGAGGAGTTGGGTCAGCTGGAGGAGGCAGTGAGCACTGTTACTCGGGTCAGGGGACCTGCCAGACAGGAAAGTGGAGAAGAGAGAGGTGGGTTCTTGTGTTCTGTCCCGGGTGGGCTCGCCATGGTCCAGAGGTGGTGTTTGCCACATCCTGGGGCCCTGTGCACCACAGCAGCCCGAGTGGCCTCTGTTATGGGTTGAAGTGTGTGTGCCCCAGAAAGACATGTTGGAGCTCTAACCCCTGGGACCTCAAATGTGACCTCAATTTGAACTAGATTCTTTACAAAGGGATCAAGTCCAACAGATTATTGGGGAGGGCCTGGTCCAGCACGACTGGTCCTGGTGGGAAGGGACAGTGGACACAGGCAGCCTCCCATGGTGGGAAGCCGGTGGGAAGAGGTACAGAGTGAAGAGAGTCATCAGTGAGTGAAGGGAGGAACCAGCCCTGCTCCACTTCGATTTTGGCTTTGGGCCTCCAGTGATGGGACAGTGAAGTCCTCATGTTCCAGCCACTTGGTGTCTCATCCACTGGGTCTGTGGCGCTTCTCTGCGGCACCCCCAGACCCCGGGCACAGGGCTGTCCCGGAAAGGCAGTGGGCCTCTGTGCTGGGGGCTGGCGCTCGCACATGTGCCTCCTTAGTCGACCCCACTTGCTCCGCCTCCCAGCCACCCACGAGCAATTCCACCCTTGCTCACCCTTGCTTCTGTTTCCAACCCACGTGTAGGAAACATCCATTTATATTTCGGGTTTGAAAAGAAATAGTGCTCCGCTCGTCACATGTGTGCTGAGAGGTGAGAATTCGGCGTCAGAGTGGGGCAGCAGCACCGTGGGTCGAAGGCCCAGCGCACAGGCTGGACCCCACACTCCCTGTACTTCCTGTTTGTTTGTTGGGTCCTTGTATAGCAGCTTCTGCTTCTAGCCATTAACTCTAAACCATCAGTCTTTCGTTTCTTTTTGCTTTCATGTCATAATTAAAGTGAATTTAACAGTAGTTTCCAGATAGTTCTTCCTGCCCGTTTTTTGAAAGCGCACCTTGCTTTGTTTACTCTCCCTACAATGTATAAATTACAGCTACATTCTAAGACAGAAAAAGGATAGAGAAAAGAAGAAAAGAAGACGGATCCTGGGCCTGTGATGGGTTTCACTGTGGTGAGTGAGCCTGCAGGTTGATTTGGACGAAAGTGGCACCTTCACAGGGTTGCCTTGCACTTACTCGCTTTCCCAAGGGTTCTTGACTGTTCTTAGAAATGTTTTATGATTTTTCTTCAGACAGAATCTCATTCGTGTGAACGTTGTTCTTAGGTTGGCTAGCTTTCTCTCCATCCCTCCACTCACTCATCTGACCCCCCACCCTTCCTCCCATGCACCCATCCTCTCACCCACCCACCCACCCACCCATCCATCTAATGAGAGAGATTTTTAAGAGCAGTAGGCATGGGTGTTTCCCCAAATACGGGACAGGGACTGAGTCTTCTCTGCTGCTGCTTTGTTAGGAACCTACAGACTCCAAAGCCATGCAGTTGATTCCCTCTGATTTCCTGACTCTGTAATCAATAGTAGCACCTTCAGATAATGAGGACTTGCTGCCCTTCACCAATAATTACGTTGGCTTTTGCTGTTACCTTGTTATCGGGAACTTTATGAGTAGTTGCTGTAGGATGGACTTGGATGTGGGAAGCCGGACCGCCTTCTGATTGGAAGGGATGCTTCAGTCATTGATGGCAGAGAATAATTGTGTGATTGTCAAGACAATGGACCTTCCTGTCAGCCTCTTGCTCAGTAAATGGTCTGTGATCATGAACTCTTCACTGTCTTAAATCCCAGAGACACAGATGACATCTGTCCATGTAGAAGGACAGCAGATCCATGTGCTAAGCTGCTGAACTAGCTAGCCTTTCCGCCCGACCTCGGTTTGTGGGCAGCGTGAGCGCTGGCCTGTCGCCTCCTGCCACACGGCTGCCTTCATTCCAGGCTGGTGTTTCCACGGGTGGCTGGTGGGCTCCCAGTCTGGGAACTCTGGGAACTCTGGGACTGCACACCCTCTCCCAGGGCAGGGTGAGTTTCAGAACTGCCCTGCACGAGGGAGAAAAGGAGCCCTCGTGGGCAGGCCCTCCCGGGGCCTCCGAGGCGGCTCCTTGTGTCCTGAGAGAGGTTGCGGGTTTAGGACAGGCTGTTCCAGAGTTGCCAGTGCTTTTTGTAGGTTCTGCCCCTCTAATTCCTGCGTTGAGATAGGGCCTTCGGGTGAGTCCAGGTCTCAGACCACCTTGTTCCTGCTGCTGTGTGAAGAAGCAGAAAAATACCTTTTAGGGTATAATTCTAATCATTGGTAATACATGTTGATTTTCAGGAATAAAACCCAAAATGATTGCACTGATGCTGTGATTTTCTTTGAGGCGGGCTTTTCCCATCTGTCCCCGTGTCTCTCATTGGGCAAACTGCTGTGTGACTTTGCAGGGGGCGGGGCAGTGGTGGCAGCGATGGCCCGACCTCCTGGTGAGAGGGAGGAGCCCTGTCAGAAGTGTCCGAGCCACTTTTGACGATACAGAACTCGACGCTGTTTTTGAAACGCAACTGATCTTTGGGCAAGAATACAGTGGTGCCCCTGACCCCAGGGACCCTGCCCAGTTCTAGCCCAAGGGGCTGGGTTGCGGTCAGCAGTGAATGCAGTAATTGGTCTCCTTTGGTGCTTCTCATTTCTTGGTCACCTCATCTTTCACACCAAGCCTACTGAGAGTAAACAAAAAGTATATGTGCTAGAAAACTCACGCCATTCTAGAAACATCCATGTTTTCCACCTCGGGAGCAAAAGTCACAGAAAGTGTGATGCTTAGAGCATTGAGGGGAAAGGGTTCCAGGCGGCCCGTGGCTTGTTTTCCTTGTTCAGTTGGGAGGTGAGATTTGAACTGGCTGCTGAAAGAAGTGGGTGCAGCGGTCTGCTGTGGCGTAGGTCTCCGATGTCCCGGGGGAACCGCCCCGTGCTGCTCGAACGCAGTGAGGGAGGGGCGTCAGGTCAGGTCGGTGTAAGGGATCATCACCGACATTTCGGAATTTGGAAACCTGTGTGCAGTGTGGGTAGAACTGAGATGGTTTCTAGAACTTACCTCCTCTTTTGGACTTTTAAAAATTTTCAGTTTTGCAGCCAATAGTTTGAAAGATAAGATGTTCCCCCGAGCTGGTGTCGGAGGTGGAGACGCCATGATCTCGGCTCTGATGCGTTAGAAAGGGGCACCTCCTCGCTCTGGGGGACAGGAGCTGCCCCGACACTCGGGCTGCATGGCGGGGGAACTCCCCTGGTGGGGGCTGCCCGGGGCTCTCCCACTCCGTGCCAGGGGCACCCCTCCCCACAGCTGTGACAACCACAAGTGTCTGCAGACACCGACAGTGTCCCCTGGGTGACAGAGTCGCCTCCTTTTCAGAGCCACTGGACTAAGAGCACTGAATGTGGGCGAGGGAGGGATCTCCGTAATTGTTCTCTGCTCCTTTTCTGGGCAAAATGGAAGCCAGGAGCCAGCTGTCAGCCACATGCGTGCAGACTCGGTGCTTTGGCACGCAGCGCTTCCCACACAGAACCAGGCTGCCCTGGGGTAGGGGGTGAAGGGCTCTCGGGGAATGTGGTCATGGTCCAAGACAGGTGGTTTTATGGGTTTTTTAGGTGCCTTGCTAGGAAGTGAGGACACGGTGGTGGGGAGCAAAACAGACAGGGCCCCGCCCTGTTGGACACCATCCTTTAAACACTTGATTGGTGACATCATAGACTAGAAAAGCATTTTAGCCCTGACTGGTGTGGCTCAGTGGGTTGGGCGTCCTTCTGCAAAGCGGAAGGTCACTGGTTCAATTCCCTATCAGGGCACATATGAGCCACGCCCCTGGCTGGGGTCCTGCGAGAGGCAGCCCATCAATGTTTCTCTGGCACATCCATGTTTCTCTCCCTTTCTCCCTCCCTTCCCCTCTCTCCAAAGTAAATAAATGAAATCTTTAAAAAATAAAACAAAATCGGTTTATTTGGTTTGGGGTGGAGGCTGGGAACTTGAACTGCCCTGAGCTGCTCTGGAGGAAGAGTCAAGGAAAGGGCCTTCCAGCATTTTCCCTGGAGTGCTTCACACATGGGTGGGGGCACAATAAAAAGGAATCGCCTTATACGTGTGATGGCAACACGGCAACGTGGGTTGTCTCACTGTGGCTAGGCTACTCACTGGTGGGTTGTGTAATTGCTCCGTGCCTTGTTTTTTTCATCTGTAAAATGGGGGTGACAGTAGTGCCTCAGGTTGTCGGGAGGAAGAGATGGAACAGTGTTCGGCACGCAGGAAACCCCGAGGGTCTGTGGGCAGCCTGCCCTCCTTCCCGCTGCCTTGATGGGGCACTTGCTCTCTCTACACTGACTGCCCCCTTGTCTCTCCTTGGTGGGCTGCAACCCTCCTCCCCCTACTCTGCCCTCAATCCTGCCATTTTTCCTTCTCCCCTCCCCGCTCTGGTGTTGTTAGGCTATAGACTTCCTTCAGCCAGGCAGCTTGGAGACAGGCGCTGCTTGGGTGTTTAACAGTTTTGAGTCTTCTGCGCAGATCCCATGTCTCTGTGAGAAAAGCCCTGGTTTGTTTGCGCAAAACTGCACCTGTTGCTGGTTGGCCCCGTCCGTCTCCTCTGTGAGGTGTGAGCCTCACCAGGGCTCGCTTCCTTTGTTGTATTCGGCCACAGTGCGTTTCCGAGGGACCGTGGGCTCAGGCTCCTCTGCCCCTTGCCACGTGGACTGCCTGAGACCTTTGTCCTCCAGCAGCGACAATGGCTTCCTTTGTGTGCCTTCAGTCGAGATGTGGCTTGCTTCTGGAGTGGGGCCGTCAGTGAGCCTCCTCTGCTTCACGGAGGCTCCTTGTCCTCGTGGCTGACGGCTCAGCCATATACCACTGCCTGGCACCTTCGAGCTCTACATGAGTGGGGTTTCAGAGCTTGTCCTGCTGACTCCACTGCGCGCCTCTCTGGGCTCCTGGGCCGTCACGGGAAGAGGCAGAGCCACGTGGAAAACAGCCCTGCTTGGTGTCGGGACTGGAGAGTAATGGAGAAGGACTGAAGTGGAGATGCGTGTTTACTGGTTGCACATGTTACGGGATTTTATCTTATTTATCTGTTTTTAAATTGTGTGCTAGTCTGTTCTGGTGGTTCAGAGAAGGGCAGACGGGGAACCCTGGGTCTGGCAGGGAACAGACGCAGCAGGCCAGGGCTCAGAAGCACTCGGAGCACCTAGAAGATGCTTTCGGTTACGTGCCATCTACCAGGCACACGGCCCTCATAGCATCTCTTCATGGAGCTAGGACACAAACCTAGATTCCGGCTCCAGAAATTCATCTTTTCCTGCTATAGATTCTGTCTTACAGAGGAAAGGGGGCTTTAATACCAGGTTTTGAAGGACAAATAGGAGTGTGACGAAGGAGAAACACATTCTTGTACTGACTTTGGCTTCCAGGGCCTCCTAGATTTGGCCCGAGGCCAATATTTGGAAACTGGAATTAGGCTCTAGGGCAACCAGCTTGTCCTGGTTTGCCCAGGACCTGCTTAGTTTTCGTGTTAAAAGCTCTGCTTCCTGAAAACCCCTCAGTCCCAGGAAAACCAGAACAGTCGGTTTCCCCAGCCACAGAATTCTACACCGGAGCCCGGTGACCCCCTTTTCACTCGCCCGGGCAGCGGCCCTTCCCCAGAATGCTCCCTGTGCAGCTCCGTGCTGGGGTCCTCCCTGTAGACTCTTCCGTTTCTTGATTGGGGTGCGAGTTAAGTGAGGTAATTCATGCTTGTGACAGGCTAAGCACAACACCTGACTCACACTAACCCTCTGAGTTTTAACCCTCTTCCCATCTCTGGATGGGAGCTGGCACTTCCGTCCCTGGAGTGAGCTGGCTTTCTTGTGGCCTCTTCTGAGGACACCCAATTAGTCCAGCCTGGCCCTCCCCAAGGACGAAGCTGTTTGCCCTGAAGAGAGATAGGTGAACACAATCCCCATCAGTTAGGGAGGCACGTGGGTGCTGGTGCTGCCCGGGCATCGGGTGTCAAGTGTTAGGCTTAGTGGGGTAAACAGGAAACAGATTCAGGGTTAGGATTCAGGGCCAAGACAGCTCAGGGTCATCAGAGGCCAGGGATTTGAGTGCAAGCTGCAGCCCAAAGGGTCAAGCAGGGCCAGACATTCGTTGGTCAGGAGTCCCTTCTCCTCTCAAGCGTTGGTGCCCCTTTCCTTTCTCATTGTGGCTGTGGGCTGAGCAAAGGAGGCCTGCTGACCACTCGCGGGGAGCATTGCACTTGAGTCTTTCTCTGTCTGGCACGTCACAATCAAGTGGAGCGAGGAGACTTTCCATGCAGGCAGATAAGCAGGGCTGTGGCGCCAGCCGGCTGTCCTGCCTGGATCGAAAGTCTGGAAGATCGTGGCGTTTCAGCCATGATTCTTTCCTCCAGATTTAGACGGTGACACAGGGCACATACAAGGGTCCGTGACCTTCCCTGTGTCTTCTCTGGAAGAAGCCTGGGCTGCCTGGGCTGACCAGTGTTCACATTCATGCAAGCAGAGATGAGCCTGTTGTTCTGGGTTCAAATCCTGATTCTCCCACTTCCTTGCTGTGTGACATTTGGACTTACTTCAAATGTCTGCTTCCTCTTCTGCATAGTTGGGGTAGATAACTGGTCTACCCCGCACTGTCTTTGCGTGGTTTACGTGAGGCAGTCTTTGCAGACCACACCCCCAGTGCCTGCCAGGCAGCTAGCTGGACCCCGTCCATTCTCCTTGGGCTCCAGCTATGGTAGGTTTGAAACCCCCAACCTTGGCCACCTGCAGAGAAGGTGTTCTCTGTCCTCACTGAGCATAGTAGAGAAGAACAGAACCCTCAGGCCAAGTCAGAGAGGCCTGGCTTCGTGACCTTGGGAAGGCTTTTAACTTTTGACTCAAGTGCCCAGAACTGGTTCCCCCCACTGACTGGCAGCTCAGGGGTCTTGGGGTTTCTGTGGCCTCTGAACTTATTGGTTTGTTTCTTCAGTCCACATTTATAGAGGGTGGACACGGGCAAATATGACCCAGACCCGCTTTCTCCGGCGCTGGCAGATTGGCAAGTTAGAAGAAAAGGCATTGGGAGGAGCAGGTTCAGGGCTGGCGGATGGGAAGAGGTCGTGGCCTCCCTCCAGGGAAAACGGTTTTTCTCACACCTGGTTTACTTCTTAAACTGAAGTTCCCCCTTTGGGTGAGTAATTAGTTTATGTTTTTTGAGTTTTAAAACATTATTTAAAGGTTTTACTTGTTTTTAGAGAGAAGGAAAGGAAAAGAGAAAGAGAGGGAGAGAAACATCAATGTGTGGTTGCCTCTCGTGCACCCCCTACTCGGGACCTGGACCACAACCCAGGCTTGTGCCCTGACTGGGAATTGAGCCGGCGACCTTCTGGTCCACGTGTCAGTGCTCGACCCACTGAGCTCCTGCAGCCAAGGCAGAATTTTCTTCCTTTTTAAGGCTGCATGATGTTCAGTACATTGTGTGGATGGATCATGTGTTTATCCATCATCCGTTGGTGGTGTTCCTTTTGTTTGTTTGTTTTATTTTATTTTATTTATTTACTTTTAGAGAGAGGGAATGGAGAAAAGAAAGGGAGAGAAACACTGATCAGTTGCCTCTTACATGTCCCCAACTGGGGACCTGGCCCGCAAGCCAGGCATATGCCGTGACCGGGACTCGAACTAGCAGCGACCTTTCACTTTGCAGGACAATACCCAGCCACCTGGACCACACCAGCCAGGGCTAGTTTTAAAAGCCAGCTTCCCACTGACACCTTGCACACGTTTCTTAGGCCAGGGCCAGCGAAAAAGTGTTCTATCTTATGCATGTGCACTAGAAAGCCACCCGTTTCCATTCTTGGCTTTGAATCTTTCCCTGGTTTTCAAGTCACAACAAATGGAATGGTGGAGACACACTGTGTGAGCAGATGTGGGGGACAGTGGCCACAGCTTGCTTCTCAGCCAGATCCAGAATCTTTGAGATCACTATGTGTTCAGTCAGGATTCTTTCCCGCAGATTGAGACGGTGACATGGGACAAACATGTGGACCAGTGACCCTGGTGGCGCGTCAGTCAAATTGGTGAGAAATGAGACCGGTTTCACAAGTTTCACAAGCGTGTGTCACAGAATGGCTGCAGTGGCCGGGTGCAGCCAGGCGTGTGCAAGTCCTCCCCGTGTGCCCACCGCAGACCTCGGCGTTGTGCCCTGCCCTGCCCTCCCACACAGTGGGTGCCCGGCTGTGGGGTTTCCTCGGGGGCTTTTCCTGTCTGAGGTTGGAGGTGCCTGCTGCTCGGGGTTCTCGACAATGTCCTTTGTCTTGGTAATTTCAGCAATCAGGTCCTCAACTAGAAGTGTGTGCAGTTGGTTTACAGCCTTCGCTCCTTCCTCTGGGAGATGGTCTTTGTCTCGATAGAGTGAGAACCAGAGCATTCCCTGGTGAAAGAAGCAGAAGGACAGTGGACACTTGGTGACCATTCTTTGTCCCCTCATCGTGGGTGGGTCTGCAGTTCCCGGTGGTCGTTTAGGGACCCGCAGTTGTTGTGCCCAAACCTCACATTTGAAATGGAGCCCTCACTGCTGGCCTGGCCCCCCACGCTGCAGGAGGCAGAGGAACGGGGCTGGTGGGGGGCTGCCAAAGGAGGCACAGGAACACAGGGAAGCGTCTCTGATCTGATCTGCCTGCCGACCAGGCAGGCAGCATTGTCAGGGCAGGGGCAGCAGACACTGTGACCCAGCACACACCGCACCCCCGGTGAAACCCGGGCAGGTGGAGGGTGCAGTGGCTCCCGTGGGTGTTCAGGGTGGGGCTGAGCTGCAGTTGCAAGACTTGGGTTGTGGGGACAGCTGGAAGCCCGTGTGACCACCTGGTAGCCTGTGGGGGTGATGTGCTGCGGCCTCTGAAGCTGCGACTGAGGGCTGGGTGGACAGACAGACAAGCTCAACCATTCTGACCTCATGTATTGGGCTGGCCAAAAAATTTGTTTAGTTTTCTCCATACAACGGCTCTAGTGGTGCTTCGTTGTCTTTAACTTCATTTAAAACAATTTTGTTAGATTATTGTGACACCTGTCATACCAGCATGTACTTGAAAAAACTTATCAACATTGGTGAATTTTTGTATAGACATTTTAATGTTGAAGATGGAAGATATGCAACATTTTTGGCATATTATGCTTTATTATTTCAAGAAAGGTAAAAACGCAAATGAAGTGCAAAAAAAGATTTGTGCCATGTGTGGAGAAGGTGCTGTGACTGACTGATTGAATGTGTCAAAAGTGGTTGGGAAGTTTGTGCAAATACTTCTCTGCTGTGGGGCTGTCTTACGCACTGGAAGATGTTCAGCAGCTCCCCTGGCCTCTATCCACTAGAAGCCAATAACAGAAGAGAGGCAACATACTCAAAACATCCGAATCAATAAAGTTATTAGTGAAAACAAACAATGTGACCTTTATTTTATGGAAAAGCGTAATGCACATTTTAGCCAGCCCAGTGCTTTCCTGACTCCCGTCTCTGCCACGGTGCAGAGAGCGTCCAGAGACATTTGTGGTGTCATCACTGGGGCCGGGGGTGCATCTGGGGTCAAGTGGGCGGAGGCCAGTGGTGCTGCCCCCACAGCCCATGGGGCAGCCCCTGGGACAGAACGTGACTTGTCCTTATGCGTCAGCAGGCCTGGGACAGCCTTGGACAACAGCGGTGGGACACCAGTCCCAGAGAGCTGGGAGAGCACCCAGCATCGGCAGGTGTGAAGCAGGCCCCAGAAAAGGCAGCCAGCAGGGGTCCTGGCCCGCCTTGGACAGACCAACATTCCCTCTAGAGCTGTTTGGCAGGAGTTGTGTCTGCTGCCTCTGGCCCACGGTATCTCCCTTGATAAGCTTTGTGGGTTGTTCCAGTTGCATCAGTGGGACACCTTCCCACTCACAGCCACGGGCCACAGCTCTGGCCTGTGGGAGCGGCGGCAGCTGTTCTTCCAGCGCTCTGCTGCACATACCTGTGCTCACGTGTGCTTTGTTCAGGGGTCACGGGGTTGTGTGCTTTCCTTTTGTTATTCATCAATTTAATTGCCACTAATAGTAAAATGTGGGGCCTACCTGGCCCTGAAGCCAAAAGTCATGGACAAAGCTCAGTGGCACACAGGTCATTTTCAGAGGCAGAGGATGGGGTGAAATCTCTCTCTGGAGTGCAGTGACCGCTGGCACTGCAGGGACGCTCTCCTGATCTCCGAATTTAGCGGACCGCTGAGCAAGCCGACAACTGGACACTGAGGTACAGTATTTCTAGAATTACCTGCTTGAATCAAGGACAGTTTGGTCTCTGGATAAGGAGCCCAGGCACAAAATTGAAGGTGGCACCAAAAAACTCAGCACTTCAATGTGGTGCTTTCAAAACCAAACACAGTGTCTGGGAGGAACACCTCAGCATCTCAGATGTAGGCGAGGTCTGGTCCTCACCACCTCACCCTCATCTAGACCCTGTCAAGTCCTGTCCTTGTTTTATTTTTTTAAAAGATTTGATGTATTTATTTTTAGAGAGAGGAGAAAGATGGGAGATAGAGAGGGAGGGAATCATCGATGCAAGAGAAACACTGACCAGTTGCCACTCGCTTGTGCCCCGACTGGGGACTGAACCGGCAGCCCAGGCCTGTGCCCTGACCAGGAACCGAACAGGAGCCCTTTTGCACGGTGGGGTGATGCCCACCCAACTGAGGCACAGCGGTCAGGAATCCTGTCTTCATTTTAAATTTTGTGCACCGTGGACTTTTGGGTCTTAATTTTGACTTTTTAAATATTACATTAAAAGATTATTTGTCTTGATGACTGCTTGAGGACCCTTTGCACTTTGGCACCCAGGCCCCGCCCTCAGCTTCGGACACCTTTCTCGGGCTGTTCTGGCAGCGGGGAGATGAGGCTCCTGGGGGCCTTGCAGGCCAGGGGTCACACAGCCGCAGGCACTGCACCGTGTGGCCTGGAAGCCACGCGGTCCCACCTTGGAAGCCATGCTCTCTGGGCTCCTGGGTTTGGCTGGTTTACCAAGTTTGTGTATGGGTCAGGTGGGCAGAGTTTCTCCTGTTAACTTGTTGACACAGAGAAGACATCTCTGTTTTCTTTTGGCTTTTACCTTCCTGGATTACATAATGTCACACAGCGGCAGCCCTGTGACACCAGCTTCCTCACAAGCAGATGTCAGGCCTCTGCAAGGTCAAGTGTCTTGGCATTTAATTGTTCCAACCGTCAGGTTTCTACCTATGTATGACTCTCCACTTTTTTAATTAAGAAATTTTTATTGTGGTAAAATATACATAACATAGAGTTTAGCATCTCAACTATTTTTGAGTGTGCAGTTCAGTGGCATTAAGTGCATTCATGGTGCCGTGCAACCATCCCCATCCTGCACCCCACCCTCCACGTGCAGAATCTTCCCCCTTCCCTGCTGAAACTCCATCGCCATTCCACCCCCCGCCCCCAGCCCTGGCTCCATCGTCTCCTCTCTGACTCCATGGGTCTGACCCCTCCAGGGACCTCATGGAAGTGGAATCACACCACACTTGTCCTTCGGTGTCTGGCTTGTTTCACTGGGCAGAAGCACAGGGCCCATCCCGGTTGCAGGAGGTGCTGGGATGTCCCTCCAAGTTAGGGCAGAGGTGTATTCCACTATCTGGATATGCGTGTGTGTGTGTGTGTGTGTGTGTGTGTGTGTGTGTGTGGTGTGTCTCATCTCTCTGTTACGTTTAGTTTATCCATTCAACCTATTTTTTAAGGTTTTATTTATTTATTTTTAGAGAGAGGGGAAGGGAGGGAGAGAAACATCAATGTGTGGTTGCCTCTCACATGCCCTACAGTGAGGAGCTGGCCTGCAACCCAGGCATGTGCCCTGACTGGGAATCAAACCAGCAACTCTTTGGTTCGCAGCCCACGCTCTATCCACTGAGCTACATCAGCCAGGGCTCAACCTATTTTTTAAAATGTTATTTTATATACAATGGTCAAAACCATTTTAAAGAGGTTCACAAGGAAAAGCGAGACCTTTCCATTCTGAGCCTGTTCTCTCCCCAGAGGCAGCCTGCCCTCTGAGTGTTTGTTCAGCCAGAGAGAATTCTATGTATACAGTTGTGTGGATGCCGCACACACCCGCCTGTCCCCTTTTTGGACAAACATTCTCCTCGCTGCTCTGCGCCGTGGCACTCCCCCGTAAGGACACCGTGTGGAAGTCGCCTGGCTCTGTTTCTCTCGAGGCCGTGCTCACCTGTGGTCTTGTCCCCAACTCCGCAGGCCGCACACATCCCCAGCCCTGTGTTGTGACACTGGTGAAGCAGCTGGCTGGCCTCGTGGTTTGATGTGCACAGAGTTTTGACATGGTTCGGTGGTGCTGCCCCTGAGCCCAGAGAACACGTAACCTTTGTTCTGAGACTGAAGACGGTGGAGGAAGTAGTATTTAAAGGTGAGGGTGGGGCAGGACGTTATCCTGAACCCACACAGATCTTCTGTGGAGTGAAACATGACATTCACAGAGGCAACCTCGACATTTACCTACATGGAGAGTGGACACTGGAGATTTCCGGTAAGTGTCCAGCTGATGCCGCCGCTGCGGTGAGGTGTGAGTGACACACACTGCCCTCCTGCTTGGAGGGATTAAGCCTGAATTACCGAGGGGAAGCCCAGGCTTGAGCTAAGGCCCACTGGGGCCTCGGGTGGGCTGTGTGACCAAGCTCCAGGGCGGATGGCTGCTCTCAGCGCTCCACCTGCCGGGGCCTGCTTCCAAGGCTGTACAGTTAGCTCTGGTTTAATGCCGGATTTTGGAGACTTGAATTTGTTCTAACATAATGGTGATTCGAAGGCACAGTTTAAACTTGTTGCACATTTCACCTTTGCTTCTGGGCGATCTTGTCTCAGAAAAGTCAGGTGAACTGAACGCAGAAAGCTGCCCCGAGCCGAACCGAGTCTTGTTGGCAAAAACGTACGCACAGGTCTGAAGTGGACACCCTTCCCGTGGACCACCCCCCATGGGCCGTGAGCCGCCGTCTGCGTCTGGGGTCCTGACTGTCTCAGTTGAAACTAGGCTCTTCCCCGGAATGACAAGGGGGGCATTTCAAGGACCCACTCGGGAGAGTGTGGTGCAGTGAGATCTATTCATATGGAGATAGAAGCTGCCTCTGGGTTTCCAGTGCCCGCCCCCTCCATCCCACCGTGGAAGATCAGGGCAGAGAAAGAGTCAGTATTCCCTGGGCCCTGTGAAAGTGCGGTTTCACACTTTCACATATGGCCCAGCGTCACCTGGACGTGGCCCAGCGTCCAGCTGGTTCTAGCGAGTGCTCCCGCTGCAGCCTATTGCTGTGCTGAGGTGTTCGGGCCCCCTCGTGGAGCCGCGTGCAGAGCTCATGTGGTCATGGGCCACGGGGCTGCTAGGGCCACTCGGCTCTGAATAGAGGACTCCGAAGTGCATGGGGCAAGTGCAGGTTGTGGGGTGGGGGAGGGGAGAGAGAATCTTTGTTCCCTGGGGTTACATTAGCTTGAGCTTGGGAGGGACCAGGTGCTTATTCAAAACGACCAATGAGCTTCTCAGGCTTTTGCGGGCTTTGGGTGTGTTCTTGCTCCCTAGTCAGACTGATAGGCCTCTATGGCCCCACACCTCCCGCCGTGCGCCCCCCTCCCCAATCTGGCACTGGAGGGGGAGGGGAGGAGTGTTAACCCTCTTGCTGGAGCACCATGCTGTGATCCCCCACCCCCGCCCCACCCCCCCGCCCCGTGTGAAAAGCTATAGCTTCCTAGTGCAGCTACAGGCTCATGCTCCCCATTTTATTAAGCTCCTTGGCTCCTTGTGTAGTTCCCTTTGCCCCCCTTTCCTGGCTAAATGCCAAAGGTACCCGACTTCCCGTCCACTTCAGACCACCCCCTCCCAATCTCTTCACACTCCCAGCAGCAGCCCTGTGACACCAGCTTCCTCACAAGCAGACGTCAGTCCTCTGCAAGGTCAAGTGTCTCACATTTTGTAGTTGTGTATTTCTTAACCATTTGGCTTGTGCAAAATGGTGTTCTCTTTTTATTAGATTCCCGTTTCATTTTATTATGTGTCACTGATGGTGTGTTCCAGTGCTGTGGCCTCAGCCTGTCTTCCCATAAACGCGGTGGGTTTTAGGAACATGGCTGTGCAGCAGCCCAGCCGCACTTACTCCCAGACCTGGCACTGCCCTGTAATCCAGCCCATCCCCCGCAGGGCTTCAGACTCTGGGGCCTGCTCCCAAGCTCTCTGGGAGCTGGTGGGAAGCCCAGTCCGTGCGAGGACATTAGAAAAACAGCAGCTACTGTTCGTGCAGCTCTTGCTTATTCCTGGGCTCTGGGCTCTGGGCTCTGGGCTCTGGGCTCTGGGAGTGACTAAAAATCACAAGGGGCCCCAGTCCTGGAAGGCCACCCTCCAGGGGGCCTGGCACTCGGTAGACAAGTTGATGGATGGATGGCAGCGGCAGCTTCAGGTGGCAGTAAGTCTTAGGAAGGAACTTCAGTCAGGGTGACAAGACAAGGAGGGGTGGAGAGATTACCCAGAGAGGGTGGGGGAGCCCCTGAGGCTGACATCTGAACCTGGAACAGAAGAATAAAGGGGAAATGGCTGTGGAAGGGGCTGGGAGGTGGAGTGAATTCTAGGTGGCCAGACTGTACGTGCAAAGGCCCTGAGGTGACTGAGTGGTTTTTCAAGAACACCTTTTTATTGCCTGGTTACTCGGCTACCACTGAGTGATGGAACGAACCTCACAGGAGCACTAACAGTAGGCGGTCTAATAATCTTCCATCTTACAAAAGGGTAAACTGAGGTGCCTGCGAGTCAGAGTCGGAGTGGCAGACTCCACCTTGGATCTTATTCTCTGGTCTTAGTTTATAACCACTGGCATGCTCTCCCCTAAACAGAATACCAGTGGGGGTGTCAGGACAGCACTGCCCCGTACCCCTCCATTAGACTACCCCCCCTCAGCTTAGCAGCTGCTCCCACCCTTTCCTGGAGGGGCTGCTGGCTGTGGTGCTGGTGGCCTGTGCCTGTCTCCACCCCTCATCCAGCCCCGTGTCCCTGCGCACAGCTCCAGCTGTCCCTGTGAGCTCCAGCGCACATTCATGATGATTGTCCTTTGAAGCTGGTCCAGGTTCTGACGCTCGTGGGTGTCAGACCCCATTCTTCTATTGAAGAGTTTCTCTTTGGCCGTCAGCTGTTTAATTTTCCAAGTTTCCTCTTTTGTGATTGTTTTTGCCAAGGAAAAAAAGTGCGTTACATTTTATCTTCACATCCTGTGGAACTCCTGAGTAATGGGCAGCTGGGAATGAGAATCTCAGAGGACACAGAAAGCAAGCAGATTCTGGGAGTGCCTTTGAGAGCCAAAACGCACCTTTGATCTTCAGATTTCAGAACGGGGAATTTAAGGGAGTTGGGGTTAGGGGCCCACCCAGGGAGCAGTCTGCCCAGCAGCACAAGAGGGGCAGGTCTTTGTCATAAATCTTTCACGTCCAAGGCCATGCTCCTTGTGCCCCTCCTCTCCTCGGTCGGTTTGGGAGGTGTAACGGTGGGGGTGGGGGGGCTGTGTTTTAATTCAGAACCTTATTTCTGTTTGTGAAGATTTCTCTCATTTCGACCTTTTTATGCCCTTTCCAGCTTTCTCTTCGTGTCTGTATTTATGTGGTGGGACTTAGCTACACCTCTTGCTATGGGTCTCACTCTTTCTAGTTTGAGCCCAAAGCTGCTCGAGGCCCAAACTCCCAACTGTCCCCAGCTTGGCAGGATCACAGGCCTCCAGGAGGAGTGTGCCAATTGCCCTCCAATTGTGCTTTCCCTAGGAGGCTATTAAATCTCGATTTCTGAGAGGAAAATTGGGCATCTTGTGTTTTCCCTTCCAGTCTGTAGTTTTCTTCTCTTCTGGGTCAGCTCTTCCAGAAATTTCCATGTGGTTTCAAAGGTGCCATGGGAACTGTGGCTGTTTTATGAAGTAGTTGCGCTTTAGAAAAAGCACATTATGCCCTGGCTGGTGTGGCCCAGTGGATTGAGTGCCAGCCTGCGAACCAAAGGGTCATGGGTTCGATTCCCAGTCAGGGCACATTCCTGGGTTGCAGGCCAGGCCCCTGGTGGGGGCGCTCAAGAGGCAGCCACACTTTGATGTTTCTCTTCCTCTCTCCCTCTCTAAAAATAAATAAATAAAATCTTTAGAAAAAGAAAAGCAAGAGCAAATTGTTCCCTGGCTGGGTAGCCCAGTTGGTTAGAGCGTCATCCCGATACACCAAGGTTTTGGATTCAGTCCCCAGTCAGGGCACGTGCAGGAGTCAATCAATTATTGCATATGTAAGTGGAACAAGAAATTGATGTTTTTCTCTTCTCTCTTGCTCTCAAATCAATACACTTAAAAAAAACCCACATCACATGTTTTATTTTATAGCATCTTGGAAATTTCTTTTAGGTGTTTTCCTTTGGGGGAACATGTGAGTGTGAGTTGACAGAAACATGGAGAGGGTGTGGGCTCAGGTAGAAATGGGCAAGAAGATGTGTCTAGCTGTGACCTTTCTGTGTTGGCTCGTAGGCCCTGGAGGGCAGGGCGGGCCCAGCTGTGTCAGCACCCTGTGCCCGAAACAGCTGCCGGGTTCACAGCAGATAGTCATTTGCACGTGTTGGACTGCCTGGGTTGCAGCCCTCAGTTTCCAGGACCAGCTCTCAGTCCAGGGATACCAATTCAAAATCTTCCCCGCCCGCCTCCTCCCGACAGGTGTGAAGAGTAACATGCAAAAGTGGGGTGAACACAGTTTGCACAAGAACATGTCAAGGGGAACATGTCAAGGGTCAAAGGAAAGTTTCTTGGGACATGCTTTTGATTTAGTCACTGAGCCCCTCCCCCCACCATATAGGAGGTAGGCAGTGCTGTTTGTGGGGTTCAGAGCTCACAGAGGAGGTGCCTGAAATTGCTGCTGGTGCTGACACCTTTAAAAATTCTTTCTTGGGCTCTGTTAGGAGCTGGATGCTGTGCTGAGCCTGTTTCAGGCATCATTCACGGATCCTCAAGACAGCCCAAGGTACTATGACTGTTCCCATACACATGTGGGAAACTGAGGCACAGAAGACATAGTCATGTGACCAGGAAGTGGTCTGCCTGACTCCATAATGCTTTGCACTCCACACCTGGGTGATTTGAACCGTGTATTCCAGGTCTTATGGAGAGCCTCGAGATAACAGATTTGCACAGTGCAGAATTTCTGAGCCCATCACTGCAGTCCTAGGGTGTGGCTAACTGTCTGTACACTTGTTAGCTGTGTCTCGTGGCAAAGACAGAGAGGGAAACTGGGGGATTATTATGACAACCAGCGGGTTCAGAGAGAAGACGCATTTGGCTCTCTGGCTGTTTAATGCAAGAAAGAAACACTTCAGCTTTTACAGAATCACCTTCTGAGGAGACTAACAGTCACAGCCCCTTGTGAATTTACTTGGAGTATCAGCACAATTTGTGCTAACTGTTCTTGGTTTGTAACTGACTAAATGTTCTTGTGCTGGTGAGCTGATAGCTGCAGAACTGTCTGTGCTTTTCACCACCTGGTGTCCAGAGTGTGGGATGTGGTGCCTCAGATTTGTCCACCCAGGGCACCGGAAGATGGTGATGGCAACCGGAAGTGTTTTGCTGCTTAAACCTTTTCATTAATTGAAGAGTTGGTGGTCAGGGAGCTTGTCTGAAGAGGTTGAAGGGGTTGCTAGGGCATCTCCAGGAGTAACTATCAGCCAGAGAGCAAGGGCGGGGACATCGTGGTCCTAGTATGTATGTAAAAGAAGCTTTTTACCAGTAAGCTTTCTCCCCATCAGGGTGACTTACTTGGGTGCTGAAATGCTACCCAGCATCCAGTCCGATAGGGAAGCTTTGGCACAGCTCTTTTCCTTCATGCGTCTTCCCCAAGAGCATGCAGGTGTGGGGCAGCATCAGGAGAGAGGGGAGTCAGGAGTTCCAGGGCCCTGGCTGTGTGCTCCGGTGAAAGAGCTGGTGAAGTCAGAGGACCCAGCAGCCAAGGGGCAAATGCGTTCTTTTCTCTAGTGAAAATAAACAGGGGGAGGAAATGGGTTTTTCCCCAAATCAGGGAACTCTCTCTTTTCAGAATAGAACAGCCATGTCTAAGTTGTACACATGACAGTGTCCCAAGAATAGCCCCGGGGCTCCCAACCTGAAGGTGGCACTTAAGAGTTTCTCATCTCTTCCAGGTGGAAAATAAAGCAGCTAGACTGGCTTTAGGAATGAACTCAATAAGGAAATAAGCCAAATGTTCTCTCCCATTGGTCTCAATGGAATTTGAAATAGGTGTATTTTCATTGGCATGCTCTTCTGTTTCGTGGTGTCTATGTAAAAATTTGGTACATTCTGCTGTTTACTCTTGTCCTTCATAAGTTGAAATATTCTCCATTCCCTGTTGCTGTGCCTGAACTCTGTGGGTGTAGCAGCTCCCAGGAAAATGGCTTCTGCCAACCTGTGCATACTGAAGACCCCCACGGACTTGTCAATGAACAGCCATTGGTTGTGTGAGCAGACCTTTCATCCTGGAGGTTGTGGATGGGGATACGCCTTGCAGTTCAGACCTTCTGCCCCCGCTCGCCGCCCCCCCCCCCCGAGGCTGCCTGCATGCTGTCTACCTCTCCCACTAGAAGATGGTTATACCTGACTCCAAAAATGACACAGAACACCAAACCTGTGGGTGAACCGAGAAACAATGCAGATAATCAGGGCAAAAGGCATTATTAGGGAGAAAAGAAGAGCAGTTTTGCGCTGTATGGAGGGACAGTCCTTACTGGGAGTCACCTAGTACAGAACCAGCCTAGAGAGCAAACTGCAGGAGCTACAAGGAGAGTTGAGAAACCTGGGGAGGGGGGGTGGGGGAGACTCAAACACAGCCTGCCTTGATCAGGTAGATAAACCTCAGTTAGGCAACAAGGAATTTGAATAACAAGGTTTTAAAAGATCATGGTAACAGATGTGGTGAAACTTTGTTCTTTGCAAGCAACACATTTTAAAGTGCCATTGGAATATTTAGAAAAACTAATCATCTGTTACATCTGAAAAAACCCCAAAACCAGTCCCCCAAACCTATCCCAATACATTCCAAAAAGCAATTATTGCAATGGCCGTAAATCTCTGTCTGAAAGTAGATGTAACTGGAAATTAATATTTAAAAGTTTAACCAAATAAGCATGCAAGGTTGACTCTTATCTTATGATAATTAATATAATTCTTACCTTTGTTCAAGGAGGGTCTCAGAACTGCAAATGTAGTGGTGTGGAGAATCTTAAACAATAGTACACAGAGACATCAGAATGAGACTGTGAGCAGTGGGACAGGTCTACACAGGAAGAGCGAAGTGATTAGTTAGCAGGAACTAACTGGTCAGAAAACAAACAAAACTGACCTGTTCAAGAGCTGGATGTTTGAGAGCTGCACTGCCTACTATGGTAGTCACTGGCCCCAGGAAAATTCACGTTTCTCAGTTACATCACCCAGATTTCTAGCACTTGGTGGCTACAGGTGGCTAGCGACTACTGAGCTGGGCAGCACGGACACAGAAATTTTCTGTCAACTCAGAAAGTTTATTTCTGCTGTTTGTGCTATTTGTGCTGCTTTAGCGGAAAGAATCTATTGTATGTGGTAACTAAGAAAAAGGGAGGAAAGGGAAGGAGAAGAAATATTACGTATAAAATTAAGAATGAAAAATGGAGATGTAACTTAAAATCCATAAAAATTAGTAAAGACAGCTCTGATATTCAATCATTTGGGAATAATAGTAAAATAATTTTATTTACTGATTTAAGTGTTTATCTTATTTGATCATTTCCTTTTGCAAAAACAGCTATACCAGCATCTCATGAGTTGTGCTGTTGTGCCATCATCAATTTTTTAAAAAGATTTTATTTATTTTTAGAGAGAGGGGAAGGGAAGGAAAAAAAGGAGAGAAACATCAATGTGTGGTTGCCTCTTCTGCGCCCCCTACTGGGGATCTGGCCTGAAATTAATGGGTTTCAGGGATGAATGGGTAACCCTTCGCTTTGCATTCCTGCACTCAGTCCACTGAGCTACACCAGCCAGGGCCATCATCAGTTTTTTACATCTTATTTTATATTGTTTTTTTCCATTACCATTTATCCCCTGCTCCCCACCCAGCACAATCACCACCCTGTTGTCCTAGTCCACAAGTCCTTTTTCCTTTTTGCTCCATTCTCCACCCCCAACCTTACCCACCTTAGCTGTTGTCCTGCTCCCTATCTATGAGTCTGTCACTGTTTTTGCTTGTTAGTTCATTTTGTTCATTAGATTCCCCATATGAGTGAAATCATATGGTATTTGTCTTTTCCTGACTGGACTATTTCACTCAGCATAATGTTCTCCAGGTCCAACCATGCTGCCTTCATTAATTTCTAAATAGCCTGTAAAATTCAAATTGGCTCAAGAAGCAGAAAACCTGAGTAGGCTGAAACTCAACAACATCTAAGAAGTTATTTCTATAGTTAATTGCCTAAAATGTGTATGTGTATGTACACAAATGAGGAAAAACTTTAGAAATATCCACAACCAACAAAAACCCCTGCACCTTAGCAAGTTAGTTTGCAGGAGTGGACTGGGGTGTTTGGAGGTGTGACTTAGCAACACAGCCACAGCCAGTTGTGGGTGGAAACCCGGACTCCACACCTCACACCCAGATTCTCCGAGTTTGAGCTCCTTGATTTCCTGTCTGCAGTTTCAAGGTGGAAACTTGGGAGTCATCCAAGTGATAAGTCCTGGTGGCCTCAGTTCCCTGATGGCATCAGAAGCCAGCCTCTTCCTCCTTGTTCCCTGTGCCCTTGCTTTCTCTAGTCCTCCACCAGAGAGCCAGCAGATTGGCCCCAAATATGGATCTGGTGGTATCTTTTTTGGTCATTCCCCCTGTGGTGCCGAGTCCCAGCCCCTCTGCTCCCTAACCTTTCTGTCTGACCTGGTCTCCCACAGCTTCTCCTCTGTACTTTGCCCTTTGCCTCTGAACTGCTGAAGGCAACCCTGGTGATTCATGCATTTGCATGGACTGTCCCTCTCCTGCTGGGATAAAGCCAGTCCCCTGTCCCCCCATCTTTTTTTTTGTATGAGCTTTATTGTGTACCTACTGTGTGCCTGGCTTTGGGATGCAGTAATAAGATAGCCAGGGCTCTCCCCTTTACAGGCTTACATATCTCTTTGTGCCTCTGAGAGCAGAGCAATGTCTCCATCTGTTTCTGCGTACCAGTGCCTAGGAACACCAGATCCAGGTGGGCCAGGGTGGGGAACAGGTGAGTTACATCCACAAGCCTAACTCCATGATGCCATACCCAGTCCCATTCTCCCTGGGAGACCTGGGTTTGAGTTTAGCACTTCTACTTGTTTAGCTGGTCTGGCTTTAGCAACACAGCCATTTTGTGCCTCAGTTCCCCATCAGTAATAGATGGTTATTTGAATAATAGGGTTAATAAGAACATATTAACCACTATGGGTTGAATGTTGTATTCTGCAAATGGAGTCCACATTTCAAAATATGTTCATGGTGGGGTGTAGGGGTTAGAGATAATGCTCGTTTGCTCCCTGTTTACTGGAATTGCAAAAACACGTGCCCCACACTAGTTTGACGTGCTCAAATGCACGGTGAACATTGGCTGGAGGACAGCCCCCAAAAAAGCATCCTGTAAATTTTCTTGAGAATGTAATTCTTGGGGGTAGAAATGGAGGGAGGTAAGGAGCACTGGCCGGATGGGGGTAAAAGACAGAGAACTGTACTTGAACAACAATTTAAATAAATAAATAAATAATAGTGAAAAATATATAATTCGTGAGTATGGATGGCCCTTGGTGTTCTGGGGAGTGGTGGGTGGACACACTGGGGGGTAGGTTACCAGAGGGTACTGTCCCCGGAGTGCGGACCCTCCCTCTCCCCTAGTCTAAGTGATGTTGCTACATCACTCCTATGAGCCGCTGCCCCTCTCAGAGCCTCGTGAGTGAGGCCTGAGGCGAGGGCGCCCCTCGGCCGCCTTTGGGGCTCTGCCAAGAGGTGACCCGATCTCCCCTGGGTCACAGTTCTGCGTGTGTAGCCCAAGCCGCCCGGTGAATGCTTGGGGCGGCCGGCACACTGGGGTCTCCTTTTCTTTCACTTTTTCCTAAGTGAAAGAAAAGTGCCATCCTTCGCAGGCCCGCCCTGCAGGGTCTGCACTCCCTAGAGGCCCTACGGGGCGTCTGGTTCAGAGTGCCCAGCAACTGTCACAACCCCCGCGCCAGTTGGGCGAGCGGTGTTCGAGCGCCGGGGCGGGGACAGCGTCTGGGCAGACTGTGCGCCCATTGGCCGAACGCGAGGGCGGTGCTGCGGCTACCGCCACCGCATGGCCCGGAATCCGCGGAGCGGAGTGTGAGGCGGGTTACCGGGGGCGTGGCCTCGCTGGTTCTAGTCCCCGCTCCCTCCAGAATGCAGTCACTGAATTGCTTGGAGCTGACCAATCCTGAGGCTACCTTAGTGGGCAGGCTTCCAGCCCGGCCTCCGCCCCTCCCTGGCTTGCGCACCCTTGTTTCTGCAAAGAACTTTTCGACTCTGGTCCAAAGGGCACGTGGACTGCAACTCTGCTCACTGTGGGGGCGGCACTGCGGGAGGAGGAGGGCGGCTTCAGGGACTCGCGTTCTTGCCGCTGTGCCCTGGGGATCCAGAGCTGAAAAGGCATGTGTTGACCACCCGTCCCGCTCCCCACCGCCTTTAAATCATTTACTAGATTGCAGTGGGAGGAATTTCGTACTTGGTGCTGTCTGCGCCAACCTCAGGCCTCAGTGTCCGGGCTGGGGTTGGAGGAAAAACCTTTGAATGGAAACAAAGTAAATTATTTTAAGGAGTTTGTAAAATTCGCATTTTCCGGGAGAGCCACGGAGTACTGTGGCACATGTGGTCTGCAGGCCCACAGGCAACTGTTGCAAGTGTTCCATTTGGAAATTTCTGGAAAGCCATAATTTTTGGAATAGTAACTCTTCAGTCTTTTTTTAAACTCCAGGCTTTGGAAAAGAATGAAACTAAATGTTATTAACATATGGAAACATTAATAATGATTTGGTTTTGTTTTTGTTTTGCTTATACCATGCAGCTTAGGAAAAACCAAACTGAACTTTAAAAGGCAAAGGGTAAAAGGGGCTGTATGTTTTTAGGCTCTGAGTTTGTCTTACCTGCTTTTCCTGTTGTCCCTCATCAGCAATGTTTTTTCCTGGTCTGGGTTTTGATCTAGGATCACACTTTAGTTTCCTTGATTGTTGGTTTTGTAATGAGGCAGAAATCATGTTAAGAAGTGCTGTGTAAAAGCTCTGGCTGCTGCCTGTAAGCTATTCGTACACAATTGCGACTGGAATATTTGGGGTAGAATTGATCAATAACACTTAGTCATTGTCTAGCAGAGGCTTTTAGAAAATATATTTTAAAATATGTGTTAGTTTTAAGAGAGTAATACACATAAATTGTCAACAATAAAAACCAAATTGTGCCCCCACAGACTCTTCTGGGCGCATCTCTGTGGTTCTCCCAGGGGAACATACGTCTCATCTCATCACATACGTGTTTTCCTCTGCCCCACCCCCATTTTAAGGTATGCTTTCCATACAGCAGAATTCACCCTTTCTGGTGTCAAGTTCTCTGAGTGTTGACTGCACAGCCTTGTAACCACCGCCTGGTGGTCTCATCACACCCCCCCGCCCCCCGGAATCTCACCATGCCCCTTTGGAGTCAGCGCCACGTGTCCACTGCCCTTACAGTTGTGCCCTCTCCAGAACGTCATATAAATGGGCTCACATGGTGGGGAGCTTTTGAGGTTAGCTTCTTACACAATGTAAGGCACTTGATATTCACTCACGTTGTTGCGGAAGTATCGCCCCCCCTTTTTTCCCTCTGTAGTGCTCATCATGAAGGTACAGCATTTGTGTATCCCCTAGCGAAGGGCACTTGGGTTGTTTCCCGTTTGCGGTGGTACGGATGTAGACACTGTAAACATTCCCATATGAGTGAACATGTTTGTTTTTCATGTAACCTGTGTAAACCTATAGGTTGCTTCGTAAGGGTAGGAAGTATACACGTAACTCTGTAAGAGACTGCCAAACTGTTTTATAAACTAGCTGTTCCATTTTTTTCTAAAATTTTATTTCTTTATTTTTAGACAGAGGGGAAGGGAGGAAGGAGAGGGAGAAAAACATCAATGTGTGGCTGCCTCTCATGTGTCCCCCACTGGGGAACCTGGGGCACAACCAAGGCGTTTGTCCTGGCTGGAACTCGAACCAGCAGCCCTTCCTTCGGTTCGCAGCCCGTGCTCAATCCACTGAGCCACACCAGCCAGGGCGTTCTTTGTATTCTCACTATGGATGTGTCTTTCCTTTTTCCACAAATGAGTGTTGCTCTGAACTCCCTTTTCTTACTTAGTGCTGTCTTGGAAGTGACTTCAGCACCAGGACACACAGAGTCTCCTCCTTTTTTAGAGCTGTGCCCCACTGAGTGAAGAGTGTCCTGGTTCAGGAGTCTGCGTGCACACTGCTGTCCTGGCTGCGGGCTGAGTCCTCCAAGTAGGAACTCTGGGCCACGTCGCTCTTGCCTCCTTTGCCTTGAGGTGCCTCTCTAAACAAGTTGGCCTTTCTGTCCCTCGATCATCTCTCTAGGGTCAGTGTTAATGGGAAGGGCGTTGTGCTTAGTTCACAGGGTTCAACTAGAGGGTTCTGACACCGCAGCCTCCTGCCCACTCCACCAATTTATTTGGAGGTCAGTTTTCAATTTTCTCAGCAAGATGTAGTGAAAAAGCCACTTGAGGTAAAAGTTCCAGGAAGGTGGTGTCAAGATGTAGTGAAAACCACTTGAGGTAAAAGTTCCAGGAAGGTGGTGTCTGCATCTCCTAGGAGACATGGAAGCCCCAGGGTTTTGGAAACTTTAGGAAGAATTGAGAAGAAAATGGGGCCAGCAGCCCAAAACAGGTTGGGGGTAGTAGGGGCAGGGGATGGGATGAACGGACAGACAAGGAACTTGTGTGTTTGGAGGGGAAGGTGCTTGCCATCTCCAGGGAGGTCTGAGTACATCTGCCCTGAAAGCTTGATGCACCTGACCTTGAAAGGTTGACGGCTGCTGCATTGTTTGGTGTTTTCTGAAAAGACCGCATCCTGTTTGGCAGAAACAGCACCGGAGTGGTGGACCTCTGGGCCTGGGATGCTGGGACTCATTTGTCTGGAGCAGAGAGCCGGGCCAGAGGCATGGGGAGAGCAAAGTTGGCCCTCCCTGTCTTGCATTGCAGTGTTTTTTCACCTTGCACAACACATAGTTTTCTTGATTCAGCCTGGAGGGGGCGTAGTGGCGAGGGGAGGCCACCCTGAGTGGCATTTCTATTAAATAAGAAAAAGTACTTGGAAACAGAGTGGGAGAGACATGCAGAGCTAGTCTACCATTATCCAAGTTTAACTTTCTCCTAAAGTTAAAAATGGCACTTAGGCAAAAAAACAGAAAGCAGGAAAGAACACCTGTCATCTTTTTTAAAACCCTTTAGTAAGGGGCAGGACGGTAAAGCCAAAGCATTTTCAGTCACTGGGATGGGATTGCAAAGTTAGACGTCGCTGCTCAATACCCTGTGGGCAATAAAACTGCCCTTTTTGGAGGTTACCTCTTCTGTTGGGTGAAATGACTTACAGCACATCTGTCTGTAAGGTGATGTGTGGCTTCCCTGAGTCGAGGCCCTAATAGAAACAGCAATTCCACCACAGTTAGGTCTCGTTGGGTAAAGGGTTGGCAACTGCTTTTGTAAATACAGTTTTATCGGACACAGCGGGGGTGGGGCCGCACTCAGGCTACAGCCACAGAGTGGACGAGTTGCAACAAAGACCGCATGGCCCGAAAACTTCCTGTGTGACCCTCTGCAGAACAAGTGTGCCAGCCCCCGTGCAGAAGAATGAAACAATTCTCAGCTCTTTAGACGGGGCTTCAGTGTGAGATATGAAAAGTCCCGTCTGTGGTCAGCCTTCGGCCTGTTTGCTGGCGTTGCATGATTTTCTTAGCATTGTCTGGTCTGGAAGGGTTATATGTTCAGGAAGTTTTTATTAGGTCTTTGATGACGCCTCCTCTGAAGTTAAGGCCTGAGCCTCAGATGCAGCCCCAGACCAGGAAACAGGCCCTTCCTGCTCTTACATGGGGCCTCCCCGAGGGTAGGGTTTGTGTGGGCCCTTCTATTGCTCCCTGCCGTTCAGTTTCAGCTTGTGTCCCTGCAGACAGACCCTTAAGAATGATGATGATAGTAGTAATAATGATGCCCATGGGAGCTGATACCACACCTACAGTGTGTCTGGCAGGGAATCCAGTGCTTTCCCCACATCATCTCATTTAGTTACGAGAAGGAGTTAAGGGACTGTTGTTATTACCCCCATTTTACAGACGGGAAAACCAAGGCTGCTGTTGGTTCTTTAAAGAAACCTTTATGGGGTTCCGGTGGGACATCAGGTGCTCCATTGCTAAAGCCAATCCCTCTCCCCCTGGACTGCATGGACTCTGAGGTTGACTTTGCCATCCTGCAAGCCCAGGAACACGAGGTTCAGAGCCCAGACGGTGAGGCTCCAGTTTGGGCTCCACTGTGGCTCTGCTGAGCCAGTTTTCTTGCCTCTGTGAAACGGAGCCCCTTCGCTGGGGTCTTTGTTTAGAAGTGAGTAAAGCGCTTATGGGTAGTACATGAACCCCAGAAAAAACTACACAGACATTGGTGGGTTAGCCCCCATCCTGCTCCTTAATTCTTTCTGGATCCATGGAGAAAATCAGAATAGGTACCTACACGTAGGTGCCTCAGATTTTGCATGTGGTTTGTAAGGATGTTTGTGGAGCTCCTGCAGCTGGGAGTTCTTGCAGGGATTCTTGAGCCATAAGCTCAAAGTCAGGAACTTGGAACTGTTCCAAATCCCTTCCTTTGCCTCCTCTGTGTCTAAGTGGACATGAGTCCACTGAGCTCCTGTCGGGCGCAAGGAGGGCCAGTGCTGTGAATGGTGCAGACATGGCCTGGCCCCCGAAACTTCCCTCTAGATAGAACCCGAAGGCGAAGCTCCCAGGTATGTGAGGGGCAGGAGAGAGGCCAGGGGGCTGTCACCTGAGGCTGGGAGGCCTCGGAGAAGCTGGCAGGTCCCAGACCACGTGAAGCTTCTTGGCCTTGGCAAGGAGTTTATTTTTACTCTCTAAGCCTCTGCTTTCCAGTGCAAGAGCCAGTGGCCATAAAATTAAAATTGAAATACAATTAGAAGTTTGGTTTCTCAGTAGAAATTGGAACCTGTGCACATTCTTGGCAGGAATGTGAAATGCTGCAGCCACTATGGAAAACAGCATGGTGGTTCCTCAAAAAATTAGAAATGGAATGAGGAGAGATTGGCACACCTATGCCCACAGCAGCGTTGTTCGTAATGGCCAAACAGTGGACGCAACCTAACCGTCCATGGGCCGGTGATGGATAGGCACAACCCGGTCCATCTGCACAATGGAATGTTATTCAGCCTCAAAAGGAAGGAAATTTTAACACACGATGGACCCTGAGGACATTACACTCAGTGAGATACGTCAGTCACAGACAACCGACGAAGGCTGGGGGAGTCCCCCCACAGGAAGTCCCTGGAGGAGTCAGATCCTCAGAGACAGAGAGGAGATGGCAGGAGCCAGGGGCTGGGGAGTGAGTGTGTGATGGAGGCAGGGTTTCAGTTTGGGAGGATGAGCAAGTCCAGGGGGCGGACGGTGGGGGCTGGTCGTCTGGTAATGTGAATGTGCTTAATGCCACTGAACTGCACGCTTGAAATATAGAGGGTGGCAAATTTTATGTCATGTGTATTTTGCCATAGCTAAAAAAACTGTGATTTCTCATTGCATTAACCACAGTCAACAGACAGCCACAGGGGAGAGGGGGCTCCCACGTTGGATGGGCAGTGCACAGACTGAGGACAGTTCTGGTATCGCAGGAAGTTCTGTCAGACTGTGCTGCTCATATGTGAGTGTGCCTTCAGGGGACACTTCTGTTCCTTGTGTCTGGTTAGTGGGGTGCACTCGGGCTGTTCACTGCAGCCGTCAAAAAGCCTGTGGATTTGGAGCAAATAACACTCTGCAGTGTCCAGGTCGTGCTTCAGGCCATGCAGGGAGCGAGTGGAGAAAGCGCCTCCGAGGATGGGCCCTGCTGTGGCTGAGGTCTGTCCAGCCGCAGAGTAGCCATCTGCCCATGACTGTCTGGGAAGGAAGGGCTGGTCATTGTGGCCCAGGCCAGATGCCAAGGGACCGAAATCAAGGGGTAATTAGGAAGCAATGAAGTCGTGAGACAGGGGGAGGAAGAGGGTGTGTAACAAGCTGCTAGAGGAAGCCAGGAGAGAATCCAGACTTCTGCTCTGGTTGGTGTGGCTCAGTTGGTTGGGCGTGGTCGTGAAGTGAAAGGTCGCCGGTTCGATTCCCTATCAGGGCATATGCTTGGAGTGTAGGTTTGGTTGCAGTCAGGGTGTGTTCAAGAGGCAACTGATCATGTGTTTCTCTCTTGCATCGGTGCTTCTCTCCCTCCCCCTCTCTAGAATAAATAAATAAACAAATAAATAAAACCTTTAAAACAATAGAGTTCAGCCTCCTGTGGACAAGTTCAGTTGCACGAAATGAGAAATGTCCTCCGGCCACAAAACCCATGCTCTGCCACTGTCTACAGGGCCCTCTCTTTCCTGCCCGTTCGTTACCTCCTTCCAGCTGCAGCAGGAACGTCACCTCCTCACCTCCAGCTGGTGTGTGCTGTGTACCCAATTGCACGTGCGTGTGTTTGAGGAACTCATGTGTCTGCTCCATGAGACAGCGCTCTGCAGGCGGCGTCTGTGGTCCTGCAGTGGCCACAGTGTCCAGACCAGTGTAATCACATCTGTTGAAGCAATAAGTGACCATTGGGCAATTTGCTTAGTCTTCTTGTGCCTCAGTTTCCCCGTGTGTAAACAGAGAAAACAGAGACAGTAATATATCTGTTTACACCAGCACTGCGGATGTGAGTTCAGCTGGCTTGCTGAAGCCGATTGTTTGGTTTTCAGGAAACTTGTGAACCAGTTGTTAAACAAGTTGTTATTAAAATTTAAGTAACATAAGCTTACAATGAATAAAGTTATGTTAAAAACAAAGATCATGAATTCTGGAAACTCCCTGCACCCTGACATCCTTGCTCTGGTCTTCTGTTCGTAGTCCCTTCTCACCCGCAGTTTCTCTTTCCCTGTTTTCAGTGACCTGGGGTCCAAAAATGTTACAGAAAATTCCGGAATCAGGCAATCATAAGTCTTAAATTGTGCACTGTTCTGGACAATGTGCAATCTCCCGCCAGCCTGCTCAGCCCCTCCCGAGACGTGTCTGTCCCCTTTGCTCAGTGTCTCCATGGGGGACATGGTCCCTGCTCAGTGGTCGCTGGGCAGTGCCCCCATCACCAGGTCAGCCGTCGTGGTGCCTCGCAGAACTCATGTTCACATGACCCAGTTTTACCGCAGGAAGCCACACCCACACAGCTCTCACTACAATACATTGTCGTTCTCTTTTATTCGTTACTGTTGTTAATCTCTTGCTGTGCCTGGTTTGTAAATCAAACTTTACCATCAGTATCTGTGCACAGGAAAAAAACATCGTATGTGTAGGACTGGGCACTATTAAGATTTTAGGCATCCACTGGCTATCTTGGAACGAATCCCTCACAATAAGGGGGACCCAACCTTGCTTATGCTTTTGAGGTTATTTGCTGCTATTGTATCTTTATGGTGGAGATTCTGTTTATGGTATCATGTATGTATCTCACCGGCTCTGTGTTCAGTCACCTTAGGTTGCATTTACACCGTGGAAATTGGCCAAAAGTACCAGTCAGAGCCTCTTGTAAAGTGGTTGCTAAGCATGTAAAGCACACCACTGGCGTGGGGGCTTAAATGAGTTCATGCTTTTGTTAACAGTTTTGTGCCTGAGGAGCAGCGCTTGCCGTGGAGGTGAGGCTGCTGTTACTATTCTGCTTGGCTCGCACTCCCCGATCCAGCATTGCTGTCTGTGCAGACAGGAGCTGGGCAGCCACTGACCTGCTGTTTCCTCCTTCTCTCCAGTCTGCCCGACCGTCTGCAAGTCACACGGCTGCACTGCCGAGGGCCTCTGCTGCCACAGCGAGTGCCTGGGCAACTGCTCGGAGCCCGACGACCCCACCAAGTGTGTGGCCTGCCGCAACTTCTACCTGGATGGCAGGTGCGTGGAGACCTGCCCACCTCCATACTATCACTTCCAAGACTGGCGCTGTGTGAACTTCAGCTTCTGCCAGGACCTGCACAATGCATGCAAGAACTCTCGGAGGCCAGGCTGCCATCAGTATGTCATTCACAACAACAAGTGCATCCCCGAATGTCCCTCTGGCTACACGATGAATTCCAGCAAGTGAGTTCTGGGTGTGGGTTCTGGGGGTGGGAACAACAAAAGTGTGAGGGAACCTGGGGTTGGTGATGCAGGTGCCCCTGTTAAAGCTGTGGCAGGTTGGACTCTATGGCTGCAAGGACCAGGGTAGGCTTGGGTCTCCTGCGTGCTGTGTCTGCCTCCTGTTTTGGCCCTAGCCTTTGCAGAACAAGTTGATAAACTGTCTCTGTCAGGGGCGGGAGAGTAAGTATTTTGGGATCTTGCACATGACTTTTAAAGTTTCCTGTGGCTGGCTTTGGGAATACAAGGCACACAGACAGAAGTCCTTGGCTTCCTGTGGTGTCTTTCACATTTATGGGGCCGTCTCCAGCGTTGTGACTTCCAGGCTGTTTCATCCAAAACGGAGCTCAGGTTTTTTATGTTTCTTCTGATCGGGAGCTGGACAGTAGGCTGAGGTCAGCCCACGGCACAAGATGGGGAGACTCAGTTCTTCATTATCCCTGGGCTTTGCTGTCCTTTGAGGCAAAGTGCCATGAATCCATTTCCTACTGTTTGGGTGACAAAGAGCAGCGTTTTCGTTCTTCACTGCAAGTCAGAAGGCCTGCACCCGTTGCAGACTTTTTGTTCATGGTGTTAGCTTCTTAGATGAGCTAGCTTGATTTTTTAGGGCTGTGATCAGGTTTTAAAAAACCTGTTTCCTGGTTTTTGTGTTGTGGGTTTTAAAAAAAGCCTCCACAGAAACAAATTAGAAACAGATTCACGCAAAGGGGCCTTGAGCCGACCTGCTTACGTAAAAACTCCTCCTCTTCAGACTTGAGAATTAGCCAAGCGAGAGTGTTCTGGGGCCAGTTTTGTTTTCCTGGGAGGGGAGGGTGCGGAAGACAGTCTACATTTCAGTGCTTACCAGCCTGTTTTCGAGTGTTTGTGAAACCTGCAAGTACACTGTGTTTTATTAGTTTTTGACAAAAACCTATCCTGTGGCTTTGTTAACCAAAAATAGGCAACT
Source organism: Sturnira hondurensis (assembly GCF_014824575.4). Taxonomy (NCBI): domain Eukaryota; kingdom Metazoa; phylum Chordata; class Mammalia; order Chiroptera; family Phyllostomidae; genus Sturnira; species Sturnira hondurensis. Next base: position 375,751 of record NW_028077960.1, read on the forward strand.
ATAAATCACTTTGCATGCCAGAGAGAGCTATTTTTTTCTTTTGGGGGCCTAAGTTTATCAGTAAGGTTGGGGAAATGACTATTTCATTTTGATTCGTTTTCTGTTTTTTTGTTTTTGTTTTTAATATTTTATTTATTTATTTTCAGAGAGAGGGGAAGGGAAGGAGAGAGGGAGAGAAATATCAATGTGTGGTTGCTTCTCGTGCATCCCCTGCTGGGAACTGGCCCCTGCTGGGAACTGGCCTGAAACCCAGGCATGTGCCCTAACTGGGAATTGAACCGCAATCCTTTGCTTCGCAGGCCTGCGCCCAATCCACTGAGCTAAGCCAGCCAGGGCTGTTTGTTTTTTATTAACATCTTCTGGTAAGATGTTTGTTTAAAAGACATTGACTTTAAGCCCTGGCTGGCGTAGCTCAGTGGATTGAGCGCAGGCCTACGAACCAGACGATCGCGGTTCGATTCCCAGTCACGGCACATGCCTGGGTTGCAGGCCGGTTCCTTGCAGGCTAACTACCAGCAGGGGATGCACAAAAGGCAACCATACATTGATGTTTCTCTCCCTCTCTCCTTCCCCTCTAAAGATAAATAAATAAATAAAATTTAAAAAAAAAGACATTGACTTTAAATACAAGATTCACCAGAACAGACCCGAGAAGCAGAGCAACCCCGTTGACGTTCTCCAGGTGGCGCAGGGGCCCTGAAACGCAGGCCTCTGAGGAAGGGGTGCGTGTCCAGCGACGCTGGCCGCCTTTGCTGAGAGAGTGCGAAGTGAGCGATGCTTATTAAGACTCATTATAGCACAGTTTTACTTAGAAGGTTTATAAAAAACTAATATTTTTCCTTCTGAAACTTTCATTTTATGGAAGACGTTAGCTTTGGTGCATTTTCTAGTGTGGTTTGATGTCGAGGAGGACCAGGTGTGCTCTTTTCCCTTCTTGTGGCCATTGCAGGAAATGGTGCTTGGTGTTTTCAGAGCAGAGATGTGGGGCACATGTGGAATCACATAGAATCACGTGGAGTCATGCGGAATCACAGGGTCGCTCCCAGACACCTAGGGGGAGCAAGGCGTGGTCTTCACTGAGATGAGGAGAACTCTGTATTGGGGGCGAGTTTTCAGTGTGTGGCGGATGCGGGGGGTTCCTGTTCCCTCCCCCTAGAATGCTCTGCTCCTTGATCTTTGCATGGCTGGCTTCTCCTTGTCATGCAGGTCACAGCTTGCAAGTTACTTCCTCTGCGAGTCCTGCCCTATCTGACCACCCTGTCGGAATTAGCCATCCAGTTGCTCTTTGGCATATCACCCAGTTTTAATTTTTTGGTGGCATCTACCACTAGTTGGAATTGTAATTATCAGTTTATTAATGTTCCCCAGCTTCACTATACACTTTCCAAAGGTATCAGTTAGCTCCTCCCACAGAGCAGACCAGCCCAGCACTCATTTATGATTTCCGATGGTTGACGGTGGGTTTGTTTGGCATGGGCAGGGTCAGCCCTGACCGATGGCATGGGATAGCCTCCCTCCATGTGGTTTCTCATTCTGACAGCGAGGAAGGACGTGCTCCAATGGGCAAGTACTTTTCAAGCCTCTGCTGGCAACACATTTGCTAATATCCCGTCAGCCAAAGCAGTGCATCTGGCCAAGCCCAGATCCACTGGATGGAGAAACAGATCCTGCTTCCTGATGGGAAGCCTGAAAAGAACGTGTGGCCATTTGCTGTGTCCCACAGTGGCAGCCAGTGGTCTACTCATTCTTGTGGGCCTGTGGCGGAGTGTAGGCATTGGCAGCAGGCCAGAGAGGGAACGTTTTAGCTCCGAAGGCCACGTGGTCTCTGCTGCACCTCCTCCACCCTGATGGTGTGGGGACAGCCGTGGATGACCCTTGAACCAGTGGCTGTGGCTGCGTGTGACATTATTTTCGGCAACAGGTGGCCTGCTGGCCCTGGCACATGGGCGGTGGTTTCGGGATCCCTAGCTTAGAGCGTCACCTGCCACGTAGTGTTCAGTGAGTGGCCATGGAGCCAACGGAAGGACCCAGTAGTTGCAGAACTAGCAGAAGGACCAGAACATTTGGTTGCCACTCAGCCTTTACTTCAGCTGCTCTGACATCAGCGGGGTGCACTGCACTGTCAGGGGACACTGGCCTCCTGGATTCGAGTCACACCATAGGTTGCAGGCTCTGTCCTCTGCAAGACTACCCTCACTTCAGACGCTAGTCACACTTCGGGGTCCTTAGGCTGCCTATACCTCTGGTCAACTGGCTATAAACTTGGGGCCCCCCACAAGCCCTTGTATTCAGCAGTTCGTTGGAACAACTGACAGAACAAAAGTAAAGCTGAGCTGCAGCTGGTGCCCCGCCCCCCCCCCNGGGCCCCCCCCCCCCCCCCCCCCCCCCCCCCCCGCGGAACGCTCGAATGAGCAGAGCATGCGCAGATCGCTTGCAGTGAGCTGTGCTGGCACCATGCCCACCCAGCCCCTGCTTATTGCTGGGCTAGCCCTCATGGTTCTGATTATGGCCCCTGGATGCACTTCAGAAAGAAACCTCAGGGAGCTCTGACAAACAGATTTATTACTCACAGATTCTGGAGGGTACATGGTATGCCCAAGAGCCAGGCCTTGGGCAGAGAGGAGACAGTGGGAAGAAGAGGATGGGGGAGGGGGGAGCAACCTGGGGCTTAGCCTTTGATAGGGCCTGAGGGAGGTGTCTAAAGTTTCCTGGGTTCTCTCCTTTTTTATTAAAAATTTTTGTTTATTGATTGATTTTAGAGAAAGAGGAGGGGGAGGAGAGAGAGAGAGAGATCAATATGTTGTTCCATTTACCTATGAGTTCATTGGTTGATCTCTGGGTTCTCTCTTTATTGTCAAATTTAAAGCCTAAGAGCAGGAATCAGAGTCCAGGAAGAAAGAAGCAGGGCCATCCCAGTGGTCAGTTATCTGGGTGACCCAGGGCTTTCTACAGGAGGCGCCTTCGTGGACAGAGAGCCTGATTCCTTATCTGGTTGTTTTACCAGTAGCTGAGTCATGGGACTGGCATTGTGCTTGTTCACGATGGATGTCTCCTGAAGTGGACGCCTCGGCTGGAGGAAGCGCAGTGTGAAGCGTACACCGTGTCCTTACAATTACAGCTTTGTTGTTAAGGATGCACGTAGGGCGAGGTCTGGGACCCTCGCTGACCTGGAGCTCCCGTGCCTTCCCAGAACCAGGAACATCACCCTCCCAGCAAGTGGATGTGTTCAGCAGCCAGAAATGTCCTCTGAGCTTTTACTGGGTTTCATTACATAGCTGTGATCCATGGTTCACATGGTAACCAGGAGCTTCCTTGGCCGCATGATGGAACTCCATCTCCAGTCCCCTCCTCTCTCTTGAGGTCAAGTGGCTAAAAGACCCAACCCTCCAATCACGTAGTTGGTCTTTCTGGTGACCAGCTCCATCTTGAAGTTATGTAGGGACCACCACAGGCCACTCAGTTAGCACAGCACAGGTGCTGCTACACTCAGGAAGTTCCAAGAGCTTTTGAAGTTCTGTGCCAGGACCTGGGACAAAGACCAGCTGTGTTCTTTATTTTACCACTGCTGCAAGATCATTCTGAAGAATCGGAATATACAGGCATGTGGAAATAACAGTGGCAGTGAAACCCGTAATAAAAAGCCATCACCTTAGCAGTGACAAATACATTTTCTTTTCTATGTACCGAGTGCTTAGGTGGTATATATCATATAGGCTACATCTCAAGGGTGGGTGCTGTCATTCTGTCCACTTAACAAATGAGGAAACTGAGACTTTGAGAAATTAGCAGTTGGTATTGTTGAGGTTGTGTGTGTAACCAAACCCCAACTCAAACTGGCTGAAGCAAGATTAAAGGAGTTTATTGGTGCCTGTAACCAAAAGGTTCAGGGAATAGCTTCAGATACAGCTGTAACCAGAGGCTTGTGATAGACACAATCACTTTCTTTTCCATCCTTGGTTTTCTTTCTCTCTCCATTGGTTTTTGTTCTCAAGCAACCTCTCCCCAGCTTCTTGCCCCAGTCTCACAGTATAGCAGTATCTTCGTAGATACCCCAGAAGGAGGACAATGTCTCCTTCCAGGAAGCTCCAGCCAAATGCTGACTGCATTGACTTGGTGTGTCTGAGCCCTTGAGATATCTCGAATGTGGTGCCTAGCCCAGCATGGATCCTGTGTCCTGCCTGGACCCTGCCAGGAGAGCTGTGCCAGCAACAGCTGATTGACACAGAGACCTCATGCAGGGGAGGGTGCCCAAAGGGTTCCTGGGGACTGTAGAGTTGAGGACATCAGGCCACAGGCAGGTGAAGCCAAAGTCTACCCCCAGCCACCCTTCATCAGACCTGAGGTCCCGTTTCAACCGCGGTTGTGGCAGACCCCGCACACAACGAGCATGCTGAGAGTGACAGCCTCAGCTCTACCTCACTGGGGAGAAGCGCAGTTCTGCCATTTCGGCACAGTAGCAGAGTGGTCCCAAGTAAGGCCCATCAGCTCGGTGTGGTAGTGGGAGTCCTGTCTCCACAGGGTAGAAGATAGTTCTTTCTCCAAGGGGTGTGGTGTGAACCCTGTCAGTCTGGAGCAGAGCAGGAGCCCTGTCACGTCGGGGAGGTAGCATTGGTCCCCTGGGCCATGCTGCAGGACCCACTGCTGCGGAGAAGCAGGATGAGTCTGCTGTTGCAGACAGTGGTTTTTACCTGGGGCCGGTCGCCCTCCTCCCTCCAGGGGGATGAGTCTGAAGACATTTTTGATGGTCATTCTTTGGGTGGGGGTGGAATTGGGAATCAGTGGGTGGAACACATGTAACGCATGGGGCAGTCCCACAGTGCAGCGTTCTCAGGGCCCAGGTGTTAATTGTGCTGTGGGTGTAGTACCTACTTTAGGCTGATGGTGGCAGTCTTGTGTTGCTTGGGACTCTGTGCAACATGCTGTCTGTGTATCTAGACCCTGACCCCTCTCTTTCCACTTTTTACTCAGCTTGATGTGCACTCCGTGTCTGGGCCCCTGTCCCAAGGTCTGTCACCTCCTAGAAGGCGAGAAGACCATTGACTCGGTGACGTCTGCCCAGGAGCTCCGAGGCTGCACCGTCATCAATGGGAGCCTCATCATCAACATTCGAGGGGGCAGTGAGTGCTGGCCGGTGGCTTGTTGGGGTCCACGTTCCCTAGGAGGGGAGAGGGAAGATGGTCTAGACTTTGCTGGTCTAGACTTTGCTTTCTACCTCTCAGGTTATTTTAAGCCCATCCCGGGTGGTTCCTAGATCAGCGGAGCCACCCAGACATTTGCTTCCAAACCTGAAATTCACAGCTTCATGCGGTCTCACTGTCCCCACTGAGAAGAGATTATGAATGTCCACATTGGTAGCCAAAACATCAGGAATTTACATTTTTATTTTTTATCCTCACCTGAGGATTTGTCATTGCCCTCTCTCTCTCTCTCTCTCTCTCTCTCTGTCTGTCTCTCTCTCTCTTGACATCAGTGTGAGAGAGAAACATCGACTGTTTGCCTCCTATATGTACCCTGACCAGGGATGAAACCTGCAACCTACGAATGTGCCCTGACTGGGAATTGAACATGCAGCCTTCCAGTGTATAGGACAAGGCTCCAACTAACTGAGCCACACCAGCCAGGGCAGGAATTTGTGTTTTTAACAAGCAGGCAACATGCCCTATTTCATAGCTGGGGCCATGTGTCCAGAAATACTATTGCAGGCTAAAAGACATTCCTCTGTGTATTTATTCAGCAAACATTTGCAAAACATCAGGCAGTCTTTGCATGATGAATCTTGCAAACAAGCAACTCAACTTAGGATGTAAACTCAGGTAGTGGTCCTACTATGAAGGAAGCAAAGTGGAATGACAGAGGGAGGGGATGGGTAACCTTTTCTTATAAGGGACCACATAATAAATATATTCAGCTTTGCATGCCAGAGGGTGTCTATCATAATTACTCAGTTCTGCCCTTGTAGAGAACATGTGAACAAATGGGTGTGCTCTGTGCCAATAAAACTTTATTTGGAAAGCAGACTGGGCTTGGCCAGTTGTCTAGAGTTTGCAAACCTCTGAAACACAATAAGAGGTTGCTGTTTTAGAATTCTCCGGTCAGGGGAGCTGTGTTTTGAGTTGGTAGTGTTATACACTAAGCACATGGGTGGGAGAGTGATGTTCTGGGAAGGAGAGGCAGCAGGCAAAGTCCTGAGGCAGAAGCTTACCTGGTCTGTCAAGAGAATGGTGCAGAGGTTCACGTGTCTGGAATGGGGGGAGCAGGGTACAAGGTGGAGGACTTGCTGACCCCATGGTAAGGGCTTTGGATTCTCTTTTAATTATGATTCATTTTGAGTAGGACATGTCAGCATGTGACTTAATTCCTTACCATGGGAAATTAAGGGAAGATTAAAATATTTGTATAAGATTCACTGATATTCTCTCTTTTCCGTAGACAACCTGGCAGCTGAACTGGAGTCCAACCTTGGCCTCATTGAAGAAATTTCAGGGTATCTGAAAATCCGCCGCTCCTATGCTCTCGTGTCACTTTCCTTCTTCCGGAAGTTACGTCTGATTCGGGGGGACACCTTGGAAATCGGGTATGTGGCCCGGCTTTGTGGCTGTGGTCTGAGCAGTAACTAGGAAGTTTGTATGTTATAAAAAGTTAGGGGTTTTGTCAGGACAAGACGAATGAAGAAAGTGAGTGTGTGTGCACGTATACACACACATACAGAGAACGTTATTCAGGCATATTATTTGTAAAAAGGAATGAGATCCTGCCATTTGGTGGCAACATGGATCGACCTAGAGGGCATTATGCTGAATGAAACAAGTCAGAGAAAGGTGAATCATGTATGATCTCACTTACGTGTAGAGTCCAATAAAACCCAAAAGATCCCAGATACAGAAACCAGATTGGTGGTTGCCAGAGGCAAGGTTGGGGTTTGGGGAGAGGATGAGTGAAATGGAGGAAGGTGGTCAAAAGGTGCAAACTTCCAGGTATGGAGTGAGTGCTGGGGATGCACTGTGTGCAGCGTGGTGACGCAGTTAGCAACACTGTAGCATGTGTTTAAAAGTTGCGAAGAGAGTGGATGTTAATTAACACTCCTCACCACAAGAAAAAAATATTTTTAAACTGTGTGAGGTGATGGATGTTAGCTAAATTTAGTGTTCTAATAATTTAGTGTTTGTAATATATATGCGAAATTGTTATATACATAAAACTAATTAATATTAGATGTTAGTTATATTGCCATAAAACTGGGGGAAACAGAAGAACTTGGGGTTTTCCTGCTGTGATATAATTGACATATAACTTTTTATTATTTTTTTATTTTTTATTTTGATTGTTGTTCAAGACATAGAACATTATGTTAGTTTCAGGTGCACGACATGATGATTCCGTATTTGTACACATTGTGAAATGGTCCCACAGTTAGTTCCGTTAACATCCATCACCACACACAGCAACAAAAAAAATATTTTTTCTTGCAATGAGAACCGTTAAAACCTATTCCAATGTTCAGTACAGTATTGTTAGCCACAGTCACCATGCTGTAACTTAGGGGTTTTTAAAGCCAAAAAACATCTATTAGGAGGATGTGCCTGGCGCCCCTCGAAAGGAAGGAATATGTGCAGGACTGTGTTTGAAGGTCCAGCAAAGGAAAGTGATGCCTGTCTTACCATCTGTTGGAAGTCGCGGGGGGACAGCCTCACTGTGTGCCCTCCTGGGGCGCCAGCTAGAATGAAACAGGGCGTCCAGCTCTCCGGACTTCACTGGGAATTGGAGGGCAGGCTTGACCAGGACCCTTTGATTGCTGCGTCCAGAACCTTCTCACATCCTGGTCCCGTTGCTGTTGATTGCACCTGTTCCTCTGTGAAATCTCATCTCCTCTGGCCCGTGGGGCTCTAACTCCCCAGGATACTCTGCTGGCCTCCTGGATCTCCTCCCTCATTCCTCTCCCAGCTCCCTTTTGCCAGTTGGTGTCCTGGGCTCCCAGACTCAGCCATCTCTCTAGTGATCTCTAGTGCTGAGACCTTTAGCCCTGGCTTACCACCAAGTCTGTCCCCAGCCAGGTGACCCCCAGCAGCCTCAAATTTAGCAGATTCACCCCCAGTCTTCTCGGATTTGATCCTTTTGAAGTCTCACTAACTCTATTTCAGTTAGTGAAACAACAGAAATCCAGACTAGCCATGTTTCATGCAGATTGAGGTGGACTCCTGGGCCAGAAGTCTGAGGAAGGCCATCCAAAAAATGCCGTTGAGGAAAGAACCCAGGATTTTTCCATCTTTGTGTTCCTCATGGTCACAAGATGACTGCCTCACCCCCAACCTTATGTCTGTAGAACCAGCAGGAATAGAGGAAAGGGACAAAGGTGTATGCCAATTGAGACTCTTTAAAAAGATGTTACCTTGAACCTCCCACAGTTTCACCCTCAACACTGATTTCTGTCTGTATCTCGGCCAGAACTGGGTCATGTGGCTGCTCCTAGCTGCAAGGGATTCTGGGAGAGTGAATATTTACCTCTTTCAGTCTGTGTAGGCAAGGGAAAAGAGGGAATGTAAATGCATTTCAAGTAGCCAATCCACAGAATTGTTTAGACTACCTTCTTGAATCACTCACCAGCTCATGCTGATTTTTCTGCTATGAAACTACCTTTTTGATGTTCAGACCTTCCATCTGTGTTATTCCAATGCTTTCCTAGCTGGACATCCTAGAACTAGAGCTGTGCTGTCCAACAGAAATATAATGCAAGTCATATGTATGATTTGAAATGTTCCAGTAGCCACATTTTAAAAATTTTAAATGAAATAGGTGAAATGAATTTCAGTAACGCATTTTACTTAACCCATGTCATCTGTGATGCCATTTCAACTTGGAACCAATAAAAGCAATAACAAAAAAGATCCTTAATATTCTTTTTTTTTTTTCATGCTAAATAAGTCTTCAAAATTTGTTGTTTTTTTCTCACTTTCAGTACAGTTCAGAATGGCCACATTTCAAGTGCACAATAGCTAAAGATGGCTAGTAGTTTCTGGATTGTACAGCACAGGCTTAGATACTTTGCTTCTCCTATCCATTACATGCTGGTGGCCCATTAACAATTGTAAGGCTCGGGTCTAAGCAAGATAGTTGTTATGAGACCCTCAATGGCTCCTCTCTGCTACCAAGGAAGGTCCCATGTTCTTAGTCTTGGTCCGATGTGTGGTATACTAGAGGACTTGGCCTGCTGCGGCTCTCCGGGCTTGTTTCCTGTTGGCCAGAGCAGGCTACTTTGCTCTTCCCTGGGCCCAGCCCAGGTGCCCCTTTTTTCATTCTGTTCCCTCTGTGAAACCCATGTCTCAATCCATCGCAGTCTTCCTTTTCTTCCCCACAATATGGAGCTCAGACACCTTCCTGGCCATGAACACTCCCTCAGTTTTCCTTGCCCCTTCCACCCCTCATTCAATACTTACTGAGTTTGTGACAAGCAAGGGATTAGGGCTGAATATGTGGTGCCGAATAAGATCAAACCCAGCCTTAGCCCCGCCATCTTGGACTTGGAGACTGTACGTTGATGAATGACTAGGTGTGTGTGTTTCCATAGGAACTACTCTTTCTATGCCTTAGACAACCAGAACCTAAGGCAGCTGTGGGACTGGAGCAAGCACAACCTTACCATCACGCAGGGGAAACTCTTCTTCCACTATAATCCCAAACTCTGCTTGTCGGAAATTCATAAGATGGAAGAAGTTTCGGGAACCAAAGGGCGCCAGGAGAGGAACGACATCGCCTTGAAGACCAATGGGGACCAGGCGTCCTGTAAGTGGTCATGCCCTGGCATTCCAACCTGTGGACCAGATAATTTGGCTTCCATTCCCTTCACTCACCATGCTGGCCCCCCGGGGTTATCAGTGTCCCCCTAGTGAGCTTAAACAACTCTGTGTGATAGACTTTTTAAATACTGAGGACAGGTGTGTAGCTTGTCTCTGTGTCTACTGCACCAGATACAGTGCCTGATACCAGAAAATGCCACATAAGCACTGAATGAATGAAAGAAAGACACCTCTTTATATGTGACTTTGGCTCAAATGCTACAGCAGGTCCTGTAGTTGCTACAGCTGGGGACTGTTAGCCCACTAAACTCTTGTGACAGGTTCCTTCTTGAGGAGATACCTGCTTATTGAGCTGCCAGGGATCCCACAATACCCTCATGTGGGTTTAATTCCCTACAGCAGGATGTGGTCCGCGCTGTGGGAGTTCTGGGGAAGAACAGTGAGTTTGGGTTACATAAAGGAAGGTTTGCATTCCAGGCAGAGGAAATTACCCTTTCCAAGGCATGGAAGAGCCAAGGAATTGTCTCTCCAAGGTATGACCTGTCCACTCATTAAATTCACTTAACGTGCACTTGTTTGCACCGGAGTTGCATCTTCTGACATGTCAGGCTTGGAAGTCCAAGTGCTTGACAAAACTGTGTCAGGTCTCTCAGAAATCCCTAACTATTGGGGTGTTGTTCTTTCTGCATTGGTGCCAACTGCTGTTACTCAGTTGAGCATCTGGCCAGGTAACTGACTGGCAGTAGGGCCAGCTGCCATGACCAGTTCTTGCCTTTAAATCCTGGGTGACATGGAAGAGCAGGTTGACCTTTCCTTTTTCGTAGACATTCTCGGGAGAGTAGGATCACTGCTTTGGGCTGAAACAAATGATGAAATACTGATACTGCCTTTTGAAAAAAAACTTTTCTAGGTGAAAACGAATTGCTTAAATTTTCTTACATTCGAACAACTTTTGACAAGATCTTGCTCAAGTGGGAGCCATACTGGCCCCCTGACTTCCGAGACCTCCTGGGGTTCATGCTCTTCTACAAAGAGGCGTAAGTACAGAGTGAAGAGGTGTGGGTGTTACGTGTGTGCTCATTGCTCCCCTCTGAGGCTCCTCTCTGTCTCCTTCCTGCTTGTGGAGTACACTTGTGGAAAAGCCAGTAATTAAAGCAGACAGGTTTCATCCGAAAGTCCAGATGGGCCAATTTCCCATAGCAGTATTCCATTTTGCCTTTTATATGTACATCTCAGCAGCTCTCCTCAATTTTAATTCCATTAAAATTTCATTTTTTGCCTATTTTGTATTTTTCCAACATTAAAAAAATTGTGGGAGGGAGATCCAAGAGGGTGGCGGAGTAGGTGGATGTTATACTCACTGCCTCCCAGGATTCACAACGAAACTGGATTTACAACGAAAATATAGGGCAACCCACCTGAAAAACCAACTGAAGACCAGCTGAAGAGAAGTCTCATAACCAAGGATTTACAGAAGAAGCCACGTCACGGCAGGCGGGACAGGCCGAGATGAGAGAAGGGCTGGCTCCACTCCCATGGCCGGCAGCTCAGATTCTGGAGGGATATCTCAGCCGCAGAGGTTTCCCCGACAAGCGTGGGTCTCAAGTCCAAGCTGGGCTTCCCAAGCCAGAGCACCAGAGCTAGGAAAAGGTGCCCAAAGAATACCTGGCTGTGAAAACAAGCAGGGATTCTGCCTGACCGCAGTGTGCTAGAGACGCAAGTACCTTTTTACAGGGCAGCACACAAAATCTTGTTCACGGCCACTGACCCCAGGCTCTGTCAGAGGGAGGGTGGAGTAGAGTAGAGCTGCTTGAGGAGAGACGGGAGGGAGTTTATGGCTCAAGGGAGAAAGCTAAAGAGACAGCTTCGAGGAACCCTGAGCTGAGTTCTCTCCCACACCACAGACGCCATCTTTCTTGGGTGGAGAACTCCCCTCTGTGTAGCGTCAGCCTGGGAAATGCAACAGCCTCATTCTCTGGGCACCCTGCAATCCACCCCTGCTGAGGAGTCAGCTGCCTGGGCCAGGGTGTAGAGGTCCGAACAGATTCAGGGGGTGTCAGTGACTGAATTGTGTGGCTTTAGGGTGAGGCCATTTCCACTTACCTGTGAACTTGACCTGTGATGTGTCCCCTCTTGGGAAATCCACTGGTTTCACCCTCCCAAGCTGTGTACTTGAGACAAGAGACACTTCCAAAGGGGGATCTCAGCAGGCACAAGACCCCACAGAGACAAATTCTGCTTCACGTGGTCAGCACCTGAACTGCAGCTTGTGCACTGTGGTTGGGGATGATCCTCACAGCCAGCGTGGGCCAAGAGCATCAAAATTCAATTCCAACAGGAAGGCCCACATTACCCACACAAGGGGTACGTCTGGAAAACCCAGCCAAGGTGATCAAGGAGACTGTGCCACTGGGTCTCTCAGGATACCTACAATATAAATCTACCCCATGGAGACTGGGAGTCATAGCAGATCTACCTAATGCATAGAAACAAACACAAAGAGGCAGGCAAAATGGGGAGACAAAGAAACATGCTTCAAATGAAAGGAGAAATCTTCAGAAAAAAGAGCTTAATTATATGGAGTCAAACTATGTATCAGATATGGGATTCAAAAAGAATGGTTGAGGGGATGTTCGAGGAACTTAGTGAGAATTACAACAGCGTGAAAAAGGACGTAGAAACCATAAAAAGGGACCGGTCAGAAGTGAAGGATACAATATTCGAAATGAAGACTACACTAGAAGGAACACGTCATAGGTTGGATGAAGCAGAGGATTGAATCAGCGATTTTGAAGACAAGGTAGCAGAAAATAATCAGAGCAGCACGAAGAAAAAAGAATTTTAAAAAATTGCGGATAGTGTAAGGGACCTTGGGACAACGTGAAGAATAACAGGATCTGCATCATAAGGACAAGAGAGAGAGCAAGGGATCGAGAAACTGTTTGAAGAAATAATGACTGAATATTTCTCTAACCTGGTAAAGGAAAAAGATACACAAGTTCAGAAAGTGCAGAGTCCCAAATAAGATAAACCCTAAGAGGCCCGCACCAAGACAAAACATCATTAAAATGACAAAGGTTAAAGACAAAGAGAGAATCTTAAAAGCATCAAGAGAAAGGCAGTTAGTTACCTACAAGGGAGCTTCCATGAGACTGTCAGCTGATTTCTCAACAGAAGCACTTCAGGCCAGAAGGGATTGGCATGAAATATTCAAATTGATAAAAAGCGAGGACCTATGACCAAAGCTACATTACCCAGCAAGGCTATTATTTGAAGTTGAGGGCGAAATAAATAGCTTCCCAGATAAGAGAAAGCGAAAGGAGTTTGTTACCACCAAACCAGTATTACAAGAAATGTTAAAGATCTCCTTCAAGAGGGAACAGTGGAAGGAGAAGAGGGAAGAGGAGGAGGAGAAGAAAAGAGGAGTAAAGTGACAATAAAAAGTACCTATTCATACTCACTTTAAATGTAGATGGCTTAAATGCTCCAGTCAAAAGACATGGTAGCTGAATGCACCCTGGCTGGTATAGCTCAGTGGATTGAGCTTGGGCCTGCGAACCAGAGGATCACCGTTCGATTCCCAGTCAGGGCACGTGCGTGGGCCGCAGGACAGTTCCCAGCAGGGGTCGCACGAGAGGCAACCATACATTGATATTTCTCTCCCTCTCTCCTTCCCTTCCCCTCTAAAGATAAATAAATGAATAATTTTTTAAAAAAGACATGGTAGCTGAGTGGGTAAAATAACAAAATCCACATATATTCTGGCTACAAGAGACCCACCTCAGAACACAAGATACACACAGATTAAAAGTGAGGAAATGAATAAAGAGACTTCATGCATATGGAAATGAAAAAACAAGCTGACAATTCTTAATGTCTAATGAAATAGACTTTAAAGCCAAAGTTATAGTAAGAGACAGAGAAAGACACTACATAACCATAGAGGGAGAAAACCAACAAGAGGATATAATCCTTGTGAACATTTATGCTCCCCACACATGAGCACCTAAGTATTTATGTGAAGGAAATCTTAGTGGATGTAAAGGAGAGATTGAAAGTAATATAGACATAGTAGGAGATTTTAACACCCAATTGGCATCAGTGGATTGATCTTCCAGACAGAAAATCAACAAAGAGATAGTGGTGCCTTAAATGACACACTAGATCAGGTGGATTTAATTGCTATCTTCAGAGTATTTCACCCCAAAGCAGCAGAATGAATACACATTCATTTCAAGTGCACATGGAACATTGGTAGGGTAGACTATATGATAGGACGCAACAAGGCTCAGTATATTTAAGACGATTGATATGTCGTGCATCTTCCCTGACCATAATGGCATGAGGCTAGAAATCAATCACACACACACAAAAAAAATCCCTGAAAAATACAAAAAAGATTTAAAGGCTAAGTGAGTCTAAAAGAAAAATACAAAAGATCAGTGAAACTAAAATGTGGTTCTTTGAAAAGATAAACAAGATTGACAAACATTTAACCATCCTCTCAAGCATAAAAAGAGAAAAGACACAAAGAAATAAAGTCAGAAAAGAGGAAAGTAACAACTGATAGCATACTAAGAAAGTACTGTGAACAACTATATACCAGTGAATTAGACAATCCAGGTGAAATGGATGAATTCCTAGAAACATACAATCTTCCAAAACTGAATCAAGAAGAATCAGAAAATCTGAATAGGTAGGTACAATTAAATTAAAGCAATAATAAAAAAAAAAAACTCCCAACAAAGAAAAATCTGGAACTAGATGGCTTCACAGGAAAATTTTACTAAGCATTCAGTGAAGAACAAATACAAGCCCTGACTGGTGTGGCTTGGTTGGTTGGAGCATCATCCCGTACACGGAAGGTTGTGGGTTCAATTCCTGGTCAGAGCACATACTTAGGTTGCAGGTTTCATCCAGGTCAGGGCATGTGTATGAGGCAACTAATCAAACCCATCAGTGTTTTTCTTTCACATCCATGTCTCTCTCTCTCTCCCTCTCATTCTCTCTCTTTTTCTGTTTAACCCACTCCCTTCTTCTGTCTCTAAAAGCAATGAACAAAATGTCATAATGTGAGGGTTAAAAAAAGAAAGGAGAACAAACAACTATCCTTCTCTAATTACTCCAAAAATGTCAAGAGGAGGGGACACTCCCAAGCTCATTTTTTGAAGCCTGCGTTATTCTAATTCTAAAACTAGATACGGAGTCTTCAGAGAAAGCAAAATCACAGGCGGCCAGTATATCTGATGAATGTAGCTGCTAAAATCCCTAACAAAATATTACCAAACTGGGTTCAACAATACCTTAGAAAGATCATACACCATAATCAAGTGGGATTTATTTCAGAGATGCAAGCTTGGTACAATATTTGCAAATTGAGGAATGTGATACACCATGTAAACAAAATGAAAGATAAAAACCACATGATCATATCAATAGATGCAGAAAAAGCATTTGATACAATCTAGCAAGCATTTACTACAAAAAATCTCAGGAAAGTGGCGATAGAGGGAGCATACCTTAACATAATAAAGGCCATACCGTACATGAGAGACCCACAGTGAATATCACAGTCAACAGGCAGAAACCAAAAGTATTTCCTCAAGAATCAGGAACGAGACAGGATGTCCACTTTCACCTCTCTTATTCAACGTAGCACTGGAAGTCCTAGCCACAGCAGTCAGACAAGAAGAGGAAATAAGACAGTGTCTGCAATTTCAGTGCAAAAAAGTGAAACTAGACCACCTTCGTAACACCATACACAAGAATGAACTCAAAATAGATTAAAGACTTAAATGTTAGATTTAAAACCACAATAATCCTAGAAGAAAACATAGGCAGAAAATCTAGGACAGTTCTTGCTTCAGTATATTTTCTAAAATATTTACTTGGATGAGGGAAACAAAAATAAAAAAATGGGACTACATCAAACTAAGAAGTTTTAGCATAGGAAACAAATCCAACAAAATGAAAGAAAACCTATTGGATGGGGTAACATATTTGCTAATGATACATCTGATAGGGGGTTAATGGCCAAAATTTATAAAGGCCTAATAAAACTCAACACCAAAATAAAAATGCAATTAGAAATGGTCAAGCCCTGGCTGGTGTAGCTCAGTGGATTGAGTGCGGGCCTGTGAACCAGACGATCACGGTTTGATTCCCAGTCAGGGCACATGCCTGGGTTGCAGGCCAGTTCCCAGCAGGGGCCAGTTCCCAGCAGGGGATACACGAGAAGCAACCATACATTGATGTTTCTCTTCCTTTCTCCTTCCCTTCCCCTCTAAAGATAAATAAATTTAAAAAAAAAAGAAATGGTCGAAGAACCTGAATAGACATTTCTCCAAAGAGTGCATACAGATGGCCAATAGACATATGAAAAGATGCTCAACATCGCCAATCATCAGAGAAATGAAAAATTAAAGCCACACACCTGTTAGAATAGCTATAATCAATAAGTCAGTAAACAACAAGTGCTGGCAAGGGTGTGGAGCAAGGGGAACCCTAGTGCACTGTTGGTGAGAATGTGGACTGGTGCAGCCACTTGGAAAGCAGTATGGAGATACCTCAAAAATTAAAAATGGAACTGCCTTTTGACCCAGTGATTTCACTTCTGGGAATATACCTAAAGAAATCTGAAATACTAATTTGAAAGAATCTTTGCATCTCTGTGTTCGTTGCAGCAGTATTTACAATAGCCAAGATTTGGAAGCAGCCCAAGTGCCCATCCGTAGATGAGTGGATGAAAAAGCTGTGGCACATTTACAAAATGGAAAACCACTCGGCCCTAACAAAGATAAAAATTTTACCCTTTGCAACAGCATGGATGGATCTGGAGAACACTGTGCTAAGTGAAATAAGCCACTGAGAGAAAGACAAATACTATATGATTTCTCTCATATATGAAATGTGATGAATAAAAGAAACTATGAACAAAGTAGAAATAGAGACATGGGCACTTGGAACAGACTCACAGCTGTCAGAGGGGAGGGGTGTTGGAGGAATTGGTGAAAAAGTTGAACAGATTGAACAAGAACGCCCCCACCCCCAAATCTCATAGAAACAGTCAACAGTATGGTGGTTACCAGACGGAAAGTGGGATTGGCGGAGGTAGGAGAGGGTAAAGGGAAGAGGTTAATGGTGATGGGAGGAGACTTGATTTTGGGTGTTCAGCACACAACACAGTGTAGAGATGAATTGTCGAATGGTACACCTGAACCTATGTAATTTATTAACCAGCATTACCCCTAGAAATTTAATTTAAAAATGAGATGATAACTGTTACAGTGCTTCAAAGGGCAGGGTCATGGAGAGTGGACTTGCCCCAGAGGTCAGGGAGGGCGTCCCTGGAGGAGTGAGAAGGGACTGAAATCGCAGGCTAGGGCCAGAGTCACAATGTCAGAAAGGCCAGAGGAGGAGCAAACGCAAGATCAAGGAGAGAGCGGACACCTCTGTAACCAAGTGACAGGTGGAAAGGAGGAATGTGAGGCCTGTTGGGGGAGCAGGCCCAAGAGGTAATGGAGAGTCTTTTTACATGGCCTTGTTGACCATGTAAGAAACTTGATCTTTACCAAAACCACTGAAGAGAACAGAAGAATCGTGGGAAAGGCACATAACAAAACTGATGAGCATTTGAACTGATCTAAGCGTCCCGCCGAGGCACTGTGCTCGCCGCTGGCTCTGTGCAGCTGCCCCGCCCACCGCAGCTCTCTGAGTTCCCACGTCCTCAGACCCGCACGGGGGTGGCGTTAACATCCACAATCCGCTTCTCGGACCGACCGTGTGCCCGGCCAAAAGGCTGCGCGCCTGCTCTCGCAGAACCTCACCAGCGACTCCTGCTCCTGCGGTAGCTGCTGTCAGGGTCATTGTCATCACCTTTGTTACTGGGAAACAGCGTTAGTCACTACTAAATATTATTTCTTATTAGACATTATGTGATGTTATTTATTACTGTAATTGCATGTACAGGCTATATAATGTTACATATAATGTACTGTATAATTAAATTAAGCAGAGTATATAATATTGTATAACACTAAATAAATAAAGTGCGTTATTAAATAGTATTAGTCACTACTACCAAATATTATTATCATTGAGAAGTCAGCGGAGGTGGCTTCTTTCTCTTTGGCTCTTGCCATGCTGGCTCTCCTCGGGCATACAGCTGCCCCTGAAAAGATGCAGGCCCGGATGGTGTGACTGCCCCTGGCTGCATCTCTGATCCTCAGAGTGACAGCCGAAAATGGTAACCGTCTTCTCTTTCACCTTGAAAGCCCTTATCAGAACGTGACGGAGTTCGATGGGCAGGATGCATGTGGGTCCAACAGCTGGACAGTAGTGGACATCGACCCGCCTGTGCGGTCCAACGACCCCAAGTCCCAGAGCCACCCCGGGTGGCTCATGCGGGGTCTCAAGCCCTGGACTCAGTATGCCATCTTCGTGAAGACCTTGGTCACCTTTTCTGATGAGCGTCGCACCTACGGGGCCAAGAGCGACATCATCTACGTCCAGACGGACGCCACCAGTGAGTATGCAGTGCGGCTTGGGGTTTTGCGCAGGAACCAGAGGTGTTGCCTTTACCACGCGGCATGGTGGCGTGTTGCGAAGGGCTTCTGGAAGGGCTGGTGCCGAGGTTTACCATTTCAGAGGACCAGGCAGTAGCAACCAGCCACTGGAGGGGTATATATATTTTTTCTTCTGTTGTGGAAAATTTTCAAATACTCACAAAAGTAGAAAGAAAAATAAACCCACGAACCATCCCTCAGCTTCAACAGTCATCAGTATTTTGCCATTTCCCCCCATCCCCAGCCCTACACCCCCTTTCCCCATCCCTGTTTTTGGGGTGTTGGGTTATTACGGAACAGTTCAGTTGTGTCTATACTTCTCCTGTAGCAGTGGTTCTCAGTTGAGGGTGATTCTGCTCCCAGGGGACCTTTCTCGAGGTCTGGGGACTATGCATTGAGCCAGGGGAGCCTGGCACCCACAGTGCCCAGGACAGCCCGCACACCAGCAGAGCTGCAAACGAGAGACCCTGTCCTGCAGGGGAGAGCCCAGCCTTCATGAATCACTCCCAGCCTTTTCAGCAAGTGCCCTCTCATCCTGTACCCTCCAGCAATACCAAAGGACTTAGAATTTCTGGGAACTTCCAGCTCCCGGGCGTTTGTACACACTGTGTCCTGTGTGTCATCCCTCACAACTTGCTCAGCCACCTCCATCTGCGTGGGAAGGTTTTGTGCCGCCAGGTGAATGGCATTTACCTGCCAAAATTTGCCCTGTGACTGGGTTCAGTTTGGGGTGTTAACAAGAAAATACGAGTTTGTCTCTTCCTTCCCCAGCATCTTTCCAGTGCCCCATACAGAGCCTGGCCTGTGTTGGAGCTGGGTGAATGGAGGGACGGACGGATGCCCACGGGATCTGTGTGGTCTGTGGCAGGGATGGACTGTGATGCCATAGCCGCTGTCCTTCCCAGGCTAACACCCTGCGTGCCCCCAATGTTCTCAGATGCCGCACGTCACTGCAGCAAACACCTTTAGGTTTCTCTGACCTATGTGTCCCCTCACACCTGCCTTACACTTGCTCCCTTCACATAGAGGACCTGTTTTCTCTTATCTCTCCAGATCCTTCCGTGCCCCTGGATCCCATCTCGGTTTCTAACTCCTCATCCCAGATCATCCTGAAGTGGAAGCCTCCCTCTGACCCCAACGGCAACATCACGCACTACCTGGTTTTCTGGGAGAGGCAGGCGGAGGACAGTGAGCTGTATGAGTTGGATTATTGTCTCAAAGGTGAGTGTGGGCAGATGTCCCACATCCAGGGAAACATCTCTCTTCCATTTCCCGGTGTGCGCCCGAGAGCAGGCTTGCACACACTCTGCTCCACCTCACACAGAAACACACGTGCACATTTCTAAACATGACAGCGTGACCACACACTCTGAGGTCTCGTGTGGAAACCAGGTATTTCCCATGTCTTGGCAGCATTTCTGTCTGGGATTTTCTCCTCCCCAACCCTGCCTGGTGGGGGTGTTGCTGGTTCGCCCACAGGAGCCTGCATTGCCGGACTAGAGACTACCGAGCGTGCTGAGAGGTGCTTGAAAGAGTCAGGGAAGGACTTCGGCCCTCAGTTTAGACCTTCAGGTTTTGAGGGAATGACGTTCTCTTTCCTCCTGTGCTTTCTATCAGAAATCTATGCTGATGGTGATTTTCTTCAGTCTTTCATCTTATTTACTTAATGGGTTTCCTTCTTTCTGCAGAAGAAATGAAAAAATATTTGAAGCCTCAAACTAGTTTGTATAAATTAGTTTAAGATTATTTTTAAAATGGCCCTGGCTGGTGTGGCTCAGTGGTTGAGTGCCAGCCTGCAAACCAAAGGGTCGCTGGTTCGATTCCCACTCAGGGCACATGCCTGGGTTACAGGCCAGGTCGCCAGTAGGGGGTGCTTGAGAGGCAACCACATGTTGATGTTTTGCTCCCTCTTTCTCCCTCCCTTCTCCTCTCTAAAAAATAAATTAAAATCTTTTTTTTTAAAGATTATTTTAAAACGGGTTTTAAGACTCCAGCAAACTGGAGAAACAGGTCATTTTTTTCTTTAGTTGTTTTTTTTATTGTTATCATTTTTCTATAGACTTTTTTTGAGTTAGCGATCTTTAGTCTTTGACCTTGGGGTAGCTGGAAAGGCATGGCTGAGGCCAGGAGCTCTTGGTCATCTCTGGGCTGGACCTCCGACCTGCTGTAGGGCTCTGGGCAAGTCACTGAGCTTATCACCAGCTGCCTCCTTTTTGGGAGAAGGGGCAGAAAGACAGGTGATCTCTGGTAGCTGTCCCAGCTCTAGGATAATGGGCTATAGGTGTGCCTGAGACCTCACTCCCTGCCTTAGCTGAGGGCTGCAGGTGGGATTTATTTCCGCAGATGCTTTGTCTGACTTGAGAGTGAGCCCAGTCGTGGCCTCAGCGATGAGCTGCTGGTCTCACATCAGAGCTGGAGACTGTCAACTTTTCCTTTTTTTTTTCAAACAATAAAAACTTTTAAAATTTATTTATTTATTTATTTTACTTTTTATTGTAGAAGTCTAAATCTATCATTGCAATGTGACTATTTAAACATGGTTTGATTTCTGATGATCCCAAAGTGTGTGTAATTAAAAAGGAAACCTGCTGAGGGTGGACACTGTGTGGCTCACAGGAGGTCCCCAGAGGACTCAGGTCACAAGGACAGTGACTAGACTGCAGGGCAGGGACTGGGGGGGTGGTTAGTGTGTAATGGCAGGGGCTGGGAGAGGGGGAGGGGCTGGTGTGTCAGGGGACGGAGTTTCAGTTTGGGAGGGTGAGGAAGGCCTGCAGAGGGAGGGTGGGGATGGCCGCACAATAATGCGAATGGACTTAATGCCACTGGACTGTGTGCTTGAAAGTGAGTAAGATGGTGAGTTGTGTGTTAGGCGTATTTTACCTAATGTTAAAAACCCCAATGCTCACACAAATCTGTAAACTTACTAACACACTCAAAATAATTGAATATATTATTTATGGCCAGTGGCTTCTTATTAGTATCCAATATTAGTTTTTTTAGCTTTATTGAGGTTGCTTACAAATTAAAATTGTAAGATATTTGTAAATATTTATTTAATGTTTGATATTAATTATTTGATATTTAACTTTTAAATATCATACAAATTAAAATTCTAAGATGTCTAAAGCATACATTGTGATGACTTGACATATGAACATGTACATTGTGAAAGAACCCCTCCCATCTACCGTATTTTTGGGACTCTAAGATGCACCTAGGTTTTAGAGGAGGAAAGTAGGAAAAAAAATTGAAGCAAAAAATGTGGTAAAATATTTCATAACCTATGACCCTGCTCCACTGTCGCCCTCCCCACCCCCACAGCAAGCCAGGCAATCGGACTATAAGATACACCCCCTGTCCTCCCAAATTTGGGGGGAGTGTGTCTTGTAGTCTGAAAAATACGGTAGTTACTTAATATCCGTCCATCACCACACACATCCATCTTTTCTTGTTTGGTGAGAACATTTAGAATACCTGTTAACTCAGCATATTTAAATTATACAGTACAGTTTTATCAACTGTATGGCTTTTTATTATGATAAAATATGTGTGACATAAAATTTATCATTTTAATCACTTTAAGCGTGAGTTCAGTGGCATTAAGGACAGTTACACTGTTGTGCAGCCATCACCACCACCATCTCCAGAACCTTCTCATCTTCCCAAACTGAAACTCTGTCACATTAAACATTAACTCACCACCCCTCCCTCAGCCTGTATCCCACCGGCTACACTTTGTCTCTATTTGAGTGTCCTAGGGATGTCATTATGCTTTATAGTCACAGAAAACCGTGGGACACCAAGTGTCACGAGTGGGTGCCGCAAAGGGTAACAGGTATCAGGAGCTATGCTTGCACCTGATCAGAAAAGTCCCTTCTCTCCAGAAAATTGTCAGAACATGCCCCGCCCCCAACCCCTGCCCTGCCATGAAGGAAACCTAACTTTTTTCTATCTGTAATGCTGTGATTGGCCCTCTGACAGTTACCCAGCCAGGTTATTCCACGTCTACTAATAAATGTAAGAAGTACTTTTTAAGAGTCCCTTGTAGCCCCTAAAGCTGTGTGAGTACTTGGGCTTCCAAATAGATACTCACCATTCATAGAAAAATACTTAGGGCTCATTGTCTAAGGGACCATTCAAGGGGAGAGGAAGGATGGAAGTTCCTTGGCTCGGCAGACCCCAGCAGGCACAAGACAGCAAAGGCTGGTGAGACTCCAAAGGGCCGTCCTACTTTGCCCCTGAGGAGTGGTGCGCTTTCTCGACTGGAAGTGTGGCTGTGCACTTTGACCTCAAGGGTCAAGACACAGCCAGCATGTCACTCACTTAGCAGCTCTGTGATTCCACGGCTGCTATCTCGAGAAGTGGTTTTTGTTTTTTAATTCCCTTTTCTGAGCTGATTCAAACCATGACCCCCCCCCCCACCCCCCTCTCATGTCTTTGGTCTGGGCTTCCTCTGCTCAGCAGAGTGGGCTTTCTAGGCCAGGAACCCTGGGGTGAGGCAGTCCTGTGAAGTACAGGCCAACCAACAGCAGCCCGGCCTCTGCCCTTTGGAGGCCGTAGTCCCATCTCCCCTCACACGTCCCAACTATCAGCACTGCCTCCAGATCTTGCCCAGTGTCCATGGTGCAGAATCAGCCCCTGGTGAGAACCACTGCTCTGATCTGACTTAGGAATTCCTGAAGGAGCTGTGAATTCTGGCATTTGTGCTGCACAGTTTGAGGGCTCAGTGTGATCACCGGGTCTCTGAGCCAAACCCCGCAGACATCCTGGTAGATTCTGCTCGGTCTTCTGGCCTCCATGGTCATGTGGTTGGTCGATTGGCTTGATTCGTTCATTCCACCGTGACTTGGCTCCCCTGCTCTTTTCTAACCCTGCTTCCCACTGTCCTCTCCCACATCCTCTTTTGCTACATTGAGTCCTTGGTGTCCTTCAACATGCCAGGAAGTTCCCACCTCAGGGCCTCTGCACTCTGTCTGAACGTCTTGACACCGTGACACGTGCACAGCTCCTGCTCAGCCACTCTCTCTGAGGCCCCATGATGAACAGCACTCCCTTATCCTCTCCTCTGACCCTGCCGCCGGACCCACGGAAGGTTGATTTATTAGTTTATTGTGGTGTATTCCTTGCTCTTCTCAGCAATGAGGGCAGGGGCAAGCCTGGCTGTCCAACAAAATCTCCAGCCCCATGGGGATGTGGTGTCTGGCAGTGTCTGGAACATGCACCTTCTCCATTGGCTTTGTTTGGACTCTCCCATGAAAGGGCTTTTCACAGTAGAACTTGAACCCAGACCCTGGCTCCGAGCTCTGCTGTGTGCCCAGCTGTTCTGAGCAGTCCCCGTGGCTCTGCGTGTGTGTTTCGGGGAGGTTAAAGTCCATCTGCTCTGCCCTTCTGCAGGGTTGAAGCTGCCCTCGCGGACCTGGTCCCCACCGTTCGAGTCAGAGGGCTCCCAGAAGCACAACCAGAGCGAGGACGAGGAGTCGGCTGGGGAGTGCTGCTCCTGCCCGAAGACCGATGCTCAGATTCTGAAGGAGCTGGAGGAGTCCTCGTTCCGGAAGACATTTGAGGATTACCTGCACAATGTGGTTTTTGTCCCCAGGTCAGGGGCTTTCGTTGCTTTGGGGTTGGGGGTCGGGGGTCGTGACCTGGGGAACAAGATGGAGCAGGGACCCAGAGAGTCCATGCTGAGTCCCTCCCCTGATTTCAACAGGACCCTTATCGGGAAGAGCAAATATTCATCAAAGAGGGGGAGAGTTTAGAAACATTAACCTTTGCTTTCCAACTCTCCAGAACTCTAACCCAGCCTGCAGTTTCCTTCCGAGTTCTTAGACGAACTTTGTATGGTTGTTAACGTCAGTCTTGAGAGATGGCCTAGGCTTGATTTATCACCAGGTCTCAAGCTGAGAGCATTCTCTCTTTTTAAAATCAATGTCAGCTTCTCATCCTTCTGGAACTTTCTACAGCATCTTCAGACCCAGAGACTTCTCCTGTTTAAATCTGTTGCATCTCCCTCTAGTTCATGGAGGGACTTGCTAATGTACATTTGATCTACTGAGAGAGTTTGCAGTGAAAATGACTCTAGGCCTTTCAAGCATTTTTACTTGTACAAGCGAGTACCCTTAGGTAAAAAGCAAGTTTTGCCAGGGTGGGGGGGTGTGCGGAATCTCAGGTTGTTTCACCTCTTTCAGTGCCTCAGTTTGCTCATCTGTAAAATGAAAGTAGTAATAGTCCCTGTCCTTTAGGATTGTGAGATTCCATGAGTCGTACCAGGAGTCCTGCCCTTGACACTGTTGGTGTTTGGAGCCAGACAGTGCTTGGTGGGGGGGCTGTTCCGGGCACTGTGGGCTGTGGAGCAGCATCCCTGGCCTCCCTGCCTTGAGGCCTGCAGCACCGTCTGCATCACGTTAGTTTGTTTATTTTTATAGCCGCTCGCTGAAGCAGGTGCCACTCCCTCCCTCACTCCCGTCAAGGCTATGTTTCTGAGCAGATGAGGACTTGCTCCAAGTTATCCCAGCAAATGTGTGATGTGGGCTTTGATGGCCTTATGCCTTTTCACCTTTGACCTCTCCTTTTCACCCTTAAAGACTTTAGCAGACAGCTACCCAGAAATGTCTGATATAAGAGGTGATTCCCAAAGCGGATTGAAACCCCAAAAGGTTTACATTGGGATAAAACAAGATTCTAAAATATGTCTCTTCGAACCTCCACCCTCACTTGTCATCCAAGTAGATTAGATGTTTCCTTAGATCCATCGACAGGTACCCTCCTCCCTCCCCGTCTCCCTCCCTCCCTCCCTCCCTCCACACAGCAGGCATTGAGGCAGTTACCGTTTACTTGCTAAAAACAAAATGCTGCCAGACTTGGTGAAATGGCTGAGGTGGGTATGATTATGGCTGAATTTAAATGAAGTCAAGTTTGACATCCAAGGGGAACCCCAGATGGCAGGTCCCTGGAGTTATTTTCTCTATTTTTTCTCCCTCTTGCTAAGTTCTCCACATCTGTGGGGGGAGATGCGGCTTAAATGATGGAAACAAATGGTCCATGGTGAATGGCAGGGTGCCTTTGCGCTGCTTGGACAGAAGGTGGCCTCCAGGGTATTAGAAGCAAGAGGTCTGTCTGAAGTTCTGTCTGTACTCAAAGTAGTTGGTTTTGTTTCCACAGAAAATCCTCTTCAGGCTCTGCTGCCGAGGACAGTAGGTATGACTCATCTGTGGGACGTGCACGTGGCCCCTGGGGGCTGCTCAGCGCAGGGTCAGTGGACCAGGCAGGGCAGAAAGCATGCTGCGCCCCTCTGAGGCCCAGGGGGTCCTGTGGCTCGATGCACTTGAAGGGCAGCTCTGCCAGGACTGGGTGCTTCGAAAAGTCACGCCTTCACCGCCTTCACCCTGAAGTGGGCTTCGGGCACGAACTCGGGGAAAGTCTGTACTAACACTTCTCGGTGCCACACATTTCCTCCCTGCATTCGCTCACTGACCGTTGATCAGTGCCTGCCGTGGGCATGGAACTCTTCCTGTGCCCCGCGTCTACACTGTGTGCAACAGGTAGTAGGGAAGACCAGCCTGGAAAAAGAACATTTTTATTAGGGGTGACAAGTGTGGGATTCCAGGTCTGACCAGGTGTGCCATGCCACTGAGCTCCACTGAAGATAGTGTGCCGTGCCGCCCTTTGAATGAACTTCGTTTGTTCGCTTCAGACCCAGTGTTGTCCTGGAGGCGAGGATGGTGGGCAGGATAGGACCAGAGGGGTGACGAGGTGGTGGAGCAAACTGTGGGCTCTTGGGAGGAATCAGAGGCGAGACTGGAGAGGCAGAGTGGGGCCAGGCAAAGGATTTTCAATTTTCTTTATACTGAGGTAAAATTATATTATTTTCAGGTATGCAATGTAAAGATTCAATATTTGCATCTATTGCAAAACGATGATCGCAATAAGTCTAGTGAATGTCTGTCACTTCACATAGTCACACATTTCTTTAATCACAAAAAGTTCAAAGTCACAAAAGCTCTTGTGATAAGAACTTCTGAGATCTACTCTCTCAGCAGCTTTCAGATACAGCACGTTAACTGTGTCCCATGCACTGACCCCCAGGACGTACTTGTTTTGTAACTAGGAATTGTACCTTTTCCTCCACCTTATCCCCTTTGTTCGCCCTGGCGATTTTTATTCTGTAAGCAGAGTTTGTTTGTTTGTTTGTTTGTTTGTTTTACACTTAGGCTTCCGTGTGGCCCTGGTCTGCCCCCAGTGGCCGCTTGTGATATAACCTTTCAGAGAAGGGGTCTAGAAATTGGAGGCCTTGATCCACACATGGGTTTCTTGATCTCAGCTCTGTTGACACTTGGGGCCAGATTGTTCTCATTTATGGGGACTGCCAGGTCTCCCGTCACTTGATTCCAGCAGCACCACCTCTCCTGCATGCAGTGACTACCAAAAATGTCTCCAGACAGGCCTCATGCCCCCCCCAACCCCACTCTGGGACGGGGCGCAGAGTACCCTGGTTGAGCTCCCTGGTTGAGTGGTCTAGCGCGCAGGTGCAGGGCAATAACATGCTGTTTTTGTGGAGAGTGGGAGGACCAGCTGATATTTGGTCATTGGGGTCTTTTGAGACCGATTTGTGGTCTTTTTTGGAGATAATCCTCGTGGCATATACGATGCATTTTGCCTCTTTGATGA
This sequence comes from Sturnira hondurensis, assembly GCF_014824575.4. Classification (NCBI taxonomy): domain Eukaryota; kingdom Metazoa; phylum Chordata; class Mammalia; order Chiroptera; family Phyllostomidae; genus Sturnira; species Sturnira hondurensis. The sequence goes on from NW_028077960.1 coordinate 402,770, forward strand.
GATCATTTTATGTCTCAGTTGTTGAGGTGTCAATTCCACATTGGTGCCTTGGTAATTTTTTCATGGCCCACTGTGACTTACATGGGTGTTTGGATCTTGCTGATACGGATATGTCTTTGTCTTTGATTTCTATCTGAGAGTGTCACTGGTCTTTCCATGCAAACAGACCACAGTGAGAATCTTGATGAGCAAGCCTCAGAGCAGGGGCTGTTCTCTGGTCACAGGCCTTCTGACTACAGGGCAGTAAACATTGGAAGTTGACTTTAAACATGTGAACAGAAAACTCTACTTTCTGGTAATTAAAAGCCAATTACTTAGATATCTTTTCAGTCAAAGCAGAAATGGAAACTTTCATCAATGTCTGTCTGAAAAATAATAGAGATGCGAGTCACATACCTTAACTTACAGAATATCACAAAGCTGGGCTTTGAGGTAAATTAGAAGACTTACATGGTTTCTTATGTTAAGAAAGAGATTAAAATGTAAAAATATAAATATCAGGGAGCAAGGGAAAAATCAATATAGCTAAATTTGTAAATAAAATCAAAGGGGAAAAATCACAAATAACTAGGAGTTACAAAGGTGATGAAACTAGGATCGAAGGAAGATTTTTAACACATTGAATTCTCTTGTGGGATACAAGTTGAATGTGCAGTTTCAGTGAGATGGAAACTTTTAACGTGTCAGAGCTGATTAAAGAAGTACAAAAGTTAAATATTCTTATAACCTTGAAAAATAGACTAAGAAAAGATGTTAAGTTTCTTAAAAAAATAAAAAGAAGACCCTTGGCCTAGAGAGTGTTACAGAGAAGTTAGTTCAGACTTGAAAAAGCAGTTTTCTTGTAATATGGAGACTTTTCCAGAGTATAGAATCTATGGAAATTCACTGAGTTTTTGGCTTCTTTTTATGAAACTAAAATAATACCTCTTAGCAGAGGGCCCGTTGAAAGCAAAGTCCAGGACCATCTCACAGGCAGCGAGCGTCACATGGCGAGTGGAACATGCGCCAGCAGGGCTGTGTGTCCGGAGGGGGATACCCGGGAACACGGTCTGACTCATCAGGGGCCCAGTAAGAAAAAGCAGGCAGTTCACTTAGTAATGCTGAGAAATTGTAATTTAGAGAAAGGAAGGAAAAAAGGCTTCAAGACCAGAATTATCTACACGTAGCCAACAGCTAAGCTGACCCCCACGCCGAGGTCGCCGACCTGGCTCTGGGCACCCGGCGAGTGCAGTTAGACAGGAACTGAAAGGGGAATTTAAGACAGTGGACTGTGGGGCACGAGAGCATTGGCGTTTGCAGACACGCCGTCGCCAGGCTGGACAGACGCCAGGCTGGACAGACACTGCCGACCGGTGCCCGAGGGCGGGGAAGTGTGTTCACCAGGCAGCCTCGCCCGTGGGTCCCTTCGCGTCTGCGCATGCGCCGCGCCCTCGTGGCAGCGGCTCAAAAACCGTGGAAGGTGGAGTGGGTGTTACGAAAGCCGCGTGCCCCACGAAACAAAATATTTACCTTCTAACACATGTGGTAAAAATGTGCTGGCCTGGTTTCTGATGTGTTCCTTGAAAACCCAAGGAGATGAACTGTGAAACTCGTAGCGTGAGAGCTCAGAAAAGTAGGGACAATGTAAATAAACAAAAGCTCACGGATATACTAGCAGTAAATCGCATATAAAACGGGGAAGATTGTTTCATAATTGCCAGAAAACCTAAGTAACCCCACAAACAATTACCTGTGGGAAACTTTATTTTAAAATATACTTATGGTTTACGCTGTCCAGGTTTTCCCAGCCGTCCCCCCTAGGCTCCCTCTAGCCGATTTGCTGAGATAGAAAACCCTGCAGACGCGCTGGAAAGGCTGTTGCAAGCCGTTCGCGGACAGCGCGCTGGGGGGCGCGCGCGCGCGCGCGGACCCAGGCGCTTGTTGCGGGCAGAGGGCAGAGCGTGGAGAGACGGGAGCAGTGGGGCTTCCTGGAGAGCAGGGTGGGGTGCGCAGCTCGCTGCACAAGCACCGGGAGCAGCAAAAAAGGAAAGAAAAATTCCCACTTAGCGGTATGAAGAGCTACAAATAAAGCGGTGGAGTGATACTTGAAAAATATCTCTCAGGTTAAAATCTGAAAAACAAAGAAAAGAAAAATGAAACCCTTTCAGCCTCAGTCAATGGTGCTGAAGTGTCACTGGGAGGCTGCTGGAGTCCGGAAAGTCAGTGTCAGGGTCCATCCAGATAGGAATTTAACTGAGCGTATTAAGAGGCATGACCTAGTGATTCTCTTCTAGGAATCTGTTTAGGACCTAATAAGACCACCAGACAACGATCCAAGCAATACTTATAATAGCAAAAAGGAATGGGACTGGGCACATGAACTGGACTGTACAGCTCCCCAAGTTCTCTGCAACAGCATGTTACTTCCATAACGAGGAGAAAAATCCTCATTTCACACTGAAAAAGAAAAAACGTAAATTGTGTTCTACCGAATATACTATGTTTTCAGGAAGATGTTTGATAAATGCTCCTAGTACAAGTGAACAAAGTGTATTATAAAACTAACTTGGTCCTCATCACAGTCACACATCATATTTCTAGGAAGAACATCTCCCACAGGAAACAGCAGGCATTGGAAAGATGAGTCATTAGAATTTTCTTTATATATATGTATATTTTAGTATTTCTAAACTTTTAGGCTACCAACATCTAGATTTTTCAATATAACGTTTTAAGGGGAAAGAATGTATCGGTTGCATGGGTGTTTCTGTGGAGTTACTGGGACCAGCCTCCCTGGTGAAGTTCTTTTGCTAACAACTGAAGTTAAGTCACTCAAATTTGCAGGCACCCTAGTGGGTTGTAAGACTTGAAAGACGCGTTTCTCCTTTTTAAACTGATGGTCAGTAGCTCAGAGTTGTGGGCAAATGCCATTTGGCAGGGCTTCCTGAAAAGCTTGACCCTTATAGGCTTTCGGCGTCTTATTTTTAACACTGACCCTGGCTGGTCTGTTAACTCTGCAAAATGGGAACCTGAATCACACCCACTGAGGGCAGGCTCCTTGCGTGTTGGGACGGTGGTCCTGACGTTCCCAGCCCTAACTGGGTGGGCCTCCCTATACATCCTTCCAACGCTTCTAAGGACATCTCAAAAGCTGCTCTAGGTTGTAATTCCCAGCAATTTGCACTTTAATTCGCCTGCTCCTTCGAATCCCTGGCTCCACAGCCTTCACTTTAAGCCTGGCCTTCTCCAGGAGCATTTACTTACAGGTGGCGCTGGCCTGACTGTGTGTGTCCTGTTGTCATGACAGGCCATCAAGGAAACGCAGGGCCCTTGGTGAAGAGGGCAATGTGACGACGGCCGTGCCCACAGCCCCCGGTTTCCCCAATACCTCCTCTACCAGCACCCCCACGGACTCGGAGGAGCACCGGCCCTTTGAGAAGGTGGTGAACAAAGAGTCACTGGTCATCTCCGGCCTGCGCCACTTCACTGGCTATCGAATCGAGCTGCAGGCTTGCAACCAAGATGCCCCCGAGGAACGATGCAGCGTGGCAGCCTACGTCAGCGCCAGGACCATGCCCGAAGGTGGGCGGCACCTCACAGGGCTGGGCACCCATGTTGCCCAAGCAGAAGCCCTCTCCCCTCCTTAACATATTTGCCTTTATCATTTGTCATTTACTGTTAGTTTTCCCCAGCCTCATGGAGGTACAGTTGACGTATAACGTCATATAAGTCCTCTAACACAGTGTGCAACATGCTGATTGACCCCCTCGCACGTGCACTCTGATTGAACTGTGTCTGCCACCATGATGGCAATGGACACCCCCGTCAGATCACACTGTTACCGGTTTTGTGTGTGTGTGTGTGTTTGCAGTGAGAACATTTAAGTTCTACACTCTCAGTACACAATACAATACTGCTAACTATAATCACTGTGCTGTACATTATTAATCTCACAAATGGGAGTTTTACCCTTGACCACCATCTCCCCATTTTCCCACCACCCAGCCCCTCGAAGCCAGCAGTGTGCTCTCTGTTCAGCTTTCCCGGATTCTGTGTGTGAGATCACACAGTGTTTATCTCTCTGTGTGACCTATTTCATGTGGCATAATGCTCTCAAGGTCCATCAAGGTTGCCTATTTTATTTTTAGTTACACTGGTCATACAGAGCTGGCATATAAACATGAAAAAATACACACAAGCCATAAGAAAAAATAAGAAATACGTACATGTAGTGGGTTCTCCAGAGACACAGAACTAGTGGAACATAAGACAGACAGACAGACATAGGTATGTGGACAGTCCTGTGAGGTGAGTCTCACGTGTTCTTTCTCCAACAAGGGAAGTGGGATATAGGAGATTATGTAACCAACTCAAGCTCGAAAGTTGCTACGTGGTGAGGTAGGATTTAATCGAAGGTCAAGTCCCTGCCTCTAACAACCACTGCACCTTACAGCCAAGGCAGATGACATTGTTGGCCCTGTGACCCATGAAATCGAGAGCAATGGCGTCCATTTGATGTGGCAGGAGCCCAAGCAGCCCAACGGACTGATTGTGCTTTATGAAGTGAGTTACCGGCGATACGGCGATGAGGTAAGACCCTTGACACCTGGGCAGGAGCCCGCAAGGCTGCTGTTGATACTTCCTCCCTTCCCTCAAATTCTGGCCCAAACACTTCTTTTGTTAGATGCTTCCCAGTTAGGACTCAAAGCCTTGATACGTAACTTTCCAGGGAGGTGGGGCAGAAATTCCAGTCCACAAACTCTGTTCAGTAGTTTCTCATGTTGCTTTTCAGGTCTGCCCGATGAGTTGAACGATAGCGGCCTGCATTTGTCCTTCTGGCATGAGAGCAGACTCATCTCAATTTAAAGGGTTGTCTGAGTCTGGAAATACATAACTAAAAACCGTAATAAGTGACTTTTGTTGGGTGCCTGTCTTTCAGGCATTGTGCAGGGTGAGGGGTGAGCGCCGAGATGCACATGACAGGGGATCTAAGAACAGCAGCCAAGCCACCCTGAGGGCTCACTGTGTGCCGTGCACACGCTGAGGTCTTTACATACAGTATCTCATTTATTGTATTTAATCACATCTGAGAAGTGATTAGAGGCTGTGTTATTTTTAAGGACCACTAAAAAACAAAAAAAGATACTGCCACCTCTAACTGTGAGGTGGCTTTACCTCTAAGATGTGTTCCAATTCTAGAAATGTCAAAATGTGAAGACGATATGCCCCTTGGATCTGATGGAGTGGAGTAAATGCTCAGAATAACTCAGTGAGCTTTGTACTGAGGCTTCTAGAATTTAAGTTGTGTCCAAAGCCATAAGAATAGAGTCAGGATACAAACCCGAGTCTCTCCAGGGTTGGCAGTGGTAGAGGGCCAGCTAGTAAATATGTTCGGCTTTGTGGCCAGTCTCTGTTGCAAATACTCAACTCTGCCATCATAGCATAAAAACCACCATATAAATGATGTATAAATGAATGGGTGTGGCATGTGCCAATAAAGCTTTATTTTTTAATATATTTTATTGATTGTGCTATTATAATTGTCCCATTTTTTCTCTCCTTTATTCCCCTCTGCTCTGCACCCCGCTTCCCACCCGCATTCCCCACCCCCCTCAGTTGATGCCTATGGGTCGTACGTCTAAGTTCTTTGGCTTCTCCGTCTCCTGTACTATTCTTGACTTCTCCCTGTGTATTCTGTACCTACCATTTATGCTTCTTATTCACTCTACCTCTTCCCCCTCCCCACTGATAACCCTCCATGTGGTCTCCATTTCTGTGATTCTGTTCCTATTCTAGTTGTTTGCTTAGTTTGTTTTTGTTTTTATTTATGTTTTTAAGTTCAGTAGTTACTAGTTGTGAGTTTGTTGTCGTTTTACTGTTCATATTTTTGATTATCTTCTTTTTCTTAGATAAGTCCCTTTAACATTTCATAGAATAAGGGCTTGGTGATGATGAACTCCTTTAACTTCATCTTATCTGAGCAGCACTTTATGTGCCCTCCCATTCTAAATGATAGCTTTGCTGGACAGAGTAATCTTGGATGTAGGTCCCTGCCTTTCATGACTTTGAATGCTTCTTTCCAGCCCCTTCTTGCCTGCAAGGTTTCTTTTGAGAAATCAGCTGATATTCTTATGGGAACGCCTTTGTAGATAACTCTCTCCTTTTCTCTCACTGCTTTTAAGATTCTCTCCTCATCTTTAATCTTGGCTAATGTAATTATGATGTGCCTTGTGTGTGTTTCCTTGGGTCCAACTTCTTTGGGACTCTCTGAGCTTCCTGGAAGTCTATTTCCTTTGCCCAATTGGGGAAGTTCTCCATTATTTGTTAAAATAAGTTTTCCATTTCTTGCTCTTCCTCTTCTCCTTCTGGCACCCCTGTGATTCAGATGTTGCAATGTTTCAAGTTGTCCTGGAGGTTCTTAAGTTTCTGCTCAGTTTTTTGAATCCTTGTTTCTTCATTCTGTTCTGGTTGAATGCTTATTTCTTCCTTGTGCTCCAAATCGTTGATTTGAGTCCTGGTTTTTTTCACTGTTGATTCCTTGTATATTTTTCTTTATTTCACTTTACATAGCCTTTACTTCTTCCTGTATTTTACGACCATACTCAGCCATTTCTGTGAGCATCCTGATTACTGGTGTTTTTGACTCTGATAGGTTGGCTATCTCTTCATTGCTTAGTTCTGTGTTTAGAGCTTTGATCTCTTCTTTCATTTGGGCCATATTTTTTTTTGTCTCAGTGTGCCTGTTACATTCTAAGAGACGGAACCTTAGGTATTCACCAGGGCCGGGCAACCCGTGTTGCTGCTTTGTGGTACTGTGTGTGGGGGAGGGGTCAGAGAGGGAATAATGCCACTTGCTTGGCTCTGGGCCCAATTTCAATCACTTCCCCTGCTTCCCACAGCAAATTGGACCCTTCTGATGCTGATTCTCAGGTGGGTGGGCTTGTGTACATTCTAGGATCCAGTGGGTCTCTCCAACAAACTCTCCTGTGAGGCTGGGAGTTTCTCCCACTGCTGCAACCCCCAAGTGTTTTTACAGTCAGAGGTTTTGAGGCTTTATTTGCCTGGTGCTGGAACTCTGGGTTTCGTGGTCTGCATGGCTCCCCAGTTGTTCCTCCCAGTTTATCTGCATGCAAATGTAGGACTGCCCGGTCCTCCAGCTGCTACCTTGCCCACCTGGTCATCCAGTCACTGCCTTGGCTGCCCATCTCCACCCCTCCTAGCAGTCCAGGTGAATGTTTTTTCTTTAACTCCTTGGTTGTTGGGCTTCCATACAGTTCAATTTTCTGGTAATTGTGGTTGTTTTTTGTTTTTAAATTTGTTGTTGTCCTTCTTTTGCTTGTCAGAAAAGGAGGCAAAGTGTATCTACTTACTCCTCCATCTTGGTCAGAAGTCCCAATAAAACTTTATTTACAAAAGCAAGCAGTGGGCCAGATATAGCTTGTGGGCCATAGTTTGCCAGTACCTGGAACTGCCTGATTTTCTTGGACCTTTGGTGATTCTGTAACCAGGTGAGCATAGTATGGCTTCCCCAAGCCAGAAAGAACAGGTGGGCTTCCCACTGTTGACCCCTCCTGGGACCACCTCTACTCTTGGTGCCCCAATATTCAGCTTTGACAATGATTTAAAACTGAAATCATCAAACTACAGGCCTGTGGTCAGAATCTGGCCTGAGGCCTGTTTTTATACAGCTGCAGAGGGTTGTAAAAAGAAATGAAGAAGAATGTGCTCAGTGTGAGTACAGTGGCCAACCCAGCATCAGTGCAGGAGGGGCCTCTCAGGGTTGCAGACAGAGAGGCATGACTCATGGAGGGTCATTGTTGCCAGACTTGTTAGTATCTTAACCTGTGTATGTTAATCCCATCTGTCCCAAAGAAATAATTCAGAATGAGGGGGGGATAAAAACTTTATTGATAAGATTTTCATCTGCAGCAAAAAGTGCACACATACAAGATGTATGTCTGTTGGAAATGGATACATAGAAAATGGTATATCCAAAAAACAGGTGGATGCACAGGTATTTATTTATTTGTTTTAATTCTCACCTAAGGACATGCTTACTGATTTTTACAGAAAGAGAGAAACAGCAGGAGAGAGAGAGGGAGGGAGAGAAACATTGATGTGAGAGAGAAATGGAACAGAAGACAGTGTCTGTTCTCATGCCAGTCATAGGCTGCTTTGATAACAGTGGCCTTGTAATATAGTTTGATGTCAGATATTGTGATCCCTCCTACTTTGTTCTTCCTTCTCAAAATTGCTGTGTCTATTCAGGGTCGTTTATAGTTTCATATAAATTTTTGAAATGTTTGCTCTATGTCTGTAAAATATGTCATTGGTATTTTAATAGGAATTGTGTTGAATCTGTAAGTTGCTTTGGATAGAATGGACATTTTGATGATACTAATTCTTCCAATCCATGAACATGGTACATGCTTCCATTTGTTTGTGCCTTCCTTAGTTCCTTTCTTCACTATCGTGTAGTTTTCTGAGTACAGGTCTTTTCCATCCTTGGTTAGGTTTATTCTTAGGTACTTTATTTTTCTTGTTGCTCTAGCAAATGGGATTTTCCCCCTAATTTTTGTTTCTGATATTTTGTTGTTAGTATACAAAAATGCCTTCGATTTCTGGATGTTGACTTTGCATCCCATTGGTCAGTCAAATTCACTTACTAGGTTGAGTAGTTCTTTGGTGGAGTCTGTAGGGTTTTCTATGCACACTGTCATGTCATCTGCAAACACTGCCAGTTTCGCTTCCTCCTTTCCAATTTGGATGCCTTCTATTTCTTGTTCTTGTCCAATTGCTGTGGCTAGGACTTCCAACATGTTGAATAGCAGTGGTGAAAGTGGGCATCCTTGTCTTGTTCCTGATCTTAGTGTGAAAGCTTTAAGTTTTTGCCCACTGAGCATGACGTTGGCTGTAGGATTCTCGTATATGGCCTTTACTATGTTAAGAAATGCTCCCTCTACTTCTACTTTGCTGAGTGTTTTTTTCAAAAATGGGTGCTGTACTTTATCAAATGCCTTTTCTACATCTCTTGATGTGATCATGTAATTTGTCTTTCCTTTTGTTTATGTGGTGTATCACATTTATTGATTTGCGAATATCGTGCCATCCTTGCATCCCTGGGGGGAATCCCACTTGATCGTGGTGTATGATCTTTCTAATGTATTACTGGATGTGGTTTGCCGATAGTTTGTTGAGTATTTTTACATTTATGTTCATCAGTGATAGTGGCCTGAAGCTTTCTTTCTTTGTTGTGTCTTTATCTGGGTCGGGGATTAGGAAGATAACCGGCCTCATAAAAAAGGTTTGGGAGTCTTCCCTCTTTTTGGATTTTTTGGAATAGTTTAAGAAGGATTGGGGTTCACTCTTTCTTAAATGTAAAATTGTCCTATGAAGCCATCTGGCTCAGGCCTTTGGTGTGCCAGGAGTTTTCTTTATTATTGCTTCAAATTTACTAGCTTCTATCAGTCTTCAGGCTTTCTCCTTCTTCTTGGTTCAGTTTTGGAAAATTATGTTTCTAGGGGCTGTCCATTTCATCCAGGTTTTCAATTCTTGGCATATAGTTGTTTGTGGTGATTTCTTACAGTACTTTGTGTTTCTGTTGTATCCATTGTCATTTTTTCTCTTTTGTTTCTGATCTTGTTTATTTGGGTCTTCTCTTTTTTCTTGATGCGTCTGGATTAAGGCTTGTCGATTTTTTTATCTTTTCAAAGAACCAGCTCCTGGATTTATGGATCCTTTGAATTGTTCTTTTAGTTTCTCTGTTGTTTAATTCTGCACTGATATTATTTCCTTCCTTCTACTCCCTCTGGGCTTTGTTTGTTGTTGTTCTTCCAGTTCTTGTAGTTGTAGGGTCATGTTGTTTATTTGAAATATTTCTCTTTTTAAGGTAAACTCGTGATGCTGTGCACTTCCCCGTCAGGACCCCCTTCACTGTGCCTTACAGATTTCAGACTGTTGTGGGTTCATTTTCATTTGTTTCCAGAATTTTTTATTTTTCCTTGATCTCAGTATTAACGCATTCATTATTTAATATTATACTGTTCAGTCTACATCAATTTGAATGTTTTTGAGTTTTAGTCTTGAGGTTGGTGTCCAATTTCAGGCCCTTGTGGTCCAGGAAAATGCTCAATGTGATTTCAATTTTCTTGAATACATTGAGGCTTGTTTTGCATCCTATCCTGTGGTCTGTCTTTGAAAATGTTTCATGTGCATTTGAAAAGAATGTGTATTTTGCTTCTTTGGGATGAAGGGCTCAATATGTATCCATTAGGTCCATTTGCTCTAGGACGTGGTTCAGAGCTTTGTATCCTTGTTGATGTTTTGTTTGGAAGATGTTTCCATTGTTGACAGTGGGAGTTAAAATTTCCTTCTATAAGTGTGTTGCTGTCTATATATTTCTTGAAGTCCTACAAGATTTTCTTAGTATATTTGGGTGCTATAATCTTGGTTGCATATACATTTACAATGTTTATGTCTTTTTGGTGGATTCGTCCCTTGAGTATTATGAAGTGTCCTTCTCTGTCTCTTTTTATGGCCTTTGTTTTGAAGTCTGTTTTGTCTGACATGAGTATTGCTACCCCGGCTTTTTTTTCCTGTCTATTTGCTTGGAATATTTTTTTTCAACCCTTCACTTTCAGTCCGTGTGGGTCTTTGGTCCTGAGGTGGGATTTTTATAGGCAGTATATGTGTAGGTCATTGTGTGCCCCCTATTGGGGACCTGGCCTGCAACCCAGACATGTGCCCTGACTGGGAATCGAACCCGTGACCCTTTGGTTTGCAGGCCGGCACTCAATCCACTGAGCCATACCAGCCAGGGCACACAATTCTTGCCAGCTTTTACAAAAACCTTTTGGTGTCTGTAGGGAAAGCTGTGTCCGGTTCTAGTTCAGGGGTGTCAAACTTGTTTTCACCAGGGGCCACATCGCCCTCGCGGTTGCCTTCAAACTACCGAATGTAATTTTAGGACTGTATAATTGTAACTGTTCCTTAGCTGTTTGGAGTTAAAGTTACATTCAGCCCTTTAAAGACAACAGTGAAGCTGACGTGGCCCTCAGTGAAAATGAGTTTGACACCCCTGTTCTAGTTCCTTTCATCATGCGCCCTTCTCATCCGCACCCTTGCCATTGGGCGAGTGACTGAGGTTGTGGGGGAGGTGTCCCCTTTGTCCTGGAGAGCTGCTGCCTTTCGTTGCTATATTTGCTTATTTGTCCCTTTCTGCCTGGTGACTCATCCTTCTTGGAAGAACCTTTGGAGCGGAGCTCGCTGCCTGCTCTGTTTTCTGGCTGCTCGTGTCACATGATGAACACGGGAGTCTTTACGTTTCCTTCGCTGCCCCTGAGACTTTCCAGGCCAGTTCTCTGCCTGCGCTATGAGCCTGAAGTCATGTTGGAAAGTTCTCACAGTCCGGCCCTGAGCGCATCACACCTCCCCTAATCAGCTCTGGGTTTACCTCTGTACATGTGTCTATCACTGGGGCGTGCATGCTTATCATCTCTTTTCAGACATGTAGGTAGGTCCCCAGTGTTTTAGTGGTGGGAAGAAAGGTGCAAAGGGAAGGGAGGGAGGGAGGGGAATTTCAATTTATTCTCAAGACACTAAAGCCCATGTATCCATTTGGTTCTAATGAGGTAGAGGCCAGCAGGTATAAGGTAAAGGTCTAATATGTGATTTTGGTGGTGTGGGTCACTTCTTTCCTGCCCTTCTGGGACTTTCTGGAGGCCAGGTGGAAATATCCCTCAGTGGTTGCAAGAAGTTTTGGAAGCAGACGGTTCGGGGCTGAAAGGCTGGCCCTGTCCTTACCACGTATCATTTCACTGCCTCAGCCACGCGCATGCCCGAGTTCATGCAGCCCATGGGCTCAGAACAGCTTCTGCTGCTCTACGTGGTTGGGGAACCATGGGAAGAAGAAGGGCATTGCAGGTGCAGGTCAATGACGTGGAGTTCAGCGCTCCGCCCCCACCGTGCCCATAGACACACGGCAATGCCTGTTTGTTTACAGATGTTACACATTGGGGGTTGGTTCCTGGCTGTTTTTGCTGCTTTTGACGGCAAGGTTGAGTTGATGACAATGACCACCTGTCCCCTCAAAGCTAAAAATATTTCCTGCCTGGCCCTTTACAACAGAAGTTCACCGACTCTGTCTGGGGCCTCACTTTCCTCACCTCTGAGGAGAGACTAAGCCGCGGGGATGCGAGGGTTAAATGTGGTGACCCAGGCTAGATGGCCGGCTCTGGTCAAGGAAGGTGGCCTGTCACTGACAGTGAGAACTCCCTGTGTGTCATTTCTGAGCAGACCCCGTCTGTGACAGTCTCCCCCAGGCCGCACACACAAGTGCAGGAAGCACAGCCCCCACCCCTCCCCTCCTGTCTTCCAGGAGCTGCACCAGTGCGTCTCCCGCAGGAGTTTTGCCCTGGAGCGGGGCTGCAGGCTGCGTGGGCTGCTGCCAGGGAATTACAGCGTGCGAATACGGGCCACCTCCCTGGCGGGCAACGGCTCCTGGACAGAAACCACCTATTTTTACATGACGGACTATGGTGAGTCTGCATGGCAGCTTGGACGAGCTAGGTCTGTGCTTGCTGCTGGGAACATTTCAGAGAATGGTGGGGGGAGGTTGGAAGCTAGGCCTGCTGGCCCTGGACTTGACCTCTGGCTACACCAGTGGCTGCTGTGTGACTGGGGTGAGGTGCTTGCCCTCTCTGAGCTTGTACTTCCTCATTTGTCTGTGGGGGTAATAGTAGGACCACGTCTGGAGGTGAAGGGAGGTTTCGATGTCATCATGGAGGTCATGTGGCCTAGAACAGGACAAGACTTAGAAGCACATCAGCCCCTTTGAACTGGTATTTCAATCTCTGGTATTAGATGGGCCATGTCCTCCCATGGAGGATGCTCTCGATGTTCACGCTGTAAGTGCTGCCCCTGGGCCAGCGGGACACACTGCACAGCAGGGTGGGCAGGGGTGGGGAAGGCAGAGCTGGTCAGGGAGTGCTTCCTGGAGCCAGTGCCCAGCTGGCCGAGACCTGAAGAATATACAAGTCAGGGCAAAAGAGGACGTTTAGTCTGGCATGTGGCCGGAGCCGAGACTCTGGGATGAGAAACAGACAGACAGCTTGGATGGAGGGGAGGCTCTGGACCAGGGGGAGGAACAGGGGCTTGGTGGGGAGGGGTGAGGTATGGCTTCTGCTTGGCTGGATGGATGCCCGAGACCTGGCACGATGGGAGTGTGCAGAGTGGGGGTTATTCTTGCCAAGGTAGCTCTGCTCGGGGTCAGGACCAGGATGAGAGTTTTGACCCCAGCTGGGTGTCCTGCACCATGCTTTGGACGATGCCCACTGGGGTCACCACAGAACCCACCAGGGCAAGAGCACAGCTGCCAATGAGACCGCTCTCACCGAGATGCCAGGTCCAAGTTTGGGGGTTTTCCAGGCCACCTGCACTTCTGTCCAACTGGCCACAAATTTGGGGATTCCCATGACCCTTTCTCTTATGTCATGTCTGTTAGATCATTTGCTAGAATGGCCCGCAGAACTTAGGAAAGTAGGAAAGTGCTGTAATCACAAAGACAGTTTTACTTTAAAGGGTGTAAGTCAGGACCACTACAGTGAAGAGACACACAGGACAAGGGCCAGGAGGGCGACAAGATACCTTGTGTCGCCCTCTTGACATGTAGATGTGTCCATCCTCTCAGCTTGCCGTCAGGAGTTTTTATTGGGGTTTTACTACCTAGGTGTGGTTGATCGAATCATTGGCCACATGACTGAACTGAATCTTGAGCCCTGCCCCTCTCTGGAGGGCAGGCTGGCTGGAAACGCCCCAACCCCGGTCCTCCGGTCACATGCTTGCTCTTCTGGCGACCGGCCCCATCCCGAGTCGCCTCACCTCCTGACATGAACTCAGATGTCTTCCAAGAGGCTCATCAATAACAAAGACACTCCTACTACTCAGAGTGTCCAAGATTTGGAGTCTCTCTCCAAGAAGCAGGGACACCATGGATGAAATTCAAAGGAAAATACTCTCAGAGTGGGAAAGGTGTTTAAACACATGGACAAAAAGTTAACACCCTGAACACAGAAGGAAGGTAGAGCTGACTCCTGAACTGCACAGGTCTGTGTACACGCAGATCTTTTAAAAAGAGAGCAATGTGTTTTCTCTTCCTCGTGGTTTTCTTATTAATGTTTTCTTTTCTCTAGCTCACTGTATTGTAAGAATACGGTGTATGATATGTAGAACGCACCAAGTATAGGCTATTAGCAGTTGAGTTTTGGGGGAGTCAAAAGTTAAATGCAGATTTCAACTGTGGGGGGTGTTGGAGGCCCAACTCCGGTGTTGTTCAAGGGTCACTTATCTGTTATATGAGTAAAAGGCAAATGTCCTAACATCGAAAATAAGCAAAGAATGTAGAAAGCCCATGTAAAAATAAATAGAAAACATAAGGAAGAATGTCCAACCTCACGTAAAATCACACTAAAAAAGAAAAATGCAGATTAGAACAAGTTGTAATTTTCAATTTATCAAACTGGCAAAGTTTTTGTTGATTTCTTTTTTGTAATTACAATGCTTAGTGCTGTCCAAGAGTTCAGACACATGGGATATTTTTTCTTACGGTTGGTCGGTGCTAAAATGTAGTATTTAATGCACCTACATAATGTGCATTAGAAACCTTATCAGAGATCTCTTACTATTTGAGCCCACAACCCTTATTCTAGAAATGTATCCCAAGGAAAAAGTCAGACATGCTTTAAAAAGATACATTTTCGAGGAAACCCAGCACAGTGTCACTCACAATGGCCCAGAGCCCGGGCAGTTCAGTCGCACTTCAGGGGACCAGCGGCCCTTGCACATGGCCAGGCAAGGGGCACGGCCCCCCAGCACCGTCAGAAATCCCTGCGTAACTTTCACCTCCCCAAAAACTCAACTAGTAATCTGCTGTGAACAGGAAGTCTTACTGATAACATAAACGGTCGGCAAACACATTTTGTATGTCCTATGTATTATATACTGTATTCTCACAATAAAGTGAGCTAGGAAAAGAAAATGTTGAGAAAATACATTTACAGTACTGTGTATTTATTGAAAACAGTCTACGTATAAGAGGACCCATGCAGTTCAAACCTGTGTTGCTCAAAGGTCAACTATACTCTTAAAGATATTCTTTATCATATGACAAGGAGGGAAGCAAGGCACCAGGGTGCAGAACTGAAGGAGGCACTTTCTCGCAGGGGCTGCCCCTGCCCTTGCATGACCCAAAGCAAGAGCTGCTTTCTTTCGGATTTTGCACCCAGGGGACCTCCCTTTTGTGAGTATAGTTTTGGCTGCCACTGGAAGCTGAGGAGCGAGCAGGACTGTAGGGTCTGGGAAGCAGAGATGGGGGCGCATCGTGCTGAGTCCTAACCACTTGGTCGCCTCCAGGTTTCCTGCTCTTTAGGAAAAAGGGAGGGGAGGAGAAACGTTTACACACCGGCACACACACAGCTGCACGTGACTACACCCTTTCCATTTCCCGAGTCACATTCGATCACTAAACTTTTGTGGAGACCTTCAGCCGGCCAGGAGCCTCTGGAGGCAGCTCTGACGGTTTGCTCTCCACTGGAGAGCTACAGGAGGGTGAGACATCTCAGGCTGGTGTTGGCCCCCAGAGGCAACGCGGGGCATTGGGCATTGGTCAGAGCCCACTCCGATGGCTGGGGTCAAACATGGGCCGTTCTGTGGGTCAGTTCTGGGACTGTGGGCAGGACCTCTCCCGTCCCTGCCAACTGCCATTAGTCGGAGCACCTTTCGCCTTGGCTTATGGGACAGTTAAATAAGATTGCCACGCAAAGCACTTCAAACAGGGCCTAGCTGTTAGTGAGTATTGAGTAAACTGCTATTATTAAAAGGCCGGGAGGACCAGATTCCTTCTCTGGTTTTTCCAAACCCATTTTCTTCCTAGGCTTGGAAGATTTGGAGACATGAGCATGTTAACAATCTCAGACAACTCGGCCTTGTACCTGAATTTAAAAAATAAAGGCCGCGTAATGTTTCTTCAGCTACGTAGTCAAACGGGTTCTTTGGGGGATGTGCACTTTATTTTGCGTGGTGTTCTTCCAAGGTTCATGGGCCAGCCATCCAGTGGGGAGGGGCAGGACCTTCCAGGGCACACAGGGCACTTCCTGGTGGATTTGTCATCCGTCAGGGCTGCTGTTCTGAATCGAGGCAGGCTGTTTAATTTGCAGGGCTCAGAACAAAATGAAAATTCAGGGCCCTTGTTTTAAAATTAAGTCTTTCAAGATAGTGACTGTGGACTATTAAACTCAAAGCACAGTCCTCTGAGTGTGGGGCTGTGGGTGGCGTCCGGGTGGCATGGCTGGGAAGCTGGCCCTGGGTGGGAAGAGAGGGCTGGCAGCCAGCAGTGGAACAGGGGTCAGGGTGTGCTTCCGGAATACTGACCTCTGAGCCTGCTGCCCAGCCCCAAGGAGCCAAGTGGTGTTTCAGGACTGCTGGGAAATAGGTTCCAGGAGACCAGCAGACAACCTCAGGGGCAAAAGGTGGGAGAAAAGTGTGTGTGGCCCACCTTTATCTTTGTAGATGCGGCTTATGATGTGAACACATTTTGATACAAAACATGTGTTTTCTTGTTGTATTTCAGTAGTCCCCTCACCAGATATTGCAAAAATTATCATCGGCCCCCTCATCTTTGTCTTCCTCTTCAGTGTCGTGATTGGGAGCATTTACCTGTTCCTGAGAAAGAGGTCAGTGCAGCGGTGGGTGGGGAACAACTGGCTCTGCAGAAAAATCACACCTAGAGAGATGCGTAGGCGTAGATACGGCTGTATCTAAGTAGCACACACTTTCCAGCTGTGATCGTAAGGCGATAATTCCATCCAGTTTGTTGTGATTTTCCTCACCAAGTGCTTCCATTGATTTTTCCCCTGAACCTTTGTGTCTGTAGCCAGCCTCTGGTTGCTGATAGACGAGTGTCCGTTTTGTGTTGAAGAGCCAGAAATGGAAAGAGGCGCACATGTTCGTCCATCACAGGAGCGGCTTTGCGGAACGGCTGTGTAGTAATCCCTAGATACTTAATATTTGCCCAGTGTTCCGTGCCATTTGCAACATCATGGCTACAGATGACATGTTTAAGTTTATTCTGCATTATTATTTTTTCTGTCACTTTGTCAAACCCAGACAAACAACAGAACAGGAAATCCAGTCTTAGTTTGTAGTGTCTGCCTATTTCCATGGTATGAAGACTCCCACCATGATCAGTTCCAAGCTACAGACATGACGCCCCTGGGTGCGGAGCTGGGAGGGGTGTGCAGGGGCCCCGACCTGTGGCCTCGCTGCCAAGTGTGTGCAGCGCCCGTGAGAAGCCAGGCGATGCGGGCACCCTGCGGAGCGCTGAGCGAAGTGAGGGGTAGTATGCTAATGAGGAAGTGGTGAGTTTCGAATGGCGTCATCTTTGCTTTTAAAGTAACTTATTTAATTGTAAGCCTATCTAATTTATTTTTGAATGATGGTTTATTTAAAAACTGGCTTGCAAGTTCCCCAAACTTTCACAGTTGTTTCTCGTGAGCTGGGACGAGATGGCCCCCAGAAAAGCACTGGGACGCGGGTGCTGTTGCCGTTGCTGCCTGCACTGGGGAGGCCTGCAGGGACCCGCGAAGGCCTGGGGGAACCTCAGCCGGAATTCCTCCCTTTTTCTTTTCCAGGCAGCCGGATGGGCCGCTGGGACCGCTATATGCTTCTTCAAACCCTGAGTACCTCAGTGCCAGTGATGGTGAGTGCCATCCTCTTACCTGTGGGTGGCCAGAATCCTACTGTCCGGTTTCCTTCGCCACCATTGTCAAGTGAACGCCAAGGGCTGACACCCCAAGAGGCTGAGACCAGCCCTCTTGTTCACTGGAGCTGAAGACCTGCCCCTTGCTGCAGAACCCCCTCACGGGAGCAGCCATAGACACCTGCTGACTGGCACCTGTGTGGATGGGTTGGTCCAGCTGTTGTGGGACCCGTGGGCTGGGCTGGGCTAGGAGGCTGAGAACCTGGTGCCCAGCTGTGGGGGTGTGGACCTTGAGGCCTGTGCCAGACAGAGTGCTGAGGGTCAGAGCTGGAAAGCTGTGTCTGAACTTGGTGCCCAAGCCAGGAGGTGGGATTTGGAAGCCAAAATGGGAGATTGTGGATCGGTAAGATGAGAAGCAGGGACAAGATCGAACAGGTGGGAGGCAGTGTGGGTGCCAGGGACACACCTGCTGTCGGTGGCTGCTGAGAGTGATTGTGATGCTGGGGCAGGAGCATCCATCTGACATCCATATTTCCCTTGGTCACACCAAAGAACTGGCTGCCTTCCCAGGGGAAGGCGTCTGTTGCACTAGTTTCTAAACTGCTTCATGCAGCAGCAATCAAAAAGTGACTTTCGAGGCGTGGGTACCATTGCCCAGCAGGATGCTGGCCGGGGATACAGGGGTGGGTGGTGTTTTTAAGGGTACCCCTGATTTGTTTTATTGGATCTGATAAGACATGCAGGCATGGAAGTGACTGTCATGAAGGAAGATGTTTTCGCTCATAGTCCCCGAGAAATAGGAGGCACGGACCCCAACCAGGGCCGTCAGGAGGCAGAGGGGGCAGAAACCTGGGCCAGTGTGATTTCCGTGGGGAGGAAAGGGTGAGGCAGGGTGAGTGGGATCAGGACTGGCTCTTGTGTATCATTTCGGCTGCTCTGGGGCACAGGGGCTGCCCTGTTGTCGGGCACCTGCCCTGGGCTGATTAGTGGTGATGGTGGGTGGATGGTGGTGCTGAGGGTGAGAGCTCCAGACAGCAGATGGTGTGGGCTCTGGACTGGCTGGTTTGCACGGAGCTCCTGTGAGTCCTGGCCTCTCTAGGAGTGGACCACCCCTCAGCTGGGGGCGGGGGTGGGAGCAGCACAGCCCTTCCAGGCCATACTGGGCCCCCGGACGTCAGAGCATCCAGTCAGAGAAACTAGAAAAAGTGGTTACTGCAGGTGGGAATGTGCGGAGGGCACAGGCGTGGGAGCCTCCTCCCCCCGTTTGGGAATGGCACTGAAGTTGCACATCCGAGAGCGGGAGCTGAGCCTCGGGGCTGCTCAGCGCTGCCTCTGCAGCTAGCCATTCCGCTTCCTTCTGGGAATACACCGAAGGCCGAGGGCACAGGAGCACCCAGTCTGGGCTGGGATTTCTGCTTTGAGGGTCCTGGAGTTCGGGAAGGCCTGAGCCAAGGCGTACACACAGGGAAAGATCCAAGCCCAGGGCCCTGGCAGGCAGGGCACCTCTACTGAGCATCTGTGAGTTCTCTGGGGAGCAGGGCTTTGTGGATTCAGTGTCCTTGTGTGAGTATTTGGTGCCTGTATGAGTGGCTCTGGCTGCTGTAGCATGTAGCACACATGGTGGGTGGCTTAGAAAGCAGAGTTTTATTTTCTCACGGTTCTAGACAGTGAGGTTTTGTGGCTGGAGTGATAGCAAGGCCGTTTCCTCCCTCTACACATGGTCATCCCGCTATGTGTCATTGTCCTAGTTTTCTCTTCTTATAAGGATAGGGTCAGGACTTCCGCAGAGGACTTTGGGGAGGGACCAGTTCGGCGCATCACAGTGGCCGCACAGGGAAGGCAGGAAGCGTCTGGACTCTTCTTACGAGGCCTCCATGCGCATGTCAGTGTTTATTTGCTGTGTAAAAAACTGCCCCAAACAGTGGCGTAAAACCACCACTCGTTAACTCCAGGCTGGGTGGGTCTGCCCCCAGAGCTGTGCTTGGCTGGGCAGTTCTCCGGGCCTCACTGACGTAGCTGCCCCTGCCTGGGGGGTCAGTGGATGCAAGGTGGTCCTGGACAGTGTTTCACAGGCCAGGTGGTCCCCCAGCCCCTCGGTACCAGTCTTAGTTGGGAAGTGGCCCCCTTGGACTGTGCATCTCTGAGTCACACAGACAGGATGGGGATGCAGGCTCAGCGGGCACTTCCTGGAGGACCCTGGACGGGTGTGGCCCCTTTCTGAGCCTTTGCCATCCCCTCCGTGATAGCAGGGACCCACACTTGTCCTGTTCTTGGTAGTGTGCCCAGCACAGGTTCTGGACCACAGGAGTCAACAAGCATTTGGGGGGCGGGGCTTGGGTCAGGGGTGGTTGAGGGACCCCCCAGGATGCTGTGTAGGTAAATGAGGAGTAGTGTTCCCATGTTCTGTGTATGTGCCGGACGAGTGGGAGGTGCCTCGGGAGAAGATCACCCTCCTGCGGGAGCTGGGGCAGGGCTCCTTCGGCATGGTGTACGAGGGCAACGCCAAGGACATCATCAAGGGCGAGGCAGAGACCCGAGTGGCGGTGAAGACAGTCAACGAGTCAGCCAGCCTGCGGGAGCGGATCGAGTTTCTCAACGAGGCCTCCGTCATGAAAGGCTTCACCTGCCATCACGTGGTGAGTCCCGAGTTTGCCCTGGGTGCAAAGTCTGCTTTTGTTAACCAGAGCTGAGGTTTGGGCTACAATAAAGAACGAGATGCACTTATTTGAGTAAAAAGTTGAAACCTGAGAGACCCTGATTCAGATAGCAACTACACTGTCTGCACAGAGAACAAAGAAAGGCAGGGTTTGCGGAGATAAACACCCCTGAGTGTCATTTTTCCTGCAGATGAAGGGTGCTGGCTGGGTCGCCTGGGCTTGGTTAGTTACAGTAAGCAGAGGAGGGTGTGAAAAGGACAAGCAGATAGATGGTCAAGTCCCTGTGTTGTTCCAGCGTGTTATGGCTCAATTTGAGCTGAGTTTAGCAGCTTGTTTAGCAACTTAGTAGCAGCTCTGAGAGCCAGGGCTCAGTCCTGCAGAGGCCCTCGTTCCCTAAGAGCGTCCTTTTAAGTCACTCCTTTAGCGATACTTGTTGCTGTTCCTTTTTCCCATTATCGCTTCCCTATCAGTTCCCTGGTCTTGCTCTGCTCCATGAGAAAGGTGGGTGTGGGCCCCCTGCCCATCCCCTACCCTTCTAAGCATCCTAAAAGTGGGAGGAAGGCCTCCCTTCTCCAGTCCTCCTCACCTGGAGCCAAACTTTTTTGCCCCAGTGCTTTCTGGATGGAGTCTTCCATCTCGTCCTCCTCTCAGCCCCTTTTTAACTCTTAAACACACAGCAGTGCCCCTCAGCCCGCAGCCTCTCAGTCAGCACACACTCTCCCTAGCCCCCTGCTTCCCTCGCCTGGTTTCTCCTTGAGCCTTGTGTCCCTTCATCTTCGCCCTGTGCGAATGAGCAGGGCACTTGCTCTGTGCTGAGTCCTGTTCTCATCTGCGGTGCAGCAGCTTTCTGGAGCTTTCAACACAGTGGGTGGAGACAGACTCTAAACCCAACAGGTTCCTGACTAGGAGATGCTGCTGTGGCGAATGAGAAAGGAGAGCAGGGGTGGGGGGTTGGGAATTCAGGAGTGGGGAAAGCGTGTTTGAACAAAGACTGAAAGGATACAGAGGCAGCGTGTGGGCATGTACGGGATAGAGTCAGGCCGAGGGAACAGCTACTGCGTAGGCCCGAAGGTGGAGGTGTGTGCTCAGAGACGTCAAGGAATACCCCATGATTTGCCTTAGAATGTTTCAACATGCAGGCAGCCCCGTGTGTGCCCCCAACCCCCAGACTCTGAGTCCTGAATGCTCCCTCCTTGCTCTTTCTCCCCTGGGTGGCGGCCCTGGCATGTGAGCCGGACAGGCCAGGGTTCTGTGTGTGACCAGACAAGGAGACCTGGGCGAGTCAAAAATCTTCCCACATACCCTCACCCAAGACTCCCCACTCCCTCCACATCCTTGCTTCCAGGTCCGCCTCCTGGGGGTGGTATCCAAGGGCCAGCCAACGCTGGTGGTGATGGAGTTGATGGCTCATGGAGACCTGAAGAGCTACCTCCGTTCCCTGCGGCCCGAGGCTGAGGTAAGCTGCCCCGGCTACCCGACAGGATGCTCCCTCCTGGCCACCTGTCCCAGTGTTGCTGGACACGACCTCTTGTTTTGACTTCAGAATAATCCCGGCCGCCCTCCCCCGACCCTGCACGAGATGATTCAGATGGCAGCTGAGATTGCAGATGGGATGGCCTACCTGAACGCAAAGAAGTTTGTGCACCGGGACCTGGCAGCTCGAAACTGCATGGTCGCCCACGATTTCACTGTCAAAATTGGAGGTTCGTCTGGCTTTCTGCTTCTGAACGTGTGGCTCGGGCCATGCTTCTTTTCAGAGGGCTCGTCTGTGGTGGGTGGTGAGGGCTTTTCCCGTGGTAGAAACGGCAGGGTTTCCAATGGGGGCTTGATCCCCACACCACAATGTTGTTTTCCAGTTTTGAAAATCTTTTTTCCTTTAAGCTTTTAAAATTTTTATTTTTCAGTTGCATTTTACTTTCACTATCAGTTCATATTAGTTGAGACAATCATATACTTTACGAACTCCCACACTGCGGTGGAATTGCATTCGTTCACTAACTTACTCATTCACTTCTTTACCTCACACCCATGCGTCCGTGTGTGCAGCACTGAGCAGGCACCTGCGTGTGACAATGCAGACGTCACCACAGTTCTGCCCCCGTGAGCTTGCAGCTTTGTCTCTGCCATCCAGCACAGAAGCCACTGGCCATGTGTGGCCATCTACATATAAATTAACTCACATTAAGGAAAATTAAAAATTCAGTTCGTTGGTCATGTGGGCTCCATTTCAGGTGCCCAGTGGCTGCCATGTGGGACAGTGTGGGTGTCGGCCACATTCATCACCACAGAAAGTTCTGGACAGAGGTGTTCTAGGTGAGCAGTGGAACAGCTCACAAAATGGAGAAGACGGGAGAGGAGCTCTGGGAGAAATGGACTTCCGTGACCAGAGGAAGGGCCCCCGTCTGACAGGAGGCACCATCCCCCCGACACTCGGAGGGTCAGAAGCTGACCTGAGTGACAGGGTCCGGGGGTGGTGGGAGGTCATGCAGTGGCCATGCGGCTGGAGGGGTGGCTGACGTATGAACAAGACAAGCGTAGAGGGGACAGAGCAGCATGAGATGTGAGGCTGGGGAGACAGGCAGGAGCCAGGGCCAGAAGGGGTTCAGAAGTCATGGGGAGGCATCTAGACGTTATCCTGAGCAGCCAGTGAAGAACAGTGATGTGGTCCCATGTGTGATCCGGAAGGACGTTTCCCTACTTAGCAGTTGCTGGGAAGCAGGAGATTACATTGTTCTACTCATAATCCCCCAAGATCTTGCCCGACATCAGCAGAGGCGGCAGGAAGCAGCAGAGTGATGCTGTCCTGTTTATGTAGCTTCTGTTGCGGAGCGGGCTGTCAGGGTCAGGATGGAGGGAGGGTCCTGCAGGTGAGAGAGGGCGGTGGGCCTGGTTGGTTCCAGGGCCACAGAGAGGAATAGATAGTTGGTTAGAGGGGGGCGTGGAGGGAGGGTGGGTCGAACTCACCACTGTTACACGTGTTCGGAAAGAGAGTGGTCAAAGGAGGGGCCGACTCTGGGATTTTGGTGGGGCAGCTGGCAGTTAGGTGGGGCCATATCCAGTGAGGAGCAGTAGGGTCAATATTTGGGATGCTTGTGAGTCCTGGGTGGGAAGGGAGCGTTTCTGAACCTGGGATTCCCAAGCTGTGGCTTCCTCTCCACTTGGTGGTTCCTTTTCCTTCCTTAAAGTGGTGGCCCATCCTCTCCCTCCACATCCCATGAGCACCCTCAGAATCCATTCTCCCAGGATTTGGCAGCCACCCAGGCGAGCATACACCTGGGCCAGGTGAGCCCATCTGAGGGCTCTGCCAGTGGTGAGGCAGTGAGGATGGCAGACATCCGAGCCACAGGCTGAAGGGTAAGAGCTTGTGAACGCTTTGTTGTCAGACTTTGGAATGACTAGAGACATCTACGAGACGGACTATTACCGGAAAGGCGGCAAAGGCCTGCTCCCTGTGCGCTGGATGTCACCCGAGTCCCTGAAGGACGGAGTCTTCACCACCTCCTCTGACATGTGGTGAGTGGCGCGCGGGCTGGGGTGGAACACTGGGCTTGAATTTCAGGTTGCTCCGCTAGTCTGAGGAAGAGGGCCAGGTAAAACCTGCCTTCCTCACGGCCCTCAGAAAATGAAGGAAGCCTCCGGTCCGAGGACTCGGGAGCAGTGAGCCATTGTTACATTCCATTCAAGCTGATCTTAAACACATTGCTGGATGCAGCATAAAAATGTTTTTTTTCCATTTTTATTTATTTGTTTTTCAATTATAGTTGACATTTAATATTATGTTAGTTTCAGGTGTACAGCATAGTGGTTCGATATTTGTAATTATTTACGAAGTGATCCTGCCAGATGAGTCCAGCACCCAGCTGGCACCGTACATAGTTATCACAGTATTACTGCCTTTATTCCCTGTGCTGCACTTTTCCTCCCTGTGACTGTAGTGTAAGCACCGCTGTGCACTTCTCAGGCCCTTCACTGTTTCCACGCAGCTCCCCGGCCCCCTCCCATCTGGCAACCCTCAGTTTGTTCTCCGTATCCACGAGTCCATTTCTATTTTGATTGTTAGCTTACTTTGGTTTTTAGATTCCACATGTAAGTGAAATCACAATGTATTTGTCTTTGTCTGACCCATTCACTTAGCATAGTACCTGCTGGGTCCATCTGTGTTGTTGGAAATGGTAAGATTTTATTCTATTTTGATGGCCGAGCAATAGTCCATTATAAATATATGTATCGTACCACATCTTTATCAAATTTTTATTATTGGGCATTTAGGTTGTTTCCATATTTTGACTTATAAATTTAATGGGTTGATGAATAGAGGGATGCATATAGCTTTTCAAATTAGTGTTTTGAATTTCTTCAGATAAATGTTCAGAGGTGGGTCATAAGATAGTTCTATTTCTAATTTTTGAGAAACCTCCACACTGTTTTCCACAGTGGCTACACCAACCTGTAGTCCCACCAACAGTCCATGACGGTTGCCTTCGTCCACATCCTCGCCAACACTTATTATTTGTTGATTTTTTAATGGTAGCCGTTCTGACAGGTGTGAGGTGATATTTCACTGTGGTTTTAATTTGCATTTCTCTGATGATTAATGATGTTGAGCATCTTTATATACATTAACTGGCCATCTGTATGTCTTTTTGGAGGAATTTCTATTCAGGTCCTTTGCCCATTTTATAATTGGGTTGCTTGTTTTGGGAGATTTTTGTTTTGGTGTTGAGTTGTATGATTTCCTTACACATTTTGGATATTAACCCCTTAGCAGATGTATCACTGGTGAATGTCTTCTCCCACTTGGCAGGTTGTCTTTTTTGCTTTATTGATGAACAAAACTTTCTAGTTTGATGTAGTTCCATTTGTTTATTTTTTCTTTTGTTTTCCTTGCCTGAGGATTTACATCAGAAAAAATATTGCTAAGAGAAATATCATACATTTTACTGTCTTATGTTTTCATTTAGGAGTTTTATGGCTTCACATCCTATTTCTTGTAACTAGTTAAGAAGATGGTCTGGTTTCATTTTTTGCATATATCTGTCCAATTTTCCAAACACCATTTATTGAATAGACTGTTTCTTGCCTCCTTTGTCAAATATTAATAGGCCATATCAGTATGGGTTTATTTCTGGGGTCTGTGTTCTGTTCCATTGATGTATGTGTCTGATTTTATACCAGTGCCATACTGTTTTGATAAGTGTTGCCTTGTAGTATAGTTTGATATCAGGTTGCACGATGTCTCCAATTTTACTTTTATTTCTCAAAATTGCTGTGAGTCTTTGTAAATTTTACAATTATTTTCCCTGACTGCTGTGGCTCAGTGGACTGAGCACTGGCCCACAAACCAAAGGGTTGCTGGTTTGATTCCCAGTCAGGACACATGCCTGGATTGTGGCCTGAGTCCCCAGTGGGGGACATGTGAGAGGCAATCACACATTGATGTTTCTCTCCCTCTCTTTTTCCCTCCCTTCCCCTCTCTCTAAAAATAAATAAATAAAGCCTTTTAAAAGTATTTAAAATTTTTACAATTATTTGTTATAGTTCTGTGAAACTGTAACATTGGTATTTTCATAGGCATTGCATTAAATCTCTACATTGCTTTTGGTAATTCTTCCAATCCATGAGCATAGTATATGCTTCCAATTATTTATATCTTCTTCAGTTCATTTCTTTAACATCTTATAATTTCCCAAGGATTATACAAGTCTTTTACCTCCTTGGTTAAATTTATTCTTAGGTATTTTTTAAAGATTTTATTTATTTATCTTTAGAGGGAAAGGGAAGGAGAGAGAGAGAGAAATACCAGTGTATCGTTGCCTCTCATGGGTTCCCTGCTGGGAACTGGCCTGCAACCCAGGCATGTGCCCTGACTGGGAATCGAACCATGATCCTTTGCTTCACAGGCCCGCGCTCAGTCCACTGAGCTACACCAGCCAGGCCTATTCCTAGGTATTTTTTGATGCAATTGTAAATGGGATTGTTATCTTAATTGCCCTTTCTGATAGTTCATTATTAGTTTACAAAAATGCAACTGATTTCTGAATATTAATTTTTGTATCCTGCTATTTTACTATTCATTGATCAGTTCTAAATTTTTTTGGTAGAATCTCTAGGGTTCTTTATATGTAGTACATGTCATCTGCAAGTAATGACAGTTTTACTTCCTCCTTTTCAACTTGGATGCCTTTTATTTCTTCTTCTTATCTGATTGTTGTGGCTTGTTCTCCCAGGACTATGTTGAACTTGAGGAAAATGCTTTTAGCTTTTCCCTTTTGAGTATGATATTAGCCTCTATTACGTTAAAGTGTTTCCTCTATTCTCACCTTGCTGAGAATTTTAGCATAAATGGGTGCTGGATTTTGTCAAATGCTTTTTCTATATCTAGACATGATCATATGATCATATGATTTTTATCCTTTTTATTTGTGTGATATATCATGTTAATTGATTTGCAGATATTGAAACAAACTTGATCTCAGGAATAAATCCCACTTGATCATGGTGTGCAATCTTTTCAATGTATTACTAAATTTGGTTAGCTAATATTTTATTGAGGATTTTAGCATCTGTATTCACCAGGGATATAAGCTTGTAATTTTTCTTTTTTGGAATCAGAGTAACAATGCTAGCCTCACGAAATGAACTTGGAAGCCTTCCTCCTGCTTGAATTTTTTGGAATATTTTGAGTAAAATAGGTGTTAATTCTTCTTTGACTGTTTGCTAAAATTCACCTGTGTAGTCATCCAGTCCAGGACTTCTGTTTGTTAGGAATTTCTTTATTCCTAATTCGATTTTGTTAGTGGTGAT
Organism: Sturnira hondurensis; assembly: GCF_014824575.4. Taxonomy (NCBI): domain Eukaryota; kingdom Metazoa; phylum Chordata; class Mammalia; order Chiroptera; family Phyllostomidae; genus Sturnira; species Sturnira hondurensis. The sequence continues at coordinate 429,962 of NW_028077960.1, forward strand.
TGTCCTGTTCAGATTTTCTGTTTCTTGATTCATTCTTGGAAGATTGATGTTGCTAGAAATTTATCCACTTTTTCCAGATTGTCCAATTTGTGGGTATATAATTGTTGGCAGTATTATTATCCTTTGTATGTCTGTGATGTCAGTCTAATTTCTGTGATGTTTAATTTCTGATTTTATGTATTTAGGTCCTCTGTCTTTTTCTTGATGAGTCTGGTTAAAGGTGCATCAATCTTGTTTATCTTTAAAAAAAACAGCTCTTGGTTTCATTAATTTTTTGTATTGTTTATTTATACTCCAGCTGATTGATTTCTGCAAGGATCTTTTTTATTTCCTTTCTTCTACTTACTTGGGGCTTTTTTGTTGTTGTTTTTATGGTTCCGGTTTCTTTAGGTGTAAGATTAGATTGTTTATTTGAGATTTTTCTCGTTTCTTGAGGTGGCCTGTGCTGCTATGAATTTTCCTCCTAGAACTGTCTTTACTGTGTCCTGTAGATTTTGAGTTGTTGTGTTTTCATTTCTGTTTTTCTCAAGGTATCTTGAGAATAAATGAGATTATTTCCCCATAATCTCATTGTCAACCCATTCATTGTTTAGTAGCATGTTATTTAGCCTCCGTGTGTTGTGTGTTTTATACATTTTTTGTTTGTGGTTGATTTGTGTTTGAAGAAGATGGTTGATATGATTTCAGTCTTTTTAAATTTATTGCGACTTGTTTTGTGACCTATCATTTGGTCTCTCCTGGAAAATGTTTCAGGTACAATTGAAAAGAATGTATATTCTGCTGCTTTTGGGTGAAATGCTCTAGAAATATCAATTAAAGCCACCTGGTCTAATGTATCATTTAAGACTGTTGTTTCCTTGCTGATTTTCTGTCTGGACGACCTGTCCGTTTGTGTTAATGGTGTGTTAAAGCCCCTTACTGTGACTGTATTTCTATTGATCTGTCCCTTCGTGTCTATCAGTGTTTGTTTTATGTATTTAGGTGCTCCGGTGTCGGGTGCAAAGGTGGTTGCAAGGGTTATATCCTCTTGTCGTATTGATCCCTTTGTCATTATGAAATGTTTTTTCTCTCTTATTTTGTTTTAAAGTCTGTTTTGTCTAAGTATTGCTACCCCAGCTCTTTCTTCATTTTCATTTGCATGAAATATTTTTTCCGTCTTGTTACTTTCAGTCTGTGTATGTGTTTCAATCTGAAGTGAGTCTCTTGTACTCAGTATATACATGGGTCTTGTCCTGTTACCCATTCAGCTACCCTATGTCTTCTGATTGGGGCATTAAATCCATTTACATTTAAAGTGATTATTGTTAGTTATGTAGTGATTTCCATTTTATTATTTATATTTATGATTTTTAAATAATAATCTTCTTGAAAAAGTCCCTTTAACTTTCTTGTTACACTGGTTTAGTGGTGATGAACTCCATTTTTCTTGTCTGGGAAGCTTTTTATCTCTATTTCAATTTTAAATGATAGCCTTGCTGTGTAAAGTGATCTTGGTTGCCGTTCCCTGCTTTTCATCGCTCTATTTCATCTCCATCCTTTCTGGCCCGGAGAGTTTGTTTCTGTTTAGAAATCAGCTGACAACATTATGGGAACTCCCCTGTAGGTAACTAACTGCCTTTTTCCCCTCTTGCTTTTAAGATTTTCTTTTTTGTCTTTCACCTTTGCCATTTCAATTATGTTGTGCCTTGGTGTGGCCCTCTTTGGCTTTGTCTTGTTTGGGTCTCTGTGTGTCCTGAACTTGTATGTTATTTCCTTCACCAGGTTAGGGAGGTTTTCTGTTATACTTTCAAATACGTTGTTAATCCCTAGGTCTCTCTCTTCTTCTTCTGAATGTTGTCACACTTGATGTTGTCTCAGAGGACCCTTAAACTATCCTTATTTTTTAAAAATTCCTTTGTCTTTTTGCTGTTTTGTGCTACCTTGTCTTCCAAACTGCTAATTCAGTTCTGTGCTTTATCCGTTTTTTTGTTGACTCCTTCTAGCATATTCTTCATTTCAGTTGGTGTATTCTTCATGTCCAACTGGTTCTTTTTTATGGTTTCCATGTCTTTTTTTGTGCTTACTATCTCTTTGTTTCAGTTTTCACTGAATTTATCTGTTCTTCCCCTAAGTTCCTTGAGCATTCTTTTAACCTGTATTTTGACCTCTGTATTTGGTAGGTTGCTTGACTTCATTTTATGTCATTCTTTTTCTGGAGTTTTCTTACATTTTTCATTTGGGGCATGTTTCTTTGTCCCCTTATTTTGGCTGCCTCTCTGTGTTTGCTTCTAAGTATCAGGTAGAGCTACTGTGTCTCCCAGTACTGGCAGGGTGGCCTTATGTAGTTTGTCACCTGTGGGGACCAGTGGTACAGTCTCACCGATCCCCTGAGCCTCATGCTCCCAGAGTGTCCCTTGTGCGGGTTGTGTGTGCCTTTCTGTTCTTGTTGAGCCTCAGTTGCTGTGGGCACCGCCGTGGAAGGGATTAACCCTCAGGCTGCCTGGCTGTAAGGACCAGCCACTACCACGGGGAATGCGCTTTTGTGTGGGGGCCGACCTCCCTGAGTCGAGTTTGCCCAAGTGGACTCTGATGCCAGTGGAGACCACCCTTTGGGTGTGTCACTCGTTTACCTAATCAGGTGGTTCTCTGTCATGGTGTGAAGGTGGCCATTGGGTGTGTTGTTTCTGAGGCCTCTGGGGAGGTACAGGTCCACACTAGCCACTGCCTGTAACGGGCCTGAGGCTACCTTGTGGGAGCTGCAAAGTGTTCTGTGGTTGGTAGCTGCCTATTCCGGAGATGGAGGTACATGGGGGAGGCCACACTGTGAACTGAGGCCTCCTGCCACCAGTGTCGGGCCTTGGGACACTTAGTGAAAGGCACAGGGTACCCCAAGGCCCGTTGCTGCCTGGGGACTGCTCATACAACTCCGCGGCTGAAAGACTCAGGCAGTAGGTGAGTTGGGTCAGGTTTAGTATCACAGTTGTCAGGGTCGGGTGAGTGGAGTTCATGGGGCCAATTCGGATTCACACTTGGCTGTGTGGTAGGAGGTCAGCCTAGGGACAGTGGCACCTGTTCCTCCAGCCTTTGCTCTGAAGCCACACAATTTGTTTCTCTCTGTATATCTCTAGTGACAACCCCTCCCCCATCCCTACCCTCTGCCCCCTGTGTGTGAGCCCCTTAAGAGGATGTCTGAGTTTCCTTTCCTCTCACCCAGATGAACAGAATCCCTACTGATTTGTACAGCAGGTATTTTGTGGGCTCTTCTTCCCAGCACTGGTGCTCCGGGCTGGGGAGTCCCGTGGGCCTAGCCCCCCTTGCTCCTCAGGGGAGTTTCTGCAGCTGAAATATCCCTCCTGATTCTCAACCTCCACACAGGCATGTGGGGCCACCCTGTTCTGTGTCTCTGCCCCTCCCAATAGCCTCAACATGGCTGCTTCTCTGTATCCCTTGTTAATGAGACTTCGTGTCAGCTAGTCTTCAGGTGCTTCTCCAGGCTGAGTGTTTTATGACTCGGCTGTAATTTTCACGTGGTCCTGGGAGGGCACAGGCAGAGTGTGTACCTGCTCTGCCATCTTGAGAGGACGTGGATCTGAATCATTCAATTAACTGGCCCGCCAGGTCCTAGTAAACCAAGAAAGTTGTATGTGCATGTGTTTAAATATTTTTTTATTCTTTGTTGTTCTTCTCAACTGTCATTGGCAGGTCCTTTGGCGTGGTCCTCTGGGAAATCACCAGCTTGGCAGAGCAGCCCTACCAAGGCCTCTCCAATGAACAGGTGTTGAAATTTGTCATGGACGGAGGGCATCTGGATCAGCCTGACAATTGTCCAGATAGACTGTGAGTGTCGAAAGGGGTGTTTCTTTATTTACTTAATTATTTTTAATTTTATTTTTTATTGACTTTACTGGAGAGACATTGGTAAATAAAATTATATAGGTTTCAGGTCTACAGTTCTACAGCGCATCATCTGTATATTTTATTTTGTGTTCGCCACCCAAACTCAGGTCTCCTTCCATCACTATTTAGCTCCCCTATGGGTGCTCATTTAAAAGGCATTGCCTATTGCACATGTATTTGTGTTTGTGTATCATGTCTACATGTGTGCTGTGTTTGCACCTTTTATGTTTCCATGACCTCTGAGATTGTATGCCATAATTTTGGAAGGGAACTGGGGAGTTGGGTGGGAGACTGAGGTATAATTCTCTATTCTTTATATTCTTTATACACTTAAAATTTTGTCATGAGTCTAACATAATGCTATATCCAATTATATCTCAATAATACTGGGGAAAATAAGTCAGTAAGCATAAACATTAAAAAACTTTTGTTTTAAATATTTGTTATGAGATCAAATGAGCAACACGTACTCGTTTACACATACCATTGAACAGTTGCAAAATCATTCAGCCGCACTAATAGTCCAATGAGTATGCAGTAAAGGAAAGGAAAGTACTGTCTTCCTCAATTAACAAAGAAAGGGAGGGAGGGAGGGAGGAAAGCAGCTGATTTCACACTCAGTGCTAGCAAGGGTATGGCCAGGTGACCATTCTTCTCTGCCTCCCAGGGCAAAGTTATTTTTAAAGTCTCAAAAAATTGAAATGATTTAAACAAATGATCCAACAATATGAGAGTTGCCAAGTAAATTGATAACATTAATATGATGCAGCAATTGAAATTTCAAATGATGCTTATAGAATGTTTTATAACTCAGTGTCTAAACCAGTTAAATATTAAGTGAAAAAGTGTGTATATATTACATTTCCAAATGTGTCCAGATAAAAGACAAGAGGTTGTATCTGAAGGGGAGTATTGTGGGAGCTGCATTTTTCCTGGATTTTGGGGTGTCTTCTAACTTTCTACAATGAGCATTTATTCCATATGAAATCCTTTATCGGTGTTGGTTAAGAAAAAAGTTTGACCTGAAAATTCATGGGGAGAGGCCATTTCTGTGCTTCATCCTCAAAAGAATAAGACACTAACTTCAAAAATATGGTTTGAAGAGACTGTGTATCAAGAAAAGTATGGTGCAGAGTTATTTAGAGTCTCTGAGCAAAGCGCCTCAAACTGTTGCCTCGTGGAGGCCCTCCCCTTGCCGGTCGGCAGCCGGCTGTGGCTCCAGGGTCGACCAGGGACCGCGGCAGCGCGAGGGCAGGGCTCCGCAGGCCTTTTTGCCAAGGGCCATGTTGTTAGAATTTCCACTCTGGGCCGCGGCGCTGGCTGTCACTGGAAGGTGGCCCCCACCTGCCAATAAGGGTCACATACAGAAACGCTCAGGGTTGTCAGGTTTGTCGGGTTTGGTTAAGGGGCTGAAGTCTGCCAACCCTGCCCTGGAAGAAGTTGCGGTGGGGAAAGGGAGGGGTGAGAATGGAAACCCCAAGCCCTCAGCGCCTCTCCTCTGCCATTGGCCAAGCAAAGTTGTGATGTCCTCCAGCCATCCTCAGAAGAGTGACAGCTGGGCCTGTGTGATGGCCTGGCAGAGCTGGCCCTCCAGGTTCAGACCACACAGCCTCGGCCATCAGCAGTGGGGGCGTATAAAAATGAGGAGCTGTTGTCTTCAACGTGTGTCGGTACCGAGAGAGGCCGTTCTTGACCTATCTCTGGGTTAAGGCCGCCCCTTCAGATCTCTTCTCAGAACTGACCTTCACCCCCAATAGAATTGCTGCTTGTGTTTGACCGTTACCTGTACATGTAGCCACTATCTGAAATGAACGTGCCGTCTGGGCTGTGGCCACCGGGCTGGGGTGGGACTGCTTGGTGGGAGGCCTGGACTCACCCTCGACGTGTCCTCTGTCCCACAGCTCCGAACTGATGCGCATGTGTTGGCAGTTCAACCCCAAGATGAGGCCGACCTTCCTAGAGGTCGTCGACCTGCTTAAGGACGACCTGCACCCCAGCTTTCCAGAAGTTTCCTTCTTTCACAGCGAGGAGAACAAGGCACCCGAGAGCGAGGAATTGGAGATGGAATGTGAGGACATGGAGAGTGTGCCCCTGGACCGGCCCTCACACTCCCCGAGGGAGGAGGTGGTGGGGTCCCCGCTGGGCCTCAAGCGGGGTTACGAGGATCGCGTCCCCTACACCCACATGAATGGGGCCAAGAGAAACGGGCGGGCCCTGACTCTGCCACGGTCCAGTCCTTCCTAACAGCACCCGCTGGCAGGAGGGGGCTCCCCACTTCACTCTCCTCTGGTTGGAAGGTCTTCAGAAAACTCAGGATTTTCCCCGGACTCGGCCGGTGCCCAGTGGAGCGGAGAGGTCATTGTTCTCCGCGTGTGTTCATCGCACAACCTATAACCACCGCTGTCCGATTGCTGGTCTGACTGCGGCTGGAGAGTCTGGCTGAATGTGGAGGGCGGGGTTACCACGGCTGCTGCCAGCAGCTGCCGGTCCGGCCAGGATGTTACTTCCTTCTTCAGTTGATTGAAAGAAAGCACCTGTTTTTGAAAAAGGACTTTTTGTGGGGATGGGGGCTGGTGTCTGAGCTACAATGTAAAACATAAAAGTTGTTCATGGAACAAAAGTTTGAAAGAAAGAAAAAACACGCTGTTCCAGTAGATTTTCAAGCTTTGTGGAGTGAACTTTAGGGAGGTTTTTCTCATCCAGGCTGAAGAATTTTTTTTCTTTCACAAAAGTAGTTCCTCAAATTGACCAATAGCTGCTGCATTTGTACCTTCCACAACCTTAGTCCCGGTGTGTGTGCATGTGTGTGCAGGGCAGGCAGGTGTGTGTGTGTGTGTGTGTACGCGCGAAGCACTCGTGCCGAGGTGCAGCTCTGGGGATCGGCTCGTGACGGGTCTCCTTTTCCCCGTGTGTGAGCGTCCTGCTTCCCCTCCTTCCTTCCCGCTCACCAGAGACCGTGCCCTCGACCGAGCCTCATGTGCCCGAGTCCAGCCTCAGAATCCTCTGTCCCTTAACTCTGGTGAAAACTAGTTTTCCAGAAGCTGAGGGAGTGGTTTGGAGTAATAATGGATCTTTTAAAGACCAAACAGAGCCAGGACATAAGAAAAAGGAAAAAAAACTGAGATGATAAACAGTTTTGAGGATATATTTGTAACACATTTTATTTTTAAAAAATCTCCAATCAGCCCCATAAGTTATTGACTGTTTCCTGGGTTGGGGGCAGGGTTGGCGGGTCGGTCTGCTTGTGTGGGAATAGGGCGCAAGGCAGGAGGGGCCTCTTTGCTCAGTCTTCAAGGCTTCTGTCTTTCTGGGAATAAAGCCACAGCTGCTGCTAACCCTTTTGATGTGCTGAGGCCGTGCCAAGGGCGCGGACAGTTGGCTTTGACGGATGGATAGGTTTCTGCGTGGGTAAGCTGGCAGCCGCCTGGAGCTGAGCCCAACCTTCAGATATACTTGTGGCTCTTGGATCTCCTGCTTCCCTGTGTGTACCTCAAGCTCTTCCTCCACTAGGGGTACATCTCCTCCAGTTATTCTGCAGACACGACAGAATCAGGTCCCCATGTGTGATGACACAGATGGACTTAGAGGACACTGAGCAATATGAAGTGAGGGCCTATCGGTCCATCCCCTGCAACCTCAGGGCATCCAGCTGTCCTCAGAACTAGTCTCCCAGAAGCTGCTCTGTGCCGTGACCTCAGCTGGGCCAGGTGTGGGGCCTGAGCAGAACTCTCAGGTGCTTACAGTGTTGCAGCCCCAACGAAGTAGAGCCCAGGGGAGAAAGCGCCAAGGACTTCGCACTCCCCCGGACTCCTGAACCCGCGTGAATCCACAGTTTCTTTATTCGGTGAAAAGAACCATAGCTGCTCAAGTAAAGAACATGGTGAACTTGTTACTTCGGTTCGTGAGAATCATCACCCTGATCACCCCTGAGTGCATTTCCTCACAGGTGTCTGACGGCTTCCTCCTCTTGAGTCGTGGACTCAAGAACAGATAGAGATTCAGTGCAACCTCCGAACTTTTTCGATTCCTGGTTAACAACACAGGAAGACGCAAACCCCAATTGTCTATTGCTCTCCTGTTTATGAGATTTGAGAAACTAGGGCATGTGAAATATTTCTGGGGAGCCTCCTTGACTGGGTACAAGGAGCAGCAGCACAGAAATTATTTTTACCAAGTTCGTTCTGCACACAGGAGAGGGTCTGTACACAAATTTAAAAAATACCACATGGATCTAGACATTTAGTTCTTTTCGTAGTAACTTTGTAGTGGCTTTAGACTACGGTTGCAGCCGTTTTCACATTTTTCTAATTCAGCAAGTTTTTCTTACATCAGGGGAAAATAATTTATTTTAATATAAAATCACTGTAAAGATCATTTTTCTAAGAAATGGAGTGCACATAAATTTTTATCAAAGAAAAATAAACAGGTGAATGTGGGATGGTGACCCTTTTCCAGCGTAGCCTACCTCAGCACCGTCGGGATGAGGTTCCATACGGACGTTTTTGAGACTTCAGAGCTCTGCCGGGGTCTGATCAGATCAGGAAAACTCCGCGTCTGCCCAGTCTGGATGCCAGGGACCAGTCAGAACTTCGCGGGGGCGTTTGGGATGGAGCGTGGCCTGCTGTGAGTAGTAGACCCTTTTTCTGGCGGGTGATCGTCTTCTCTGATTTTAATCTTTGTGACTTTTTTATTTTGTTTTTTACTTCTCCCCATTGACACCATGCTCCCCACGTAGGGACCGAGTTTGGGGTCACTGTTGTGTCTGTAAGGTGGGGGGGCCCAGGCCTGGGCTGCTCCTCCTGGGTGGGGAGCGGCCACTCAGTCTCCCTCCGGGGCGGAGAAGGCTCTGCGGGAGCGCTGGTCTCCCCCGTCCCACTGCAGCCCCTCGCAGTGAGCGCCAGACGTGCCCTGGTCGCTCTGCGACCTGTCCCCACTGCTCTCGGACGGGGAGGCTGTGTGAGGATGGATCGAATCACTCTCATGGGCACCTCACCCACAAACACCCGGTGCAGAGTCTCCTGGGAGGCATGTCGAGAAATCCCAACTCCAAACCCACCAGCACACTGAACACATTTTTTAGCAGCAGAACCTGGACCCTCTGTGTTGTGGTTTGGTGATCTCAAGCCAATACTGTTTCACCTTGTGGGGCTTTTGAGAGCCCATGCGTGAGTCTGGACAGGGCCAGCAGGACTGCTGTCGTGCTCACCAAGCCCTGCGCACCTGTCGTACTTATCAGCACTGCCTTGTGAACTCACCTGTCTCTGCTTGCCCTGGAGAGGTGTGCCGAGGTGGGTCCCCCGTGCAAACAAGACTTCGCAGACTGTATTCAGTTGTCTCCGCTGTTGCAGTGCGAAAAGTGAGCAGCCGTCGGAGTGCAAACCTCCTTGCGCACCAGGCGATGGTGACTGTGATGGCAGGACTCCGGTCCTGGGAAGTCGCGGTTGTCCTGGGGATTGTAGCGATGGCTAAAAAGCAACCAAGCCAGCCTAGGTTGACAGTTTTTGTTGTTTTCAAAGATGTCTCTCTATTATGAAAACCCTTCTCGGTCATGTGGTGAAACCCATGCCGTTTCTTCTTCTGGGAAGCGAACACCGAACATACGCTTTCTCCCCAGACCAGTGACGGCAAACGCACGTCTGGGGACGCTCGTGTTCTGGGAGCCACCCTGGGTGCTCCCCTGCCGTTGAGCACAACTGAGCGAGAACGTGGGAACCGAGGCGAGGCTCTGCACATGCAGCCCTGGACCAGAGACTGCTCCGGCGGACAGGGCGCTCACTGCCTCCCACAGGCGTGGACAGGCTGCCGTGAACCGTGCTGGTTGGGTTGGCAGGTGTCCATCTGCAGTTGTCTGAATGCCGGTCGGTGGGCAGGGACATCACTGGGGCATGGTCCCTGCCAGCCGTCTGGGTAAGTGGATGTGCTGGAGTCCCCACGCCAATCATTTTTCTACTTTGATGGAAGTAGGTGTTGTTAAAACACTTGTGGATGACACTTGGCGAGTCCTCGACACCTCGGGCTATTTAGAAATTATGGTTTTTGTTGGGGGTGGGGAATGGGGAAATGCTGATTGTACATAAATGGTGCATGTAGAATGGTGTCCTTTTAGAAAACCTTCCCAAATGTTCTTCAGAATATTGGCTTACACCAGAGGTGAGGTTGGGAATGGAAAGAACCAGCTAGCACGTGTTCTTTTCAAACATGCAAAGTAAGTTTTAGGGGCTTCGACTGAAGGCAGATGTTTCCTTAGGGTCCCCCCAGAAACAGAAGGGACAACGACTTTTCCCCCTCACTGTCACCTGATACCCATCAAGGTCCAGAACCAACCTCCGGCCAGATTTGTATTGGGGCATGGGCCCTAAATGTGCTTGTTAGGAACCAGATCATGAATCTGAGACTCCTGGTTCCATGTGAGAAGGAAGGAGTAGCCCCCAAGCGAGCGTGTGTCCACACACACACTAAAGAATAGCCTAGTTTTCCCACCGTGTGTGTCGGGGTGGGGGCGGCCTCGGCCTGTGCGTCAGCAGCAAACGCCTGTGCACCCTCAGCCTCACAGGGTCAGATGTGCCTTGGCTTCTGTGGAGAACAACTTGGAAAGACAAAACACACCAGTAGCTCAGTTACAATTTTCAATGTTTTCCTACAAGAGCCAAGTAATGCCATGTACAGAACATGCCTTTGAGGGGGTGGTGAAATCATGCTGCATGTAAAACATGGGGTAATTACCTGTTTATATGAAAATTCTGAATAAATTATCTGAGAAGAGTCTCGTTTCCGTGTGGTGTCTAAACAAGGACCTGTGAGCTGTGTGGAGGTGTGGCTACAGGTGTGGCTGTGTTAAGGGAAATGTTCCGGGAAGTTGTGGGACAGACCCCTAGATTCTTCAAAGCAACGAAGCAGGAGGTCAAATATTGTCACCAGTGGGGCCAGTGATGCACTGATACCCACCTTGTACGGTTGGACTGGTAGTTTAAGAACAAACTATCCATTCCAGTTGGTGTATAACTGCTCCCTCAATGACTCTAGACCTGCCAAGCTCCAAGCACTAAGGGGTTCATTCCAAGAATAACAGGGACCTCTGGGATCTTGCTCCGTTTCATCATGCTAGAGACTTACATGCTAAATATTTTACACACCATCCGGGGAGCATGGACCTCTCCCCAGGGTGGGTGGCCAGCAGGGGGCTGCAGGCTGCAGGAGGGTTTTGAACAGCCTTCCTTGAGCTGCATATAGAGTGCTCTGGGTGAGGAGAGACTCCAGGCCTTCAGCAGCCTGTGTGACTTTGCTGGAGTCACACAATTTCTCATGTTGGTTGTTGCTGTGTAACAAACAGTCCCAAAACTTATCAGCTTAGAACAACACACGTTTATTCCTCCGTTCTGTGTGCTGATGAGGCAGTTCTTCACAGTTTCCCTGCTGTGTCTGAGGCCTCTTGTGAGGCCAGGGGCAGGGGGTAGGGACAACTTATCTCCCAGGAGGCCAGCAGAGACTTGTTGAGATGGCGGGGGGTGCAGCGTACCCTTGGACAAGAGAGCAAGCTCCAGGTGTGCAAGCACTTTCCAAAGTTCCACGTGTGTGGTGTTTGCTATGGTCCCAGTGCCCAAAGGAAGTGACGTGGATGAGCTGAGTCAGCATGGTGTGGGAGAGGGGAGGGACCAAGGAGGGCTGGACACCAGAAGGTGTGCACCAGCTGGGAATCAAATCCTACAACAGTCACCTGAACTTCCCACTTCCTCCATCCATGAATGAGGATGATAAACCTACTTCACATGAACGCAGTGTAGCTCAACTAAGGTAAGGCTTATTCTTCATGATCCTCCCAGGATGTCCTCCCCACACCCACAAAACCCTCCGAGTTTCCTGTTCTCCAAGAAATTGATGCCACTGCCGATTGGGAGTGGCCGTGGCTTGAATTAGGCATCCCGGGGTTGATGAAATTCAATAGGAATCTCTTGGAAAATAAAAATGCTTTTCTCCCTGGAAAAGACCCTCAAGGGATGCTTGAGTCTCAGGATGAGCACGTGAATCAGTGGTCTGTCGGTCCAGAGGGGCCACTCAGGCTGCTCCAACTCCTAGCCAAGTGACCTCAGTGCAGCTTTAGCAGGGTCCCTGGAGCCCTGGTCTGGAGTGGTGGTGTCCGACCACAGGGTCCTGAAGCTTTGAATGTTAGAGGGGCTGCTTGTCAGATAGTCCCACCTGTTAGTTAGCAAGAGGGCATCTTCCTAAGCCACACCTTGGCCCACTCAGTGAGCACCTGCGGGGCAGGGGCTGGGCCTCGGTGTTTAATGAATTCCCCTACCCCCCAGTGGACTTGGCTGGTTCAGTTTCCTGTTTTGCCAGCCACCTGGGAAGTTGTCTCTGTCTTAGAGTTTCAGGAATCCTGTCCAGAGCCCTCACCTGGCTTTGAATCTGCTCTGCCACAAAGAGCTGTGAGGGCTTCCCATAGTTCCTATTCCTTGTCCGTGAGGTGGGGATAGTGCTCCCTACTTTGTAGGGCCGTCGTGGGAGACAAAGGGGCTCGTTTTTGTGACGTCTGCAAAGCGGCCTGTGAGCAAACACACAGTTTCTTTTGAGGCGCCCCACACCCATTAGGACCACCTGGTAGAACAAATCCACACCCTGGATACTGCTGACCATAGAGCATTCCCAATTTTTCCTTTTTTTGTTTGGTTGCAATTTTGTAAAAGCTGCAGTGAGTAATATTCTGGTACCTCATTGCCGTGCACAGGGTGATGAGGGGGGTGGGAACTTTATTTGGCATATTGTTGCTCTGAGGTTGGGTCCTGTGGTCAGCTGACACGTATGTTGAAAGAGAAAGAATCTCCTGACTGGGTAGGTAAAGCAATTTGTACCCTAAGAAGAATCAGTATTTGCAGGTTACAAAACGGAACACTGACCTCCTCATTGGCTGCTCACTATGGTTCCCAGGGAAACGCGTTGGTTTGTGGTTTTAGCACGAAACACTGCCATCTTTAAGGCATACTGGGGAATTTAAAAGGACTTCAGAGGGGTTTTTTGTTTGTTTGTTCTGGTTTGGTTTTTTTGTTAGCCTTTGGAAAAATGTACAAGAGTTGCAAAAGGCCCTAATTCAAACTGGATAGAGCAGCGATGTTCAACTGGTGTGCCGCAACAATTTGTGAAACATGCAATACCTGGCTATTTATTTAGTCAGGGGCACTGACCTCTTTTCCTTAGATTGTAAAATTAAAAAATGACAACAGCCAAGGCAACAGTAACCATCATTGTGAATGAAGCAAAATTATACCTCTTTTTTGCTGATCCCTCCACGTTTAGTGTCTCTGACTAAATAACTCAGACAGAGCCACACAAGCCATGGCATAATGATAAATTCTTTTTTTTTTTAACAAAATAGCATTTCATTTGTTTTAATTTAATTTATTTTATTTGAAGATGTTTTCTTGAATTACTGCTGTAGAAATCAAAAAGAACTACTTCCCTTAATCATTTTTCTTCTAGAATTCACTGAAAACTTTTTATCCGCTTTGCTCCAAAGAGTACTTTTTAAATCAACTTTGTGACTCTTCCGCTTTAGGTTTACCCTAATTATTTAGGTAAAGGGAGGAGTCACAAAGTTGATTATCTGCATCTAATTATTTGCATCTCCAGTCAGTGAGGTCAAACATTTCTTCACAGCCGTTTGTTTTTGAACGCAGGAAGAGAAATCAGTGAAGACTGCATCCGACTAGCATTTGATTGGTCCCTGGACTTCCAAGACGTCATCCCCACAGCAGCAGAGGCTCCCAAAGGAAGCCGCGATTTGACAGGAGAGCACACTGGGAAGGATCATGCACAGGAGGAGCTGGGGGTTCCTCTTGGTTTCCATCTCTTGCCTAGGAATGCTCCCGAGGAGCCCTCTGCCCTGCAGAATACTGGGGCTGGCAGGGGCTGAAGTCCTGAGAGGCCAGGAAAGGCTCCACAAGCTCTTTGTCCTTCGAGCTGAACGAGAATTTGGTACCGGCTGAGGGTTGGCTATGATGACCAGCAGCTGGTTTTCACTCTGCCCTGGCCAGCATTTGAAAGCCCATCATTTTGTAGAGCTGTACTTCGGGCTAGGCTGTAACAGCTGAGAGACGCCACAGCTGTACTCCCGCTGTGTGAACAGGACTTGAAGTTCTTAATTATTTGTCATTATGTCTGACTTATATATTGTAATTTCCAGACATAAAATGGATAAAGTTCACTTCTCTTTAAATAAAAACAGCTACCAAGTTTAATGGAAAATATTTTAATCTTTAATTAGCAATAACAATGGGAACGGATGAATTTGCATTATAGCTAGGGCCACTGAGTTTCCTTCAGAAATTTTATGGGCAGGAATGGATTCAAAAAGCAGCAAACGCTTATGTGTATTATGCTTCCAAATGTATAATTCTATTTTATGACAAAGCATCAATTCTCCTAAGGTCTTTATTTAATTTTTATGCTATTCAGATACACACTGATTAATGTAAAGGTTTTTTTTAATTTTTAAATTATTTCATTGCTATTCAATTGCAGTTGTCTGCATTTACCCCCAACTACTTCCCCACCCAACCCCAACCAAACCCACCTCCCTCCCTTGCTTCCACCTCCCCCCAGCTCACTTAGTTGTGTCCATGTGTCTTTTATAGTTGTTCCTGAAAACCCTTCCTCCCCTCCCCCCATTATCCCCTCCCACCTCTCCTGTGGTTACTGTCAGGCTGTTCTCAATTTCAATGTCTCTGGTTATATTTTGCTTGCTTTTTTTGTTTATTAGGTTCCTGTTAAAGGTGAGCTCATATAGTATTTGTCCCTGACTGCCTGGCTTATTTCACTCAGCATAATACTCTCCAGTTCCATCCAGGCTGTTGCAAAGGGTAGGAGCTCCTGCTTTCTCTTTGCTGCATAGTATTCCATTATGCAAATGTATCAGAGGTTTTTGATCCAGTCATTTACCAATGGGCACTTGGGTTGCTTCCAGCACTCGGCTATTGTAAATTGTGCTGCTATGAACATTGAGGTACATAGGTTCTTTTGGATTGGTGTTTCAGGGTTCTTAGGGTATAATCACAGCAGTGGAATTGCCGGGTCAAAAGACAGTTCCATTTTTAGTTTTCTGAGGAAATTCCATACTGCTTTCCACAATAGCTGCACCAGTCTGAATTCCCACCAGCAGTGCACTAGGGTTCACTTTTCTCCACATCCTCTCCAACACTTGTTTGTTGAATTGTTTGGTATGGCTATTCTCACCAGTGTGAAGTCATATCTCATTGTAGTTTTAATTTGCATCTCTCTGATGGCTGGTGATACTGAGCATCTTTTCATGTGTCTCTGGGCCCTCTGTGTGTCCTCCTTGGAGAAGTGTCTATTCACAACTTTAGCCCATGTGTTTTTTTAATTTTTTAAAAGATTTTATTTATTTATCTTTAGAGGGGAAGGGAAGGAGAGAAGGAGGGAAATATCAATGTATGGTTGCCTCTCGTATGTCCCCTGCTGGGAACGGACCTGCAACCCAGGCATGTGCCCTGACTGGGAATCGAACCGCAGTAGTTTGGTTCGCAGCTTTTGCCCATGTTTTGATTGGGTTGTTCGTCTTCCTGGAATGGAGCTGTGAGAGTTCTTTATATATTTCAGAGATCAAACCCTTGTCCTAGGTTTCATTGGCAAATATGTTTTCCCATATACTTTATTCTCTTTTCATTTTATTCTTTTTTCTTTAGTCATGCAGAAGATTTTTAATTTGATGAAGTCCCATTTGTTTATTCTTTCCTTTATGTCCCTTGCTTTATGGGATATATCAGTGAAGATATTGCTGCATGGAATGTCTGAAATTTTCCTGCTGATGTTTTCCTCTAGGACTTTCACGGTGTCACAACTTACATTTCGGTCTTTTATTCATCTTGAGTTTATTTTTGTGTATGGTGTAAGTTGGTGATCAAGTTTTGTTTTTTCTGCATGTATCTGTCCAGATTTCTCAACACCATTTGTTGAAGAGGCTATTTTTACTCCATTTTATGCTTCTTCCCTCTTGTCAGATATTAATTGACCATAGAGACTTGGGTTTATTTCTGGGCTCTCTGTTCTCTTCCATTGACTTATGTGTCTGTTCTCATGCCAGTACCAGGCTATTTTGATTACAGTGGCCTTGTAGTACACTTTGATATCAGGTATTGTAATCCCTCCTACTTTGTTCTTCCTTCTCAAAATTATTGCAGCTATTTGGGGTCTTCTATGTTTCCATATAAATTTCTGAAATGTTTGTTCTATATCTTTGAAATATGTCATTGGTTCTTTAACAGGGATTGCACTAAATCTATCATTGCTTTGGGTAGTATGGACAATTTGATGATGTTAATTCTTCCAATCCATGAATATGCTACATGCTTCCATTTGTTTGTGTCTTCCTTAATTTCTTCAGTGTTGTGTAGTTTTCTGAGTACAGGTCTCTTCCATCCTTGGTTAGGTTTATTCCTAGGTACTTTATTTTTCTTGTTGCTCTAGCAAATGGGATTTTTTTTCCTGATTTCTGTTTCTCATATTTCCTTGCTAGTGTCCAAAAATGCCTTGAATTTTTTAATATTGACTTTGTATCCTGCTATTTGGCTAAATTCACTTATTAGGTCAAGTAATTTTTTGGTGGAGTCTATAGAGTTTTCTATGTACACTATCATATCATCTGCAAACAATGACAGTTTTGCTTCCTCCTTTCCAGTTTGGATGCCTTTTATTTCTTGTTCTTGTCTGATTGCTGTGGCTAGGACTTCCAGTACTATGTTGAATAGGAATGGTGACGGCAGACATCCTGGTCTTGTTCCTGATCTTAGTGGGAAAGCTCTAAGTTTTTGCCCACTGAGGATGATGTTGGCTGTAGTTCTCTGATATATAGCCTTTATTATGTTGATAAATGCTCCCTCTATTCCCACTTTGCTAAGGGTTTTTTTAAATGAGTGGGTGCTGTACCTTATCAAATGCTTTTCCCACATCTATTGATAAGATCATGTAATTTTTGCCTTTCATTTTGTTTATATGATGTATTACATTTATTGATTTGCAAATATTGTACCATCCTTGCATTCCTGGGATGAATCCCACTTGGTCATGGTGTATGATCTTTTTAACATATTGCTGGGTGCGGTTTGCTAATATTTTGTTGAGGATTTTAGCGTCTATGTTCATCAGCAATATTGGCCTGAAGTTTTCTTTCTTTGTTATGTCTTTATCTGGTTTGGGGATTAGGACAATGTTGGCTTCATAAAAAGAGTTTGGGAGTCTTCCATCTTCTTGGATTTTTTGGAATAATCTGTTAAGGATAGGGGTTAGCTCATCCTTAAATGCTTTGTAAAATTCTCCTGTGAAACCATCTGATCCAAGGCTTTTGTGAGTCAGGAGTTTTTTATATTACTGCTTCAATTTCATCAGCCGTTATTGGTCTGTTTAGGCTTTCTGCTTCTTCTTCATTCAGTTTTGAAAGATTGTATTTTTCTAGAAATTTGTTCATTCCACCTAAGTTTTCAAATTTCTTGGCATATAGTTCTTCATAGTAATTTCTTACAATCCTTTGTATTTCTGTGGTATCAGTTGTAATCTCTCCTCTTTCATTTCTAATTGTGTTTATTTTGGTCCTCTCTCTTTTTTTCTTGATGAGTCTGCTTAAAGGCTGTCAATTTGGTTTATCTTTTCAAAGATAAACTATCATATCATCAGCTCCTGGATTTATTGATCCTTAGAATTGTATTTTTAGTCTCTATGTCATTTAATTCTGCTCTGATCTTGGTTATTTCCTTCCTTCTACTTGCTCTGGGCTGTCTTTGTTGTTGTTACTCGAGTTCTTGTAGATGTAGAGTTAAGCTGTTTATTTAAAATGTTTCCATTCTTTTTAGGTAGGCCTATATCATTATGAACTTCCCTCTCAAGACTACCTTTGCTGTGTTCCATAAGTTTTGGATTGTTGTAAGTTCATTTTCATTTGTTTCCAGAAACTTTCTGATTTCTGCCTTGATCTCATTCTTGACCCATTCACTGTTTAATAGCATGCTATTCAATCTCCATGAGTTTGAGTGTTTGGGTTTTTTTTTCTTTGAGGTTGGTTTCTAGTTTCAGTCCCTTATGGTCAGAGAAAATTCTTAATATGATTTAAATTTTCTTGAATTTTTTGAGGCTTGTTTTGTGTCCTATTGTGTGGTCTGTCTTTGAAAGTGTTCCATGTGCATTTGAAAAGAATGTGTATTTTTGCTTCTTTGGGATGAAAGGCTCAATATGTATCAGTTAGGTCCATTTGATCTAGGACAGTGTTCAATGCCACAATACCATTGTTGATATTTTGTTTGGAAGACCTATCCATTATTGACAGTGGGGTGTTAAAATCCCCTGGTATAAGTGTGTTGCTGTCGATATCTTTCTTGAAGTCCTCCAAGATTTTCTATATGCATTTGGGTTCTCCTATGTTGGGTGCATATATGTTTACAATGTTTATTATAAAAATCTTGGTGGATTCTTCCCTTGAGTATTATGAAGTGACCTTCTGGATCTCTTTTTATGGTCCTTTTTTTTTAGTCTATTTTGTCTGATACGAATATTGCTACCCTGGCTTTTTCCCCCCTGCCCATTTGCTTGAAATATTTGTTTCCAGCCCTTCACTTTCAGTCTGCATAGGTCTTTTGTTCTGAGGTGGGTCTCTTGTAAGTAACATATGTGAGGGTCATGATTTCTTATCCATTCAGCTCTTCTATGTCTTTTGATTGGAGCATTTAAGCCATTTACATTTAAGGTTATTATTGATAGGTACTTATTCATTGTCATTTTTCATACCTGTGTTCCTTTCTCTCTCTCTCTCTGTTTTTTTCCTGTTCTTAAAGCAGACCCTTTAGCACCTCTTGCACAGCTGTTTTGGAGAAGGTGTATTCTTTGAGGCTTCTTTTGTCTGGGAAGCTCCTTATTTCACCACCCATTTTAATTGAGAGCCTTGCTGGATAAAGTAGTCTTGGTTGCAGGCCCTTGGTTCTCATTACTTGGAATATTCCTTGCCATTCCCTTTTGGCTTGGAGCGTTTCCATTGAGAAGGCAGCTGCTAGCCTTATTGGGGCTTCCTTTTATGTTACTTCCTGTTTCCCCCATGCTGCCTTCAAGATTCTCTCTTTGTCTTGGAAATTTGCCATTTTAATTATGATGTGTCTTGAAGTGGGCCTCTTTGGGTTCCTCTTGATTGGGACTCTGTGTTTCCTGGATTTGTGTGACATTTTCTCTCATCCAATTAGGGGAGTTTTCCATCATTACTTTTTCAAACAGACTTTCTGTCCCTTGCTCTTCTTCTTCTTCTTCTGGTATCCCTATTATATGGATATTATTCTGTTATATGTCATCCTGCATTTCCCTTAATCCCTCTTCATTCTTTCTGAATCTCTTTTCCTTTTCTTGCTCTTTCTGGGTGTGTTTTATCTACCTTGTCCTCCAGCTTGCTGATCTGATCCTCTGCTTCATGTAGCCTGCTTTTGATTCCTCCTACTGTGTTCTTTAATTCAGCTACTGTATTCTTCATTTCCTCTTGGCCTTTGTTGATAGTTTCTATCTCCTTTTTTATATTGATATAGTTTTCAGTGAGTTCATTGTAGTTTCCCTGTAGTTGTTGGTAATTCTTTTGAGCTCATGGACCTTCCTGATAACCACTGCTTTGAACTCAATATCTGATACTCAACTTGCCTCTATTTCATTTAGCATTATTCCTGAGGCTTCCTCCTTCCCTTTCATTTGAGGATTGTTTCTTTGCCTTCCCATTGTTTGTGAGACTCTTCTTGTTAGCCTCTGCTTCCTGAATTGATCTGTTCTGACTCCTTGGGTTTATAGTGTGAACTTCTATGGTAGGAGTCCTGTGAGATTCAGTAGTGCAGTCTCCTTGATCCCCTGAGTTTGCTTGTCTCGGGCTGTCATTTATGTTGGCTCTCTATATGTCTTTGGTTTTTGATTCTCATTGGATGTTTCTTTGGTGGGTCCTGGCCTCCAGCTGATTAACTGAGGGTCACCCTGTCCACCATGTCTTGTATTCTGTTGTGTGGGTATGGACATGTTGTGTTGAAACTAGTTCTTCTGTCAGGAAAGAATAAACAAATGGAACTTCATCAGAATAAGAACTTCTGCATGGCTAAACAAAGCATCGGCAAAGTGAAAAGGGGGCCAACTGTATGGGACAACATATTTGTCAATGATACCTCAGACATGAGTTTGATCTCCAAAATATATTCACATCCTTCTTCTTTTTTTGTCTTTTTCCCCCAATTATTTTGTTGTTATTCAAGTAGAATTGTCTGCATTTACCCTCTACCACCACCCTCCCACCTCATCCATCCTTACTTCCCTCCCCTGATTCCACCCACCCTTGGTTTTGTCCATGTGTCTTTTATGGTTGTCCTTGAAATCATTTCTCCTATGTCCTCCCATCATTGTCTCCCACCTTCCCTCTGGTTACTGTCAGATTGTTCTTAATTTCAGTGTGTCTGGTTATATTTTGCTTGCTTTTTAATTTTTTATTAGATTCCAATTAAATATTTTCATCTCTTTAAAAAACATTTTGTTTATTTTTAGAGATACAGAAAGGTAGGGAAAAGGAGGACAGAAATATCTATTTGCCCTCCTAACATTCTCCAAACAGAGGTGTGGTTTGCAACCCAGGCATGAGCCCTGACTGGAAATGAACCAGTGACATTTGGGTTCACAGGGTGTCGCCCAACCCACTAAGCCACACCAGTCATGACTCTACTTGTTTTCACCTTCCTCTTATCTTCTTATGCCCTCAGTTAATCTGTGTCTCTCTCTTCTCTATCTCTTTGTGGGGTTGACTTTCTATGGCAGTTTATTCTGTAAGGACCAAGATATTGCCAAATATTTGATGATGTGCAAGGAAGCTAAAAACTAAATGGTTGGACTTAAAATGTGAATAATTCATGCACATTAAGAGCCCAAGTGTGGATGCATACACTGTGCATATTGGGTATTACCTTTCAAAATATTAAAGAGATGAAAATATTTGTAAGTGGTTTATATGATGAGGATGTGGCCTCTACGATGTGTCAAAGGTGTGTCCTTTGTGAGGTATTTAGTGAAAGGGATTTGATTCACTACATTTTGTCCTACTCTATGTAATAAATATTGCAGGGGGTATGTTAGGCCCTGACGGTTAGAAGCATTCAGAAGAAAGCAATGGGACTTGTAAAGAGAGATACATTCTAGGTGGAGAACCAGAAAGAGCTGCAGTTGAAAAGCAGACCCAGTTTTAGAGAACCGGTTGTAAGAGTCTCTGACGTGTTTGCTTGGGAATCTTCTCAAGATGTCTCACCTGAGGAAGCTCAGCCTTTAGACAGAATCAAGGGGAGCCAATATTAGCGTTTTTGAACACTGGTGTTTCCAGGTTCTGTGCTTTTGATGAAAAAGGAGGTGAGTGAAAAATGTATAGAAACAGGGCTGTTAAGGATCAGATGAACAGGGCTCTTGTTAGTTGGAAGTTGAGCAAACACAGAGGAACTGTCACAAGCAGGAAGGTTAGCGTTAGGGTTAGCGCTGAGGCTCGGGTTTAGGAACCTGGTTCAGGAAGAGGAAACTAGCATAATCACCGTAGGTTTAGACATTAATATCCCAAGCAGGGCTCTGTTCAACCCTTTACCTTACCCCTCATGTCCAGTGGTTTTTTGGATTGCCCAACATAATCCAGCATGTCATGTGTGCTGCACGGCCCATAAATTACCTGCTTCCCTCCCATTTCAGTTCTGGAACACCAGACCCTGTCTCCCCGTATTCCAGAATGTCCTGTACACCTGCTCTCACCTCATTGTCTGGTATTCATTCAAACTCACGCAAGTATTAAATGTTCAGTATCTTGTATTAATCTGATTATGTTAGTTTGATTGTTATCCCAGGTGGTGGATCAGACAAGGTTGGCGGAGAAGAATCCCTTTGTAATCCCCCACGGTTCTGAAAGGCTGGCGGTGTGGAATGAAGGGCTAACTCGTGAACCTGTTGCCTCTGAGAGATGGTGGATGTTTGCCATCCAAGGTCAGCCTCCTTTTTGTTGTCTTTTGGCTGATTGCTTCTGGGTTTGGTAAAACTTTGAAGTTTGAACTTTTGGAGAGACGTGGATTTTGTTTGATTGAATCTTAGGTCTGTTTACTTGTGAAGATCTAGTTCAGCTCCGGCATCAGGGGCCTGGCGTCTGGCTCCAACTCTAAATTCTGACCATGGCATCCATGTGGGTCCTGTGTCCAGGGTCAAAACTGTATTCAGCTGTGTTTCTGCAGGCTTGCATCTTTTAGGACGTGGCTTTGTGTCCTGGGTTCACGTGTGAGGTCCATGTGCAGATGAAGCTTTTTGTTCTAGTGTATGGAATCTAACATTAAGGGTCTGATGTCAGTCCCTGGCATCTGGTGTTTGGCCTTCGGAACATACGGTCTGGCTCGGGCAAGGGCCCATGGCTTTGGGTTTGCAGCTTTGGGCCTAGAGTCCAGGTTTCGGTTGGGGATCTGCTTCAGGGTCCAAGATTCAGAGTCAAGAGTCTGTGTCCAAGGTCCTGAGTTTGACTGTGGTGTCTGGTGTCTGTCAACTGAGGGTCATTGTGTCAATGTGAGTAACCACGTTTATGAAGTTGAGGCAATTTAAAATCCTCAGCTTTAGAAAACCAGCAAAACCCTTAAGACAAAGGACCAAGCAGGGTTCACAGAGCACACATGCGCCTTCCCTTCTCTTCTTTCCTTGGCCACATATCTTTACTTCGTTTCTCCTCATCTCCAAAGGCCCCTAGGGGACTTGCAGCCAGGGGAGCAGCGGGCGGCGGCAGCTTGTCCCGGGCCAACCCCGCCCTGATCCCGTCTCCAAGGCCCTTCTTCGTGCCTACGTTTCTGTTTCCCTAGAAGCAGCTCCACCTAGGCTCCCGCGTGTGCTGTGATTTCACCTCTTCTCTCTGAAGCCCTTTCTGGGTTCCGCTGTCCTTACATTGAATACAGAAACTCTCCAAACGCCCTAGCTCTGTGTGGTGACATTTGTCCTGCAGGAAGTCCACAATCTGCACATAAGAGACCTTGGCAGGGCACCCCACCCGTGGTTCCAGTGCCTTTTCAGTGACAGAATGACCAAATTTTGTTTGTTCGTTTATCTGTGGATGGACATTTGAATACCTTCTACCTTTCAGTTGCTGTTAACAGTGCTGTTACGAATAATCACGTATAAGTTTGTTGTAACAGCTGTCTTCAATTTCGCAGGTGCATATTTCAAAGTAGTTATTGAACACAGTAGGGTAATTGTTTTGAGGAAATGCCAAACCAGTTTATACAAGGTCTGCAATATTTTACATTTACAAGACAAATGGTCAATCATTCTAGTTTTTGTTTGTGATTATTAATATTTCTCGGTTTTGCTTTCTCATTGTAGCATATGTAGTGTCTGGGAAAGGATATTGTGTCATGATGTAGCCATTGAACATATTTTCTTTTTTTTATACTTCTTATATGAATGTCTTCTCTTCAGAAGGGATTATTCAAATTCTTTAAAAAATATAGGTGTCTGCTTGGGCGGTGTTGCTCAGTGGGTTGAGCTCTGGCCGGTAAACCAAAGAGGTATCTGGTTCGATTCCCATTCAGGGCACGTGCCTGGGTTGCGGGCCAGGTCCTCATTAGGGAACACGTGAGAGGCAACCTCACATTGATGTCTCTCTCCCTGTCTTTCTCCCTCCCTGTCCTCCTCTAAAAATAAATAAAATGTTTAAAAGAATACAGGTGTCTCTTCATTGATGAGTCATAAAGTTATTTGTTGTGAAAGAAAGAGTCTGATTGAAAGTGTAACGTGCAAAACCATTTTCTTAAACTCCATGGGTGGTCTTCTTACTCTGCGAACAGCTTCTCCTGCTACCCAGAATTTCTTAATCAGGAGGATACCACATTTATTCATTTACTTTCATCGATTTTGTTTTCAAAGTATATGCCTTGATAGGAGGCAGCAGACTCATGCATCTCTCATTGCCTCATTTAATTTGCTTGATTTAATAGAACTTGTTTTGCAGAAACCTGCTTTATGTTTTTAGACACTAGATGTTTAGGTTGCAAGAGTTTACAGGTTTAAATAGGAGGAAAGGCTGGTTCTCTGTGGTATGATGTCCAGAGTCGGGCATCTGGAGTCAGGGACAGGCTTTGGACACCCAGCCTGGTGTCTGGTGCGTGGCACGGTTCAGGGTTAGGATTAGGGGTTGGGGTTGTGGTGGATACCATGACTCGTCTTTAACTTCGCTAGAAACCATTGTGTTAGACTGTATCGTGACAGGTGTCTTATCAGTGTGTGATAAAAAAATTTCACCACAAGTGGTGAGTGTATGGTTGGCCATTTTCACAGTGAAGATGCGTGCGCATAAGCAACATTTTTTGTCTCTTTGGCTTTGTCATTTCAAGCAAGATACAAGTGCAAATGTAAGGCAAGAAAAGATCTGTGGTGTGTGTGGAGAAGCTGCTGTGACTGCCGGAACGTCCAAAGTGGATTGCGAAGTTTCATGCTGGAGTTTCTCCCACAGGCAGGCAGAGCAGGTGCAGAGCCCTCACGGGCAGATGTTCACTGAGGACAGATCAGGTCATGGCAGGCGGGAGACAGGCAAAAAGTTCAAAGTGTCCTAATCAGGCTTCGAAGATCCTTTGCACCAGCTTGGTTTCAGTCATCGCTTTGCCCTCTGGGCTCCACAGGAGTTAAGCGGATGGTGGGGGACCCTTCATGAGTGGATTTCCACAAGTGGTTCTCCACTGAAATGTAAGGACAACATTCCATTTCCATGAAGACTGTGTGTGGGGGAGGGATGAATCTTTGCTATTTGAGGTAATGTGGAATGGGAGAGATTGTGGGCAGGCAAAGGAACCACCACTCACCCCTCCAAAGGGCAGTCTTCATGCAGAGGAGGTGATGGTGCCCTTGGGGCGGATTCAGGAGGGAGCCCTGCCGAAGGAGCTCGTTTCGGAAAGCCAGCAGGTTATTGGCAACGAGTGTTGCTCCCCTTCATACCAACTGAAAGCTCCGCCTGAGTGAAAGAGTCTGGAATTTGTCAGCAGAAGGCACGGAAGCTTCATGATAAGGTGAGAACGCTCGTTTCTCTTTGGTGACCAGCGAAAAAACGGTTTCCAGCCTGGCTGTGCAGTCCTGACTCATCCGCAGTGCTCACCAGACCTTGCACCTTCGCATGGCCGTTTAGTTTGTCTCTCTGAGTTGTTCTTTATGGAGAGAAATTTCCATTCCCTGGAAGACTGCAGAAGGCACCTGGAAGAGTTCTCTGCTCTGAAAGAGAAAAATGTTGTGGAACGATCGGATGGTGAAATTGCATGAAAGGTGGAAGAGGGAAGTGAAACAAAATGGAGATGACGTTGTGCAGTCACGTTGTTGGGGGGAAATGAAAACTGTGCGTATGGCATCTAATGGTTAAAAAGCAAACAAACCTTTCCTCGGAGCCTATAGTTCCGAAGGAACAAAGGAATCGTAGGAACCTTTGTGTGAAGCCAATAGTAGGGTGAGTGTTCTAACTGTCATCTCTTCTGCCCTCTCGTGGTCATTTGGGGAAATGACACCTAAGTGCAGGTCAGCAGGAAAAGTGGTTTATTCCAGTGTAATATCAATGACTTTGGATAGCAGTGGTATTTACAAGTGCATTTGAAAACGTCTAATGTCAGCACTGTCCGGTTACCTTGTGACTGGTTTAAAGGTTAAGGGCAAAGGGAGAGATGAATGTGTTTAATATGACATTTCTCAGAACCGGCTTTGTAGAGTTAACAGAGGCAGGTTTTTATGAGTGTCAAATGGGCTTGAAAGTCACTTGTAATTTGCTTTGTTTGTTGCCCTTTCCTTAAACAACGCAGAGGTGTGGTTTATCTATAATACTGAGGCAAGAGATATTTAAAAAGCAAAAGTAAAATTCAAGTGCCATCATTGTGTGTACCTGCCCTTTTCTCCACTTTGCCTGGACTTTGTTTACTCTTTTAGGTTCCTCCTACGGGTGCAAAAAATTATTTATTTATTTATCTTCCCCCCCTTTAGAGGGGAAGAAGAGAGGGAGAGAAACATCAATGTATGGTTGCCTTTTGTGCATCCCCTGCTGGGAGTTGGTCTGCAGGGAACTGGACTACAACCCAGGCATGTGCCCTGACTGGGAATCGAACCGTGATCCTCTGGTTCACAGGCCTGCGCTCAATCCACTGAGCTACACCAGCCATAAAGGTGAAGATTTCTTTCTCAAGTTTTGATACAGAGCATCTTCACTATCACTCAGGTAAAGTTATTCTGTAATTCCCATGGTGGTCCATTTTGGAGCTTCTGTAGGATTCTGTTTCATAAGTCCTGAACAACAGAACTTTCTAGTCATCCATTCCTTGTGAATGCTGCTTAAGCACTATGAAGGCAAAAAACATACTGTATAGGATTTTGAGGCTGCGGTGATGGTTGAAACTTGCCTTAAATCAGTCTGGGAAAAACGTCAGTTTGGTCCCCCCATCCTCCCTCACTGCCACGCCCCTACCCCATCACCTTGCTCTGGTCTCCCATACTTGCCTTTAATGTCATTTGAAACTGTTTTGTTAGACTGCACCATGACAGCTGTTTATATACCTGTTTGCATGAAAAAAATCTGAACACAACCGGTGAATGTGTATGTGGCCATTTTCACTCTGAAGATGCATGAACCTGAGCAGCATATTCTGCCCTTTAGGCTTTGTCATTTCAAGAAAGGTGAAGGTGCAGCTGTAAGGCAAAGAAAGACTTGGGGTGTGTGTGGAGACATTGCTGTGCGTGATAGACCACGTCTGAAGTGGATTGCCAAGTTTCATTCTGGAGATTTCTCCTGTGCAGTTGGCCCACAGGTCAGTTTCACTGGGGAGCCATCAATAGCAGATGTGAACTGGGGACAGGCCACATTGTGGCATGAGGGAGACAAGCGACATACTCAAAGCATCCTAATCAGGCTTCGAGAATCATTTGCACCAGCTTGGTTATGTTCATCACTTTGCCTTTTGGCTTCCACGGAAGGGAAGTGGGGCAGTAGGGAACCTTCTTGACTGCATTTCCACAAGGGGTTCTCTTCTGAAACGTAAGGAAAATGCTTCACTTCCAAGACCGTTTGTGAGAGGGGGTGAACCATCGACCCTCTACAGTAGTATTGAACGGGAGATATTGTGGGCAAACGGAGGAATCACCATCAGCAGCCCCTCCAAAGGGTGGTCTTCATCTAAAGGAGGTGATGTTGTGTATGTGGTGGATTCGGGAGAGAGTCCTGCAGTAGGAGTTCCTCGTGGAAAACCAGGAGGTTACTGGCCACATGCATTGCTCCCCATCAGACCAACTGAAAGCACCGCCCAAGGGAAAGAGCCGGGGATTCGTCAGCAGGACTCCAAAGCTTCAGAATGAGGTGAAAGTGCAGATTCTCTGTGGTGACCAGGGGACAACATTTCCAGCCTATCCGCGCAGACGTGTTTCCTCCACAGTACTCACCCGACCCTGCACCTTCACATGGCCATTTACTTTGGTCTTCCCTAAATTCTCTTATTGGAGAGAAATTTACATTCCCTGGAAGACTGCAGAAGGCAGCTGGAGGAGTTCTCTGCTCCAAAAGATAACAATGTTGTGTGACAATGGAATGGTGAAGTAGTCTGAAAGGTGGCAGAGGGCAGTGAAACAAAACGGGGAGGACATTTTACAGTAACGTTGTTGGGGGAGAATGAAAAGTGTGCCTGTCATTGCATCTCAGGGTAAAAAGCAAAGAATCCTTTCAGCCTAGCCATTCCAAGTGTCAGTCTCTGCTGCCATCTCGTGGAAATTTTGAGTAATGACACCTTAGTAGAGGTCAGGAGGAAAAGTAGCGAATTACAGCGATCGATGACTTTTGATGTCAGTCATATTTACATGTGCATTTCAAAACGTCCAAATGTCATCACTGTCCAATTGCCTTGTGACTGGGCTCCAGATTTACCGCCAGGGGCCAAGAAGAGGATTTATGTGACATTTCTCGGATCTTGCTGTGCAGCGTAATATAGATTCGGGTTTCTACGAGTGCCTAGTGTGCTTGAAAACCATTTGTAGTTTGCTTTGTCTGTTGCAGCTTCCGTAAATAATATGGAGGTAAAATTTATTTCAAGTTCTCCATCAAGAGGAAGAAAAATAAAGTGAAATACAAGCGCTTTCATTTTACGTACATGCCCTTCCTACATGTCTGCGGGCTTGTTTCCTCCACTTTGCCTGGACTTTGTTTACTATTTCAGGTTCCTCGTACAGGTGCGCAAATGTGTACACTTACAGCCTCTGTTTCTAACCTGAGCATTCAAGGGTGAATACTTCTTTCTCAAGTTTTGGTACAGAGCATCTTCACTATCACTCAGGTAAAGTTATTTTGTAATTCCAATGGTGATTCATTTCCAAGGTTATGTAGGAGTCCATTTCATAAGTCCTGAACAACAGAACTTTCTAGTCATCCATTCTCAGTGAAAGCTAGCTTAAATGTTATGAGAGCAAAAAACATGTTATATAGGATTTTGATGCTGCGATGGTGGTGGAATATTGCTTTAACTTGGGTTGGCCACGAAGTCATTCCATTCCACCCCACCCCCACCTGCCATGTGACTCTGGTCCCATATACTTGTCTTTAAAGTTATTTGAAACTATATTTTAAATTTTTGATATTTTTTAAATGAACTTAAAAAAGATTTTATTTATTTACTTTTTTAGAGAAGGGAAGGAGAAAGAGAATGAAAGGGAGAGAAAGAGAGGGAGAGATTGCATGGCCCTGCAACCCAGATGTGCGCCCTGACTGGGAATCCAAACCAGTGACTCTTTGGTTCACAAGCCAGCACTGAATCCACTGAGCCACACCAGCCAGGGCAAAAACACTTTTTAAGACTCTATTATGACACCTGTCATATCTGCTTGCATTTAAAAAAACTCATCAAAAGTGGTGAATATTTGTGTGGCCATTTCACACTGAAGATGGATGAACACAAACAACGTTTTCAGCATGTTAGGCTTTGTCATTTCCAGAAAGCTACAAGTGCAACTGTAAGGCAAAAAAAAAAAAAAAGATTTGTGGCGTGTATGGAGAAGGTGATATGAATGACAGAACGTGTCAGAAGTGGATTGCAAAGTGTCATGCTGGAGATTTCTCACGCCCAGTTGCCCCATGGGCAGGCAGGCCAGTTGCAGCAGAGAGCCATGAAGGGCAGG
This sequence comes from Sturnira hondurensis, assembly GCF_014824575.4. Lineage (NCBI taxonomy): Eukaryota > Metazoa > Chordata > Mammalia > Chiroptera > Phyllostomidae > Sturnira > Sturnira hondurensis. Next base: position 459,020 of record NW_028077960.1, read on the forward strand.
CGTTCACTGAGGACAGATCACATTATGACACGAGGGAGACAGGGGACATATTCAAAGTATCCTAATCAGGCTTCGAAAACCATTTGCACCAGCTTGGTTATGTTCATAGCTTTGCCATTTGGGTTCCGCAGAAGTTAAGTGGGGTGGTAGGGGACTCCTCTTGACCGCATTTCCACAAGCAGTTCTCTACGGACACGTAACGAAAGTGTTCTGCTTCCAAGACAAACTGTGAGAGGATGAACGGGTGATATCTGAGAATAAGGTGGAACGGGGAGGTTGAGAGAAACAAAGGAACCACCACCAGCAGCCCCTCCAAAGAGTGGCCTTCATCCAAGGAGGTGGTGTGTACGTGGTGGACTCCTGAGGGAGTCCTGCAGTGGGAGCTCCTTGTGGAAATCCAGTGGGTTACTCCCAGCAAGTGCTTCTCCCACCAGGGCAACTGAAGGCCGCCTGTGGGAAAGCATTTAGACTTTGTCAGCAGAAGACACAGAAGCTTCAAGACAAGGCAGGAGCACACAGGTCTCTTTAGTGACCAGGGGAAAACAGTTCCAACCTGACTGGACAGTCTTGATTCACCCGCGGTACTCTCCAGAGCTTGCACCTGTGCAGGGCCGTTTAGTTCAGTTTTTCCGAATTTCTCTTAGTGGAGAGAAATTTCCATTCCCTGGAAGACTGCAAAAGGCACTTGGAAGAGTTCTCTGCTCTGAAAGATAACAATGTTGTGGGACCATGGGATGGTGAAACTACCTGAAAGGTGGCAGAGGGCAGTGGAATAAATCGGTGACAACGTTGTGCCGTCACGTTGTTGAAGGAAAATGAAAAGTGTGCCTGTCATTGCATTTCCTGGTGAAAAGGGAAGGAACCTTTCAGCCAAGCCATTAGCGGGATATGCGTTGCATCTGTCAGTCTCTGCTGCCATCTCGTGGTCATTTTTGGAATGCCACTTTAGTGCAGTTCAGCGGGAAAAGTGGTTGATTCCGGTGGAATATCGATGGTTTTTTACGGCAATGTTATTTACAAATGCATTTCAAAACGTCTAAATGTGAGGACTGTCTGGTTACCATGTGATTGGTTTGCAGGTTAAGGGCAAGGGGAGCAATGAACGTGTTTTATATGACCTTTCTAGGAACTGGCTTTGTAGCATAATGGAGTCAGGCTTTGACAAGTTGCAGGTGTCCTTGAAAATCATTTGTTGTTGCTTTGTCTGCTGCAGCTTCCTTGAAGAAGAATAAAAGTAAAAATTACTCAAAATCCTCCACCTAGAAGTATAAAAAGGAAAAGAATACCAAAGCGCTGTCCTCACATGTCCGTGTCCTTCCGAACAGGTCTACGTGCACTTATTTTCTGGGTTTTATCGATAGTTTATCCTTTCAGCTTCGTAAGTAATATGGATGCAACCCTTGTACATTTGGTGCTTCTGTTCCTAAGTTGTGCACTTAAGGGTGAAGATTTTTTCTGAAGTTTTTGTTTGTAGTGTTTTAGCATCATTCAGGTCAAGTTATTTTGTTATTCAAATGATGGTTCATTTTGGAGACTCCTTTGGAGTCTGTTTCAGGAGTCCCAGACGACAGAACTTTCTAGTTGCCCATTCTTATTGAATGCTAGCTTGAGGTCTGTGAGAGCCAAAACATATCATATAGGATTTCAGTGATGAGATACTGGCTGAACTTTGCTTTAAATCAGGTTGGCTACAAAGTTTGTTTGGTCCCCCATCTGCTCCGCCTCCTCAATCCTGCCTGTCACATGGTCCAGTTGCTCATACTTGTGTTTAACATTATTGAAAACCATTTGTTAGACTGTATCGGGACAGCTCTTCTATCAGTGTGCATTAAAATAAAACTCATCACATCTTTTGAATGCTCATGTGGCCATTTTCATACTGAAGATGGATAAACATTTTCGGCACGTTAGGCTTTGACATGTCAAGAAAGGTAAAAGCACAACTTTAAGGCAAAAAGGGGCTTGTTGCATGTACAGAGGAGGCGCTGTGAGTGATGGAACGTGTCAGAAGTGCTTTGCAAAGTTTCATGCTGGAGAATTTGCAGGAAGACGCCCTGCTGGTCTGGCAGACCCGTTGCAGTTGACAGCCATCAACTGCAGCCGAAGACTAAATGTCAACTGAGGACAGACCACGATATGCCACGCAGGAGACAGGCGACACACTCAAAGAATGGAAATCTAGCATCGAGAATCATTTGCACCAGCAGTTACATTAATCGCTTTGACGTGGGGGTTCCACAGAAGTTAACCAGGGAGCAGGGAGAGGGCGGGGATCCCTTCCTGACCGCATTTCCACATCAGGTTTTCTATTGGTATGCAAAGAAAACATTGCATTTCCAAGACAAATTGTGGAAAGAAGGGATGAATTGTTGATATTTGACACTAATGTGGGTGGGGAGAGATCGTGGGCACATGAAGGGAACCACCAGCAGCTACTCCAAAGTGTGGTCTGCACCCAAAGAAGGTGATGCTGTGGACATGATGGGATCACTAGGGAGTCCTGTACTAGGAGCTCCTTGCTGGAAGCCAGGTAGTTACTTCCAAAGTACCGCTCCCCATTGGACCAGTGGAACTCACTTCCCCAGGGAAAGAGTCCGGAATTTGTCAGCTGATGACACGTAGTCTTCCATAAGGAGAAGGTGAGAATGCACATTTTTCTCTGGTGAACAGGGGAAAGCAGTTCCAGCCTGGCCGGGCAGTCTTGATTCATCTGCAGTACTCATCAGATCTTGTACCTTTCATATACCCCTTTAGTTCAGTTTTTGTGAATTTCTCTTATTGGAGAGAATTTTCCATTCCCTGGAAGACTGCAGAAGGCACCTGGAAGAGTTCCCTGTGCCAAAGATAAGAATATTGTAGGAGGATGGAACGGTGAAGTGGCCTGTGAAGTGGCAGAGGGCAGTGGAGCAAAAGCGGTGATGACTTTGGGGGAAAATGACAAGTGTGCCTGTCATTGCATCTCATGGGAAAAAGCCAAGGAAATTTTCAGCCCAGCCATTAGTGGGATATGCATCCCATGTGGTGGTCTCTGCTGCCATCTCGTGGCTCTCTTTGGGAATGACACCTTAGTGCAGGTCAGCAGGAAAAGTAGTTGATTCCAGTGGAATAGCAATGACTTTTCAAAGGAGTGGAAAGTGCAAGTGCATTTGAAAACGTGTAAATGTTAAAGCTATCCAGTTACCTTCTGACTGGTTTTCAGATTAAGGGCAAAGGGGGCATTGAATGTGTTTTATGTGATGTTTCTTAGAACTGCCCTCTGGTGTAATAGAGTCAGGTTTGACAAGTTGCAGGTGTGCTCGAAATCGCCTCTTGAATCTGTTGCAGCTTCCTCATACAACACAGAGGAAAAATTTTTACATAATTCTTCACTAAGAGGTACAAAAAAGGAAAAGTAAAATATCAGTGCTATTGGTGTATGTGCGCTTTTTTCCTCCACTTTGCCTGGATTTCATTTACCACTTTTGGTTCCTTGCAGGGATGCAAGCCTTGTACATTTCCAGCTTCTGCTTCTAACCTGTGCATTGAAGGGTGAAGATTTCTTTCTCAAGAGCTGGTAACTAACCCCGGCTGGTGTAGCTCAGTGGATTGAGCACGGGCCTGCGAGCCAAAGGGCCACGGTTCAATTCCCAGTCAGGGCACATGCCTAGGTTGCAGGTCAGTTCCCAGTGTGGGGCCTGCAAGAGGCAGCCACACAGTGATGTTTCTCTCCTTCTCTCCTTCCCTTACCCTCTAAAAATAAATAAAAAGTCTTTTAAAGAAAGAGTTGGTAACTAGTATCTTTAGCATCATTCGGGTCAAATTATCATGTAACTTAACTGGTGGTTCATTTTGGAGTTTCTGTAGCAGTCTATTTCAGAAGCCCCAAATAACAGAACTTTCTACTCATCCATTCTCTGTGAATGATAGCAGAATTGTTGTGAGAGCAGAAAGCATATTGTGTAGGATTCTGAGGCACCAATGCTGGTGGAAACTTGCATTAAATAGGGCTGGCCAAAAAGTTTGTTCCACCAAAATGCCGTTTGGCCAGGAAGTGCGTTTGGCCACAACATCATTCAGCCAAAGTTTGGCCCCCAAACCTCCTTCCACTGCTGTCCCCTTACCCCATCACCTGGCTCCAGTTGTACATACTTGCCTTTAACGTCTTTTGAAACCATTTATTTGGACTGTATGGTGACAGCTGTCATATCAGCATGTGTTATAAACATCTCGTCACAACTGGTGAATGTGTGTGTGTCCCTTTTCACACTGAAGATGCATGAACATAAGCAACATTTTGGGCCTCTTAGGCTTTGTCATTTCCAGAAAAGTACGAGCGCAACTGTAAGGCAAGATCTGTGGCGTATGCGGAGAAGATGCTGTGACTGACGGAATGCATCAGACGTAGATTGCAAAGTTTCATGCTGGAGATTTCTCCCGTGCAGTTGCCGCATGGGTAGGCAGACCAGTTGCAGTGGAGAGTCACTCAGGGCAGACGTTCACTGAGGACAGATCATGTTATGGAATATGGGAGACAGGTGACATACTCAAAGCAGCTTAATCAGGCTTTGACAATCTTCTGCATCAGCCTGGTTACATTCATTACTTTGATGTCTGGGCTCCAGAGCAGTGAAATGGGGTGCTGGGGGACCCTTCCTGACTGGATTTCCACAAGCAGCTATCCACTGAAACGTGAGGAAAATGTTCTATTTCTATGAAGATTGTAGGGCGGAGGGGATGAATGGTTGATATTTGAGAATAATGTGAAATGTGAGAGATTGTGGGCAAATGAAGGCACCACCACCAGCAGCCCCTCCGTGGCGGTCTTCATCCGTAGGAGATGATGGCGCCCTTGTGGTGGATCCGGGAGGGAGTCCTGTGGTGGGAGCTCCTCACAACAAGTACTGCTTTGGTTCAGACCAACTGAAAGCACCACTGGAGGAAAAGAATCCGGAATTTGCCCACAGAAAACACAAAAGCCTCAGCATGAGGTAAGAGTGCATGTTTCTCTTTGGTGACAAGGGGATAAATGGTTCCAGCCTGGCTCGCAGGCGTGATTCATCTGCAGTACTCATCAGACCTTGCACCTGCTTATGGCTATTTAGTTGTTTTTTTCCGATTTTTTCGTAGTGGAAAGAAATTTCCATTCCCTGGAAGACTGCAGAAGGCACCTGGAAGAGCTCTGCTCTAAAAGATAACAATAGTTTGGGAAGGTGGAATGGTGAACCTGCCTGAAATATGCTAGAGGGCAGTGGAACAAAATGGTGATGACGTTGTGCAGTCACGTTGCTGGGGGGAAAAGGAAAATATGCCTGTCATTGCAACTCATGGTGAAAAGGGAAGGAACCTTCCAGCCCAGCCATTAGTGCAATATGCGTTGTATCTATCGGTCTCTGCTGTCATCTAGTGGCTGTTTTGGGGAATGACACCTTAAAGCAAGTCAGCAAGAAAAAACGATTGATTCCAGTGGAATATCAATGACTTTGGATGGCAGTGGTATTTACAAGTACATTTGAAAATGTCTAAATGTCAGCAATGTCCAGTTACCTTGTGATTGGCTTGTAGGTTGGGGCAAAGGGAGAGATGAACGTGTTTTCTTGGAACTGGCCTTGTAGAGTAATAGAGTCAGGTTTTTACAAGTTCTAAGTATGTATGAAAATTGTGAATTGCTTTGTCTGTTGTAGCTTCCTTAAACAAGGGGAAAACAAAATTTATTCAAAATTCTCTACCCAGAAGTAAAGTAAAATAAAATACAAACATTATCATTTATTAGCCCGAAACTGCCTTTTCGGACATGTCTCGAGGTATGTTCCCTCCAGTGTGTCTTGACCTCATTAACTCTTTTTGGTTCCTAAAAAGGGTGCAACTCTTGTACAATATGAGATTTTGTGACTAACCTGTGTGTTTAAAGGTGCAGATTTTGTTCTCAAGTTTCTGTATGTGGTGTCTTTAGCATCATCCAGTTTTATAACTCAAATGGTGGTTTATTTTGGAAGTTCTTTTTTAAATATATTTTATTGATTATGCCATTACAGTTGTCCCATTTCCCCCCGTTCATTCCCCTCCACCCTGAACACCCCTCCCCCACCATTTCCCTCCTTTAGTTTATGTCCATGTGTCACAAGTTCTTTAGATTCTACATTTCCCATACTATGCTTGCCCTCCCCCGTCTATTTTCTACCTACCGTCTATGCTACTTATTCTCTGTACCTTCTCTCTCCTTCTCCTCCTCCCACCCCCTGTTGCTAACCCTCCATGTAATCTCCATTTCTATGGTTCCACTCCTGATATAGCTGTCCTCTTGGTTTGCTTTTTTTTTTTAGGTGTGGTTGTTAATAACTATGAGTTTGCTGTCCTTTCACTGTTTGTATTTTTCATCTTCTTTTTCTTATATAAGTCCCTTTAGCATTTCATATAATAAGGGCTTGTTGATGATGAACTCCTAGAATTTGACCTTATCTGAAAAGCACCTTATTTGCCCCTCCATTCTAAATGAAAGCTTTGATGGATAGAGCAATCTTGAATGTAGGTCTTTGGATTTCATGACTTGGAAGACTTCTTTCCAGCCCCTTCTTGCCTGGAAGATCTCTTTTGAGAAATCAGCTGACAGTCTGATGGGAACTCCTTTGTAGGTGACTGTCCCCTTATCTCTTGCTGCTTCTAGGATTCTCTCCTTCATTTTCATCTTGGCTAATGTAATTATGATGTGCCTTGGTGTGCTCTTTCTTGGGTCCAACTTCTTTGGGACTCTCCAAGCTTCCTGGATTTCCTGGAAGTCTATTTCCTTTGCCAGACTGGGGAAGTTCTCCTTTATTATTTGTTCAAATAAGTTTTCCACTTGTGGCTGTTCCTCTTCCCCTTCTGGTACCCCTATAATTCGGATGTTGGAATGTTTAAAGATGTCCTGGAGATTCCTAAGCCTCTCCTCATTTTTCTGAATTCTTGTTTCTTCATTCTTTTCTGTTTGGTCTTTTTTTCTTCCTTCTGGTCCACTCCCTTGATTTGACTCCCAGTTTCCTTTCCATCACTATTGGTTTCCTGTGCATGTCCCTTCATTTCAATTAGTTTAGCCTTCATTTGTTCCTCTAATTTGTGACTAAAATCAACCAGTTCTGTGAGCATCCTGATCACCAGTATTTTGTACTGTGCATCTGATAGGTTGGCTATCTCTTGGTTGCTTAGAATTATAGGCTCTGGGGCTTTGAGCTGTTCTTGAGCCATAATTTTTTGTTTGTTTGCACCTGTTACATATGAGGGGCGGAGCCTTAGGTGTTCACCAGGGTGGGGCGACCCAGTGGCTGGGTTGTGACACTGTATGTGGGGGCAGGGTCAGAGAGCGGCAATGGCATTTGTTCTTCTCTCTCTCGGATTTCAGTCTCCACTGCTGCTTCCCTCAAGCAAACCTGGCCCCCCTGGTGCCGGCTCCCAGGTGTGTGGGCCTGTGCACCCTCCAGGACCCTGTGGGTCTCTTCAACAAACTCTCTGTGCGCCTGGGAGCTCTTCCTGGCACCTAGATCCCAAAAGTTTTCCAATTGGTGCTTTTAGGCTTTAATTCCCGTCACTGGGGCCCTAGCCTGAGCAGTCTGTCTCACTGCTTGTTTTTTGCCTGGTTTATCTGTACGTGAATATGTGATCTTGGTCAGCCAGCTGCCTTGCAGCTGCCTTGCCCCTCACTGGGTCCGCCCGTTGCCACCCCACGCCTGGGATCTGCCAACTGCTGCCTGTGCACCTGGGTCAGTCAGGCCACTTTTTCCTGCCCGACCCCTCTCCGCCAGCCTCTGACTCCGCCCCTCTTACTAGTCTGGCTAAATGGTTCGTTGATGTTGGACTTCCATACAGTTCAATTTTCTGTGTTTTGGTTGCATTTTTGTTCCTAAAACTTTGTTGTCTTTAAACTTGGTTGTTCGAAGAGGCACAGTGTTTTCACCTACACCTCCATCTTGGCCGGAAGTCCCTATTTTGGAAGTTCTGTTGGAGCCTAGTGCAGAAGTACCAAGCAGGAGAACTTTCAAGTCACCCATTTTCAGTGAATTCTAGCTTAAGTGCTGTGAAAGCAAAAAACATACTGTAAAATATTTCAATGGAGTGATTCTGGTTAAAGCTTTATTCATACTGGGTTGGCCCAAAAATCAGTTTGGCCCCTGACCACCCTCACTGTCCTGCCCCATCCTATGACTCTGGTTTGTGAACTTGTCTAACTTCATTAGAAAGCATTGAGTTAGACTGTATCCTGACAAATGTCATAGCAATGTGCATTGAAAAAAAAACTCGTTGAAACCACTGTGATTTTGTGGCCATTTTTATACTGAGGATACATGAACATAAGGAGCACTTTGGGCACATTACACTTTGTCATTTCAGGAAAGGTGAAAACACAACTGGAATGCAAAAATAAAGATTGGTAGTGTGGATGGAGAAGGCTCTGTTGGTGACAAAATGTGTCAGATGTGGTTTGCGAAGTTTCATGCCCAAGATTTCTCACACAAATGTGCTCCATGGGTCTGGCAGACAATTTACGATTTAGAGCCATCGAGTGCAGATGTTAACTGATGACAGACCACACTATGCCATGTGGGAGACAGGTGACATACTCAAAGTATACAAATCAAGCATCAAAAATCATTTGCACCAGCACGATTATGTGAATCACATTAATGTTTGGGTTCCGCAGAAGTTAAGCGTGGTGGAGGGTGGGAACTTTCTTTACCTCATTCCACATGCAGTTCTCTAAGGAAACATAAGGAAACCATTCTGCTTGCAAGCAAATTGTGAGGGGGGTATGAATTGTTGAAATTTGAGAATAATGTGTCATGGGAGAGATTGGTGGCAAATGAAAGAACCAGTACCAGCAGCCCCTCCACAGGGCGGTCTTCATCCAAAGGAGGTGATGTTGCCTGTGTGGTGATACCAGAGGGAGTCCTGTAGGAGGAACTCCTTGGGGAAATTCGCAACACTTGCCGCCCCATCAGACCAACTGCAAGCACTGTCTGAGGGAAAGAGTCCAAGCAGAAGTTGTGAAAGCTTCAGGATGAGGTGGGAGCTCACGTTTCTCTTTGGTGACCAGGGAACAGGGGTTTCAGCCTGGCTGCGCAGTCGTGATTCCTCCGCAGTACTCACCAGACATTGCACCTTCGCATGGCCGTGTAGTTCGGCATTCCAAATATCTTTTAGTGGAGAGGAATTCCCATTCCCTGGAAGACTGCAGAAGGCACCTGGAAGAGCTCTCTGCTCCTAAAGGTAACAGTGCTGTGGGACAATGGGATGGGCAGTTGCCTGAAAGGTGGCAGGGGGCAGTGGAACTGAATGGCTATGACGTTGTGCAGTCACATTTTGGGGCGGGGGAGGATGAAAAGTGTGCCAGTCATTGCATCTTACAGTAAAAAGTGAAGGAATCTTTCAACCAAGGCATTAGTGGGACATGCGTTGCCTCTATCAGTCTCTTCTGTCATCTCGTGGCCATTTTGGGGAATGACACTTTAGTGCAGGTCAGCAGGAAAAGTGGTTGGTTCCAGGGGGAATATCATTGACTTTTCACAGCAGTGTAATTTAGAAGCGCAGTTGAAGACGTTCAAATGTCAGGACTGTGCAGTCACTTTTTGACTGGTCTCCAGATATTGGCCAAGGGAGCAATAAGCATGTTTTATGTGACGCTTCTTGGAACTGGCTTTTTAGTGTAATAGAGGCAGGTTTTTACAAGTGTCAAGTGTGCTTGAAAATTATAATTTGCTTTTTCCATTACAGCTTCCTTAAATAACATGGAGGTCACATGTATTTGAAATTTTCCACCAAAAGATTTAAAAAAAGGTAAAGTAAAATACAAGTGCCATCACTGTGTGTACATGCCCCTGAGGACATGTCTATGGGCTCGTTTCCTCCACTTTGACTGGATTTTGTTTACTATTTTAGGGTCCTTGTAGGGGTGCAAAACTTGTGCATTTCCAGCTTATGTTTCTAACCTGTGCATTCAAGGGTGAAGATTTCTTTCTCAAGGTTTGGTCCATAGGATCTTTATCATCAATCATGTTGTTGTTTTTTATTTATTTAAATCTTTTTAGTTACTTTTATTTATTTTTTAAAGTTTTTATTGATTATACTATTACAGTTTTCCTAATTTTTCCCCTTTTATCCCCCCTCTGCCCTGCACCCCCAAACCTCCAGCATTCCTCCTCCCTTTAGTTCATGTCCATGGGTTGTAAATATAAGTTCTTTGAGTTCTCTGTTTCCTATACCATTTTTTATCTCTCCCCATCTATTCTATGCCTAATAACTGCTTCTTCTTCCCTGTACCTTCCCCCGCTTCCTCTCTCCCCACTCCCCACTGAAATCCCTCCATGTGATGTTCATTTCTCTGATTTTGTTCCTGTTCTACTTGTTTGCTTAGTTTTTGTTTTCAGAAGTTAGGGTTAGGGCCTCATTGTTTTTCTTTTCTTTTTGGTTCATTTGTCAATAGTTGTGAGTTTGCTGTCATTTTACTGTTCATAGTGTTTATCTTCTTCAATTTCTTAGATAAGTCCCTTTAACATTTCCTATAAGGGCTTGGTGATGACGGACTCCTTTAAATTGACCTTATCTGGGAAGCACTTTATCTGTTCTTCCATTCTAAATGAAAGCTTTGCTGGATAGAGTCATCTTGGATGTAGGTCCTTGCCTTTTGTGACCTGGAATACTTCTTTCTAGCCCTTTCTTGCCTGTGAGGTCTCTTTTGAGAAATCAGCTGATAGTTTTATGGGCACTCCTTTGTAGGTAACTCTCTCCTTTTCTCTTGCTGCTTTCAAGATTTTCTCTTTATCTTTAATCTTGTGTAACTTGATGATGTGCCTTGGTGTATTCCTTTTTGGGTCCACCTTCTTTGGGACTCTCTGGGCTTCCTGGACTTCCTGGAAGTCTATTTCCTTTGCCAGGTTAGGGAAATTTTCCTTCATTATTTATTGAAATAAGTTTTTGATTTCTTGCTCTAGTTCTTCTCCTTCTGGTGCCCCTATAATTCAGATATTGGAACATTTAAAGTTGTCCCAGAGGTTCCTAAGCTTCCCTTCATTTTTTTGAATTCTTATTTCTTCATTCTGTTTCAGTTGGATGTTTATATCTTCTTTTTGTTCCAAACAGCTGATTCAAGTCCTGGTTTCCTTCCCGTCACTTTGGTTCCCTGAATATTTTGCTTTATTTCACTTTCAGTAGTCTTCATTTGTTCTTTCATTTTGCGACCAAGCTCGATCAGTTCTGTGAGCTTTTTGATTACTAGGGCTTTGAACTCTCCATCAGATAGGTTGGCTGTCTTCTCATTGCTTAGCTCTCTTTCTGGAGTTTGCTGTTCTTTCATTTGGGCCATAGTTCTTTGTCTCGGTGTACCGGTCTGCTTGGTCTGGTTGACTGTTTCTTTAATTCCTTGGTTGTCAGAGTTCCATACTGAACTGCTGCTCAGTAACCTGGAACAGACAGTTCTTCCTGGTCAGCTAAGGCCCTGAGCAGAGACCCGAGAACTTGGCTTGTCTGGCTGCTGCCTGGACAAGCACCAACCACAGGGAAGCTCACGCATCATGGCAGCTGGACCATCACAGCTGGACCATCAAGGATGCCTGTTGCCCATCCTTGACACCACTGTGATGGGAATTTGTGGTTGGAGTCAGAGCCCCTTGCCTGATTCCAGATCAACCGTATCCAGACTTTGTCGTGGACTCTGCCTGCTGCCCTTGTCTCCCATTTGAGTTATTGCCCAGGCCAGAGACGGCTATCCTTGCCCTGGGACAGAGGGTTGGTTGGTGTGTCCCAGCAAGGCCCCGAAGGTTCCAACGAGCCACCTGGCTGAGGACCATGGGCCTGGGTGACACTAAGGCCCAACACAGTGACGCTCGAGCCCCCAAGTGAACACAGTTCATGGGACATGCACTGGCTTCTGCTGGACACAGTCAGGCTGGTGATGGGAGGGTGCTGTTGCTGTCAGTGAGTGTGAATCAATTTGTCACTGCAGAGCTTAACTCATCACCTTGGAGGTCGTCACCTTGAATGCTTGGGCTGTACATGGGCACATTCTGCAGACAGACACTCGGTGCTCCGCCCTGGGGATCAGAAGCAGGTTTGGCTCATCCACCTACTGCTACCCAGAGAGCAGATGAGGAACCCCCGAGGCACCCACCTAGAAGGACTATCCTCTCCATTAAATGACCAGCTTCTGGGTCGGGTCCTGTGAGGTGTTCAAGGCCAGGCTGACAGGCAGCTCAGCTTCTGCCTAGGCCCCCCGCTCCACAAAGAGGCAAAGTTTGGTGATTTGAGACCATCCCCTCCCAGAGGAGACTTTACCTGGATTGGGATCTGATCCATATATTCCCAGTCCCAACACCAGATAATGGGTTTTGGGACCCCTTTAGTTACGTGTTCCACACTTATGGTGGCGGGCGATGCTTGGAGTGTTTTCTATTTTCAGCAGAAATTGTGCTCTAATTTTGTGAGAGGCCATTTCATCCTGCTACATACAGGGCAGTCTTGTGAGCACATTTCTGTTGTACTCTGGTGATTCCTTAGGGCTTACTCTGCTCGGTGCTTGAAGTCAGCCTGTGGGCACCAGCGGGACCCAATCTGCAGCAGGTGCCCCTTCTGACTGGTTGGTGCATGTTCTATCTAAGTAAGACTCTGTTCTGACTGGCTGGTGTCTGCTCTGATTAGCCGGTGTCTGTGCCCACCGGCTGGGACAAATATGCATGGACCACACCACCCAGTGGCCCCTCCTGCCCCGCCCCCCCATTGGTCCGGCCCTGAAGTGAGCACAGTGATGATGCCCGTGTGCTGGTTGATGGTGAGTGTGCTGTGCTGAGGCACTGTGATGTAGCCGTGGCTGCGTCATAGATGTTCACGCTGGCAGCTGTGTCCATTGCTGTGACTTGAATCCTGGCTGTGCCTGCAGGGAAAGTTGGAGGGGAGTTCATATCCCAGCAGCTATCAACCAGCACGGCAACAAAATTAGCACAGAAGTCTGAAGTGCAACATCCTTCCTTTTAGTCCACTCACTGTGCAGATGACAGTACTGCTTGTCAAGTGATACAAGCAGTACAGTCCCCCACACTACTGTAGCCATTTCAGTGTTATTTGTTCACTCATTTGGAAAGATTTAGGGCTTTTTCTGACATGGCTATAGCTGTGGGAACACTGTGACCCATTATCATGAAACTATCAGTGACCTGCGGGAAGGGCATGTGGCGGTCCCAGGTCTCATCCCTCCACCTGTCCTCATGCTCCCAGGCCCTCGGCCCTCTTTCCCTGACAATGTCCGGGGAGTCGTGTCTGGACACTGGCCTCACAAGTCAGAGGGGAGAGCTGGGTGGGGGGAGTGAGTCCTGGTCTCTTAAACCAAGACTTTGGACCTGAGGTGGCTAGTCCCCTCATGTGGTCATCAGGGGATGGTTGGTGCTGGCTGCTGAGCAGAGGTTTGCTGTGGGACAAAGCTGCCATGATGGCAGAAAAGGGAGGAAAAGGGGGAGAAAACAGCGGTGGCTGCCACTGACAGGTGAGGGGGACCAGAGATCAGCCCATTAGAATGTCCCTTCATGTGGAATTTCCAGCTGCATTTATTTTTCAGCTGCTGCTGTCTACTCTGACCTCAGAAGCCAGTCTGCCATGTAACCTTCGTGTCCAGTGAGGCCCAGAGCTTGTCCACAAGCACAGCTCTTCTCCATGACGAATACAGCTCAGATCTGTGCCCAGCCTTGCACACCTCCACCCTCTTAACCTCCATGTGCAGCCCCTGGACTGTGAAAGGGGCCTAAAAATGTGTCATGAATAACTTCACAAGTGGCTGTCTGGAGTATTTAGGAAGTGAGGCCGTCACCCCTGGTTCTAGAACCCCCTACTGTGTGAAGCCACACAGTAGACACAACAGTGTAAATCACTTCTCCCTGTCCAGGGATGTCATCACCTGCAGCCACTAACTTTCCCTTCTTGTAACAAACACCAGAGAAGGTTGTCAGTCTTGGCCAGATGCTCAGTGGTTGGAGCATCATCCCGTAACTGAAAGGTTGAGGGTTCCATTCCCGTCAGGGCACATACCTAGGTAGAGGGTTTGATCCGTGGTTGGGACATGTATAGGAGACAACAAATCATCACACCAATGTTTCTCTCTCTCCTTTATCCTCTCTCTAAAAGCAACGACACAAATGTCCTTGGGTGAGGATAAAGAAAAAGAAAAGAGGTGGGTCAGCGCCCGGGCCAATGACGCTGTAGGAAACCTGGACTTTCTCTTCCTTGTTCAATTTGATCTGAAGATGACACAGGAACAGAACCTGCAAAGAACAATCCCCATCAGGTCTAAATGCCCTCAGCTGGGCTCTTTGAATGAGACCAGAGTTTTCCCTCTGCCATTTTTGACCTACATTTCTAGGAATGGGCCTCAGTCATTCTCTGGAAAGTTGATGGGAGGGATAGCCAAGTCTCTCCTTTGCCTCTTGAGACCAAGGGGGGCATTGGGGGACATCAGTAGTCCATCTTGTGCCCAGAGAGAGCTTCCTAAAAGGACAACAGGAGAGAGACCACAGCACAAGTGTCCAGTAAGCTCAGTGGCTGTCGGGCCATGCTGACCTGTGGGAAGGGCTTAGGTTTGCTGCCTCCTGACCTTCCATTATTAACCACAGCATCTGAGGCATCTTGGGGGCTCTCATTAGAAGGCATCACCTGGGCAAAAAAGCTGCAAAACCAAAAAGAAGTAGGTGAGGGCACGGAGGACAATGCCCATGGTCCCACCTGAGAGCCACCACTCAACGTCGTGTTTCTCCTCTGCTCCCCAGAAAGCAGTATCCCCACCCCCACCACGGCCTCAAGGATTTTGAAACACCTTCCTCAGGAGAAGGCTGAGAGGAGGATGCTGACATCCTGTGAGGCCTGAAGGTGGAGTGTGCTTTCCCCTTAAGTGCAGGAGCTCTCCTGGGCCCTGAATGCACTGCACACACTGCATATTCACGTCTGTACTGAACAAGGTTGACATGTGCTATGTAGACTCTCCCTGGAAACACCATTCTTGTCCAACAAGGGGGGTTGGTGAAACCTTATCCCATCCTGGGGTGTGGGACCCAGTGTAACTGGAAACTGGAGGACAGTGTTCAAGGCATTTGGGAGGGAAAGAGGCTGCTAAGGAAGTCAGACAGGGCTCAGTACCGTTTGTAAAGGACAGGTGTCCGGGTGTGCCCACCTGTGCTATGGACAGAAAGTTCTAACTCGCTGTGTTAATTGGTGTGCCCTCTGGATTATGGAATAATGGGTGCTTTTGTTTTCTGTATTTCCTAAACTCACTTTTTTAAAACAATAACTGTATATCATCAGAAAAAATTATGTTCCCTTCAAGTATGAGTCTACAAAAGAAGATCTTCAAGTGAAAATTTCACAATGTTACAGCAGTTTTCTCTAGGTGATGAGATTAACAATTTCTTACTGTTACAGATTAACAATCTCTAACAATCTGTCTCAAAGTTATTTTTAAAAAAGCTTTCTTTAGTAACTTTTAAGAAGTCTGATATTTGAAATCAGCATCTACGGGTAACACACCTCCCCAAGGGCGGCTCTCAGAGGCTGGGTCAGGAACTTTCCAGGGCAGTTAGGACCGGGGCCAGACCAGGGGCCAGACCAGCAACAGACAGGGAAGGGTCTGGGCGTGAAGGCAAATCTGCCAAATTTCAGAAAGGCTTACCTGACCCTGGCTTGGAAGGCAGTGAGCTGGTCTGTGTTCGTGGCTGACCATTCTGGTGAGTAACCCCCTCGACAGCCCAGCTGCGTTCCCCAAGCCAGCCCACAGCTCCCTTACCCGGGTGGCAGACAGTCAGAACATAAACCAGGTGGGGCTGGCCAGAGCTGTGGTGGCCACTGTAGTCAAATGTGTGATGGAGGCAAGTGGCCATGCTGTCCTGTCACCTCAGCCACTGATGTCCTTTTTGCCCAAGGACTATTGATGGACCTGCCCCATCCAGATCAATCAGTGTCATCTGTGGGAGTCAGGAAGCCAGCAGGTGCAGCTAGTATGGCCCTGGAGGCATACCAGGTGTCATGGGGACAGGAGAGTGACTTCAGCTGCCTGTTAATGGCAAGAGACTCAAAATGTCAGGCTGCACTCACTTCTTGGAGCCTCCTCTTCCACACAAGGATGGTGCTGCCAGTCACTGATGGGTGGGTGGGTGGGAGGGGTGTGTGAACACCCAGCTCCCTGCACAAGATGGTCTGAGACCGTGTGAACTATGTGAGCAAGGCTGAAACAAAAGGGCCAGGTTATGACTTAGCTTTGAGAGCTGCACACCATTTTCACAACACAGATCAGCTCGGTTGCGTGAAGGAGGGACTGTACAAGGGCAGGGGTGACAGCATGTGGATTGGGGGGACACCTTGGAGGCTGGCTGCTGCACTAGGAATGTGGTTTGCTGCTGAAACGAAGGGAGCCAGAGCAGACCTGTCTACTCATCTTGAATTGCTTAGCCTTCTGGGAGAGCTCCAGGGTTTGTCCTGGTGGGGAGGTTGTGCTAACTATCACCGGGAAGTCTGTGGGTTCCCCTCCCCACTGTATCTCAATCCCAGCACCTTTGCCAGCATTACACCAGGACTCTGTCCGGAGAGGGACAGAGCATGGGCCACAGCATGGCCCATGCTGAAAGCCACAGAATATTGAGTTTATGTTGTTCTCTCTGGGCTATGGTGGTGGGGGAAGAAACAGGGAAGGGAAACAAAACCCAGGAAAGACACATTCCTTTTAAAAAAGCATGAAAGACAGTAATAGTGGATATTTACCATTGAAATCCACAGTTTATGTAGACACTCTTCACAAACCTGGCACACTGGGAGGACAGAAAGGTCACTGTTCCAGGTCACAGGGCTTAGGTGTCCCACTTTTGTGAACCCACCCCAGCAGGAACAGGGTGGGTCATGCTTAGGTCTCCCTCATGCAGGAGAGGGTGTATGATGGTGTCCTCACCAATTGTTCGCCATCTCTCCATTGAACTCAGCTCTGGTTCTAAGAAAAGTGTGACCTCTGGTAACTGTTAGGACTCTTGCTTACAGATATATTTACCCTGTTCTCACTGAGTCTTGCTGGACTCCCAACCATTGGGTACTCTTGGGCCATTGTAGACATTATCTGCAAATGGGTGGCCGGCAATGCTCAACATTGGGCATGCCCATTATGCCATCAGACTTCACAAACAAAAGCTTAAAGATACAAGTAATAATTTCGAGATGCTGTCAGTGGTGTATGAGGCCCTGTGGGGCCCAAAGTGCATTACAGAAGCTGCCGTGTTGTGGGCTTCATGAACGGCATATGCAGATTGGGTGCACCTGTCACAGGAGAAACTCAGTTCTTCTTGCCAACACAGTAAAAAATTACAGGTCAGCAAGTGTATTAGCTGTATTAGGGTTTATTAGTGATATGCTCCTATGGAAGAGGACAGGTCTTGCTGAGGTAGGGGTGAAAGGCAACGTTCTTTGGGTGGCAAGAGCACCAGGTCCTTTGTCCTGAGGACTGACATAGTTGGTGGGATGGGGGCGAAGAAGTTACATATTGATTTGTGGGTGAAATGGTGCCAGCTTCCATGGGGGATGTGACCACCCAGACTTAGGTATGTGTGTGCAGCGTCGATTGGCCTGAATCCTTATCTTGCTTCAGACCCCACTTGGCCGTCTTGCAAAACAGATACATGACAGGAGAGAGTTAAAGTTGAGACAGTTACCCAAAGTTACCAATTGGCTCTTTCTGCAAGCACTAGGGACCCTCTCATAAAACAGATAGTGGACAGAGGAAAGGTATTAGCCAAATTTGTTTTATGGATCCTTTACTTGAGTGCTGTGAACCCCCTCCCATCTTCTAGGCCTTGGGATGAATAAACTTTGAAAGCCTTTCTTTGCCAGATAGTGGAAACAATACCTAGAATTTCAACCTGTCAGCATGGTGTTTGTGATTTTGGAACTTCTGGCAATAGAATTGCACAAGGCTCAGGACTGCTGAGTTAGTGCATGACACACATATTCCTCGCCCTCCCTGCCTTGGCTTTCCATCCGTCCTAACACCCCAGTGCAGGCAGATGCTGTTTCCAGTGTCAGTTCTCAGTAAGGGGTGGGTGAAGGTCTTTTTTCACAGGTCACTCTCAGTACCACCTGCCTATGGTGAGGAGGCTCTGAGGGTGCCCAGGCTCAGTGAGAGCGTGGTAATCAGGAGGGAGGCACATCCCCTACC
The DNA here is from genome assembly GCF_014824575.4 of Sturnira hondurensis. Taxonomy (NCBI): domain Eukaryota; kingdom Metazoa; phylum Chordata; class Mammalia; order Chiroptera; family Phyllostomidae; genus Sturnira; species Sturnira hondurensis. Next base: position 477,186 of record NW_028077960.1, read on the forward strand.
TCAGGCCCCCTTCTCAAGGCAGCTGAGTCTATATGGAGAAAGCAGTGGTGTCTGCTCAAATTCTGAATTTGGCTACAGACCCCTCTCTTGTCCTTATCTTCCTCTGTGCAGCACTAAAGACCAGGAAGACATGGGCACTGAAGGCTGTTCAGCAGGACTTGTGATCTCAGCAAGGCTCTTGCCAGAGTCTGTCTGTGCTAACTCAACTTTGAATGTCAAACCGAAAGTCTGGAGTTCCCATTTCCATTGTGCAGACTAAGAGGCAGGCAGAGAGAAATTGAGAATGTTGCCTGAGGTCACACAGCTGGAGAAAAGAGCTGAGACTCATACCCACTATGGACTGATGTGGAATCTGTATGCTGTACACCATGAAACGCTGACCCTGAAAAGGCAGCAAGGAGTGAGGAAGACAAGGTGCCCAGACTGAACCAGGCTAATGTCTGGACACAAGCATACATTCCAACCTTCTGTTCACCTCTGAAGCTCCAGAGGTTGTAGGAAATTAAGAGAAGAGCCAAGAGAAGCCAAGGAAGGAGGGGTAGGGAGCTGATTAGGAGAAAAGGCCCCCTTCCCAGGAGTCTGGGGAATTCCCTTCCCCCGAGAGTCTGTCTCAAATTCCTCCCTCTGGCCAGTAACCAAAGTAGACCGACTTGAGAATTACACATTTGTAGGAATTAGGGTGTATGTTCTTTGTGGCTCTTCAGGAACTCCCAGCTTTCAGTGATAGGGAAATTGAGGGATGTGTATGGAGACAAACATTTTAGAATAGGTCAAAAAACCATGAATGAGTTTGGTGCTGCCATCCCCATATCACTATGGAACTGTTTGTCTATCTCACTGTCATGAAAGTGGAGGGTTTTGTTAACCAGTTACTTCTCTACTTATTACTATCTTGGGGAGAGGAAGGGACTACAGACTTCCTATGGCTATTGACATGTGACTTAATGCTAATGATTCGCTTTTCCACCTGCAAACATAGGGCTTCTCCCTGGAGTGTGCCTTCTGATGTCTTATGAGATGTGACTGCTGTGTAAAGCCTTGTCCACACTCCCTGCAAATATAGGGCTTCTCCCCTGAGTGTGTTCTCTGATGTGTTATGAGAACGGACTTCCAGGTAAAGCCTTGCCCGCACTCCCTGCAAACATAGGGCTTCTCCCCAGAGTGTGTCCTTTGGTGTACAATGAGATATGACTTCCGTGTAAAGCCTCGCCCGCACTCCCTACAAACATAGGGCTTCTCCCCTGAGTGTATCCTCTGGTGTCTAATGAGATATGACTTCTCTGTAAAGCCTTTCCCGCACTCCCGGCAAACATAGGGCTTCTCCCCTGAGTGTATCCTCTGGTGTTTGATGAGATATGACTTCTGTGTAAAGCCTCGCCCACACTCCCTGCAAACATAGGGCTTCTCCCCAGAGTGTGTCCTCTGGTGTGTGATGAGAACTGACTTCCAGGTAAAGCCTCGCCCACACTCCTTGCAAACATAGGGCTTCTCCCCAGAGTGTGTCCTCTGGTGTACGATGAGATATGGCTTCCGTGTAAAGCCTCGCCCGCACTCCCTGCAGACATAGGGCTTCTCCCCAGAGTGTGTCCTCTGGTGTACTATGAGAACTGACTTCCAGGAAAAGCCTCGTCCACACTCCCTGCAAACATAGGGCTTCTCCCCAGAGTGTGTCCTCTGGTGTGCAACGAGATGTGACTTCCGAGTAAAGCCTCGCCCACACTCTCTGCAAACATAGGGCTTCTCCCCTGAGTGTGTCCTCTGGTGTATGATGAGGTATGACTTCCGAGTAAAGCCTCGCCCGCACTCCCTGCAGACATAGGGCTTCTCCCCTGAGTGTGTCCTCTGGTGTGTGATGAGAACTGACTTCCAGGCAAAGCCTTTCCCGCACTCCCTGCAAACATAAGGCTTCTCTCCAGATTGTGTCCTCTGGTGTGCAATGAGATGTGACAACTGTGTAAAACCTTTCCCACACTCCCTGCAAACATAGGGCTTCTCCCCAGTGTGTGTCCTCTGGTGTTTGATGAGAGCTGACTTCCAGGTAAAGCTACGCCCACAGTCCCTGCAATCATAGGGCTTCTCCTCAGAGTGTGTCCTCTGGTGTGCAATGAGAACTGACTTCCAGGTAAAGCCTTTCCCGCACTCCCTGCAAACATAGGGCTTCTCCCCAGAATGTGTCCTCTGGTGTGCAATGAGAACTGACTTCCAGGTGAAGCCTCGCCCACACTCCCTGCAAACAAAGGGCTTCTCCCTAGAGTGTGTCCTCTGGTGTGCAATGAGATGTGACAACTGTGTAAAGCCTTTCCCACACTCCCTGCAAACACAGGGCTTCTCCCTAGAGTGTGTCCTCTGGTGTTTGATAAGAACTGACTTCCAGGTAAAGCTTTGCCCGCACTGCCTGCAAACATAGGGCTTCTCCCCAGAGTGTGTCCTCTGGTGTGTGATGAGAACAGACTTCTGTGTAAACTCTTTCCCGCACTCACCGCAAACATAGGGCTTCTCCCCTGAGTGTGTCCCTTGGTATGTGATGAGACGTGACCCATCACTGAAGCGTTGCCAACACCCTGCTTGCTCGATTGTTACAATTCTTGACATTCCTCCTTTCACAAATAACTTGCCTGTGTCCTCTGAATTCTCTTTCTGGCCTCTGTGGGGCTCTTCCTCCATCATCCTCTCAATCTCACTAGAACTCATTTCTTCTTTGGAAGGTTGGGAAAAGGGTTTTGAGATTCTCCTCTGACTGATCCTTTTACCCAAAGGTTTGGACCTTTCTTTGATCTCTTGACCTCCAGTTTTATTGTCCCAGCTGCGTATACAGGTAGGTTCCTGCTGCCGATTCTGATCCTCTGGACAGGGTTCCTGTGCTTGGAGGGGTTTTCTTGCAGATGTTCCCGAGAGAATCTGAGAGGGATGATTGAGTTTCATGTGATGGCTGAGGAATTTCTGACTGGAGAAGGCCAGCGAGCAGGAGGGACATGGGTGCACCTCTGGCTTTGGCTCTGCTGAAAGAGAAAGGTTTGGTCAGGGCAGATGATGATGAGAATGCCTGGGCCACACGCATTCCTGTCCCATCAATCCTTCTTACTGTGGTGATAACACAGCCTCTGTCTCCCACAGCGTCCACTCGCCGGCTATGTTTCTTCTTATTTTGATGCAGCGCATCTCCTTCAGAAGTCCAGAGAGCCCACATCAAGGGTCTTTTCTAATATTGCCCAGACTAGAGACTTGTAGGAGCATGAGAGGCTATTTCACTCCCTGTGTGGATGGAACTGCAGTGACCTTTCCCATCCACAGGTATCTTCTAAGTCATGTTAAAGAGGAAACCCACAGGCCCCAACTAGGAATTGCTTCTCTCAGTTTTCTAAAATAGCAAACTAAAATGTCCTTCCGCAAGCCTCACACCAGATATTTATGCTTCATCTCATTTAGTGTTACCCCTTTTCAAATACATACTAAGAAGACCTGTTTCACCATATTTCAGCCCCATTGCTTACAGGCCTGACTCCTGTTCCTCTCTGTCCAATCCACCATGCTCTCTCACTTGGAGATAGAGTAATATGAGGAAATTCCCCACTGGACTTTATTTTCCTAAAATTAACAACACATAATCAGAACAGAGAATATACCCACCAGTCGATACCTGAAGACTACAAACGTTCACTCATGAAAGTTCCCAGTGTCTCAACTCGGGTCGAGGGAACTGTATTTCTGGGCTGCTAAGCACCTGTCTCATCTCCGTTCTTACCTTCTATGCTGAGATGAGACCCGAGTGACCCTCAGCCAATTTAACACCCCACTTCTTTTCCTCCCTGTACTAGCTGCTCCCTCTGCCTGGGATCCTTTGCCCCAGATCATTTTGTACATATTATCTCCTGAGAGAGCCCTTCCTGGACCACCTGCCACAGCACACCTCCCCTCACCCTGATCCCTAGGCAATTGTCCTGGATTAGTTTTCTCCAAAGCACTAACCACTGTGTAGTGTTATGCACACACAAGCACATGTGCCTGAGTTTCCCTCCTTCACCCGTCAGCTCCTCAAGAGCAGTGATTCTGATCCTCACATTAATCTGTATTTCCAGGTCCCAGGATGCTGTGCCTCACAAAGGAGGACCTCTCGTGACGCTTTACTGAAATGATGAACCAATGTGCCCTGTCTGAATGGTGTGGCTTGGTGGGTTGGGTGTTGTCTGAACACTGAAAGGTTACAAGTTCAATTCCAGTCAGGACACAGGCCCGGGTTGTGGGCCACATGGGGTTGTGCCATAGACAAGCGGTTAATGTTTCCCTTGCACACTGATTTTTTTCTCCCTCCTTTCCACTCTCTCTAAAAATAAATAAAATCTTGTTTAACAATATTTGATTTATGTATTTATTTTCAGAAAAGGAGGAAGGGAGAAAGGGAGAGGGAGAGAAAAATCAATGTGTGGTTGCGACTCACACGCCTCATACTGGGGACCTGGCCTGAAACCCAGGCATGTGCCCCAACTGGGAATCAAACTGGCAACCTTTGGTCCACAGGCTGGCATTCAATCTTCTGAGCCACAGCAGCCGGGACAAAATCTTTAAAATATAATGAATGCCTACAAACAAAAACGTTTTACTTAGAAGTCTGGAGGAAAATTAAGAAGAAACACCTATAAAAGTGTCAGAAAAACTGCCTTGGTGAGAGAACTGGTTAGTGCTTGAAAACTTTTTTTTTGTGCCTCTCTGTCTTTCAGCACTATATGCGGTTGTGTATTTTCGTCATGAAATATTTTAAAAATAAAAATATAAAAACTTCGCCTAAGAGTCAAAGGCATATGAATGAATTTTGAACTTCTGAAGCATCTCAGTTGAAATTTTACTGACTTTAGAGTGGATTTTACTCTACTTAAGAGTCGGATCATAAATATTTCTATGGAAAATTCTCTTTTCTTTCTGTTTTGAAGAACAGTGGTGCCCACCTCTTCCGGCTGCGAGTTCTCTCTTCCACTTGCTGCCCCACTTGCTGCCTAGCTCCTGGCCATACTCGTTCCCACACCAGACCAGCAGCTCACAGCCCGGCCTGATGACCCGGCACGTTCGGTAGAAAATCTGCCTGTGGTATTGAAAGGCCACCAGGTTCTGCTCTTCATCATCCCGGGCACAGTTCACATACCTGAGATTGAGGCAGATGAAGGGAAAGAAAACCACAGTGATGAGTTCCCAGTACCTATTACATCATGTCCAGCCCCTCGCTGATGCTTAAGGCTCTCAGGCTCTGGTGTTGCCCACTGCCTTTAATGGTCTTGGGGAACCTTCTGTTCAGTGTCTGAGCGTCTGTCAGCATGTCATGTGAGTTCCTACCTGCAAGTCCTACTTGCAGTGTTCATCCTGCTCATCACTATTTTCTAAACCCAGCTCCAGACTTAACCCTCACCCTGACTGGCCATAATATCCAGTGATCTCTGGCTCCTCCAAGCCCTAAATCAAGTTGTTTCACACCACAGAACCTGGTGCTTGATCTAGGGCTCTGCTTCTAAATTAGCTAATTATCCAGTAATCAGGCCACATCTGCTTTCCTGTGAAAGGCTTTTCTCCAACCCCCCTACACTTTATTAAGGGTACCATTCACTTGCCTGCCCAAGGTTACCATAGAAAATTGGAGGTCTGCCCTGGCTGGAGTGGCTCAGGGGATGGAGCATGGGCCTGTGAAGCAAAGGGTCGCTGGTTTGATCCCTGGTTGGGGCACATGCCTGGGTAGTGGACCAGGTCCCCAGTGGGGAATAGCATGAGAGGTAACCACACATTGATCTTTCCCTCCCACTCTCTCTCCTTCCTGTCCCCTCTCTCTATAAATAAATATTATGTTATATTGTTTTATATTTTTAAAGATTTCATTTATTTATCTTTAGAGAAGAAGAGAAAGGGAGACGGAAAGAAGTATCAATGTATGGTTGCCTCTCTTGCATCTCCTGCTGGGAACTGGCCTGCAACCCAGGCATGTGCCCTGATTGGGAATCGAACCGTGATCATCTGGTTCGCAGGCCTGTGCTCAATCCACTGAGCTACATCAGCCAGGGATAAAATACTTTTAAAAAAAAGAAAAGTGAAGGTCTTTTTGTCTTAATAAAATTTAACAGAGCAACAGTAATTGATTCACATTCTGCTGTCCCTGATAAAAAGAAAGCCCCTCTCAGGAGAAGGGCCCATTCCTCTGCAGGCCTCAGAGCCAAGCTCTACTCTAAAGTGAGGCTGGGATGATTTGCTGCTGCACAGGTTTAGGCCACCCTTGGTTTCTGCTATCTTGACACTTTGCACTTCTTGGAAATTATACTTAAATGTTTTCAAATGCAATTGTATTATGTATGTCTGCTAGAAGTCCTTCATAAGGACATGGCTTCTGTGATCTGTTTAAATAATGTATTTCTTCACCTAAACTGGAATATAGTAAGTGCTTAATTAATGTTCACTTGATAAATTAAAGTGTAATCCCGTGCCCCTGGGGAATCTAGGCTCTTCAAGGTCCTTTCCACTGTCCACACTGTGCCTAGCAGAGAGCTTTATATTCTGAGAACATATGCTATACTTTTTCCCTAAATGTCCCCTGAAATGAAAGAACACTGTATGGAGAAGAATAGAAAAAAGGAATTAAGGGAGACCATAATGACAGGGAAAGATACATGGGCTTGTGGGGCATGAATGTCCCCTCTGGCAACCAGAGACCTGTTGACCTCACCTCATCCAGTTGGCACAGGATCTGTCCTTTCCATCCACATATTCATAGCAGTTTCTCCCTCTGGCGATCTGCGTTTCACAAAAGTTAAAGACCTTTTATTTTTGTGTGAAGGAGAAAGTCAGAAGAATTATTTTAACCTACTGTCATCAAAGCTCTTTCAGCCTGCTTGGAGATTCAACTGCCAGGTGTGGCCACATGATATTTTTCTTACTCTTCACCTACTCATCTGAGTCTACCTGCCCAATCCGAGCAGGAGTCCCACAAGGAAGGAACCACTCTTTTTCGTCTGCACCACTTTGCTCCCACTTACCTTCTGACCCTTAAACAGGAGCTCTGTGTGCATGTGAAGTGCACTCAGTACACAGAGCTAACCACCTCGTCCCCTCCATGGCTAGCATGTAGGAGGTGAGGTTCCTCCCAGCCTCAGAAGGAATGTGGGAAGCCAGAGGACAGTGGAAGAGCTAAATAGTTCTCACCAGCCAGGAGTATCTGCTCTTGGCTGCCTCTTCATCTTCTGTGATGTGTCCTTCATAAGGGCCAAAGTGCAGACCCACGGGCAGATCAGCTGCCTCATTCCACACTCCAAGCCCAGCCTCAGGGATGCTGGATGGCCCGATTCTCAATCCAGGGGGCAGGGTGAGTGCTGAGCGGTAGGGATGCCCCTTGTCCACTGCACTGTCCTTTACAACTGTAGGGGGTCCATGCACCACACAGCTGTCGATGAAGAAGTTCTGACACTTCTCACAGTCTGGAGGCAAGAGCAACAGGGGTTAGGGAAGGGTTAGCGCATGTTCCTGGACACAAAGAGCTTCAGAGGGAGTCCGGCACTCACATCATTGACACTCAATCCTGTACTCTATGTCACTAGAGGAAGGGAATGATTTGGGGACCAAAGGACTAGATGAAACTATTGTATCATAATACACTTCTTAGGGAGGATCACTTACAAAGGTAGTCATCATCCTGGGGTTCGACCTCTTGGTACACACAGTCCTTTCTTTCTCGTAGGCTATACATCTTCATGTCCATCTCCTTTCTGCCGAGTTCTGAGTTGGAGAAGGCCAGGTGAGTGAGGTTGGTAGGGTCTGGGGTGCTACTTCCCATTTTGTCAGATAACACGATCTCCTCCCATCANCCCCCTTTTTTCAAACCTAGAGCTGCATGAGCAGTGAGGACGCGGTCAAGACTGCGTTGCATTCCATGGAAACTTAAAAGTCAGTAAAATCTGACCACGCAATTCATAGACACAGAATACGTCCCAGAGGGCTCAAATATTTAAACACAACAAATGACATAATAAGGATACTGCAAAACACACTGGGAGAATTTCACATCTCAAGGAAGTGGCGTTATGGGTAATGGCTATGTTTAAGTTACTCAAGTGCAAATACATTTCAGAAATAGGAAGAGGAGCTAAAACCAAACAAAACTACATGAATTTAAAAATACTGAAAAAACCTACACTTATTTCGCGGAAAAATAACATCAAATTTGAGGACGGGGGTCCACAGAGCAGGGTCTGTTTCGCTGCTACTGGCTTTCCCGGGATAACGTGGAAAGTGTGTCTCTGGTCCTTACCTCGTTTTGAGCATGTAAATATAACTTGATTTCCATGGACTGGAAATGCGCCGACTAACTGTAATTATTACTGTGAAACCGCAGAAAGGGAAACCTCACTAAAGCGGAGTTGGGGGTCAATGGGGGTGCTGTCCACTGACAGCACCACCCAGGCTCAGTTACAGGAAAGACTGTCACAGGCCCCAACATATAGATGTACCGTGTACTCCCAGGACAAACTGACTCCACGGCAACTCAGCCAGAGAGAAAACATCGTCAATCTGAACTGAGGATTTTCTGCACTGCACTTTCATTTGAAATGACCCCTCCCAACTTCCTCTTTTTTCCCTGCAAATTGACGTTCCTCTCTTTTACTTGTGGAGCTTGCCTATGACTTTTCCTACAGCTTGCTTGCCCTAAATTGCATTTTTTTTTTACTGTTTCTGAATAAACCCCTTATGTGTTGGTAAAATAACTGCCCGCTATATTTTTAGGTCACCACAGTTTGGCGGCTCATATGGGGATCCAGAGGACTCCTGACATCTCTGAGGCTGATGAGCAAGCAGGTGCAGTGCTCTTGCTCTGAAAGACTCTGGGAAGGGTCCTTTGGTGCAGACTTCCCAGTGATTATTTTGAGAATAGCCACCTGGAAATTACTTCCTCATACCCTCGGACCCAGAGATTCCACTTTTCAAAATTTTCTCCTAGTAGCCCTGGCGTGGTAGCTCAGTTGGTTAGAATGTCCTACCTTTATGACAAGGTGGTCAGTTCATTCTCCAGTCTCCAGGGCACCTTCAAGAAGCAACTCGTGAATAAATACATAAGCAGAACAACTCTCTCTCTCTTTCAAATTAATAAATGAAATGAGAAGAACAGCGTACACACATTCCCTCCAGTTATGCTTCCCTGTGCATGAAATGAAGTATGTCTAAAATACTGTGGTCCTGCCCTGGCTGGTGTAGCTCATTGGATTGAGTGCGGACCTGCAAACCACACGATGGCAGTTCGATTCCCAGTCAGGGCACATGCCTGGGTTGCAGGCCAGTTCCTGGTGGGGGACTTACAACAGGCAACCATACATTGATGTTTCTCTCCTTCTCTCCTTCCCTTCCCCTCTAAAAATAAATAAATAAAATCTTTTAAAAAATAACAAATAAAATATTGTAGTCCTGGCTAGTGTGGCTCTGTGGATTGAGTGCTGGCCTGCCAATGAAAAGATCGCTGGTTTCATTCACAGTCAGGGCGCATGCCTGGGTTGCAGGCCAGGTCACTGGTTGGGGGCAACTGAGAGGCAACTGATCAGTGTCTCTCTTTGTCCTTCTTCTCCCTGTCTTCCCCTCCCTCTAAAATTAAATAAAATGTTTGAAAAAATTACAAACATAGAGTATTGATCCAACATGTATATAAAAACATAATTTTACAATTTTCAGTAGAGGAGAATTTGTTAAATTATGCTTTGTTCACGCTGAAGTACTATAGAATTTTGAAAATGGGTGAAGATGTATGATATTTCATTAAGGAAATGGAACCTAGTAAGGTGGTTCTAATGGATTTTATCAGAAAATAATTTCTAAGTAATGTTGTTATGTGAGCAATATATCCTGAACAACAAATTGTGTTAAAAAAAAACCAACAGGAAGAAGACATATGCTGAATGGAGTCTCAGGGACTAGTCACAGGCATCAGGGTCTGGGCAGTGTGCAAGGGAAAACTGTAGCATTTCTTTTCTCCTTCACTTAAAACACACCTATCTATAAATATTTTTGGAGATAAAAGAATAGATGAGAAGTAGTTGGTTATATACATATGCATTTAAAAATAACTCAACAAAAATTCTACACACCCTCATTAAATCCAGTGGCCTACACTGCCTTCCTTATCCAAATAGGACCTTGACCACCCAAAGTGTCCAATTTGCATCCAAAAATCTATCCCAGCAGCAACATTTCCATCATATAAAATATACTGTGTCATACAGTTAGTTTGTTTCAGAGATGAAAACCATTTATTATGAAAACAATGAATTTTATATTTAAGTATCAGATCCAAGGTCATTTATAGAAATGCTAGTAAGAATATTATAAGCCCTGGCTAGTGTTGTTCAGCTTCTGTGTCTGGCATCTGGCAATTAGGGTTCATTGTCCAGCTCAAACTCTGCAGTCTGTGGAGTCTTGGTTACAGATCTGGGTCCTGTCTCTGAGGTCTGTGGCCTGGCTACAGATATGAGTCCTGTCCCCAGGTCTGTGGCCTGGGTTTGAAGCTATTTGGCTATGGGTCTCAGACCTGGGGTCTCTTTGGGTGTGGCTTTGGGGTCTATGGGTTTGTGTGTGGGATCCATGTGCATTTCTATAAATTTATAGCCATTGGCTCCAAGTCAATGCCAAGAGGAGCCCCAAGGTTGGGATGTAGTGAAGAAGGAAACTTTAGTGCAAATACCTTAATTTTAATACAGAATGGCTGTGAGTGCGGAAGCGTTGTTAAGAAGCTCAGTATTGTTACAGCTGAATTATGAAGCAGCACACTGTGTATCAACTCAATAGTGCTGCTTCTTAGTTACATAGCACCTGGCCTGTGAGGAGGCCCTAAAGTGAGGCAGCCCTGGAACAACTCCCTCTCCTGCTGTGCTACTTAGGGCTTCTCCACTCATCTACATGACTTCTCACCTAGACTTTCATTTTCTCTTTGCTGGGCTGCATTGACACATGAAGAAATGAAAACTGGAAAAGGAGCCCTTCTGAACAAGATGAGGCTGGACAAGCAAAGAAAAGGCCTCTGGTGTTGTCACCACAACAGACTAGATGATTATTATTTTAAAATTATACCATATTTTCCTGTAGTATTTTTTAAGCCTAAACCGAGATGGCCTTTTTTCTTGTAGTGGCTGCATATTTAAAATATGTAGAAAAATAAAAATAATTGAAAATTCTACCCAATCAGGTAATAGCTGCTATTATATTAAGTATATAATACGCTTCTAAACAAGGTGGGAGTGTGTGGGGTGGGATGGGCGGAGGAGGGTGAAGGGGAAAAATTAGGAAACTGTAGTAGAATAACAATAAAAATGTATTTAATAAGAAAGAGTGTATACCCTTCCAGACATCACTACTTGCATATTTTCATTCTTCCACTTTCTCTGTATTTAATTTATTATTCTGGATTTGTAATATGATGCAAAATTTTTGAATTTTCAGGCTTCCTTCCTCATATGTGGATTTATCAATACATTTTTCCAGAGTGTTTTTTATGTACAATTTTTCGTATGATTCAGTTCAAATTATTTTTTAACTGCAATTATAATTTAATTTGTGAGATTTTTAAATGTGTATTTTATGATTTTTAAATATAAGGACTTTCTAGCTATCTTTTATTACTGATTGCTAGATTAGCTGCAATGAGAGCAAGAAATATACTTTGCATAATTTTAATCCTTTGATACATATTTTTGAAACTTGATCCACAGTACAATATGGTCAATGTAAAAAAAAAAGTTTCAAGCATGGTTCTATGCTATCATCTCTTGTTCATTTTGGGAATAACACCTTAATACTGCTCAGCAAGAGAAGTGGCTGGTTCTGGTGGAATGTCAAAGATTGTTGATGGCTTGGTATTTAGAATTGTGTTTTGAAATGTCTCAAGGTATGGATTGTTCAGTTGCCTTGTGACTGGTTTCCAGACTAGGGAAAAGGAAGTGATAAATGTGTCTTATGTGCCATTTGTTGGAACTTGCTACATAGTATAATAGAGTCAGGTTTTTAGAAGTTCCCACTGTGCTTGAAAATCATTTGTCATTTGCTTTGTTTGTTGCAGCTTCCTTAAACAATGAAGAAAATAAAATCTATTTAAAATAAATTTTAACCCAAGAGGTAAAAAGAAAATAAAACCTCTATCATTTTATAAGTAAAAGTGGAATGAACCCTTTGGCCAAGCCTCTAATCTGTGTCCCAAGTGTGCATCTGTGCTACCGTCTTGTGGGAATTTTGGTGAATAATAGCTTAGTACAGAAGGAAAAGTGGTTGATTATAATGGAATATCAGTGACTGTTGATTTTTTTTCAAGACTGTTTTGAGGTACAAGTCTCAAGTCCCAATGTCAGTGACTAGTTCCTTGGGATCACTTTTTGTGAGCACATCATCTAGACCAGACACTAGATTTGGGGGTGCATCATTGGTTCTTTTCTTTGAATATATCTTTAAAATACTTTTTGCATATAAAAATATTTATTTCTGCATGTTATTTACCATGTAATTCACTAAGTTCTATTACTTATGATAACTTTAAGTTTATATTCATGAGTTGTCAAGGTAAATAAGATATCATGCAATAATTAACTTACGTTAGCTTAGCTGTATAAAGCATGAAAAAGTAGTTAAAGCTTGGAATAAAGCATGAAGACAAGAAGAGTTAAAATGTGTTAGTTATAAGTTCATTAATAATTAAAGAAAATAGCAACATGATTCTTAGCATTATAAATGAGTTCAGGAGCTGGAGCAGTGGTGTTTTAGAAATCAGAAGTATTTTGTAAGTAAAATTGTGCCCCTTATAGGTTACCTGAGGAACTCACAATATAGCAAAGGTCCACATTTTCCAAGAGGAGAATGTTTGATGGTGAATTTTGGAATATAGAAGAGTAACATTATAGATTCTTGTTAGGGTGGGCAGGGATAAGAGGAAGCTCCGGCTGGACTTTGCCAAGACGGACATCCTCACAGTAACCTGAGTCCGAGGAAGAGACCACCAATGCTGTATTGCTGCTTTGTTCAGAGGAAACCAATCTCCAGCTCCCACGGGCAGCCAAGGAAAATAAAACCCCACGACATTCCCTGCTTGGGTGCAACTTTTCCGGCCTCACTCTGCAGACCGGGAAACCTCGCCCGGGTGCACAAACCCCAATACAGCTCTTTATTGCCTACTTTATGGCTGATTGCCATTTCTTTGTCAGTGGAGTCAGAGAAAAACCTTTCAATTCTAAGTAATTTTTTTAAAGATTTTATTTATTTATCCTTAGAGGGGAAGGGAAGGAGAGAGGGAGAGAAACATCAATGTATGGCTGCCTCTCATGTGTTCCCCGCCGGGAACTGCCCGCAACCCAGGCATGTGCACTGACTGGGAATCGAACCGTGATCCTGTGGTTCACAGGCCTGCGCTCAATTCACTGAGCCACACCCACCAGGGCTCAATTCTAAGTAATTTTAATAAGCAATTATTGAAGAGTGATTTAGGGGCAATGAAAACAGACAATGACCTTCAGTGCTGTGGTTTATCAGAGTGTGGTTCAGTCTCTTAAAGTGTCATATCTTCCTTGGCTTCTGAGCTTTCATGGGTGTCTTTGTAGCCAAGGACATTCCTCCCCAGTCTTTCCAAGATGGCTGGCTTTTTAATTTACTTTTTGTTGTTCTTTAGCTCTCAAGCTCCAGGCTGCCTGTCCTGACAAAGGCATGATTTCAGATCTAAGGTGCAAAGTCACAGGCTGTTTGTATCCTCATTGACTCTTCATCCTACTTCATACAGAGTAGGGTTTCTCATTGCTATGAGATTGGGGGATTTTTCTTTATGTTGTAGGTGATTGTTAACAATTGTTATCTCTATTCAGAGCATGATAGCAACTTCCACCTTAACTGCCCCCCAAGGGCAACCTGAAAGGTCTTCATACAATGCGCCAAATGACCCCTTGGGGGCAAAGTTACCCTTCAGTTGAAAACAACTGATCTTTTTAAAAATTTTTTACTTATTTATTTTTAGAGAGAGGGGGAGGGAGAAAGAGAGGGAAAAAATATCAATGTGTGGTTTCCTCTCATGTGGCCCCCACTGGGGACCTGGCCTGCAACCCAGGCATGTGCACTGATTGGAAATCAATTGGCAACCCTTTGGTTCCCAGCCTGTGCTCAGTCCATTGAGGTACACCAGCTAGGCAAAAACCACTGATCTAAGTTCTTTAGCTTCTACATTTCCCATACTATTCTTACTACCCCCCTTGTCTATTTTCTACCTACCATCTATGCTACTTATTCTCTGTACCTTTTCCCCCTCTCTCCTCCTCCTACTCCCCTGTTGCTAACCCTCCATGTGATCTTCATTTCTGTGGCCTTGGTCCTGTTCTAGTTAATTGCTTAGTTTATTTTTCTTTTTCTTTTAGGTGTGGTTGTTAATAATTGTGAGTTTGCTGTCATTTTACTATACATGTTTTTTATCTTCTTTTTCTTAGACAAGTTTCTTTTTTTTTAATATTTTTTTATTTATTTATCTTTAGAGGGGAAGGAGAGAGGGAGAGAAACATCAATGTATGGTTGCCTTTTTGTGCGTCCCCTGCTGGGAGTTGGCCTGCAGGGAACTGGACTACAACCCAGGCATGTGCCCTGACTGGGAATCGAACCGCGATCCTCTGGTTCGCAGGCCCATGCTCTAGACAAGTTTCTTTAACATTTCATATAATAAGGGCTTGGTGATGACGAAGTCCTCCAACTTGACCTTATCTGAGAAACACTTTATCTGCTCTTATATTCTAAATGAAAGCTTTGCTGGATAGAGCAATGTTGGATGTAGGTCCTTGCCTTTCATGACTTGGAACACTTCTTTTCAGCCCCTTCTTGCCTGCAAGGTCTCTTTTGAGAAATCAGCTGACAGTCTGATGGGAACTCCTTTGTAGATAACTGTCTCCTTTTCTCTTGCTGCTTCTAGGATTCTCTCCTTAATGTTAATCTTGGGCAATGTAATTATGGTGTGCCTTGGTGTGTTCCTTCTTGGGTCCACCTTCTTGGGACTCTCTGAACTTCCTGGACTTCCTGGAAGTCTATTTCCTTTCCCAGACTGGGGAAGTTCTCCTTCATTATTTGTTCAAATAACTTTTCTACTTGTTGCTCTTCTTCTTCCCCTTCTGGTACCCCTAGAATTCGGATTTTGGAATGTTTAAAGATGTCCTGGAGGTTCCTAAGCTGGTCCTCATTTCTTTGAATTCTTGTTTCTTCATTCTTTTCTGGTTGGATGTTTCATTCTTTCTTCTGGTCCACTGTTGGGGACCACTATGCCTGGTTTCAGGAATTCTAATCTTAACCACCCCCCACCCCCGCCCTGTGGCTATGGATGAGCAAGCGACCTCTGGAATGTGAGCCACAGGAGACAAAGCTTGTCTCTGGTAGTAAACGCTTCCTCAGTTTCCTCTCCCTGCATGCAAAGCACGGTCGGAAGTCCACGATGGTTAAATCTCCTCACAGTGGGGAGCAACCTAAGCCAGACTTGATCACTTGGGAGGCCATCATGGAAAGACTTGGGGGGCTGCAACAAAGAGCAAGCAATGGACACTTGCTCCTCTGCTATGTGACATAGCCCAAGTCCCCATGTCCTCTGGGAGAAGCACTTCCAGGCTCTAATCCACTTAAGCCTGAATACTTGATGGGGAGGGGTGCAGCTCCTTGCCTTGTGAGACTGGATCCCGTGGGGAAAAATGTGGCATTACAGAGAATTCCTGAAAAACCTGTGAAATATGTTCTGCTAAGTGTGCTTTCATTTACATGTCAAGAGTCCGAGCAGGAAACCTTAAAGTTTCTGCAAAACTCTCTTCCTGACAGACACTGGCTCAGACTGAGCCCTCAGATTTCTTTGAAATGCTATATACTGTTTGATCCTTGCTGCCCTGTATTCCTGTGTATTACAACCCAATAAAAGCCCCTGGAGGAAGGGGCCCAAGGCCTTTTTCCCCTGAGAAACTGGCCACACTGCTCAAGGCCTGGTTCCTTGGACAAACTGGCCACCTCTTGTCCCCAACCAGATCACATCATGTCTTGTTTACTTTCATTTGTGGCAGATGGGAGAACTTGCAGGAAAAGTCACCCCCACAGTCCACACTGTTGATTTGAGTCCCAGGTTCCTTCCCATCACTATGGTTCCCTGTACATTTTCCTTTATTTCACTTAGTGCAGCCTTCATTTATTCATCTAATTTGCAAGCAAATTCAACCAATTCTGTGAGCATCCTGATTACCAGTGTTTTGAACTGTGCATCTGATAGGTTGTCCATCTCTTTGTCACTTAGTTGTATTTTCTCTGGAGCTTTGATCTTTCATTCATTTGGGCCTCTTTTTTTGTCTTGATGTGCCTGTTATGTAGTAATGGGCAGAGCCTTAGGTACTCACCTGGGTGGAGCAACTCCTGTTGCTGCGGTGTGATGCTGTATGTGGGGCAGGGGTTCGAGAGGGTACAATGGCACTTGCTCTGCTCTCTGCTTGATTTCAGTCACTTCCTCTGCTTCACACAATTAAATTAGTCCCTTCTGGTGCTGATTCCCGGGTGGGTGGGCTGGTGTACATTCTAGGACCCTGTGGGCTTCTCCAGTGAACTCTCCTGTGAGGCTGGGAGTTTCTCTTGCTGCTGCCTCAACCCCCATCGGTGTTTTCAATCAGAGGTTTAAGGCCTTATTTCTCCAAGCAGGAGCTCTGGGTTGCACAGTCAGTCCATCGCGCTCCCCAGGTGTTTCTCCTGGTTTATCTGTGCGTGAATGTGGGACTGCCCAGTCCACCATCCTCCACCTTGCCTGTTCCTCCCACTGCTGCCTTGCTGGCCAGCTTCAGCCTTGTGTGCCCCACTCCACAATCCTCCACCTCCCTGGGTCCGCCAGCTGCTGCCTTATCAGGAGTTCTCTCTGCCCTGCTTCCCATCTCTGCCCATCCTACTGATCTGGATGAATGTGACTTCTTTAACTCCTCGGTTATTGGACTTCCATATGGTTCGAATCTCTGTCAGTTCTAGTTGTTTTTGTTTCTAAATTGTTGTTGTTCTTCTTTTGGTTGTGTGAGGAGGCACAGTATGTCTACCCATGCCTTCATCTTGGCTAGAAGTCCAGGGTGAAGATTTCTTTCTGAAGTTTTGGTATGTAGTGTTTTTAGAATCATTCAGCTGAAATTACTTTGTAACTCAAATGGTGGTTCATTTTGGAGATTATTTATCAGTCTATTTTATATGTACCAAAAGACAGAACTTTCTAGTCACCCACTTTCAGTGAATTTCAGCTTAAGTGCTCTGAGGCCAAAACACACACACTCTTCATGATCTCAGTGCTGTGATGCTGGGTGCAGCCTACTGTATACCCAGTTGGCCAAAAAGTTAGTTTGGCCCCCACCACCCCTGCCTTCATCCCCCATCTTTCCACCCCCATCCCGTGACTCTGGTTCATGTACTTGTCTTTAACTTAGTTCAAAAAGATTTTGTTATATTGTGAGACTTCTGGTCAAGATGGAGGCATAGGTGGAAACCCTGTGCCTCCTAACACAACAAGTTTAAAGACAACAAAGTTTTAGTAACAAAAAAGCAAGCAAAGCAGAAAAAATTGAACTGTACAGAAGTCCAACAATAAGGAACGATTCAGCCAGACTGAGTGACAACCCAGAAACTGGGTCGCCCCGCCCTGGTGAACACCTAAGGCTCCACCCCTCCTACATACAGGCATGTAACAGGCGTCCAAAAAAATGGCTAAAAAGGGAGACCAGATCAAAGCTCCAAATACAATACAACTATACAATGAAAAGATAGCCAACCTATCAGATGCACAGTTCAAATACTGGTGATCAGGATGCTCACAGAACTGGTTGATTTTAGTCACAAATTAGAGGAACAAATGAAGGCTAAACTAATTGAAATGAAGGGACATGCACAGGAAACCAATAGTGATGGAAAGGAAACTGGGAGTCAAATCAAGGGAGTGGACCAGAAGGAAGAAAACAATGACCAAATACAAAAGAATGAAGAAACAAGAATTCAAAAAAATGAGGAGAGGCTTAGGAATCTCCAGGACATCTTTAAACGTTCCAACATCCAAATTATAGGGGTACCATAAGGGGAAGAGAAAGAGCAGGTAGAAAACTTATTTGAACAAATAATAAAGGAGAACTACCCAATCTGGCAAAGGCAATAGACTTCAAGGAAATCCAGGAAGCTCAGAGAGTCCCAAAGAAGTTGGACCCAGGAAGGAACACACCAAGGCACATCACAATTACATTAGCCTAGATTAAAATAAAGGAGAGAATTCTAGAAGCAGCAAGTGATAAGGGGACAGTCACCTACAAAGGAGTACCCATCAGACTATCAGCTGTTTTCTCAAAAGAGACCTTACAGGCAATAAGGGGCTCGAAAAACTATTCCAGGTCATGAAATCCAAAGACCTACAACCAAGATTGCCCTATCCAGCAAAACTTTCATTTAGAATGGTAGGGCAAATAAGACGCTTTTCAGATAAGGTCAAATTCAAGGAGTTCATCATCAAGCCCATAGTATATGAAATGTTAAAGGGACTTATCTAAGAAAAAGAAGATAAAAAATATGAACAGTGAGAGGACAGCAAACTCACAGCTATTAACAACCGCACCTAAAACAAAAGCAATCTAAGAGGACAGCTAGATCAGGAGTGGAACCATAGAAATGGAGATCCCATGGAGGGTTAGCAACACGGGAAAGGGAGGAGGAAGAGGGGGGAGAAGTTGCAGAGAATAAGTAGCATTGATGGTAGAAAGAAAATACAAGGAGGGCAACAATAGTATGGGAAATATAGAATCTAAAGAACTTGTGACACATGGACATAAACAAAGGGGGGTAATGGTGGGGGAGGAGAGTGCAGGGTAGAGGGGAATGAAGAGGGGGAAATTGGATAACTGTAATGTCATAATCAATAAAATATATTTTTTAAATATAAATTTCCAATGTTATTCTACTACAGTTTGCCAATTTTCCTCCCTCACCCTCTTCCACCCATCCCACCCCAGACACCCCCACCTTCTTTAGAAGCGTATTATATACTTAATATAATAGCAGCTATTGCCTGATTGGGTAGAATTTTCAATTATTTTTATTTTTCTACATATTTTAAATATGCAGCCACTACAAGAAAAACGGCTATCTCGGTTTGGGCTTAAAAAATACTACAGGAAAATATGGTATAATTTTAAAATAATAATCATCTAGTCTGTTGTGGTGACAACACCAGAGGCCTTTTCTTTGCTTGTACAGCCTCATCTTGTTCAGAAGGGCTCGTTTTCCAGTTTTCACTTCTTCATGTGTCAATGTAGCCCAGCAAAGAGAAAATGAAAGTCTAGGTGAGAAGTCATGTAGATGAGTGGAGAAGCCCTAAGTAGCACAGCAGGAGAGGGAGTTGTTCCAGGGCTGCCTCACTTTAGGGCCTCCTCACAGGCCAGGTGCTACGTAACTAAGAAGCAGCACTATTGAGTTGATACACAGTGTGCTGCTTCATAATTCAGCTGTAACAATACTGAGCTTCTTAACAACGCTTCCGCACTCACAGCCATTCTGTATTAAAATTAAGGTATTTGCACTAAAGTTTCCTTCTTCACTACATCCCAACCTTGGGGCTCCTCTTGGCATTGACTTGGAGCCAATGGCTATAAATTTATAGAAATGCACATGGATCCCACACACAAACCCATAGACCCCAAAGCCACACCCAAAGAGACCCCAGGTCTGAGACCCATAGCCAAATAGCTTCAAACCCAGGCCACAGACCTGGGGACAGGACTCATATCTGTAGCCAGGCCACAGATCTCAGAGACAGGACCCAGATCTGTAACCAAGACTCCACAGACTGCAGAGTTTGAGCTGGACAATGAACCCTAATTGCCAGATGCCAGACACAGAAGCTGAACAACACTAGCCAGGGCTTATAATATTCTTACTAGCATTTCTATAAATGACCTTGGATCTGATACTTAAATATAAAATTCATTGTTTTCATAATAAATGGTTTTCATCTCTGAAACAAACTAACTGTATGACACAGTATATTTTATATGATGGAAATGTTGCTGCTGGGATAGATTTTTGGATGCAAATTGGACACTTTGGGTGGTCAAGGTCCTATTTGGATAAGGAAGGCAGTGTAGGCCACTGGATTTAATGAGGGTGTGTAGAATTTTTGTTGAGTTATTTTTAAATGCATATGTATATAACCAACTACTTCTCATCTATTCTTTTATCTCCAAAAATATTTATAGATAGGTGTGTTTTAAGTGAAGGAGAAAAGAAATGCTACAGTTTTCCCTTGCACACTGCCCAGACCCTGATGCCTGTGACTAGTCCCTGAGACTCCATTCAGCATATGTCTTCTTCCTGTTGGTTTTTTTTTAACACAATTTGTTGTTCAGGATATATTGCTCACATAACAACATTACTTAGAAATTATTTTCTGATAAAATCCATTAGAACCACCTTACTAGGTTCCATTTCCTTAATGAAATATCATACATCTTCACCCATTTTCAAAATTCTATAGTACTTCAGCGTGAACAAAGCATAATTTAACAAATTCTCCTCTACTGAAAATTGTAAAATTATGTTTTTATATACATGTTGGATCAATACTCTATGTTTGTAATTTTTTCAAACATTTTATTTAATTTTAGAGGGAGGGGAAGACAGGGAGAAGAAGGACAAAGAGAGACACTGATCAGTTGCCTCTCAGTTGCCCCCAACCAGTGACCTGGCCTGCAACCCAGGCATGCGCCCTGACTGTGAATGAAACCAGCGATCTTTTCATTGGCAGGCCAGCACTCAATCCACAGAGCCACACTAGCCAGGACTACAATATTTTATTTGTTATTTTTTAAAAGATTTTATTTATTTATTTTTAGAGGGGAAGGGAAGGAGAGAAGGAGAGAAACATCAATGTATGGTTGCCTGTTGTAAGTCCCCCACCAGGAACTGGCCTGCAACCCAGGCATGTGCCCTGACTGGGAATCGAACTGCCATCGTGTGGTTTGCAGGTCCGCACTCAATCCAATGAGCTACACCAGCCAGGGCAGGACCACAGTATTTTAGACATACTTCATTTCATGCACAGGGAAGCATAACTGGAGGGAATGTGTGTACGCTGTTCTTCTCATTTCATTTATTAATTTGAAAGAGAGAGAGAGTTGTTCTGCTTATGTATTTATTCACGAGTTGCTTCTTGAAGGTGCCCTGGAGACTGGAGAATGAACTGACCACCTTGTCATAAAGGTAGGACATTCTAACCAACTGAGCTACCACGCCAGGGCTACTAGGAGAAAATTTTGAAAAGTGGAATCTCTGGGTCCGAGGGTATGAGGAAGTAATTTCCAGGTGGCTATTCTCAAAATAATCACTGGGAAGTCTGCACCAAAGGACCCTTCCCAGAGTCTTTCAGAGCAAGAGCACTGCACCTGCTTGCTCATCAGCCTCAGAGATGTCAGGAGTCCTCTGGATCCCCATATGAGCCGCCAAACTGTGGTGACCTAAAAATATAGCGGGCAGTTATTTTACCAACACATAAGGGGTTTATTCAGAAACAGTAAAAAAAAAATGCAATTTAGGGCAAGCAAGCTGTAGGAAAAGTCATAGGCAAGCTCCACAAGTAAAAGAGAGGAACGTCAATTTGCAGGGAAAAAAGAGGAAGTTGGGAGGGGTCATTTCAAATGAAAGTGCAGTGCAGAAAATCCTCAGTTCAGATTGACGATGTTTTCTCTCTGGCTGAGTTGCCGTGGAGTCAGTTTGTCCTGGGAGTACACGGTACATCTATATGTTGGGGCCTGTGACAGTCTTTCCTGTAACTGAGCCTGGGTGGTGCTGTCAGTGGACAGCACCCCCATTGACCCCCAACTCCGCTTTAGTGAGGTTTCCCTTTCTGCGGTTTCACAGTAATAATTACAGTTAGTCGGCGCATTTCCAGTCCATGGAAATCAAGTTATATTTACATGCTCAAAACGAGGTAAGGACCAGAGACACACTTTCCACGTTATCCCGGGAAAGCCAGTAGCAGCGAAACAGACCCTGCTCTGTGGACCCCCGTCCTCAAATTTGATGTTATTTTTCCGCGAAATAAGTGTAGGTTTTTTCAGTATTTTTAAATTCATGTAGTTTTGTTTGGTTTTAGCTCCTCTTCCTATTTCTGAAATGTATTTGCTCTTGAGTAACTTAAACATAGCCATTACTCATAACGTCACTTCCTTGAGATGTGAAATTCTCCCAGTGTGTTTTGCAGTATTCTTATTATGTCATTTGTTATGTTTAAATATTTGAGCCCTCTGGGACGTATTCTGTGTCTATGAATTGCGTGGTCAGACTTTACTGACTTTTAAGTTTCCATGGAATGCAACGCAGTCTTGACCGCGTCCTCACTGCTCATGCAGCTCTAGGTTTGAAAAAAGGGGGCGGGGCACCGACCTAGGTGTAAGTTGGGGACCCCGACCACAATCTGGCGGAAAAAAGACACTTTGTCACTCGAGCAGGACGGCCACATTCACCCTAAGGTGCAGCCCCGGCTCGGAGGTCCCAGCTCCTGTGGGCTGCATTCCTCACCAGGGGCTAGAAAACTAGCCACGGCAACCGCCAATCCGCGGTCCTCGGTGTGAGACCCTGAGTAGCCAATTTCCGAGGGGAGGGGCAGGCCTTCCGCTGTCCAGTCCAGAACCCAGAGGGCTCTGCCCCTCAGCCCCGCCCTCTCAGCTTCTTTTGACTTCCTATTGGCGGGTAGGGCACTGGGATCGCAGCACTGATTGGCTGGATCCTCCCACAGCTTTGTAGGCCGGAACCTCGCACAGCCTGCAGCCCTCACACCTCCCCAGGGCCGGAAGCCCGGCAGCTCCAGGAGGACGCGCCGCCGAAGTGGGCACCACCGCAGGGGCCCCGGGAGATTGAGCTCCCCGGTAAGTGGGGAGCCTTGCCATGTGGAACCCTTAGCCGGCGTCCTTCGAAGTCCAGCCTAAGAGACCGTAGGTGCCCTCATCCTGAGGGGCCCCAAATCCCTTCAGCATCGAGGGGCCCACGTGCCCTAACCCGGAGTACCCCACATCTCCTAACCCCCAACACTTAGCCCCCCAAACAGCTTGAAAACCCCAGTTCCCCTCAGCCCGCGGCACCGTACCTGCAAGTCGCCCAGAAAGACCAAATCTCCCCAGACTCAGAGACGCTAAATGCCGTCGTCCTGGAAACTAACTCAATGGTGGGGACCCTGAAGCCCCTCGATGAGACGCCCCAAATCTCTTCAGCCGCAGGGGTCTGACCCTCTCCCACAGGCATTGTGAGTGTTCTCAGCCTGGAAGACGCAGGCTCGTGTCCTGGGGGACCCCAAGCCTCTCAGCCTGAGGGACGGCGGTGTGCTGGAGACTGCGCCTGCGTCTTGTGCAGGCTTCTCCAGAACCCCGGGTGACCCTCCGAGCCCTTCCCCGGGAAAGCACGTTTCCTGAGCCTCCACAGGCCCGCCCAGACATTGGGGGCCTCAGACTCCCGGGTGGAGAGGGGAGGGAAGGGCGGGAAAGAGGGCGCCCCCAGTGGGCGTGTCTGCTGGTAGTTGGGCCCAGGGCATCCAGTCCCTCCTCCTGCAGGGCCCCCGAGTCTCCCTCTCCAGGCGCCCCGCCAGCCTGGAGAAAGGCATTCGGCCCTCTCAGCTTCTTGTCCTTCCACAAGCGCCTCAGACTCGGGGCTGGGACACCAAGAACCCTGTCGGGAACCCGCAGGACAGCCCTGAGGGAGAAGCGGGGCAAACCGGGTGGTCGCCTCAGGTGAGCTGAGGGTCTGGGAGGGAATGTGGGGACAGAGCTCCGCAGACACCCTGCCCTGGATGTGTGTGGAGAGTGCTGGTGGGAGAAATTGGGTCTGTGGGGCAGGACCAGGGCAGGGAAGTGAGAGAAGGGCCAGAGTGTGAGCAGGCCCCCCAATTCACCCAGGAGGAATAGCCGCTCAGGGACCCAGGACTCGGCCTAGACACAGGCTCAGTGCTTGGGACACAAGGACCACTGAGGCCCCAGCCTGCTCCCTACCCCCCCCCCCCCCGCACCCCCCGGGGCAGGGAAAGCCCTTTGCATGCATTCTCTCTGGCGTCACTGAGTTTCTGATGTTTCCTCCTTTTCCAGGCCGAAGAAGCTATGAAAGACTTTTCCCCCTACTTCTCCAGAGATGAGTGAGTGGAGGTGAGAGACTGGAAGAAAGGCCGGTACTGGAATGTGAAGAGGAACTTTGACAGGCTCACCAGCCTAGGATCTACAGTTCGGGTGCTGGGCAGGAGATACTTGGTGGTCACTTGACAGGCTGCCAGGCTGGCTGTGGCTCAAGGGGCCTCATCTGCCTGCAGCTGCCTCTTGCATGGACAAGTCCTCTTGCATGGACTTGGCTCCTTCACATCAGAGCAGCACCTGCACTGACTATGCAGCGCTCACAGAAACTCCTTGTAGACTCTCCCATCCCATCTTAGCTGATCACACGGGCTTCCTGGAGCTTGTTCCTGCTCCAAGCTCTTTGCTTTCAGGACAAAGGTTTTGTCTCTTTCCAGGTCTCAGGGCCCCCCAAACCAGCTTTCCTGTGTCACCATCCCAGGCAGACCACCGAGCTCCAGGAAGAGGACCCTGAGAACTCAGATGAAGAATGGGCTCCAAGGCAGCAAGGTGAGGGGCAGGAGGAACCAGAGCTGCCCTCTGGTTCCCTCCTGACTTGGACCTGGTTTAGGTCAGGCTGCATCTCAGGAGTTAATCAGGGGACAGGGTTTGCTTGTCCATTGAACAAGCAAGATGCAGAATAGTGTATCATACAATGAGGGGCTATTCCTGTAAACTTTCAAGTGTGCAGTATAATCATATAGATTTATAAATATGTTAATGAACAGTAAATGTATAAGAACATACAGGTGAATAAGTAATAACTAATTCAGAAGAGTTGTCATCACAAGAGTGAGACAGGTCTGGCTGGTGAGGAGTGTCCCCACACCTGGCTGCCCAATGGCCTGAACAGAGGCAGATGGGAACAGTATTAACCATGGAGACTACAGGAGCTGTAGGGAGGGCCAGGGCCAGGAGTGGTTGATCACTGTATCATTTCCTGATGTCGGCCATGATGTCATCCCCTCTAGTATCAGGAGTGTTTGGTTGGAAGGGTCAGTCCACTTTCATGGGTCTGGGGTTGAAACACAGCTGAAGTCAAGATGTGATCTTTAACTTCGCTGGAATTCTGTTTCTGTGGTCAACAGACTGTGGATGCTGACCAGAGTCTAATGATTAAGGAAGGGTGTGGATGACCAGTATGCACACAGTGTGGAGGATACCAGAGAGAGGAGGCCAGGTGGTCGTGGTGCCCTTAACAGGACAAAGCCAGTTGGAATGAAGAAAACAGGATGTTGAAGACATAGAATTTCTGTGCAGTTACTTTTATTACATTTTTGTCAGGAGAGGCCAATTTATTTTTTAATAAATGTGCTAGATGCTTTATGAACATAGGATGAAGTATAGATGACACTTTGTCTATTTTTTTAATCATTCTAATGAAATTAGTTGATGGCCCCAATGAAAGCCTAGGCCTTAATGATACCTCGGAAAACATTTTCCAATCCTCCTGGGATTGTTGTTGGACTACTCTCATTCACAATTCTGTGTCCTTAATAAGAATCTCCAGATTTTGGAAACATTTATCAACCAAAACACTGATTTCTCATCATCTTTCAGTTAAACCTTCTTGGATGGCCTTCAGAAGGGCACAGAGTAAACGCCAGAAGGTGAGCATTTCCAAATCCTGTTGACAAGAAAATTTTCCTCCTGGATAGAAATGCAGGTAAGAGTTGGAAAATGCAGAAAGTACCCTAGGAACTGCCACCCTCCTTTCCTGGTCTCTTCAACACATTGTCCAACATTATCATCAATTTTTAAAGATTTTACTTACCGATTTCTTAGAGAGAGGGCGATGGAGGGAGAAAGAAACAAAGAGAAACATCAATAGGTTACCTCTCACACAATCCAGGCTTGTGCCCTGACCAGGAAATGGTGACCTTTCAGTCTGCAGGCCAGTGCTCAATCCACTGAGCCACCCCAGCCAGGGCTCATCATCGTCTTAATAGTTAACAACTAAGGCGGCAATAGTAACTACCCTTTGTTTCATTCTCACAATGTTTCAGAGTTTAAGAGTTCTATGTGAATAAATTCAATTATACATTCCAGGTACCTGATGAGGAAAGTACTGTAACTGTCACCATTTACAATGAGGAAAGTGACCTTTCAGAGATAGAGAAATGTTTGACTATATGTCAAAGATCACAGTATCAGTGGTTGTGCAGTCTAATCCACAGTTTCTTCTCTAAACTACTTACCAGCTCATTAAAACATTCATAGTTTTTCCCTGGCCAGCGTGACTCGATTGGGTGTCATCCTGCAAAGCAAAAGATGGCCCATTTGATTCCTGGTCAGGGCACATGCCCGGGTTGTGGGCCAGGTTGCTGACTGGGGTATTTGTGAGAAGTGACTGATCAATGTTTCTCTCTCACATCGATGTTTCTCTCCTTCTCTTTTACTCTCTCTTCCCCTCTCTCAAAAAAAATAAACAAAATCTTCTTTTAAATTAAAAAATAACACGTTCGTCGTTTTCTAAACTTCACATTGTCTTATACATGTCATTACATTCGTCTGACTGACGTTTTCAGCCAAAGTTCTCTGCTGTGCTGAAGTGAGAGGTGCACTAAGACCTTCTGAATAAGGGAAGCGTTCGATGTGTAGGCAGTTGGTACAGTGGATGAGCCCGGGTGAAGAAGAATGTAAAGTCCCCAGGATCAGAGCCTCCCACTGTAATCAAAGAAAGCATCTCCCACCCCTGAGGAGCTTCAGGTGTCATGATTGAGGAACAACAAATAATAAAATGACTTAAGGTCTTTGAATAGGTTACACCCCATTCAACAGAAACTCATCTGTCTGAAACTGATTTCAAATGCCCTTTCTCATAGGGTGAAGTAACAGCTTTGAGCTCTAAAGAGGCCACTCTCATCTTGTTTAGAATCATTTGTTCAGCCTGCCTACCTCTGTGTTGTGAAGTCTTTGAGAGCCTGGTCCATATCTGAAACTTCTCAGAGGTCACAGGCCCAGATCAGGGCTCCTGAGGGCCCCTGCATGTTTGCTGAGTGAATGATTTCACAATTAACAATTAGAAATTAAACTAGATGATGATCAATGAACACTGAGGATAATCTCTGTGGGATTGAAATATGGAGAGAGCTGAGGGGTAAATTGGTAGCAGCACATTCATGCTGCTCTGTATTATGTAATTCACAGAGTACTTGGTTGAACATCATTTAATTGCATGTTCACTCTAACATTAAAAACTGGCATTTATATATGAGGACACTGAAGACAATTAGCTACTGGTACAGCTTTATTCAGACGGTGGGAACCAGCTAGTCTAAGTACAAATATTCTTTCTAAGGTATTACAAATTTTATCACCAGTTAATTGTCTAGATATGTTTCTGCCAAGTATTTGTTTACTCTCTTCCCAGTTTCCTTCACGCTCAGTATTATACAGACAGTTAAAAGAAAAGAGCCATAAGGCATAGGTTCTAATCTTGAATTCATCACCTACATTGGCCCAATCTCCTCTAATATTCATACTCCCTAGATATTTCTAAGGGTTGAAAATGTATTAAAGACGTACATTTAAAATATATGATAAGCCTTAAAAACTAAATACATGTTATGTTTTAATATATGACTCTTGTATTGAAGGCAACATACAGGGTGCCATTAAGCAATGAAGATAGTTTGAAGGCATTGTCAGGAACAGCAAATTTGATGACTGCAAGTGACTCAGAGCATGCCCAGAAACCAGTGTCCCCTCCTGGAGAAGCATGTGCCTTTGGAAAGCACACTAGACAAAAATGGAGTAAGAAAATAATTTGGAAACTTTAGGTCCTCTAAGTCCTATAGAAGCGCTGATAAGTATGACCTAGGTCTGTGGGGCAGACTTTGGATGGGCCTGGATTTAAGCTGGGCTAAGCTGAGACTTAAGGTAGCACTGGATGGAGCTTTGGGCAAATCCTATAAATTCTCTGAGCTCCTGAATGCTAATGTGTAAAGTGAAGATAAGAAAATGTCACTCATATATTGTTTGAAAACATTAAATTGAATTTAAAACAGGTGACATGTGCAAGTTGTCCAATAAATCCATCTGTGATAATAGCAACCACACTTTATTGGTATTGTGTGCCCTGGCCTTTACTCAATGCCTAACACATAATGTAAGCTCCATAAATATTTTATGAATGATTAAAGGTTGACGAGTTAAACCTGGCAATGGGAAAATCTAGAAACTAAAATTGAATCAGTCATCTGTAGTTAGTGTGGAGTCTTAATCTTCTGAACCAATAGTTAATGGAGTAAAATACCAGAGTATGCAAAAGGACAGGCAATAATTTGATGGGAGGAGATTGTGTTATCTGACAAAATGGGAAGTAGCACCCCAGACCCTACCAACCTCACTCACCTGGCCTTCTCCAACTCAGAACTCGGCAGAAAGGAGATGGACATGAAGATGTATAGCCTACGAGAAAGAAAGGACTGTGTGTACCAAGAGGTCGAGCCCCAGGATGATGACTACCTTTGTAAGTGATCCTCCCTAAGAAGTGTATTATGATACAATAGTTTCATCTAGTCCTTTGGTCCCCAAATCATTCCCTTCCTCTAGTGACATAGAGTACAGGATTGAGTGTCAATGATGTGAGTGCCGGACTCCCTCTGAAGCTCTTTGTGTCCAGGAACATGCGCTAACCCTTCCCTAACCCCTGTTGCTCTTGCCTCCAGACTGTGAGAAGTGTCAGAACTTCTTCATCGACAGCTGTGTGGTGCATGGACCCCCTACAGTTGTAAAGGACAGTGCAGTGGACAAGGGGCATCCCTACCGCTCAGCACTCACCCTGCCCCCTGGATTGAGAATCGGGCCATCCAGCATCCCTGAGGCTGGGCTTGGAGTGTGGAATGAGGCAGCTGATCTGCCCGTGGGTCTGCACTTTGGCCCTTATGAAGGACACATCACAGAAGATGAAGAGGCAGCCAAGAGCAGATACTCCTGGCTGGTGAGAACTATTTAGCTCTTCCACTGTCCTCTGGCTTCCCACATTCCTTCTGAGGCTGGGAGGAACCTCGCCTCCTACATGCTAGCCATGGAGGGGACGAGGTGGTTAGCTCTGTGTACTGAGTGCACTTCACATGCACACAGAGTTCCTGTTTAAGGGTCAGAGGGTAAGTGGGAGCAAAGTGGTGCAGACACAAAAGAGTGGTTCCTCCCTTGTGGGACTCCTGCTCGGATTGGACAGGTAGACTCAGATGTATAGGTGAAGAGTAAGAAAAATATCATGTGGCCACACCTGGCAGTTGAATCTCCAAGCAGGCTGAAAGAGCTTTGATAACAGTAGGTTAAAATAATTCTTCTGACTTTCTCCTTCACACAAAAATAAAAGGTCTTTAACTTTTGTGAAACGCAGATCGCCAGAGGGAGAAACTGCTATGAATATGTGGATGGAAAGGACAGATCCTGTGCCAACTGGATGAGGTGAGGTCAACAGGTCTCTGGTTGCCAGAGGGGACATTCATGCCCCACAAGCCCATGTATCTTTCCCTGTCATTATGGTCTCCCTTAATTCCTTTTTTCTGTTCTTCTCCATACAGTGTTCTTTCATTTCAGGGGACATTTAGGAAAAAAGTATAGCATATGTTCTCAAAGTATAAAGCTCTCTGCCAGACACAATGTGGACAGTGGAAAGGACCTTGAAGAGGCTAGATTCCCCAGGGGCACGGGATTACACTTTAATTTATCAAGTGAACATTAATTAAGCACTTACTATATTCCAGTTTAGGTGAAGAAATACATTATTTAAACAGATCACAGAAGCCATGTCCTTATGAAGGACTTCTAGCAGACATACATAATACAATTGCATTTGAAAACATTTAAGTATAATTTCCAAGAAGTGCAAAGTGTCAAGATAGCAGAAACCAAGGGTGGCCTAAACCTGTGCAGCAGCAAATCATCCCAGCCTCACTTTAGACTAGAGCTTGGCTCTGAGGCCTGCAGAGGAATGGGCCCTTCTCCTGAGAGGGGCTTTCTTTTTATCAGGGACAGCAGAATGTGAATCAACTACTATTGTTCTGTTTAATTTTATTAAGACAAAAAGACCTTCACTTTTCTTTTTTTTAAAAGTATTTTATCCCTGGCTGATGTAGCTCAGTGGATTGAGCACAGGCCTGCGAACCACATGATCACGGTTCTATTCCCAATCAGGGCACATGCCTGGGTTGCAGGCCAGTTCCCAGCAGGAGATGCAAGAGAGGCAACCATACATTGACACTTCTTTCCGTCTCCCTTTCTCTTCTTCTCTAAAGATAAATAAATAAAATCTTTAAAAATATAAAACAATATAACATAATATTTATTTCTAGAGAGAGGGGACAGGAAGGAGAGAGAGTGGGAAGGAAAGATCAATGTGTGGTTACCTCTCATGCTATTCCCCACTGGGGACCTGGTCCACTACCCAGGCATGTGCCCCAACCAGGGATCAAACCAGCGACCCTTTCCTTCACAGGCCCATGCTCAGTCCACACTGAGCCACACCAGCCAGGGCAGACCTCCAATTTTCTATGGTAACCTTGGGCAGGCAAGTGAATGGTACCCTTAATAAAGTGTAGGGGGGTTGGAGAAAAGCCTTTCACAGGAAAGCAGATGTGGCCTGATTACTGGATAATTAGCTAATTTAGAAGCAGAGCCCTAGATCAAGCACCAGGTTCTGTGGTGTGAGACAACTTGATTTAGGGCTTGGAGGAGCCAGACATCACTGGATATTATGGCCAGTCAGGGTGAGGGTTAAGTCTGGAGCTGGGTTTAGAAAATAGTGATGAGCAGGATGAACACTGCAAGCAGGACTTGGAGGTAGGAACTCACATGACATGCTGACAGACGCTCAGACACTGAACAGAAGGTTCCCCAAGACCATTAAGGGCAGTGGGCAACACCAGAGCCTGAGAGCCTTAAGCATCAGCGAGGGGCTGGACATGATGTAATAGGTACTGGGAACTCATCACTGTGGTTTTCTTTCCCTTCATCTGCCTCAATCTCAGGTATGTGAACTGTGCCCGGGATGATGAAGAGCAGAACCTGGTGGCCTTTCAATACCACAGGCAGATTTTCTACCGAACGTGCCGGGTCATCAGGCCGGGCTGTGAGCTGCTGGTCTGGTGTGGGAACGAGTATGGCCAGGAGCTAGGCAGCAAGTGGGGCAGCAAGTGGAAGAGAGAACTCGCAGCCGGAAGAGGTGGGCACCACTGTTCTTCAAAACAGAAAGAAAAGAGAATTTTCCATAGAAATATTCATGATCCGACTCTTAAGTAGAGTAAAATCCACTCTAAAGTCAGTAAAGTTTCAACTGAGATGCTTCAGAAGTTCAAAATTCATTCATATGCCTTTGACTCTTAGGCAAAGTTTTTATATTTTTATTTTTAAAATATTTCATGACCAAAATACACTACTGCATATAGTGCTGAAAGACTGAGAGGCACGAAAAAAAGTTTTCAAGCACTAACCAGTTCTCTCACCAAGGCAGTTTTCTGACACTTTTATAGGTGTTTCATCATAATTTTCCTCCATAGTTCTAAGTAAAACGTTTTTGTTTGTAGGCATTCATTATATTTTAAAGATTTTGTCTCGGCTGCTGTGGCTTAGAAGATTGAGGGCCAGTCTGTGACCAAAGTGTTGCCAGTTTGATTCCCAGTTGGGGCACATGCCTGGGTTTTGGGCCAGGTTCCCAGTATGAGGTATGTGAGTGGCAACCACACATTGATTTGTCTCTCCTTCCTCCTCCCTCCCTTCCTTCTTTTCCGAAAATAAATATATAAATCAAATATTTTTAAACAAGATTTCATTTATTTTTAGAGAGAGTGGAAAGGAGGGAGAAAAAAATCAGTGTGCAAGGGAAACATTAACTGCTTGTCTATGGCACACCCACAACTGGCCCACAACCGTGGCCTGTGTCCTGACGGGAATCGAACTTGTAACCTTTCCGTTTTCAGACAACACCCAACCCACCAAGCCACACCATTCAGACAGGGCCCATTTCTTCATCATTTCAGTAAAGCGTCACGAGAGGTCCTCCTTTGTGAGGCACAGCATCCTGGGACCTGGAAATACAGATTACTGTGAGGATCAGAATCACTGCTCTTGAGGAGCTGACGGGTGAAGGAGGGAAACTCAGGCACATGTGCTTGCGTGTGCATAACACTACACAGTGGTTAGTGCTTTGGAGAAAACTAATCCAGGACAATTGCCTAGGGATCAGGGTGAGGGGAGGTGTGCTGTGGCAGGTGGTCCAGGAAGGGCTCTCTCAGGAGATAACATGTACAAAATGATGTGGGGCAAAGGATCCCAGGCAGAGGGAGCAGCTAGTACAGGGAGGAAAAGAGGTGGGGTGTTAAATTGGCTGAGGGTCACTCGGGTCTCATCTCAGCATAGAGGGTAAGAACGGAGATGGGACAGGTGCTTAGCAGCCCAGAAATGCAGTTCCCTCGACCCAAGTTGAGACACTGGGAACTTTCATGAGTGAAGTAATTCTCTGTTCTGATTATGTGTTGTTAATTTTAGGAAAATAAAGTCCAGTGGGGAATTTCCTCAGATTACTTTATCTCCAAGTGAGAGAGCATGGTGGATTGGACAGAGAGGTACAGGAGTCAGGCCTGTAAGCAATGTGGCTGAGATATGGTGAAACAGGTCTTCTTAGTGTGTATTTGAAAAGGGGTAACACTAAATGAGATGAAGCATAAATATCTGGTGTGAGGCTTGCGGAAGGACATTTTATTTTGCTATTTTGGAAAACTGAGAGAAGCAATTCCTAGTTGGGGCCTGTGGGTTTCCTCTTTAACATGACTTAGAAGATACCTGTGGATGGGAAAGGTCAATGCAGTTCCATCAACACAGGGAGTGAAATAGCCTCTCATGCTCCAAAAATCCCTATTCTGGGCAATATTAGAAAAGACCCTTGATGTGGGCTCTCTGGACTTCTGAAGGAGATGCACTACATCAAAATAAGAAGGAACATAGCCGGCGAGTGGACACTGTGGGAGACAGAGGCTGTGTTATCACCACAGTAAGAAGGATTGATGGGACAGGAATGCGTGTGGCCCAGGCATTCTCATCAACATCTGCCCTGACCAAACCTTTCTCTTTCAGCAGAACCAAAGCCAGAGGTGCACCCATGTCCCTCCTGCTCGCTGGCCTTCTCCAGTCAGAAATTCCTCAGGCATCACGTGCAACTCAATCATCCCTGTCAGATTCTCCCGGGAACATCTGCAAGAAAACCCCTCCAAGCACAGGAACCCTGTCCAGAGGATCAGAATCGGCAGCAGGAACCTACCTGTATGCGCAGCTGGGACGATAAAACTGGAGGTCAAGAGATCAAAGAAAGGTCCAAACCTTTGGTTAAAAGGATCAGTCAGAGGAGAATCTCAAAACCCTTTTCCCAACCTTCCAAAGAAGAAATGAGTTCTAGTGAGCATGAAAGGATGATGGAGGAAGAGCCCCACGGAGGCCGGAAAGAGAATCCAGAGGACACAGGCAAGTTATTTGTGAAAGGAGGAATGTCAAGAATTGTGACAATCGTGCATGGAGGGTGTTGGCAAGGCTTCAATGGTGGGTCCCATCCCATCGTACACGAGGTGACACACTCAGGGGAGAATCCCTATGTCTGCAGGGAGTGTGGGCGAGGCTTTACCCGGAAGTCAGTTTTCCTTGCACACCAGAGGGCACACTCTAGGGAGAATCCTTATGATTGCACGGACTGTGGGCAAAGCTTTACCAGGAAGTCAGCTCTCATCAGACACCAGAGGACACACACTGGTGAGAAGCCTTATGTTTGCAAGGAGTGCAGGCGAGGCTTTACAAGGAAGTCCTACCTCTTCATACACCAGAGAATACATTCTGGGGAGAAGCCCTATGTTTGCAAGGAGTGCGAGCGAGGCTTTACACGGAAGTCACATCTCGTTGCACACCAGAGGACACATTCTGGGGAGAAGCCCTATGTTTGCAGGGAGTGTGGGAGAGGCTTTTCCTGGAAGTCAGTTCTCATCACACACCAGAGGACACATTCTGGGGAGAAGCCCTATGTTTGCAGGGAGTGTGGGCGAGGCTTTGCACGGAAGCCATATCTTATTGTACACCAGAGGACACATTCTGGGGAGAAGCCCTATGTTTGCAGGGAGTGTGGGCAAGGCTTTACCTGGAAGTCAGTTCTCATCACACACCAGAGGACACACTCTGGGGAGAAGCCCTATGTTTGTAGGCAGTGTGCGCGAGGCTTTACACTGAAGTCACATCTCATCAGACACCAGAGGACACACTCAGGGGAGAAGCCCTATGTTTGCAGGGAGTGCGGTAAATGCTTTACAGAGAAGTCATGTCTTATCAGACATCAGAGGACACACTCAGGGGAGAAGCCCTATGTTTGCAAGGAGTGCGGGCGGGGCTTTACCTGTAAGTCCATTCTTAGCATACACCAGAGGACACACTCTGGGGAAAAGCCCTATGTTTGCAGGGAATGTGAGCGAGGCTTTACCTGCAAGGCAGTTCTTATCAAACACCACAGGACACACTCTGGGGAGAAGCCCTATGTTTGCAGGGAGTGTGAACGAGGTTTTGCACGCAAGTCACATCTCATCAGACACCAGAGGACACACACAGGGGAGAAGCGCTATGTTTGCAGGGAATGTGGCCGCGGCTTTACATACAAATGCGTTCTCACCGCACACCAGACAATACACTCTGGTCAGAAGCCCTATGTGTGCAGGGAGTGTGGGCGAGGCTTTACCTGGAAATCAGTTTTCATTACACACCAGAGGATACACTCAGGGGAGAAGCCCTATGTTTGCAGGGACTGCAGGCGAGGCTTTACATGCAAGTCAGATCTCATCAGACATCAGAGGACACATTCAGGGGAGAAGCCATATGTTTGTACGGAGTGCAACCGAGGCTTTACATGCAAGTCACATCTCATTGTACACCAGAGGACACACTCTGGTGAGAAGCCCTATGTTTGCAGGGAGTGCAGGCGAGGCTTTACATGCAACTCAGATCTCATCAGACACCAGAGGACACATTCAGGGGAGAAGCCCTATGTTTGCAGTGAGTGCAGTCGAGGCTTTACTCGAAAGTCGGGTCTCATTGCACACCAGATGACACACTCTGGGAAGAAACCCTATGTTTGCAGGGAGTGTGGGCGAAGCTTTACACAGCAGTCACAACTCATCAGACACCAGAGGACACACTCTGAGGAGAAGCCTTATGTTTGCAGGGAGTGTGGACGAAGCTTTACACAGCAGTCACATCTCATAAGACATCAGAAAGCACACTCGGGAGGAGGTGTATGTTTGCAGGCAGAGTGAGCGAGTTATTAGCATCACATCACATATCAATAGCCATTGAAGTCCACATCCCCTTACTCTTTCCAAGATTGTAATTAGTAGAGGAGTAACTGCTGAAACAAACCCTCCAGTTTCATGACAATGAGATCGACAAACAGTTCCATAGTGATATGGGGATTACAGCACCAAACTTATTCATGGTTTTTTGACCTATTCTAAAACGTTTTGTCTCCATACACATCCCTCATTTTTTTCCATCACTGAAAGCAGTGGGTTCTTGAAGAGCCCCGAGGAATTCATACTCTCAGCCATAGAAATTCAACTCCTGTAAATGTGGAAGTCTGGAGTCAGTCTACTTTGGTTACTGGCCAGAGAGCGGGATTTGAGACAGACTCACCCAGGAAGGGAATTCCTCAGACTCCTGGGAAGCAGCCTTTTCTCCTAATCAGCTCCCTACCCCTCCTTCCTTGGCTTCTCTTTGCTCTTCTAGTTTCCTACAACCTCTGGAGCCTCAGAGGTGAACAGCAGGGAGCGGTGCATACTTGTGCATGCACGTGAGCCTCTCAGTCTGGGCACTTGGTCTTCCTCGCTCCTTGCTGCCTTTTCAGGGTCAGCATTTCTTGGTGCACAGCATACAGGTTCCACATCAGTCCATAGTGGGTGGGTCTCAGCTCTGTTTTCTCCAGCTGTGTGACCTAAGGCCAGATTCTCAACTTCTCTGTCCCTGCTTCCTAGTCTGTGCAATGGAAAGTGGAACTTAAGCCTTTCGGTTTGACATTCAAAGTTGAGTCAGCACAGACAGAATCTGGCAAGAGGATTGTTGAGCTCAAAAGTCCTGTTGAACAGCCTTCAGTGCCCATGTCTTCCTGGTCTTTAGTGCTGCACAAAGGAAGATAAGGACAAGAGAGGGGTCTGTAGCCAAATTCAGAATTTGAGTTGACACCACTGCTTTCCCCACATAGACTCAGCTGCCCTGAGAAGGAAGCATGAGGCTGGGGATGTGCCTCCCTCCTGATTACCACCCTCTCACTGAGCCTGGGCATCCTCAGAGCCTCCTCAACAGAGGCAGGTGGTACTGAGAGTGACCTGTGAAACAAGACCATCACCCGCCCCTTGCTGAGAGCTGACACTGGAAACAGCATCTGCCTGCACTGGTGTGTTAGGACGGATGGGAAGCCAAGGCAGGGAGGGCGAGGAAGATGTGTGTCATGCACTAACTCAGCAGTCCTGAGCCTTGTGCAATTCTATTGCCAGATGTTCCAGCGTCACAAGAAACACCATCCTGACAGGTTGAAATTCTAGGTATTGTTTCCAGTATCTGGGAAAGAAATGCTTTCAAACTGTATTGATTCCAAGGCCTTGAAGATGGGACAGGTTCAACAGCGCTCAGGGAACGTACCCGTGAAAATTTTTGTAAATTTCATGCCTCTTGCCACTGTCTGTTTTATGAGAGGGTCCCTAGTGCTTACAGAAAGAGCCCATTGGTAACAGGGTAACTGCCTAAAGTTAAACTGTCCTCTGTGATGGATCTGTTTTAGAAGACAGGCAAGTGAAGTCTGAAGCAAGGATTCAGGCTAACCACCCCCACACATACTTATGTTTGCGTAGTCCATCCCCTTGGAAGCTGGCACCACTTTTACCCACCAATCAATATGTAAATTCTTCCTCCTACCACCCCCTACCCCCTCCATCCTTGGCTCAGTTTGCTGGAGCATTTTCTTATTAGGTAGGATAGATAGCAAAATGAGGAAAAGAGGGAGACCTGTCTCACCCACTGACTCAGCCATCCTGAGACTTATCTGGTAAAAGTGCCAGGTGTTCAGAACATCACAAGAAACACCATGGCAGCATGGGAGGAGGGAATTCTATGTATTGTAATTCTCTGTACTGTTTGCAGTGTCTGGGAAAGAAAGCCTTGGAATTAAACTGTGTGTTAGGTCCAAGTTCTGGTTGATAGGTGGGAGGGTTTCCACAGTGTCCAAAAAGAAGCCAACAAAGCAACTTTGGTTACTTGCCTACCTCTGGTCATCATATTAAGTATATACTTGTATACTTAATGCAAGTATATAAGTTCTCAGGACAAAGGGCCTGGTGCTCTTGTCACCCAAGCTCTTGCCTTTCACCCCCACCTCAGAAAGACCTGTCCTCTTTCATAGGAATGTATCACTAATAAACCCTGTTTGCACACTAATACTCTTGCTGATCTCTAATCCTTTTCTGCGTTGTCAAGAACTGAATTTCCCAGAGATGCACCCAGTCTGCATATGCCAATCATGAAGCCCACAACATAGCAGCTACTGTAATGTTCTCTCCTTGTACCCTGGCCTCACAGAGTTTAATACACCACTGACACCATCTCAAAATTATTACTTATTGTGTCTCCGAACTTTTTGTGAAGTGTGAAGGAATAATAGACATGCACAATGTTGGTCATTCCTGGCCACCCATTCCTAATTAATGTCTACAATGTCCCAGGAGCACAAAATTCCCATGGACCCACTGGGTAGGAGTCCAGCAAGACTCAAGGTGAGAACAGGGTAAACATCTACATCTGCCTAAGCATAAGGAAGGCTGCTAACAGCTCCCAGAGGTCACACTTTTCTTAGAACCAGAGCTGAGTTCAATACACAGAGATGTCAAACATTTAGTGAGTACCCCATGATGCCCTCTCCTGCATGAGGGAGACCTAAGCATGACCCACCCCATTATTGCCTGAGTGGGTTCACCAACGGGGGACACCCCCTCCAATGACCTGGAAGGATGATCTCTGTGCCAAAGATCTAAAAGTCACCGGCTGGTTTATTAATCTGGGCATGAGTTGAGAGTTCAGTCCTCAGGGGCATTTGAGATGCAACTAATAGATGTTTTTTTTCTCTCTCTCTCCGTTTCTCATCTTCTTTCTGAAGTAAATAAAATCTTTTTTTCAAAAAGACACTTGAACAACAGGAAAGTAGCAGCATATTCTTGGAGAGAAAAATATATAATCATCTAAATTTCCCACAGTTACTGATAAATGTAATATGATCTAGGTTAAATTATCAGCAAAATTTTTTTTATTCCTTACCTGACACATGATTATTGATTTCAGATAGAAGGGAAGGGAAGGAGAGAAACATCGATGTGAAAGAGAAACATCAGAAGGTTTTCTCCCTACTGGGGACCAAACCCATGGATGAAGCCTCCCAGGGTATCTGCTTTGTCACTTGTAATGTTTCTTGTTTTTATAGCTTACAACATTTACCAAGAAAGTACCTAGACTTCAGACTCGGCTTTGCCTCCTGAGAGCCTATGAGGCTGGCCCTGGCAATGCTCACTGAACTGGGACCAGAAGTCATGCGCTCCCAAAGCTGGTACACAGTCTATGTAACATGCTCACGAGAAGTGGTCCCACAGGAATGGCTCACGTGGAGACCTCACACTCCTACCACACAAAGTCTGAGCATCCTTTGCAGCTCCTCACAGACCAACTGCAGCTGCTCCCTGCCCCCACTCACTTCAACCCCCACCCCCACCTCCCATCCACCCACTACTCACCTAATTTTCCATGGTCTGGCCTTACCTTGGACATTTCACTTCAACCTGACAGTTGGTTTGACACTAAGGGCAGGGTGAGTGTGGGCCTACAGACAGGGTCTCTACTCCTAAACCTAACCCTAACCTACCATTTACACAACACTTTCTTTGGATGAAGACTGCCCTTTTGAATGGCAGATGATGGATCCATTCTTTTGCCCCATGATCTCTCCAGTTCCACATTATTGTAAAGTATCAACTGTTCGTCCACCCTCACAGTTTGTCTTGGAAACACAAACAATTTCCTCGTGTTTCCGAAGAAAATCCCTCATGGAAATGCTGTCAAGAATGGTGGTTGGTTTTTTATCATACTGCACAAGTGTGGAACCCAAACACCAAATCAATTACCGTTACCATCCTGGTGCAAATGATTTTTGACAATTGATTTGTTTACTTTGAGTATGTGGCCTGTCTCCCACATGGCCTCATGTAGTCTGTCCTCAGTGAACATCTGGACTTGATGGCTTTCCACTGCAACTGGTTTGTTCTCCCCTGGGGCATTTCTGCATGAGAAACCTCCCACACAAAATGCTGCAAACCACTCCCGACACCTTCAG
Source organism: Sturnira hondurensis (assembly GCF_014824575.4). Lineage (NCBI taxonomy): Eukaryota > Metazoa > Chordata > Mammalia > Chiroptera > Phyllostomidae > Sturnira > Sturnira hondurensis. The sequence continues at coordinate 516,714 of NW_028077960.1, forward strand.
TCTGTCACAACACCTGCTCCTACACACTGCAAATCATTTCCTCTGTGTACTGACATTTTCACCCTTCTTGAAACACCAAAGCCTAATGTACTGAAAATATTACTTATGTTCACCCACCTTCAATATGAAAATGGCCACACAAACACTCAACAATTTTTATGAGTTTTTCTTAACTCACACTGATATGACATGTCATGATACAATATTAAAAAATGGCTTTGAGTGAACTTAAAGACAAGTACATGAACTGGAGCCATGTGATAGGGTTGGGAAGACGGGGGATGAAGGCAAGGGTGGTGGGGGCCAAACTAACTTTTTGGCCAACTGGGTATACAGTAGGCTGCACCCAGCATCACAGCACTGAGATCATGAAGAGTATGTATGTTTTGGCCTCAGAGCACTTAAGCTGAAATTCACTGAAAGTGGGTGACTAGAGCCCTGGCTGGCATAGCTCAGTGGATTGAGCGCAGGCCTGCGAACCAGACGATCGCGGTTCGATTCCCAGTCAGGGCACATGCCTGGGTTGCAGGCTGGATCCTTGCAGGATCCTAACTACCAGCAGGGGATACACAAAAGGCAACCATACATTGATGTTTCTCTCCCTCTCTCCTTCCCCTCTAAAGATAAATAAATAAATAAAATCTTAAAAAAAAAGAAAGTGGGTGACTAGAAAGTTCTGTCTTTTGGTACTTATAAAATAGACTGATAAATAACCTCCAAAATGAACCACCATTTGAGTTACAAAGCAATTTCAGCTGAATGATTCTAAAAACACTACATACCAAAACTTCAGAAAGAAATCTTCACCCTGGACTTCTAGCCAAGATAGAGGCATGGGTAGACATACTGTGCCTCCTCGCACAACCAAAAGAAGAACAACAACAATTTAGAAACAAAAACAACTAGAACTGATAGAGATTCGAACCGTATGGAAGTCCAATAACTGAGGAGTTAAAGAAGTCACATTCATCCAGACCAGTAGGATGGGCAGAGATGGGAAGCAGGGCAGAGAGGACTCCTGATAAGGCAGCAGCTGGCAGACCCAGGGAGGTGGAGGATTGTGGAGTGCTGCGGTCCGGCTGCAGCTTATCTAAGGGTCCCTCAGGTGAGAGTAGGCGTCCGCGCTGGGTAACAGGCAACTACACAGCTCAAAGGCAGGTGAAGCACTGTTCCATTTATTGCAAGTACAAGCAGGTTTTTATATTTTCATTTCTGGTAGTGATTAACATTTACAGGTGCATAGCATGATCAGTTAAGCAGAAAAAATCAATACGAAGGTAACCAGGAAAAGTACGGAAGTTCCCATAGTTTCAATTATGTTAAACAAAAGTTATTTTGACCAGGAGAACCATTAATCAGACAATTTGAAATAGTTCTATGTACACCGTTTGAATGTCTTACTGTTTATTAAAGTTCTCAGAAATTGTCATGGGCAACAGGTACGCTTAGACCGAGCAGAGGTTAGGAAATTCATTATAAGCCTTTGTAATGTCTAACTTAGCTATCTATTTGCTGTCTAAAATGTTTTCTGTATACTGTGGACTCTAACTCCTTGGTAGTTGTTTCTAAGTGCTTAGTTTGTAATAGCTAACCAGCTTCTTCTGTTTTTATGCCTGTCTAATTCTAATTGATATATATTCCTATTCAAGGTAAAGGAGGGGCTGTTACTCTAACAACTCTTTGACAATCAGGGGCTATTTTCTTAAAGGAGTTTTTGCTATTCTATGAGGCAGTTCTGTGGGAATACATATTTTTCCCTGAACTGTTCTTTCTTGGGTGGCTTTCACAGGAACAAATAAGTAGAGTATGATGCCTTAATTCAGCCAGGGTGATATTGCTCAGGACTTGAGCCAACTGTTGTTTTTTCTCTGAGAGTGGTCATTAATTCTAGGAGATTCCAAATTATCAGAAGTGCAAAGGTTAGAATACTAAGAAACAGCAAGAATAAAAGCAACACCATATATCCAGTAATGCCACGTCCATCCTGCTGGAAAATGCTTCTGTGAAGCCTTTGTCCCCAAGCCGTGACTGTGTCAGCCGACCTGGTTACCACTGGATGTGGCAGTGGAGTGGGGCACACAAGGCTGAAGCTGGCCAGCAAGGCAGCAGCGGGAGGAACAGCCAAGGTGGAGGATGGTGGACTAGGCAGTCCCACATTCACGCACAGATAAACCAGGAAACACCTGGGGAGCGCAATGGACTGACTGCGCAACCCAGAGCTCCTGCTTGGAGGAATAAGGCCTCAAACCTCTGATTGAAAACACCGATGGGGGTTGAGGCAGCAGCAAGAGAAACTCCCAGCCTCACAGGAGAGTTCACTGGAGAAGCCCACAGGGTCCTAGAATGTACACCAGCCCACCCACCCGGGAATCAGCACCAGAAGGGACTAATTTAATTGTGTGAAGCAGAGGAAATGACTGAAATCAAGCAGAGAGCAGAGCAAGTGCCATTGTACCCTCTCGAACCCTTGCCCCACATACAGCATCACACCGCAGCAACAGGAGTTGCTCCACCCAGGTGAGTACCTAAGGCTCTGCCATTACTACATAACAGGCACATCAAGACAAAAAAAGAGGCCCAAATGAATGAAAGATCAAACCTCCAGAGAAAATACAACTAAGTGACAAAGAGATGGACAACCTATCAGATGCACAGTTCAAAACACTGGTAATCAGGATGCTCACAGAATTGGTTGAATTTGCTTGCAAATTAGATGAATAAATGAAGGCTGCACTAAGTGAAATAAAGGAAAATGTACAGGGAACCATAGTGATGGGAAGGAACCTGGGACTCAAATCAACAGTGTGGACTGTGGGGGTGACTTTTCCTGCAAGTTCTCCCATCTGCCACAAATGAAAGTAAACAAGACATGATGTGATCTGGTTGGGGACAAGAGGTGGCCAGTTTGTCCAAGGAACCAGGCCTTGAGCAGTGGCCAGTTTCTCAGGGGGAAAAGGCCTTGGGCCCCTTCCTCCAGGGGCTTTTATTGGGTTGTAATACACAGGAATACAGGGCAGCAAGGATCAAACAGTATATAGCATTTCAAAGAAATCTGAGGGCTCAGTCTGAGTCACTGTCTGTCAGGAAGAGAGTTTTGCAGAAACTTTAAGGTTTCCTGCTCGGACCCTTAACATGTAAATGAAAGCACACTTAGCAGAGCATATTTCACAGGTTTTTCAGGAATTCTCTGTAATGCCACATTTTTCCCCACGGGATCCAGTCTCACAAGGCAAGGAGCTGCACCCGTCCCCATCAAGTATTCAGGCTTAAGTGGATTAGAGCCAGGAAGTGCTTCTCCCAGAGGACATGGGGACTTGGGCTATGTCACATAGCCGAGGAGCAAGTGTCCATTGCTTGCTCTTTGTTGCAGCCCCCCAAGTCTTTCCATGATGGCCTCCCAAGTGATCAAGTCTGGCTTAGGTTGCTCCCCACTGTGAGGAGATTTAACCATCGTGGACTTCCGACCGTGCTTTGCATGCAGGGAGAGGAAACTGAGGAAACGTTTACTACCAGAGACAAACTTTGTCTCCTGTGGCTCACATTCCAGAGGTCGCTTGCTGATCCATAGCCACAGGGCGGGGGTGGGGGGTGGTTAAGATTAGAATTCCTGAAACCAGGCATAGTGGTCCCCAACAGTGGACCAGAAGAAAGAATGAAACATCCAACCAGAAAAGAATGAAGAAACAAGAATTCAAAGAAATGAGGACCAGCTTAGGAACCTCCAGGACATCTTTAAACATTCCAAAATCCGAATTCTATGGGTACCAGAAGGGGAAGAAGAAGAGCAACAAGTGGAAAAGTTATTTGAACAAATAATGAAGGAGAACTTCCCCAGTCTGGCAAAGGAAATAGACTTCCAGGAAGTCCAGGAAGTTCAGAGAGTCCCAAGAAGGTGGACCCAAGAAGGAACACACCAAGGCACACCATAATTACATTGCCCAAGATTAACATTAAGGAGGGAATCCTAGAAGCAGCAAGAGAAAAGGAGACAGTTATCTACAAAGGAGTTCCCATCAGACTGTCAGCTGATTTCTCAAAAGAGACCTTGCAGGCAAGAAGGGGCTGAAAAGAAGTATTCCAAATCATGAAAGGCAAGGACCTACATCCAACATTGCTCTATCCAGCAAAGCTTTCATTTAGAATATAAGAGCAGATAAAGTGTTTCTCAGATAAGGTCAAGTTGAAGGACTTCATCATCACCAAGCCCTTATTATATGAAATGTTAAAGAAACTTGTCTAAGAAAAAGAAGATAAACAACATGTATAGTAAAATGACAGCAAACTCACAATTATTAACAACCACACCTAAAAGAAAAAGAAAAATAAACTAAGCAAATAACTAGAACAGGACCAGGGCCACAGAAATGAAGATCACATGGAGGGTTAGCAACAGGGGAGTAGGAGGAGGAGAGAGGGGGAAAAGGTACAGAGAATAAGTAGCATAGATGGTAGGTAGAAAATAGACAAGGGGGGGTAAGAATAGTATGGGAAATGTAGAAGCTAAAAAACTTAGATCAGTGGTTTTTGCCTAGCTGGTGTACCTCAATGGATTGAGCACAGGCTGGGAACCAAAGGGTTGCCAGTTGATTTCCAATCAGTGCACATGCCTGGGTTGCAGGCCAGGTCCCCAGTGGGGGCCACATGAGAGGCAACCACACATTGATATTTTTTCCCTCTCTTTCTCCCTCCCTTCCCCTCTCTCTAAAAATAAATAAGTAAAAATTTTTTAAAAGGTCAGTTGTTTTTAACTGAAGGGTAACTTTGCCCCCAAGGGGTCATTGGCACATTGTATGAAGACCTTTCAGGTTGCCCTTGGTGGGAGGAGGGTAAGGTGGAAGTTACTGTCATGCTCTGAATAGAGATAACAATTGTTAACAATCACCTACAACATAGAGAAAAATCCCCCAATCTCATAGCAATGAGAAACCCTACTCTGTATGAAGTAGGATGAAGAGTCAATGAGGATACAAACAGCCTGTGACTTTGCACCCTGGATCTGAAATCATGCGTCTGTCAGGACAGGCAGCTTGGAGGCTGAGAGCTAAAGAACAACAACAAAAAATAAATTAAAAAGCCAGCCATCTTGGAAAGACTGGGGAGGAATGTCCTTGGCTACAAAGACACCCATGAAAGCTCAGAAGCCAAGGAAGATATGACACCTTAAGAGACTGAACCACACTCTGATAAACCACAGCACTGAAGGTCATTGTCTGTTTTCATTGCCTCTAAATCACTCCTCAATAATTGCTTATTAAAATTACTTAGAATCTGTAATGTTACTCTTCAACATTCCAAAATTCACCATCAAACATTTTCCTCTTTGAAAATGTGGACCTTTGCTATATTGTGAGTTCCTCAGGTAACCTACATGGAGCACAGTTTTACTTACAAAATACTCCTGATTTCTAAAACACCACTGCTCCAGCTCCTGAACTCATTTATAATGCTAAGAATCATGTTGCTATTTTCTTTAATTATTAATGAACTTATAACTAACACATTTTTTCTATTTTAAAGCAGTTTCTGTTTATTAACTGACCAGATTACAAAAATGACCATGGTAGGTACCTTAGTTCATCCTTCTATTAAGCCTGTTGATCTGGTCTTTCCTGTTACCAGCATTTCCACCTTCTACAAAGTGGGTGGTATTTTTCTTCATTCCACCTCTTGGAGAAGATAATTTGAAGGGCCAAAGGAAGTTGTTTGCTTCTTTGAAGCATTTTCAAACAGTTTATCATGAATTAGATCCTCCATGCAGATAATGCCATATTTACCAAGAGATAGAGCAATCAATGCATTACCTGGCAGGGCCATTCGTTTTTTGTTGATTTTCCCATACCCGTGCTTGTAGATCAATTCATTTACTGACTTCAGGTTAGGGTACTCCCATGCAATGCATGGTTCCACAATTCTCAGCATGTTAATCGAAGCCTTGTTGAGCTTAACAAAGGTACCACTGAAGATCTGGCGAAGGCAAAGAAGCTGCAGCACCTTTTGGACCTTTGGGTTCACACCATTGATACCTCTGATCCTGATGACAAATGCCAATTGGGTTTCTGCAGGTACATAGAAGTTGCCAGCTTATCTTGCCATTCTAGCCATTCGAATCTCAGTTCTGTACATCTGCCTATATTCCTTGTGATAGTGCTTAGCTTTTTCATAGATAAGCTTCCTCCTTGCCTTTCAAAGCATCTCTTGGGGAAACTACTTTCTCAGGCACTTGATTTTCAGCCCTGCGAAATTCCTTTGCTTTTTCTTAAGGGTTTCTGGCACAGCAGGAACCTTCTTCTTCTTCTCTGTGCCCTCCATGGTTCCAGCTGCAAAAAAAAAAAAGAAAAGAGATAACTAACAAATTTTTAACTCTTCTTGTCTTCATGTTTCATTCCAAGCTTTAACTACTTTTTCATGCTTTATACAGCTAACCTAACGTAAGTTAATTATTGCATGATATCTTATTTACCTTGACAACTCATGAATATAAACTTAAAGTTATCATAAGTAATAGAACTTAGTAAAATGGCTGGTAAATAACATGCAGAAATAAATATCTTTTCTATACACAAAATGTATTTTAAAGATATATTCACAGAAAAGAACCAATGATGCACCCCCAAATCTAGTGTCTGGTCTAGATGATGTGCTCACAAAAAGTGATCCCAAGGAAGTGGTCACTGACATTGGGACTTGAGACTTGTACCTCAAAGCAGTCTTGGAAAAAAATCAACAGTCACTGATCTTCCATTATAATCGACCACTTTTCCTTCTGTACTAAGCTATTATTCCCCAAAATTCCCACGAGAGGGCAGCAGAGATGCACACTTGGGACACGGATTAGCAGCTTGGCCAAAAGGTTCATTCCACTTTTACTTATAAAATGATAGTGGTTTTATTTTTTTAACCTCTTGGGTCAAAACTTATTTTAAATAGATTTTATTTTCTTCATTGCTTAAGGAAGCTGCAACAAACAAAGCAAATGACAAATGATTTTCAAGCACACTGGGAACTTCCTGACTCTATTATACTATATAGCAAGTACCAACAAATGGCACATAAGACACGTTTATCCTTTTCCCTAGTCTGGAAACCAGTCACAAGGCAACTGAACAGTACATACCTTGAGACATTTCAAAATACACTTCTAAATACCAAGCCATCAAGGATCATTGATATTCCACCAGAATCAACCACTTTTCTCACTGAACAGTACTAAGGTGTTATTCCAAAAATGAACAAGAGATGACAACACAGAACCACACTTGAAACTTTTTTTTTACATTGACCATATTGTACTGTGGATCAAGTTTCAAAAAATATATATCAAAGGATTGAAATTATATAAAGTATGTTTCTTGCTCTCATTGCAACTAATCTAGCAATCAGTAATAAAAGATAGCTAGAAACTCCTTACATTTAAAAATTATAAAATGCACTTCTAAAAATCCCACAAATTAAATTATAATTGTAGTTGAAAATTAATTTGAACTGAATGATATTAAAAATTGAACATAAAAAGCACTTTGAAAAAATGTATTGAAAAAATCACATATTAGAAAGAAAACCTGAAAATTCAAAAATTTTGCATCATATTACAAATCCAGAATAATAAATTAAATTCAGATAAAGTGAAAGAAAGGAAATATGCAAGTAATGATGTCTGGAAGGGTATACACTCTTTCTTTATTAAATAATTTTTGGACTTCTGGCCAAGATGGAGGCATAGGTGGAAACACTGTGCCTCCTTGCACAGCCAAGTTTAAAGACAACAAAGTTTTAGTAACTAAAACAGAGCCAAAACACAGAAAATTGAACTTTATGGAAGTCCAACAACAACAAACCTTTCAGCCAGACTGGTAAGAGGGGTGAAGTCAGCAATTGGCGGAAACGGGTTGGGCAGAAAAATCAGCCTGACCGACCCAGGAGCACAGTCTTAGTTGGCAGATCCCAGGCGTGGGGTGGCAATGGGCAGACCAAGTCAGGGTGCAGGGTGGCTGGCTGACTGAAGTCACATATTCACGCACAGATAAACCAAGGAAAGGAGAGAGCAGTGAGACAGACTGCACAGACTAGGGCCCCAGTGACGGGAATTAAAGCCTAAAAGCACCAATGGGAAAAACTTTTGGGATCGCGGTGCTGGGAGAAGCACCCAGGCTCACAGAGAGTTTGTTGGAGAGACTCACAGGGTCCTGGAGGGTGCACAGGCCCACACACCCAGGAGCTGGCACCAGGGGGGCCAGGTTTGCTTGCGGGAAGCAGCAGTGGAGACTGAAATCTGAGAGAGAGAAGAACAAATGCCATTGCCCCTCTCTGACTCTGCCCCCACGTACAGTGTCACAACCCAGCCACTGAGTTGCTTCACCCTGGTGAACACCTAAAGCTCCATGCCTCATACGTAACAGGTGTGAATAAACCAAAAAATTATGGCTCAAAAACAGCTCAAAGCCCCAGAGTCAATAATTCTAAGCGACCAAGAGATAGCCAACCTATCAGATGCACAGTTCAAAATACTGGTGATCAGGATGCTCACAGAACTGGTTGATTTTAGTCACAAATTAGAGGAACAAATGAAGGCTAAACTAATTACAATGAAGGGAAATGCACAGGAAACCAATAGTGATGGGAAGGAAACTGGGACTCAAATCAGGGGAGTGGACCAGAAGGAAGAAAAAAATGACCAAATACAAAAGAATGAAGAAACAAGAATTCAAAAAATGAGGAGAGGCTTAGGAACCTCCAGGACACCTTTAAACGTTCCAACATCCGAATTACATGGGTACCAGAAAGGGAAGAGAAAGAGCAAGTGGAAAACTAATTTGAACAAATAATAAAGGAGAACTTCCCCAGTCTGGCAAAAGCAATAGACTTCCAGGAAATCCAGGAAACTCAGAGAGTCCCAAAGAAGTTGGACCCAGGAAGGGCACACCAATGCACATCATAATTACATTAGCCAAGATTAAAATGAATACAGAATTCTAGAAGCAGCAAGAGATAAGGGGACAGTCACCTACAAGGGAGTTCCCATCAGACTGTCAGCTGATTTCTCAAAAGAGACCTTACAGGCAAGAAGGGGCTGGAAAGAAGTATTCCAAGTCATGAAATCCAAAGACCTACAACCAAGATTGCTCTATCCAGCAAAATTTTCATTTAGAATGGAAGGGCAAATAAGGTGCTTTTCAGATAAGGTCAAATTCAAGGAGTTCATCATCACCAAGCCCTCATTATATGAAATGTTAAAGAGACTTGTCTAAGAAAAAGAAGATAAAAAAATATGAACAGTGAAAGGACAGCAAACTCACAGTTATTAAAAACCACACCTAAAACAAAAGCAAACTAAGCAGACAGCTAGATCAGGAGTGGAACCATAGAAATGGAGATCACATGGAGGGTTAGCAACGGGGGAGTGGGAGGAGGAAGAAGGGGGAGAAGGTACAGAGAATAAGTAACATAGACAGTAGAAAGAAAATACAAGGAGGGCAAGAATAGTATGGGAAATATAGAATCTAAAGAACTTGTCACACATGGACATAAACGAAAGTGGGGAATAGTGGGGGAAGGGTGTGCAGAGTGGAGGGGAATAAAGGTGGGAAAAGTGGGAAAACTGTAATGTCATAAACAATAAAATATGTTAAAAAGAAAAAAGGTGAAATAAAAATAAAATACACATTAAATTAGATGAAAAATAACATTTTGTTATTGTATCATGACATGTCATATCAGTGTGAGTTAAGAAAAACTCATAAAAATTGTTGAGTGTTTGTGTGGCCATTTTCATATTGAAGGTGGGTGAACATAAGTAATATTTTCAGTACATTAGGCTTTGGTGTTTCAAGAAGGGTGAAAATGTCAGTACACAGAGGAAATGATTTGCAGTGTGTAGGAGCAGGTGTTGTGACAGACTGAAGGTGTCGGGAGTGGTTTGCAGCATTTTGTGTGGGAGGTTTCTCATGCAGAAATGCCCCAGGGGAGAACAAACCAGTTGCAGTGGAAAGCCATCAAGTCCAGATGTTCACTGAGGACAGACTACATGAGGCCATGTGGGAGACAGGCCACATACTCAAAGTAAACAAATCAATTGTCAAAAATCATTTGCACCAGGATGGTAACGGTAATTGATTTGGTGTTTGGGTTCCACACTTGTGCAGTATGACAAAAAACCAACCACCATTCTTGACAGCAGTTCCATGAGGGATTTTCTTCGGAAACACGAGGAAATTCAGTTTGTGTTTCCAAGACAAACTGTGAGGGTGGACGAACAGTTGATACTTTACAATAATGTGGAACTGGAGAGATCATGGGGCAAAAGAATGGATCCATCATCTGCCATTCAAAAGGGCAGTCTTCATCCAAAGAAAGTGTTGTGTAAATGGTAGGTTAGGGTTAGGTTTAGGAGTAGAGACCCTGTCTGTAGGCCCACACTCACCCTGCCCTTAGTGTCAAACCAACTGTCAGGTTGAAGTGAAATGTCCAAGGTAAGGCCAGACCATGGAAAATTAGGTGAGTAGTGGGTGGATGGGAGGTGGGGGTGGGGGTTGAAGTGAGTGGGGGCAGGGAGCAGCTGCAGTTGGTCTGTGAGGAGCTGCAAAGGATGCTCAGACTTTGTGTGGTAGGAGTGTGAGGTCTCCACGTGAGCCATTCCTGTGGGACCACTTCTCGTGAGCATGTTACATAGACTGTGTACCAGCTTTGGGAGCGCATGACTTCTGGTCCCAGTTCAGTGAGCATTGCCAGGGCCAGCCTCATAGGCTCTCAGGAGGCAAAGCCGAGTCTGAAGTCTAGGTACTTTCTTGGTAAATGTTGTAAGCTATAAAAACAAGAAACATTACAAGTGACAAAGCAGAGACCCTGGGAGGCTTCATCCATGTCCAAAGGAATGTAGCTTGTAAATGGCAGACCCAGGCTCACATCACTTTTAGATACCAAAAGTTAGGACTTTCCTCTATCAGAACTGCTGCAATGTACACCAAGAAGTGCAAATAAGAAAAAGAGCCATTTTGTTCTAAACAGTTACAATGTTTTCACTGCTGACTGACTTTCAAGAGACCCAGCTGGATAAGCAAAGAAAAGGCTTCTGGTGTCCCCACAACAGTCAAGATTATTATAATTCAATGATTACAAATATTCTATATAGAATTATTTATAATTCCCCAAAACGATCTCATGTTTTTCTCTGGCACTTTTTTCCTAAAAATGAAAATGGCTTTGTTTGTGGCAGCTTACTTAAACTATACAGAAAAATGAAGTTAATTTAAAATCTACCCCAGGGAACATTAACTGCTACCACTTTAAGTGTATACCCTCCCACACATCTCTATGTGCACATTTCCTTTCTGCTACTTTCTCTGGATTGGACCCACTATGCGGGGTTCTTTGTGTGGGTTTAGAGCCGTTAAAGCACTAGCTTCTGTCCTGTCCTACTGTGTGCACTGAAGATGGCACATTTCCCTGTAGCTTGTGGTACACAGTGCCTTTCAATTCAAATTATTTTCCGATTGCAATAGTGACTTATTTGGGGGTTAATTAGAAGTGGGTTTCATAGCTTCTAAGTACAAGGACTTTCCAGTTACCTTTTGTTACTGAATTCTAGATTAACTGCAATGAGAGCAAGAAATGTTACTGTACATAATTCCAATCCTTTGAAGTTTGTTGAAACTTGCTTCATAGTACCAATGTGCCTCTCTGCTGCCATCTGATGTTCAATTTGGGAATAACGCAGTGCAGGTCCCCAGGAAAAGTGGGTATAGTGGGTCATCTAGGAATGTGGAATCCAATGTTATTTAGATGCGCATTTCATCGCTTTTAAAAATAAGGAATTTTTAGTCATCTTTTGTTACTGATTTCTAGATTGACTGCAGTAAGTGCCAACAACGAGCTTTACATAATTTCAATTGTTTTGAAGTTTGTTGAAACTTGCTTTAGAGTACAGTATGATCACTGAAAGAATGTTCCAAGTGCGCCTCTCTTCTGCCATCTGGTGTTCACTTTGGGAAAACACCTTGGTGCAGATCAGAAGGAAACGTTGGGTACAGTGGATCATCCCTAAATGTTGAATCCAATTTTGCTGCTCATGTTAAGTTTATTTTTTAAAGATTTTATCATTTATTATTAGAGTGAGAGGAGGAGAGAAAGAAGGAGAGGGACAGAAACATCGATGTGTTGATGTGCGTACTAGATACATTGATCGGCTGCCTCTCACATGCCCTGAACTGAGAATCTGGGCTGCAGCACTGCCATGAGCCCTGACTGGGAATCCAACTGTGACTGTTTGGTTCTCAAGCTGGTGCTCACTCTACTGATCCACACCAGCCAGGGCTCATGTGTAGTTTTTTGTATCTCTACAGGTTTTGGGTTTTTTTTTTTTTTTTTTTTGGCAGAGTGGGGGACAAGGTTACAGGTTTGATCCATGATCAAGCCACATGCAAGACTCAGGCAATGGCTCTGACTGGTGTGGCTCAGCGGGATGGATGTCTGCCTGTAACCAAAGGGTTGTCAGTTCCATTCCCAGTCAGAGCACATGCCTGGATTTGAGGCAGGACACGGGAGGAAACTCTGGAGGTGCTCTAGGGCTAAGATAAAGGACATTGGTACAGGACAGGGACTCTCTTCTAAGACCAGTTGTTCCTCCTTTCTGCAAAAGCACTGAATCATGGTGAATCATGAATGCACCTACACAGAAGGTGATATATGAGCTCTGCTTCATTAAATAGAATTATAATAAATCAGCCTTGTGGGACCCCCTTTTCCCCAGGGGTCAACAAGAAAAATCATGGGAGACCACATGTGCAATAGCTTTAAACTAATACAATTACTTGTACTCAGGCACATGGGCAATAAAACCCCACTAAAACTCACCAGGAAATATCACCCTTTAAGAATAGAATCCCTCCAGCTCCTGAGATCAATCTCTGTTCAGAGTCATCCTGCTTCCATGTTCTGTGGAGTGTACTATTGCTTAATGAATCTGCTTCCTCTCGTTCTGCTATAAACTCTGTGTGTTTGGTTCAATTCTTTGTCTGTGATCACCAAGAACCTGGTTACCTGTGACCACCTGTGACAGATTGTGGGCCAGGTCCCCAGTTGGGAGCATGTGAGAGGCAAAAGATAGATGTTCCAAATAAAAAAAAATCAATCAATAAAATAAAACAAAACACAATTTCCATGTGGATCTGCATGTATTAGTGGACATTCTATTCTTTTCCATCAATCTCTCTATTCAAAGGGCATTACTCCACTCTTTTACTTATTGTAGGTTCATAATACAATGCACCTTTTAATTCTTCCTTATTTTAACAGGTGCACTTAAATTGAGCTTGTTTCACTTTAAAAATTTTTGCTGAGTCCCGGCCAATGTGGCTCAGTTTGTTGGAGCATTTTCCTGTAAGGTATGATAGATAGCAAACTAAGTAAAGAAGGAGGGAGACCTGTCTCACCCACTGACTCAGCGGTCCTGAGCCTGATCTGATAACAGTGCCAGGTGTTCAGAACATCACAAGAAACACCATGATAGCATGGGAAGAGGGAACTCTATGTATTGTAATTCTCTGTACTGTTCCCAATGTCTGGGAAAGAAAGTCTTGGAATTAAATCGTGTGTTAATTCCAAGGTCTGGTTGGTAGGTGGGAGGGTTTGCACAGTGCCCAAAGAAGAAGCCCAAAAAGCAACTTTGGTTACTTGCCTACCTCTGGTCATTATCTGTTTTACAAGGAAGTACATAATGTTTACAGAAAGCCCATAAATAACTTTGGGTAACTGCTCCAGCTTCAACTGGCTTCTGTCATGTATTTGTTTTACAAGAGGAACAAATGGCATCTGGAGTGAGATAAGGATTCAAGCCAACAGACCCCACACATACCTAAGTTTGGGTAATCATGTCACCCATGGAAGCTGGCACCACCTTTACCCACCAATTGATATGTAACTTCCTCACCCCCATTTTGCCAAGTACCTAATTCCTCAGGACCAAAGACCTGAGGCTCTAGTCACCCTTGCCCTTGCCTGTTGACACCCTTACCTTGCCCTGCCCAGAATCTATGCCTTTCACTACCACCTCGGCAAGGCCCATTCTCTTCCATGAGAATATATCACTAGTAAACCCTGCTTGCTCACTAATAGACTGGCTGATCTGTAATTCTTTACTGCGTCAGCAAGGAGAGCCGAGTTTCTCCCATAACAATTCCATAAACCGAAAAGTTGTAGTTCAAGCTCTAGTCAGGGTACAGGCCTAGGTTGTGGGTTTGGTCCCCAGTAGGGAGAAAACCTTTTGATGTTTCTCTTTCACATCGATGTTTCTCTCCTTCCCTTCCCTTCTATCTGAAATCAATAAGCATGTCCTCAGGTGAGGGAAAAAAACTTTTTTGCTGATATTTTAATCTAGATCATATTACACTTATCAGTAACTGTGAGAAATTGAGATTATATATTTTTCTCTCCAAGAACATGCTGTTACTTTCCTGTTGTTCAAGTGTCTTTTTGAAAAAAAAAAGGTTTTATTTACTTTAGAGAGAGGATGGGAAGAAGAGTGAGAGACACAGAGAGAGAGGGAGAGAGGGAGAAAGAGAGAGAAAACATGTATTAGCTGCATCTCACATGCCCCCAACTGAGGACTGAACCCTATACTTAGGCACATGCCCGGATTGGTAATCGAGCCAGTGACTTTTAAATCTGTGGCACAGAGATCATCCTTTCAGGTCATTGGAGTGGGTGTTCCCCTTTGGTGAACCCACTTAAGCAATAATGAGGTGGGTCATGCTTAGGTCTCCCTCATGCAGGAGAGGGTATCATGGGGTATGATATTTAGATGTCAGTAAATATTTGACATCTCTTTGTATTGAACTCAGCTCTGGTTCTAAGAAAAGTGTGACCTCTGGGAGCTGTTAGCAGCCTTCCTTATGCTTAGGCAGATGTAGATGTTTACCCTGTCCTCACCTTGAGTCTTGCTGGACCCCTACCCAGTGGGTCCATGGGAATTTTGTGCCCCTGGGCCATTGTGGATATTATCTGGGAATGGGTGGCCAGGAATGACCAACATTGTGCATGTCTATTATTCCATCACACTTCACAAAGAAGTTCAAAGATATAGTAAGTTAATAATTTTGAGATGGTGTCAGTAGTGTATTAAACTCTGTGGGGCCAGGGTACAAGGAGAGTGCATTACAGAAGCTGCTGTGTTGTGGGGCTTCATGAATGGCATATGCAGATTGGGTGCATCTGTCACAGGAGAAATTCAGTTCTTGACAACTCAGTAAAGGATTAGAGATCAGCAAGTATATTAGCGTGCAAACAGGGTTTATTAGTGATGCGTTCTCATGAAAGAGAACAGGTCTTGCTGAGGTGTGGGTGAAAGGCAAGAGCTTTGAGCTCTTGCTCAAAGGGGCAAGAGCTCCAGGCCCTTTGTCCTGAGGACTTATATACTTGGTGGAATGGGGGGCGGGGAAGAATTTACACATTGATGCATGGGTAAAAGTGGTGCCAGCTTCCAAGGGGATGGACTATCCAAACATAAGTATGTGTAGGGGTCATTAGCCTGAATCCTTATCTTGCTTCAGACCCCACTTGGCCATCTTGTAAAATAGATCCATGACAGGAGACAGTTTAAGTTTAGGCAGTTAGCCAAAGTTGCCAATGGGCTCTTTCTGTAAGCACTAGGGACCCTCTCATAAAACAGATAGTAGACAGAGGCAAGGTATTAACCAAATTTGTTTCATGGGCCCTTTCCTTGAGTGCCGTAGACCCCCTCCCATCTTCTAGGCCTTGGAATCAATACAGTTTGAAAGCACTTCTTTCCCAGATGGTGGAAACAATACCTAGGATTTCAACCTGTCAGCATGGTGTTTCCTGTGATGCTGGAACATCTGGCAATAGAATCGCACCAGGCTCAGGACTGCTGAGTTAGTGGGTGACACACATCTTCCTCGCCCTCCCTGCCTTGGCTTCCCATCCGTCCTAACACACCAGTGCAGGCAGATGCTGTTTCCAGTGTCAGCTCTCAGCAAGGGGTGGGTGATGGTCTTGTTTCACAGGTCACTCTCAGTACCACCTGCCTCTGTTGAGGAGGCTCTGAGGATGCCCAGGCTCAGTGAGAGGGTGGTAATCAGGAGGGAGGCACATCCCCAACCTCATGCTTCCTTCTCAGGGCAGCTGAGTCTATGTGCGGAAATTTGAGTGGGGTCTACTCAAATTCTGAATTTGGCTACAGACCACTCTCTTGTCCTTATCTTCCTTTGTGCAGCACTAAAGACCAGGAAGACATGGGCACTGAAGGCTGTTCAACAGGACTTATGAGCTCCGCAATCCTCTTGCCAGATTCTGTCTGTGCTGACTCAACTTTGAAGGTCAAACCGAAAGGCTTAAGTTCCCATTTCCATTGCACAGACTAGGAAGCAGGGACAGAGAAGTTGAAAATCTTGCCTTAGGTCACACAGCTGGAGAAAAGAAAGCTGAGACTCACACCCACTATGGACTGATGTGGAACCTGTATGCTGTGCACCATGAAATGCTGACCCTGAAAAGGCAGCAAGGAGCGAGGAAGACCAAGGATTCATTAGCCAGACTGAGAGGCTCACGTGCATGCACAAGTATGCACCGCTCCCTGCTGTTCACCTCTGAGGCTCCAGAGGTTGTAGGAAACTAGAAGAGCCAAGAAAATCCAAGGCAAGAAGGGTAGTGAGCTGATTAAAAGAAAAGGCCCACTTCCCAGGAGTCTGGGGAATTCCCTTCCTGGGTGAGTCTGTCTCAAATCCCGCTCTCTGGCCAGTAACCAGAGTAGACTGATTCCAGATGTACACATTTATAGGAGTTGAATTTCTGTGGCTGAGAGTACGAGTTCTTTGTGGCTCTTCAGGAACCTTCTGCTTTCAGTGATGGAAAAAATGAGGGATGTGTATGGAGACAAAACATTTTAGAAATGGTCAAAAAACCATGAACGAGTTTGGTGCTGTAATCCCCGTATCACTATGGAACTGTTTGTCTATCTCATTGTCATGAAAGTGGAGGGTTTGTTTAACTAGTTACTTCTCTACTTATTACCATCTTGGGGAGAGGAAGGGGATGTGGCCTTCAAATGGCTATTGATAGGTGACTTGATGCTAATGACTCACTCACTCCACCGGCAAAGACAGGGCTTCTCCAGAGTGTGCCTTCTGATGTCTTATGAGATGTGACTGCTGTGTAAAGCTTCGTCCACACTCCCTGCAAACATAGGGCTTCTCCCCAGAGTGTGTCCTCTGGTGTCTGATGAGTTGTGACTGCTGTCTAAAGCTTCGCCCACACTCCCTGCAAACATAGGGTTTCTTCCCAGAGTGTGTCATCTGGTGTGCGATGAGACCTGACTTTCGAGTAAAGCCTCGACTGCACTCGCTGCAAACATAGGGCTTCTCCCCTGAATGTGTCCTCTGGTGTCTGATGAGATCTGACTTGCATGTAAAGCCTCGCCTGCACTCCCGGCAAACATAGGGCTTCTTCCCAGAGTGTCTCCTGTGGTGTGTGATGAGATGTGACTTGTGTGTAAACCCTCGCCCACACCCCCTGCAAACATAGGGCTTCTCCCCTGAGTGTGCCTTCTGATGTCTTAAGAGATGTGACTGCTGTGTAAAGCCTCGCCCACACTCCCTGCAAACATAGGGCTTCTCTCCTGAGTGTGTTCTCTGGTGTGTTATGAGAACTGACTTCCTGGTAAAGCCCCTCCCACACTCCCTGCAAACATAGGGCTTCTCCCCAGAGTGTGTCCTCTGGTGTACAATGAGATATGGCTTCCGTGTAAACCCTCGTCCGCACTCCCTGCAAACATAGGGCTTCTCCCCAGAATGTGTCCTCTGGTGCACAATGAGAACCGACTTCCAGGTAAAGCCTCGCCCACACTCCCTGCAAACATACGGCTTTTCCCCAGAGTGTGTACTGTAGTGTACCATAAGATATGGCTTCCGAGTAAAGCCTCGCCCACACTCCCTGCAAACATACGGCTTCTCCCCAGAGTGTGTCCTCTGGTGTACAATGAGAACTGACTTCCGTGTAAACCCTCGCTCGCATTCCCTGCAAACATAGGGCTTCTCTCCTGAGTGTATTCTCTGGTGTGTGATGAGGTATGACTTCCGTGTAAAGCCTCGCCCACACTCCCTGCAGACATAGGGATTCTCCCCCGAGTGTGTCACCTGGTGTACGATGGGATGGGACCCATCATCGAAGCCTTGCCAACACCCTCCATGCTCGATTGTCACAATTCTTGACATTCCTCCTTTCACAAATAACTTGCCCGTGTTCTCTGGGTTCCCTTTTCGGCCTCTGTGGGGCTCTTCCTCCATCATCCACTCATGCTCACTAGAGCTCATTTCTTCTTTGGAAGGTTGGGAAAAGGGTTTTGAGATTCTCCTCTGACTGATCCTTTTAACCAAAGGTTTGGACCTTTCTTTGATCTCTTGACCTCCAGTTTTATTGTTCCAGCTGTGCGTACAAATACGTTCCTGCTGCTGATTCTGATCCTCTGGACAGGGTTCCTGTGTTTGGAGGGGTTTTCTTGCAGATGTTCCCTGGAGAATCTGAGAGGGATGATTGAGTTTCATGTGATGGCTGAGGAATTTCTGACTGGAGAAGGCTAGCGAGCAGGAGGGACATGGGTGCACCTCTGGCTTTGGCTCTGCTGAAAGAGAAAGGTTTGGTCAGGGCAGATGTTGATGAGAATGCCTGGGCCACACGCATTCCTGTCCCATCAATCCTTCTTACTGTGGTGATAACACAGCCTCTGTCTCCCACAGCGTCCACTCGCCGGCTATGTTCCTTCTTATTTTGATGCAGCGCATCTCCATCAGAAGTCCAGAGAGCCCACATCAAGGGTCTTTTCTAATATTGCCCAGACTAGAGACTTGTAGGAGCATGAGAGGCTATTTCACTCCCTGTGTTGATGGAACTGCAGTGACCTTTCCCATCCACAGGTATCTTCTAAGTCATGTTAAAGAGGAAACCCACAGGCCCCAACTAGGAATTGCTTCTCTCAGTTTTCCAAAATAGCAAAATAAAATGTCCTTCCGCAAGCCTCACACCAGATATTTACGCTTCATCTCATTTAGTGTTACCCCTTTTCAAATATACACTAAGAAGACCTGTTTCACCATATCTCAGCCACATTGCTTACAGGCCTGACTCCTGTTCCTCTCTGTCCAATCCACCATGCTCTCTCACTTGGAGATAAAGTAATCTGAGGAAATTCCCCACTGGACTTTATTTTCCTAAAATTAACAACACATAATCAGAACAGAGAATTCACCAGTCTATAGCTGAAGACTACACATGTTCACTCATGAAAGTTCCCAGTGTCTCAACTCGGGTCGAGGGAACTGCATTTCTGGGCTGCTAAGCACCTGTCTGATCTCCGTTCTTACCTTCTATGCTGAGATGAGACCCGAGTGACCCTCAGCCAATTTAACACCCCACCTCTTTTCCTCCCTGTACTAGCTGCTCCCTCTGCCTGGGATCCTTTGCCCCACATCATTTTGTACATGTTATCTCCTGAGAGAGCCCTTCCTGGACCACCTGCCACAGCACACCTCCCCTCATCCTGATCCCTAGGCAATTGTCCTGGATTAGTTTTCTCCAAAGCACTAACCACTGTGTAGTGTTATGCACACACAAGCACATGTGCCTGAGTTTCCCTCCTTCACCCGTCAGCTCCTCAAGAGCAGTGATTCTGATCCTCACAGTAATCTGTACTTCCAGGTCCCAGGATGCTGTGCCTCACAAAGGAGGACCTCTCGTGACGCTTTACTGAAATGATGAAGAAATGTGCCCTGTCTGAATGGTGTGGCTTGGTGGGTTGGGTGTTGTCTGAAAACTGAAAGGTTACAAGTTCGATTCTAGTCAGGACACATGCCCGGGTTGTGGGCCAGTTGTGGGTGTGCCATAGACAAGCGGTTAATGTTTCCCCTGCACACTGATTTTTCTTTCTCCCTCCTTTCCACTCTCTCTAAAAATAAATAAAATCTTGTTTAACAATATTTCATTTATGTATTAATTTTCAGAAGAGGAGGACGGTAGGGAGGGGGAGGGAGAGAAAAATCAATGTGTGGTTGCCTCTCACATGCCTCATACTGGGGACCTGGCCCAAAACCCAGGCATGTACCACAACTGGGAATCACTGACAACCCTTTGGTTCACAGGCTGGCACACAATCTTCTGAGCCACAGCAGCTGAGACAAAATCTTTAAAATATAATGAATGCCTACAAACAAAAACGTTTTACTTAGAACTATGGAGGAAAATTAAGAAGAAACACCTATAAAAGTGTCAGAAAACTGCCTTGGTGAGAGAACTGGTTGGTGCCTGAAAACTTTTTTTCGTGCCTCTCAGTCTTTCAGCACTATACGCAGTTGTGTATTTTGGTCATGAAATATTTTAAAAATAAAAATATAAAAACTTTGCCTAAGAGTCAAAGGAATATGAATGAATTTTGAACTTCTGAAGCATCTCAGTTGAAACTTTACTGACTTTAGAGTGGATTTTACTCTACTTAAGAGTTGGATCATAAATATTTCTATGGAAAATTCTCTTTTCTTTCTGTTTTGAAGAACAGTGGTGCCCACCTCTTCCGGCTGTGAGCTCTCTCTTCCACTTGCTGCCCCACTTGCTGCCTAGCTCCTGGCCATACTCGTTCCCACACCAGACCAGCAGCTCACAGCCCGGCCTGATGACCCGGCACGTTCGGTAGAAAATCTGCCTGTGGTATTGAAAGGCCACCAGGTTCTGCTCTTCATCATCCTGGGCAAAGTTCACATACCTGGAAGGCAAAGAAAACCACAGTGATGAGTTCCCAGTACCTAGCACATCATGTCCAGCCCCTCGCTGATGCTTAAGGCTCTCAGGCTCTGGTGTTGCCCACTGCCCTTAATGGTCTTGGGGAACCTTCTGTTCAGTGTCTGAGCGTCTGTCAGCGTGTCATGTGAGTTCCTACCTCCAAGTCCTGCTTGCAGTGTTCATCCTGCTCATCACTATTTTCTAAAACCCAGCTCCAGACTTAACCCTCAGCCTGACTGGCCATAATATCCAGTGATCTCTGGCTCCTCCAAGCCCTAAATCAAGTTGTCTCACACCACAGAACCTGGTGCTTGATCTAGGGCTCTGCTTCTAAATTAGCTAATTATCCAGTAATCAGGCCACATCTGCTTTCCTGTGAAAGGCTTTTCTCCAACCCCCCTACACTTTATTTAGGGTACCATTCACTTGCCTGCCCAAGGTTACCATAGAAAATTGGAGGTCTGCCCTGGCTGGAGTGGCTCAGTGGATGAAGCATGGGCCTGTGAAGCAAAAGGTCGCTGGTTTGATCCCTGGTTGGGGCACATGCCTGGGTAGTGGATCAGGTCCCCCAGTGGGGAATAACATGAGAGGTAACCACACATTGATGTTTCTCTCCCCCTCTCTCTCCTTCCTGCCCCTCTCTATAAAAATTAATAAATAAAATATTTTAGTATTTTATTTTTTAAAAGATTTTATTTATTTATCTTTAGAGAGGAAGGGAAGGAGAAAAGGAGAGAAATATCAATGTATGGTTGCCTCTCTTGCGTCTCCTGCTGGGAACTGGCCTGCAACCCAGGCATGTGCCCTGACTGGGAATAGAACCGTGATCATGTGGTTCGCAGGCCTGTGCTCAATCCACTGAGCTGCACCAGCTAGGGCTAAAATAGTTTAAAAAAAAAAAGAAAATTGAAAGTCTTTTTGTCTTAATAAAATTAAACAGAGCAATAGTAGTTGATTCACATTCTGCTGTCCCCGATAAAAAGAAAGCCCCTCTCAGGAGAAGGGCCCATTCCTCTGCAGGCCTTAGAGCCAAGCTCTAGTCTAAAGTGAGGTTGGGATGATTTGCTGCTGCACAGGTTTAGGCCACCCTTGGTTTCTGCTATCTTGACACTTTGCACTTCTTCGAAATTATACTTAAATGTTTTCAAATGCAATTGTATTATGTATGTCTGCTAGAAGTCCTTCATAAGGACATGGGTTGTGTGATCTGTTTAAGTAATGTATTCCTTCACGTAAAGTGGAATATAGTAAGTGCTTAATTAATGTTCACTTGATAAATTAAAGTGTAATCCCGTGCCCCTGGGGAATCTAGGCTCTTCAAGGTCCTTTCCACTGTCCACATTGTGTCTGGCAGAGAGCTTTATACTTTGAGGACATATGCTATACTTTTTTCCTAAATGTCCGCTGAAATAAAAGAACACTGTATGGAGAAGAACAGAAAAAAGGAATTAAGGGAGACCATAATGACATGGAAAGATATATAGGCTTGGGAGGCATGAATGTCCCCTCTGGCAACCAGAGACCTGTTGACCTCACCTCATCCAGTTGGCACAGGATCTGTCCTTTCCATCCACATATTCATAGCAGTTTCTCCCTCTGGCGATCTGCGTTTCACAAAAGTTAAAGACCTTTTATTTTTGTGTGAAGAGGTAACAGTCAGAAGAATTATTTTAACCTACTGTCATCAAAGCTCTTTCAGCCTGCTTGGAGATTCAACTGCCAGGTGTGACCACATGATATTTTTCTTACTCATCACCTACTCATCTGAGTCTACCTATCCAATCAGAGCAGGAGTCCCACAAGGGAGGACCCACTCTTTTTCGTCTGCACCACTTTGCTCCCACTTACCTTCTGACCCTTAAACAGGAGCTCTGTGTGCATGTCAAGTGCACTCAGTACACAGAGCTAACCACCTCGTCCCCCCCATGGCTAGCATGTAGAAGGTGAGGTTCCTCCCAGCCTCAGAAGGAATGTGGGAAGCCAGAGGACAGTGGAAGAGCTAAATAGTTCTCACCAGCCAGGAGTATCTGCTCTTGGCTGCCTCTTCATCTTCTGTGATGTGTCCTTCATAAGGGCCAAAGTGCAGACCCACGGGCAGATCAGCTGCCTCATTCCACACTCCAAGCCCAGCCTCAGGGATGCTGGATGGCCCGATTCTCAATCCAGGGGGCAGGGTGAGGGCTGAGCGGTAGGGATGCCCCTTGTCCACTGCACTGTCCTTTACAACTGTAGGGGGTCCATGCACCACACAGCTGTCGATGAAGAAGTTCTGACACTTCTCACAGTCTGGGGGCAAGAGCAACAGGGGTTAGGGAAGGGTTAGTGCATGTTCCTGGACACAAAGAGCTTCAGAGGGAGTCCGGCACTCACATCATTGACACTCAATCCTGTACTCTATGTCACTAGAGGAAGGGAATGATTTGGGGACCAAAGGACTAGATGAAACTATTGTATCATAATACACTTCTTAGGGAGGATCACTTACAAAGGTAGTCATCATCCTGGGGTTCGACCTCTTGGTACACACAGTCCTTTCTTTCTCGTAGGCTATACATCTTCATGTCCATCTCCTTTCTGCCCAATTCTGAGTTGGAGAAGGCCAGGTGAGTGAGGTTGGTAGGGTCTGGGGTGCTACTTCCCATTTTGTCAGATAACACGATCTCCTCCCATCAAATTATTGCCTGTCCTTTTGCATACTCTGGTATTTTACTCCATTAACTATTGGTTCAGAAGATTAAGTCTCCACACTAACTACATAGGACTGATTCAATTTTAGTTTCTAGATTTTCCCATTGCCAGGATTAACTCGCCAATCTTTAATCATTCATAAAATATTTATGGAGCTTACATTATGTGTTAGGCATTGAGTAAAGGCTTGGGCACACAATACCAATAAAGTGTGGTTGCTATTATCACAGATGGATTTATTGGACAACTTGCACGTGTCACCTGTTTTATATTCAATTTAATGTTTTCAAACAATATATGAGTGACATTTTCTTATCTTCACTTTACACATTAGCATTCAGGAGCTCAGAGAATTTATAGGATTTGCCCAAAGCTCCATCCAGTGCTACCTTAAGTCTCAGCATAGCCCAGCTTAAATCCAGGCCCATCCAAAGTCTGCCCACAGACCTAGATCATACTTATCAGCACTTCTATAGGACTTAGAGGACCTAAAGTTTCCAAATTATTTTCTTTCTTGATTCTTGTCTAGCGTGCTTTCCAAAGGCACATGCTTCTCCAAGGGGGGACACTGGTTTCTGGGCATGCTCCGAGCCACTTGCAGTCATCAAATTTGCTGTTCCTGACAATGCCTTCAAACTATCTTCATTGCTTAATGGCACCCTGGATGTTCCCTTCAATACAAGAGTCATATATTAAAAGATAACACGTATTTAGTTTTTAAGGCTTATCATATATTTTACATGTATGTCTTTAATACTTCAACCCTTGGAAATATCTAGGGAGTAGGAATATTAGAGGAGATTGGGCCAATGTGGGTAATGAATCCAGGATTAGAACCCATGCCTTATGGCTCTTTTCTTTCAACTGTCTGTATAATATTGAGAGTGAAGGAAACTGGAAAGACAGTGAACAAATACTTGGCAGAAACATATCTAGACAATTAAATGGTGATAAAATTTGTAATACCTTAGAAAGAATATTTGTATTTAGATTAGCTGGTTCCCACCAACACTCTGAATAAGGCTATACCAGTAGCTAGTTGTCTTCAGTGTCCTCATATATAAATGCCAGTTTTTAATGTTAGAGTGAACATGCAATTAAATGATGTTCAACCAAGTACTCTGTGAATTATGTAATACAGCATGAATGTGCTGCTACCAATTTACCCCTCAGCTCTCTCCATATTTCAATCCCACAGAGATTACCCTCAGTGTTCATTGATCATCATCTAGTTTAATTTCTAATTGTTAATTGTGAAATCATTCACTCAGCAAACATGCAGGGGCCCTCAGGAGCCCTGATCTGGGCCTGTGACCTCTGAGAAGTTTCAGGTATGGACCAGGCTCTCAAAGACTTCACAACACAGAGGTAGGCAGGCTGAACAAATGATTCTAAACAAGATGAGAGTGGCCTCTTTAGAGCTCAAAGCTGTTACTTCACCCTATGAGAAAGGGCATTTGAAATCAGTTTCAGACAGATGAGTTTCTGTTGAATAGGGTGTAACCTATGCGAAGACCTTAAGTCATTTTATTATTTGTTGTTCCTCAATCATGAAACCTGAAGCTCCTCAGGGGTGGGAGATGCTTTCTTTGATTACAGTGGGAGGCTCTGATCCTGGGGACTTTACATTCTTCTTCACCCGGGCTCATCCACTGTACCAACTGCCTACACATCGAACGCTTCCCTTATTCAGAAGGTCTTAGTGCATCTCTCACTTCAGCACAGCAGAGAACTTTGGCTGAAAACGTCAGTCAGATGAATGTAATGACATGTATAAGACAATGTGAAGTTTAGAAAACGACGAACGTTTTATTTTTTAATTTAAAAGAAGATTTTGTTTATTTTTTTGAGAGAGGGGAAGAGAGAGTAAAAGAGAAGGAGAGAAACATCGATGTGAGAGAGAAACATTGATCAGTCACTTCTCCCAAATACCCCAGTCAGGAACCTGGCCCACAACCCAGGCATGTGCCCTGACCAGGAATCAAATGGGCCATCTTTTGCTTTGCAGGATGACACCCAATCGAGTCACGCTGGCCAGGGAAAAACTATGAATGTTTTAATGAGTTGATAAGTAGTTTAGAGAAGAAACTGTGGATTAGACTGCACAACCACTGATACTGTGATCTTTGACATATAGTCAAACATTTCTCTATCTCTGAAAGGTCACTTTCCTCATTGTAAATGGTGACAGTTACAGTACTTTCCTCATCAGGTACCTGGAATGTATAAGTGAATTTATTCACATAGAACTCTTAAACTCTGAAACATTGTGAGAATGAAACAAAGGGTAGTTACTATTGCTGCTGTAGTTGTTAACTATTAAGATGATGATGAGCCCTGGCTGGGGTGGCTCAGTGGATTGAGCGCTGGCCTGCACACTGAAAGGTCACCAGTTCCTGGTCAGGGCACAGGCCTGGATTGTGTGAGAGGTAACCTATTCATGTTTCTCTTCCTTTCTTTCTCCCTTCATTCCCCTCTCTCTAGGAAATTGGTAAGTAAAATCTTTAAAAAATGATGATAATGTCAGACAATGTGTTGAAGAGACCAGGAAAGGAAGGTGGTAGTTCCAAGGATACTTTCTGCATTTTCCAAATCTTACCTGCATTTCTATCCAGGAGGAAAATTTTCTTGTCCACAGGATTTGGGAAATACTCACCTTCTTGCGTTTACTCTGTGCCCTTCTGAAGGCCATCCAAGAAGGTTTAACTGAAAGATGATGAGAAATCAGTGTTTTGGTTGATAAATGTTTCCAAAATCTGGAGATTCTTATTAAGGACACAGAATTGTGAATGAGAGTAGTCCAACAACAATCCCAGGATGATTGGAAAATGTTTTCCGAGGTATCATTAAGGCCTAGGCTTTCATTGGGGCCATCAACTAATTTCATTAGAATGATTAAAAAAATAGATATAGTGTCATCTATACTTCATCCTATGTTCATAAAGCATCTAGTACATTCATTAAAAAATAAATTGGCCTCTCCTGACAAAAATGTAATAAAAGTAACTGCACAGAAATTCTATGTCTTCAACATCCTGTTTTCTTCATTCCAACTGGCTTTGTCCTGTTAAGGGCACCATGACCACCTGGCCTCCTCTCTCTGGTATTCTTCCCACTGTGCACATACTGGTCATCCACACCCTTCCTTAATCATTAGAATCTGGTCAGCATCCACAGTCTGTTGACCACAGAAACAGAATTCCAGTCAAGTTGAAGATCACATCTTGACTTCAGCTGTGTTTCAACCCCAGACCCATGAAAGTGGACTGACCCTTCCAACCAAACACTCACGATACTAGACAGGATGACATCATGGCCGACATTAGGAAATGATACAGTGATCAACCACTCCTGGCCCTGGCCCTCCCTACAGCTCCTGTAATCCCCATGGTTCATACTGTTCCCATCTGCCTCTGTTCAGGCCATTAGGCAGCCAGGTGTGGGGACACTCCTCACCAGCCAGACCTGCCTCCCTCTCTTGTGATGACAACTCTTCTGAATTAGTTATTTCTTATTCACCTGTACATTCTTATACATTTACTGTTTCTTAATGTACCTATAAATATATATGATTATACTGCATACTTGAAAGTTTACAGGAATAGCCCCTCATTGTATGATACACTATTCTGCATCTTGCTTGTTCAATGGACAAGCAAACCCTGTCCCCTGGTTAACTCCTGAGATGCAGCCTGACCTAAACCAGGTCCAAGTCAGGAGGGCAGCTCTGGTTCCTCCTGCCCCTCACCTTGCTGCCTTGCAGCCCATTCTTCATCCGAGTACTCAGGGTGCTCCTCCTGGAGCTCGGTGGCCTTCCTGTGGTGGTGACACAGGAAAGCTGGTTTGGGGGGCCCTGAGACCTGGAAAGAGACAAAACCTTTGTCCCGAAAGCAAAGAGCTTGGAGGAGGAACAAGCTCCAGGAAGCCCGTGTGACCAGCTAAGATGGGATGGGAGAGTCTACAGGGAGTTTCTGTGAGTGCTGCATAGTCAGTGCCAGTCTTGCTGTGACGTGAAGGAGCCAACTCCCCCATCCTTCTCCACGCAGGAGGGAGGTGCAAGTGCATGGAGACCCCTGAGACACAGCCAGCCTGGCAGCCTGGCAGGTCACCACCAGGTTCCTCCTGCCCAGCACCCGAACCCTGGATACCTAGGCTGGTGAGCCTGCCAAAGTTCCTCTTCACATTCCAGTACCCGCCTTTCTTCCAGTCTCCCACCTCCACCCACTCCTCCCTGGAGAAGTAGAGGGAAGCGTCTTTCAAAGCTTCTTCGGCCTGGAAAGGAGACAGGAAACATCAGAAACTCAGTGACGCCAGAGAGAATGCAAGCAAAGGGCTTTCCCTGCCCCGGGGGGTAGGGAGCAGGCTGGGTCCTCAGTGCTCATTGTGTCCCAAGCACTGAGCCTGTGTCTAGGCCGAGTCCCAGGTCCCTGAGCAGCTATTCCTCCTGGGTGAATTGGGGGGCCTGCTCACACTCTGGCCCTTCTCTCACTTCCTTGCCCTGGCCCTGCCCCACGGAGTCCAGTCTCTCCCACCAGCGTTCTGCAAACACACATTCAGGGCAGGGTGTCTTCGTACCTCTGTCCCCACATTCCCTCCCAGACCCTCAGCTCACCTGAGGCGACCACCCAGTTTGCCCCGCTTCTCCCTCAGGGCTGTCCTGCGGGTCCCCGTCAGGGGTCTTGGTGTCCCAGCCCCAAGTCTGAGGAGCCTGTGGAAGGACAAGAAGCTGAGAGGACCGAATGCCTTTCTCCAGGCTGGCGGGGCGCCTGGAGAGGGGGACTCGAGGGCCCTGCAGGAGGAGGGACTGGATGCCCTGGGCCCAACTACCAGCAGACACGCCCACTGGGGGCGACCTCGTTCCCGCCCTTCCCTCCCCTCTCCACCCGGGAGTCTGAAGGGCCCCCAATGTCTGGGCGGGCCTGTGGAGGCTCAGGAAATGCGCTTTCCCGGGGAAGGGCTCGGAGGTTCACCCGAGGTTCTGGAGAAGCCTGCACAAGACGCAGGCGCAGTCTCCAGCACACCGCCGTCCCTCAGGCTGAGAGGCTTGGGGTCCCCCAGGACACGAGCCTGCGTCTTCCAGGCTGAGAACACTCACAATGCCTGGGGGAGAGGGTCAGACCCCTGCGGCTGAAGAGATTTGGGGAGTCTCATCGAGGGGCTTCAGGGTCCCCACCATTGAGTTAGTTTCCAGGACGACGGCATTTAGCGTCTCTGAGTCTGGGGAGATTTGGTCTTTCTGGGCGACTTGCAGGTA
This sequence comes from Sturnira hondurensis, assembly GCF_014824575.4. Lineage (NCBI taxonomy): Eukaryota > Metazoa > Chordata > Mammalia > Chiroptera > Phyllostomidae > Sturnira > Sturnira hondurensis. The sequence goes on from NW_028077960.1 coordinate 545,428, forward strand.
CGGTGCCGCGGGCTGAGGGGAACTGGGGTTTTCAAGCTGTTTGGGGGGCTAAGTGTTGGGGGTTAGGAGATGTGGGGTACTCCGGGTTAGCGCACATGGGCCCCTCGATGCTGAAGGGATTTGGGGCCCCTCAGGATGAGGGCACCTCCGGTCTCTTAGGCTGGACTTCGAAGGACGCCGGCTAAGGGTTCCACATGGCAAGGCTCCCCACTTACCGCTCAGTCTCCCGGGGCCCCTGCGGTAGTGCCCACTTCGGGGGTACGTCCTCTGCGAACTGCAGGGCTTCCGGCCCTGGGGAGGTGTGAGGGCTCCAGGCTGTGCGAGGTTCCAGCCTTGGTAGCTGTGAGGAGCAACCCGCCAATCACTGCTGCGATCCCATTGCCCTGCCCGCCAATGGGAGGTCAAAAGAAGCTGAGTGGGCGGGGCTGAGGGGCAGAGCCCTCTGGGTTCTGGACTGGACAGCGGAAGACCCGCCCCACCCCTCGGAAATTGGCTACGCTGAAAGAAAAAAAAGAAACCAACCAAGAAAAATGGTTGGTTTTGGTGGAATGTCAATGATCGTTGATGGCTTGGTATTTAGGAGTGTGTTTAGAAGTGTCTCAAGGTATGGACTGTTCAGTTACCTTGTGACTGGTTTCCAGACTAGAGAAAAGAAAGTGATAAACGTATCTTATGTGCCATTTGTTGGTACTTGCTATACAGTATAATACAGTCAGGTTTTTAGAAGTTCCCAGTGTGCTTGAAAATCATTTGTCATTTGCTTTGTTTGTTGCAGCTTCCTTAAACAATGAAGAAAATAAAATCTATTTAAAATAAGTTTTGACCCAAGAGGTTAAAAAAATAAAACCGCTATCATTTTGTAAGTAAAAATGGAATGAACCGTTTGGCCAAGTTGCTAATCCGTATCACAAGTGTGCATCTCTGCTGCTCTCTCGTGGGAATTTTGGGGAATAAAAGCTTAGTACAGAAGGAAAAGTGGTTGATTATAGTGGAATATCAGTGACTGTTGATTTTTTTCCAAGACTGCTTTGAGGTACAAGTCTCAAGTCCCAATGTCAGTGACCACTTCCTTGGGATCACTTTTTGTGAGCACATCATCTAGACCAGACACTAGATTTGGGGGTGCATCATTGGTTCTTTTCTTTGAATATATCTTTAAAATACATTTTGTGTATAGAAAAGATATTTATTTCTGCATGTTATTTACCAGCCATTTTACTAAGTTGTATTACTTATGATAACTTTAAGTTTATATTCATGAGTTGTCAAGGTAAATAAGATATCATGCAATAATAAACAGGTTAGCTTAGCTGTATAAAGCATGAAAAAGTAGTTAAAGCTTGGAATAAAACATGAAGACAAGAACAGTTAAACATGTGTTAGTTATAAATTCATTAATAATTAAATAAAATAGCAACATGATTCTTAGCATTATAAAAGAGTTCCAGTGCTGGAGCAGTGGTGTTTTAGAAATCAGAAGTATTTTGTAAGTAAAATTGTGCCCCTTGTAGGTTACCTGAGGAACTCACAATATAGCAAAGGTCCACATTTTCAAAGAGGAAAATGTTTGATAGTGAATTTTGGAATTTAGAAGAATAACATTATAGATTCTAAGTATTTTTAATAAGCAATTATTGAAGAGTGATTTAAGGACAATGAAAACAGACAGTGACCTTCAGTACTGTGGTTTATCAGAGTGTGGTTCAGTTTCTTAAGGTGTCATATCTTCCTTGGCTTCTGAGCTTTCATGGGTGTCTTTGCAGCCAAGGACATTCCTCCCCAGTCTTTCCAAGATGGCTGGCTTTTTAATTTATTTTTTGTTGTTGTTCTTTAGCTCTCAGCCTCCAAGCTGCCTGTCCTGACAGACGCATGATTTCAGATCTAAGGTGCAAAGTCACAGGCTGTTTGTATCCTAATTGACTCTTCATCCTACTTCATACAGAGTAGGGTTTCTCATTGCTATGAGATTGGGGGATTTTTCTCTATGTTGTAGGTGATTGTTAACAATTGTTATCTCTATTCAGAGCATGATAGCAACTTCCACCTTAACTGCCCCCCCCCAAGGGCAACCTGAAATGTCTTCATACAATGTGCCAAATGACCCCTTGGGGGCAAAGTTACCCTTCAGTTGAAAACAACTGATCTTTTTAAAAATTTTTACTTATTTATTTTTAGAGAGAGAGGAAGGGAGGGAGAAAGAGAGGGAAAAAATATCAATGTGTGGTTGCCTCTCATGTGGCCCCCACTGGGGACCTGGCCTGCAACCCAGGCATGTGCACTGATTGGGAATCAACTGGCAACCCTTTGGTTCCCAGCCTGTGCTCAATCCATTGAGGTACACCAGCTAGGCAAAAACCACTAATGTAAGTTCTTTAACTTCTACATTTCCCATACTATTCTTACCCCCCCTTGTCTATTTTCTACCTACCATCTGTGCTACTTATTCTCTGTACCTTTTCCCCCTCTCTCCTCCTCCCACTCCCCTGTTGCTAACCCTCCATGTGATCTTTATTTCTGTGGCTCTCTTCCCATTCTAGTTATTTGCTTAGTTTACTTTTCTTTTTGTTTTAAGTGTGGTTGTTAATAACTGTGAGTTTGCTGTCCTTTCACTGTTTGTATTTTTCATCTTCTTTTTCTTAGATAAGTCCCTTTAGCATTTCATATAATAAGGGCTTGGTGATGATGAACTCCTAGAATTTGACCTTATCTGAGAAACACTTTTTCTGCCCTTCCATTCTAAATGAAAGCTTTGCTGGATAGAGCTGTCTTGGTTGTAGGTCTTTGGATTTCATGACTCGGAATACTTCTTTCCAGCCTCTTCTTGCTTGTTAGGTCTCTTTTGAGAAATCAGCTGACAGTCTGATGGGAACTCCTTTGTAGGTGACTGTCCCCTTATCTCTTGCTGCTTCTAGGATTCTCTCCTCATTTTCATCTTGGCTAATGTAATTATGATGTGTCTTGGTGAATTCCTTCTTGGGTCCAACTTCTTTGGGACTCTCTGAGCTTCCTGGATTTCCTGGAAGACTATTGCTTTTGCCAGACTGGGGAAGTTCTCCTTTATTATTTGTTCAAATAAGTTTTCCACTCGTGGCTGTTCCTCTTCTCCTGGTACCCCTATAATTTGGATCTTGGAATGTTTAAAGATGTCCTGGAGGTTCCTAAGCCTCTCCTCATTTTGAATTCGTGTTTCTTCATTCTTTTCTGTTTGGTTGTTTCTTTCTTCCTTGTGGTCCACTCCCTTGATTTGAGTCCCAGTTTCCTTTCCGTCACTATTGGTTTCCTGTGCATTTCCCTTCATTTCAATCAGTTTCGCCTTCATATATTCCTCTAATTTGTGGCTAAAATCAACCAGTTCTGTGAGCATCCTGATCACCAGTATTTTGAACTGTGCATCTGAAAGGCTGGCTATTTCTTGGTCACTTAGAATTATAGGCTGTGGAGCTTTGAGCTGTTCTTGAGTCATAATGTTTGGTCTGTTCGCACCTGTTATGTTTGAGGGGTGAAGTCTTAGGTGTTCACCAAGGCCGGGTGACCCAGTGTCTGGGTTGTGATTCTGTATGTGGGGGTGGGGTCAGAGAGGGAAAAATGGCACTTTGCTCCGCTCTGCTCTCTCTCAGATTTCTGTTCCCTCTGCAGCTTCCCACAAGCAAATTGGGCCCCTCTAGTGCTAGTTCCCAGGTGTGTGGGCCCGTGTACTCTCCAGGACCCTGTGGGTCTCTCCAACAAACTCTCTGTGAGCCCAGGAGCATCTCCCGGCCCCTCGACCCCGAGAAAATCTTTCCAGTTGGTGCTTTCAGGCTCTAATTCCCGTCCCTGGGGCTCTAGCCTGAGCGGTCTGTCTCAATGTTCGCTCCTTCACTTGGTTTATCTGCGCACGAATGTGTGACTGCAGTCAGCCATCCACCCTGCACCCTCACTTGGTCTGCCCATCACCACCCCAGGCCTGGGATCCGCCAACTGCCTCCACCTTTGCTCCTGGGTTGGTCGGATGGACTGGTCTTTCAAGCCGGACACCCTCGGCCACTGACTCTGCCCCTCTTACTGTCTGGCTGAGTGGTTTGTTGTTGTCAGACTTCCGTACAGTTCAGTTTTCACTGTTTTGGCTGCGTTTCCCCCCTAAAATTTAGCTGTCTTTAAATTTAGTTGTGGGAGGGGGTACAGTGTTTCCACCTACGCCTCCATCTTGGCTGGCTACTCCTCACTGTGTTTTTTGATGTGGTCTCTGCTTCTGAAAGTGGAATGCTGTATTTCTGATGAGAGAGGTTTGTTAAATCTATTATGATTATACATTTTTGTTTCTGTTTCTGTTCTATATAATTTAAGTGTATGACATTGTTAATGAATTTGGATCTTCCTGGTAACTTAAACTCATTGATATAAGGTGCTCTTCATCTCTAGTCATGCTTTTTACCTTAAAGTCCACTGCATGTTATTATGTAATTTTCATGTGGTTTATGTTTGCATAGTAGAGGGTGGGGCAAAAGTAGGTTTAGAGTTGTGAATATAAGAAACAAAGTTTATTGTCTTATTATTTAATAATTATGACATAATTTTCCATGTGAATAACTGTAAAGCTGCTTTTGCAGCATCCTGTGTATCTTTTCCCCTTCTTTCACTTTTGATCTTTTTTTACCCCATGATTTAGGTCATTCATAGTTTCTCTCAGTTTGTGTCTTGTCCTTTTACTCACTGAACTTTTTCAGAGTATTGTTCAATTTCATAAAGTATACACTATTAATGTATCTCTTCATTACACTGCATGTCCACAAGTATACCTAATTCCTGGCTGGTTTTGTTTAAATGGACCACTAAAAACCAAACTTACAGATAGGGGTGGGGTCTAAGGTCAGAGGCAGGACTGGGCTGGAGGTGAGAGGAGGCCGGGCCACAGATGTGGGTGGGGCTGGGTGGGAGGCAAATGTAGGCTGGCAGGCTTGAAGGGCGGCCAGTTCTGGTGGAGAGATGAACAAGTATGTGGACTGGAGGTTAGGTGCTGCCGGCTGCTGGTCTCTGTGGTCACAAGGTGATGCTCACATCCTGACATGATGCAAGCAATGCAGTCCAAGGACAGGAAGTGAGCTGCATGGGGGCTACGAGGTGACAGGGCTGTGGGGGGGGGGGCAGATACAGCCACCCTGTGGGGAGCACCAAAGGGGGGACCAGACTGTTTCTGGGGTATATGTCTCAGGTCCAATTTAACTGACTACTTCCTGACTACTTTTCTTTATATATCTAGATTATATTTCAGTTATAGATAGCTTTGATAGAGATATAAAGATAGCCATTTTTAAACTCCCAAACAAGATGATTTTTTTATTTGTTCAAGTTTCTATTATTGCGTAGCCATTCCCAATTTTGTTCGTGTAGATCCTGTACATTGTTAAGTTTACTTCCAGGTTTTTTTCCCTGTTTTGCTGCTATTGAGTCTTTTTAAAAATTATATATTTAACTTACCATTTCTACATATTTATTTCTGCGTGTTATTTTCTCATCATTGCACTCAATTCTATTTGTGGTACTTTTCCATTGATTCTCATGAGTTATGAAGGTAAACATGCTCTCATGCAATAATGATCATTACATGGTTGTTGGTGTAGAAGACCTAGAAATAGTTAAAGCTTGAAAGAAAACAAGAAGTGAGGTAGTGTGAGGAGCTAGAAAAATTGTCTTTGTTAGTCATAAATATATTAATGACTAAATAAAATAGTAACATCCTTCTTAGCATTTTAAATGAGTTTAGGGTCTGGGAGCATGGTGTTCTAGAAATCAGAAGTATTTTGTGATAGGCTATGTGTCCCAGGTAGGTCATCTGAGGAACACAGAATGTAACAAATGTTCACATTTTCAAAGAGGAAAACTTGAGAGGGTCAAATGTGGAATCTGACAGAGTAAGATTCTTTGTTGTAAGTGACACCATGAGTCAGTTATTAAAGTGATGTATGAGCAATGGAAAGAAGCAGGGATCCTCAGATGACTACTCTGTTTAATCACAGTGTGATCTGGTCAGATCACACTGACCTAAGTGGACAGATCTTCCTTTGCCTCCTGACCTATTGCCCAGGACACTTCTCCCCAATGTTGGCGAGATGGCTGGCATTTTTTGTTCTTTAAGTTTTAGCTTCCATGGTTCTTGTTCCAAGAAAGGCAGCCTTTGAAATGTAGGATGCAAAGGGACATGCTGTTTGTATTCTAATGGAGTCTTCATGATACAGAGTAAGGGTTTTTATTCTCAGCACTATGGACTTTTTGGGCCAGAGAATTCATTCTCCTGGGGGATTGTCCTCTGCATTGTAGGTGCCTGTTAACATCCAATACCTCTATTCACCGTCAACACCCTCACTTCCTTTCCCCTTGTTGCCTGAAGTCCCCTCGGGGGCAAAAATCACCTTTGATTGAGAAACAGTTTGAAGGTTTTATCATTTTTGAAACCAGAAAGATCTTGGTCTGGCATGCAGTATTTTTATTATTTTCCTCTGCTTATTATTTTCCACTTTGACTGTGATTTATTTTGGGAAGGTATTTGGAAGTGTATTTTAAAACATCTAAATATAGGGACTTTCTAGTTACCTTGTGACTGGTTTCAAGAGAGCAATAAGCATAGTTTGTGAGACATTTGTTGAAACCTGCTTTATAGCTAAATATAGTCATTTTAAAAAACAGTTCCAAGTGTGCTTGAAAAGCATTTTTATTTTACTTTGTTGCTGCTCACTTAAACAATGAGAAAACTTTTAATCAAAATTCAACCCTAACAGTTAAAAAGAATGGCCATCATTTTATGTATATACACGTGCAGATATGTCATTGTGCGTGTTTCTGTCTACTTTGTCTGGATTTCATTTACTATTTTAGGTTATAAGTGCAGGCACAAAAGTTGTATATTTTCAGCTTTTATTTTGATACTGTGCATTTAAGGGTGAAGATGTTTTCCTCAGGTTTTGGTATATAGTATCTTTGTCCTCATTCTGTTTATTTTGTAATTCAAATTGCTTTATTTTTGTGGTTATTTAGAAGTGTATTACATAACTACCAAATATAAAGACTTTCCAGTCACTTAGTTTTAGCGAACTCTAGCTTAAGTGCAATGAGAGCAGTTAGAGAAACATTGTATATACTTTCAATGCGGCGATGCTTGTTGAAACGCTTTTAATTGGCTTGGCCAAAAGATAAAAACTTTTGTGAAGATGGAGTTATGAAGATGCCTGAAAGATTGAAGAAAGCAGGGGCAAAATGGTGACTATGTTCTTCAATGAAATCAATGGTGAAAACGAATAACATCTCTTTCATTGTGTCTTTACCTAAAAACCAATGAACCTTTTGGCCAAACAAATGGTAAAAATGTTCCAGGTGTGCATCTCTGCTGCCATCTCGTGGGCCTTTTGGGAATAACATGTTAGTGGCAGGTGAGCAAGAAAAGTGGTTAAGTGCAGTAGAATATCAATGACTGCTGATTGCAATGTTATTTAGACATGTGTTTAGTAAGTTTTAAATATCAGGACTTACTAGTTACCTTTTGTTCCTGATTTCTATATTAACAGCAATGACAGAAAGAAACATACTGTATATAATTTCAGTCCTTTGAAATTTGTTCAAACTTGCCTTAGCAGAGGATGGTCCCTTTGAAAAATGTCCCAAGTGTGGCCCTCTGCTGCCATGTCATGTGTCACTTGGGAATAAGGGCTTTGTGCAGGCCAGCAGGAAGTCACTGGCTATAGTGAATTATCTACTCAGGGTTCATGGAATGTTATTTGAGAAGTGTCTTTCATTACATTTAAGAGAAAGGACTTTCTAGTTACCTTCTGTTTCTGACTCCTTTGTTAGCAGCCCTCAGGGCGACACATGTATTTTTTATAATTTCAGTCCTTTGAAGTTGAAAACTGATGGACGGTACAACATGGTCATTTCCGAAGTGTTCTAAGTGTGAGTACTGCTGCCATCTCATGGGCATTCTGGGGAATGACACCTTAGTACAGGTTGGCAGGAAAAGTGATTGATTCCAGTGGAATATCAATGACTGTTGGTTACAGTGTTATTTAGAAGTGTATTTCTTTAGAAGTGTATAACTTTTAAATGTAAGGACTTTTTAATGACCATTTGTTCTTGATATCTAAATTAACTGCAGTAAGAGCCAGAATTATACTGTATATAATTTTAGTTCTTTGTAATTTGTTTAATCTTGCTTTGGCTCACTATGGTCACTTAGGGAAATGTGCATCTTGGGAAGAACACCTCAGTGCAGTCCAGCAGGAAAGGTTGTCAGCTGTAGTGAATGATCTACGAATGTTGAATGGAATGGTAACTAGTCATGGATGTTATTACTTTCGTATAAATGCACTTTGTAGTTCCTTTTTCCTTCTCTCCCCCACGTACAACAGCGGTGTCTTTATGTCAGGTAACTAGGTGCCTGTTGGGGGCCAGACCTGGGTTCATGTTTCAGATGAATCTTTGGTATTTGGGAATAATGTGGAATGGGAGAGATTGAGGGGAAAGAAAGGGACGACCACTCACTCCTCCAAAGGGTGGTCTTCATCCAAAGGAGGTGATGTTGCCCTTGTGGTGAATTCGGGAGGGAGCCCTGTAGCAGGAGCTGGTTTCAGAAAAGCCAGCGGGTTACTGGCAGCAGGTAGTGCCCCCTGTCAGACCAGCCGAAAGCTCCGCCCGAGGGAAAGAGTCTGGGATTTGTCAGCAGAAGATGCAGACGGTTAGGATTAGGCGAGAGAGCACATTTCTCTTTGGTGATCAGGGAAAATGGTTCCAGCCTGGCTGTGCAGTTCGGATTCCTCCACAGTATCCAGAAGATGTTGCTCCTTTCCATGTCCATTTAGTTCATCTCTGTGAATTTTTATTTATGGAGAGAAATTGTCATTTCCTGGAAGACTGCAGAAGGCACCGGGAAGAGTTCTCTGCTCTGAAAGACAAAGTTGTGGGACCATGGGATGGTGGGATTACCTGAAAGGTGGTAGAGGGCAGTGAAAGAAAACGGCGACGACCTTGTGTAGTCAACATGTTTGAAGGAAAATGAAAAAAAGTGTGCCTGTGATCATATGTCATGGTAAAGAGCCAATGAACCTTTCAGCCAAACCTTTAAGGGGATATGCCTTCCCTCTGTCGGTCTCTTCTGCCATCTTGTGTTTATTTTGGGGATGACATCTTAGTGCCAATCAGCAGAAAAAGTGGTTGATTCCCGCGGAATTACAATGACTTCATGGCAGCGGTATTTACAAGTACCTTTGAGAGCATCTAAATCTCAGCACTGTCCAGTTACATTGTGATTGGTTTGTAAGTTAAGGGAAAAGGAGCGATGAACCTGATTTATGTGACCTTTGTTGGAACTGGCTTTGTAGTGTAGTAGAGTCAGGTTTTGCAAAATTGCCGGTGTGTTTGAACATGATTTGTCGTGGCTTTGTCTGCTGTAGGTTCCTTGTGTTATGCAGAGGTAAAATTTGTAAATAATGCTGCATCGAGAGATACAAAAGAAAGCAAAGTAAAATATCAGCGCTATGATTGTATGTATTGCCCTTCTGGACATTTCTACAGGCTCATTTCTTCGGTCTTATTTCTTCAACTTGCCTAGACTATATTAGATTTAGAACCTTTTTAGATTCCATGTATGGGTGCAAAACTTGTACATTCCCAGCTTCTGCTTCTAATGTGTATAGTCAAGGGTGAAGCTCTCTTTCTCAAGTTTTGGGTCATAGCATGTTTAGTATTGTTCTGGTCACGTTATTTTTAAGCTGTAATGGTAATTCATTTTGGAGTTTCTGTCGGAGTGTATTTCAGACTTCCCTAACAACAGAACGTTCTCTGTTCTCTGCAAATGCTAGCGGAAGGGCCGTGAGAGCCAAAACATACTCAATGGGGGTTTGAGGCAGCGCCGCTTGTTGAACTTTGTCTTAAATCAGGTTGGCCAAAAAGCCTGTTTGGCCAAAAAGTTGGTTTGGTCCCCAACCGCCCTTCCACGGTAGCCCCTGTCATCACTGCTCCCGTCGCTTATCCTTGCCTTTAGCGTCATTTGAAACTGTTTTGTGAGACTGTGTCATGGCTGCCATCCTATCAGCGTCCAGTAAGAAACCCTGGTCACCACCGGGGACTTTGTGTGTGGCCCTTCCCCCACTGAAGACTCATGCACATGAGGAACATTTCCGGCTCTTTTGGCTTTGTCATTTGCAGAAAGGCAAAGGTGCAAACAGTACGGTAAGGAAAGGTTTGCGGGGTGTGTGGAGACATTGCTGTGAGTGATGGAACAGGTCCGAAGTGGACCGCGAGTTTCAGGCTGGGGATTTTTCCCGCCAAGTTGCCCCACCTGTAGGCAGATCATTTGCAGTGGAGAGTCATCAAGGGCAGGCCTTCCCTGACTGTAGAGCATGTTATGGCACATGGGAGAGGGGTGACATACTGAAATTTTTCTGATCTAGCATCGAAAATCATTTGCATCAACATAGTTACATGAATCACTTTGACACTCGGGTTCCACAGAAGTTAAGTGGGGTGGTAGGGGACCCCTCTTGATCACATGTCCACAAGGAATTCTCTACTGAAAGGTAAGGGAAACATTCCATTTTCAAGGCCAATTTGTTGCGGGGGGGGAGGGGGGAGTGAATTGTTTATATTTGAGAACAATGTGGAAGAGGAGAGATTATGGGCCAACAAAGGAACCACCACCAGCCACCTCTCCAAAGGGCAGTCTTCATCCGTTGGAGGTGATGGTCCCCTGTGGTGCATTCGGGAGGGAGTCCTGCAGTGGGAGCTCCTGGGGAAACCAGCAGGTTACTGGCAACCTGTACTGCCCCCCTTTGGACCAACTGAAAGCACCGTCCAAGCGGAAGAGCCTGGAATCTGTCAGCAGAAGACACGCAAGCTTAAGGACAAGGTGAGAGTGCATGTTTCTCTTTCTGATCACAGAGAAACGATTTCAGCCTGGCTCTGCAGTCATGGTTCATCCACAGTACTCACCAGATATTGCACCTTTGCATGGCCTTTGATTTTGGCGTTTCTGACTTTCTTTGTGGAGAGAAATTTCCATTCCCTGGGAGACTGCAGAAGGCCTCTGGAAGATTTCTGTGCTCTGAAAGATAACAATGTTGTGGGACGATGGAATGGTGAAGTCACCTGAAAGGTGGCAGAGAGCAGTGGAAGAAAACAGCGCGGCTGTTTTCCAGTCATGTTGTCGGGGGGCAGGGGTGGAGGGGGGGTGAAAAGTGTGTCTGTCATTACATCTCAGGCTACAAAGCCAAGGAACCTTTTAACTCCCTTCTTAGTGGGATATGTGGTCCATCCGGCGGTCTCTGCTGCCGTCTGGTGGCCAATTTGGGGAATGACACCTTAGTGCAGGTCTGCAGGAAAAAGCGGTTGATTGTAATGGAATATCAATGGCTTTTCATTGCAGTAGTCATTACAAGTGCCTTTGAGAACGTCCCTATGGCAGCACTGTCCAGTTACCTTGTGACTGGTTTGCAGGTCAAGGACAAAGGGAGTAGCAAACGTGTTCTATGTGACCCTTTTTTGAAATGGCTTTGCAGCCTACTAGAATCAGGCTTTGACAAGTTACGGGCGTGCTTGAAAGTCACTTGTCTTTGGTTGGTCTGCTGCAGCTTCCTTAAAGAATGCGGAGGTAAGATTTATACGTAATGCTGCACTAAGAGTTACCCCCAAAAAAGCAAAGCAAAAAATATCAGCCATATCATTGTGTGTTCGTGCCCTTCCGGGTATGTCTGCAGCCTTGTTGCTTGGATTTGCCTGGACTTTGTTTACCCTTTTAGATTCTTCGTACAGGTGCAAAACATGTCCATTTGCCGATTCTGCTTGCAACACGTGCAGTCAAGGGTGAAGCTTTCTTTCTCAAGTTTTGATGTGGAGTGTCTTTCCCATCTGTCATGCCCAGTTATTTTGTAATTGCACTGGCGGTTCATTTAGGAGGTTCCATGGGGGTCTGCTTCAGAAGTCCCAAACAACAGAACTTTCCAGTTATCCATTTGGTGTGAATGGTAGCTGAAGTGGTGTGAGAGCAAGAAAACGTATTGTGTAAGATTTCAAGGCTGCGATGATGGTTGAACCTTGTATTAAATCGGGCGGGTAAAAACATCAGTTCGGTTCCCCCCCCACACACCTACCCTATCAAATCACTTTGGTCGTGCATACTTGCCTTTATGTCATTCGAAACCGTGTTCTTAGATTGCACCATGACAGCTGGTTTACCAGCTTGCGTTAAAAAAAATCTGAACACAACCAGTGAATGCATGCGTGTCCTTTTTCCCACTGAAGATGGAATAACATAGGCAACATATTGGGCCCTTTTGGCTTTGTCATTTCAAGAAAGGTAAAAGTGCCCCTGTGAGGTAAAGAAAGATTTGTGGTGTGTGTGGAGATGTTGCCGTGAGTGACACCACGTGTCCGAGGTGGATCTCGAAGTGTCACGCTGGAGATTTCTCGTATGCAGTTGCCCTATGGGTCTGGCTGACCAGGTGCAGTGGAGGGCAGAGGTTCACTGGAGACAAACCATGTCATGGCACCTGGGAGATAGGCAACATACTTAAAGCATCCTAATCAAGTATCAAAAATCATTTGCACCAGCAGTTAGGTCCATCGCTTTGAAGTTTGGGTTCCACAGAAGTGAAGCGGGGAGGAGGGGGGACCCATGTTGACCACATATCCACATGAGGTTCTCTACTGAAAGATAAGGGAGATGTTACATTTCCAAAAATAAATTGTGAGGGGGGATGAAACATGGCTATTTTACAATAATGCAGGAATGGGAGAGATGGAGGGCCAGTCAAGGAACCACCACCATCCTCCCCCAAAGGGCGGCCTTCATCCAAACAAGTTGAGGTTGCCCTTGTAGTGGATTTTGACAGAGCCCTGCAGGAGGAGCTGTTTGTGGAAATCCAGCAGGTTCCTCGCCACAGGACTGCTCCCTGTGAGACCAAGCGAAAGCATCTTCCGAGGGAAAGAGTCCAGAATCCATCATCAGAAGACTCCGAAGCTTCAGGGTGAGATGGGAGCACAGGTTTGTGTTTGGTGACCATGGAAGAAGTGTTTCAGCCTGGCTGCGCTGTCCTGATTCATCTGCCGTAGTCACCAGACCTCGCACCTTCGTGGGGCCGTTTAGTTCGGTATTCCAAATTTCTCTTTCCCAGGAAGCCTTCAGAAAGCCCCTGGAAGAACTCTCTGCTCTTGAAAGATGCCACAGGGGAGTGGAAAAGAATGGTGACGACCCTGTGCCATCACATTTTTTTTTTTTTTGGAAAATGAAAAGTGTGCCCGTCTGCGGGTGTCACGGTTAAAGTGGATGGAACCTGTCATCCAAGGCAATAGTGGGTTAGGTATCGCATGTGTCGGTCTCTGCTGTCATCTGGTGGCCGTTTGGGGGAATGACACCTCAGTGCAGGTCGGCGGGAAAAGTGGTTGATTCCAATAGAATATCAGTGACTTTGGATGGCAGTGGTATTTACAAGTGCATCCCAAAGCATGTAAAGGTCTAGTTACCTTGTGACTGGTTTTCACAATCATGGTCGAAGCAGTAAGAACCCCTTTTTATATGTTATTTCTTGGAACTGCGTTGTGGCATTCTACAGTTGTTTTAAAACGTTCTAAGTATGCTTGAATATCATTGTCATTCACTTTGTTGCATCTTCCTTATATAATGAGAAAAGTAAGATTCCTTTGATACTGTCTATCACAGGGTAAAAAAAAAGAAATAAAATAAGTAAAATAAAAAAGTAGAACTGGTATTATTTCACTTGGTTGCCCTTTTGGGCGTGTATTCACGCTGGTTTCCTCTGCATTGGATAATAAAGAAAACCGATTAAAACTGTTGAGTGTTTATATGGCTATTTTGATAACGAAGGTGGATGAAGCCAAGTTTTTGGTACACTAGGGTTTGTAAATCAAAAAAGGGTGGAAATGTCCCTTTCCAGAAAAAAAAAGAGAAACGAAAAGAGAAACGAAAGAGAAAAGAAAAAAAAAGAGAAACAAACAAACAAAAAGGTGTGGAGCATGTAGCAGTTGCTGTGATGGGTGTCACGTGTCTTAATTGCCTTATAGGTCGATGTTGGAGGTTTGCCAGGGTTTTGAACACATCGGATGGACTAGTTGCCGTTGAGGCCATCCAGTCCAGATGTTGCCTGAGGACCGACCACGTGAGGCCCCACGGGAAACAGATGACATACTCAAAGTCCCCAAATCCATTGCTGAAAATCATTGGCACCAGGATGTTTATATTCGTCGCTGGGTGCGACAGCAGTGGACCGGGAAGAACACCTCAAGCAGCATTCGTGACAGCATTTCTATGTGAGACTGTCTTCGGGAAGGTAAGGAAAGCGTCGCTCCAACACAAATAGGTAGATGAACACTACACTTATTACGTGAACATGGCAGAGGAGAGATCATGGGGCAAAAGAAAGGATACAGCAGCTGACACTCAAACAGGTAGACTTGCTTCAAAGGAATCATATTTCTGTGAGCAACAGGTTATGGGCCTGGTTGGGGTCGGAGAAGGGGAGAGGTTGAAGGCTAGGGCTAGAGTCAGAATCAGGAGTCAGGGGTCTGGGGTCTGGCACAGGCTTGGTGATGGGGCTGGTGCTAGGGGTTAGGACAATGGCTGGGGCTTAGGGTTTAGAGCTTTGGGCTTAGGACTTAGGGGCTAGGAGCCAGGGACTAGGGGCTAGGACTAAAGACTAGGGCTAGGGTGTAGGGGTTAGGTGTTGGGGTTAGGGGCTGGGGCTAGGGGCTAGGGGCGGGGTTGGGGCTGGGGCTGGGGCTGAGCTAGGGTTTAGGGGTTAGGGTTAGGGCCAGGGCCAGGGTCAGGGCTAGGGTTAGGGCTGGGGCAGGGGTAGGGTTAGGCTTAGGGCTAGGCTTAGGGCTAGGGCCAGGTTAGGGTTAGGGTTAGTTTTTGCATTAGCACTAGGGCTAGGGATAGTGTTATGGTCAGGGTTAGGGTTTGGGATAGGGTTAGGGCTAGGTTTAGATTTAGTGTGAAGGCTAGGGCAATGGAAAGGGCTAGGTTTAGGGTTATGGTTAAGGTTAGTGTATGGGTTTGGTTTAGGGTTAGAGGTAGATTTAGGTTTTATTGTAAGGGTTAGGGCTGGGCTGCAGTTATGGTTATGGTTAGGGTTATGGTTTCAGGTTAAGGCTATGGCTAAGATTAGGTGTAGGATACGGTTAGGGTCAGGGTAAGGGTTAGGTCTAGGTTTAGGGTTAGGGCTAGGGTCATGATTAGCATTACGTTAGGGTTGGTGTTAGGTTTTGGCTAGAGTTAGGTTTAGGGTTAGGTTCATGGTTAGGGTTAGTATTAGGTTTAGTGTCAAATTATGGCTATGCCTAGGGTTAGATTTAGGATTAGGATTAGGGCTCAGGTTAGATCTCTGGTTAGTGTTAGTGTTAGGTTTGAGTTCCATGTAGGGCTAGGGTTAGGGTTAAGTTTAGGTCTAGCATTTGGTTTAGGGTTAGGTTTACATTTAGGGTTAGGGTTGATAGTTAGGGTTAAGGTTCGATTTAGTGTTAGGCTTAAGGATAGGGCTCAGGTTAGGGTTAAGGTGAAAGTTAGGGTTAGGGTTAAGTTTCAGGTTAGAGCTTGGTTTATAGTTAGGTTTTGGGCTAGGTTTAGGTTTAGGGTTTGGGGTAGGGTAAGGGTTAGATAGTGTTAGATTTAGTGTTTGGGGTGAATGTTAGCATTAGGATTAGACCAATGGCCATGTTTAAATTAGGGGTAAATGCTAGGGCTAGGGTTAGGATTAGTGTTAGTGTTAGGGTTAGGGTTAGGGCTAGTAATAGAGTTAGAGTTATGGCAAAATTTATGGTCAGAGTTAGGTTTATGGATAAAGATAGTGCTTGGCTCAGTTTAGGATTAAGTTTAGGGCTAGAGTTAGGGTTAGCATCAGGGCTACGATTAGGTTCGTGGTTAGAGTTTTGTTGTGAGTAGTTTAGGGTTAGGGCTAGGGTTAAGGTTATTTATTTATTTTTAATATATTTTATTGATTATACCATTACAGTTGTTCTATTCCCCCCTTCATTCCCCTCCACCCGCACACTCCCTCCCCCACCATTCTCCCCCCTTAGTTTATAACCAGGTGTCTCAAGTTCTTTAGATTCTATATTTCCCCCACTATTCTCGCCCTCCCCCCTATCTATTTTCTACCTACTGTCTATGCTATTTTCTGTGCCTTCTCTTCCTCCCACCCCCCTGTTGCTAACCCTCCATGTGTTCTTCATTTCTATGGTTCCACTCCTGATCTAGCTGTCCTCTTGGTTTGCTTTTATTTTAGGTGTGGTTGTTAATAACTGTGTGTTTGCTGTCCTTTCACTGTTAATATTTTTCATCTTCTTTTTCTTAGATAAGACCCTTTAGCATTTCATATAATAAGGGCTTGGTGATGATGAACTCTTTGAACTTGACCTTATCTGAGAAACACTTTATCTGTCCTTCCATTCTAAATGAAAGCTTTGCTGGATAAAGCAATCTTGGCTGTAGGTCTTTGGATTTCATGACTTGGAATACTTCTTTCCAGCCCCTTCTTGCCTGTAAGGTCTCTTTTGAGAAATCAGCTGACAGTCTGATGGGAACTCCTTTGTAGGTGACTGTCCCCTTATCCCTTGCTGCTTCTAGGATTCTCTCCTTCATTTTAGTCTTGGCTAATGTAATTATGACGTGCCTTGGTGTATTCCTTCTTGGGTCCAACTTCTTTGGGAGTCTCTGAGCTTCCTGGATTTCCTGGAAGTCTATTTCCTTTGCCAGACTGGGGAAGTTCTCCTTTATTATTTGTTCAAATAAGTTTTCCACTGGTGGCTGTTCCTCTTCCCCTTCTGGTACCCCAATAATCCGGATGTTGGAATGTTTAAAGATGTCCTGGAGGTTCCTAAGCCTCTCCTCATTTTTTTGAATTCTCATTTCTTCATTCCTTTCTGGTGGGATGTTTTGTTCTTCCTTCTGGTCCATTCCATTGATTTGAGTCCCAGTTTCCTTTCCATCGCTATTGGTTTCCTGGACATCTCCCTTCATTTCAATTAGTTTAGTCTTCATATGTTCCTCTAATTTGTGACTATAACCAACCAGTTCTGTGAGCATCCTGACAAATAGTGTCTTGAATTGTGCTTCTGAGAGGCTGGCAATTTCTCGGTCGCTTAGAGTTATTGGCTCTGGGACTTTGAGTTCTTCTTGCGCCATCTTTTGGGCTGTTCGTGCCTGTTCCGTAGCAGGATCAGAGCCCTAAAGTGTTCATTAGAGCAGGGCAACTAAGTCGCTGGGTTGTGACATTGTATGTGGGGGCGAGGTCAAAGAGGGACAATGGCTTCCCGTCTGCCGCCTGCCACCTCGGCCCCCACCAGTGCCACAGCCACCACCGTCACCAGGCCCACGCGTTTCGTTCCACTGCACGAGAGTGTGCTACTGCCGTCAGCCCTCCACCACTGGGTTCGCCCCCTGGGGCCTGCGTGGTCCGTCTCACTGTGCGAGAATGTGCGACCGTGGTCAGTCTGCCCCGCACCCCGACTGGTTCCGGGCTGCCTGCGCGCCTAGGTCGGGGGATCTGTCCTGCCCGACCCTGCTTCACTGCTGGCTCCGCCTCTCTTACCGTCCCCGTTGAACGGTTCGTAGCTGTCGGACTTCCGTATAATTCAGTTTTCTGGTCTTTGGGTGTGTCCTCGTTCTCCAAACCTTTGTTGTATTCAAACTTGGTTGTGGGAGAAGGCACAGTGTTTCCACCTATGCCTCCATCTTGGCGGAAGTCCAGGGTTAAGGTTATTGATAGGTTAGGGCTAATGTTAGGTTTAGGGTTAGGGTTTGGGTTAGTATTAGGGTTAGGGCTACGGTTAGGGTTAGGGATTAAGTTTAAGGGTAGGGTTAGTGTTAGAGGTTAGGGTTAGGATTAGAGTTAAGGCCAGGGCCACATTTAAATTAGGGTTAGGGCTATGGCTTGGCTTAATGTTAGGGTTAATTTTAGGGATAGGGATAGCGTTACATTAGGGTTTGGGCTAGGGTTAATGTTACGGTTAGGGTTAGGGCTACAGCTAGGGTTAGATTTAGGGTTAATTTTAGGGCCAGGACCAGGTTTATTTTTAAGGCTAGGGTTAGGGTTAGTGTTTATGACTTAGAATTAGGGTAGGGATTTGGATTAGGTTTAGGGAGGGTTACAGGTTAGTGCTAAGGTTAGCATTAGGGCCAGGACCATGTTTATGTTTATGTTTATGTTTATACCTAAGGCTATTTATAGTTAGGGTTAGGGTTAGGGCTAGGTCTGGGGTTAGAGCTATGGTTAGGGTGTGGGTTAGTGCTAGGGTTATGTTTAGGAATGGCCTAGGGTTAACGTTAGGGCTACTGTTAGGTTTAGGGTTACAGTTAGGGCCAGGGTCAGGGTTATTTTTAGAGCTACAGTTAGGGTAAGAGTTAGGGTTAACATTAGGGTTAGGGCTATGGCTAGCCTTAGGTTTAACGCTAGATTTAGGGCTATTAGGGATAAAGTTAGGGCTAGGTTTAAGTCTAGGGCTTGGGCTAGGTTAGAGCTACATCTAGGGCTAGGGTCAGGTTTAGGGTTTGTGTTAGGGCTAGGGCTAGGTTCAGGTTTGGGTTTAGGGTTAAGGCTTGGGTTACGACTATGGCTGGATCTAGTCCTAGGTTTAGGGATATCATAGTGCAGGGACAGAGTAAGGTAAAGGCACGGTTAGCAATTAGGGTTCGTGGTAGGGTTAGGGCTACACCTGGTGTTAGTATTAGGGTCAGGATTAGGGTTATGTCTAGGGATAAGTCTAGAGCTAGGGTTAGGGTTATGGGTAGGTCTAGGACGATGGCTAGGGTAGGGCTAGGGTTAGAATTAGGTTTAGAGTTAGGGATAGAATAAGTGTAGGGTCACTGATTAGGGTTAGTTTTAGGGTTAGGATTAAGGTTATGGCTATGGTTAGGGCTAGGTCTATGAGTAGGGTTAAGGCTAGGGTGAGGGCTAGGTTTGGGGTTAATGTTAGAACATGGGGTAGGGTTAGGTTTATGGTTAGGTTAGGATTACTACTAGGGCAAGGTTTAGGGTAAGGGTTATGTTGTAGGTTAAGTTGAGGGTTCACTGGAGGGTTACTTTAAGGCTATGGTTAGGGTTAGCATTCAGGTTAGGGCTTCTGTTAGTGTTAGAGTATGGTTATGGGTAGAATTAGGGTTAGGGATAGGGCTCTTACTAAGTCTAGGGCTAGAATTAGGGTTTGATTTAGGGTTAGTGTTAGGATTAGGGCTAAGTCTAGGGAAAGGCCTGTGTTTAGGGTTATGGTTAGATTTAGTGTAAGGGCTTGGTTTAGGTTTAGGGTTAGGGTTAGGTTTAGGTTTAGTGTTATGGTTAGGGCTAGGGCCAAAGCTGGGGCTTTGGTTAGGGTTAGGGTTAGGGCTAGGGCCTGGTTTAGTGTTACAATAGGGTTAGGGTCAATGTAATGGTTCGGGTGAGGCTTAGGTCTATGATTAGAGTTATGGTTAGGGTTAGGGATATATTTAGGGTTAGGTTTATGGTAGCTTTAGGGCTAAGGCTAGGTTTACCTCTAGGGTTAAGTTGAAGGCTAGGATTAGTGTTAGGCTTAGAGTTTTGGAGGGTGTGTTAGGGCTAGTCCTAGGGCTCAGATCAGTGTTAGGTTTAAGGTTAGGGTTGGGGTATGGCTACAAATAGGGATCGGGGTAGGGTTTTGTGTTTGGATTAGGTTTCGGTTTTAGTGTTAGGGATAGGGACAGGGTTAGGACTAGGGATTGCAGTTAGGGTTAGGTTTAGTGTTAGGTTTAATGGTAGGACTAGGTTTAAGACTAGGGATAGTTTTATGGTTAGGGTTATAGTTAGGGTTAGTGTTTGGGCTAAGAATAGGGATAGGGTTAGGGTTAGGGTTAAGACTTGGTATAGGGTTAGGGATAGCTTTAGGGTTAGCGTTAGGGCTAGGGGTATGGTTAGGTTAAGGGCTAGGTTTCAGGTTAGGGTTATGATAGGGTCAGGGTCAGGGTAAGAGTTAGGGCAAGTGTTGGGACTATGTTTAAGGCAAGGTCTAGGGTTCAGGCTAGAGCTAGGATTAGCTTTTGGGGAAGGGTTAGTTTTAGGGTTAGGACTAGGCCTAAGGATAGGGCTAGTGTTAGGGTTAGGGATTAGGATTAGGTTTTAGGTTTAGGCATTTTAGGTTTAGGTTTAGGCTAGGGCTAGGGTTTGGGTTAGGTTTGAGGCTTGGGTTACTGTTATGGTCATTATTAAAGTTAGGACTAGGGCTATGGTAAGGTTAGTTTCAGTGCTAGAGTAAGGGTTAGAGTTAGAGTTATGGTTATTTTTTTGATCAAAAATATGGTTATTTTGGATCAAAATATGGTTATTTTTTGGAGCTAGGGACTGGGTTAGGGTTAGGTTTAGGGATAAAGTTCACGCTTGTGTTAGGGTTAGTGTTAGGGCTAGGTTTAGGTTCATGGTTAGGGTTTGGTTAGGAGCAGGTTAGGGTTAAGTTTAGTATTAGGGTTAGGGCTACAATTGGGTTTAGGGTTAGGTTTAAGTTAGGCTTATGGCTAAGGTTAGAGTTAGGGTTAAGGTTAAGTTTAGCATACACTTCATGTTAAGTTTAGTATTAGGTTTAGGTTTATGGTTAGGTTTAGGGCTAGAATTATGGATAGGACTCAGGTTAAGGCTAGTTTTAGGGTTAAGGGTATAGGCTAGGGTTAGATTTTGGGTTATGGGTAGGTTTAGGGTTAGGGTTAGAGTTACCACAAGTTTTTCAGTTAGTTTTAGGGTTAGGGCTAGGGTTAGGGTTAGGGATTAGGATAGGACTATGGTTAGGTTTAGGGTGAGGGGTAGTTTTAGGGGTAGGATAAGTTTAGGGATAAAGTAAGTGTTAAGGTAGGGTTAGCAATTTGGGTTAGTTTAAAGTTAGTTTTGGGTTAGGATTCAGGCTAGGCTTAGAATTACGGTTAGAGCTAGAGCAAGGGTTATGACTAGGGCTCAGTCTAGGGCTAGGGTAAGAGCTAAGAATAGGGCTAGAGCTTGGGTTAGGGTTAGAGTTAGAGCTAGGGCTTGGGTTAGAGTTAGGCTTAGGGACAGGGCCAGGTTTAAGTTTAGGATTAGGGCTAGGATTAGGGTTAGGGTTAGGGTTAAGATTAGAGTTAGGATTAGTGTTAAGGTTAGGGTTAGGATTACAGTTATGGTTAGGTCTAGGGATAAGTCCAGGGCTAGGTTTAGGGTTAGGTTTAGTGTTAGGTTTAGGGCAGGGCTAGGGCTAGGGCTCAGTTTAGGGCTAGGGTTAGGAATAGGATTAGGAATGGGGTTAGGGTTAGGGTTAGTTTCAGGATCAGGGTTAAATTTATGGCTACAGTTAGCCTTAGTGTTAGGGGTAGGGATATGGCAAGTGTTCATGTTAGTATATGGTAAAGGTCAATGTAATGATTAGGGTAAGTGTTAGGGCTAGGGTCTTGTTAGGGTTAGGGCTAAATCTAGGGTTAGGTTTATGTTTAGTAATTACTGTTAGTGTTAGGGTAAGGGATATGGTTAAGATTATGGTTAGGGTTAAGTTAGGGCTACCCTTAGGCCTAGGACTAGAGTTAAATTTAGAGCTAGGGCTCTATTAGGTTTAGGTTTAGGTTTAGGAATAGGGATAGGGCCAAGGTTAGGGTTAGCACTGGGGTTAGTGATAGGGCTAGGGTTAGGGTTAGGGTTAGGGTTGCAACTTGGGCAATGGATTGGGTTCAGGTTACATTTAGGGTTAGAGTTAGGGTTATATTTAGGGCTAGAGCTACTGTTAGGGTTAAAGTTAAAGTTAGAGTTATACTTAGGACTAGGGTTAGGGTTAGGGTTAGAGTTAATGTTAGACTTGGGGTTACGTAAGGTAAAGGTTAGGACTAGGGCAGTGGCTAGAGCTCAGGCCAAGGGTAGGATTATGTTAGTTTTAAGGTTCAGGCTAGGTTTAGGGTTAAGGCTAGTGGTAAGTTTGCATAGGTTTGGGGTTAGGTTTAGGAGTAGGATTAGATATGGGGTTAGTGTTAGGGCTAGGGTTAGGCTATTGCATGGGCGAAAGCCAGATCTAGGGTTAGGGTTATGATGTTGATTTAGTGTTATGATTAGGGTTGGGGTTTAGGATTAGGGTGAGTGTTGGGGCTAGAGTTTAGGGTGATGGTTAGGTTTAGAGTTAGAGTTAGGGCTAGGTTTAGGGTTAGGCCTCGGGTTAAAGTTAGGTTATGGGTTTGAGCTATGTTTATTGTTCAGTTTAGTGGTAGGGTTAGGGATAGAGTTACGGATAGGGTTAGGTGAGGGTTATGGTTAGGTTTTGGGTTAGGGATTGGTCTAAGGTTAGGGTTAGGTGGGTGCTCAGGGTTTGGGGTTGGGTTAGGTTTAGGGTTAGGATAAGTTTTAGGGTTAGGTGTAGGGCTAGAACTCAGGTTATGGTTAGGTTTAAGGGTAGGTCTAAGGTTAGGTTTAGGGTTAAGTTTAGGTCTAGGGTGAGGGTTATGGTTAGGTTTTAAGTTAGGGCTACGACTAGGGTTAGGGATTGAATTGGGTTTAAAATTAAGGCTAGGCCTAGGGTTAGGGTTAATTTAGGATCAGTGTTTGCGTCATGGTTAAGATTTGATTTAGCTTTAGGGCTAGCACTAGGATTAGTTCTAGCATTTAGGCTAGGGTTAGGGTTACATTTAAGGCTTGGGTTAGGTTATATTTAAGGTAAAGGCTAGGGTTTGGTTTAGGATTAGGGCTAGGGCTAGGTTTGTGGTTAGGGTTAGGGTTAGAATTAGGATTAGGGTTAAGGCTAGGGTTAGGATCAGCTTCAACAGGAGGATTTTATTCAAAAAAAGATTCTTGGGTGCTGTTTAGGCAACTCTCCTCAAGCGGCCGCATCCCCACAACCAGAGCCACCACAGCCTTGCTACCATTGCCACAACTGTGGTTGCTCCCCAGCCCACACTGCTGCAGTGGCCACGCCCCTCCCCCACCATGGCTGTAGCCCTGCCCCTGCCAGAGCTGCCACTGCAGCTCACCTGGCTGCCTCCTAAGAGGAAGGAGGAGGTGCCCTCAACAGAGAGCAGCAGAACTCAGAGAGTTACCAGCCTCCAGAAAGACTTAACTCAGTGGGGGAGCTGAAGTACCCTGAAGGGGCTTTGAGAGTGCTTAGCACCTAGGAAGCAAAGAGGGAGAAGGTGGTGTGTGCATTGCCCGTAATTAGTGCACTTCAAGGACAGCACAGCTGGTGGATGGAGGTGCTGTCCTAGAGCAGATGAGTGGGAGTGGCCCAGCAGTTAACAGAGGACCTGGATTGGAGGCTGGGCAACTGTGAAGACTGTGGCCCAGACCTGGCCTCATTCCTGCAAAACCATAGGAAAGGAGAAAAGCAAAGCCCAACCACCCTCAGCCTGCAGTATTCAGGATGGCCAGCAGAACTAGCCTGGTGGGTTTAAAGACAACAGGAGGCTTGCTTCCTTCCTTCCTTCCTTCCTTCCTTCCTTCCTTCCTTTCTTTCTTTTTTCTTTGCCAAGTGACACAATAAGACCTGGAGCTGTGAAAGGTCCAGAGACAGACCCAAAGAGGAAAAGCATGGCTAATCCCACTATCTGAGAAACTGAGACAAATTTCAATTTGCTATTCCAAAAAACTTGCATGTTATTCTTTATTTGTATTATTATTTTCATTATTTTTACTTCTTTTATTTCATTAGTATTTTTTTTTACTTCTCCTCTTCTGTTTAGTTTTCATTTTGTTTGTTTAATTGCACTGTTTCACTTGTTTTCCTTGTTCTCTCTTTTGTAGTGTATTTTAATTTTCCTTCTTTCACATCACGTGTGTCCCAATAGCTCACTACTCTAGGTCATGTACTTCCTATTCTTCTAATCAAATCATATAGTTTCTGTCACATGATTATTGTTCCAGTATTATTGTAAATAATTGCTGTTCCATTCTATTGTAAATACCACACAACACCCGTTCCGGATCTTAGCCCATTTCACTAGTTCTGGAGCTTTATTACTGTTGTGGTTAATTCTGTTCTCTCACACACTATGCCTATTTTCTATACTTTACTCTCACTATATCTCATAATATGACTTCCCACAAGTGCTCTGTTTTCTGGATTCAGTTCACAATACTTCCTCCCTCTAGAGAGCCTTATCTCTTTTCCGTCCTTTCTAAAAAGTGGCTAGTTGGGTGAAATATCATGGTTAACACTATACTTACCCAAAGGATTTCCTATCTCTTCTCTACAAGTTGGTGCTTTAAATCCCATAGAAGACATTCCCACCGTCTTAATCCATTTTGCCTTCCACCTTCGAATGATTACATAAAAGAGTAGGTGGGAGCTGTGAACACCAGTGTACCTGCTGGAAGAGGAAACCCACCAACAAAGGAAACACCAACAAATAAAGGAAGATGGCAGAGGGAGGGGAGTGGAAGCCATGTTAACCTCCACCTGGGACAAATCTGGAATTATAACTAAATGGTGGAGAAATTATCCAAAACAAACAACTCAACAATAGTGAGAGAGAAGCCTCATAACCTCAGACACACATGAGAACCAACTAAAACACAACCTGTCCACACCTGCACAACAGCACACAAGACATAGTGGGCAGAGTGATCCTCAGTCAGGGAGCTTCAGGGAAGGACCCACCAAAGAAAGACCTAACAACAATCAAAACCCAAAGACATACAGAGATTCAACATAAGCAGCAGCCCAAGAGCAGCAAGTTCAGGAGATCAAGGAGACTGAACCACTGAATCTCACAGGTCCCCTACCATACAAGTTCACACCACAAATCCAGGGAGTCAGAACAGATCAATTTAAGAAGTAGAGGCTAAAAAGAAGAGTCCCACGAAAAAAAATGGGAAGACAAAGAAACAAAACCCAAATGAAAGGAAAGGAGGAAACAATGCTAAATGAAATAGAAGCAAGACAACTGTCAGATATTGAGTTCAAAGCAGTGGTTATAAGGAAGCTCAATGAGCTCACAGAGATTTACCAAAAACTACAGGGAAGCTACAGTGAACTCATTGCAAACTACAGCAACATGAAAAAGGAAATAGAAACTATCAACAAGAGCCAAGAGGAAATGAAGAATACAATTTCTGAATTGAAGAACACAGTAGAAGGAACCAAAAGCAGGCTAGATGAAGCAAAGAATTTAACCAATGAGCTTGAGAAGAAAGAAAAATATACAGAAAGAGCAAGAAAAGGAATAGAGACTCAGAAAGGATGAAGAGGTGTTAAGGGAACTGCAGGACAATGTGAAATGTAATATCCATATACTAGGCATACCAAAAGGAACAAAAGAAGGGCAGAGGATAGAAAACCTGTTTGAAAGAGTAATGATGGGGGGAGAGAAAAGATTGCAGCGAGGTAGCTGGGAGCAGAGCCCAGTTGTCCCTGTGTCCAGCTGGAACATGTAGCCAATCTTCTGGGGAACAGAGTGGACAGCCAACAGAATCCCAGGTTGTATGAAGTTTAGATAAAAAAAATTACAGAGGACATTGGAAAAGAGTGAGGAGATTGCTCTGGGACAGTAAGATCTTTGGAATCTGCGAAGGGATCCCAAAGGCTGCCACGGCCCCCAGCCTGGTGGGGTATACGAGGAGGAGAGTTAGACCATCAGCTCCCTCCCCTACCAGAGCAGGGAGTGCAGCCTGGCACCAGGAGGGACCTGGATGCTGGAAGTCACTAGGGGAATGGAAATGGAGTGGGAGACACACAGAGGCAGTACAAATCCACTGGGACTGTGGACAATGGCACCAGAGAAATTGGGGTGCCAGGCAGCACCTGAAGAAGGGAGGAGTTGGGCTGAGTTGGACCCTGACTCAGATAGTCTCTGGCCTGGCTGAAAAGTAGGGCTGTGTGAAAAGCCATGCGCTTGTTAAGAATGGTGTGCAGCTGCTTTGTAAGGAACTCTCAGCAGTGGATGGGGCACCCTGAGGGAGATTTCAGCTGCACATGCTCAGAGACTGAATAGCTGAGCAGAACTGCATGCACCCAGCTTGTCTCGGGCTTTGCACCCAAAATTTACTCATGCTGTGTGCCCAGAGACTAAGTGGCTGATTTGAGTCTGGCAGCTCATGGAGGACCTGGGTCAGCAGAGGCTGGGAAATTGCAACCCAAATCTGGTCCCTATTTTCTCCAAACCACAGGAAGGGAGAAAAGCAAAGCCCAGCCCTGCTCTTCCTGTGGCATCTAGGAAGAACAGCAAAACTTGCTGAACAAGTTTAAAGTTGGCAGGAGGATTTTTTTTTCTTTTTGGATTCTCTCTATTTTTTTCCTTTTTTTCTGCCCCCAAGTGAGGCAATAAGATGTGGAGTTATGAAGGGTCTAGAGACAGATCGAAGGGGGAACACAATGTTAACCCCCCAAAACTGAAAGACTGAAACAAATGCCACTTTGCTATCCCATAGAGCTGGCATTTTATTGTTTGTGTGTATTATTATTATCTTTTTATTATTTTTACCATTTTTATTTTATTAGTATTTTTTAAATTTCTCTTCCTTATGTTTAGTTTTCCTCATTTTAGTTCTCTGTTTAATTGCATTGTTTGACTGGTTTTCCTTATTGTCTATTGTACTTAAATTTTCCTCCTTTCACTTCGCCCATGTTCCAGTAACACACAACTCTTTTTTTAATATATTTTATTGATTATGCCATTACAGTTGCCCCATTTTGCTCCTTCACTCCCATCCACCCTGCACACCCCCTTCCCCAACATTCCCCCACTTTAGTTCATGTCCATGTGTAATAGTTCTTCAGCTTCTACATTTCCCACGCTACTCTTGCCCTCCCCCTGTCTGTTTTCTCCCTACTGTCTATGCTACTTATTCTCTGTACCTTCTCCTCACCCTCTTCCTCCCACTCCCCTGTTGCTAACCCTCCATGTGATCTCCATTTCTGTGGCTCTACTCCTGTTTTAGGTGCCTGCTTAGTTTGCTTTTGTTTTAGGTGTGGTTGTAAATAACTGTGAGTTTGCTGTCCTTTCACTGTGCATGTTTTTTTTATCTTCTTTTTCTTAGGTAAGTCTCTTTAACATTTCATATAATAAGGGCTTGGTGATGATGAACTCCTTCAACTTGACCTTGTCTGAAAAGTGCTTTATCTGCCCTTCTATTCTAAATGAAAGCTTTGCTGGATAGAGCAATCTTGGTGGATGTAGGTCTTTGGAATCCTTCTTTCCAGCCCCTTCTTGCCTGTAAGGTCTCTTTTGAGAAATCCGCTGAAAGTCTGATAGGCACTCCTTTGTAGGTGACTGTCCCCTTATCTCTTGCTGCTTCTAGAATTCTCTCCTTCACTTTAATCTTGGGTTATGTAATTATGATGTGCCTTAGTGTGTTCCTCCTTGGGTCCACCCTCTTTGGGACTCTCTGAGCTTTTATGGACTTCCTGGAAATCTGTTTCCTTTGCCAGATTGGGGAAATTCTCCTTTATTATTTGTTCACATAACTTTTCCTCTTTTTGCCCTTCCTCTTCCCCTTCTGGTACCCCTATATTTCAGATGTTGGAACATTTAAAGATATCCTGGAGGTTCCTAAGCCTCTCCTCATTTTTTAAAATTCTTGTTTCTTTATTCTTTACTGTTTGGTCATTTCTTTCTTCCTTCTGGTCCACTCCGTTAATTTGAGTCCCAGTTTTCTTTCTATCGCTCTTGGTTCCCTGTGTATTTTCCTTCATTTCACTTAGTGTAGCCTTCATTTTGTCATCTAATTTGTGACCAAAATCAACCAATTCTGTGAGCATCCTGATTACCAGTGTTTAGAACTGTGCATTTGATAGGTTGGCTATCTCTTGGTCACTTAGAAGTATTGGCTCTAGGGCTTTGATTTGTTCTTCTGATTGAGCCATTTTTGGTGAGGTTGCACCTGTGATGTATGAGGGGCGGAGCATTAGGTGTTCACCAGGGCGGGGCAACCCAGTTGCTGGGTTGTGGTGCTGTATGTGGGGGCAAGGTCAGAGAGGGAATAATCGCACTTGTTCTGCTCTCTCTTGGATTTTGGTCCCCTCTGCCACTTCCCACAAGCAAATTGGGCCCTTCTAGTGCTGGTTCCTGGGTGGGCTGGCTAGGACCCTGTGGGTCTCTCCCACAAACTCTCCTGTGAGGCTGGAAGCCACTCCTGGCACCTCAGTCCCCGCAAGTTTTTTCAATTGGTGCTTTTAGGCTTTATTTCCTGTTGCTGGGTCCCTGGGTTGCGTGGTCTGTCTCATTGCCTGTTTTTTGCCTTGTTTATCTGCGTGTGAATGTGTGTCTGCAGTCTGCCGGCCACCTTGCATTCCTCACTGGGTTTGCTCGTTTCCTCCCCACACCTGGGTTTGCCAACCACTGCTTTTTCCTGCCATGACCCTTCTCCACTGGCTGCCAACTCCGCCCCTCTTACGGGTCTGGATGAATGGTTTGTTGTTGTTGGACTTTGGTACAGTTCAATTTTCTGTTGTTTGTTCTGGTTGTGTTTTTGTTCCTAAATCTTTGTTGTTCTTAAATTTGGTTGTGTGAGGAGGTACCGTATTTCCACCTATGCCTCCGTCTTGGCCAGAAGTCTGTTTTTAAATCTGTTGTCCTTAATTTTGGTGGTGCGAGGAGTCACAGTGTTTCCATCTACACCTCCATCTTAGCCAGAAGTGACCCCAATAACACACAGCTCTTGAATGGGTACTTTCTATTCTGGTTATCCAAATCATATATTTCTTGTCATATTATTTTTGTTTCAGTTCTACTGTAAGTAATTGTTTTTCCATACAATTGTACATGCTACACAACAACCCTTCCTGATCTTAACCCACTTCACTTCAATCCTGAGCATTATTATTATTCTGGTTAACTCTATTCTCATACTACGCCTACTTTCTGTCCTTTACTCTCAGTATATCTCATCATCTAACCTTGCACAAGTGTGCTGTTTTTTGAATTCAGTTCAGAATCCTCCTCCCCTTTAACAAGAGTCTTATCTCTCTTTCACCTTTTATAAAAAGTGGCTAGTTGGGTGAAATATCACAGTTAACGCTATACTTATCCAAAGAATCTCCTATCTTTTCTCTAGTTGCTAGTATTTTAAATCCCATAAAATACTCTCCCATTGTCTTAATCCATTTGACATACCCCCTGCCACTGATCACATAAAAGAATAAGTGGGAGCTGGGAATATCAGTATACCTGCTGGAGGAGAAAAACCACCAACAAAGGAACCACCAAAAGGCAAAAGTCCAAGTACAAGAGAGCCCACACAAACAGTAGAAAGGACAAACCAAGAGTGTTCAGACAAGGAGGTCAAAGAGACCACACTACTGAACCTCAGAATTCCTACCATAGAAGTTCACCCTACAAAGACCTAGCAAAGTGAAAGATCAGGAAGCACAGAAACAAACACAAAGAGTCATCTAATATGGGAAGACAAAAAAGAACATGAAATCAAAAGGAATGGATCACTCCCCACTAAAAGAGCTAAATGAAATGGAGGTAACTAAACTATTAGATATAGAATTCAAAATAACGGTTATAAATATGCTCAAGGAACTCATAGACAACTGCAAGGAACTGAGTGAGAACTATATCAGTATGAAAAAGGAAATAAAAACTAATAACAAGAATCAGGAATAAATGAACAATAAAATCTCAGGAGTGAAAAACACATTAGAAGGAATCACAAGCAGGCTGGATGAAGCAGA
Source organism: Sturnira hondurensis (assembly GCF_014824575.4). Taxonomy (NCBI): domain Eukaryota; kingdom Metazoa; phylum Chordata; class Mammalia; order Chiroptera; family Phyllostomidae; genus Sturnira; species Sturnira hondurensis. The sequence continues at coordinate 575,014 of NW_028077960.1, forward strand.
GGATTAAATCAGCAAGCTGGAAGACAAGGTAGAAAAACACACAGAAGGAGCAAGAACAGGAAAAGAAACTCAGAACAAATGAAGAGGTGCAAGACAATCTGAAATGTAATAATATCTATATAATAGGCATACCAGAAAGAGAAGAAGAGAAAGAGATAGAAAACCTGTTTGAAAAAGTAATAATGGAAAACTTCCCTAAGTTGATGAGAGAAAAAGCCACACAAAACCAGGAAACACTGAGAGTCCCAATCAAGAGGAACCCAAAGAGGCCCACTTCAAGACACATCGTAATTAAAATGGTAAAATTCCAAGACAAAGAAAAAATCTTAAAGGCAGCAAAGGAGAAACAGAAAGTAACATACAAGGGAGCCTAGATAAGGCTAGCAGCTGACTTCTCAATGGAAACTCTCCAAGCCAGAAGAGAATGGCAAGAAATATTCCAAGTAATGGAAACCAGAGTCCTGTAACCAAGGCTACTTTACCCAGCAAGGCTCTCAATTAAGATAGAAGGCCAAATAAGGAGCTTCCCAGATAAAAGAAGTCTAAAAGAATACAACTCCACCAACCAGCTCTGTAAGAGATGCTAAAGAAACTGCTTTAAGAAATGAAAAAAAAAAGGTGAGGGAGAAAGGAGCTCAGGTATGAAAAATGGCAATGAATAAGTACCTGTCACTAATAACCTTAAACATAAATGGATTAAATCCTCCATTCAATAGACATAGAATAGCTGAATGGATAAGAAAGTATGACTGACACATATGCTTCCTACAAGAGACCCACCTCAGGACAAAACACATACACAGACTGTAAGTGAAGGGCTGAAAACAAATTTTCCAGGCCAAAGGACAGGAAAGGAGAAGCCAGAGTATCAATACTCCTATCAGACAACATAGACTTCAAAAAAAGAGCCATAAAAAGAGACATAGAAGGTCACTTAACAATAGTCAAGGGAAGAACACATCAAGAAGACATAAATACAAATATATATGCTCCCAACATAGAAGCACCCAAATATATAAAGAAAATCTTGGAGGACATCAAGAAAGATATTGACAGCAACACAATTACAGTAGGGGATTTTTAATACCCCAAAGTAAAAAATGGATAGATCTTTCAAACAAAATATCAACAAAGATATTGTGGCACTGAATAATGCCCAAGATCAAATGGACTTAACTGATATAGATAGAGCCTTTCATCCTAAAGAAGCAAAACACACACTCTTTTCAAATGCACATGGAACATTTTCAAAGATAGAGCACATGATAGTACACAAAACAAGCCCCAACAAATTCAAGACAATTGAAATAATATCAAGCATTTTCTCTGACCACAAGGGACTGAAACTAGAAACCAACCTCAAGGAAAAAACTCAAAAACACTCAAACTCATGGAGATAGAATAGCATGCTATTAAACAATGAATGCATCAAAAATGGAATCAAGGAAGAAATCCAAAAGTTCCTGGAAATAAATGAAAATGAACTCACAACAATCCAAAAGTTATAGGACACAACAAAGGCAGTCCTGAGGGAAGTTCATAGTGATACAGGCCTACTTGTACCTATTTTCTTTAAAAAAACCTCAAATAAATAACCTAACCCTACACTTACAAGAACTTGAGAAACAACAAAAAAGACAGCCCAGAGCAAAGAGAAGGAGGGAAATAACAAAGATCAGAGCAGAACTAGATAACATAGAGACTAAAAACATAATTCTAAGGATCAATAAATCCAGGAGCTGGTTCTTTGAAAAGATAAACAAAATTGACAAGACTTTAAACCAACTCATCAAGAAAAAGAGAGAGAGGACCCAAATAAACACAATCAGAAATGAAAGAGGCGATATTACAACTGATACCACAGAAATACAAAGGACTGTAAGAGATTACTATGAAGAACTATGTGCCAAGAAATTTGAAAATCTAGATGAAATGAACAAATTTCTAGAAAAATATCTTCCAAAACTGAATGAAGAAGAAGCAGAAAGCTTGAACAGACCAATAACAGCTGATGGAATTGAAGCATTAATCAAAAAGCTTCCGACATACAAAAGCCCTGGACCAGATGGTTTCACAGGACAATCTACACAACATTTAAGACAGAGCTATCCCCCATCCTCCACAAATTATTCCAAAAAATTCAAGAGGATGGAAGACCCCCAAACTCTTGTTAGAAAGCCAGCATCATCCTAATCCCAAAACCAGATAAAGACACAACAAAGAAAGGAAACTTCAGGCCAACATCACTGATGAACATAGATACTAAAATCCTCAACAAAATACTGGCAAACCGCATCCAGCAATACGTATTTTACAGATCTAGAACAAATACTTCAAAAGTGTATATGAAACCAAAAAAAGACCCCAACTAGCCTCAGCATCTTGAGAAAGAACAAGGTTGGAAATATCACAATACAGGATATCAAACTATACTAAAAGGACACTGCAGTCAAAATACTCTGATGGTGACATAAAAACAGGCACATTTATCAATGGAATAGAGCAGGGAGCCCAGAAATAAATCCACACCTTTATGGTCAATTAATATTTGACAAAGGGAGCAAGAACATAGAATAAAGTAAAGACAGTTTCTTCAATAAATGGTTTTGAGAAAACTGGACAGGTACCACCAAAAAATGAAATTAGACAACCAACTTACACCATACAGAAAAATAAACTCAAAATAAATAAAAGACTTAAATGTAAGTTGTGATACCATAAAAATCTTAGAGGAAAACATAGGCAGTAAAATTTTCAATATCTTGCATAGTAATATTTTTATCAATATATCTCTTGGACAAGAGAAGAAAAGGGAAAACAAACAAATGGGATTATATCAAACTAAAAAGCTTCTGCACAGCTAAAAAAGCAATCAAAATGAAAACAGAGCCCACTGTATGGGAGAACATATTTGCCAGTGAAACATCTTACAAGCATTTAATTTCCAAAATATATGTAGAACTTATACAACTCAGCACCAGGAAGACAAATAATAGTTTAAAAATGGGCAAAAGACCTGAATAGACATCTCTCCAAGGTGGACATACAAATGGTCTATAGACATATGAAAAAATGCTCAACATCATTAGCTATCAGAGAGATGCAAATTAAAACCACGCCTGTCAAAATGGCTGTCATTAATAAATCAACAAAGTGCTAGTGAGGTTGTGGAGGAAAGAGAACCCTAGTGCATTGTTGGTGGGAACACAGACTCGTGGTGCCACAGTGGAAAACTGTGGAATTTTCTGAAAAAATTGAAAATGGAACTGCTTTTTCACCCAGCAATTCCACTTTGGGGAATATATCCAAAGAGTCCCACAACACAATTCAAAAGAATCTATGCACCCCTGTGTTTGTAGCAGTATTATTTCCAGCCAAGTGCTAGAAACAGCCTAAGTGCCCATCAGCAGGTAAGTGGATAAAAAAGCTGTGGTACATTTAAAGCAGTATTTCATTTACACAATGAAATGCTATGCACCAGCAGAACAGAAGGAATCATTCCTTACCTTTTGTGACAGCATGGACAGAACTGGAGATTATGATGCAAAAGGAAATAAACTAGTCGTTGAAGACAAATAGCATATGATCTCACTTATAAGTGAAAGCTAATGAACAAAACGAAGTAATGAGAGAAATAGAATCAGAGGCATAGAAACATGAAACAGACTGACAGCTGTAAGAGGGATGAGGGATTGAGAGCATATTTGAAAGGAGGAGGAATTAGTTTAGAACATACATGCGTGGTCCATGGATATGGACAGTAGTGTTGGGATGGTGTGTGAGAAGGGGAACGGGGTGCTGAGTGGAGGATGACAAAGAAGGAAAAATGGGAACAACTGTAATAGCATAAACAAATATTTTTAAAATAGAACCTACAAAAATCTGAGTAGTAGTTGCATGAAAGATATGAACGATCCATCAAGCCATTGTATCCTCTCCATGTGTGTAATTCATAATGGTTGGAAATATTATTCCTGATGCCAAATACCTTTCGTCAATTACCCATGATTTCTCTTATGAACTAAGTGCCTTTGTTATTCTTTAACCTTTCTCAAGTCACTTTAGCTGCTTTTATAAAAGACTGAGTTTTTAGTTCGGCAGGTGCATGAGAGACCTCTTGTAAGAAAATACCTTAGTTGCTCTATTGGCTTATTCCCTGCCACAGGTGTCCCACCAAAGGACTAACTGGAGCTAGAGCAGGTAGCCAAGCAACCCTGACACTGACATAGGGCAAACTGACCTGATGGATCATCAGTATTATATGTTAACAAGTTCTTATCATAAGGAAGAAAATGTGAACCCTGGGGGTGGGGGTGGGTAAAAAGACACCTACTAAGAAGTGCTCTTAGTGGCTAACTGGGCTCAAATTTTAAAAAACGGAACCTAAAGGCTATTTTTGCATAGGAGCCTCTCATGCAAGCTGCACTGGTCTGCCTGCCTGTGCACTGAACTGCCTGTGCTTGCACTGAAAGTGCCTCCTGGCACTGTGTTTCTGCCATCTGAGACAGCCCTTATAAATGAACTAGAATCCTATTTCAACCTATAATAGGAGTGAGGCTTTCCCACCCAATCAGAGCGATGCGGCTCTGACCACTCAGAGTGGCTCTATTCTGACCAATCTGGACAATGCCTTTGGACCAAACTGTAAGGATGTGGAGTCATTTTCATGAGGATGGATGAGTCAGTGACCAGAGGTCTAGGCTCGTCTCCATATAAGCCAGCTCCCTTGTGGCTTGGGGAATGCACTTTTTCTTTCCGCCAAAGATGAAGGACTATGTCTCCTTGGCTAAGCTGAAACACTGAAGACTTCTTACCATGAGCAGAGCAGAGCTGTGGCCCTGAGCCAGAGGCAGGTCTTGGGACAAGCCTTACGGCCATGCTGTTCTCACACTCATGCTGTTTCACTGTTGAGCTGTTTGTACAGAATGAAGTGTTTCTTCACTGCACCCCAAATTGGAGGTTCCTGTTGGCATTCGAATCGGTGCTAATGACCGTTGACACAGCTATTGGTATAATTATCATCTTGAACCCTAAAGGCCAAATGCTAAGAGACTATACTCACCCCAATGGCATCACCACCTCTTATAACATGACTTAGTCTCTCCATGGTCTTGATTTTTCCATCTATCAAATGGGCTGATGCCTCTAGTTCTAGAGTTAGACTAGAAACCTGTTAATAGAAAGAAGGCTCCTACTTTGTTTGGCAAAAAACTTCCAGCCAGGCTGTCTCCTTGTATCTCTATGGGTTCTTTCCATCACCACCCACAAATTTCTGTTCCCAAAACAGTTTCTCCCTTCCCCCAAAAGTACTCTTCCCATCCTGTCTCTACACCTTCGCTACTTTATTCCCTGGCCTCTCTGCTGGCATACCTTCCTTGATCTTCCTGACCTGGGCAAGTCATCCTTAAGGCCCATATCACGGCTATGACACATGAGGCCTTCCTTTCCCTACTTCTATGTTCCAGCCAGGGAAGCCCCAGATAAAAAGCCATGCTGGCTGTGGGCAAAAGAGTTGGGGAAGAAAGTAATGGGAAACCTCTAAAGAGACAGTAAAGTCCTCTGCTACAGATAGGTCTCCCTCCTCTCCTCCTCAGCACCCCATATTTTCCAGCTCTCAAGGCTATGCCATTAACAGCCAGCTCAGCCTTAGAGTAACACTTGCTGAATTTCAGGGGCACCATTAAGCTTTTTATCCTTAGTCCTTAACCCATCCTGTGAGATACAAACTATCATCTCTGCTTCACAGAGGAGTAACTAGTAATGGAAGAGGTTGCACAACTCACCCAAGGCCTTGCAGCCTGCAGCAGAGTGGTGAGCTTTAGATCCACATCTGTCTGATGCAGAAGCCCATGCTCTTAACCTCCACAGGCATCTTTTCCTGACAGCCTGCTCTTTTTTTTTTAATTGTTAAATGCTTTTTTATTTAGTTCTTTACTATATGTATTTTTTATTATTATTTTTTAATATATTTTATTGATTATACCATTACAGTTGTTCTATTCTCCCCTTCATTCCCCTCCACCCGCAGACTCCCTCCCCCACCATTCTCCCCCCCCTTAGTTTATAACCACGTGTCTCAAGTTCTTTAGGTTCTATATTTCCCCCACTATTCTCACCCTCCCCCCTATCTATTTTCTACCTACCCTCTATGCTATTTTCTGTGCCTTCTCCCCCCTTCTCCTCCTCCCACCCCCCTGTTGCTAACCCTCCATGTGTTCTTCATTTCTATGGTTCCACTCCTGATCTAGCTGTCCTCTTGGTTTGCTTTTGTTTTAGGTGTGGTTGTTAATAACTGTGTGTTTGCTGTCCTTTCACTGTTCATATATTTCATCATCTCTTTCTTATATAAGTCCCTTTAGCATTTCATATAATAAGGGCTTGTTGATGATGAACTCCTTGAACTTGACCTTATCTGAGAAGCACTTTATCTGTCCTTCCATTCTAAATGAAAGTTTTGCTGGATAAAGCAATCTTGGCTGTAGGTCTTTGGATTTCATGACTTGGAATACTTCTTTCCAGCCCCTTCTTGCCTGTAAGGTCTCTTTTGAGAAATCCGCTGACAGTCTGATGGGTACTCCTTTGTAGGTGACTGTCCCCTTATCCCTTGCTGCTTCTAGGTTTCTCTCCTTCATTTTAGTCTTGGCTAATGTAATTATGATGTGCCTTGGTGTGTTCCTTCTTGGGTCCAACTTCTTTGGCACTCTCTGAGCTTCCTGGATTTCCTGGAAGTCTATTTCCTTTGCCAGACTGGGGAAGTTCTCCTTTATTATTTGTTCAAATACGTTTTCCACTCGTGGCTGTTTCCTTCCCCCTTCTGGTACCCCTATAATCCGGATGTTGGAACGTTTAAAGATGTCCTGGAGGTTCCTAAGCCTCTCCTCATTTTTTTGAATTCTCATTTCTTCATTCCTTTCTGGTGGGATGTTTTGTTCTTCCTTCTGGTCCATTCCATTGATTTGAGTCCCAGTTTCCTTTCCATCGCTATTGGTTTCCTGGACATCTCCCTTCATTTCAATTAGTTTAGTCTTCATATGTTCCTCTAATTTGTGACTATAATCTACCAGTTCTGTGAGCATCCTGACAAATAGTGTCTTGAATTGTGCTTCTGAGAGGCTGGCAATTTCTCAGTCGCTTAGAGTAATTGGCTCTGGGACTTTGAGTTCTTGCACCATCTTTTGGGCTGTTCGTGCCTGTTAAGTAGCAGGACCGGAGCCCTAGGTTTTCACCAGAACAGGGCAACTCAGTCGCTGGGTTGTGACGTTGTATGTGGGGGCGGGGTCAAAGAGGGACAATGGCTTCCCTCTGGCGCCTGCCGCCACCGCGACCCCCACCAGCACCGCAGCCACCACCGTCACCAGGGCCACGCACCCCGCTCCTCGGCACGCGAGTGTGCCACCGCTGTCAGCCCTCCACCACTGGGTTTGCCCCCTGGGGCCCGTGTGGTCCGTCTCACTGCGCGCGAATGTGCGACCTTGGTCAGTCTGTTCCGCACCCCGACTAGTTCTGGGCTGCCTGTGCTCCTAGGTCTGCCCTGCCTGACCCAGCTCCGCTGCTGGCTCCACCTCTTACCGTCCTCATTGAACGGTTTGTAGCTGTCGGACTTCCGTATAATTCGGTTTTCTGGCCTCTGGGTGTGTGTTAATTCTCCAAAACTTTTGTTGTATCCAAACTTGGTTGTGGGAGAAGGCACAGTGTTTCCACCTATGCCTCCATCTTGGCGGAAGTCTCAGCCTGCTCTTAAAGGCGGGTTTCATCCTTCCTTTCTCAAGTATGCCTCTAGAACCTCTAACACAATACATAGCTGTTAAAACTAAGCCAAGGGAGGTTGGTGGGGTTTATGGTGCTATTGGGTGAAAGTACAGACCTAGTACAGCACTTGAGCTTGCTATGTAATTTGTACTTATTGGGGATGGCTTAGATCCCAGGAATATAAAACCAGAGGGTCTGACACAGGGGAAGCATGTATCTCCCACACAAGAGTTCTGGAGGCAGGTTGGCCACCAGCTGTGGATGGAATATAAAATGCTAAATCAATTGTCACAATATCAGTTGTCACAGCCAGGCAGGGCTTAGCTGCTGAAGCTACTTCATTCGCCAATAACAAAATAGTCATACTACTACTACTAATAATAATTTTGAGACAAATAACAAAAATGGTATAGCTGTGATACATTCAGGCCCCAGATAAATTCCTTAGTGATTCTCCTCCATTAACTCCCTTCATCCCAGGGCTGCAGCTGCTCTGGTCTATAGCTCCTGACAAAGCCACATCTAAAGGAGGAAAAAGGATACTTCTTTTCTCTCATTTTCTCCAAAGTCTCTCTGCCCCTCCTTCCCCAACCCCAAGCCTCCCAGGAGACCTCCCATAGTGTCTCATTGGCCAGAAATGAGTCACATGCTCATAGATCACCATTATTGATTGGGCTTTTATGGGTGTTGGAAGACAACGGCCATGACCACCACAGCCTTTTCTCAACCTGGACCACAAACATGGTGGGCGCCAATTCCCGACAGACCCTGCTGGGACTGGGGCCCAGAGAGGACGCAGACATGATCTCTGCCTTAAGAAGTACACAGACAAATTCTAGAAAGATCTCTCTAGGTGGGAAGTGGCTCAGAGAGATTGAGACCAGAAGACGTTTTAATATCCCTGAAATATGGATGGGGTCTGTCTGGATGGGGGAGCCCACGGTGGGGAGTCGGCAGGGGTGGGGGGGTAGATGTTAGTAGGCCACCAGTAAGTTGGAGGAGCAGGACAGAGACACCTGAGCACCCCTCAGAAAAGAGGACTGTCCTTAGGCCTCCATCCCCAGCCCTCTGGGGAGAAGAATCCAGTACCTAAAAATCACAGCTTTTTAATTGCTGTTCTAGCTGCTTCAAAACACAGTTTGCCTTGAGATCTGGGTAGCTGTGCCTCAGGCCAGGCTGTGGCTCCTTTTTAAAAGGTGAGTCTCCTGCCTATACATGCAGAACCCTATATTGTTCTGCAAGGCATTTGAAGAATTCTAAAAGCAGTATATCCAAGGATTGAATATAAAATACAAAGTTAATTGTTACAATGTCAGTTGTCACAGCCAGGCAGGGCTTAGCTGCTGAAGCTACTTCGTTCACCAATAACAAAACAGGAATACTACTAGTAATCATAATTTGAGACAAATAAAAATATTAATAATAATAATAGCTACTATTAAGAGTTTCAGGGCCTGCATGGATTTGATATGCTTGATCTCATTGATTGCTCTCTGCCATGACCAGGGTCAGTGCAAAATGAAAATGTGGGGCCTCTTACCAAAGAAAGCAAGAAAATAAGTGCTAACTAAAGGGACTAAAAATAAGGGGGGTGGAAATGGGAGGGAGATGGGGAGCACTGCGGGGGTGAGCTGGGATGGGAGTAAAAGAAAACCGTACTTGAACAACAATTAAAATAAATAAGTTAAAAAAATAAAAATAAATAAAAGGACTAAAATGTAAAGGTTTTTCTTACACATGTTCTCTGAACTTGCTATGGCTCTCCACTTCTTGACTTGTTTCTTTGTGAAACCTACCAGCTCCTTCCAGCCCCTCAGCTGAGGGCAGGGAAATCAAGCCAAGCATTTCCCTGTCCCAATACCCATGGGCATTGCATCCCTGCTGGGGGCAGAGGATGACGGTGGTTATTAGGCAGGAACTGGGAGGCAGAAGCTGAGAATCCATCCAGAGGAGGTGAGGAGGCAAGATCACATGTGAGACAAGGTTCCAAGTCTTTGATGCATGCTTCATTGTCCCATTAGACTTCACTTACAAAACAAATTTTTTATAATATTTTTCTAAATTTTATTTATTTATCTTCAGAGGGGAAGGGAAGGAGAGAGGGAGAAACACCAATGTATGGTTGCCTCTTGTGCATCCCCTGCTGGGAAGTGGTCTGCAACCCAGGCATGTGCCCTGACTGGGAATCGAACTTCGATCCTCTGGTTCATAGGCCTGCGCTCAATCCACTGAGCTAAACCAGCCAGGCTTCAAAACACATTTAAAGATGACATTTAAAATGTCAAGATGGCAATGGCCAGAGCATTAAGCCTCAAGTGCAGGGTCCTTCTGAGCAACAGGGCCCTGTGTAGTTACACTAGCTGTGCATCCCTGAAACCAACCTTTTTCATTATTGTCTGTTTTCCACACAGCAGAGTGACATTTTAAGACCCAGATTCAATCACGTACTTGGCACTTGTTATGATTTTTCGTTGTTTTCAGCACAACAGTCATTGACCTTACTTAGCCTATAAACTGTGTGATCTGGCCATAGCCTACCCTTCAACTTCATCTCACACAGGACGAATCTGAAACAGGACCTTGGAGCCTTCTAGAGATGGCAAGAGGCAGCAGAGAAGGAGCATCTCAAAGCTCCTTGATGACACTAGGAAGCCAGAAGACCCCTATCATGAATTTCATTTAGAAACAGCATTGCCACTGGTCCAAAGGACATTTGTTTTGTCCCTTTCACTGCTAACATGGTGTCTTGATAATATTTGACATTCTCTAGGCAGGCCATGTGACACATGCATCTCCTTCCTGGAGGAGCAGAGTGTGCTGATGCTGGCCAAGGCTCTCAGGTACCCCACCCACCCTTGACTGAATTGGGATGTTCCTGTACCTCACCACTGTGGTTCACTGTTCCTGGGGGAAATGCCCACAAGGTTTCACTAACTAAGTGGCAGGAGGCACATGTTTTCTGAGCTGGGGCTGCAACTCTTATGCACACCAACCCTGCCCCAGAAAAGAACCAGCCCCATTGTAGTGTACCCATGAGCATTTACTGAGTCTTCCTGTCTAGGGACATAAAAATGAACCAGGAAAATCTGTGAATCTGCTGGAAGTGGCTACCCAGGGGGAGAAATATGCTATGTGGCAGGAAAGTGCTGTGTGCAAAGAGAGGTTCTGCTGAGGAACTGGGCCTGGAAAGGCCTCCCACAGAAGAGGAGCCAGGACTTGATTGATGAGAAGGAAGTCACTGATGAGACAGGCAGGAAAGGCATGCCAGCATAACTGTAATAGGCTGCTAGGTTTCACTGCATCAGGCTATATGCTAAGCACTTCACAGCAGATAAGAAAACAGACTTGGAGAGGCCCATTAATTGTCAAAGTTCCATCTTAAGTGGGGTCTTTCCTTCCTGGAGTGTGGGGCTGAAGATGAAGGGCCAGGCCAGGGCCTGGGGCAGAAGCATGAAGAGCAGGGAGGGGAAGAAAGGAAGTCCCCAGATGAAAAGGAGTCCAGAAGCCAGGGGCCATATGGGGTGGGGTGGAGCTACCACATGGCAAATCTGACATGGAGAGACATCCTAGCCGCAGGTCCTTGATTGGAACCACGGGTGTGGCCCTCAGCCCTGAAAATATGAAATACATTCTGTGTTTCAGTTTGCGCTGGGAAAGTGGTTGCAAAAAATAGTTTCTTTACACTTACACAGCTCTTCTGAGTTCGCAGGAAGCTTTCAGATTTACTAATTTACAGCCACAAGAGCGCGACTGAGTTTCTAAGCACTGTCAGTCTTCAGCTGCTGGGATGTTGGAAAGTATCTTTGAAAGACACCAAAGAGGTACCACATGGCCAGTACGCAGCCAGCAGAGTAACCAGAACAGAGTAACCAGCATATATAGGGGGAGGGTTCCTTTGGTGAGGGCCCCCAAATCACCTCATCACCAGGTCTCTGGTCAGAGGAAGGAGGCCTTCCGTGGTGGAAAAGCCTTCAGAGATCATCTGCAGGAGCCTATCAGAGCCCCGTGGAACTCTGTAGAAAGGTAGAAGGCCAGGCCCCAACTTAGACCTACTAACTGTATAAAAGCCAGGCAATCTGCAGTTTTTAGGTTTTATAAATGAGTGAGACACATAATCCTGCTGCTGCCTTACTGCTTCATGTTACAGATGGGGAAACTGAGGCCCAGTGGGACAGGACAACTAACCCGATTCTAATAGGAAAGGCAGGGTATAACCACCTCACTGCTCCAACACTTATTCTACACCTACTTCCATTCTTTCAAGTGTGTTTTGTTTTTTTTTTATTATGACACCTGTCAACCAATTGTTATTGGTGCCAATTCAAACACCAACAGGAGTCCTCAATTTGGGGTGTAGTGAAGAAAGAAACTTTATTTGGTACAAACAGCTCAACAGTGATGCAGCACAACTGTGAAGTTGCCCAAGGGCTAGGTGGCCCTGGGACCAGACCTCTTTTCGGCTAGGCAGCTCTGCTTGATGAAACATCTCCAGTGTGTCAGCACAGGCAAGAAGACAGTCTTTGGCGATAGCAAAAACGCATTCCCCAGCCAGAAGGGAGCTAGCTTATATAGATATAAGTTCCCACCCTGTCCTGATGAAAATGGGGACCAAACTATCACAGTTCAATTGGTCCAAAAGGCTCTGTCCAGACTGGTCAAAATAGAGCCACTCTGATAGGTTGGAACCACATAGCTCTGATTGGCTGGGGAAAGCCTCAGTGTTATTGGTTAAAATAGGATTCCAGAAACTCCTCTATAAGAGCTGGCTCAGAGGGCAGAAACATAGTGCAGGCAAGTAGTTCAGCACAGATGCAGACAGAACAGTGTAGCTTGTCTGTAAAGTGCAGTTTGAACACTTAGTTTTGAACTCTGAACAGTGAAATGACAACTCACCACTATGAACAACTGAAACTAAAACAACAAAAACAAAAACTAAGCAAACAACTAGAACAGGAACAGAATCACAGAAATGGAAATCACATGAAGGGTTATCGGTGGGGTAGGGGAGGGGGAAGAAGAGGGGGAAAAGTACAGGGAATAAGAAGCATAATTGGCTGGCATAAAATAAATGGGGGGGGGGTTAAGAATAGTATAGGAAATGGAGAAGCCAAAGAACTTATATGTATGACCCATGAACATGAACTAAGCAGGGGGCAGAATGCTGGAGGGTCGGGGTGCACGGTAGAGGGGGATAAAGGGGGAAAAACTGGGACAACTGTAATAGCATAATCAATAAAGTATACCTAAAACACACACACACACACACTCAAGTAAACACTCTAACTTCGCACTTAAAGGACCTTGAAAAAGAACAACAAAGACCAAAGTGTGTAGAAGGAACAAATAATGAAGACCACAGCAGAAATAAATAAAATACTCTAAAATATGATACAAAAAATCAATGAATCCAAGAGCTGGTTCTTTGAAAAGATAAACAATATTGATAAAACTTTAATGAGACTCATCAAGAAAAAAAGAGAGAAGACCCAAATAAATAAAATGATAAATACAAGAGGAGAAATAACAACTTACACCAAAGAAATACACAGGATTATAAAAAATACATTATGAACAACTAAATGATGAAAAACTGGAGAACTGAGATGAAATGGATAAAGTCCTAGAAACATGCAAAAGTAAATCAGGAAGAATCAGAGAATCTGAATAGAGAGATTACACCTAGTGAAATTGAAGCAGTAATTTAAAAAACTCCCAAGAAACAAAAGCCCTAGACCAGAAGGCTTTACAGGTGAATTTTACCAAACATTCTAAGAAGAACTACCACTTATCCTCCTCAAACTATTTCATAAAATTCAGGAGGAGGGAAGGCTCCTAAACCACTTCACAAGGCTAGCATTATCCTAATTCCAAAACCAGATAGACACTACAAAGAAAGAAAATTATAGGCCTATATCCCTATAGGCCTATAGGGATGAACATAGATGCTAAAATCCTGCACAAAATATTAGCTAACCAAATATAGCAATGCATCAGAAATATCATACACCATGATCAAGTGGGATTTGTTTCGGGAATGCAAAGTTGGTACAATATTTGCCAATCAATAAATGTGATTTACCACATAAAATGAAGGGTAAAAACCATATGATCAGATTGATAGATGCAGAAAAAGCATTCCATAAAAATCCAGCACCGAGCTCTGGCTGGTGTAGCTCAGTGGATTGAGCACAGGCCTGCGAAGCAAAGGGTAGCTGGTTCGATTCCCAGTCAGGGCACATGCCTGGGTTGTGGGTCAGGTCCCCAGTGGGGGCCACATGAGAGACAAACACATACTGATGTTTCTCTCTCTCTCTCTCCCTCCCTTCCCCTCTCTCTAAAAATAAATAAATAAAATCTTAAAAAAATCCAGCACCCATTCATGATAAAAACTAAAAACTCTCAACAAAGTGAGAATAGAGAGAAAATACCTAAACAGAATAAAGGCCATATATGACAAACCCACTGCCAGCATCATACCCAAAGGGCAAAAACTACAAGCATTCCCCTTAAGGTTGGGAACAAGACAGGAACGTCTGCTTTCACCTCTCTAATTCAACATAGTAGTGAAGTCCTAGCCACAGCAATCAGACAAGAAGAGGAAATAAAAGGCATCCAAATTGGAAAGAAAGAAGTAAAATGGTCATTATTTGCAGATGACAGGATACTGTACATAGAGAACTGCAAAGATTGTACCAAGAAACTGCTGATAAAGGAATTCAGCAAAGTAGCAGGATATAAAATTAATATCCAGAAATCACTTGCATTCTTATATGCCAATAAAGAACTAACAGAAAGGGAAATTAAGAAAACAATCCCATTCACCACTGCTACAAGGAGAATAAAATAGGAGTCAATCTCACCAAGAATGTAAAAGACCTGTACTTGGAAAATTATGACACTGAAGAAAGAAACTGAAGAAGATACAAAGAAGTGGAAGCACATACCATGTTTGTAGATAGGAAGAATTAACATCACTAAAATGCTTATACTACCCAGAGCAATCTATTGATTCAATGCAATTCCTATCAAGACTCCATATAGTACTTCACAGAACTAGAACAAATATTAAAAATTTATATGGAACCACAAAAGGCCCTGCATTGCAACAGCACTGCTGAGAAAGAAGAACACAGTTGGAGGAATCATGCTACCTGATATAAAACTATACTATAAGGCCATAGTAATCAAAACAGCATGATATTGACATAAAAGAGACACATAAATCAGTGGGACAGACTAGAGATCCCAGAAATCAACCCACACCTTTATAGCCAATTAATATTTGACAGAGGAAGCAAGTACATACAATGTGCTAAAGACAATCTATTCAGTAAATAGCATTGGGAAAATTGAACAGATAACATGCAGAAAAACGGAACCAGATTGCTTCTTACACTGCACACAAGAATAAATCCAAAATGGATTGAAGACTTAGATTTTAGACTTGAAAACATAAAAATCATAAAAGAAACATAGGCAGTAAAATTCAGATATTGCTCATAGCAATATTTTACCAGATATATCTCCTCAGGCAAGGGAAACAAAAGAAAAAATAAACAAATGAGACTACATCAAACTAAAAACATTTGCACAGCAAAGAAAGTCATCAACAGAATAAAATGACAACCCACAGAATGGGAGAACATATTTACCAATACATCTGATAAGGGGTTAAAATATCCAAAATTCATAAAGAATGTACAAAACTCAACACCAAAAAGGCAAACAATCTAATTTAAAAATGACCTGAACAGACACTTCTCTAAAGAGGACATACAGAGGGCCAATAGACATACAAAAAAATGTCCAATGTCACTAATCATCAGAGAGATGCAAATTAAAATCACAATGAGATATCATCTTCACACCTGTCAGAATGGCTATCGTCAATAAATCAACAAACAAGAGTGGTGAAGACTTGAAGAAAAGGTTCCCTTTTTGCACTGTTGGTTAGAATGCAGATTGGTGCAGCATCTGTGGAAAGCAGTATGCACAAAAAACTGTGGTATTTTTACACAATGGAATACTATGTAGCAGAAAGAAAGAAGGAACTCCTACCCTTTGCAACATCATGTCTGGAGCTGGAGAGCATTATGCTAATTGCAATAAGCCAGGTGGAGAAAGACAAAAACCATATGATCTCACCTATAAGTGGAAGCTAATCAACAAAACAATCAAATTAGCAAAATAGAACCAGATACTTGGAAATAAAGAACTGACAGTGACTCCAGGGTAGTGGGGTGGGGGGCGGTTAACAGGAGAAAAAAAGGAAAGGTTGTCAAGGAACATGTATAAAGGACCCATGGACAAAGCCAAAGGTGGGGTAGGATCGAGGGTGGGAGGAGGGGATGGGTGGGGTTGGAGGAAGTGGTGGGAGAAAAATAGAGACAACTGTACTTGAACAACAATAAAAATCATAAAAAAGAAAAATAAATAAACTAAATTCAATCAAAAAAGAAAGCAAAATGGAGATACCTCAAAAAATTAAAAATGGATCTGCTTTTCTACCCAGTTATCCCACTTCTGGGAATATATCCAAAGGAACCCAAAAGAACTAATTCAAAAGAACATAAGTGCCCCTATGTTCACTGCAGTACTATCTACAATGGCCAAGATATGGAATCAGCCCAAGTGTCTATCAGCAAATGAATGGATACAACAACTACGGGACATGTACACAGTGGAATACTACTCAGCCATAAAAAAGAAGAACATTTTACCTTTTGCAACAGTATGGATGGATCTGAAGAAAATTATGCTAAGTGAAATAAGCCAGAGAAAGACAAATACTATATGATTTCACTCATATGTGGAGTTTAATGAATAAACTGAACTAACAAGGAAAATGAGGACAGACTCCTAGATGGAGAGCAGGATGACAGCTAGTGTCGAGGGCAGGTTATGGGGTGGAGGGATTGAGCCAAAATAAAAAAGAACACATGGACATGAACAACAGTGTGGGGATTGCTAGGGGAGGTTAGGGGACTAAAGAGTAATTGAAAAAATATACAATAAATATTAAACCAAAAAATAAATAAAATAAAATTTGAGCTCAATTAGCCACCAGGAGGTGTTTTTCCCCCTTCAGGGTTCATTGCTGCTTTTGGTTGTAAGCAAACTGAGGTGCCTTCAGTGCTGAAGATGTTTATGAGCTCACGACAAAGGATTCTGGAGGTGGGGGCACCCTAGCTGCTCTTCAATTCTCCATGAGGTGTTCTCTCTGGCAGCTATTTGAGAAGTTTGAGTGTTGCCCACCTCTGACCCCAATCAGTGGGGGTACTCAGTGAGAGTGCTGATTTGTGACCAAACGGACTCATCCCTTCTTGCCAACTGACCTACCCCCACTGGCATATTCTGCTTAGTGGGCAGGCCATGGCTCCTCAGAGCTGTGCCTGGGATTCCAGCCCAGGGCTTTTCTCCAGGCAGGACGTGATAGTGCTCCCAGCACCTGCCCAGCCAAACCAGAAATTCCAATAATGGTCTCAATACTTTCTCCCTTTCAAAGGCTGAGGGTAGCAGCTGCAGAAACTGAAGTTCATAGTGTTGAAGGGTCAATTAAGGTCCCTCAATGAGTGAACAGTAAGGATCAGACAAAACAGGGACTACTTCAACCTGGGTTTTCAAACTCCCACATTTGTACCTTTGTAATGTTGCCTTTCTTGGTCTAAACACTCTTCCAGCACGAAAACCCCATTGTGGGAGGGTGCTTCTTGCCCCAGAAAGTGTCTAATCTAAAGATTGGGGAACAGAAGTTCACTGTTCCCCATAAAGCCTCCAGCTGTTCTACCTTGGCCAGTTACCCACTCCCCCACCCCGGTGTCCCTACGGCACCCCAGCACACAGCCATATCTGCCCCCATACCATGAGCTTCTCCAGGGCAGGGTGTGGATTGGGGCTCTGTGAAGCCAGGGTTTTAGTGAATAATAGTGATGTCCTAAGCCTGAGGAATCTCCTTTCAAATGGTTCACTGGTGAGGGGTGGAGAGTCGAGCACTTAGGTGCCTGGTCTGGAATGATGCTGGGGTGATGGGCTAGAGCATCACAGTTCCTGGCCCCTTCTTGCCCACACCTTCAGTGCCCTCAAACTCCCTAAGTGTATGCCCTCTGAGAATGGCCGGACTAGGACATCGGAAGAGGGCAAGTGGAGAATAGTCAGAGCAGCAGGTGGCAGGCAGAGGACTGCACAAGGGAGCATAGCAGCTCAACTTCCTGTGGGTGAGGGACTTGATGCCTTCCCCAGCAGGGAGGCTGTGCAAGCCTTTCTGCACAGGCTCAGACTGCCTGCCCCCCTGGCCTAGTAACAACCTGCCTCTTCCGCTGGCCACTGCCTTCTACCTGGGCTGGCATCCCTGCTCAGCCCTACAGCCTGGACTGGGTCCTCCATCACCGTGGGGCTGGCGAGGGGCTGGGCCGGAAACCAGGACCCGCCCTCCCATCACTGAGCACGCTCTTCCTCATTTTGCTGCCGATTCTAGCCTCAAACAAAGCAGATTGGGCCCTTTCCCTCGCTCTGACACCTCTCTCTGGCTGGTGAGTGCCGTCCGTAGAGCTGCAGATAGTACCAGCCAAGTCAGGCGAGCCTGAGCCAGCCCTGTCAGGAGTGGGGCAGTGCTCCTGGACCTCAGTCAGCCCCGTCTGTGGGAGAGGAGAAGGCTTTGTCGTGGCAGCCTGAGGATGATGACCCAGCTTCAGTTCAGAGATGCCTTTTGGGTGAGTGAAGATTGTCAGGGAGTTAAAGAAGTGGAACGGGCTCGAGGGAGGGCCGATTGACTAACCCTTCCCTAGGGAAGTGGATGGGGTATGGAGGTGTTTTCTCACAAAAATAACGGTTGATTTTTCTGTCTTCACTGTGGGGGAGACCTGGGCCACTGTCCCTTTTAAGTTGGAAGATGAAGGGGGTACTCAGCCTGGAGTATAATTTCTCTGCAAAGTTCAACACAGTGGGTGAGAGATCCCCCCGTACTAGTGGGAGCACCAGGACTGATTTCTCCTCCAAGGGACCCTCTCTCCACAACAGGATCTTTTTAGGAAAGACTAATATGTGTTTCCTAAAGACACAGGGGTGGGAGTTAGAGGAGACAGTGTGAGGCAAAGAAGGGAATGGGTCACAGGTTTGGGGGCCAAACAAGCTTGAATTCAGATCTTCACTCTGCTGTTGAAAGGATGGGCAAGTCATTTTACCTCTCCGAGCCTCATTTTCTCCATCTACATACTGGAGATAAATTCAATAAATATTTATCTTTATTCAATAAATAGGAGAATTAAACAAGATGACCAAGTATAATAAAGTCCCCAGCACCTCATTGGCGTTCAAATGCTAATTCTCCTCCCTCATCCAACTCCCCTTCCTTCCAGTCCTTAGGGACCCTTTGAGGAGGCAACAGGGCTGGGCTGGGCAGTTCCTGGCTCAACTTTTTAAAGTCAGTGCAGGCGTAAGTCAAATCCTTTCTGCCACACAGAACGGCACCTGGCTGGCTCACAGAGGTTGAATGGCTTGGCCCAGGCCACATAGCCTACAAGCCCAGTTTGGGCCCCAGATCCCCTCAGGTCTTTTCCAGCTGTCCCTCAGCCTTCCCCTCTGCTATGGAAGCTCTGGCTCTCCTCAATGGCTCATGGGGAAAAGCTAGACCTCTTTGGTTAGATCTGAAAAATATGACTTTTCAGGGCGCCCCTCCCAGCTCCATAGAGGACTGCCTGGCACTTTGCCTCAGTCAACAGCTTTCTCTGCCTGGGTCCTTTTCTGAGACCCGTGCCCAGCATGTAAGTGATGTGCTTCCTGCCTATACTGACCACACAGTGGGCAGAGGGCTGCCTGGGGAAGGCACTGTGTGCCTCTCTGTGCCTCTTTTTCCCTCTCTCTACAAAGAGGGAGTGAGCCCAGCCCAGAGACGCCCAGAGTCAGACCTGGCTCAGCCCTTCCCATCAGGAAGGCAGCAGGGAATCACACAAGGGATGGGTGGTTTCAGTGGGGGAGACAAGGGTGGTGAGTCACCACATCATCACTCTGACTTAGAGTGAAAGATTGGGGAAAGGCGGAAAGCTTGGAAATCTAGGTTGCTCTGTAGCCCAGAGCAGGCCAAGAGGCCCTGATTGCTTTACCTCCAGGACATCTGTCCCATACCAGAATGGCTAGGCCCGTCTTCCCCAGGGCAGAGCTGGGATAAGGAGCAGCCCGGACAGGATCTATGCAGCGGTTAATGGTGGATGAGGGAGCAGGGTGTGGCGGCGGCGGCGGCGGCAGCAGCAGCAGCAGCAGCAGCAGCAGCAGCAGCGAGAAGGCAGCTTCCTGAGCAGCATCCTGCCGCACACCGCCCTGGCCCCACCTCTGAGCCACTGGGGGCCTCGTGGCCTCCAGAGGCCTCCTCTCCTCCACCGATGGCTCCCTGGGCCTGATATTAGGGGACAGCCTTCCTGTGGAAGGTCAGAGCTGGGAGGGGGAGCAGAAGCGGCCAGTGCGAGCCTGTCGCACGGAGCCTGGGCTGATGCCTCAAAAGGTTACTGTCAGCATCATTGCTCCCAGGGCTTTGAATTCTAATACCTCTCCCTGACCCTCAGCCCATGAGGACAGCTAACACTCAGAAGACCATATGTCAATTCACTCATTTAAACAGATGAAGTAGATGCTATTATTATCCATATTACTCAGAGGGAAAAATTAAGGCAGAAAGCTTAAGTGAATTGCCCAAGATCATACAGTTTGGATTGAGCCCCAACAGGCTGGCTTTAGTGCCCAGGTTCTCACCCAGGCGGTTTCATTGTCTTCTATGAACATAGCAGACCACTAAATCTTTGAGCCACGTTGGTAAAATGAAGGAGGAAAAATCTGTCCTTTCTACCTCCCACGGAAGTAAGAAGATCAGACAAGGTTCAGAGAAGTAACTTGATGCTCAATTTACACATAAGTCTTCAAAACATAGAAGGTGTACTTATCTAATATGCTGCCTCTCCCCTGTGGTTTTCCTACTCCAGCCCAAACCCATGCTACTGAGTCCTGCAGCCCAGCCACACATGGAAAATGACTAGTCTTTAATAGCGGAAGGAAACGCTAGAACTAGAGGAACCATGTCTAATACCGCAGCACTTCAGTTACCCAGCAACCTCAACTTTCCAGAACACAAATGTCACCAGCCCTGTTTCTAGTACTAGCTCACAGTAGGAAGAGAGACAAGAGTCATCTTCCAGGAGCTAAGAGCTTACACTAAAGCTCATATACTTTACTTATACGAGATGACCCATAGCTTAAAAGGGCCTATGAGCTCTGATTTTACCCACAATTTTAACAAGATTGGTCATGTGCTCTTTTAACCCATAGATGTAGCAATTAGTGGGGATCTGTGTGGAACCTGATATGTAGTTGGTGGTTGATAAATGTTGGTGGACCTGAACTGTTAGAGATAGTTTCACAGATGGCTGGTCGCCTGAGAACAAAAGAGGATACAGAAAAGTTACAAAAAGTAGCCATAATGGCTCAGAAGTGGTGGGAACATTCCGGCACAGGAGCAGACCAGTCCTGTTCCTCAATGGGCCTGCATTGGCACCATAATCAGTGTGGCTGCACAGTATTTATTTATAGCCTACTTTCTATCTGCAGCAGAGCATTCAGATGCAGGCTGCTGTGGCAGTGAGGTGGGAGCAGGCCAGCCGCACAGGGAGAGATCATTTGATTTCTGTTATACACACAGTGGTAAAGAGCATCATGGCTTCACAGGAAGTTTGTGGCTGAGCCTCAGAACGGAGCCCGTCAGTGAGACAAGGGTGAGGCCGAGAACCCAGTGGCTGCTTGAGCTGGGAAGAAATTAGATCTCCTATAACCTGCCTCGCACCAACTCAGAGGGGCACTGAAGCCCAGAGGAGGTGGGGTGCTTCCCCCACACCCCTCCTGTACAAACAGCTCTCCTCACCAGCGGCTCTGTTCCCAGCGGACAACCAAACTGTAATACAACAAATATCTGTACATCCTCCACACAAGACTGGCGAGTAGAGTATGCGCTCAATCACTGTTTGTACAATAAATGACCAAACAGTGACTATCTCTGTGGTCTCACCTGCCTTCCTGAACCAATTTTCCCCACCATTTCAGGTTAGTTATATTCTACAAATATTTGGTAAGCAGGGTTCTCTATGAGGTGATTTAAACCCGATCCCTGAGCCTTACTCCTACATCTAATCAGATGAATGAGACCGTTTTGTCCTCGTAGAAGTCTCCATCCCGTGACGGGAACTGAGTTTCCCGATAACTCTGCGTTCCCTGGGTATCCCCTGAGTTGGCCCCGTGTGCCAAGAGGGGCAGGGCTCTGAGGTGCGCCTTCTCCTCCCCATGTCTCACTCTCTCCCTGACCGATAAATCCAGTAGCCTTTGCAAGGAAGTCACGGTATACTGTTTTAAGAGCAATTTCTATTCCTGGACCAGGTTTTATTAAGATTCATATCCTATCCCTTTTGGGGTCATTGAAAGGAAAAGCAAAGGCCTGAGGAGGCTGGGCCCGAGATATTACAGTGACCTTTCACCACCGCCCCTACCTTTAGGCAGGAACCAGTAAAGGGGACAAAGAGGACAGAATTAAACTTTTCCTTCTGATTTGTGGTCCCATCTCTCCTCTTTGAAGCTGGGTTCCAGCTTCATCTGGAAACCTCTGTGCCAAGCTGGGAGGAGCTGAGGACCCCAACAGACAGAGGCCAGAGGAAGGTAATGTTCCCTGGGTGGGGGGTTGAATTACTAGGGAGGCACAGGGAGCTGAGTCTGGGCTCACCCCTCCCCCACGTGTCCACTCAGCAGCTGCTGCCTCTTCCCCTTCCCGGTTCTGAGATTCTAAGGTTCCTCATTTAGGAAGCTACAGAGAGGGGCCCCATTTTTTGACTATCCTAAAACTGCTTGTCCCCCCACACAAGGATCTGCCAACAGCGGTCTCAGGGCCTCATGGAAAATCAGGAAAAGCTGATGATGTTCACTGGGCACCTGTTCTGTTCTAGGCACTTAAAGCTATGAACATACCTTCTACATAAACAAAAGCAGCAAATATAAGATCCTAAAAGGAAAAGGAAAAATAGAGAAAAACAGGAATAAAGCGACTTTAGTTGTCTCATCACACAGAGACAACTGGCAATATTGCATTGTGTTTCTCTGAGATTATCTTACGTAGGTGTGAGCATGTTGTCCACTTGGTTTTGTATTCTCCCCCACCCTTCTCCTTGCATTTTAAAATTTATTTTAATCATGGTAAAATACACCTAATATAAAATTTACCACCTTAATAATTTTAAGTGTACAGTTAGATGTGTTAAGTACATTCACATTGCTGTGCGACCTGCCCCCTCCTTTTCAACATGATTTTATTTTGAACATGTGGGGTTGTGGGTATGCACAACCCCTTGTCTTCAAAACGACATTTTCAAAGACTGCATAGTCCTCAGCTTGTGGATTTGGTGGACATGCATGATTTATTGACTTCCTTGTCTTCAAAACGACATTTTCAAAGACTGCATAGTCCTCAGCTTGTGGATTTGGTGGACATGCATGATTTATTGATCAAATCTTCTATAGTTACACATTTCAGTCACTGCCAATTATTTACCATTCTAGACAGTGATGCAGTAGGTAGATCTTGGTGCATCAAAGTACTTCTTTGGGTAGATCCCCAGAAGGTGAGATATTCCTGGATGAGAAAGTATGGGTTCTAGCATTTGGCTCTAGCAGATCCTTTGGGACCTTCATTGTCCTCGGATTGGACAGGAGCTGGAGGACTGAGCTGGGAGGTCTGCTCAGACCCTGCAGGAGGATGTGCAGTCAGGCAGGTCCTGTGGCCTTACAGGCCAAGGAAGCCAGTGACTGAGGAGCAGATCCTCCCTGAGCATCAGGGTCTTGGAGGCTGGGGAGGGAGGTCCTGGCTGTTCCGCCTTTACTGCCTCCGGCTGCCTTCCCAGTGTTCCCCTGGTTGGGCTATCAGAAGGAATGAGGACATATTTTGCTTGTTTGTTTGTTTTGTTGATTAGGTTCCTGTTAAAGGTGAGATCATATGGTATTAAAAAACAAACAAGCAAGCAAAATATAACTAAAGATGCTGAAATAGAGAACAGGCTGACAGTGACCAGAGGGGAGAAGGGAGGGAATTTCACAGGAAGAGGGGAAGGGTTTGCAGAGACAAGTATAAAGAATACATGGACAAAAACCGGGGGAGGTGGGGGGAACAGGAGGAAGGTGGGGAGGGCTGGGGGGTGGGTTGGGATGGGAGTAAAAGGCAGAAAACTGTACTTTAACAATTAAAAATTTAAACAAACAAACAAACAAATAAATAAATAGAAAAAGAAAAAGAAAAAGGAGGAATGAGGACAGAAGTTCTCTCTGTACTGGTTGGGGAAGTTTTTTAAAGCACAGTGTTATGTGTAAAAAGTACAGAGCCAAACGGTGTTTCTGGTGTTCAACCTGTAGTGACAAGCAGAGAGAACAACCATTTATAATGGCATAGGCTTGTTTTAACAACAAGAATCTCTGGAATGACAAACAGAGAACTAATTACAGTGATGACCTTTGCAGGGAGTGAGAGAAAACAAGTTAATGGGAAGCGGTGGTGCTCTGTGCCCTAGAGGGCTGCTCACACCAGGGCTTTCCACTGGGATGGCTCCAGAACATCCCTCCCTTAAGGCTCAATCATTCCCCAGTCTCCAGGCTCAGAAGGGGACTGGCTTGTTTGAAGCCTAGCTGCCTGTCCCCTCTCACTTGCCAGGGAAACTTGGAGAATCATTTCCCTTGTATGAACTTCAGTTTCCGTACCTGTAGGATGTCAGAGTGATGCTCACCTAAGATAAGAGCCTTGAAAATGGTGAGGCTCAGGGAAGTGCTCAAGTGACCACCTTCACCTGCTCTTCACAGAGCAGGTTTCAGAGGACCCAGACTTATTACTGGATATTGACTTACAGGGTGAGCCTTACATGGGGATCCTCTTATTCCCAGAATACCTCCCCATCTCTGTTCACTATTGCATATTAAATTCCACAATTAGAGAGCCTGCCAATGATTTCAAGTGATGAGATGCATTTAATTCCAATGGTAGCCCTGTGAGGTTGGTATTGTTATTCTCATTTTACAGAGAGAAAGCCAAGGCTCATAATAAGGGCCTGGGCCTGGGGATGCTACCCAGATGGACTGTGAGGCTACCAGAGAAGGCCTGGCTACTACTACATTCTCAGGCCTGGGCCAGAGAGCCCTTTGGAGTTAGTTGGAGGGTGTGGTGGTTTGCTGAAACTGGAACCCTGAGAAATGTGTAACCACACAGGCAGGTGGGGGACAGCCCCTTCCGCTGGTGTTGACAGGCCACCCTCTATTGGGCAACAGGAAGAGCTGGTTGGAGCTCCAGTGGCCGCCAGGGTGAGGATGGAGTGACAGGTGGGACTCAGGGCCCCCCAGTTGTGGAAATAGAAAAAGCAGAAGCTGTGTCATACTGGGGATGAAAAGAGGGGGTGATGAGCCGAGGCAGGAGAGTGCTTGACGTGTTCAAGGGACAATAAGGAGGTCTGTGTGACAGGGGCCGAGTGATGATGTGGAAAGCAGTTGGAGATAAGATCAGAAATGTAAACAGAGAGACAGCCCTAATCTTGTAGAACTGTAATTCTTTTATTTTTTTAGTTCTCAACTTTTAATTTTTTTCACTGTTCTATTACATTTGTCCTGATTTTCCCCCATTTCTCTTCCCAGCCCTGCCCAACACCCTCACTCCCAAAGTCAATCCCCACCCTGTTGTCCATGTCAACAGGTCATTTATATTTGTTGTTTAACTAGGCCCTCCCTCTTCTTTCCTCCCTTCCCGCCTCCCCTATGGTTCCTGTCAGTTTGTACTTTGTTTCCATGCCTCTGGTTCTATTTTGCTCATTTGCTTGTTTTGTTCCTTAGGTTGCTGTTATAAGTGAGATCATATGGTATTTGTCTTTCACAGCTTAGCTTATTTCACATAGCATAATACTCTCCAGTTCTATCCATGCTATTGCAAAGGGTAGGAGTTCCTTCTTTCTTTCTGCTGTGTAGTATTCCATTGCATAAATGTACCAAAGTTTTTTGATCCACTCATTCACTGATGGTCATTTAGGCTGTTTCCAGTACTTGGCTATTAAAAAATCCCAATGCCCAGGCCACATCCCAAGCCAATTACTTTTGAGTTTGGGAGTGGGGACTGGGCATCAATATTTTTCAAAATTCTCCAGCGTTTCCAAAGTACAGCCAGGGTTGAGAACCATTGGTGTAGATACCTGTGGTGATTCAGATGCACTGCCATTGCTGAAACTTACGGTGGGGAGCAAACATCGGCTTTTACTATTTACATGACCTCATTTCACACCCTTGTAAATGTTTTGTTTTTTTAACTTTATAACTTTTTATTATAGTAAATAAGCATTAAAATTTTTACCATTTTAACCATTCTTAAGTATGCATGAAGTGCATTCACAATGTTGTACAAGCTTCACCACTATCTATTGCTTCCCATCTTCCTCTCCTTATTTCCTACTTCTCTCTACCTTCTGTCTCTTTAATTTGCCTAAGTAGCAACCTCATATAAAGAGAATCATGTAAAAATTGCCCTTTTGTGTCTGGTTTACTTCACTTAGGATAATGCCTTTTAGGTTTGTTCATGTTTTAGCATGTGTCATAATTTCATTTCTTTTCTTGACTGAACAATATTCACTCACCTTGCTGGGCTTCAGTTACTCATTTGTTACATGGAGCAATGCCAGCATAGCCTGGACATTACAGGGTTCTCTGAGAATTAGGTGATGAGGTATTAAGAACACTGAACTCTGCCTGTGTACATCCTACTCAGTTCCCTTTGTTGAACTTGGAACCTGGCCCCAGCTCCCGTTAAACTCAGGGGAAAGCCCCACCCCTTGCTCTGCCTGACTCCAGGCTCTCCTTCAGGTGGCCTCAGGCCACATCTTCAGACACCTGCTCCAGACCCCTCAGACCTCTTGTGGTTGTTTTTCACCTGGGCTTACAGTTCCAAGCATCAAACTTCTAGGCTCCTGAACCTGAGGGGCTCATTCCCACCTCCAGACTTTTCCCCTGACTTGTGCTCACCCCAATCCCCACCCCTCCTTGTTCTAAGTTTTTTTTTTTTCTGTACATTTTGGTTTCATAAAGCAGGAAGAAGAGGTATGAGATTGAGCTTGGTCTTTAAGACTTGAGAGGTGGAGGGGAAGTGGACAGTCATCCCAGCCTGTGGGGAGGGGAATGTGGTAGTAGAGACTTTTCCTTTCTGATAATGGAGGCCTATGAAAAGAACAAAGCTTTCAAACCAGACAGACCTTGGTTGAAAGCCAGGCACACCCATAAAATTGCTGTTTGATTCTGGACAAATGACATAACCTCTCTCATCCTCACTGTCCTCCAACAGCTGCACCATTCAGTCAATATTACTGAGATAAGAGGCACAAGACACACATAGTGGGTCCACTTCTGGTGCTTGTATTGTCCACCCCAACCTCACTCAAGTATGTGGGGTTCCTGGAAGCCCCTAAAAGTTCCCAGGGCTCTGGTAGGGTCTCTGGAAGACACAGGCCCGTAGGCTCTGCAACAACTTGGGGCCTGGTGGGGATCCAAGCCAAGGGGTCCCAGATGTGTCACGGGCCAGATGGCTGGGCTCCTCACTGCTTGGCTGCTCTAAGGAGGAGCCCTAGGAGGCTCTGCAGGGCCATCCATCAGATTTGTGGGGGCTCAGTGGAAACATATTTCTGATCTCAAGCTCCTGCCAGCCCAGCTAAACCCAGAATATCTCATCTAACCACATTTGACGTACTGTGGTCCTTTAACAATAAATGGTTGTCTTTGCCTTCTCAGCTCTCTCCCTGTGACACCTATCCTAAACCATCTTAGAAAGGCTATAAATCACATTTATCTGCTTATGTACATACCCCACCAATGTTTGGGTCAGGGGCCGCCTAGACTCAAAACACCAGCTACAAGGACATGCCCTCTCCCCAACCTGCTCACAGACTACTAGTGATGGGTTGCTCACCACCTATCAGAACAGCTTGCTCTGCATTCCACAGCTGGGGCCACACTGGCTCTTGGAAAACCCTTCCTTGTATTGACCCGAAGTTGTCCTCCCTGTCTACCCCATTGAGTCCTGGCTAAGGCTCTGAGAACACTTGGCCCCACAAAGGTCTGCAGATGACACCCTTCCTCAAGGGTTCCTCCAGGGCCTTAGTTGAGATCCTCTCTCTGTCCACCTCTCCTCCTGGGATACTCTGGGTAAGCAACCAGTTTGCCTGCTATAGTCTTGTCATCCATCCATCCATCCACGCCATACCTGGGTGTTTTGTCCTTTGCCTTCCTCATCACAGTGAAGGGGGGTACACGGTGAAGGGCAGTGAAAAGAGCCTGGCTGCTATTCTCTGACTTATTCTCTTGGAGCCTCAGTTTCCATAGCTGTACAACTATTATCAGTAGAGGGGATAAGTCTGTTTGGTTTATGTTAAAGGTGCTGGATAATGAGTCTTGAATCTGCAAGCAAATGATCTGGTTCCCTCCATGGGGCACCTCAGGTGCCAAGAGTCATAAAGCCACGTATTTTGATAATCTCCCCAGGGCGCTTTGTTCACTTCGTTGCTCAACTTGTTTGCTGAGCGCTGTGCAGACTCTGGGCACCAGGACCCAGCAGAGAACCAAACAGACCCATTCCACCTACATGGAGCCGCCTTCTAGAAGATTCAGTGATCACTACCTGAGTTTTCCCAGCAATATTAACTCGTTTCCTCAGCCCACAGAAGGCAAGCAACAAACTATTTACTTGTTGTAGAAGTCCCTACTGTTAAGCTGGAGAGAAAGGGGAAGGGGCAAAACCACCCCAGCTCCAAGCTGCCCCTCAGGGTTGTTCAACTTTGCTGTCCTCACCTTCTGGGCCTTCTGAGATAAGAGAGCCTAGTCTCCCTGTTCTGTCTCCTCTCCCCCAAGAAAAGGTAATTTAAAAAAAGTTTTTAAAGAATGAAGAGCAACCCAAGAGCATGGCAGCCATTAGAAAGGTTTTTGACGAGAATTGTTAAGACTTTACAAAATGGCTTTTAAACTAGGTAGGGTACAAGCAGAAAACAATGTGGCCTTCTTCTATTTTCCAAACCACTGTTGAATCTCTTCTTCCCACCTCTGGGCCCGTGTCAGAGCTTTTCCAATCCTTTTCAGATATGACTTCTCCAGTTCAACAACACACTAAAATCAAAATTTCACTCTCATTCATTTTAAACCGCATGTTGCAAGCCTGTGATGGAGGAAGAGAACAGGGTCCATTTCTTCACTTGCCATGTTCTACTCCTGGTAGCTCATGATTAAGACTGAAAGGGTAAAAGGTCTTATTTCCCTGGTGCTGTTGTAGTTGGTGTCAGTGCAGCAGGTGGTAGATACGCACAAGTCAGGTCTTCCCTCTCCTGGGCACCTCAGCAGGTTCTTCTCCTACCTGGTCCCCTAGGGTACGCCTCTGCAGTATCCGTCTGTTGCTAACCCCTGCAAGTTGCATCCAATACTTCACTCCACACACCTTCTTTGGGTGCCTCCTCTCTCCCTGCCAGGCAGTTCTCAAGGGTAGAGAGTTGCAAGGATGTTCTTTCTACTTACCATCTGTGGCCCACTTAGTTCCCAGGTAAAATATGAGTGCCAGTTCCTGGACAGGTTGACCCCTCCCACCCTAGGCCCACTCTTTCTTCATTCTCCAAGCAGCTCCAGCCCATGTGACGTCAGACTCTCTAAGTAAGACACTGCCACGGGTCACCAGGGCTTCCAAAGCCAGTATACATACATCAACCTTGCTGCTGGAAGGTCAGTTGAAGGTCAGTTACGTCTTTGCCTTACACCTATCTCAGTCCAGAAGGCCCAGAGAGAGCAAGGGACTTCACCAAGGCCACCAAGCTTATTCTTGGTAGATAAGAACTGGGACCAAAACCCAGGCTTTTTCCTCCAACGTTAGACATTTAGCTGTACTCTGATATACTGTATATTCTGGAATTCCATGTAAAGGAGAATTTGAAAAAGGTTCTACAGCCTTTTAAATGGACCTTCTGGTGTGGGAAGAGAGTCATTTTCCCAGCCTGGCCATAGCTGGGGAAAGCCTCTGTCTGGTAGGGGTGGTGGAGCAGACAGAGATAGGACAGGGCTGGGGACCTACCCCTTGCTGAACAGCCCTTGAACTTGGGACTTTGTAGAGAGGAAAGGGAATGGGAAGGAAAGAGCCAAGATCTTAGTCTGGGAGAGCTGGGTTCAGATTCCAACTGTGCCTTGCAGGTCCCTGGGCAGGGTAGGTAAGCTCTCTGGGTTCTATTGTCCTCAGCTATTAAATGGGAGTAATCATCCTTACCTCAGTACCTGCCTCAGGGCAAGCACTGAGTACTATTATCATCTATGCACGTGATTTCATAGGCTTATCAGATCAACCCTAGGTGGTAAGAACAATTATGCCCATTTTTACGGGGAGAGAAGTGGAAGTTGAGGACAACCAGGGTCACAGGATAGGGAGTTAACCTATATTTAATCTGCTAAACTCTTTTCAGTCTCTCAGACCAGGCCTGGGCACCCTCCCTGGCTTGGCAGCCACAGTATGTCCTGATGAGGCTGTGCCCTAGAGGAGTCACTGTCAGGACCAGGACAGAGGCTGGCCTCTGTCCCCACTTCCTCAATGAGGAAACCAGGTTGCAAGAAGGGAAGTGGCTTACTCAGGGTCTTGGTTCCTGCAGCCACCAAAAGTGGTATGGGCAGGAAAAGAAGGAAGTGATGATGGATACAGAAAATGCTTCTCTACCCATCCAGCAGGGATGTAGCAGGGTCACAGGCAGCTCACAGGCCTGGACAATGGCTCATACCCAGATACACCCAGAATGGGCAGCAGGTGGCTGTCCCTGGGCAGAACAGCATGCGGGCATTCCACACACTGCCTTGAAGCCGAGACAGGCATATGCTTCCTCTAGCCCAGATCTTTCCTGAGTACCTCCTCTCTGGTGGGATAGCCTGCAGCCCCGATCTGGTCTCTCCATGGGGAAAGCGAGGCCCAGAGGGGCCACCCAGAGTAGAAGGAAAGACCTGAAGTCTCACATCTGGCTTCAGCAAGCCTCTCAAAGGAGGGAACTGCACCTGCTGGCCACCTGGCAGCCTGCGTCAGGGTGGGTTACCCTAGATGCCATATTGTGGCGGCCTCTGGCTACTTGCTGGCTGTCGGTACACAGTCTGCCAAGCCAGCACAGCCCTTCTGCAAGGCAGCATTCTTCTGGCCACGCCTGGGCACAGAGCTGGCCTCTGTGCACCCATGGTGACTGAATCATAGCCCGAAGTACAGCTTTGACTTGAGGTGACGAGTTTTAACACTCATTTTCAAGTTATTTTAAATCATTTTTGGGTGTTTCAAAATTAAAAAACACCGGGATGTCTGTTGAATCCCAGGTGTAAGCTGTCATCACAGGGTCCCTGTAGTGGTCTTTCCAACGGCTGTCATGTGTGGGGGAGTTGATGTCTCCTGGACTGTAAATTCTGATGCCCAGTAGGTCTCACTTATGCACCTGGTACCTCCACCGATGGGGAGTGAGGGACCTCCTGCGTGCCTGTGTGAAGGCAGGTTTCTGAATCTTTTTTAAAAGTGTTTTCTTATTGATTATGCTATTACAGTTTTCTCAATTTTTCCCTTTTATCCCCCTTCTGCCCTGTGCCCCTCAACCCTCCAGCATCCCCCCTTAGTTCATGTCCGTGGGTTGTACATATAAGTTCTTTGAGTCCTCTGTTTCCTACATCATTTTTTCTCTCCCTCCATCTATTTTAGGACTACTAATTATGCTTCTTCTTCCCTGTACCTTTTCCCCTCTATTCCTCCCTTTCCCCTCCCCACCGAAATCCTTCCATGTGATCTCCATTTCTCTGATTCTGTTCCTGTGTTGAACAGAATCAGAGAAATGTTGGCTTAGTTGTTGGCTTAGTTTTTGTTTTCATTGTTTTTTCTTTCTTTTAGGTTCATTTGTTGATAGTTGTGAGTTGTCATTTTATTCATATTTTTATCCTCTTTTTCTTAGATAAGTCCCTTTAACCTTTCATACAATAATGGCTTGGTGATGATGAACTCCTTTACCTTGACCTTGCCTGGGAAGCACTTTATCTGCCCTTCCATTCTAAACAAAAGCTTTTCTGGATAGAGCAATCTTGGATGTAGGTCCTTGCCTTTCATGACTTCAAATACTCCTTTCCAGCCCCTTCTTGCCTGCACAGTTTCTTTTGAGAAATCAACTGACAGTCTGATTGGAACTCCTTTCTAGGTAACTGTCTCCTTTTCTCTTGCTGCTTTTAAGATTCTTTCCTTATCTTAAATCTTGGGTAACTTAATGATGATGTGCCTTGGTGTGTTCCTCTTTGGATCCAACTTCTTTGGGACTCTCTGGGCTTCCTGGACTTCCTAGAAATTTACTTCCTTCGCTAGATTGGAGAAGTTTTCCTTCATTATTTGTTCAAGTTTTCAATTTCTTGCTGTTGTTCTTCTCCTTCTGCACCCCTATATCTCAGATATTGAAGCATTTCAGGCTCTCCCGGATGTTTGTAAGTCTCTCTTCACTTTTTGAATTGTTGTTTCTTCAATCTGTTCTGGTTGGATGTTTATTTTTTCCTTTTGTTCCAAATCATTGCTTTTAGTCCCGGTTTCCTTCCTGTCACTGTTGGTTCCCTGAATATTTTGCTTCATTTCATTTTGCATATCTTTCATTTTTTTTTTCATTTTCAACCAAGCTCAATCAGATCTGTGAGCATTTTGATTACCAGGGCTTTAAATTCTCCATCAGATAGATTGGCTATCTCCTCATTGCTTAGTTCTCTTTCCAAAGTTTTGCTCTGTTCTTTCATTGGGGCCATATTTCTTTGATTTGGTGCACCTGTTAAGTTGTAAGGGGGCAGGGCCTTAGGTATTCACCAGGGCAAGGGTAACCCTCTTTGCTGCTGCGCTATGACGCTTCCTGTGGGGAAGGGGCCAGAGAGGGAACAATGCAGCTCACCTGCTCATCTCTAGTGCACTTTCCAATGAACCCTCATGTGAGACTGGGAGTTTCTCCCACTTCAGGAACCTCCACCGTCCACAGTCAGCTCTGAGGCTCAGTTCACCTTCAACCAGCCCCGCCTGCCCAGTCTGCTGTCTTGCCTCAGCTTTTCTGAGCCTGCCAGGCCTGCACAGTCCGCCGCCTTACTGGTCTGGTTGATTTTTTCCTTACTTCCTTGGTTGTCGGAGTTCCATGCAGTTTGATTTTTCTGGTGCTTCTGGTTGTTTATTGATTTTAGATCGGTTGTCATCCACCTTTTTGCTGTGTGAGGAAGCGAAGAGCTTCTACCTACGCCTCCATCTTGGCCAGAACTAGGTGTCTGAATCTCAAGAGCTTGCCTTTGAATGAGGGAGATAGAGGCAGTTGGAGAGGTGGCCAGAGGGGCACTTGCCCGGTTGTGCCCCCGGCCAGCACTCCCCAGTGTGGTTCTCACACATCTTTCTGCCCTGCGTGACAGTGCAGGGACTTCACAGCCCACACAGGCTATGAGGTGCTGCTGCAGCGGCTGCTGGATGGCAGGAAGATGTGCAAGGACGTGGAGGAGCTGCTGAGGCAGAGGTAAGCACCCACAGGGTGGATGAGGCAGGCAAGGTAGGGAGGCCATGGTCCCCCCCAGCTCTGAGAAGTGGCTGAGACTGCTCATCCCAGCCAACCTGCTGCCAGAGCAACCCTCGCTTTAAAAAGTCATGAGTGTGGCTCTGCTGTATTTCCCCAGATGTGGGCCCCCACGAAATGAGCAAATAATCTGGTGGCCTGTCAAATGTACCTGTATTTGGCCAACATTTATTTAAAAGTAGGGCTGGAGGCTTGACTTTCTTAGAGAAGAGCCTGAAGGGTCAGCCTGTCCCCCCAGATGCTGAGAAGGTGGCTTCCTGGGTCCTGTCACAGACTTTTGAGGGACCTGCAGACATCGGAGGAAGCCACAGCCAGCAGAACTGAAAGATACCCAGTGCCCTGCTTTGTTTGTGCAGGGCCCAAGCGGAGGAGCGCTATGGGAAGGAGCTGGTGCAGATTGCCCGGAAAGCAGGTGGCCAGACGGAGATCAAGTAAGAGGTCCCAGGCCCTGGGCATCCTCTCCCTTTGCAAAGTACTTTTCGGACATTTAGACAGAATTTAGGATGGACTGGGGAGGGCCAGGGGGGGCCAGGGAGGGTCTGGATGGCTCCCAAGGTAGGGGTGCCTAGAGGACAACTGTTGAGTATTGAAAGGTCAGGTTCTGAATATGGGAGAAACTTCAGTGATCTGAGCGGCAGGAAGGCCTTGGGCAGGGGGCCAGGGGCCACTAACCCCAGGCACTTGCAGTACAGCCCATACAATATGGACAGCTTCCCCCAAGGTCCTGAGAGCCCTGAGAGGCTGGTGTCAGGCCCTCCACTCATTGCCGAGCCCCCTGCGGTGTTGGCTCTGCCTAGACTGCAAGGTGAGGACACACTTGAATTTCAGTACCGGCTCCTCACCCACCAGCTGTGTGATCTTAGGCAGGTCACTGTCACTCTCATGCCTCTGTTTCCTCATTAGTGAGGCAGGACAATAATGCAACCTTCCTCAAAAGATCAAAGGAGTCCAGGGGCTCAGCTCCAACCTGGCCGGGAGGAGGGACAGTAAAGGCAGCTGCTGCTGTGGAGCAGCCCGGCATCTTGGTCCCAGAGGCCTGGATCTGTGGGCAAGCAGGCTGCTGGGTAGGGAGCAGATGGGGACTGACAGTTGAGGAGGGCTAAGGGGAGCTTTCTAACAGTGAAGAGGAGCGGCTGCCTTGGGAAAGTGTGGACTCTCCCCCTGGGTGAAGACTGAGCCAACCTCAGAGGCAGACCGAGGTGCTGGGGTCCAGATTCTAAAAGGGCTCTGAAGAGTCCTTCTCCTCCTACCCAGGAGTCCCAAGACCTGACCCTAGCCTGCAGCTGCCGTAGTAACCCCTGACTCTTGCCCCTGCTACCCTGGAGGTCAAGCCTGTTGATTCTCTGGTTCTGCCCAAGGAAAGTGGCCCCAAAACATGTCAACTCCTGGAAACAAGTCCCCTCCTTTCAGTGCCCTGAACACTCTCTAGGTCTTCTAAAAACCCAGGGGACCCTGGCTGGTTCCTGCTTCCAACCTGAGAAAACATGGGAAGAGGTAAAGGAAGGTTCTAGAGTGGTATGAGCTGGGGTGGATGAATGACCAGCCCATGCATTGGACCAAAAAGCAAGAATGCAGAGTAAGGATTCAAGAGCTCTGGTCCCCACACAACCTTTGTGAGCTGTGTCACTAGGGGTAAGTCACTTAACCTGTCTGAGTTTGGTTCTCATCTGCCCATTCCAGTGGACTATTGGGCAGATCAACAGGAACTTGGGCTGAGGGTCTTCCAGGGGCAGGGCCAAAGCTGGGTACAGGCTCAGTGCAGAGGAAGGCTCAGGACATGGTGAGGAATGAATGGAGTCTGTTGGGGCTCTTCTCGGTCTGCCCCAGTTGCAGGAGCCCCTGCCTGCCTCCTGCTGTCTTAGAGCAGCTGTAAGAGAAAAACTTTACCAGAAAGAGATGACCTCCTGCGGGAAGTTGGAGCGTGCGCTCCAGGCAGGGTCATAATGGAAACCCAGGCTAAGGGGCTGTGAGTCACAGAGGACTAAAAATAGGGAAGGAGAAGCCACTACGGGACAGCATAAACTGAGAGTGGAGCCACAGGGGCAGTAGGAAGGGCAGGGAGGAACACAATATCTTGTTCTGTTTTTAAAACTATGCAGTGGCCAGGGCAACATTCTGAGCAGCCCCGATCTCCTGCGTGGTCATAGGAGGCTGAGTGGGGCAAGGTCTGCCTTGCTGCACTTACTGTGTGACCTGTGATGGTCATGCCCCCTCTCTGAGTCCTGGGTTTCTCAACTTTAAAAGGGGAAAGTGACCCTCAAGATTTGCTCTTGGCAGTCACAGTGTTGCCCAGGCACCAACCCACAAGGATGTTTAACATGGAGGCCTACATATATATCAACTTATTGGGGTCACCCTGCTTAACTCGGAGCTGAGAAACCTGACTAGGCAGCCTTGACCATTGCCTTTGAGTCCCAGCCCCTCTGGCCCAGAAGGCTGGAGACTGTGAGCCCCTGGACTGACAGCCTTCATCCAACATGGGAGCCCCAGGCTGGGGTGGGGAGCAGAGTCTGGGTTTGTCTTGCTGTCTACCAAGAGGAGCCAGAGCCTGGGCTGTGTATGCCTAACCTGAAGCAGGAGAGGCAGAAACAAAGCCTGCAGGGACCTCTACAGCCCAGCATGGAGATTCCAGAGCAGGCTGGGAGTCCTGTGTGTGAACCAGCACTGCCTCAAGCTCCCCATCCACCTGGGGCACCCAAAGAGCAGGGCAGAGTGGGGTGG
Source organism: Sturnira hondurensis (assembly GCF_014824575.4). Taxonomy (NCBI): domain Eukaryota; kingdom Metazoa; phylum Chordata; class Mammalia; order Chiroptera; family Phyllostomidae; genus Sturnira; species Sturnira hondurensis. The sequence continues at coordinate 611,127 of NW_028077960.1, forward strand.
AGAGGGGAGCTGGTCTCCTGGGAGAGCCAGAAATGGAGGGAAGGCACCTCTCTGCCAGGGGACTGGCATGGACAAAAGCTGGAGATGGGAAAGCGCAGGTGCATTCAGAGCCATGGAGTGACGGAGGCAGGAGTGGCACCGTCTCAGCTCACTGGCTGTCTCCTTTGGAACCATGTTCCATGCAGCTCTTGGCGCACAATAAGTTCTTAATAAGTGTTGCTGTATGTAACCCACGGAGCATGTGCTAGGGTTAGTGAGACCATTCAGTTATTCCTTTCTGTAACTGTGGGCCAGCCACCCATCACCCATCCATTTATTCAGCAAGCACATATGGAGCACCTTCTATATGCCACACCGTACACTGATAAAGGGCCCCACCACCCTGAAGCCAATGTCCAGCACATCGAGGGTTATTCCCTCCTCCCTACATTTAGTGCCCTCTTACGCCTACCTCCTTCAGGAAGCTCCTCCATATACTCCAGCTTTGCCTAACTGTCAGTTTTGTCTTAGACCAGATCACTCCATTCCCACACCAACTTGGAGGGCTCTTTGTGGGCATGATAGGTCCCTTCTGGGTCACTTCTGTGTTGTAGACACTTGTTAGGATGTGTTTAGGACTGGCCCCTCTGAGAATGTTGGCCTGAGGATTTAGCATGAGGGTTGGCACTTTCTCCTGCAGGGCCCATCTCCTGGTGGGAGGAGCCCCCAACCTCCTCATGGCCAAGATCCCCAGGTTCCACAGAAAGCCCATTCTCAGCCCTTCAGAGAGCAGGCAGAGGGCTGGAGGTGCACAGGCTGGGTGGGGGCAAACGGGAAAGACAAAACCAGGGGTTAAGTAACCCCAGAAATAGCTCAGTGAGAACCAAAAGGGCAGCGCTCATTGGCCTCCCTCACCTCTGCTGCTGCTGACTGAGCATTTCTGCGTCAGCCCTGACTTCACACTGGCCAGGAACTTCACTGGGGGCTGGAGGCTCAGCCACATCCATTAAAGGGAGATCATTCCCATCTTCAAATGATTTTTCTCATTCACCTCCTTCACACTTTAACTCAGCAAACCTCCACTGATCAGTGGCAACAGAGAGTGCACAAATAAGACCTGGTCTCCACACTCAAGATATCCCCACAGGCCTTCTCCATGAACTTTAAAAGACAGCGCTAGGAAGGCATAGAGGTGCATCACCACTGCTTACAGTACACATGCAGCCCTTCAGAAAGCTCACCCCAACTCTCCCTTCCAAACTCCAGGCTGTGATCTAACTCTTGCCCCCCCTTTCTCCCCTTCCAAGTCCTCCCTGTACTTCAAGCTCTGACTAAAATATCACCTCCCCCCAAAGCTGTCACCTCCTTCCCCTCTTGCTCATCCTGGGGGGCTGGGCATGTGCTCACAGCTGCTGCACAGGGCAGGGGGTTGGGAAATGAAGGGGAAGCGAGTGGGCAGGGCAGGGGCCAGTTTCCTGGAAGCCCCTCTGTGGTTACCTCAAACAAGGAACGAAATTTGTCATTATACCCTCGTGACCCACTCTTACCCCCACTTGCCATATCCCAAAACGCTGAGGTTTTCCTACTGGAAGAGAGTTTGTGTATGGGGGGGAGTGGGGGTGTGTGCGTGGGGGGTAATAGTTTCTCTTCCTCTGAGCTCAGAGAGGGAATATATCACTGAGTACGTTGCACGGAGACAGACAGCCTGTTACCAGAAAGAGTCCTCTGGCACCAGCTTCCTGCAGGCCCAGCCCCCAGCACAGGGACTTGAGAGGAGCCACTCCTGTCAGCTGGGAGGCAGCAGCCTCCTGGCAAGCAGGTGGGCAGGAGGTAAGGAGGCCAAAGCAGGGGCCTGAGATGGTGTATGCCACGTGTTGGGGAGGGTACAAAAGAACACATTTACACTGGAAATGTAGGCTACATTTGAGCACAGAATTTCAGGCCGAGTCTTGAAAGCCAAGTCTAACTGGGCCACTTGACAAGATATACACAAGGACATCAGCAACTGATAGCAGAGGGTAGAGGTCTGCATGGGGTCCCTGTCCTTGACATTCAATGGACATACAACCAAAGAGAGCACAAGAAGATCTTGGTAACAGTTTTTCTGAATGACAAGGAGGGAAGACCTGGGGATGATAGAAAGGCTAAGAGAAACCATCTTTGCTGTGTCTCATGGGGCAGAGAAAGGCTTCAAGTGGTCCCCAAGTCCTCCACAATATCAGAATTTAAGGCCACTCCCTTGGGGAGAGCCTTTGCCGACCCACAGTGGACTGCCTCTGGTCTGGGAAAAGTTGAGGTCCTCTTCTCATCAGCTGAGGCTACCTCCTTAAAAATCTGGGGCCAAGAGAGAGAAGTGGCATCCTGTGTCCTGTTGTGTGAGTGGAACTGTGATGGCCTGATGGGATCAGTGCTTAGAACAGGGCTGGGGCAGGAAGCTTTGCAGCCCAGAGGTGAGCAGGTGGCGACCTGCAGTGGTTGGAACCTGCATTCCCCAGCTGTCCCAGTCATAGCCAGCACCTTTATCTGTGCACCCCAAGGCCCAGTAAACTTGCGGGGCAAACGAGGGCCCAAAGTGAGCATGGACTTTGTCATTGTCAGGACTGTCCTAGGATGGGTGCAGAAATTGAATGTCCACCTGGCATTGCTGTGGACTCGGGAAGGGGTTTTAAGCATCCAGTAGGGATGGACAGAAGGACCAGATGCTCCTGCAAGCCTGGGCTGGAGGGCAGTGAAGAGAGGGACACAGGTGGGTTTGGAGTTGAGGAAGGCCTTGGTATTCATGAGTGCTGAGTTTGTTGCTCTGAGCCATAAGCCTGGGAACAATAGGAAGAACACCAAGGCACCAGGCATTGCCCCTGTTTAGTGGGCTCACAGTTCAGTGAGGTGACAGACACTCAATGAATCAGCCCAAGGTGACAACAGGGAGAAGTGTCCAGAAGGGGCAGAAGAAGCAGTTAGGCAAAGATGCTGCATATAGGTGCATATAGGAAATTAGCACATGCAAAGGCCCTGAGGCAAGAAGGAACATAGCATAGAGAAGACACTAGTAGATAGATGGCCAGGTGTGGGGGGTGGCACAGAGAACAGGGCTAACAGGAGGGGAGCTGGAAGGCAAGGTGTGATGGGGCAGGGACTAGGGTGGTGGCAGTGAGAGATGGACAGAGAGGAGATTTAGGAAGTACAAAAGAAGATAGTATAGGAGAAGGGAGAAGGTAAAGTCAAGGTCAGCACTTGCATTCTGTTGTGGATAGCCAGGCAGACAGCGGTGCCTTTGCTGATAGGGGAGCCCTGCAGGAGGAGCAGGTTCGTGGGGCATTGCGTCCAGTTCTGCACACTCTGAGTTTACGGTGTCTGTGAAATGTTAGATCCAAAAGGAAGTGAGGATGAGGCAGTGGATGTGCAGACCCCGAAGATGTGATCTTAAAGGTGTTGGGAGTCCACAGGTTGTGTAAGTACGAGCAAGGGTGGAGAGAAGAGGCCATGCTGAGCCTAGAGAGGCTCTAACCCTGAGTGGGGAGATAGAGGCAGGAAGCAGGTGTGTGCAGAGGGAGAGGAACTGGAGGTACGACTGCTGGCAAGGTGTTCATTCTGTTAGGAGGAGAGTCCCACCACTCCCCACCCAGGGCAGTGCTGCGGTCACTCTTCTCCTTCCTCTGGCCGAAGCAGAGGGCAGCACTGACCAGTCTCACCCAGCACAGTCTCTCACTAGTAGTGTGGCCTGGGTCAGTTTCTTCAATTCTCTGACCCTGATATTTCTAATCTGTAAAAGAGCAGAGTTGTGAGGGTAGAATAATTAAGGCCAGCAGTCTTCACATCTGAATGGACATCCGCAGCACAGAGGTTGACACAGTTCACTGGGCACCAGTTAGTTTCGTTTCAGGACCAGTGTGAGTTTGAGAGTCTGCATTTTCAACAAACTCCCAGATGACGCTGCTGCTGGTGGTTGCTGACCACGCTTGGAAATCCACTTAGTTTAGGGCAAGGAGTCTGGCACTAACTAAAGCCCCACAGTTCTCCTCTAGGCCTGGATCCCTGTGGGTCTGCCAGGTTGTTACTCCAGCTTGGCTTCAGTTTCCCTGATTGTCCAATGGGAGGAAAAAAGTCCCCTGGAAGCCTGCCTTGCATGGATTGCTAGGAGATGCAGGCAAGAGGAGCCTAGGGTTGTCCCTAGCAGACGCTATGCAGCCTTGTGGCCACCAGGGGGCGGGCGCTCTGCTCCGCAGACAGGCTGTGAGGGGCAAGGAAAAGCAGGGAGACACTGCAAGGCCCAGGGCAGCGGCGGCAGGGTACTTCTAGCGACAGAAGGCATCGCAGTGGCCTCTGTGTGACGAAAGCAAGCCTGTCCGTGCTCTAGTTTCCCTATCGGCCTCGACTCACTGCAGCTCCTCAGGCATCCCAGGGAGTGGTGAGCCACAGTGGATTTTTCCTCCTTGGCTGCAAACACAGGCAGTTAATTTTACCCCTGACAATGGGCAAGCTCTTAGGTGGAACACTGGGAGGCAGTACAGCTCAGGTCAGGTTCTGGGGTCCAGAGGACCCCCAGGACTAGTGGGATGTGCAGATATGAGCTCAGGAAAGAGTTGCTCAACAAGCACCAGATCCCAACAGACGTGCTTTATGTGGATAATTCATTTAATCCTCACAACCATCCTGTTTGTACTATTATTATCCCTGTTTTACAAAATGGGAACCGAGACACAGTAAGTAACTTGCCCAAGGTCACACAGATAGTGAGTGGTAGAGCCTGGACTGAACCCAGGTTGTCTGGCTCAGGGTCCGCATGTGAGAGTCTAGACAGAAGCTGCTGCCTAGGTCCTGTGGGTCTCCCATGCAGGTCCTGTTACTGACCCAAAAAGGACTCTGCCTCCTGGTACCCCACTGTCTATCAGGAGACAAGACTGGGTCCTGGATGGGCTCCAACACCTTTGCTCAGGCCTCAACTTGGTCCATGGCTCTGGGGAAGAGACCCATTGGCAGGCTGCCAGATAAAATACAGAATGCCCAGTTAAATGTGGATTTTGGACAACCAACACATGCTTTTTTGATGTATGTTCAAATATGAATGGGGCATGCTTATACTCAAGAAGTATTGGTTGTTTAATCTAAAATTCAAATTTAACCCGTGACCTGTATTTCCACTTGCTCCATCTGGCAACCCTGCCAAGGTAGCCCTCCCCCATCTCCATGCCAACACCAGCCTCTTCCTTCCTGCTCTCCCTGAGGCTCACCCGGGGGCACACAGTGCTGCATCTCTGCTCCAGAATGGCCACCCTGCTGCCTCGTGACTCAGGCACCCAAGCCTGACACACCATAAAGAAAACTCCCCACCTTCCCTCCTGAGTCCTCCTCAGAGGAGTCACCACTGTCCACCCAGCCACCCCAGCCAGGGGTCAGCGATGGCTGACCTGACCTCTCACTATCCTTGCCTGTACATCCTGTTCTCCCTGTCCTAAGACTCCCACATTTTTCCCCTCCTGAAACCCTTCCATGCTTGCCCCCTCCCATTCAGTTTCCGCAAAAATACCCTCCAGGCCACCTGCCTAAACCCTGGTCTGAACCCAGCTTTCTCCTAACCTCAACCAGGGGAGGGGCTCCTAGGACGGAGGTAAGGGGCCCTAAGGACATGCAGAAGCCAGGATCATTCTACCCAGTGGGGAGGTTTGATTGCTTTAAAATTTCCAAAGAAAGCTTTGCCTTTTAGAAATCCCAGCTCCCTTGAGTCTAGGTCAGTGTATGTGAGTGACCCAGGGCCTTCCTGCCAAAATAAAAGTCCTGGAGGGCAAGGTGAGACTTCAAGCTCCACTGTGCTGTCCTCCTGCTGACCCTGACCTCTCTGTTTTGCAGCTCCCTGAGGGCCTCCTTTGACTCCCTGAAGCAGCGTAAGTCCCAACTGTCCCCTACTCCAGGCTGTAGGGTGACAGGACCTTCTGGGAATATAGACAGAGGTGGATGGATTCTTGCCAAGTGGGATTTTGGGCCACATACAGGCCTTTGGCACTAGTGGAGGATTTGGAACTGAGGCTGGCCTAGATGGAGTGAATGTGTGGGTGAAAGGGCCCATTGGGTCTGATGTGCAAGGCCAACATCCATACTCTGCCCTCAGAAATCGAGGATGTTGGTAGCTCCCACATACAACTGGCCCTGGCCCTGCGTGAGGAGCTCCGCAGCCTCGAGGAGTTCCGAGAAAGGCAGAAGGAGCAGAGGAAAAAGGTGAGGCGGGTGCTGGGGTGCTCCCCCATCATCAAGACCCCGAGTGGGAGGCGGCCACCTTCATTGTGGAAGTGGTGGCAGATGGGCCCTCCTGACAGAGCCCATGGAGGCTTGGGGGCAGCCTCCCAGGCTTGAGGGTGATGGTAATTTGAAGGAAGGGAAGGGCTCAGCTCACAGGCCTGGGAGCCCCCCTAGGGGTCTTTCCCCAAAGCTGCCTCATGCCAAGAAGAGGGGAAGATACGGGCCTGGTTAACCACCCTACCACAGCAGACTGCAGGGTGGGGGGGGGGGCAGTGACAGCTTGGGGTTATCCAAAGAAAGCAAACTAAACTGGGGAGTCACCAAAAACTGCTCCTGAGCCCAAGGATCCAGGCTGTTTGTGCTGGAGAAAGGCAGATTGGGAGTCAGTCACTGACCGCTCTCTGCCCAAGGCTGCAAAGAGTGTATCATGCTTACCTCACCATTCAAAGATACATCTCACCCACATGTAGGGCATAACTGTCTTTAAAGGGACTGTGTGGAAAGGAAGTGGGGCTCCCATGGGAGCTGTGCTAGCAGAGACTGAAGGCTATGTGTCAGGGAAGCTGCGGTGGGAGGTGGGCTTTGTGACCTCTGTCCTAGAGCCCCATCCCAAGCCTGAAACTGATTGGCTGAGTATTTGGTCCACTGGGGGGATGGTCCGGTGTGGACACATACTTAGCCTCTAGGATTTTAGAGATGGGGGTGGTGTCCTGGACAAGGAGGGAGGGGCCAGCCGACAGAAACACTTCTTACTTGGAGAGGAAGGACACTTGTAAAACATCCAAAGAATTGAAAATGGAAAAGCCCATGCAACTGAGCTGTGAAGGGGAAGAAGACACCATTTCACTGCTGGGGCAAGGCTGGGATCATTGCATGTCCTGGTGTCACTATGCCTCAGTTAAAAGATGGGACACTTATGTCTACTTCCTAAGCTTTGAGGACCTAGCCCAGAACCGGGCTCCTATCAGTCTTAAGAGACAAGGCCTGGCTCCAATGAGTGGTTCTGACCACAGAAATTCAGTGTGGCTGCATTCTCTGTTTGCCAATCCAACCAGCCAGGGTCTCAGGTTTTCAAGATTCTAAATTTGACTTCCTGAGCAGACAGTGGGTCCCCACAGCTGGCTCCAGAAGCCTGCCCAGCCTTGAGGTGCTGCAGGAGATGATCTCTGCCAGCAGGGACTTGTCTGTAGAGTGTGCAATCACTTGTTCAGACCTCGAGGCCCCAGGCTGGCTATTTTAAGCTCTCCTGTGGCCAGTGGGACTGTACATCTGCAAAAGCTGTTTTGGACAGAGCAACACCTTCCCAAGCCTGGCCAACGCCCTCACAAGTGGAGAGCTGTGATGTAGTGTATGAGGAAGACTGCCCAGGCATATCTATGAGTGTGTGTATGTGTGTGAGGGAGAATGTGGGCACACATGTGCACCCCTATGAGCATGTGAGTATGTGTCTGTGAGTGACCAGGTGGCTTGCCTGAGGTCTCTCCCCTGGCACGAGCCTTACTGTGACCCCAAGCACAAACTAGCTCCAGCCCCAACATGAGGGTCATCTCAGTTTTAGTTGCTCTCATAGCTTATACCCAATCTCTGTCTAGGGTGAGTGTCATCCTCTCCATCTAAACAAAGAGCCTGGGAGAGAGGTGAGGGTCCATTGGCCTGTGTACCTGCATGGGGCGGTAACTAAGTTTAGAGTGTGTGTGTTCACCTGTGTGAACAGGCCGGTGGCTGTGCACAGGGAACATGGCAGTGTGCTTGTGTATACTTGTGCATGGTGTCTGTGGGTGCTCTGGGAGTGTGCACGTGAAGGCCTGTGTGTTCCAGTGGGAGTAGTGGGTGCATGGGGGGTGGTTAGTATGTGCTTCCATGTGTGTTATGTCATGTGGAACTTTGTGCACATGCATGTGTCTAAATGTGTACACAGTGTGTGACAGCTGTGAGTGGGTACAGAGGTGTGAATGAGGACTCTGTGTGTGTGTACACACAGACATTAGATATTCTCTGGCTAGAGACCAAGTCCTGGCTGAAGGCTGCAGCCAATGAGAGGACACAATGGGCACACGCACGCCCTGGGCTTCTCTCGCTTTCTGTTCTGAGAATAATTGTGAAAGAGCAAGGTATAAGAGGGGGAAGGCATTTTGTCGCTACCCCCCTTCAGAGCCAGGGGTATGCTATACCTTATCCCAGGGAAACCCCATCCTCTTGGCCTAGGGAAGTGTCTAGAGGCCACAGCCCCCCTCTAAGAGTCTTATGTCCCCTGCAGTATGAGGCCGTCATGGACCGTGTCCAGAAGAGCAAGCTGTCGCTCTACAAGAAGACCATGGAGGTGGGTGCAAGGCTCTTGGGCCTCGAGGGAGGCAGACAAGGTATGGGCCCCAGAAGACCTGGGATGGGCCCCTGGGACAGGGACGGCCTTACATCTTCAACCAGCTACATGCACCTCGGCCTGTCACATGAGCAGGGCTAAACTGGGGACTTTTGACTGTTGGACAGGTGGTCAGTCCCAGACAGTGGCCCACAGGGTGATCCATGCTGTCAGCTGCAGACTCCAAGAGTGGAGGGAAAAGGGACACCCGAGCTGTGTCCCCTAGGACACTGGGTGAGGAAAACGAGACTGCACAAGAGGCCAGCATCTTGAGGATGATGGTATTTTCAGGGACTGGCTGGTAGTTTAATGTGACCTCTTCTCTGACGAGGCCGGAGCTTTGGGCAGGGCTACTATATCCCCAATGAAAAGGGGCCTGGGAGTAAGACTCCTCCTTCCCCATTCTGGACCTCCATATCCCTGTCCCTGGTGAGGAGACCCCCCCTCCATCCATATCCCCCAACAGAAAGAAGGGAGGTTGGGCTCAGGGAGTCTCACTCTAGACCCCCGCAAGTCACACCCCTCCACACCCCCAGTCAAAGAAGACATATGAGCAGAAGTGCCGGGACGCTGACGATGCCGAGCAAGCCTTCGAACGAATTAGCTCCAATGGCCAACAGAAGCAGGTGGAAAAGGTATGTGGGGCCACTGAGGCCATATGCTGTTACCCAGGGCTGGGGCAGGGCAGGTAAAGCAGGGAAGGGGTACCGTAGACAACCCCAGGCAAGGTCTGCTTTTTGGACATGCTAGCTGCCCACCCCTCCCTGAACCTCATTATCCCCACCTGTGAAATGGGTTTCCTAGAATCTCAGGGCATGAACTGACAGGGTCAGCTTGATCACCTTTGCCATCTCCAAGCTGCACCCAGGGGCCCATTCCTCAGAGGAGACCCCCCTAGCCCAGGCCCAGAGCTCATGGGGCAATGAGCAGATGCTAACTCTCACGCAACCCTTGGAGTGGGGCTCAGTGAGCTTATGTCACAGAAAGGAAACCAAGGCCCAGTGATGGTGAGTGACTTGTCCAAGGTCTCAGAACCAGGGAGACACAGAGAAAGGATCCAGACCCAGGTCGTCCAGAGCCCAAGCTCTTGACTGCTCTCGACTGCAGAGCAGGGTTGGAGTGTCAGAGCCAGGGGGGTCTCGACACGTTTAGCCCCTTGCACACAGAGGAAAGCTGAGGCCCAGAAAGGGCAGGGGCCTGAGGATCAGTTGGGGGCAGCAAGTTGGGAGCCAGTGGCCAAGTCCAAACCAGGAAGTTCAACACTGCCCACAGAAGCCCCAGGTCCTGGCCCCTGGTCTAGGTCCTGACACCTCATTTTCATGTGTTCCTGCATGGGCTGCAAGTTTCTGGACTTTTCTTTGGAAGTTTTTTTATTGAAAAAACCTTCTTATTGTGGTCCTTTGTGGAATGAAGCTGGGGTAAATAACAGTACTTGCCCACAGTCGGCTCCTGAGTGTCCCACTGGGGAGTCAGGGTGGGTGTGACAGAGGCACTTCAGAGTCACCCAGGGAGGCCAGGAGCTGCAAGCTTGGGGCGCTGGTCTCCAGGGCAGGGACTCAGCACTGCTTTCCATTCCCCCCAGAGCCAGAACAAAGCCAAGCAGAGCAAGGACTCGGCCATGGAGGCAGGTACGTGGCCCACCTGCCTCCTCAGACCTGGGTGGCGGACTGCACAGGCCTTCCCCCAACTGCACACTTTCCTACCCTGGGGACACATACACTCGCACCTGACGACAGCGTCACAAGCTTGTTGCCCTCATTCCCATACTTATGAAGGTAGAGTAAAAACATGCATGTTCTCATTTGCCAAGACTATTCCTGGTGGTTTGCGTGTCTCAACTAATCTGCACAACAGTCCTATGAGGTGACTGCTGTTTCTGGGCTCCTTTTTAACAGACGATGGAACCGATGCACAGAGAGGTCAGGTAACTTACCTAAGATCACCATCAGTGAGTGGTGTCGACTGCACCCAACCCAGGTCATCTGGCTCTAGAGCCTGGGACTGTCACAACCACCCTCGTGGCAGACAGACCCATTCCTATCTCTCTGTCTCTGTCTCTTACACACACACACACACACACACACACACACACACAGGGAGCCTTCTCTGGGCCCATCTCCTCTGTCCTTCACCTTCAACACCCCTCGTCTCTGCCAGCGTACTTCTTAAGACAGAAAGCTTGCTCTGCTCCCTTCTCCTGGGGAGGGTCTCCCTTCCACTCTGCCTCTCCCAGGACACAGCTGCTCCCATGGCTGGGGGGCATGTGAACCCCAGAGTTCTGGGGACAGAGGTCATGGCCAAGCCTGCTGGGTTCCCAGCCCAACGGCTAGCATACTCCCCTCTACCATCCTTTAGTGCTGCCCTCAGTTTTGCACCTGGAAAGTGATGGGTGGGACTCGGGATGGCGAGAGGCCTGGACTCTGAGTATACAGCCTTGGGTATACAGCCACTACTCCAGACCTGGGCAACTTAGAGCTCAGTATGGAGCTAAGAGTTACCCCCAAAAGAGCAGCACCACAGTACCCAAGTGTCCAGATGAGAAGCCAGCAGCCAGAGCAGGTCTCTCTGGGGAAGAGGGAGCTCTGAGCAGGGGCACTGAAGGAGCAAAGGGGTGGGTGGTGGGGACGTGTGTCTGTGCCGCTGATCTCCCCGAGGGCCACCTGTTCTTCCAGAGAGAGTGTACAAGCAGAACATCGAGCAGTTGGAGAAGGTGCGGGGTGAGTGGGAGCAGGAGCACCGGACCACCTGTGAGGTGAGTAATCCTGGGCCTCAGTTTCCCTAGCTGTAAAATAGGAAAGACATTCTCCCTTGCTCCAGCTGCTTCATAAGGGGAAATGAGGCAGTGGGGTGGTGGGAAGACCTCATTCCTCCATTTGCCCACTCATGTACTCACTCCCCAATCTGCACTGGGTTCCTGCCCCGAGAGAGCTTGAGGCCTGGCTTTGTGTCCTAAGCCTCTTTGTTTCAGGCAGGTATCTTTCATTCCTTTTTGTTGAAGCCAAAACTGAGGCTCAGACAAAACCTTAGCTTCTTTGGGCCCTACTGGGGAACAGTAGCTGGGACACAGGCCTCAGGACTGTTCCGCTCACAGTGCCCTCCTGGGGCCTTTCCAGTGTGTGGAGAGCCTTGGAGGGAGGGGGCAGGAACCCCACAAGCAACTCAACCTCCTTCCCAGGAGTCTCAGGTGCTGGCACAGATGGGGGAGGTGGGAAACCCCAGCAAGAGTCTTTCCATTAGACTTGGCTTTCAGCAGAAGGGGCCTAGCTTGTCAGGCCCAGCTGAGCTGTGAGTTGGGCCTAGCCTGGCCTGGCTCTGCAGCTCCCTTCTCACCTCTTATCTCCCTCCCCTCTCCACAACCCAGGCCTTCCAGCTGCAGGAGTTTGACAGGCTGACCATCCTCCGAAACGCACTGTGGGTGCACTGCAACCAGCTCTCCATGCAGTGTGTCAAGGATGATGAGGTCAGGGGATGAAGGGCAGGGAGGGGTATGGAGTGAGCTAGTAGAGGAGGCAGGTAAAGAGACAGCAGCTTCTGGGCAACGGCATGCCCTGGTCCACCTGAGTCTGTCAACAAACACCTTAGGTCTCATCCTCTGCCCCAAGGCCCACCCCACCAAGGACAGAGAGCACAGTATGGCACAGAACTGTGGTCTCTCTGCTTGGATGACTGTGCCTTGTCTTGGTTCTGCCAGTGTCAGGAAGATAGGTGGACACAGCCCCCGGAGGTCTGCAGAGGCTGGAGGACCCTGGGCAGCTGTGCTCCAGGCCTAGCGTTTGCAGGAGCTGAGGTCCAGTCCCTCCTCAGTCCCCTAGACTCCTCACTGAGCTGGCTCTACATGCTGGGTGGTTAGGCTGGGTCCTCCCCAGCCTAGAGGGGCCACTACCTCGTCACCAGGGTCTGACCTCTGTGCATGTAGCCCCAGAGCCATGAGCTGTCCTGAGGCAGCCCTGACTCCCTGGTGCTCACTGCTGTTTTTTGCCTGACCTCTCCACCCATGGGAGGAGGGGTTTGGGGTTCCCCAACCCAAATGACTTGAGCCCACCTGAGGCCTCCTTGTGGCAGAGGAAGAAGGGTGGGCTCTGGGTCCTGTCGTACTGGAACAAAGCCCAGCTGCATTGAATTCTCGTTCTGTGATATTGGGCAAGTGACTTTCTTTCTCCAAGTTTCCTCATCTATAAAATGAGGCAAAGAGTGTCTACTGCAGAGGACAGGAGTGAGGTTTAAGTCCCTTGCATAGGATCTTGTGTATAGGAAGTGTTTGAGAAGCAGGAGATGCTGTAGGCCAGGGCTCTGACCCTTCTGGAAGGACTGGGGCAATTATACCCTAAGACTTCCCTGAACACAGGCACTGAGCTATACGCATGAGACCTGTGAGGAGGCTGGTTTGGTGGAATTCCCTGGCCAGAGTTCATAGTCACAGAAGACAGGGCCTTGATGAGGGTGGGCACTAGGGTGAGGCCAGGTCCCTCAGCCTTTTTTCTTCCTCACCCTCAGCTCTACGAGGAGGTGCGGGTGACTCTGGAAGGCTGCAGAGTGGAGGCCGACATCAACAGCTTCATCCAGTCCAGGAGCACAGGCACCGAGCCCCCAGGTAAGGCCTGGCCTGCAGGGGGCACGGCCTCTGGGTCTAGGCCTGTCTGTCCCAAGGAGACCTGGCCCTGGTTCTCTGAGCCCCAACCACCAGGGCTGGTATGGCTCACAGATCCCCTCTGGGTGGAGGAGACGTGGCCAGATTCCAGGGAGGAGTTAAGAACAGTGTCATCCCCTGAGGCAGAGGATGAGCAGAGCTTAACAACACTTATACCCAGAAGAGGGAGTAGAGGTGTAGACCCTCCTCAGAGCCCCCACTTTAGCCAGTTTGGTCCCACTAAATTACGAGTCCAGAATATTTGGTCTCAGTGGTGCCCACAGTGAGGTCTCTCATGGAAGTGAGGGAGGCCCACTTCCCACCTGCAAGTGTGGGCCAGGGCCAGGGCCAGGATGGGAAAGTAGGTTCCCAGTCTGTGTTTCTGGATGGGGACAAGTTGGGGTATCAGGTGGCAGAGATCCTTCCTGCCCTGCTGTCAGCCACACTGGCCCTCACAGGCTTGCTCTCCACAGCTCCAGTGCCCTACCAGAACTACTATGATCGGGAGGTCACCCTATCATGTGGCAGCCCTGGCACTCAACCATCCTGTGGCATGATAAAAAGGTGAGACACCTACCAGGATGTAGAGATGGGGCTGGGGGCAGGAAGCAGGTCCAACCTCTCCTCCTGCAACTGACTGACCCACGAGGTCTGTTCAGAGCCATGTAATAGGAAAAACAGAGACATTTATTGAAGACGATACAAGATATCAGAAGCAATGTCCACAGGACAATGATACCTGAGTCCCCTTCTAAGTAGGCACCATGGGGCCTCACACAGTTCTCCCAGTTGCCGTTGGCTGACCCATCATACTTTCCTGAAACTCACCAGTGGTCTGAAATCTCTTCCATTTTAAAGGTTATTTTAGTTTCGAGAAAAGCCAGTAGTTGCAGGGTACCAAATCTGGGCTGTAGGGGGGCTGAGTCACCTGGGTGATTTGGTGTTTTGCCAAAAAACTCTGCACAAGATGGGATGCACGAGCAGGTGCACTATCATGGTGAAGCTGCCAATCACCAGTTGCCCATAGCTGTGGCCTTCTGAATGTTCAAGCTTAATGCAAAATTTGATGCAGATTTGTTGCTCTACTTGTTTAGTCATTTTGAATGCCACGGCCACAAAGTACACAGGCTCACTCAACAGCATCTACCAACCCCACTGACTAGTAAAGTCATTGTTGTTCATGCACGTGCATTCTAGTCCATCCTCCTTGGCTACTAGGTTACACCAATGTTGCACAAACCATTCTCATTATATTAGTAATGGCTGTACTTTTTCTGGACAGACCTTGTGTATGTATTTATTAATCATCTACTGTATTCTTGGTACTGTGTTCAGGTGCTAGGCACTCTTTGTGGACCAGACAGGCTCAACCTGTCCCCAGTCTTGAAAAGCTAAGCCTTTCAAGATGTGTCCCCACAGGCAGCCTTTCCTAAGGCAGATAAGCAGCAGCTTCTACTTACTTAGCTGTTAGCACTGTTGGCTTCATGGGGTGGCCCTGGTTCCTGCCTCTTGTTCCTGTTTTGTTTTTAGTTACTGAATCTTTCATGACTCCAGCCCAGGACAGGCCTGACCCAGGCACAGGGGGAGGGTGAATTAGCTCAGCACTGCCTCCTGAGCTCACATGTACAGTGTGTACTGCTGCTCCATGTGCTTGGGGAGGGGCTATGCAGGCCTGGTATTTGGGGTGCGGGTGGGGGGCTCTCAGGGCAGCAGGCTGTCTGGGCCCAGCAGGCAACTAGCCCAGTGCAAAGAGTGGATCCACCTCTGAGGGCCCACTCATTGCCCATTGGAGGAGGGTGGAACAAGAAATTGCTGGGGTCAAGGGCTGAGAGGGCCACTGGGATCCTCCTGAGGAAACTTCCTACCTGAAGGGCACCCCACAAATCCATCTGTGCCGGGAGGCTGGGAGCGGTCCCAGCAGCACAGCTGAGGGCTCCCGGCCTCATCCCCTCCTGCAGGACCTACCTGCTTTCTTCCATCCTCAGGTTCTCCGGGCTGCTGCATGGGAGTCCCAAAACCACACCCTTGGCAGCATCTGCAGGTAACTGGGTGTGATGTGGGGCCCTCCGAACAACTGGGGAGACCCTGGGGTGAAGGAGAACTTTTACACACACTGGCCAGCCCCCCAACTGCTGGGGGAAGACAGACTAAGCCAAGTGTGGGGACATTCCAAGTAGGGGGGCCTCCAGGGGCCAATGTCCTATGAAAGGGGTGGGCTCCAGGCCTCACTCTGCTCTCAGCCTCCACAGACACCCTGACTTCCACCCCCAATCAGAATGAGGGTGTCTACACCGCTGTCGCAGTGCAGGAGGCACCAGGACCCCTCAGCCTGCCGGCCCGGGACTACAGGGCACTCTATGACTACAGAGCCCAGGTGAGGTTCTTGCCCTCTTCTTCTCCCAGGACAGCATCATGATGCCCAAGTGTGTTCATTTCTAGGCACATGCCCTGTGTGTGTCCCCTTAGAACAATGCCCAGCACTTAGGAGGTGCTCTGTATCCACTGAGTGAATATTGATGGAGTACTAGGGCTTGTGTCTCCCCGAACCTGTTCACACCCATACATGTGGTACCCAGGCAGACATGGGCATTGTGTGTGCCATGTATGTCCATGGGCACACATGCAGGCAGGCTGACAGAGCTTGGGCTACCTGCAGAAATGGTCCAAGGGTCAAGCTCTGCACCCTCAGGTTAGGGCTCTGTTCTCTATGGCCACAGGTGCCAAGAATAACTTATAGCCAGAATCTGTCCCTCAACTGTGCTGGGTTGTTTCCTGAGGTCCGTGGGGAGTGGAGGGGTCAGGGAATCACAGGGCAGTTGTGCCAAGATGCCTGTGAAGTCCAAACTGCTCCTTGCTTTGAGGTAAGGGATGCAGAGCAAGAGTCACATCCATCTAGAATGAGGCCAAGCACCCACTCAGGGCTGGGGGGCTGCAAGACCAACTGCACTGATGCCCAAAGCCCAATTCCTGATGGGGGAGACCGTCCAGAAGGACTGTGTGTTCGTGACAGGGGCTAGCAGAGCTAAGGGAGCTCAAGGGAGCTCATCAGCAGAGGGGAGGCTGTGTACAGTGGGCCTAGAGTGAGGGCACCCTTGAGCAGGGGCATGGTGGGCACACCTGGCCCTGACTTGCTAAGGTGCTGTGTGCCCGAAGCAGAGTGGGAGAAGGGACAGCAGAGAGGTGAGGCAGGAAGCAGGGGAGAAGCCTGGGTTTGTGGAAGGCCTATGATGAGAAACCAAGGGGGGGGTGTTGGACAGGAGGCCAAGTCCCATGTCCCACATCCTATGTCTCTAAGGGCTGCCCCAGCCCAGAGGGAGAGGCCTTACCTTGCAGCCCCGGGGGGATAGGCATGTCTCAGCTGACTCTGCCCACCTGGAAGACAAGCTCAAATTTATGCCTTGGGGTGGAGGTTTGCCCGACCAGACCCTCCTATCAGGCCCCTCCAGCGTGATGTACTTTCATTCTGTTACCAAGAATTCTGACGAGCTGGACATCTCTGCGGGGGACATCCTGGAGGTCCTCCTGGAAGGGGAGGATGGCTGGTGGACAGTGGAACGGAATGGGCAGAGTGGCTTCGTCCCTGGCTCCTATCTGGAGAAGCTCTGAGGAAGGGGCAACAGCCCCCACCTGGACCTGCCCTGTCTATTGGGCGAGTGGTAACTCTATCACTGAAAGGCTGGGGCCCCAAGACCAAGTCAGCCCTTCAACCTCTGTAGTGCTGGCTGTTCCCACAGCAGTCGCTCCTACAGGAAATAAAGGCATGCATTCCTCCTCCTCGGCCCAAGTGCTCAATTCGGAGGAGGCAAAGGAGTGAGGGGGGAAGTCGGGGAGAGCAGAGTTGCCCACATGCAGTGAGGCTCTGCCAGGGTTGGCTGGGGATGACGAGGAACCCTGGCTCCAGTCCCTGGAAACTCCAACTGCATGGAAGACACATTCACACTCACACAGACGGGAGACCATGGGGGTCAGGGAGGAGGGGCGAGGAGTTCAGAAGAACTGGGGTGGAGGAAACCAGGTTCCCTGGGGTTAGCAGGGGTTCCAACAGCCAGTATCAGACAAGACACAAGGGCTACGCAGGTGAGTTAGTACAAGGAGGAGGCAGGCCCACTGGGAGTGTGGGGGCGGGGAATCAGAGAAGACAGGCTTAGAGGTTTATAGGTCCAGTGATCCTCACTGCCTCCCTGACCCAGGGGGCCCAAAAAAGCCAGTATTGCTTGTGCTGCCCCCTGTCAAACATGGCAAATGCTGCCTAGGCAGGGACTCAGAGCCTGTGCAGGCTGATCCTGGGCACAGAGGTGGCCATGCTCCCTTTGGTTCTTGATGCTCTCAGGAATTTGCCTCTTTGGACCCAGGCCCTGCAAACGTAACTCCTACTGTTGGCCAAGGCCCTGGTCCAGTCATGATTGGCTCTATCCATGCCTAAGGCTTTAGGAGCGATGTAGGGAGAGAGCCCACAGGAACCAGTAGCTCCTACGTCCTAGGCCTCCTGCACTCACCTGTTGGGTGCCCCAGCACTCCGCAGCACAACACGGCAGCCCGCCCAGCTCAGGGCCAGAGTACTGAAGGGGTGGGTGGGAGTCCTCCTCCACCAAGCACACCTTGAAAGACACTGTTGAGGGTGTAATTGTCCTCCGTAGACCATCTTTCTCTGGGATTGTAAAGTACTTTGCTTGTTCATTCATAAACCTTTGGGGCCCACCCTATACAAGAGCAAGATAAGTAAAGCCTCAGTCCTTTGCTTTACTCAAGGAGTCCTCGACCCACCAAAGGGGACCAAACAGCCCAGAAAGTCCATGACGACACAGGATATGTGGAGCGGTTCTGGGGCTTCTGGGACAGGTAACCTGAGGTAAGCCAAGGAAACAGGAAATCTTTTCCAACAGAGCAAAGGGGTTCCTTTCCATGCCTGCCTGCTCTGGTAGCCCCACAAAGGGCTCTGGGGTGCAAACAGAGAAGGGAGTAAGTGCCATTGCTGGAACTCCTCAGGATTTAAAACTGGGAGAGACTCTGAAAGAACTAAACTGACCTACTACACAATGCCCT
The DNA here is from genome assembly GCF_014824575.4 of Sturnira hondurensis. Lineage (NCBI taxonomy): Eukaryota > Metazoa > Chordata > Mammalia > Chiroptera > Phyllostomidae > Sturnira > Sturnira hondurensis. Next base: position 629,366 of record NW_028077960.1, read on the forward strand.
CCCTGCCACTCCTGGAGACTGGGCACCGGGCACCCCAGTTGGCTTCAACACCTCTGGTGGCAGGGGGCTCATAACACTCGCGGAAGCCTGCAGTGCACTGTGGCTTCCCCCACCGGTCTTGGCTCTGCCTAGACTGCCATCCACCTGGCTGCCACGTGGAGCACTGTCCCCCATGCCCATGCAAATTTCAGATGCCACAGGGGCAAAAGGAACACCTTTGACCAAGCCCGACCCAAAGAAGAGGGCAAGGAGAAGCTGCTTGAGGGAGCTGTTCTTGTGTTTACAGAACGTGTCCATATTTGTGCCCTCAAATTCATCACTTGAGCAAAAAAGCAGTGTGATTAAGCAAACATGACACCTGGTGCAGGAGGAGGATGGCCTCCTTTCAGGAGGCAAAGTGCCTTTGGATCATGGCCTCTAACTCCAGTCTCAGGTGTATGTGCACCTCTCAAGTCTACAAAGCATTCAGGCTGGGGCCAGGCAGAACTGAAAAAGCATAAGGCAGCCCCACAGTAGGACCCTGGAAGCGGGGCTGTGGAGCTGTGGACTAGGTGAGTAGCACTGCACCTACCAGAGGGTTTGTGGCAGATGGGGTAGGAAAAGGCTTTGGGCCTCTGGGTGTAGGGGGGTGGGGGTGGAAACAAATCCTTCCTGAAATGTCCCTCATAAAGCATATCCTATGAGAGCACTGACCAAACATCCACACCTGCCCCTAACCCATCTGAGGTTTATACTTAGGGCTCTTTGGAAAGAAAAATATAATCTAATGCTTGGTCGTATGTGTTCCTGGAGAGAGAGAAAAGTCAGTGAATAAGGCCTAGCTATGGAAATGCTTTCCTGGACCAGAAATTTTGCCTCAGGTACAAGACTTGGCAGGTAGCCCCAGAAGTAATTCAGTCAAGGTATTCTGATGGCGCCTGAGTGAAGGATGGTGTATTTGATAATGTGGGGGGAGTGGCGTGGTGCTAAGGTAAAGAGTGCCCTCAAAGAGCTCACCGACCTCAGAAGGGGTACTGTACTGTACCCTCTGACACAAAGCAGTGAACAGAGCAAGAATGGGACTGGGAAACCAACCAGGTGAAGCTTATCCTGCACAGAGATGACAGTGGCTTGTCCGGGAAGTGGCCATTGGGCTGGAGAGCAATTCTGGAAGAAAGGTGATGAGAAGTGATTTCTGAGCTGAGCCTTGAGAACTGGCCTGTGCCCCCAGGGGAAACAGAAGCAGGGCCCAGAAAAGGCTGGCAGCGGAGCAGACTGGCCACCACCTGGGTCAGGTCATGTATATGCAGCCAAGAGGAAGAAAATGGAGAAAGTTATGTATCAGTGCTTATTTATTCTTTGAAAATACCTTGACATCTTGACTGAGCACTCCATTTGACTGCCAACATTTTTTTTTTGAAATTTTTGCCTAGATATTTAACATCATCTCTGACTGGTGCTGGCAGTGTCTATGGGCCCAGGAGGTAATGGGTAATGAATGTTAGATAATACAGCCAAACAATACAGAAGAGAACTGAAAGTAACTCCTGGGTCACAATTTATACCAGTGGAAAAGTATACACAAACACAAGTGAATCTAAGTTAGATTCACTGCCTCTACTCCATTCTCTGTGAACCAGGTCACAGCCCCAGAGATGGGAACCGATCTCACAGACAGCATTCCACACAGAGGAGACACAGCCAGAGAAGAGGGAGCCGGACTCTGTAGCGGGCTGTAAGACTAACTGCAGCCTTCTGCCTGACGGAGGGATCCACAGCCTCTGCGGTCAGGGTACCAGGACGGAATACACGCTCATACTTTTTTGTGTGGCCTCAGGAAAGTCACAATCTCTCTGCACCTCAGTTTCATCATCAGTAAAATAAGGGCATAAGCCCCTGTGCAAACTGAAACTAGATAGGGAATGTGGTTGTACAACACTGTGAACATTCTAAATGTCCCTGAATAGCCCACTTTAAAATGGTTGACTTGGACTTCTGGCCAAGATGGAGGCGTAGGTGGAAACACTGTGCCCCCTCCCACAACTAAATTTAAAGATAGCGAAGTTTTAGAAACAAAAACGCAACCAAAACAGTGAAAATTGAACTGTACGGAAGTCTGACAACAACAAACCACTCAGCCAGACCGGTAAGAGGGGCGGAGTCAGTGGTGGAGTGCAGTGGGGCTGGAAAGAGCGTTTGCTCTGACCGACTCAGGAGCAGAGGTGGAGGCGGTTGGTGGATCCCAGGTGTGGGGTGGTGACGGGCGGACCCAGCGAGGGCACAGGGTGGCTGGCTGACTGCGGTCACACATTTGCGTGCAGATAAACCAAGAGAAGGAGCAAACAGTGAGACAGACAGCTCAGGCTAGGGCCCCAGCGATGGGAATTAGAGCCTGAAAGCACCAACTGGAAAGACTTTCTTGGGGTTGAGGGGCTGGGAGAGGCTCCCAGGCTCACAGAGAGTTCGTTGGAGAGACCCACAGGGTCCTGGAGAGTATACAGGCCCACACACCCGGGAACTAGCACCAGAGGGGCCCAATTTGCTTGTGGGAAGCCACAGAGGGGACAGAAATCTGAGAGAGATTGGAGCAGAGCAAAGTGCCATTTTTTTCCCTCTGACCCCACCCCCACATACAGCATCACAACCCAGACACTGGGTTACCCTGCCCTGGAGAACACCTAAGGCTCCGCCCCTCAAACATAACAGGTGTGAACAGACCAAACATTATGACTCAAGAACAGCTCAAAGCCCCGGAGCCTATAATTCTAAGTGAGCAAGAAATGGCCAGCCTTTCAGATGCACAGTTCGGAACACTGGTGATCAGGATGCTCACAGAATTGGTTGATTTTAGCCACAAATTAGAGGAACATATGAAGGCTAAACTGACTGAAATGGAGGGAAATGCACAGGAAACCAATAGTGATGGAAAGGAAACTGGGACTCAAATCAAGGGAGGAGACCAGAAGGAAGAAAGAACCAACCAAACAGAAAAGAAGGAAGAAACAAGAATTCGAAAAAATGAGGAGAGGCTTAGGAATCTCCAGGACACCTTTAAACGTTCCAACATCCGAATTATAGGGGTACCAAGAGAGGAAGAGGAACAGTCACGAATGGAAAACTTATTTGAACAAATAATAAAGGAGAACTTCCCCAGTCTGGCAAAGGAAATAGACTTCCAGGAAGTCTACTTCCAGGAAGTCCAGGAAGCTCAGAGTCCCAAAGAAGTTGGACCCAAGAAGGAACACACCAAGGCACATCATAATTACATGAGCCAAGATTAAAATGGAGAGAATTCTAGAAGCAGCAAGAGATAAGGGGACAGTCACTACAAAGGAGTTCCCATCAGACTCTCCGCTGATTTCTCAAAAGAGACCATACAGGCAAGAGGGGCTGGAAAGAAGTATTCCAAGTCATGAAATCCAAAGACCTACAGCCAAGATTGCTCTATCCAGCAAAGCTTTCATTTAGAATGGAAGGGCAGATAAAGTGCTTCTCAGATAAGGTCAAATTTAAGGAGTTCGTCATCACCAAGCCCTTATTATATGAAATGTCAAAGGGACTTATCTAAGAAAAATAGAAAATATGAACAGTGAAAGGACAGCAAACTCACAGTTATTAACAACCACACCTAAAACAAAAGCAAACCAAGAGGACAGCTAGATCAGGAGTGGAACCACAGAAATGAAGAACACATGGAGGGTTAGCAACAGGGGAGTGGGAGGAGAAGGGGGGAGAAGGTACAGAGAATAAGTAGCATAGACGGTAGGTGGAAAGTGGATAGGGGGGAGGGTGGGAATACTATGGAAAATACGGAATCTAAAGAACTTGTGACACATGGACATGAACGAAGGGGGGGAGGGGGAGGGGGAGGGGTGTGCAGAGTGGAGGGGAGTGGGGGGGAATGGGACAGCTGTAATGGCATAATCAATAAAATATATTTTAAAAAATAAAATAAAAAAATAAAATGGTTGACTTTATGCTATGTGAGTTTCACCTCAATAAAAAAACTCATTAAAATTTCTAATGCCTGACAGTATGTGCATGGAGGTGTTCACTGCAGCAAGGCTGGGATAAACCTGAGTGACTTACTGCACACTCATTAATCACGGTGTTGACATACCTATCCAGCTAGCAAAAAGGAATGACAAATCCTATAGTCCAATACAGAAATAGCACCATACTATGTTGTGAAGAGAACAAGTGGGTCTTGGAGAACAGAATTCAGACAGCATTAAAGCAAAACCACAAACCCGGTTTTGTGTATGTAGAGGAAAGTACAGTTGACACCCACAGTCAAAAATCAGCATATAACTTTTGACTCCCGCAAAGCTTAACTAGAGTCCCTTGTTATTCGTGGGAGAAAGGTTCCAAGAACCCCTATGGACATGAAAATCCATGGATGCTCAAATCCCTTATATAAACTGGCACAGAACAATGTAGAGTCAACACTCTGCATCTGCAGGTTCCTAACCGCAGATCAAATACTGCCTTCAGTCATGGCTGGCTGAATCTGCAGATGCGAAACCCAAGGATACAGAAGGTTGGCTGTATATATGCATATATTGAAAAAATAATATGCATATAAGTGGACTCATGCAGTTCAAACCAGTGTTGTTCAACTGTAGTCTAAAAGGACATCACATCTAAACATACTTACCTATGGATACTCTTATTCTTATTTTAAAAAATTAGAAACAATTTTCTAAAAACAGTAAGACAAACTCTGATGGATGAAAAGCAAAGATGACAGCAGCAAAAAGCACAGCGGGTACCAGGGCCCCTTGGAGAGACAGTGACTCCAGGACTCGGGCACAGTGGGTACGAGATGAACCTGGAACATCCTGTTACGTCAGACGCTACAGAAATGTACCAAAAATGGTTGGAGCACAAGAAGCAACGTGAAGGGGCTCCTACTGGCCAAATATGAAACTGAGAACCAAAAACAAAACAAAAAAGGACAATAAGGAATTACAAATCATTGAAAAAATGGAAATCTACCAGTCCATAATGAATACAGATACATAAAAATAAATCACTGTGTGAGAGGGAGGGAGGACAGACTGATAAATGAGGAAAATGGTGTTTTACAATCATCACACTCAAGATGGAACCTAAAACAGTAATCATCATAGTACTGAATCAGCAATACTTGCTAAGTCTCAGGACAAGCTTGGTGAGGAACGTGATACGGTCTTCTTACCGTATGTCTCCAGAGATTGCTCATGAGCTGGGAGAAAATGGTAACTATCCTGAGCCAGCACATTCACCGCACTAAAGCTTAGTCATGCCCCTCCACTCCATCCTTCTCACCACAGCCACTGGGATCTCATAGGTCCCCTCGTATCACACATGGCGGCCTCTGTCTGTAAGTCAAGTCTAACTCTCCACAGGATGCCGGGTAAGACCCTCAAGAACCCAGGCTTTGCCACTTTAACTGCTTTTCCCAGCCTTATATTTTAAGCTCCAGGCACAGTGAGCTGTGGGTAGCTCCCTGCACACTCCATCCCACTTCACACGCCTGGTAACTTCTCCCACAAAGCCTGCGCAGCCACTAGGCTTGGGCCTCTTCTCCGGGACTTTGTTCCTGACCTCTCTGGGAACTTCCTTTGGGCTTCCATTCTTTTGTTACTGCAATCACTGTGCTGTATGGAAATGATCTGCTCCTGTGTATAACTGCTATACTAAGACAACATATGCTGTGAAGGCAAGAACAGCATCATCACTATACCCCCAGCACCAGGCACAAGCAGATTTTCCATATTTGTGGAATATATGGGACTGAAAAGCATCTGTGGGTTTTGAACACCAAGGCCTTTAAGATTTTGGCAACAGATGTAATTAAAACACACACAAATCATGATGAACCAACATTTAAAACACTGAAGTACCCTCAAATCATTAAAAACTACACATAAAGAGGTAATACAGAGTTTATTGAATTAGAGTTTTCTATTTACAACTGAGATCACATCTACATAATAGGTTGCTAATCTACATGGGTACATTATTTCTAATAAGTTTAGACTTACAATGAATGGGCTCAACCATAACCCCCCCACACTAATTGTTTTAAAACAGTAGTGCATACATTATACTCCTCCTATAAAGCCAGCTTCGATTAAAAACGTCTAGTTTCAAAGACCACTCTGATTTTGAAGATGAACCAAGATACATATTGCATGATTCTAAAATCAATTTTAGCCATTTTGTACAGCTGCAATCTTATCAGACTACGGTAAATACATATTTTAAAGGACATTGGTGAGGAGCACCACCTGGTGTTAACTCACCTCCCCCCAAAATCCTTTGACCCACAGTCGCCCGTTGGGAAGCCGAGCAGGGCCCGGTGGTACTTTGGCAGGCGGCCAACTGCTGCTGGGAGGTAATGGAAGCAGCCACTCCCCCTTTTAATTCCACCGCACAATGCAAATTGCGAATGGTTCTGCAATTAGAGCATTTACCATGGTGCTTAAAAACAGACACTGAGAGTCAGCTAGAAAAGGGGAAAAGAAAGTTGTTGGTAGGTTAAGTAAGTGGGCACATGAAGAACCAAGCTGCTGTGTCCAACACATGGGCTTTAACTAAATGAACTCTGGAGGCCGACAGCAGTAGACCTGCTCAATTGTCCTTCCAAATCAGAGTAAGACTAACTAGCTCAGGCTTGAGTTCTGTCCTATGCATAGGTTCCACCGGTGATGAGAAGCTCATATGCAGGATCTCTACTCCTTCTGCACAAAACGATGCATGCACACAGCATGCCCAGCAGCTGTGGGAAGAAAACAACAATGGAAAAAAGAAAGGCTAAAAAATAAAAACTCTTACATAGCAGGAACATATTTCTTTGTTGGCAATGAAGCTGTTTTAAAGTCCAGTGACTTCCAATGATCAAAAAAATCAATAACAAGAGTAAGAGAAGTGACATTACCTTTTTAGGAACTAAGTACCAAGTTGTACCTTCCCTCACTTACACCTATGAACAATCTGTGAAACCAGCAACGAATCAAGGCCGCCCCCACTCTCAGTCTAGACTAGTGTTGTACAAAAAAAGACTTTCTGTAATGATGGAAACCTTCTCTCTCCGAGCTGTCAAATATGGCAACCAACAGCCTCTGCAACAAAGGACTTATGTGTTTATTTTATTTAAACTAATTTAAACTTAAGACACATGTGGTTACTGGTTAGCATGTTGGACAGCAAAGTTCTGTAAAGTAAAATGATCAAGACTGTGTGTTGAGGCCCTGGCTGGTGTGGCTCAGTGGGTTGAGCACCGGCCTGTGAACCTAAAGGTCACTGGTTTGAATCCCAGTCAGGGCAGGTGCCTGGGTTGCGGACCAGGTCATCAGTTGGGGGCCTATGAAAGGCAACTGATCAATGTTTCTCTCCCTCTCCTCCTCTTCCCATCTCTCTACAAAAATAACATAAAATAAAATAAAACCTTTTAGGAAACATTTTTTGAAAGACTGTGTTGAGGAAACTTCAGGCATATAAATTTGGGGGGAGACAGTCTTTAGAACAACCCACAAAACTCAGTACACGAATAGAGCAAAAGTTCTATGGTGGAAAACCAATCCTGGTACCCAACAAAATGCTGTAGTTTGAAAGATTTTGTTTCTTTCACAATTACTTATTATTTTTGAAATCCAGTTTTGGCTCTGTGGGATTATATACATATTACTTTGTAAAAGTTACACCTCCATTAGTTTATTTTAAAAATCCCTAAACTTTCTGTAGTAGCAAAATGGATAGTAATAAAGTCATGCGAAGTTATTCTGGATAAGCAAGAGTTATTAAACTGGATTGAAGAGAAAACAATTTTAGAATTTTTGACTTGGCTTCTTACAAATATACAGTAACAAAAGAACTAAATATGAGTAAGTTAATTTGCTGTCTTAACTTCTCATCTGAGAGTGAAATATTAGGTATCTGATTTTAAAAGGCAGGGCCCTCTGTAAATATGGAGTGAATCTAATTTCAAAACAATATATTCAAACCAGAAACATGCACACACCAAGTCTGAAGTGGGAGATGACTCACGGGCCACACATGCAGAGAACAAGTGTATCTTCAGTTAGGCAAGTGCTATCCATTCGGATATCTACTCACTGCTTGAATCCATTAGTTTCATTACATCAATATTGGCTGAGTGTTTACTAGTGCAAAGTACTTTATATACATTTTGAAAGTGGATATTACTGAAAGTTTACCAAGTATCTTAAGCCAATTTTATATATGTTTAGTATCAAATTCCTAAAGTAATATATTTCTGTTCATGGTAGAGCAAAACATTCTCAGAACTGCTATAACAACAAACAATTATGTTCCCACGTAACGTCAAATTGAGCAACAAAAATGCGAAGCTCAGAAATTACTAATTTGCTGGGGGGAGGGGCAGGAATCTCTTTTCCCACCCCACTTCCCTCACATTCCTTTCAGTTGGCCAACTTCTACTGAAACAGTCGGCACTCTCAAAATGGGGTCTGAAATAAGTATCATTTCTTTCCTCACTTTTATTTCAATTAAGTCAACTGTATTAATTTAAAACAATTTCTATTTATTTATTTATCTTTAGAGGGGAAGGAGAGAGGGAGAGAAACATCAATGTATTGTTGCCTTTTATGCAACCATAATAATGGTCCCCTGCTGGGAGTTGGCCTGCAGGGAACTGGCCTGCAACTCAGGCATGTGCCATGACTGGGAATTGAACCGTGGTCCTCTGGTTCGCAGGCCTGTGCTCAATCCACTGAGCTACACCAGCCAGGGCCTAATTTAAAACAATTTTAAAAAGCTTAATAAAACTCTACTCATGCTTGAGATGAGTCCGTTTGAAAACATTAAGTTCTACACAATAACTTCTTATACTCCAAACCTCATCACTAAGTATTGCAGGTCCATTTCCAAAGTTTTGGCTATACTGCTAAAGTTTCATTGATTACTAAATTTTCCAATAATAGACTTGGAAATATCATACAAATATTTCAGCTCCAAATATTTCAGCTCAATTCCTTTCCTGCAATGAATTTTTCCCTACAATATTCAAGGCACAAGAAATAATCTATATCTAGTCCACATATAACACCCAGCGACCACAAAACGTGATCACTAAATACAGAGGCAAATGGTGATTACAAAAACCATGAAGAGTTAAAATGTTCCATGATCTACTATGTAGGTGGCATCATGAGGAAACAGCTACTCTTTGTTATACAAGGTTATTGGAACTGTATACTGGATACTGGAAATGGCCTTTTCTGAGAAAAATATGTAAATTAAGTCACTAATACTCTGGCTCCTTAATTTCATGGCTACAATTTTTGTTATAGAGTTTTGCTCACACATAGAGATGATGTTGACTACTTGCATTTTTGTAATAGCAAGACTTAACGTAAATGCCTGTTAATGTAGATTAATTATAAAATATGTCATCCAAATGAAATACTATGCAGCTATAGCATATTAATTTATTTTTAACAAGCAATCTTCAAAGTTATATACCATATAATTCTATTTATATAACATTCTAAAATGGCAACATTTCAGAAATGGAGGACAGACCAGTGGTTGCCAGGGTACGGGGCAGAGGCACCAGATGGGGATGGGCACAGTTACAAAAGGATACCAGACGGTACCATGTGGGATCCTTGTAACATGGGAACTGTTCAGTATCTTGATTGGTGGGGGTAGATACAGGAACCTATACAGGTCATAAAATATAGAACTGAAAGCATACACGTAGACACAAGAAATCTGAATAAAATTGGTAAGTTGTATCAAAACCAACATCCTGGTTGTGACATACTGTAGCTGTATAAGTTCTTAAAACAGCATGTGAATATGTAATTACCTCAATTTTTTAAAAGGCAAGGTACAAAATTGCATCCTATAAGCTTCTATTTGCATAAAAAATGCATATGTGCTTTTCTAACCACAGATTACTTCTGGAAGTAACTTATACTCCATACAGGAAATTACATACAAGAAACTGAGAACAGTGGTGGACTTTGCAGGGGGGACCTGTAGTCAACTTAGAAGGAAGCTTACCTTTTACTAGATTTGTATTATTTGAAAAATAATTGTCAAATGGGCATTTCAATTTAAAAAAACCTTCAAAATTTAACAATTAAGATTAATTTCCTCCAAATTAGAAACAAACAAAAAAACCCCACCCTTAACTACTCAAGAGTTAGCTTCCCAAGCTTTGGTTAAGTCTTTTGTTTGTTTGTCTGTTTGTTTTTAGGTTTGAAATGTTTATCTATGTAGAAATGTGAATAACATAGTAACGATATTTTCTAAACCAGTAATTTATATGTACAGATTTAACTTTTTTTTTTCTGACGTGCCTTAAATTGTATAAAATGTCTTGGTGATCTGATAATATGATTACCTTTAGGGATAAATGAACCATTTTTTGTTATTGTTGTTCAAGTACAGTTGTCTCCATTTTCCACCCACCCACCTCCCCCACCTCCTACCCTCAGTTCTACTCCCCTTTGGCTTTGTCCATGGGTCCTTTATACATGTTCCTTGATTAAGTTTTTAAGGAAGAATTACTTGGAAAAAATATTAAAGAATCAAGCCACTCAGTTCTAACTACCTGTGGGTTCAATGTTAAGTGTTATTCACTTAGGTATTTTAACTCATTTGAACAAAAAAATTAGTAGTCCAGAAGCAGGAAGGAAAGGAAATACAGTCTCAACCTCCTTCCTTCACACTTGGCATATGTAATAGAAAATAGCAATAGGAAATAGTTCTCTGAAAGTGTGCTCTCAGTCAGTTCACCCCGAGGACATGCCAACTTTACGAGTCTCCGAAGACTGACAATTCCCATTTTTCCCATGTTGCCTGTGTAGAGAGCCTTACCTGCAGCAGAGACCAGATTTTTCAAATATGAAATTCATAATTAATCATCTGTTAATTTAAGGGGCTGGTTACTGTCAAAGAAGTGAAATATCTTGGATAATAAGCTAACAGGGGGCATAGCAGAATTTTTAAAATCTCATTCTCTCATATTCAAAAACTCTGTTATAATAATTAACTAGCAGTTTTCAGGTCTTGATCATTTTGGTCCCACTCAAACCTAGCTCATTTAACTAGGATCAGGCAAGGGTCTGCACGTTTCTTAAAGAGCACTACAGTAAACATTTGAGGCTTTGCGAACCAAGAGACAAAACCGGTCTGTTGCAAGTACTCTACTTCGCCACCACAACACAGAAGCTGTCAGAGACAAGGCGCAGCTCCCACGAAAAGACGTGGTGACACAGACGGTCAACTCCTGAACTGGAACATTTTATTGATAAATTAAGCTTATAAGGAAGTTTCTTCTTAAACTCACCTTTATGCACTAGAACTTCAATGTAATATAGCTTAACAGTTAAAATCACAAATGACACTCAAAATCAAAGAAGACAATGCTAAAAAGTTTTGATATACTGCCACAAATCATCTGCCAATCATTAACATGATTTCAAACTATTTACTATGATAACTGTTAGAGCTTCCCCACTGTGGAACCTAAGAAAAGTGCTAATAATATTTCAATGCTACTGCATTATATATTTTATTCAGCTGAAGTGCCAATTAACTTTCAGGTTTCATAAAGGACTTAGGAATGTAATCTTTTGAGAATACTAATTTCTTCAATTTATAATTGGATTACAATGGAGTTGTGGTTCAAGCTTTAGTGATGGTCATAAGACATAGTACCCTTGCTCCCCCTCATTTTCATGGCCTTTAAAACAAAGGGCATAGGAACTGGAGAATCTCCAAGTGTCTTTCTAGGTCTAACTTTCTCTATCAGGACTGGAATACAAACAAGAGCTCACTGACCTTTGAACTGTTTCTGCTTTTGCTTGGGTTTTCCATACCCAAGGTACCCAGGCACATCAGATTTTTGAATATCAAAAGTTTGGAACATTTCTAGATACTCTCAAGAAAAGAGAATACATTAGGGAAACTCATTGTTTTTCCTTAAAACCAAAGTTTTTAAAAATTTTCAAAGACACTAGAGGTTTTGAGTCTGTGAACCTCTGAATCCAACTCAGTTCTGCTGAACAAAAAAAATCAAATCTTTATCAGCTATCTTAAGTCAGGGTGATTTAAGCATAAAATGTATGAACCCTGAGAAAGAAGATACGTACTGAAAATGGCTCCCAGTGGTTAAATGGGCTCAGATTAAACAAAACAAAACAAAACAAAATAAAACACCCTAGCAGCCATTCTACACAGGAATTGTAAACTGTGCTTCAGGAAAAAACCTGCACTAAACTACCAGTCTCTGTACCAAACTGCCTGCCTGCACTAGTTCTACCACCTAAGCTGGTCCTTATAAAAGATTTTCTGGAGTCCTGTTTCAACCAATAGGGCTGAGGTTTTCACCACCCAAAGCTGTATTTACCACACTCCCCTCCAACATCGTCGCTGATCAATCAAGACAATGCCTTTTGGACCAATCAAATTGCCAGAATTTGGAGCCCTCATTTGCATGAGGATGGACCGATCAGAGACCAGGGTTAAGGACTTTTGTCTATATAAGCCAGCTCCCCAGTAGCTCTGGGAGAACACTTTCCCTTTCCTCTGAAGGCTGTGTTTCCCCAGCTGAGGTATGTCACCAGAGCAGAGCAGACCAGCAAGAAGCACAGCAGACCAGCAAGAAGCACAGCAAAGCTGTCTAGCCAGACAGGGGCCTGGCCACAGGGCTGCCTCATAACCATGCTGTACTGGAGTGGAGCAGTTTTGCAGCTAATGGTTTCCTTCTTCACCATACTCCAAATTGGGCATTCCTGTTGGCATTGAATTGATGCCAGTGGCCATCAGTTGACACACACATATGAGAAAGAGACTAGTTAGAATATTTATTAGCCCCCACTAAAAAAAATGAAGAAATATCTGGCTGGTTAATAAACTTAACTAGATGAGGGACGTAACTAAAGGGACAATTTTCATCAGTCTTCTACACAATGTTGCATATTTCATGATCAAAACCACCATACAGTTCCTAAGCTTTCTTTGCCGCATGCAAAATGTGAAGCTCTCTTACTATATATAAAACCATTAAGCCTTGGCTGGTGTAGCTCAGTGGATTGAGCACGGGCCTGTGAACCAAATTTGATTCCCAGTCAGGGCACGTGCCTGGGATGCAGGCCAGTTCCTAGCAGGGGACCCACGAGAGGTAACCATACACTGGTATTTCTCTTCTTCTCTCCTTCCCTTCCCCTCTAAAGATAAATAAATAAAATCTTAAAAAAAAAACCATTAAGACTGTACAGATCAGCATTTCACTTGGGAAAAGAGAAGTCCCTGATATTTCATTATTTTTACCTAAATATGTTTATACAATCAAAATATATCTCCCTGCTGATTAACAGATTACTGCTATGCCACAAAATCCATGGTTAGGAGGGCAAAGACCATAAAAAAATACAAAGCTAGTCTTTTTAATGAGTCCTTTCAGGGCTCTTAGAACACTGCAAAGTAAATAATCAGCCTTTTGCCATTTTAAAAGGCACTGCCCATTAAATACACTAACTTCTGTTCAAATAGAGAAAAAAGCAATCCAAGCAATTTATAAACTAGCAATCCAATTTGTTTTATCTAACAATGAAAAGATACCTCCATTTCTTAAACTATATTCTCTAGGCCCAAAGCATATTTCAAAAACAACGAAAAGAACAGCCTGAGAATTAAATGCAATGCAAAGGATTTTCAGTCACTTTCAAATAGTTGACTATTCTCAGTTTTAAGATTCTTCTAAAACATCCTCTAACAGAATCTCTAAGATATAATGAATATACCTAGGAATGTAAGTAGTTTACTAGGCAGAAAAAGAGCTGTCTTTCTATTTTGTTTTTGGGTAGGGGTGAGAGATAAGGGTGTGTGTATGCACGCATGCTGGGACTGGGAGTCAAGTTAAGGGATAAGTAAGAAATTACTCCAGCTACTTTGCACATGCTATTATTAAGGAGGGAAAGAACGCTTTCACCGGCAGGAGTTAAGAATATAAGTCCACTTCTGCTACCCAACAATAGGACAATACACTTCCAGATGCGCTAAGTATGTCATGGACTCCTTGATGGTTATCCATCTAAAAAAATTTAGTCTCAAATATGGAAGAGGTTAGAACCTCAGTTTTTACTTGAAGGCCTTTTCTGTAAAGCAATACAATTTCTCCTATTAGTATAAGAGACTAGAGTTGTGCAATAGTACCAGTCGTACCCATTCTTGATTTATATATAGTAACATATAAAACCCCTGAGGACAGAAAAATAAGGACCGAAAGAACAAAAACTAGTTTTAAAAAAGACTATAATTATTTCCAAATGGAAATAAAGCAATATAATTCTTAAAAATTCTGTAAGTTCTATTAAAATACCTCCCATTACAGTATGACAAGAGCTTGTATTTTGAGCAGGTCACTCAAGAAAATAATACAGAGTCCTCTCCCACACAGTCCTCCCATCCAGACCTCTAGTTTGCTGAAACCATTCTGGGTCTAGGTCTAGAGACAGAAAACAGAAGATGGTAGAAACTGGTCCCTGTATCACAATTTCTTTTAAGTTATCTGTATACACATAGAGTAACTGCAATTCGTGATGAAAACCATTCAGGACTGACATCAGAGATCAGTACACTCTGGTAACAGCTGCTTGGCTAACCGTGCTCACCTGAATAGCTGCAAATGCCAGAGCTGCCCAGATAACATGCATCATGATTTCTTGTAGCTTCTTCACAACTAGAGCCTCACACCCCTAAAACATACAAAGTAATCCTCATTAGATAGCTACTATAAAACTGAAAGCTACAAGGTCACATGTTACTACGTACTGGTAGAAATGAAAATGACAAAAACTAAGAAAAAGACCATGCATTTAAAAATAATTTTCGGTAAAAGAAAATAGCTTTAAAGACCAGCAAAAGTCATGGAGACATAAACTATAGCACAGAAATACATAGAAATAACTGTGTATAGTGACAGGTGGGTAGTAGGATTTTGGGGGACATCACTTTTTAAGCTATGTAAGTGACTAACCACTATACTATACACCTGAAACTAATAAAATATTGTATGTCAACTGTAATTGAAAACCAATTTAAATTTTTTAATTAAAAAGACATAACCACAGTATATATAATTTAAGTCCTTAAAAAAAAAAGAATTGCAAGCAGGGACCCCAAAGAATATTTGTACACCTGTTTTCACAGCAGCATCATTCAAGACAGCCAAAAGGGAGCGGCAACCCAGGTGTCCACCCACAAATGCACGGATGAGGAAAATGTGGCCTATCTATACAATGGGACTATTATTCAGCCTTAAGAAGGAATAAAATTCTGACTCATGCTACAACATGGATGAACCTGAAGACATTATGCTGACTAAAAACACAAGCCAGGCACAACAGCACAAGTACTGTAGGGTTCCTTACATGCAGGAACTAAATAGTGAAATTCACAGACACAGAAAATAGAAGGGTGGTTGCCAGGGAACAAGGGAGCAGAGAACGGTGAGTTGTTATGTAATGAATTTCAAGTTTCAGTGTCCAAGAAGGAAACAGTTCTGGAGATGGGTGATGAGAAATACACTCAACACTACTGAGCTGTACACTTAAAAATGGTTAAGATGGCTTTAGGAAAAAAAGACAAGCCAAAGATGGTAGAAAAGGAGTTCCAGATAGAGCTGATTCACAGAAAAAAAACAGGTTCCCGGGCAAGATTTGAGTTTTGGCCAAGAAACTGAACTTACCTCAGCATAGAGGTTGGAGGGGTGGGCCAGGCTGCCATTACAACTGCTGGTGGTCTCTCTGCAGCAGCTTAGAGGGACACTCTGATTTTTGGTTTCTTTGAACCAGTCTGTATTTTCCCAGTCTGAGTAATTGTGAATTCCACAACAGTGCAGCTATTGGAAAAGAGAATGAAGATATTACTCCTCGCAAAATACACATAAGTGTCTCGAACTTTAGAGTTCTCTGCACTGCAGAGCTTTAACTTACACTAGAATGGTGATATCCAATAGAACTTCCTGCATTGACAGAAAAGTCCTATGTCTGTAGGTCCAACACGGTAGCCACTAGTTACGTAAGACTTAAAATGTGGCTGGTGTGACTAAGAAATTGAATGTTTAATTTTAATTTAAATAGCCACATATGGACAGTGGCTCTAGAACCTCCATATGAAAAGCACATTGCCCACAGAGATAGTTTATAGCTAAGAAAATTCTTCCTATCCTACATGTGAAATACTCGGTTCTGAGTTAAATACTATTTCCAATGATAGCGTGTTTAAAATAGTTGGTCTAAAATGTCTATAATTTGCTTTATGGTAATCTAGCAAAAGATATGTGGGGGTAATTGGTGAAACAAGATTGACAAAAAGTGAACAATTTTGGGGGGGGGGTTATGGGAATAAAGATCTATTATACTTTCTCTCTATCTCCATGTATGTTTCAAATAGTCCATAACATTTTTTTTACAGTTTTGTCAGTTACCTTTTCCGCTCTTGCTCATAAAAAAATATATGAAGAAGATCTTCCCCCTCCTCTTAAGTCCATCTGGACTTCCACCTTCCCTGTGACGCATACCTCTCTTCCATTATCACCACGCTGACTAATTTGGGGGTGGAAAAGAAAGATGCATTTTATCTGACTTAAACTAGGTGAGGGTGGGAAAAACTTCTCAAGGATGAAGATAAAAATAGTCAACACATCATGAAGTTAACCATGACTGTGAATGTACGTGGCTAATTTACACAGTAGAGCACAGTAAGTTTTATGTTCACCCAAAAGAGATTGGCCCTCAAAAACAAATTTGCCTCAAGAGAGCTCACCTGTCTCTGTACATAGTCAATAGCCCGGCTAGCGGCATCGGGGCTGGTTCCACTGTAGGTCTTATACACCTTCTGAATGCTGCGGTCAACCTCATTTTCCACCTGAGTCAAAAGAAAGAATTCGGTTCCTCTAAAATGCTAGGAAAAGTAGTATTAGTCGCGCTCTAGCTAAAGTGCCTAAGTGGCATATTTACAAAGCTGCCAGAGAGAAAAAGTTTCTCCTTTCCTGCCTTTATACAGGTTCAGGTAAAAATTCAGACATTTTATATCACATAGATTAAGCATGCAAAGAAAAGACTGTGAACAAGATAGCAGGCTAACAGTCCACTCAAAGGGGAAAATGCAGTTGAGTCTTGAGATGGCTCAACGAAATTAAAATTACGAATGAACTGACTTCTTTTTAAAATAAGTTTTCAATGTAGTCTCAAAAGACCTCTTCATTTTCCTTTCCTAAAGGAGGTAAAAATAAAAATTACTTAAAAAAACACTACAAGATATTTTGGGGACAAATGATTAGACTTGGACAAATATGCAAAAGTAATCAGATAAAAAATTTAGTCCTTAGAAATGACACTTTGCTGTCATTACTAAAGTGACAGGACTATGTCACATTCATAAAGTTTGTGCCCGATTCTCCTTCCCCTTTTAAGATGATTAGGCTTATTTGGTAATTTTACCAGTGATATCAGGAGACTATAATTGAGAACCAGGTCATAGGTAGGGGTATAATCCATTGTTTTTTTTTTTTTTTTTGCATAGTTGTCTGGTATTTTATGTATCAATGATTTATTTATTTATTTTTAAAAAACATTTACAAATATTTTGTTTTTTATTTTTATAAAGAGGGGAAGGTAAGGAGAAAGAGTGGGAGAGAAACATCAATGTGTGGATGCCTTTCATGTGTCCTCTACTGGGGACCTGGCCCACAACCCAGGCATGTGCCCTCACCAGGAACTGAACCGGCAACCCTTTGCTTCACAGGCCCGTGCTCAATCCACTAAGCTACACCAGCCAGGGCTCAATGATTTAAATATTAAATTGAATATCATGCCTTTGACTTAAAACCATACCTTACTTATAATGACTCTATCATGCCCTTATAACCTGGCTCTAGAGTTATGCCCAAATTAATTATTTAAAGCAGACTGTTTAGCCTTAAATGGTGAAAAGAAAAGCAGGCAAAATAGAAAGGAAATAGAAAAGAAAAGAGGACGAGGGGCAAGAAGCAAAAGGCTGGCAAAAGCTTCCGTGGTGTCTGAGTTGGCTGGACGTCTTGCTCTGCAGGACAGGACAGAGGCAGCATCACAGCCCACAGTCATCTTGTTCTATGTTCAGAACAAGGCATTTTTAAAAGAAGCAATGGAAAGTGAAATGTAAGTCAGGAAATTTCTATTTCCCCTCTCATACAGAGAATCTATTGGCTGAGGAAATTTGAACAAACTTCTCAGCTGATCAGTTAGTCATCTATAGCTCATTCAAAGTAATTTAAAAAATATTTTATTATTTATTTTTAGAAAAAGGGGATGGGAGAAAGAGAGGGAGACAAACATTGATGTGTGAAACATCAATCGCTTGCTTCTCACACACCCCCAACTGGAGACTTGGCCTGCAACCCAGGGAACCAACTGAGCCATGCAGGTCAGAGCCATTCAAGGTAATTTAAAGAACACTCAGCACCTCCAACTGGAACAGTCGGAGAATTAGCCCTTTGCTACACAAAATGGGGAGACTGGAAATCCTGACATATAATTTCTAATGAACCTTAGATTTTTAAAGCAGTGGCTAAACTGAAGGCAAAAGAAGGTATTTATTTTGATAAAAATAAACGTGCTATTTCACTTGAAACAAACCACTTTTTAAAACATGAATCAGAATAGACAACATACCTTTGCTCTGTAAACGTATCCCAAAACCACCACCACAACTTCTGTGACAAAAACTAAGAGGAGGATGATGACAAACTGCAAGGAAACATTGTCAAAAATTAAACACAAATGAAGAAATGGCAATAAATACTCTCTTGGTAAAAAACAATTATCTAAGATAACTGCTAGAAGTTTAGGACAAGTGCCCGTTCTGTTCCAATTTTAAGAACCAGTCTATGGAGTTTCATGCTCAATTGAAAGCAAGCAACATAAATGAAATATTCTCACATTTTATGATGACTCATGTGGTATGTGAAGGGCTAACTTACCGTGGCCAGTCCACAGTGGCTTTCCCGGATTGTGGCGCAGCAGCCAATTAGTCCGATAATGAAAAGCAAAGCTCCTACAGCTATGATCACTACAGCAGGGATGAGCGTGTACACATCTTCAAAGAAGTGGTCATAATCATCGTAAGTGATGAAGACATATGCTCCCACGTAGCATAAAATGCCAGCCGCCCCCTGCAGAAAACAAGGTCAGAATGCTGGTAAATCTCCAAGGCCTGCTGGTAAAACGTTCCTACTATTTTTTAGTAAGTTATTATTCAGTGAGATTTCCCATTGCTTTTTAATCTATCTGTATGCTATTTTTCAGAAGCTGAAAAGTTTTCTATTACTCATTAATAAAAACATTTCTTTTCTAATGTTGGAAAGCCTTCCAAACTCCATCACCTTTTCAATAATTGCTGGTTCAGTTAGCACCAAGAAACCATGAATTCAGTAATATCGATGATAAGAATGATTCTCAAATACTCAGAAGATGATCCATAGCTCAATTACAGTCCAATACAAATCAATGGGGTGCACACCATGGTTGCCCCCTCAACAAATGAGAAATTAGACTTTGTGTGGCAGAGTCAGTAACCCCTATCCATTCCAACTGGGGAAAGAAAATATTGTAATAATTAGTAACCATGATACCTATTTCCAAAAAACTTGCTGACCTAGTTGAGGCTGTGAAATGATAAAGCCAGGGGGGCTCAGTTATAATGAATTTTGCAAACCCTGGGGTCTATTAAGTGTTTAGAACAGTGCTTCTCAAACTAATGTGAATAGGAATCCATCATCTGAGGATCTTATTAAACTGCAGACTGATTCAGTCAATAGGCCTAGGGTTGGGGTCTAAGATTCTCCATTTCCACCAGGGGATGCTGATGCTGCTGATTCTGAACTACACTTTGATTAACAAGGTTACAGAGCACCTCGTGGGAAAATGATGCAGCAACTCATGGAACAGGTATGCCTCATTTCAGCTGCTGCTCCAGCCACCACGCTTCAGCCGCAGTTTCGCCTACACCCTCCTTTAGCACCGTGGACTCTGCTATCACCGTGTTGCAGCTCCATGCTGACAGCCCAGTGCCATTTGCTTACATGTGAATGAGCAAATACAGTGTGAGGCTACGTGTTAAAACGTTTAGTTTAATTAATAAGTCATTAGTAGAGCTTTGAGATTTTCACAGGAAAAGAATTATTTCACCATCCTTTAAAATTTAACATATAAATCATTAGTCTTCAAACTACAAAATGGCCTCCACAATGATGCTGGAAAATAATTCCTCTCAACCTGAAAGCTCAGTTTATTTCTTAAGTCTATGGAACCAGTAAGCTTGGACATTATCAGTAAATTTTCTTATATTAGGCCATTAAAATCACTGTCCGATCTGGTAGAAACAGACTATATTTACATACAGTTAAGAAAGCAACTTTTTTAAAGTAACAGACGGTTTTTTTGAAGACAACTAGAATAATGGAGGCAATTTAAAAAATATATCATTTTTAGAGGCTCCAATTAAGATGGTGGAATAAGTGGACACCAGGACCATATCAAAATTACAACTAAGTTATAGACTGACCTGAAGAACCATTTGAACACTAGCCGAACAGATGTCCTACAACCCGGGACATACGGAAGAAGTCACACTGAGACTGGTATAAGGGGCAGAGACACAAAACAGGCTAGCCCCACACCCATGTGAGTCAGCTGAGAACCAAGAGGGATATCTTAGCTGCAGAGGTGACCCCTGAAAAGCCAGGGGTCCCAGCACCACCTGGACTCCCAAGCTTGGAACACGAATACTGGGAAGAAGAGTCCCAACAACCTCTGGCTGTAAAAATCAGCAGAGATTCTGTCCCTCTGGGTAAAGGCTGGAAACCCAGGCAGCCTCTTAAAGGGACCGCACACAAACTACTACTCACTGGTGCTCACCTGGGGCTCTCTGGCTTAGGGACAGCAGCTCTGGGGGCATCAGAGACATACAGAGAGAAACTGAGTTGTGTGGCTCAGGGCCAGGGCCGGAGGGCTGCCACTGTCCCTGTGTTGAGTCCTCCTCTGACATGGCCAAATATGGCCCACCTTTCCTGTGTTGAGCTCTGCTTCCACGTAGCTAAATCTGAGTCTCAGCCAGGTGAACACCACTCAACCCACCCTGATAACTTCCCTGAGACTCCAGTCCACCAGAAGTTCCCTCAGACTTTTGCTGAATGGCATCAAACTTGGCACCAGCACCAAATCTAAATCAGCACCAACCTGTGAACAGCACTCGCGACACCCTGCTGCCTTCCTGAGACTCCACCTCACCCAACTCATGTATGCCCAAGGCTCTTTCAGATGCTGAGTCTTACAGGCAGCCAGCAACCAGTGGGAGGTCTCAGGGTGCCTTGGACCTTCTGCTGACCTGCCACAGGCCTGGTTCTGGTGCCAGCCAGCACTGGTTCGCAGTGTGGCCTCTCCCATGTATATCTGGAATGAGCAGAGACAGTTAATAACCACGATCACTTTGTAGCTCCTCACAGGTAACCCTAGGCTGGCCACAAACTGTGTCTGACACTGGCCTGCATGTACCAAAGCCTCTCCCAAGAGGCCTCAGAAACAACACACCCAGTGACCAGCTTCAAACTACAAGAGAGTACCACCTAACCAGCTCCACTAGCGGCACACCCAAAGGGTGGTATCAGCAAGCATCGACTTAGCTCAGGCAAACCCTACTCTTTAGGGTCAACTCCCATACAGTACCTTGTATGTTGTGTAACATGACTTCATAGTCAGCCAGTCAGAGGGTCACCACCACCCACTGACATGCCAAGAGCAATCGAGGATCAACTACAACAGGAGGGCATATACAATCCACACAAGGACACTCCTAGAGCACCTGGCTCAGGTAAACAGGGAGACTGTACCACAGGGCTCCACAGGACATTTACTACATAGGGAACCCTGACAAGACTGGGAGATGCAGCAGACCTACCTAATACATACAGAGAGAGGCAGCCAAAATGAGGAGACAAAAACATGCCCCAAGTGGAAGAACATAAGAAATCCCCAGAAAGAAAAACTAAATAAAACAGAGGCAAGCAATCCAGCTGATAAAAGTTCAAAGCAATGGTTGTAAAGATATTCAAGGAACTTAATGAGAACTTCAATAAAGAGATAATAAGCATAAAGAAGGACATAGAAACCATAAAAAATAGAGTAAGAAGTGAAAAATACAACTAAAAAAAGAATACCCTGGAAGGAATTAATAATAGATTAGATGAAGAAGAAGATCACATTACTGATTTGGAAGACAAGGTAGCAGTAGCACCCAATCAGAAGAGCAGTAAGAAAAAAAATTTAAAATGAGGATACTTTTTTTAAAGATTTTATTTATTTATCTTCAGAGAGGAAGGGAAGGAGAGAAGGAGAGAAACATCAATGTATGGTTCCCTCTCATGAGTCCCCTGCTGAGAAGTGGCCTGCAACCCAGGCATGTGCCCTGACTGGGAATCGAACCTTGATCGTGTGGTTCGCAGGTCTGTGCTCAATCCACTGAGCTACACCAGCCAGGGTAATGAGGATACTTTGAGACAACATCAAGTATAACAACATTCACATCATACATCTACCAGAAGGAAAAGTGAGAAAGCAAGGGATTGGGAACCTATTTGAAGAAATAATGAATGAAAACTTCCATATGCTAGTAGTCAATAGACATACAAATGTAGGAAGTTTCAAAGAAGATGAATCCAACAGGCCCACATCAAGTCACATCATAATTAAAATGACCAAAAATTAAAGACAGAGAATCTTAAAAGGCAGCAAGAAAAATAGTTACCTACAAGAGAACTCCCATAAGACTGTCAGCTCATTTCTCAATAGAAACTTTAAAAGCCAGAGGGAGTGGCATAAAATATTCAAAGTGATAAAAAGTAACAAAGACTACTCTAACCAGCAGGATTATTATTAAAATTGAAAGAGAAATAAAGCACTTTCCATACAAGAAAAAGCTAAGGAGTACATCACCAACAAACCAGTATTACAAGTAATGTTAAAGAAATTTTTTTTAAAAAGGGAGGGAGGAACAAATATAAGTAATAAAATGGCAAAAACTATGTACCTATTCTTGATCACTTTTGATGTAAATACAGTAAATCTTCCAATCAAAATACATTGGGTAGTTGAATGGATAAGAAAAAAATAACACACATGTTTTCAACAAGAGTGAAAAATATACACACAGACTAAAAGTAGAAGAATGGAAAAGATATTTCATGCAATAGACCTTTTATAATAAGAGAACAAGGTGTACATTATATAATGATAATGTTGGATCAATCCAACAAGAGAATATAAACCTTATAAATATGTATGCATCCAACCAGGCAGCACCTAAATATAAAAATCAAATATTGATGGATATAAACAAAAAGATAGACACTAATACAGTCAGAGAACCTTAACAGTATGTTAATGGCACTGGGTAGGACTTCCAAATTAAATAGCGGCCTTAATGATACAATAAACTAGATGGATTTAATTGATATTTTCAGAGCATTCACCCTAAAACAGCAGAACATAACATTGTTTTCAAGTGCACACAGAACATTTTCCAGGATAGGGCACATGTTAGGGCAAAAAAAGTAAGTCTCAACAAATTTAAGAACACTGAAATCCTATCAAGCATGCTCTTCAAACACAATGGTATGAAACTAGAAATCAATTATAAGGAAAAAAACTAAAAAACATACAAACACATAAGGTAAATAACACGCTACTGAACAATGAATAGGTTAACAATGAAATTAAGGAAGAAATCAAAAGATGCCTTGAGATAAATGAAAATGAAAACACAACAACAGAAGATCTACGGGACAGAGCATTCGTAACAATGCTACTCCTACCTGAAGAGACAAGAAAAATCTCAATCTAACTTTACACCTAAAGGACTAGAAAAAGAACAACAAACAAAGCGCAACTTGAGTAGAAGGATATAAAAGATCAAAGTGAAAATAAACAAAAACTGATTCTAACATAACAATACAAAATATCAGTGAAACCAAGTGCTGGTTCTTTGAAAAGGTTAACAAACAGGATTAATAAACCTTTAATCAGACTCATGAGAGAGAGAGAGAGAGGATGGGGGGAACTCAGATAAATAAAATCAGCAATGAAAGAGAACTAACAACTGACACAACAGAAATACAAAGAATTATAAGGCAATACTATAACCAATTATACTCACACCTCAGTCCTTCAAGGTCTCCCCCACCTTGAACAATTTGGTTCTCAATCATGCTGTTCACCCCCCCAAAAAAGTCTTAGTTGTCAAATAAAACTTCAGTTCTCAACCCAACAACCCTCTATGCTGACACAGTCAAATCCAGGTTCTCAAATGTCTCCTATCTCAAGCATTATGTTCTCAAACAGCCTTCCAGACTAAATTAAGTTCAAAGACAGGGGTTCCACTGCATAGCCAAAAAACTGAACAGTCTGGAAGACATGGATAAATTCCTACAAAAATATAAACTTTGAAGACTGAAACAAGTAAAAACAAAAAATCAAACAGACCAATTACTACCAAAGAAATCAAATCAGTAACCAAAAAACTCCTAGCCCTGACCAGGTAGCTCAGTTAGTTGGAACATCATCCCATACATCAAAACAGTTTGTGGGTACAGTCCCTGGTTGAGACACATACCTAGGTTGCAGGTTCAATCCTCAGCTGGGGCACATAGGGATGCAACCAACAGATGTTTGCCTCTCTCCCTCTCTCTCAAATCAATAAATGTATTCTTGGGTGAGGATTTAAAAACCAAAAAAACAAAAGTCCTGAACTGGATGGCTTCACAGGTGAATTTTAACAAACATTCAAAGAAGAATCAACATCTCTCCTTCTCAACTATTCCAAAGAATTCAAGAGGAGAGAAGACTACCAAGCTTATTTTATGAAGCTACCATTACCCTGATTCCAAAACCAGATAAAGACATTACCAAAAAAAGAAAATTTCAGGCCAATATCCCTGATAAACACAGATGTAAAAATCCTCAACAAAACAGAAGCAAACCAAATTCATTACCAAATACATTAAAAAGAACATACACCATAATCAACAGGATTTATTCCTGAAATGTAAAACTGGTTTGACATCTGAAAATCAGTTATCATGATACACTACATAAACACAATAAAGGATAAAAGAATATAATCATATCAACAGATACAGAAAAAGTATTCAATGAAAGCCAGCACCAATTATGATAAAAACTCTCAGCAAAGTAGAAAGAGAGGGAACATACCTCAGCATAATAAAGACCACATGAGGTCTGTCCAGAGGTATCCAGCCATATAATATGAAATATAGAGACACTTATTGAAGAAGATACAAGATACAAGAAACACTGTACATAGGACAATGACGCCTCAGTCCCCTTCAAAGTAGGCACCTTGTGACCTCACACAGTTCTCCCAATCGCCATCAGCTGCCCTGTTGTATTTTCCTGAATCTCATCAACAGTCTGAAATCTCCTCCATTTCTAAGGTGATTTTAGTTTGGGGAAAAGCCGTAAGTCCTAGGATGCCAAATCTGGGCTGCAGGGGGGTTAGTCACCTGAGTGATTTGATGCTTTGCCACAAAACCCTGCACGAGACATGATGCATGAGTGGGTACAGTGTTGTGATAAAGCTGCCAACCATCAGTTGCCCACAGCTGTGGGCTTCTGAATCATGTGACTAATTTCCATGGATGACTGTAAAGCTTAACACAAAATCTGATGCCAATTCAGATGCCAATTGCTCTACTCGCCCAATCATTTGAATGTAACGGCCACACAGTACACATGTGCATTCCAGTCCACCCTCCCTGGCTGCCAGGTTACTTGATGCAGCACAAACCATTCTTGTTAACATTAACAATGGCTGGACTTTTTCCAGATAGACCTTGTATATAACAAATGCACAGGTAACACTATACTAAACAGGGAAAAGCTAGACAAATTTTCCTTTGGATCAAGAACAAAACAAAGATGTCTATTTCACCATTTTATTCAACACAGTATCAGAAGAGCTAACCACAGTAATAGGACAAGAAATACATAAAGAAATATATATCAAGAAATATATAAAGAAATATACATCATGTCTTATATAAATAAAAGACATACAAATTAGGAACAAGTAAAACTGTCATTATTTGCAGATGACATGATACTATGTATAAATAACCATAAAGATTCTATCAAAATAAACCTACTAAAACTGATAAATGAATTCAGTAAAGTAGCAGGATACAGAAATTTATAGTATTTTTTATAAAGATTTAATTTATTTATCTTTAGAGAGGAAAGGAAGGAGAGAAGGAGAAAAATATCAATGTATGGTTGCCTCTCATGAGTCCCCTGCTGGGAACTGGCCTACAATCCAGGCATGTGCCCTGACTAGGAACCTTGATCGTGTGGTTCGCAGGCCCGTGCTCAATCCACTGAGCTACACCACCCAGGGCCAGAAATTTATAGTATTTTTATAAACCAACTGTGATACCAGTAAACTATCACATAGAGAAATTAAGAAAACAACCCCATTTACAATTACAACAACAAAAAACACACACATCAGAATGAATTTAACAGGAAGGCAAAAGACTTGCACCCTGGAAAATTATATGACAATGATGAAAAAACTGAAGATGACACAAATAAATGGAAGCATAGACCACACTCACAGATAGGAAGAATTGTTGAAATGTCCATACCCAAAGCAATCTACTGATTGAATACAGTCTCTGGCCAAAAACCAATGGCATATTTCACAGAACTAAAACAAATAATTCTAAAATTTATATGGAACCGGAAAAGACCGCAAAGAGCCACAGCAATCTTGAGAAAAAACAAAGTTGGAGGTATCATACTACCTGATACCAGACTATACTATAAGACTATAGTAATCAAAATAGCATGGTACTACTGGCTGATGTGGCTCAATGGCTTAAGCATGGGTCTGTGAACCAAAAGGTTGCTGGTTCAATTATCAGTCAGGCCACATGTCTCAATTATAGTCCAGGTCCCCAGTTGGGGGTGTGTGAGAGGCAACAGAACAATGTTTCTCTTCCTTTCTTTCTTTCTCTCTCCCTTTCCTCTCTTTAAAAAATAAATAAAATCTTTAAAAAAATAGCATGGTACTGGCATAAAAACAGACTACGTAGATCAATAGGACAGAATAGAGAGCCCAGAAATAAACCCACACCTATATTGTCAATGCATATAAAACTAAGGAGAGAGGATATACAATGGGGTAAAGATAGGGGTAAAAATGGTATCGGGAAAATTAGAAAGATACATTTAAAAAAATAAAACTGGACCAACTTCTTATACCATGCATAAGGATAAACTCAAAAATGGATTAAAGACAAAGGTATGGGTTAAAACATTTAACTGCTACAAAAAATCATAGGCAATACACTTTCTGGTGTTATTCTTAGTAGTATTTTTTTTTCTGATACACACATATCCTAGGGTAAAAAAAACAAGATAAAAAATAAATAAGACTAATTCACACTAAAAAGTTTTTGCACAGAAAGGAAACCATCAACAAAATGAAAAGACAACCTACTAAATGGAAGAAGATATTCACCAACAATACATCCAATACAGGGTTAATATTGAAAACATATGAAGAACTCATGCAATTAAACACTAAAAAAATTTCAATTAAGAAAACAGGCAGAGGACCTGAACAGATATTTCTCCAAAAAGGACATACAGATGGCCAATAGACATATGAAAAGATGCTCAATGTCACTTATCATCAGAGAAATGCCAATTAAGATCACAATAAGATTATTACCTCACACCTGTCAGGATGGTTATCATCAATAAATATACAAACAACTAATACAGGCAAGAGCGTGGAGAAAAGGAAACCCTGGTGCACTGTTGGTAGGACTACAAATTGGTGTAGCCACCATGGAAAACAGTATGAAGTTTCCTCAAAAAATTAAAAATAAGACTACTTTATGACACAGAAATCCCACTTACGGGTATTTATCTGAGGAAACTCCAAACATTAATTTGAAAAGATATATGCATACTTATGCTCACTGCAGCATTATTTAAAATGGACAAGATTTGGAAGCAATCTCAGGGTTCATAGAGAATACCAGATTAAAAAACACAACAATTGTGGTACATTTATACAATGAAACACTACTCATAAAAAAAAAGAAGGAAATCTTACTATTTGCAACAACACAGATGAACCTGGAGGGTATAATGCTAAGTAAAATAAGTCAGAGAAAGACAAATATATGATTCATTTATATATGGAATATAAATGAATGAACAAACAAACAAAATAGAAACAAACTCATAGGTCATTTTTAATGGTTGCTACATGGGAGGGAGGCTGAGAGGCTGTGATAAAGGGGGAAGGGATTAAGAAGTACAGATTGATAGCCAGTTACAAAATATTCACATGATGTAAAATATAGCACATATGGTCAATACTATTGTAATAACTATGCATGGTGCCAGGTGGGTACTAGGATTATTGAGGGGAGTCACTCTGTAAATTAAATGATGGTCTAACCACTACGCTGTACACCTGAAACTAGCAATATACTAAGTGTTAACTGTAATTGAAAAAAAAAAATAAAATGTATTACCTTTAAACTCTTCTATGGATTCCAAGGGTCCCATCCCTAGTTTCCTTCCTATTTTTCTTACTGCACAGTCTCACATTTTCCTCATGGACTCGGCTTCACCAGTGACCTCCAGGAGCAAGTCCATCAGAGCCCCACTCATTTCCCATTTTGTAGGCTACTTGGGCTACACTAGCCCTGGCTTCACCAATCACTGCACCTCATTACCCACACAATGTGTAATCTCAGAACTACACATACCCCTTGAAAGTACCACAGATACCTCGCTCTCAACCTACCCCAAACTCTCCCTGCCTTTCTGCCCTCCCCCCATCTAATTCATATTACGATAAAAGGCACCAGACATCTATTTTTTCTAATCAAATGTCTGAGCTAATCTCTTTCTTTCCTTGAGATACCTCTATATCCCATCAATCACCAAACTCCTTCAAGTTTACTACTTCCAAAAGACTGCTTGAATATCTTAACTGCTCTTTAACCCCACTGCAATGCTTCTGTCTTAATCTGGGCTCACCTTAATCCTTACTTGCTGACCCTCTGTGTCCCTTGCAAAAATACAAACCAGACCAAGGTGTTAGCTTGTTTAAAATCAAGATGAACTAAGGTGTTGCTCCCTGATTTTCAGCCTCAAACTCTATTACTCCTCAAACACCCTGAACAACAGAAAAGTGTTACATCCAATGTACCACAAATCCTTTCACTTCTTCATAGCTGCTGCTCTCTTTGGAATGCCCTCTCTTAATCTGCCCGGACACTCTCTGTCACCCTGTAAGATTCAGTTTAATACCACTTCTTCCTTTTGGAAGCTATTCTTGACCATTTCAGGTGGAATTAGGTGCCCCCTGTCCACTCATATATCACCCCCTACACAGCTCTAACAGAACATTTCTTAACAACGTTTACAATTACAACTCCACCTATGCCACAGGTCACAAATCCTGCCCATCTGTATCACCATCCAGGACCAGTACAAGCACACACGGCAGGTATCAGTCGAAACTTACTGAGTATGCTTCATCTCACCCTGCCCCTTGAAACTGTCCTCCCCTCTCTATCATAGGCCTTGGTTTGTATTTGCTTTATTTCTCTTTATCTCATGTTTATAGTTTTTAGTTCACTATGATTTGACAACTTAATCCAGTTACTGAGTTCCTGATGGGCCATCACATTTGGAGTACATGATTTTATAAATGCTGTATTCACAGCAACCATCCCTGTTCAAAGGTCCTTAGAGTTCACTGACATACTTATTTGGGGCGGTGCGGGGGGCGGGGGGAACATATCATTACATAGTGAAGGCAGGCACAGGAGAGGCAAAATAGCCTAGTAGTTTGAGTGTGTTAATTACGGAATTATGTGAACTGCTTAACACTCTTACCATATACTACTACTTCTTGACTCTGTAAGCGTGACATATAAACACACATACACACACACGTTTTGCTCAAGTAAACACTTTTAGTCCTCAAAATGAAATAGAAGAAATCCTAAATATAAATCAATCAAATTTGCCCAATTTGTCTTCGTTAGTCATCTTTTGGATTCTTGGTTTTTCTTACTCTGAAAGACAGTATTTCTTAAGAGGCTTGAATTAAAATGAACTCCATTTTTGAGCTTCTAGGAAGTGAAATTTTAGCCTACCACAAATTTGAATGAAAATAAAATATATAAACTCTATGATTAATCTGAAGCAACTAATCTGTTGAAGCATAAACTCAACAACTAGTCTGAAGAATCACTTAAATTTTAAATACAAAAATAAATAATTTTCAACCTAAAGACAGTCCTGTGAGGCTCATACTTGACGTTGCCTGGTAACGGGCAGAATTCAGTGCTTCCAGTGCTGCCATCCACGCCGCAGCCACACGCCCTCATCTGAGACTGAGACTGAGACTGAGACTGAGAAGGCAGAAAAACACATCGACAGGTAAGGACAGCAATAGGCGGCCAGTAGGAAATGTCATTTGTAAAGCTGCCTATCTTTTCTAATAGAAGAAGTTTCTTTTCCCAGGGGCAAGCCAGTCAACATCCAATTCACACAGCAGATCTGAGAACATAACAGAGCTCTATTTTTGGCAAGAGATAGTGGGAAGCAACTTCTTAGTTACACACTCATCAAAGCAGAAACTGCACTGATTGCTGATATGAGACTACACAAATCAAATTACTCATAGAGGCTGTGTTTCCTAAATTGAAGACAACTTCAAAATTTTCTTCTTTTAATGACATGTGTATATAGTTCTTTTATCTTAAGTTGTATAATAAACAACTTTTGAAGATAATATCAGTTTCTTTGAAAATACAGAGTAGGTATGCTAACAACAGCTAAAGACTTAAACACAGCAATAAGCAACTGCCTTAATGACATGCACCATCAATACGAAAAACATGGACAGAGCTATGTGACAAATGGAAGGGGGGTTCCAAGTAACTCCCAACTGGTACGCGTGAGAACTCCGTAGTCTCGCAGGTTTTTCACATAGGAATTGTGGCTGTTAGAAAGGCTACAGTTTGTTCTTTATTTCAGTGTGTCTGGTTATGCTTTGCTTGCTTATTTTGCTGATAACAATAACTTGAGGGGACGTAGGGGAGAGGGATAACGGGGGAAAACAGGGGAAGGGTCAACAAAGAACACGTATAAAGGACACATGGAAAGAGCCAAAGGGGGGTAGATTCGAGGGTGGGAGGCAGGGGTGGGGGGGTGAGAATGGAGACAATTGTACTTGAACAACAATAAAAATTAAAATAAGGAAAAGCTACAAAGTGAGCAAGGTTAAATATTCTTTTGAGGGTCATGATGGGGCTGGGACCTATGGAAGGATCCGAGCTTCGCCAGCTTTGCCAACACGGCAGCTGCAGAGGGGGAGGGAGCAGCGGAGATGAAACGTAGAACCTAGAAGCAGCTGAACTGCTTCAGTCACCACTGAAAAAATCTGAGCCTGTAAGGAAGATTTGTGAAAGGGCAGTATACTAAAAATATTCGACCATTTTAACGAAGCGGAAAAAAAAAACTTTACGGTAAAGACCTAAAGCTGAAACTATAGAAAAAATAGTTTTTTTAAAAAAACCACTCTTCTTTATCTTTTAATACACTCATGCTACATTAAGTCACAGAATTTTCAAACTTTAGGAGAGCCAGAGGTTTTTCACAATACCATGCTCTTTCCTTTGAAAAATAAAGCTATTCTGTTACAGAATTTCAGAAATACAAATTCCAGAGGCACGACACTTTATTTTGTCCTTTTACCTCCCACTGCATACACGCAGATGCGAAGTCTCTTTTACATAAGAAATTGCATTGTTACATGAAATTGCTTTTTCTATAGTTTAGAAACTAGTTTTTTGGCTTTTTATTCTTCAAATTGTCCGTGAAAGAAACAGCTGATAAAATGCTAATACTACTAAATTCTTTAATTTTCTGAGGAAGAAAATTAAGTAAAAGGGGACACATTAACCACAGTGAAATTTGCAACATAGTGACAATATTACAAATAAAACAGACTTGGTAAAAGCTAAAAGGTAAAACAGCTCTGTTGTGAAAGTGTATCTATATGGAAATTTAGAAATGTGAAGGCGGAAGCATCCCACAGAACATTTGGGCGAAGATAGAGCATTGAAACTATTTTCTTGGTATACAGTAGTCATGGGTTCATGTCTATAATTGACAAGAATCAGGAACGCATAAAGACAAGGGAACATCTATCGGATGTCCTTCAGCCAAAAGCACAAAGTGTCTAACAAGTTCCTGCTTGTCTGCCTAAATGCTCCTCTGGAGTAATTTTTTGCCTTAAGAAATCAATTTGTAAACTAGAAGTGACTGGAATGTTGGAGAACAAAACAGTCAGGAAAAGACGGAGAAAAAACCCACTGCACTCTAGGTGTTGTAAGAAAGCATATTTTTAAAAGGAAGTAGAAGGGGGAAAATATCCGTGGAAATTCACCGTCTGTGCCCATCTTTTAAAATTTAATTCAGAGTTTCCTGTACAGCGATATGTTCCTCAATTCTCTCCTGCAAAGAACGCACTGGTAATCCTGCAGAGTGCATTTCTCACAACGTCCCCGAACTCCATCCTTGTGCCATTACAAGTGTGTTAAAAATCATCTTAAATCATTTAGCATTCTGATGATCATAATCTTCTCTAGTTCAAACATGCTTTGTTTCAACTCCTACTCTGATAAAATACATCATATAACACAAGTACTCCTTTACCAAGTCCAATGCCAGCAAATTTCACTTACATTCTTATCAAATTTCAAGAAACAAAGACAATTCAAAGATTTCAAAATCTTTTTAAGAAATTCAAGTTCCTCTTACCAAGAATTTCTGAAGCTGTTAAAATAATTATACTATTTTCTACCTAACAAACTGGTCAGTAACAAAGCCAAGATTCAAAGATGTGTAACCATAGAGAGGAAAGGGTCCTAAGGCTGGAGAAAGGTTACTACAAAATAATCTTTTTGGAAAGCAATCTGGCAACACAGACCAGCCTTAGCATTGACACTTTTGTACCTACTAACTGCACTTCTGGGAGTCTCTCCTTAAGGAAATAAATCAAATGGAAACAAAGGTCTGTACAAAAGGTATGCTCATCAAAATGCTATATTACAACAAAATTCTAGTAGCAAAAATAAAAATAAAACCCTGGCATTGAAATGTATGCTTAATTAGAGCCCTTAAGTACTTTATAATGAAAAATTTTGGGGCTTTTGGTCAAAATGGCTGAATTTGCCTCTTCCCACAACTATACCAAAATTACAAGTAAACTGCAGAACCTCCATTGTTGAGAAGAACTGCCCAATTTCTAGTTGAAGTCCTACAACTAAGGATTTACAGAAACCACATCAAGACTGATAGAAGGGTCAGAGGCTCGGAATGGGGTAGTCCCACACCCATGTGTAGCAGTTAAAAATGGGATATATATCTTGGAGCAGAGGTCCCCTCTTAAGAGCAAGGGATCCTAGCCCCACACCAGGCTCCCAGCCCAGGATTTCAGTACCAGGAAGACAAGTCCTATAATTTCTGGCTATAAAAACCAGTGGAGACTATGGCTGAGAGAACCAGAGGGATTCTGGAGTCCCAGGTAGTCCTCTTAAAGGGCCCACAGGGAATTACTTGAACTCATTCACTGAAAGAGCAGCTTGAAAGGTACCATGAACATATGGGGAGGAATTGAATTGTTTGACTTAAAGGCAAGGGCTGGAGGAGCTGCTTTCTCCCAGGGAGAACTGCTGGCAGAGGCCACTGTTCCTTTGCTGAGCCCTCTCTCCACCCAGGCTATGCCTACAGGCAGGTGCCATATCTAAGTATCCATCAACCTAGTTAACAATTCTCAGGCCTGGTGATTCCCTAAAACCCTATCTCACCCGACTTACAGGTCCACCAATCTGCTTCCAGTAACTTTTCCACAGAAATGGCCTGTCTTGGCTCACGCTATAGATTTTCCTAAAATCTCTCAAATTTTTAAAAGCCCGAACAAGCAGCATCGGCTTTAGCATGCCTGGCACCTCTTGCTAGGCCGTCCTAAGCCCAGCAGTAATGGCGACCATCTGCAGATCACTTTGTAGCTCATAGAGAGTGGCACTGGGCAGGGCACAAGCAGCATCTGACCTTGTCCTATACCAGGGTCCCTCCCAAGAACACCAGAACCAACACATCTGCTGGGAAGCTTCAGACCACACCAGGACAACACCTAACACCTCCACAAACGATACACTGAAAGGGCATACTCGGCAGGCACCAGAGACCTGCTTCGGCAAATCCTGTTCCACAGGGTCAGCCCCTACACAGCAGCTAGTCCACTGTAGTCATAGCCAGTCCTCACAACCAATCAGCCTGAGGGTCCATCCCTCCCAATGACTTGCTAACAGTGATCAAGGCTCAACTCTGACAGGAGGGCACACACAAACCACACAATGGACACACTTGGAACACCTCGTTCAGGTGACTAGAGAAACTGTGCCAATGGGCCCTACAGGACAACTACTAAATAAGGCCACATTACCAAGACCAGGAGACAGGGCAACTCTATCTAACCTATCTAATTCAGAAAAACAAATACAGGGAGGCAGCCGAAACAAGGAGACAGACACATGTACCAAATGAAAAACTGAACAAAATAAAAAAAATGGAGACAAGCAATACACATGCTGGAGAGTTAAAAACATTGGTTATAATAATATTCAATGATGTCAGTGAGATCTTCAACAAAGAGATAGGCAACATATAAATGAAAGTGAAAAAATAACCAGTCAAAAATGAAGAATACAATGTCTGAAATGAAAAACAATGGAAGGCATAAACAGTAGGTTGAATGGAAGCAGGGGACAGAATCAGCTATTTGGAAGACAAGGTAGCAGGAAACACACAATCAGAACAGTAAAAAGAAAAAAAGACCCAGAGGGTGGAAGATGGCAGTGAGGTAGGTGGGAGGTGAACCCAGCTGCTGATACACCCAACTGGGACACCTACCCGACCTTCTGAAGAACAAAGTGACCAGACAACAGAATCTCAGCTTATATGAAGTTTGAAAGCCAAAGACTGCAAAGGACGTTGAAAAACAGATGGTAAAGAGATTGCATAGGCCAATAGGAAGGTCCCTGGGACCTGTGCCAGGACCACGGCTGCTGCAGGAGCTTTGGAGGGGAGCCAGATCAGCGATTATAACTTCACAGCTTCCTCCCCTCCCAGAGTAGAGAAGCCAGTCCCACACCAGGAGAGACCTGGATGCTTGAAGTCACTGGGGGAGAATAAAAACTGAGTGGGAAATGCACAGAGGTGGTGTTCCCCAGCTAGGACAGTGGTTGCCAGCTGGGGCAGTACCAGAGAAACTGAGGAGCTGGGTGATACCTGGAGAAGGAAGAAGAGCTGGGTCACCACAGACCCTGACCCAGATAAGTCTCCGGACTGGTCAGAGCTGGGCTGTGTGAAAAGCTGGACACTTGTTAAGAAAGGCAGGCAAAAGTAATAGGAATTTACTCAAAAAAGGCTCTCAGCCTCTGTTAAAGGAACTCTCATACAGCTACAGCAAAGGAGGAGGAGGAGGGGCGTAATTTGCTCCAAATCGGGGCGTAATTTGCTCCAAATCAGGCCGCCTCACAGACTGATCAAAGTGGGGCAGCAGAGGCTCAGAGGGATAGCAGTCCAGAAAGAGACTTAACAGGGGAAGTAAACCGCCCTGAAGGACTGCGCAGCACCCAGAACAGCAAAGAGGGAGGAGGGGTGTGAGTTCCTCCCACTCAGTGCACCTCACAGACTAACCAAAGGGTGCCACAATGAGGTGGATTAAAGGCACCGACCTGGAGCATATGGACAGAGTGCAGAGCTCTAAGGACTTGGGCTGGAGGTTGGACAACTGTGAACTTGGAGCCCAGGCCAAGCCCTCAAGACCACAAGAAAGGAAAAATGACAGAGCCCAGCACCCCTCCACCTGCAACATCCAGGAAGACTAACAGAACCTGCTGGGTGGGTTCAAAGTCAGCTGGAGGTGTTTTTCTTTTCTTTTTTCTTCCATCAGACACCAACAACTGAGACAAAATTCACTTCGCTGTCCTACAGGACTTGCATTTTATTTTTTACTTTTTATTTTTAGTTATTACTTCTTTTATTTCTCTTAGTTTTCTTGGTTTGATTTCATTGTTTGACTGGTTTTCTTAGTTCTCCCTTTCATATTGTATTTTAACTTCTCTTCCTTCACTTCACTTGTAGTCCTATAATACACTATTCTTGGTCTTTTACCATTTATTTTTATTCATTTCATATATAACTTTCCATATTATTGTTGATCCTGTTGACATACAGAGCCCTTCTCTGGTCATGGTCTATTTTACTATCATCCTGAGCTTTATTACTGTCTTGGTTAACGTCATTCTCTTGCACACTACACCAAATTCCTATCCCTTACTCTCCCTATATCTCATCATCACACCTAGCATAAGCACTCTGCTTTCTGGAGTCAAATCACATGTTTTCCCCTCTACCAAGAGTCTTATCTCTTTTTCACCTTTTAAAAAATTGGCTAGTGGGATAAAATATCACCATTATTGCTTACACCTGCAAAGGACTTCCTACCTGTTCTCTACTGCATGGTACTTTAATTCTCATAGAATACCACTATCATAATCCTATACCCAGATCACATACAAGATAAGGCCACAGTTGTTAACACCAGTTAACCCTCTGGAGGAGAGAACCTACCAACGAAGGATGCACAAATGGGTAAAACCCAAGTAAAACAAGAGAGCCCACTCAAATAAAAAAAAGGGCAACACTAGAGCACCCAGACAAGATCAAAGGGACCACACCACTGAGTCCAACAGAACTCCTACCATAGAATTTCACCCTACGAAGACAGCTAGTAAAGCAGAGCACTGAGAATCACAGAACAAACAAAAAGAGTCACCTAGAATGGGAAGACAAAAAAAAGAACCTGCAATTGAAATAAATGGAAGACTCTAAAAGAACTAAATAAAATGGAGGCAAGCAAACTATCATAGAATTCCACAGGGTGCTCAAGAAACTCAGTGACAACTACACAGAACTGAGTGAGAACTACAACAATAAAGAAAAGGAAATAGAAACTATAAACAAGAACCAGGAAGAAATGAAGACTAAAATTTCTGTAATAAAAAACACACTAGAAGGAATTACAAACCAGGCTGGACGAAGCAGAGGACCAAATTAATGAGCTGGAAGACGAAGTAGGAAGAAATACCCAGGTAGAGGAGACACACGAAAAAAGACTAAAAAAATACAAAGATAGTGTAAGGGAAATGCAAGACAACATGAAATGCAACAACATTCAAATCATAGGAATACCAGAAGAAAAAGCGGCAAAGGACAGAAACCCTATTTGAAAAAATGATGACAGAAAACTTTCTGAACTTGGAAAGGGGAAAAACCATGCAAGTTCAGGAAGCACAGAGGGTCCCAATCAACATGAACTCAAACAGACCAACTCCAAGGTCTATCATAATTAAAATGCCAGGTTTTAAAGACAAAAAGAATCTTAAAGGCAGCAAGGGAGAAACAGTAAGTAACATACAAAGGAGCTCCAATAAGGCTAGCAGATGATTTCTCAACACACTTCAGACCAAGAAAGAAAGGCAAGAAATATTCCAAGTAATCAAAACCAAAGGCCTCCAAACAAAACTACTCTACTCAGTGAGGCTCTCAATTAAAATGGAAAGTGATATGAGGACTTTCCCAGACTAAAGAAGGTTTAAAGAATATATCTCTAGCCCTGGCTGGTATAGCTCAGCGTCAGGGCACATGCCTGGGTTGCGGGCCAGTTCCCAGCAGGGAATGCATGAGAGGCAACCATACATTGAGGTTTCTCTCCCTCTCTCCTTTCTTTCCCTTCCCCCTCTAAATATGAATAAATAAAATCTTAAAAAACAACAACAACAGAATACATCTCCACCAAGCCAGCACAGCAAGATATGCTAAAGAAACTGCTTTAAGAAGATGAACAAAAGCAGCGAGAGAGAGAAAGAGAGAGAGAAATACTGGTACAAGTGGGGGAAAAGTAAATAAGTACCTATCAATAATAACCTTAAATGTTAATGGATTGAATGCTCTAATCAAGGTAGCTGAATGGGTAAGACAACATGACCAGGGCAAATGCTGTCTACAAGAGACCCACCTCAGAAAAAAAGTGCTACACAAACTGAAAGTGAAGGGTTGGAAAAAAAATATTCCAAGCAAATGGACAAAAAACAAAAACGAAAAACCTGGGCTATCAATACTTGTATTACACAAAACAGACTTAAAAACAAAGCTACAAAAGGAGACGCTGAAAGACAATTCATAATAGTCAATGAAAGAATCCATCAAGACACAACGTTGTAAACACATATGCACTTGACACAGGAGCACCCAAATACACAAGGAAAATCTTGGAGGATTTCAAGAAAGGTACTGACCACAACATACTTATAACAGAGAATTTTAATATGCCATTGTCAAAAATGGATAGATCTTTCCAACAAAACATTAACAAGGATATTGAGGCATTGAACAACGCCGTAAATCAAATAGACTTAACCGATAGCTATAGAATCTCTCATCCCCCCAAAAGCAAAATACACATTCTATAAATGCACATGGAGCATTTTCAAAGACAGACCACATGATAGGACACAAAACAAGCCTCAACAAATTCAAGAAAATTAAAATCATACCAAGCATGTTCTGTGACAAGGGACTGAAACTAGAAACCAACCCCAAGGGAAAAAACCTAAAACACTCAAAATCATGGAGATTGAATAGCATGTTATTAAACAATGAATGGGTCAAGAATGAAATTGGGGAAGAAATCAAAAAGTTTCTGGAAACAAATGAAAATGAACTCACAACTGGTGGAGAATAAGGGCAACTTAGCCCGCAAATCCCCTGACCCGCCATGGATGAAAGTAACACTACCAAGACATGATCTGCTTTGGGGGAGAGGTGGCCTATCTCTCAGAGGAAAAAGGCCAGGAGCCCCTTCCTCAACGGCTTTTATTGGGTTGTAATACACAGGAATACAGGCTCTAAGAATCAAACAGTAGATAACATTTCAAAGAAATCTGAGGGCTTAGTGTGAGTCAGTGTCTGTCAGGAAGGGGGGTTTGCAGAAACTTTGGGAGACATACTCATTTCCTGCTCAGACCCTTAACATGAATGAAAGCACTCTTAGCAAAGCAGGCTTCACAGGACTTTCAGGAAGTCTTTCTAATTATGATCACCTGAGATCCTTATCTAGCCGGCAAGCTGCTGCACCGCCTCCCCCATCACAGGTTTTCAGACTTAAGTGGATTAGAGCCAGGAAGCGCTTCTCCCAGAGGACATGGGGACTGGGCTATGTCAGAATAGCTGGGGGGCGAGGGTCCATCACTCCCTCTTTCCTGCAGCCCCTGAGTCCTTCCATGAAGGCCTCCCAAGTGATTGTGTCTGGCTTAGGTTGCCCCTCCTCTGAAGAATATTATCTGCCATTGACTATCCACCATGCATTGTGGGCAGGGGAGTAAGCAGAGGCAGTGTTTGCTGCCAGAGACAAGCTTTAAACAATGAAACAAAGAAGTCCTTAGCCATGGCAGAGTTACAATTCCTGAAACCAGGCAGAACGGTTCCCAACACACAACGACCCAAAACTTACGGGACACAGCGAAGGCAGTCCTGAGATGGAAGTTCATAGCAATATAAGACTATCTTAAAAAGACAGAAACATTTCAAACAAATAACCTAACCCTATGCCTACAAGAACTGGAGGAACAACAATAAAAACAGCCCAGAGCAAGTAGAAGGATGGAAATAACCAGGATCAGAGCAGAATTAAATGACATAGAGACTAAAAGCACTATTCTAAGGATCAATGAATCCAAGAGCTAGTTCTTTGAAAAGATAAACAAAACCAACAAGTCTTTAAGCAGGCCCATCAAGAAAAAAAAAAGAGAGGACCCAAATAAACACAATCAGAAATGGAAGAGGAGAGATTACAACTGACACCATAGGAATAGAAAAGGACTGTAAGAAATTACTATGAAGAACTGTATGCCAAGAAATTTGAAAACCTAGGTAAAATGGGAAAATTTCTAGAAAAATATAATCTTCCAAAACTCAAGGAAGAAGAAGCAGAAAGCCTGAACAGACCAATAAGAGCTGATGAAATTGAAGCTGTAATCAAAAAACTCCTGACACACAAAAGCCTTGGACCAGATGGTTTCACAGAATTCTATAAAGCATTTAAGGAAGAGCTAACCCCTATTCTTCACAGACTATTCCAAAAAATCCAAAATGATGGAAGACTTCCAAACTCTTTTTATGAAGCATCAAACTAATCTGAAAACCAGACAGAGACACAACAAAGAAAGAAAACTTCAGGCCAATATCGGTGATGAACATAGACGCTAAAATCCTCCACAAAATGTTGGTGAATAGCATCCAACAACACATTAAAAAGATCATACACCATGACCAAGTGGGATTCATCCCAGGGATGCAAGGATGGTTCAATATTTGCAAATGAGTAAATATAATACATCACATAAACAAAAGCAAAGACAAAAATCACATCATCATATCAATAGATGCAGAAAAAGCGCTTGATAAGGTACAGCATCCATTTATGATAAAAACACTCAGCAAAGTGGGAACAGAAGGAGCATTCCTCAATATAATAAAGGCCATATATGAGAGACCTACAGCCAACATCATACTCAATGGGCAAAAACTAAAAGCTTTTCCACTAAGATCAGGAACAAGACAAGGTTGCCCACTTTCACCACTTCCATTCAATATAGTATTGGAAGTTTTAGCCACAGAGATCAGACGAGAAAAGGAAATAAAAGGCATCCAAATCGGAAAGGAGGAAACAAAACTGTCACTGTTTGCAGATGACATGATAGTGTACATAGAAAATCCTATAGACTCCACCAAAAAACTGCAAAACCTAATAAATGAATTTGGTAAAACAGCGGGATACAAAGTCAATATTCAGAAATCAAGGGCATTTTTGTATACCCACAATGAAATAGCAGAAGCAGAAATCAAGAAAAAATCCCATTTGATACAGCAAAAACAAAACTAAAATACCTAGGAATAAACCTAACCAAGGAGATAAAAGATCTGTATACAAAAAACTACACAACACTGAAGAAAGAAATCAAGGAAGACACAAACAAATAGACACATATACTGTGTTCATGGATTGGAAGAATTAACATCACCAAAATGTCCATACTACCCAAAGCAATTTACAGATTAAATGGAATACCTATTAAAGCATCAATGGCATATTTCACAGACATGGAACAAACACTTCAAAAATTTATATGGAACTATAAATGACCCCGAATAGCTGCTGCAATTTTGAGGAAAAAAGAGCAAAGTAGGAGGGATCACAATACCTGATACCAATCTGTATTACAAGGCCACTGTAATCAAAACAGCCTGGTACTGGCATAAAAACAGATATATGGACCAGTGGAACAGAACAGAGAGCCCAGAAATAAATCCAAGTCTCTGGAGTCAATTAATATTCAACAAAGGGGCAGCAACATAAAATGGAGTAAAAATAGCCTCTTCAACAAGTGGTGTTGGGAGAAGTGGACAGCTACATGTAAAATAATGAAACTCAAGCACCAACTTACAACTATACACAAAAATAAATTCAAGGTGGATATAAGCCATGACACCATTAAAGTCCTAGAGGAGGAGAACATAGGCAGGAAGATCTCAGATATTTCACGCAGAAATATTTTCACCAGTATGTCCCCTAGAGCAAGGGACATAAAGGAAAGAATAAACAAATGAGATTTCATCAAAATAAAAAGCTTCTGCATGGCTAAAGAAAATATATTAAAATAAAAAGAGAACCAACTGTATGGGAAAACATATTTGCCAATGATACCTCAGACAAGGGTTTCATCTCCAAAATATATAAAGAACTTACACGATTCCACTCTAAGAAGACAAGCAACCCAATTAAAAAATGGACAAAGGACTTGAACAGACACTTCCCCAAGGACGACATACAGAGGATCCAAAGTCACATGAAAAGATGCTCAATATCGCTAGCTATCATCGAGATGCAAATTAAAACCACAATGAGATACCACTTTACACTGGTCAGAATGGCCATCAAAAACAAAGCAACAAACAAGTGCTGGAGAGGTTGTAGAGAAAAGGGGACCCTAGTTCATTGTTGGTGGGATTGTAGACTGGTACAACCGCTATGGAAAACAGTATGGAATTTTCTAAGAAAACTAAAAATGGAACTGCCTTTTGACCTGGCAATTCCACTTCTAGGAGTATATCCTAAGAACCCTGAAACACCAATCCAAAAGAACCTATGCACCCCAATCTTCACAGCAGCACAATTTACAATAGCCAAGTGCTGGAAGCAACCTAGGTGCCCAGCAGTAAATGAATGGATCAAAAAGCTATGGTACATTTACACAATGGAATTCTATGCAGCAGAAAGAAAGAAGGAGCTCCTACCCTTTGGAGCAGCATCAATGGAACTGGAAAGCCTCATACTAAGTGAAATAAGCCAGGTGGTGTAAGACAAATACCATATGATCACACCTCTAACAGGAACATAAACAACAAAAACAAAAAAACAAGCAAAATATAACCAAAGATACTGAAATAGAGAACATGCTGACAGTGACCAGAGGGGAGAGGAAAAAGATTTTAGGGGAAAAGGGGAAGGGTTTACAGGAACAAGTATAAATGACACATGGACAAAAACTAGGCTGGGGGTGTGGAAATGGGAGGGAGGCTGGGAGGGAGGTTGGGAGGGAGATTGGGAGGAAGGTGGGGAGGGACATGGGGTGTGGGCTGGGATAGGAGTAAAAGATAGAAAAGTGTACTTTAACAACAATTAAAATTTTTTTAAAAAGTGCATACTACCCAAAGCAATTCATAGTTTCAACGCAATCCTTTTTAAAAAACCAATGACATATTTCACGGATACAGAACAAACACTTCAAAAATGTATATGAAACCATAAACAACCCCAAATAGCCATAGCAATTTTGAGAATGAAGAACAAAGTAGGAGAGATCACATTACCTTATATCAAAGTATATTATAAGGCCACTGTAATCAAAAAGGTCTAGTACTGTTATAAGAACAGACACATAGATCAATGGAACAGAATAGAGAACCCAGAAATAAACCAATGCCAATTGAGTCAGTGAATATTTGACAAAGGGGGAAGGAACATAAAATGGACTTAAAATAGCATCTTCAATAAATGGTGATGGGAGATCTGGACAAGTACATGCAAAAAGATGAAACTAGACCACCAAATTACAACATACACAAAAATAAACTCGAGATGGATAAAAGACTTATAAGTCATGACATCATAAAAGTCCTAGAGGAAAATATTGGCAGGAAAATTTAGGACATCCTAGGCACCAATAATTTCACCAGTACATCCTCTAGAGCAAGGGATATAAAGGAAAGAATAAACAAATGGGACTACATCAAACTGAAAAGCTTCTGCATGGCTTTAAAAATCAACAAAATGGAATGGGAATCAACCATATGGGAATACATATTTGTGAACAATACCTTAGAAAAGGGTTTGATGTCTGTAAGAACTCAAACCACTCCACACCAGAAGGACAAACAACCCAACTAAAAAATGGGCAAAGAACCTGAAAAGACACTTCAAAGAGGACATACAGAGGGCCCACAGAGACACCTGAAAAATGCTCAACATCACTAGCCATCAGAGAGATGCAAATAAAAACCACAGTGAGATACCACTTAACACCAGTCAGAATGACCATTATTAATAAATCAACAAACAAGTACTGGCAAGGCTGTGGAGAAAAGGGAACCCTAGTGCACTGTTGGTGGGAATGCAGACTGGTGCAGCCACTATGCAATACAATATGGAATTTCCTCAGAAAACTAAAG
This sequence comes from Sturnira hondurensis, assembly GCF_014824575.4. Lineage (NCBI taxonomy): Eukaryota > Metazoa > Chordata > Mammalia > Chiroptera > Phyllostomidae > Sturnira > Sturnira hondurensis. The sequence continues at coordinate 673,402 of NW_028077960.1, forward strand.
ATGAAACTGCCTTTTGATCCAGCAATTCCACTGCTAGGATTATATCCTAAGAACCCTGATACACCAATCCATAAGAACCTAAGCACCCCAATGTTCATAGTAGCACAATTTACAATAGCCAAGTGCTGGAAACAACCTAAGTACCCATCGGTAAATGAGTGGATCAAAAAACTGCGGTACATTCAAGCAATGGAGTACTATGCAGTAGAAAGAAAGAAGGAGCTCCTACCCTTTGCAACCTTATGCATAGAACTGAAGAGTATTATGCTAAATGAAATAAGTCAGGTGGTGAAGGAAAAAATACGGTATGATCTTACCTCTAAGTGGAACCTAATGAACAAAACAAACAAATGAGCAAAACAGAACCAGAGGCATGGAAACAAGGAACAGACTGTCAGTAATAAGGGAGGGAGGAGGGGCATAACGGGGGAAAGAATGGGAAGGGGCAAGCCAAGGAACATGAATAGAGGACCCGTGGTTACTGACAATGGCGGGTATTGACTATGGGACTGGGGCAGACAGAGCTGGGGAGAGCAATGGGGAAAAGGCAGGACAGCTGTAACTGAACAATAAAAACAATCTTTAAAACGTACTTTTTAGTGCCTTTATTAAAAAGCAAATATATTACCTGCAGAATCAGCAAAGTAATATTTAAAATTATGTCTGAAATTGAGACTTTATTTTCTCATTATGAATCCCTATGTTGTCTTTTACCAACAACATAAATAGGCATCTTCTCAATCACAAATACTTTAAGCACCTCTGCCAATCTCCTCCATTTCTCACTTTTCTTAAGTCTGTCTGGCTTTGACATCTTTAGATGTTTTCTGATTATCTAACACAATTCTGATTCTTTCAGTATACATTATCATTTACCACCCCCATGCCAGAAATACCACTTTTCAAGGAGACAAAGTAAAACAAAGAAATCCTGCTCATGGGTATATAAAGTTTTTATAATAAACCACTTCTGCCACCATTACCAACATCTCTGTATACGAAGTGAAGTAAGGCAGTAAAAGAAAAACACCGTATGATCTCACCTATAAGTGGAACCTAATTAACAAAGCAAAGAAGCAAGCAAAATATAATCAGAGACACTGAAATTAAGAACTGACAGTAACCAGAGGGATGCAGGGAGGGAAATAGCAGGGAAAAAAAGGGAAAGGTTGTCAAGGAACCTGTACAAAGGACCCAGGGACAAAGTCAAAGAGGGGTAGGATTGCGGGTGGGGGTGGGTGGGGTGGGGGAATATGGTGGTGGGAAAATGAAGACAACTGTATTCAAACACTGATTATGAAACTGATTAAAAAGAAAAAAAACAAAGTTGTTCTATTTAACTCTTAATTTATAACTACCAGTTGAAAGATCCAAAAGTTCAGGTGGCACATGAAAAGATGCTCGATATCACTAGCTATCAGAGAGATGCAAATTAAAACCACAATGAGATACCACTTAACACCAGTCAGATTGGCTATCATAAACAAAGAAACAAACAACAAGTGCTGGAGAGGTTGTGGGGAAAAGGGGACTCTAGTTCACTGTTGATGGGATTGCAGACTGGTACAACCACTATGGAAAACAGTATGGAATTTTCTAAGAAAACTAAAAATGAACGTGCCTTTTGACCCAGCAATTCCACTCTTGGGAGTATATCCTAAGAACCCTGAAACACCAATCCAAAAGAACCTATGCACCCTGATGTTCATAGCAGCTCAATTTACAATAGCCAAGAGTTGGAAGCAACCTAGATGCCCATTGGTAAATGACTGGATCAAAAACTATGGTACATTTACACAATGGAATTCTATGCTGCAGAAAGAAGCAGCTACTACCCTTTGCAACATCATGGACGGAACTGGAAAGCATTATGCTGAGCGAAATAAGCCAGGCAGTGAAAGACAAATACCATATGATCTCACCGTTAACAGGAATCTAAACAAACCAAACAAGCAAGCAAAATACGACCACTGACATTCAAATATGGAACAGGCTGTCAGGGTCCAGAGTGGAGAGGGGAGAGAATCATAGGGGAAAAGGGAATGGACTCACATGAACAAGTATAAAAGACACATGGACAATAACTAAGGGTGGGGGGGGGTGGAAAGGGGAGGGAGGCTGGGAGCATGGGGTAGGGGGCGGGCAGGGTTGGGAATATAAGACAGAAACCTGTACTTGAACAAGAATTAAATAAAAATTATATTTTAAAAAAAACCACAAAAGTTCAGGTGGCAGTGAAATTGGAGATCAACTAACAGACACAGACAAATTATTCTATCAATAGCAGCAATGGAATTGGCTATTTTCAGGCTGCTGGGTTTCAGGGGTCATCTGAGAAGCATGAAATTTAAACATGCACTTTTGCATTTTGGCATTTGTTTTTGTTTGTTTATTTGTTTTTTGAGACCCTCTGTCCCCATACCCTACTTTGATTGTAAAAAAAGTCAGTTTTTACTATAGGACCTTGGGGTACTTAAGCTTTTTAACAGCAGAGTATGTCCATGAATGGGTTATGTGTTTAATCACTAGTAGCAACAAAGATACAATGTCATCATTTACTACCCCCTTTAGTAAATCGAAAACAAACATACAAATGCAATTATTCTCACCTACTGACTCTACCAAGGTATTAATGTAAGAGGGTGCAGCCAAGAGTAGGATTTATAATGGGGTTCAGAACTCAGGGTGCCCAGGAAACATTAAAAATATGGGATATCCTCCCCCCACCCACAAGTCTGAGCTGAGGGATGGGCTACATGGAGCAGGGCCTTGAGTTGATTTGCACAGCAACAGTTTTGCAGATAACCTCTAGAATGCTCATTTAATACATCTATAACCTTTACCTGGTTTCATAGATATGCTAAATAGCTGTGGCCATGCTTTGAGCCAGGGGGTTGGAAGTGACTTCCATCCAAGATGTAACTGGGAGGCAACTCCCCCTGGTTACAGAGCTTTCATGAGAGCTTGGAGATGACTGGCTCCACACCATAGGGCCACACACGCCCAGACTTACCATGGCAGCCCAGTAAAGCTGAAACATATGGGAGTGCTAGCAAGTGTAGCCAATTGTGGGAGGAGTTGGAAATGGGGCTGCAGAGGAAGATTAGCATGGGATTTAAACCCAGGTGCGGCAGCCATGACGAGAATCACCACGTGGCTTTGGCAGAGAACCACCACACAGCTTTGGCAGGGGAGAATCAGGCAGCTTTGGGTCTCCCTTTGCCACACAGTTTAGGAAGCTGGAAAGCAACATATAGCACCCATGCAGAGCTCTCAGCAGTTTGGAAGAATGCAGGAGACTCTGCAGGAAGGAAAGGGGTGAAAGGACTCTTGCTGGTAGGCCATGAGAAGGTGCCATGTGGTTCTGGAATAAGAACTGGAGATCCCAGCAACACAGCTGATGGTGCCAGGAACTGAGGGAGGCCTACCAGCTGAGTATGGATTACTGGGAAGAACCAGGGACTGCCTGAGCCACGGACTTCTATTTCTTTTCCTGAGATATAGTACCCCAGACCAGGCAAAGGGAGCAAGGAAGGATTATACGTATTTGTGGGTGTTTTAAGGGACTCTGGGATTTTGATGAAGACATTAAGTCATTGCTCTTAAATTTGTTAACTTGAATAAATAATTCCTTTCCTTTTCACCAATCTCTAACATAGAAAGCTATAATTCTCTGGTGATGGGCAAGGCAAACCTAGTACAGGAGGACCCCAGGAGAACAGGGGTCAATTCGGTAACACTGTGGGACCCCTTTCCCTGGTGGCTAGTCAGGGAAAATCATGGGAGACCACATGTACAGTAGCTTTAAAGTAATACAACTCCTTGCACATGCACAGTAAAAGTCTGCCCACGGGCAGTAAAAGTCCACCAAAACTAGACAGGAAGGATCCGCCCTGTAAGAATGGAGTCCCTCCAGCCCATGAGGTCAATCTCTGCTTGGAGTTGGCCTGCTCCCATGTTCTCTGCCATAAACTCTGGGTGTTTGGTTCAATTCTTTGTCCAGATCACCAAAAACCTGTGCCCACGTGTGACATTAAGAATGGGGGAAGGAGATGATAATATTTTTAAATAAAGGCTTGAAACTGTCCGTAGATATGATCTGGGGAATGGGGTGGGTACATCTAGAAATAAAACTTAACTAAGTATTAGATTTTGCCTGTCTGTCCCCTCTCCCCATGAGCTGTTAGCAGGGACTATTGTCATTTTGCTCTTTGTATTTTTCAGAAAGATATAAAGCATATTTAACAAGTATTCATTGAGTAAATTATTCTTAGGGTGTACTTGTTAGATGAAGTATAAATTTCATGGAATAAATTTTCTATAAAAATCTTGAATTGAATCTTATGAAATAATATTCACTAAAATATTTCAAAGTATGATAAATATCCTAAAAAACGAGTAAACAACCTATTCCTTAAAATGTTACTAAAGCTAGCTTTTCTGCATATGGTCCCCTGGCTGATTCCAAGTTCCCAGTGCTATACATTCTTTCAGTTAATAATTTTTCTTTTTAAAAAACAAATATTTTATTTATTTATTTTTAGAGAGAGGAGAAAGGAAAGAGAAAGAGGGGGAGAGAAACATCAATGTGTGGTTGCCTCTCACGTGTCCCCCACTGGGGACCTGGCCCACAACCCAGGCATGTGCTCTGACTGGGAATTGAACTGGCAACCCTTTGCTTCACAGGCCGGTGCTCAATCCACTGAGCTACACCAGCTAAGGCAGTTAATGATTTTTCATAGCCACAAGGCACTTGGTCAGTAGACAGATAACTGAGAATCAGGAAGATTAGGAACATTCATTTTCTTAACTGACAAAGGTAAGAAACAAGTGTCCTATTATGTGCCATGATTTGCTTACTGATAAAGTTGGCTTTTCTTCTAATGGACTGAAAAATAACTATGAAAAAAATCTGTAAGCTGAAGGTGCATTCCAAGAGGTACAGACACAAATTACAGGATGTCAAATGAAGGTTCTGGTTTAAAGTATCATAGTCCCAATTCAAATGTGTAGGAGCTACTGGAAACACAAAATATGTATAAGATTTGTGAAAAGAAGTTTCTCTTGAAGTATTTCATTATTAAAAAACTTAAATGCACAAAGTTATAGTTAAGCATTTTTTTTTTTAACAAATTAAGTATATTCCTATAGGGAACCATTCTGCATGGCATGGGGAATGTAGCCCTGCCCCCACTCAGAAAGGCCACGGGGGAGCAAGATCGGGCATACAGAACCCACACCCACGGATAGGTTCTCCCGTGGGGAATCAGGCCTGCATTGTACCTAGGCTACTATGAGGCTTGCTTTTGCTAAAACTCCCTCACCCTGAATTGAGGCAGAAAACATTTACTGCATATCTTTAAAGTAACTTCCTAAAATCTATGCTAAACCTCCCAAGGAGGAGTGTAACCAGTTCAACCACTTTTCCCTTTTCATTTGCAAATATTCTTCTTGTGTGATATAATTAGCAACATCCTCTCCTTTGTTTTCTGTACAAGGTAACCACCTAAAGAGAACCTGTGCATAGTAAATGAGGACCACCCTTGATGCAATGTGCCCAGAAAAGCAATAAAAGCCTGTTCAGGCAAGGTGGAGGCCCTCTCTCATTCAGAGGGTGGCCATGCTGTCTGTGTGAATTTGTTCTTCACAGCCACAACACAGGGACCCAGCTGGCCAGGGTCTGTATCATATTCCTGCCTTAGGGCCTGTGGGAGGTTCCCTGTCTTGAATGCCCTTTACTTCCTCCAAGTTACCCCCAAAACCATTTCCTTAAACTCCAGATGAAGTTTTATCTCTTTGGAGAAGCCTTCTTTACCAACCTAAGGCAGCAACCCAATCACTCCATCATATAATCCTGTTTTTTAATCCTCCTCATAACAACAAATCACTTTTCTTATTTTTAATTATATGTCTTGCTCCACCAGAAAGAAAGTTCTGTAAATCCAAGGTCTTCACTATTTTTTTCACCATTTTATCAATAACACAAGCCCAAACTAGGAGTTCATATATTTGTTGCTTTTGTTTAACAAAGCAATTTTCCTTAATTACATGTATTCAGAGGGAAGTGTGATATGGAAAGCTCTTATTCATTTATTTTTAGAGGGGAAAGGAAGGAGAGAGAGAGAAATATCAATGTATGGTTGCCTCTCGTGAGTCCCCTGCTAGGAACTGGCCTGCAACCCAGGCATGTGCCCTGACTGGGAATCGAACCATAATTGTGTGGCTCACAGGCCCGCGCTCAATCGACTGAGCTACACCAGCCAGGGCTGGAAAGCTTTTTTTTAATAAGGTAAATTTTAAAGGTTATATATAGCTTCTAAACACTATTTGCATGTATAGGGTATTTCATATGAGTGAATGATGATCAGTGAAGGTGCCGCATTCTGAAGTTGTTTCTGACCTTCTTGTGGTACTTCCTACTCCATAGCTGTTTTAGTGTTACTATCACCTGTCATACGGATGAAAAACATCAGCACAAAAAATGTGCCAGAGTATAAATTCTACAAGCATGGACAAAGCTTTCTGTTGCCGTCTCTACAACACCTAAGACACTTACGAGCAAAATTAATACTAGCCAATTGGTTTTTCTCATAGGGTAGGAAAAGTAAAGGTAATTTGTATAACATGGAACATGATTAAATACTCAAATAACTTTACCAAAATTAAAACTTATAAATGTAAAGGTGCTGATTTAAACTTGATTTAGATGAGACCTCCTGGGTCAGCTCAAGAGACCAACCCAAGAAAGAATCCTCTCTGACCTTTGTACAAAGGTGCAGTTAATGACTTCCAACACATTCAATATTTAGTCACGTACTTCAAACACTACTAATCATCCTCCACAAACCATCATGTGTCCAGCACTAATGTACTTACATTTACAGCTATGACACTCTATATAAACAAAGAAATCTATGTTGTACATCCTTTTAGTTGTTCAAAAGTATCTTTCAAGCCACGGCCCTAATATTCTGGAATATAATGAGGAACTCTTGTTTTCATTAGACAGCCTTCAGGATTTTAGGAACAGTTATCTCCCTTTTTAGTGTGTGTCCTTCCACAGTAACTGTCTTAGACTGCACTGTCCAAAATAATCTAGGCCAAGTCAATGTTAACAGTTTTGGCTGACATATCATTTAATGTGGTACCTATATATGTCAGGTACATGCTATTTCCACATCACAGCTCACTGAACAAAGTGCTAACTGAACCAAGATATCAAGGTATTAAAAGTTTTAAAGAGCTTGCCAAAATAATTAAGCTTTAATACTTATCCACAATTAGCCATTACCATCTGACCATGAAGAGCCAGTATAACAAAACCTAGATAAACTTTTAATATGCCCTAGGTAGGGAATGTCTCTTCTTCCACTTATTCATTAATACCTCAAAAGGAGGAAGGGGCCAGTATAGAAGGATATACTTGTTAGTACTGAAGAACGCATCACAAATTCCCAGGGAGAACCAGTTAACACATCTGTTTTACGTGTTTCCTCATAATAGCCTATTTTTTAGAACTGACAAGTTAAATAGTGTATGTTAAATACTGGTATGGACTCTAAACAAGGTTAAAATCAGTATGCTTTAGAGAAAGTAACTCTAATACAGACTAATGAGATCCTTCTTCTTTCCCAATCTTTTGAAATCCCACTTCGCTCTAACACCACAGGCTCTGACGTACAGGGCAACTTGAGTATGAACGCAGGCTCTGCCACACCCTGAGAACGTTACTTTTAACTCAGTGACCCTTCATGTCCTAATCTGTAAAATAAATGTAATACTAGTCCCTGCCAGATGAAGCTGATGTGAGGGTACTCCATATAAAGGGTTTAGCACGAACCTAGGTATAATAAGCATGCAAATGTTATCATTACCATCATCACCAGACTCCAACAGTTTGTCCCTAAATTAATCATATCATGGGAGACATATCTAATAATAACTGTTTCCTCAAAAGTAAGGTTGCACTAATCTGCTCTATCCCACTTCTTTCCCCATGCATGTCTACTTCCTTACCACAGCTCACAAAAGCTTTACTATCCTTGCTAACCTAGATGAAGGGTATTTTTACTAGACAGTGTAAAAACTGTCTGGCAAAAACTCACTATGAAAAACAACTGAATTTCAACATAACCTTTTTCCACTGAAGAAAGTACCAATAGTACATATGCTAACACAAGTTCCAAAGATTCATGAGCAATTAATAATTAACTGATAAAAAGGATAAATAAACATTTAAGTACTTATCCTAGAGGAGAACATTGGCAGGAAAATCTCAGATATTTCACACAGCAGCATTTTTACTGATATGTCCCCTAGAGCAAGGGACATAAAGGAAAGAATAAACAAATGGGATCTCATCAAAATTAAAAGCTTCTGCACAGCTAAAGAAAACAGTATTAAAGTAAAAAGAAAACCAATTGTATGGGAAAACATATTTGCCAATGATACCTCAGACAAGGGTTTCATCTCCAAAATATATAAAGAACTTACACGACTCCACTCTAAGACAAGCAACCCAATTAAAAAATGGACAAAGGACTTGAACAGACACTTCCCCAAGGAGGACATACAGAGGATCCAGAGTCACATGAAAAGATGCTCAATATCGCTAGCTATCATCGAGATGCAAATTAAAACCACAATGAGATACCACTTTACACTGGTCAGAATGGCCATCAAAAACAAAGCAACAAACAAGTGCTGGAGAGGTTGTAGAGAAAAGGGGACCCTAGTTCATTGTTGGTGGGATTGCAGACTGGTACAACCACTATGGAAAACAGTATGGCATTTCTAAGAAAACGAAAAATGAATCTCCCTTTTGACCAGCAATTCCAGTTCTAGGATTATATCCTAAGAACCCTGAAACACCAATCCAAAAGAACCTATGCACCCCAATCTTCACAGCAGCATAATTTACAATAGCCAAGTGCCCAGCAGTAAATGAATGGATCAAAAAGCTCTATGCAGCAGAAAGAAAGAAGGAGCTCCTACCCTTTGCAACAGCATGGATGGAACTGAAAAACATTATGCTGAGTGAAACAAGCAAAGTGGTGAAAGACAAATACCATAAGATCTCACCTCTAACAGGAACCTAAACAACAAAACAAACAAGCAAGCAAAATATAACCAAAGACACTGAAATAGAGAATAGGCTGACAGTGACCAGAGGAGAGAAGGGAAGGAATTTTAGGGGAAAAGGGGAAGGGTTTACAGGAACTAGTATAAAGGACTTATGGACAAAAACTAAGGGGTGTGGAAATGGGAAGGAGGTGGAGAGCACTGGAAGGGGGGGTGGGCTGAGATGGGAGTAAAAGCCAGAAAACTGTACTTGAACAACAATTAAATTTTTTTTAATTTAAGTATTTATTTAAAGAAAATGACTCCTGTATTTCCAGTATTTTATTACATTAACAATTCCAGCCCCTAAGCTTAAATAGCCTAGAATTCATCTAATGGATTATTCTTCAAAATCAAATAGTTATGCCCATAAAAATCACAAGAAACTAAATGCTACAAAGCCAAGTCTCTGCCTAATGACCTTCTTAATAACAGAGTTTTATCATTTGAGGATCCCTGAAAATACTTTTTAAAAAGGCTGTAACTCAAATCAAAGTATGAGAAACACTAATTGGAAAGAAGGAATCATGAAAACCCCAATGTCACATGGGAGATTTTCAACAGGTACTATTAAGCGGCACTCTTTCCATAACAGCATAAACACCCTAGAAGACTTCTATAGCTATACGTCTGTGTATTATTATATATAATTCTCCTTTTATGCTACAGCAGTGGGGATACAAAAAGTTTCATACTTTTTTTCTGAGGTGGGGTCGGGAGATGGGGATTCTAAGGATTTTTTTCCAAATTAGGTGTGGGAAGAAGTTGAATGAGGACATAGAAAAGTATGGGAAGTGGGAATGCTCCAGGAGTGTCCTGGGGGCTGTGGTAAGAGAATTCTTTGCAGGGCAGCAAGTGTTTAAGAATATGGCCAGTTATAAGGACGAAAGATGACTGAGGTCAGCAGCTGCGATACCAGGAGGAGGATGAACCTTACTTTACTGCTGAAATTCGGTGGGGGCGGGGTGCTGGGGTTGCAAGGTCCAGATGGACTAGAGGATAGAGATGCTGGTAGTACCAACAGAGGTTATTACATTAGTCCCTGGTGTGGGATAAGGACCTGAACTAAGATGAAGTGGTTATAAACACCCCTTTCTTTGGGGATGTGTCAAAAAAAAAAATCCTAAGCCACCTGTTATCGAAAGTGAACTCACCGCTTTTGATATCTTGTGACTTCCTAAGTATATTTACCAAGACTTTTAATTTCAGGCTCCCCACCCCCATGACCAAAACAGTTTGTTTTTCTTGGCCAAAGGATTATTTCACTTATCAAGTTGAAGCCTTTCAGTTTTCGTGGTAGTAACCAGCCAACCAATTCTTCATTCACACAGAGCTCTAAGTCAAGGGTCCTCTCCCTGAGTCGGCAGGTCCCCGCATATGTGCACCGTTTGTTTGAATATCTCGCGTCGGACAGTAGAGCTGCGACGACTTCTGGCCGACAAAGAAAGCGGAGCCTGATCCTTTGGGGAATATCCTGTTTCAAGCCCATGGTCCTGAACGAATCTGCTGTGAAAGCTTTCGGTCAAGTAGGCTGCTCCAGGAAGAGAACCGGGGTCTCAGCCCAGCTGGACCGAGTGCAGCCCCCGGCCCAGAGCCAGACAAGCACTGAGGCCCGCATACCCGGGCCGCCTGAAGAAGCCCGGGAAGGCTTCCCCTAATCTCCTTCCACGCCTCGGCCTCCATCCGGGCCCAGGAGGGACTTCCCCCACCCCTCTGTAGGACCCCTCCAGCGCCTCAACCAAAGCCTCACGACCACCGTTCCTCACCCTTCCCCGCCCACCGGCCCCGCTCACCCAAAAGATGAGGTTAAGAAACACCAGCACAGTCTTTGAGGAGGTAATGCCACACTGGCCCATGGTGCGTGAAGTCGCTGGGGCCCTGCTTCGAGAACCGGAAGCGCCCACCCACCTAGCCCCAAGGGCAAGGGCGCCACCGGGCTGGGAACTGCACTGACTTGCGTGGCGCTCCCCAAAGCCCCCGGCGTAGTTTCACAGCCCAGGCCCCAGCAAGCACCTCGCTCCTCTGCGCAGCCGCAGCCGCCGCAGTCCCCTTGGACCCCCGCGCCCGTGCCCTAGCAACGAGTCCCGGCAGGATAGGCAGCTTCAGCCAATCACTCCCTCAGCCGGCTATAGGGAAGCATTGCCTCTTAAAGGAGCCAAAGGCTTTGTTTGGCGATTTTTGGCCCCTGGCCCACCTGGATGCAGATGGCTCATTAAGGAAGGTCCAGAGGATGAAACCACTCCTGTACTGTCGAGCCAGTTTACTACACCAGCCTTATAAATGATTCAGAGCCTGCAGAAAGTTGTCTTTCCCCCTAATCCATTTCCCTAGGCTACCCTTTGGCCCATGGTGGTTGGCGTCAACTCAATATCAACGGGAATCCCCAATTTGGTGCGTGGTGAGGAAGAGAACTTGATTCAGTGCAAACATCTCAATCATGATACAGCACAGCTGTGAAGCAACATGGCTGTGGAGCAGCTCAATGGTGTTACCGCCCAGTTATGGAATAGCACTGCTATGAGATGGGCCCTGAGGAGACTGCCCTGGTGCAAGGCCTCTCTTAAGCTACACAGCTGTGCTCTGGGCTGGCTCAAGCTGATCTGCTCCATCTCATCCTGCTGAGACCTGCCCTAGCTAGAGAGCTTTCCATGTGTCAGCTCCAGCCAGGGACTTACAATCTACAGGTTTCAACAGAAAAGGAAAGTGGGCTTTCTCAGCCAGAGGAAAGCTGATTTATAGAGAAAAATTTCAGCCTCAGGTCCCTGATTGCTCTGTTCTCATATAAATGAGGACTCCAAATCCTCCCAGTTTGGTCAAAAAGCATTGTCCTTCCTAATTGTTTGGAGGAGCTGCTCTGATTGGTTAATGGAGATACTAATAACGATATAACTGCAAGCCTCCAACTGGACAGAAAAAGTGTCAGTCCTTTTGGTTGAAATATATTTCCAGGAACTCATCTATAAGGGCTGGCTCAGTTGGCAGAAGTAATGCTGGCAGGCAGTTTAGTACAGGCTTCTCCCTCAAGTTGTTAGTAGGGGGGGGCCAGTTTAGAAATGTCTGCTAGGCTCTATTTTTACATTTAAGCCCAGTTAGCCACCAGGAGTCTTTTTTGGTAGCTGTCTTTCTTTCTCAGTGTTGACAACCTTGAGGAGATTGCAGACACTAATCTTTCCCACTCTACATCAAGATTTTCCTGAACAAGCAACACCTTGGTACTGTTTGGGAGAAGTGCAGTGAACATCAACAGATACTTAGACAGAACTTACTGTGCTGAGTGCTAGGCTAACTCTCAGCAAGCCATCAGAAAGGGAAACAAGCTGCTGATGGGGCTGGCAAGACAAAGGTACGATTGTATGGGGAATATGATTGGGGAGAAGTAACACATCAAGTTTGGACTTAAAACAATTACAGAAACTTCTTTTTGCATCACAATATTTTACAGTATTCACCCAACTTCAGATCATCATAATGAATACTTTTAAAGAGCTCACCCTGTGTCTAGATCTTTAAGGCTATTAACTCATTTAACTTCATCACAACCTAAGGTGAAAGATACTATGGTTATCAGCTCCACAATGGGGTAATTGAGGCTTAGAAAGATGAGCAAACTCACCCAGGGCCACACAGAGAGTAGAAGGTGGTCTCGAGCATAAACCATGTTCTCAGCCACACAGGGAAACTTCATTGTTTACTGTCTTTCCTGCCATTGCAACCCTGCACTCCCTCCTTGATTAGTCTCTTAAAAATGGCCATTTCCTTGCCCTCAATCATCTCATTTTCTCACAATCTCTCTGGTTAACCACCTTCCCCAGGTACGCTCAGCAATACCTTTCCATCTCAGCAGGCTTTCATTGTCACCATGCAGCAGCGGGCATTTATTCACTCATCAAACTTTTTGCAAGCACCATCTCTGTGCTTATTGTTCTAAGTGGTATTCTTAGTGAGCAAGATAATTCTTGCTTCCATGAAGCTTACCTTCTGGTAGAGGAGTCAGACCTTAAACAAATAGGCAAGTAGGTTTATGACATGATATTGAGTCCTGATAGAAAACAGTGCAGAAAAAGGAGAGAGAGGGTTGAGGGACGTCCTCTCTGACTTGAAGACATTGGAGGAGACCTGAATTAAGTAAGGGAGGAAACCATGTGGATATTTGGATGAATAACAGCCCATAGGTGGGAACAGCAGGTACAAAGGCCTTAAGGCAGGAACATGCTCCTACCAAAAGGAGCACTGAAGAGCCTGTGGGCTGAGGGTCAGTGGAGAGCAAAGAATGAAATTGGCAAGGCCAGATTACCAAGTGTCTAGTAAGCCACGTGTGATGGAAGGATTCTGCAAGGCTTTGAGCAAACCAGTAATACCATCTAAATTAAGGTTTTAAAGTGCCATTTTTGCCACACTGTAAATGTCCTAGTTAAAATTTAAGAAATCAATGAATCAATCATGGCTTTCAAGTATGATTCCTTTCAAGTGTCTAGCCCCTTTCTGGTCCCAACCATCTGCAAATTTATTCTCTGTTTTACTGTTATTGCCTCTCCTCCTTCCCTAAAACACCTCCTTTGCATTTCTTCATTCGCATCTCATGGCTTCCCATTTCCCTGGGGAGGCCTTCATTGATTTGTCATTTCCTGTCTCCTGAACCTCCATCCTGGCTTTCCTTACTTGTGCCTTTCCTTTAGATGGGTCTTCTTCGCTCCAGCAGACACACATTAGAATCACTGGATCACACAGAAAGCTTTTTCTATAGATGGGCCTGAGGGAATTGGTCATTTTAAACAGCACCCTACATGCTTCTAATGTGCTACCTGTTTGCAAACCATGCTAAGTTTATAAACATGCTCAAGTTTCTCCAGCCTAAAAAGAAAATCTCTCACTTACCACCACATTTCTCTCTCTTCTTTTTCCTCTCCCTCTCCTTTCAGCTACAGTTCCTGAAAGACCATCTAGTCTCACATGTCTTAGACTTCACTGTGGATATGAACAACCTGAGAACTTGTGAAAAGGCAGAGTTTGATTAGAAGACCAGACTAGGGCCAGTAGGAGGTGGATCACTCTTTTTAGCAAAGGGCTGGACTTGGTCTTGATCCTCTTGCTTCTAATTCACTTTTTTAAACCCCACAGCACCACTGATATTATTCCTGCCAGTGTTACAGTGTTGCGATCCTTCAAGGCCAGGCAGGTCCATGGTATTCACACAGACTGAATAATATTCACGGAGCTGTTGGGATATCTGGCATGCCTTTATTCATGGGTGAGTGAGCTACGCATGCTGCAAGCTGTGTGTCTATCTGCATGTCTCATATTATGGCCCTTGCTCCCCAGCGTGTCACCCATTGTGGCACCTGTCCCCTTGGGTGTCTCTCATCATCACCCCCAGCAAGGAGTCCCTACCTGTTTATGTACTAAAGGGGAACAAAGCCAGTAAGATGCCAGAAACTATAAAATATAACGTAATTCTGTGCATGCAAGCCCACCTCATGTTATGGGAACAGACCCAGTTTAACAGTTTATCAGACCCAGGATCAAGGCTATGAGGACACTGGTCATCAGGCCCCTCCAAGACTATAGGAACACTGCTTCGCTTAGCTACTCAGAGACCTGGGTGAGGAAACCAGACTGCCTCCACTTACTCTACAGTTAATAATGATCCATCTGTTACCATTCTCTGAGGCATCATATATAATGATGAAGAGTGCACACTCAGGAACCGGATATTTCAGGTTCAAAACATAGGCCCTCTCCCCACTAACTAGCTGCATGATCTCTCTATGCCTTAGTATCTTCATCTTAGGGAGAGGACAGTGACAATAATTCCTGCCTGGAGAAAAATCAATGTATGATTGCCTCTCGTGAGTCCCCTGCTGGGAACTGGCCTGCAACCCAGGCATGTGCCCTGACTGGGAATCAGACCAAGATCATGTGGTTCACAGGCCCGAGCTCAATCCATTGAGCTACATCAGCCAGGGCTGACTCTTTTTTTTAAAATTGTCGTTCAAGTACAATTGTCTGTCTTTTTCCCCCACCCCCCACCCCAGCCATCCCCACCTTCCTCTCCTGATTCCAATCCCCTTGGTTTTGTCCATGTGTCCTGAAAACCCTTCACCATTTTCTGCCCATTATTCCCTCCCATCTCCCATCTGGTTACTGTCCATTTGTTCTTCATTTCAATGTCTCTGGTTATATTTTGCTAGCTTATTTGTTTTGTTGATTAGGTTCTACCTAAAGGTGAGATCATATGGTATTTGTCCCTCACCTCCTGAGAATGGGGTGGTTCTTGCCCTCAGGGCTCCACATGTCCCAAACTGACTTCATCGATTCCTCCAAAACTGCCACTACTCTGCCTGTGCCTTATTCCTGCTCTGATCTTATTTCCTTTCTTCTATTTACTTTGGATTTTGTTTGTTCTTGTATTTCAAGTTCCTTAAGGTATAAATTTAGGTTGTTTATTTAGGCAGTGTAGCTCCTCATGCACTCAGTTCACCCTACTCACTCCACATGGGGCAGCCCTGGGTGGGGGTACTGCAATGTTTCATTAGTTCTTCACTTTCTTTGGATAGAGTATCCCGTTATGCCCATACTCTCTCTGGATTGGGCACTGCTGCATGCAGATATCAGAGCATTTTGAGAGCTTCCCACTGTCTCCAGTCAGGGGAGCTTTGTGTAGCTTCTCAGCACAGTGGGTGTGTGAAGCAGAAGTCCGAAATACCTGCTGGATTAATACACTGGTGGCAGGCCTTTTGTATGCACACTGTGGCTCCTTCCTGTTCCTGCTGAATCCAGCTCCAGGAGTGGTGGCTGGGGATGTCCTTTGGGTCAGCCCCAGAACCTGGATGAGCTCCTGCCCATTATCCACATGCAGGGGAAATGTAAACATTGGTGCTCACCAGTTCCTTGGTCCTGGATTGTTCCCTCAGCTCCTAAGGGGATCTAATGGTTCCCGACATTGTCTATGTGGTCTCTCCATCTTGCTTGTTGTGCAGAAACTGCTCAACTAGCTCTCAGTTCTCTCTAAAGGAGAATGGCTATAAATATAGGTATATATTCAAGTGTTCTTGGGCTGGAGCAAGCTCAGTGTCTACCTTCCCACCATCTTGGACTAGCCTCCATTAAGGCTTTCTAATTGGTTTTCAGTGATACATCATGAGCATCCAACCATTAGTACCTCTGCATATCATTTTTTATCTAGGAACTTTTAAAGTTTTTCAGTTTGCATAAACATTAGGAATAATCAATGTATTCTTAGCTTTATAAAAATTCAGAGAGTATTTTTTAGGAAATAGACTAAATTATTAACAATAGTTATGTCTGGGCTGTATTTAAAAATTGGGGGGGTATTTTCAAATTTTCTACAGTGAATATGTCATCTTTTAAATTATATAACAATTTAAAAATCAACTTAGAGTATATAATTGTATATAATTGCACAATTATAATTATGTCAAATATACATATAGTTAAAGAATCAAAGAAATTATTAATATTTTTTCCTGGATGTAGAACAATACATTTTTCCCCTTTACTTTTTGGAATTTTCTAATTGTTCTCTAGTAGCCACTGTATCAGTGAAGATTCTTAATGATAAATAACGAAAATTGACTTCAGCTTCCTTGAGCAGAAAAAGAATTATTGTAATAGCATTAGGTAATTACCAGCATCTTTAGAAATACTGGATGCCAAGGAAGTCTTATTGGGAGAGAAAGCCCAGTCAAGGTCAAGCCAAGATCAAGCTAAGATCAAGTCAAAGTCAATGGTATGGTTAGAAGGCTGCTGCTCTGTGTGGGCACTCACAGCCATCATTGCTGGACTCCTGACATCTGTACTACCATCATAAACACAGTCTCTAACCATCCCTATGTCTTTGTGTCATTTTCTGAAGGCTCGGATTTCTGGGAAAGATCATCTATTTGCCAATGTAAATCACCTGCTAGCTTTCTGAAGGCAGGAAGGACTGCCTGGCTATTAGCTGGGCTTCCTCCAAGATTTGTACAATGGAGATCTTTCCAAATAGGCAGGATGTTCAAATATAGGATAGCTAAAAAAAGGGGGGGGGGAATGTCCACTACAATATATAACTACCACTATTACTATGACTACTGCTACTAGGACAATGTCCAATATTAGGCTGCAGAGCTAGTCTAAGAAACACACCAAACACCACAAGCAGGTATCACTATTACAGTGGAAAGAAAAATAATTTTTTTCTTTTGCAGAGGATAGACATTTTGTGTTGCACAATGTAAATCAGAATACATTTTACTTCTTACAGTACAGATTGAAAACAGGGTTTATCGAGTAAAGTTACAAGCCAAGTGTCAGTAAAATAATGCAGGAGTGTCCCATTCTCCCGTCATTCCCCAGAGAGGTGTGCAGCAGGGCACACAGTAGGTATGCATTGCTAGGGGGGATCTCCTCCCTTCACTTGCTCTTTTTCTTACAGGTCTGACTTTGCCAGTTGGGATAAAGTAAGACTCCTTGGGCAATAGGAATTGAAAGTGCCAGGAGTTACCCTAGAAAGCTAGTTTTCCAAAAAAAGAAGGGGTCAGTGAAGGAGATTGTGGGTCATGATACCCAGGTAAGATGGTGTGCATGCTGCTCCTGGAGGCATAAGTAGATAACACTTTCTTTCCCTGTGCAACCAAAAGAAGGATAACAACCAATTTAAAAACAAACAAACAAAAAACAAATTAAAAAAAAACAGCACTGCAAGAAAGTGAAACTACGTGGAAGTCTGACAACCAAGGAGTTAAAGAAACATTCACCCAGACTGGTAGGAGGGTGGTAATGGGAAGCCCGGGTGGTGAGGATGCACAACAAGGTGGCAGCTGGTGGACAGGGGCTGGTGAGGCAGCAGATGGCAGACCAGGATACACCACGTTTCTGTATGGATAAGCCAGGAGGAACAACTGGGCAGTGAGACACAACCCATGAACCAAAGTTCCAGTGCAGGAAACTATGCCCTCAAACTCTCTGGCTGTAAAAACCTGTGGGGATTGCAGTGGTAGGAGAAACTCCCAGTCTCAAAGGAGAGTCCACTGGAGAGACTCATCGGACCCTAGAATGTAAACAAGTCCACCCACCTGGGAATCAGCACCTAAAAGGACCCAATCCACTTGTGGGAGGCAACAGTGACTGAAAGCAGAGTGAGAGCCAAGCAAGCAGCATCGTTTCCTCTCTTACCCCTCCCCCACATACAGCACCACAATGCAGGAGAGTGGGTTACCCACTCTGGTGAATACCTAAATCTCTGCACTTTGCAATGTAACAGGTGCACCAAGACAAATAAATATTTCCCAAATGAAAGAAGAGAACAAACCCCCAGAAAAAGAGCTAACTGATGAGGAGATAGCCAACCTATCAGATGCAGACTTCAAAACATTGGTAATCAGGGGGCTCACAGAAATGATTGATTAGGGACACAAAATAGAGGAATAAGTTAAGGCTATGCAAAGTAAAATAAAGAAAAATATACAGGGAACCAACAGTAAAGGGAAGGAAATCAGTACTTAAATCAACGATTTGGGGAAAAAGGAAGAAATAATCATCCAACTAGAACAGAATGAAGAAACAAGAATTGAAAAAAAATGAAGAGAAGCTTAGGAACCTCTGGGGCAACTTTAAATATTCCAATATCTGAATCATTGCAGTGCCAGAAGGAAAAGATGAAGAGCAAGAAACTGAAAATTCATTTGAAAAAATAATGAAGGAAATTTTTTCCACATAGGGAAGGAAATAGACATGCAAATCAAGGAAGCTCAGAGAGTCGTAAAGAAGTTGGATGCAAGGAGAAATACATCAAGACACATCATAATTAAATTACCCAAGATTAAAAATAAGGAGGCAATCTTAAAAGCAGCAAGAGAAAAGAAGACAGTCACATATGAAGGAGTTCCCGTAAGACTATCAGGAGATTTCTCAAAAGAAACTTTGCAGGCAAGATGGGGCTTGAAAGAAGTACTCAAAGTCATGAAAGGCAAGGACCTTAAAGCTAGATTACTCTATCCAGCAAAGCTATAATTCAGAATGGAAGAGCAGGTAAAGTGCTTCCCAGATAAGGTCAAGTTAAAGGAGTTCATCATCACCAAGCCCTTATTATGTGCAATGTTAAAGGGACCTATCTAAGAAAAAGAAGATAAAAAATATGAACAGTAAAATGACAACAAACTCACAACTATCAACAACTGAACCTAAAAACAAAAACAAAAACAAACTAAGCAATCAACTTACAACAAGAACAGAATCACAGAAACAGAGATCACATGGAGGGTCATCAGCAGGGAAGGAGGTAATAAGGGGAAAAGTACAGGGAATAAGAAGCATAAATGTTAGGTACAAAATAGACAGAGGGATGTTAGGAATAGTATGGGAAATGGGAAAGCCAAAGAACCTATATGTATAACCCATGGACATGAGCTAAGGTGGGGGAATGATGGTGGGAGGGGGTACAGGGCAGAGGGGAATAAAGAGGAGAAAAATGGGACACTGTAATAACATAATCAATAAAATATATTTTAAAAAGAAAGGATTATATACCATAATCAAGTGGGATTTGTAGCAAGTATGCAAGTTTGGTTCAACATCCACGAAACAAATAATGAACTCATCACATCAAGAAAACCAAGGATAAATCATATAAATATCTCAATACATGCAGAAAAAAAAGCAGTTGGCAAACTTCAACATCCATGTATAATAAAAACTCTCAATAAAGTAGATATGCAAGAAACTTAACTAGATACAGGCCATAAATGACAAACCTAAACCTCAATAGTAAAAATTTAAAAGCTTTTCCTCTAACATCAGGAAGAAGACAAGGATGCCCACACTCATCACTATTATTTAATATAGTATTGCAAGTCCTAGCCACAGCAATCAGACAAAAAAAAGAAAAGACATCCTAATTCAAAAGGAAGAAGTAAAACTGTCACTATTTGAAGATGACATGATACTATATATAGGAAACCCTAAATAATAGACCAAAAGTTAATAGAATCAATAAAGTAATTAAGTAACAGAACACAAAATTAATATACAGAAATCTGTCATATTTCTATACACTGATAATGAACACTCAGAAGGAGGAATTAAGAAAACAATACCATTTTACAATTTCATCATAAAGAATAAAAAGCCTAGAAGTTAAAGAACTGTATGCCAAAAACTTTAAGACATTAGAGAAAGAAACTAAAGAAAACAGAAATAAGACTTTCAATCAACATGGGGGAGTAGGTAGACACACCTCACCTCCTCACAAAAGCACAAGAAGTATTCAACTAACCTCAAAATAAAACAAAACAAAAATACCCAGAACTGCCAGAATATCAAACTGTATGGAAGTCTGAAAACCAGGGATTTAAAGAAACCAAATTCATCCAGACATGTAGGAGAGGCAGAGTCATGGAGCTGGGGTGGAGAGGAGGCAGTGTGGCAGCAGCAACTGCAGCAGAACTGATGGTCCCATCTTCATGTGTGGTGGGTAAAAATCAGGAGGGATGCTAGGGGAGTGAGCAATCCCACCCACAGGCTGGACCACATAGCCCAGGGTTCCAGTGCTTGGAACGTAAAGCCTCATAACTTCTGGCTATAAAAACCAGTGGTGGTTGGGGTGGCAGAAGAAACTGCTGATTTCTCAGGAGAGTCCATTTGAAGAGCCTGCACAGACTTAGACAATATGCAAACCCTCTCACTCTGGGAATCACCAGCAGGGCAACAGCTAGAAGGGCACCAGTCACACATGGGAAGTGAGTGAAATGACTGCAAATGGAGCTAGTTCCAGGCAGACCTCCAGAAGCCAGACAGTGGAACTGTCCACTCTCTGACCCCTTCCACCACACAGAGCCACAAAATGGTGAAGAGGGTTGTCCCACCCTGGCACATACCTAAGACTCCTTCCCATACAAGTTAATAGATGTGCTGAGATAGAGAGTCAAAGAAGCTCTACCTAATACACAGAAACAAACACAGGGAGGCTGCCAAATTGAGGAAACAAAAATATACGGCCCAGATGAAGGAAGAGAACAAAACCCCAGAAAAATAACTAACTAAAAAAAAAGTAAATAGTCAACCTATCAGATGTAGAGTCCAAAACACTGCTGATCAGAAAGCACAGAGAACTCAGTGGATGTGGCAAAACCATAGGAAAAAAAAGTTTACACTAAGTGAAATAAAGAAAAATCGACAGGAAACCAACAGCGAAGGGAAGGAAGCTGGAATTCATATCAATGATTCTGAACATAAGGAAGAAATAAAAATTCACCCAAACTGAAAAAAGAAACAAAAACTTAAAAAAAAAACAAGCAAAGTAGACTGCCAGCCAAAATGGAGGCATAGGTAGATACATTCTGCCTCCTTGTCCCCAAAAGAAGGACAAGAACAAATTAAAATAAAATAAACAGAACTGCCAGAAAATCCAACTGTATGGAAGTCTGACAACCAAGGAGTTAAAGAAGAAACATTCATTCAGACTGGTAGGAGGGGTGGAGAGCAGTCAAGGAAGAGAGGACTCATGGCAAGGCAGCAGCTGGCAGATGAAGCAATCCCACATTTGCATGCAAATAAACTGGAAGGAGCAACTAGGAAGTGAGAAAGACTGTGCAATCCAGGGTTCCACCACAGGAAAATAAACCTCAAAACCTCTGAGTTTACAAACCTGTGAGAGTTGCAGGTGGCAGGAGAAACTCTCAGCTTGATAGGAGAGTTCCTTGGAGAGATCCAAAGGATCCCAAAACATGCATAAGCCCAACAACCCAGGAATCACAGGAAGGGCCCAATTTGCATGTGAGCAGTGGGGGAAGTGACTGAAAGCCCAGCAAGCAGCATTGTTCCCTCTCAGACCTCTACCCCACCTACAGCACCACAACACACTGAAGTGAGTTACCCCACCCTGGTGAATACATAAGGCTCAGCCCCTTACAATGGAAGAGATGTGCTGAGGCAAGAAAATAAGCCCAAATGAAAAAACAGATCACATCTCTAAAAAGAGAACTAAGTGTTTAAGAGATAGGCAACCTATCAGATACACAGTTTGAAACACTGGTAATCAGGATGCTCACAGAACTGGTTGATTTTGGTCATAAAATGGAGGAAAAACTGAAGGCTATGAAATGTGAAATGAAAGAAAATAAGACAAATACCATATGAACTCACCTCTAACAGGAAACTAAACAACAAAACAAACAAGCAAGCAAAATATAACCAAAGACACTGAAATAGAGAACAGGCTGACAGTGACCAGAGGGGAGAGGGGAGGGAATTCCAGGGAAAAAGGGGAAGGGTTTACAGGAACAAATATAGAGGTCACATGGACAAAACTAAGGGGGGTGAAAATGGGGGGTGGGGGTGGGGAGTACTGGGGGGGTGGGCTGGGATGGGAGTAAAAGACAGAAAACTGTACTTGAACAACAATTAAAATAATTTTTTTAAAAAGAAAATATACAGGGAACCAACAATGAAGGGAAAGAAATCAGGATTCAAATCAATGATTTGGACCAGAAGAAGAAATAAACATTCGACCAGAACAGAATGAAAAAACAAGAATTCAAAAAAATGAGGAGAGGCTTAGGAACCTGTGGGACAACTTTCAATGTTCCAACATCCAAATCATAGAGGTGCCAGATGGAGAAGACAAAGAGCAACAAACTGGAACTTATTTGAAAACATAATGGAGAACTTCCCCAGTCTGGCAAAGGAAATAGACTTCCAGGAAATCTAGGAAGCTCAGAAAGTCCCCAAAAAGTTGGACCCGGGGAAGTGCACACCAAAGCACTTTATGCTTACTTTATCCAACATTAAAGATAAGGAGATCATCTTAAAAGCAGCAAGAGAAAGGGAGACACTTACCTACAAAGGAGTTCCCATAAGACTATCAGGTGGTTTCTCAAAAGAGACCTTGCAGGCAAGAAGGGGCTGGAAAGAAGTACTCAAAGTTGTGAAAGGCAAGGACCTACAACCAAGATTACTCTATCCAGCAAAGCTGTCATTTAGAATGAAAGGGCAGATAAAGTGCTTCCCAGATAAGGTCAAGTTAAAGGAGTTCATCATCCTGATGATGGAATCCTGTTGGGAGGGTGAATGCAGGGTGGAGGGGAATAAAGGATAGAAAGAAAATAATAAACAAAGAGAGTGTCCTGTCAGGTCTGGCTCAGTGGACTGAGTGCTAGTCTGAGAACCAAAAGGTTGCCAGTTCAATTCCGAGTCAGGGCGCATGCCTGGGTTGTGGGCCAGGTCCCCAGAGGCAGCATGTGAGAGGGAACCACACACTGATGTTTTAATCCCTCTCTTTCTCCTTCCTTTAACCTCTGCCTAAAAATAAATAAATAAAATATTTTTAAAATGTTTTTTTAAAAGTGAGGAGAGACTGGACTTCCAGCCAAGGTGGAGGTGTAAGTAGACACACTGTGCCTCCTTGCACAACCAAAGTAAGGACAACAACAATTTAGAAAGAAAATAACAACCAGAACTGACAGAAAATTGAAATGTATGGAAGTCCAACAATCAAGGAGTTAAAATAGACACATTCATCCAGACCAGTCGGAGGGCTGGGGTCAAGCAGCCAGGCAAAGAGGGGTCACAGCAGAAAAAAAGTGGTGGCTGGCAGACGCTGGGCCCACAAGAGAGCAGTGGGCGAATGTTGGGCACACAGGTGGCTGATGGCAGACCCCGGGAGGTCCAAAATTCACGCACAGATAAACCAGGTGAAACTGCGGAGCGAGACAGACTGTGCAACCCAGGTGTCCCAGTGCAGGGAAATAAAGCCTCAAAACACCGATTGAAAACACCTGTGAGGGTTGAGATGCTGGAATAGATTCCCAGCCTCACAGGAGAGTTCGTTGGAGAGACCCACAGGGTCCTAGAATGTATACAAGCCTACCCACATGGGAATCAGCACCAGAAAGGCACAGTTTGCTTGTGGGAAGTGGCAGAAGGGACTGAAATCTGACAGAGTTGAGCAAGTGCCATTGTTCCCTCTCAGAACCCTTCCCCACATACAACATCACAACACAGCAACTGAGTTGCCCTGCCCTGGTAAACACCTAACGCTCCGCCCCTTACTACATAACAGGCGAGACAAGACAAAATGGCCCAAATGAAAGAACAGATTAAAGCTCCAGTAAAAATACAACTAAGCAATGAAGAGATAGCCAACTTATCAGATGCACAGTTCAAAGCTCTGGTGATCAGGATGCTAACAAAATTGGTTGAATTTGCTCATGAAAAAAATGAAAGCTACGCTAAGTGAAATGAAAGAAAATACACAGGGAACCAATAGTAATGGAAAGAAAACTGGTACTCAAATCAATGGAGTGGACCATTAGGAAGAAACAACCAACCAGAAATAAATGAAGAAACAAGAATTCAAAAAATTGAGGAGAGGCTTAGGAACCTCTGGGGCACCTTTAAACGTTTCAATATCCAAATCATAGGAGTGCCAGAAAGAGAAGAGGAAGACCAAGAAATTGAAAACTTATTTGAAAAAATAATGAAGGACAACTTCCCCAATTTGGTAAAGGAAATAGACTTCTAGAAAGTCCAGAAAAGCTCAGAGAGTCCTGAAGAAGGTGGACCCAAGGAGGAACACACCAAGGCACATCATAATTACATTACCCAAGATTCAAATGAAGGAGAGAATTCTAGAAGCAGCAAGAGATAAGGAGACAGTAACCTACAAAGGAGTTCCCATCAGACTGTCAGCTGATTTCTCAAAAGACACCTTGCAGGCAAGAAGGGCCTGGAAAGAAGTATTCCAAGTCATGAAAAAAAGGACCTACATCCAAGATTGCTCTATCCATCAAAGCTTTAATTTAGAATGGAAGGGCAGATAAAATGCTTCTCAGATAAGGTCAAGTTAAAAGAGTTCACCATCATTAAGCCCTTATCATATGAAATGTTAAAGGGACTTATCTAAGAATAAGAGGAAGATCAAAAATATGAACAGTAAAATGACAACAAATACAGAACTATCAATAACCGAATTTAAAAACAAAAGCAAAAACAAACAAAGCAAACAAGTAGAATAGGAACAGAACCACAGAAATGGAGATCACATGGAGAGTTAGCAACAGGGAAGTGGGAGGAGGAGGCGGGGAAGGTACAGAGAATAAGTAGCATAGATGGTAGGTAGAAAATAGACAGGGGGAAGGCAGGGGGAATAGTTTGGGAAATGTAGAAGCTAAAGACTTATGACACATGGACAAGAAATAAAGGGGGGGAATGTGGGTGGGAGAGGGTATGCAGGGTGGAGGGCAATCAAGAGAGGAAAAGGGGACAACTATAATAGCATAATCAATAAAATATGTTTTTACAAATGTATTAGAAATAAAGTGAAGGTAATTACACACACACACACACACACACACAACACACACAAAAGTAAAGAATGAGGAAAGTATAAGAAAACTCTGGGACATCTCCAAAAGTGCCATTATCTGAATCATAGGGATGTTAGAAAGAGAAGAGGGAGAACAAGAAATTGAAAACTGCCCTGGCTGGTGTATCTCAGTGGATTGAGTTTGGGCCTGCAAAAAACACGATTGCAGTTCAATTCCCACTCAGGGCACATGCCTGGGTTGTAGGCCAGTTCCCGGCAGGGGACTCATGAGAGGCAACCATACATTAATATTTCTCTCCTTCTCTCCTTCCCTTCCTCTCTAAAAATATTTAAAAAAAGAAATTGAAAACTTTTTTGAAATAATAATGAAAGAAAACTTCCCTAATTTAGTGAAGAAATTAGGTATCCAAGTCCACGAAGCACAGAGAGTCCCAAACAACTTGGATCCAAAGAGGACCACACCAAGACAAATAATAACTAAAATGCCAAAGGTTAAAGATAAAGAGAGAATCTTAAAAGCAGCAAGAGAAAGTCAGATAGTTACCTATAAAGGAGTTCCTGTAAGATCATCGGTTGATATCTCAAAAAAAGAAAAACCAAAAACCAAACAACAACAACAACAAAAACTCTGCAGGCAAGAAGGGACTGGCAAGAAGTATTCAAAGTGATGAAAAGCAAGGACTACAGTCTAGATTACTTTTTTCAGGAAAGCTACAATTTAAATGGAAGGGCAGAAAAAGGACTTCCCAAACAAGGTAAAGCAAAAGGAATTCATCATTACAGAGCCATTATTGCACAAAATGTTAAAAAGCAATTTTATTTAAGAAAAAGACTACTCTACTCAGCAAGGCTTTCAATTAATGGGAAGGCAAAATAAGGAGTTTCCTAGACAAAAGAAGGTTAAAAGAATACACCTCCACCAAACCAGCACTGCAAGATATGCTAAAGGGACTACTACACAAAGAGGAAGAAAAAGAGTGAGAGAGAAATAGAGGAACACATGTATAAAGGAAGTGAAATAGCAATAATGAAGAACCTATCAATAATAACCTCAAATGTAAATGGATTAAATGCTCCAATCAAAAGACATAGGGTAGCTAAATGGATAAGAAAACATGACCCACACATATGCTGCCTATTAGAGACCTACCTCAGAACAAAAGACCTACACAGACTGAAAATGAAGGGTTGGAAAAAAATATTCCAAGCAAATGGACAGAAAATAAACCAGGAGTATTGATACTTACATCAGACAAAATAGACTTCAAAAAAAGCCATAAAAGGAGACACTGAAAGACACTTCATAATACTCAAGGGAAGAATCTATCAAGAAGACATAAACATTGTAAACAAATATGCACCCAACATAGAAGCACCCAAATACATAAGGAAAATCTTGGAAGACTTCAAGTAGGACATAGACAGCAGCACACTTATAATAGGGGACTTTAACACACTACTGCCAAAAATGGATAAGTCTTCCAAACAAAATATCAACAAGGATATTGCAGCACTGAACAATGCCCTAGATCAAATGGAGTTAACTGACACATATAGAACCTTTCATCCCAAAGAAACAAAGTACACATTCCTTCCAAATATACACAGAATATTTTCAAAGACCACATGATAGGACACAAAACTAGCTTCAACAAATTCAAAAAAATTGAAATCACATTAAGCATATTCTCAGACCACAAGGGCCTGAAACTGGAATCCAACCTCAAGGAAAAAAACTCAAAAATATTCAAATTCATTGGGATTCAACAGCATGCTATTAAACAATGACTGGGTTAAGAAACAGATCAAAGAAAATCAAAAAGTTTCTGAAAACAGCCCTGACTGGTGTGGGTCAGTGGATTCAGCACTGGCCTGGGAACCAAAGGGTCACAAATTCAATTCTCAGTAAGGGCACATGTCTGGGTTGCAGGCCAGGTCACCAGGAGGGGGCATGTTAGAGGCAACCACTTATTGACTTTTCTCTCCCTCTCTTTCTCCTTTCCCTTCTGTCTAAAAATACAATAAAACATTTTTTTAAAAAGTCTCTGGAAACAAATTAAAATGAATACACAACAGTACAAAACTTATGGGACACAGTAAAGGTAGACCTGAGAGGGAATTTCATAGAGATAGAGGCCTACCTGAAGATAGAAACATTTCAAATAAACTACCTTATGCTACATTTACAAGAACTGGAGTAACAACAACAAAGACCAAAGCAAGTAGAAGGAAGAAAATAATCAATAACAGAGCAGAATTAAATGACATAGAGACAAAAACAAGAATCCAAAGGATCAATAAATCCAGGAGCTGATTCTTTGAAAGATAAACAAAATGGACAAACCTGTAAGCAGACTCATCAAGAAAATAAGAGAGAAGACCCAGATAAACAAAATCAGGAATGAAAGAGGAGAGGTTACAACTTACACCAGAGAAATACAAAAGATTGTAAGGAATTACTATGAAGAACTGCATGCCAAGAAATTAGAAAACCAGGGTGAAATGGATTAATTTCTAGAAAAATATAATCTCCAAGAACTGAATGAAGAAGAAGCAGGAAGCCTGAACAGACTGATAACAGCAGTGAAATTGAAGCGGTAATCAAAAAACTCCCGGCACACAAAAGCCCTGGGCCCAATGGTTTCACAGGAGAATTTTACAAAACTTTTAAGGAATAGCTAACCCTTATCCTACTCAGACTGTTCCAAAAAAAAAATCCAAGAAGAAGGAAGACTCCCAAACTCTTTTTACAAAGCCAGCCTCCTCCTAATTCCAAAATCAGATAAAAACACAGCAAAGAAAGATAACTACAGACCAATATCACTGATGAAAAAAATGCTAAAATCCTCAACAAAATATTGTCAAACCGCATCCAGCAATACATTAAAAAGATCATACACCATGATTGAGTGAGATTCATAGCAGGAATGCAAGGATGGCACAACATTCACAAATCAATAAACATAATACATCACATAAACAAAAGGAAAAATAAAAATCACACGATTATATCAATAGATACAGAAAAAGCATTTAATGAGGTACAGTACCCACTTCTGATAAAAACACTTAGCAAAGTGAGAGTAGAGGGAGCATTCCTCAACATGATAAAGGCCATATGTGAGAAACCTACAGCCAACATCATACCCAACAGACAAAAACTAGATGCTTTCCCACTAGGATCAGGAACAAGACAAGGATGTCTGCTTTCACCACTTCTATTCAATATAGCATTGGAAGTACCACAGCAATTAGACAAGAAATGGAAATAAAAGGCACCCAAATTGAAAAGGAGGAAGTAAAATGTCACTGTTTACAGATGATATGATAGTGTCCATAGAAAATCCTATAGACTCCACCAAAAAATTACTTGACCTAGCAGCAAATTTGGCAAAATAGCATGGTTCTAAGTCAATATTCAGAAATCAAAGGCATTTTTGTATACCAACACTGAAATGTCAGAAAAAGAAATCAGGGGGTGGGGGGAATTCCATTTGCTATAGTAACAAGAAAAATAAAGACCCAGGAGCAGAGGCGGAGGCTCCCTTGGTGGATCCCAGGTGTAGGATGGTGACGGGCGGACCCAGTGAGGGCGCAGGGTGGCTGGTTGACTGCGGCCAAACATTTGCATGCAGATAAACCAAGAGAAAGAGTGAACAGTGAGACAGACCGCTGAGGCTAGGGCCCCAGTGACGGGAATTAGAGCCTGAAAGCATCAACTGGAAAGACTTTCTTGGAGTCCAGGGGATGGGAGAGGCTCCCAGGCTCACAGAGAGTTCGTTGGAGAGACCCACAGGATCCTGGAGAAGACACAGGCCCGTACACCTGGGAACCAGCACCAGAGGGGCCCAATTTGTTTGTGGGAAGGTGCAGAAGGGACAGAAATCTGAGAGAGACTGGAGCGGAGCAAAGTGCCATTTTTTCCCCTCTCTGACCCCGCCCCCACATACAACATCACAACCCAGCAACTGAGTTGCCCCACCCTGGTGAACACCTAGGGCTCCGCTCCTCATATGTAACAGGCACGAACAGTCCAAAATAGGACTCAAGAAGAACTCAACGCCCCAGAGCCTATAATTCTAAGCAACCAAGAAATAGCCAACCTTTCAGATGCACAGTTCAAAACACTGGTGATTAGGATGCTCACAGAACTGGTTGATTTTAGTCACAAATTAGAGGAACATATGAAGGCTAAACTGATTGAAATGAAGGGAATGCACAGGAAACCAATAGTGATGGAGAGGAAACAGGGACTTAATCAAGGGAGTGGACCAGAAGGAAGAAAGAAACAACCAAACAGAAAAGAAGGAAGAAACAAGAATTCAAAAAAATAAAGAGAGGCTTAGGAACCTCCAGGACATCTTTAAATGTTCCAACATTTGAATTATAGGGGTACCAGAAGGAGAAGAGGAACAGCCATGAGTGGAAAATGTATTTGAACAAATAATAAAAGAGAACTTCCCCAATATGGCAAAGGAAATAGACTTCCAGGAAATCCAGGAAGCTCAGAGAGTCCCAAAGAAGTTGGACCCAAGAAGGAACACACCAAGGCACATCATAGTTACGTTAGCCAAGATGAAAATGAAGGAGAGAATTCTAGAAGCAGCAAGAGATAAGGAGACAGTCACCTACAAAGGAGTGCCCATCAGACTGTCAGCAGATTTCTCAAAAGAGACTTTACAGGCAAGAAGGGGCTGGAAAGAAGTATTCCAAGTCATGAAATCCAAAGACCTACATCCAAGATTGCTCTATCCAGCAAAGCTTTCATTTAGAATGGAAGGGCAGATAAAGCACTTTTCAGATAAGGTCGAATTCAAGGAGTTCATCATCACCAAGTCCTTATTATATGAAATGCTAAAGGGTCTTATATAAGAAAAAGAAGATGAAAAATATTAACAGTGAAAGGGCAGCAAACTCACAGTTATTAACAACCACACCTAAAACAAAAGCAAACCAAGAGGACAGGTAGATCAGGAGTGGAACCATAGAAATGAAGAACACATGGAGGGTTAGCAACAGGGGAGTGGGAGGAGGAGAAGAGGGGAGAAGATATAGAAAATAAGTAGCATAGAGGGTAGGTAAAAATAGGGAGGAGGGCAAGAATAGTAGGGGAAATATAGGATCTAAAGAACTTGAGACATGTGGTTATAAACTAAGGCGGGGAGAATGGTGGGGGAGGGAGTGTGAGGGTAGAGGGGAATGAAGGGGAGGAATAGAGCAATTGTAATGGTATAATCAATAAAATATATTTTAAAAAAAGAAAAAGAAGAGCCTAATACCTTGAAAAACAGACTGGATTTTGTAAATTTAAGGAGACTCTAATATGTCCCAGTGAAACTTTTTATAGTAATTAGAATGCTCTATATCTGTGCTGTCCAATGTAACAATGGAAGCCATTTGTTACATATGGTTTTTGAGCACTTAAGGCTTCTGGTAACTGAGGAACTAATTTTTTTTTTACACTTGATCTTAGCCAAAAGGCCAAGAAGCGATTAATTTTTTTTTTTAGATTTTCTTTTTTAGAGAGAGGGGAAGGGAAGGAGAAAGGGAGAAAAACATTGATGTGTGAGAGAAACATCTACTGGTGGTCTCCTGCATGCCCCCAACTGGGGACCTGGCCTACAACCCAGGCATGTGCCTCCATTGGAAACTGAACCAGTGACCTTTTGGTTCACAGGCCTGCGCTCAAACCATACCAGCCAGGGCTTGTTTTTTATTAAAAAAAAAAGAAAAAAAAAGAAATGGAGATCACATGTAGGGCTAACAACAAGGGAGTGGGAGGAGGAGAAGGGGGGAGAAGGTATAGAGAATAAGTAGCATAGATGGTAGGTAGAAAATAGATAGGGGGAGGGCAGAAATACTATGGGAAATACAGAATCTAAAGAACTTGTGACACATGGACATGAATGAAAGGGGGGGAATGGTGGAGGAGGGGTGTGCAGGGTGGAGGGGAGTGAAGGGGGAATGGGACAACTGTAATGGCATAATCATTAAATATATTTTTTAAAAAGAAAAATAAAGCAGCTAGGAATAAACCTTACCAAGGTTGTGAAAGACCTGCACTCGGAAACTACACCACACTGAGAAAATAAATTAAGGAAGACACAAATGGAAGTATGTACTATGTTCATGGATTGGAAGAGTTAACATCATCAAAATGTCTGTACTACTCAAAGTGATTTATAGATTCAATGCAATCCCTATGAAAATACCAGTGACATATTTCACAGACATAGAACAAATATTTCAAAGCTTTATGGAACTGTAAATGACCCTGAATAGCTGCAACAATTTTCAGAAAAAGAATAAAGAGGGAAGGATCCCAACACCAGATATAAAACTATACTATAAAGCCATTGTATTCAAAACAGTCTGGTACTGGCATAAGAAGAGACAAATAGACCAATGGAACAGAATAGACAGTCCAGAAATAAACTCAAGTCTCTATGGACAATTAATATTTGATGAAAGGGACAGAATCATAAAGTGAAATAAAAATTGCCTTTTGAAATAAATGGTGTTGGGAGAATTGGACAGCTACATGCAAAATAATGAAACAATCATACCAACTTACACCAACTTACAATCGAGCACCAACTTACAATCATACACAAAAATAAATTCAAGGTGGATATAAGCCATGACACCATTAAAGTCCTAGAGGAAGAGAACATAGGCAGGAAATCTCAGACATTTCACACAGCAACATTTTTACTGAAATGTACCCTAGAGCAAGGGACATAAAGGAAAGAATAAACAAATGGTATCTCATCAAAATAAGAAGCTTCTGCACAGCTGAAGAAAACATTAAAATGAAAAGGGAACCAACTATATGAGAAAACATATTTGCCAATGACACGTCAGACAAGGGTTTCATCTTCAAAATATATAAAGAATTCACAGGACTTTACTCCAGGGAGACAAACAACCCAATTAAAAAAGAGGCAAAGGACCTGAACAGACACTTCTCCAAGGAGGACACACAGAGGGCCCAGAAACATATGAAAAGATGCTCAGCATCACTAGCCATCAGAGAGATGCAAGTAAAAACCACAATGAGATACCACTTCACACCAGTCAGAATGTCCACCATAAACAAATCAACAAACAACAAGTGTTGGAGAGGTTGTGGAGAAAAGGGAACCCTGCTGCATTGTTGGTGGGAATGAAGACTGGTGCAGCCACTGTGGAAAATAGAATGGAATTTCCTCAGAAAACTAAAAATGGAACTGCCTTTTGACCCAGCAATCCCACTGCTGGATGATACCCTAAAAGTCCTGAAACACCAATTCAAAAGAACCTATGCATCCAGATGTTCATAGTACAATTTACAATAGCCAAGTGCTGGAAGCAGCCTTAGTGCTCATCAGTAAATGAGTAGATAAAAAAAAAAACTGTAATACATTTATGCAATGGATTACTATGCAGCAGAAAGAAAGAACAATCTCCTACCCTTTGCTACAGCATCGGTGACACTGGAGAGCATTATGCTAAGTGAAATAAGCCAGATGGTGAAAGACAAACACCATATGATCTCACCTATAAGTGGAAACTAATCAACAAATCAAACAAGTAAGCAAGATACAACCAGAGACAATGTAATAAAGAACAAACTGACAGTAACCAGAGAGGAGGGGGGAGAGCATAATTAGGGATAATAGGGGAAGGACCATCAAGGAACATGTATAAAGGACATATGGACAAAGGCAAAGGAGGTAGGTTCGAGGGTGGGAGGTGGTGACAGGTGGGGTGGAGTGGGGTGGGGGAGGATGGTGGGGTGAAAATACAGACAACTATACTTGAAGAACAATTTTAAAAAATATTTAACAAAAGACATAAGAATTTTTAAAAAGGGAAAATAAAAAAGAAATTTATGTATATATGTAAATATATATATGGCAGAGCAAGGAAAGAAATATGCACAGAAAATAGAGCATAGAGCCAGGCTAGGATGTATTGACCTTCCTCCTCTACTATTTATTGTGTTGACTTTGCCTTTAGCCAACACTCCGGCTGGCAGGGGTTCTTTACCTGGTGGGATGGCTGACCTAGACCATTATTCCTGAGGGGTCTGAGCCCTGGTGGTCTTGCCTAAATACATGTGTTGTAGTCACACTTCTACATTGACTACTACACATGGTAGTACTAGGAGGCAGAGCAGAGGTTTCTCAGAGTCAGCTTCATTTCTTTATGCCCCATTGTATTAACCTCCCACGACCCTTTAATAGTATAACTCAGCACTGCCCAACAGAATTTTATGCAACGGTGGAAATATCCCACATCTGCTCTACCTATTATGGTAGTCAATAGCCACATGTGGGTAGAAATCACTTGGAATGTGGCTAGTGTGACTGAAGAACTGAATTTAATATAAGTTAATTTAAATGTAATTGCCACAGGTGGGTGGTGGCTATAGCATTAGACAGCACAGATCTAAATCAATCATGCCAATTACCACCATAACCTCCCTTTGGGCCTGTTCAGTCAGTGGCATGGGAAGTCCATAATGACTGCTTGGCAGTGTTACCTATTAGTAGGACCGTTAGGAGCCCCAGATAGAAGATTTCTTCCCTTGGATATCAAAAGCTCTAAATCTGCAGATGCAGAATTGTGGAAATGAGAAGCAAGCTTTTTTAATGATGACAAGCACCATTCCCACATCCATGCCTTGGTCACTGTAAATTAGTTGCTGGTTGAGCACATATACCACATCCCAAAGAGTTGTCTGCTAGGATGCCAAAATCATTCCTTCAAGGGTCTATACTACTCTTCTGTCTGGCCAGCTCTCCTGATACATGCTAAGAGACCACTGAATCCCATGCCCATTGGCCCACTGCCACATGTCTTTAACCATAAAATGAGTTCCTTGGGTAGAAACAGTGTTGTGTGGGTGGCTCTAATGACATTATTAATGCCACTGATGTTGGTCCTGGTGAAAACACAAAGGAGAAAATATATGTTCAATTCCAGTGTAAATATTTATTCCAATGAAGATAAATCACTGCCCCTCCATGTTAGAAGGAGTTTAGTATGAAAACCAACTTGCTATCAGATAGTTGACTGGTCCTCTCCACTGTAGTATGATATTAGATTTATAAAGTTGGTCTCTACTGCTAGAAATTACACCCTCATCAATGGCGGTGGCTGCTTCAGCTTGCCAGTGGATAAGTCCTTACTTGCCTAGATGGTCTCTATTCTTGCCTTTAAAGCCACTTTATTCTTGAGTGAGCTCAGGAAGAATGGGGGATGAAGTTGATAAACACTACCATTCATCCACTGCATGGGCCATCTTGTCCATTTGGTTCTTGAGAACTCCCTACACAGTGGGGATATTCTGGAGAGAATCTATATGGGACTCAAGTAGTATCTGCCTCCAGGTTAGTTCTGACAGATTCATCCACATTCTATTCCTCAGACCACCTTGTCACCAACCTCTAATATTGTTCTTTCCAAGTCCCTGATCATCAAGATACTGCCGTGAATCAGTGTAGATCTATGTCTCAGGCCACTTTGCCTTCAGGAAAAATGGTCAAAAAGATGTCCTAAATTCTGCCCTCAGGAGGACTTTTCTTCCCTACCATCTTTTGGGCCTACACCAAAGTGGGACAGTAGCACCACAGCAGTCCACTTCCAGTGGGCTAGCTGTGTGTAAACTCTACTCAGTTCTTCTCTCCTGTCTGCTAGTGTAGAGAATACCACGAAACTACATCTGTAGATGGTAGTGCAGAATGAGGGGAGGGCAGGACCACAATCCAGGAGATGTCCCCATTGCTGCGTCTGGGTGACAGGCCACTCATACGTTCAAGTGAAAACACACTGCCTCCCATTGCAACTTCTTCCTCGGGGCAGTTTGTAACTCAGCCTTCCTGCTTCTATTCTTGTAATTATAATTCCAGTGTTTGTATTATGTACTAGATGTTTGTATGCCAGCCTTGCAAGAGTCTCTTTTCATCTTAATATCCTACATAGTTTAAATAAGATTAGTAGTACCAGGAAAGTTTGTCAAATTTTACTTTGAAATTTTCTAGGTATTAATGAGTTTGGTGGTAGACCCGAACACTTTTTTTTTGGTTTCTTCTGTAGTTATTGGAGCACTCAGGTATTCACCATGTATTGAGTCAATTTTCTAGTAACTTACCAAGTTATTCTTTAATACTAGAAGTTTCTATTTCTAGTAACTTACTATTAAAATAGCTATTTTATCCAAGTTTTCAAAATTTTTGGTACTGTGTTACACATATTATTTGCTTTTAATCTGTACAATCTCCTCTTATCTGCAGCTATATCATTACTTTTGTCATTTCTAATGATACATATTTGTTATTTCTCTTTTATTAGACTTTTCAGTCTGATAAAATAATAATTTTATCAGTTTTGTTTTATTTTTCTAAGTCATTAATTTTTACATTTTTATTATTTCTCTATTACTTTGCTGAAGATATTTTATTGTACCTTTCTAACTTCTTCAATTATTCAGACCATTTTTTAAAGTATATTTATTGATTATGCTATTACAGTTGTCCCATTTCTTTTTCCCTTCTATTCCCCTCTGCCCTGCATCCCCCCACCAGTATTTTCCCACCTTTGTTCATGTCTATGCATCATACATATAAGTTCTTTGGCTTCTCCATTTCCTACACTATTCTTAACCTTCCCCTGTGTATTTTGTACCTACCATTTATGCTTCTTATTCCTTGTACATTTTCCCCCATTCTCTCCCCTCCCACTGATAATCTTCCATGTGATATTCATTTCTGTGATTCTGTTCCTGTTTTAGTTGTTTGCTTAGTTTTTTTTTTTAGGTTCAATTGTTGCTAGTTGTGAGTTTGTTGTCATTTTACTGTTCACATTTTTGATCATCTTTTCCTTAGATAAGTCCCTTTAACATTTCATATAATATGGGCTTGGTGATGGTGAACTCCTTGAACTTGATCTTACCTAAGAAACACTTTATCTGTCCTTCCATTCTAAATGATAGCTTCACTGGCTAGAGTAATCTTGGATGTAGGTTTTTGCCTTTCATGACTTTGAATACTTCTCCCCAGCCCCTTCTTGCCTTCAAGGTTTCTTTTGAGAAATTACCTGACAGTTGACATGGACACTGGCCCACAGTGTCCACAGCATTATGGATGAAATATGAGATAAATTCACATGGACTACCAAGGCCTGTGGAGGAAAAGGGATGGCATGGCTACTCTCTCAAGGGGAGAGTGCCACGCGCCCTTGCCTAGACAGGCTTTTATTGGGTTTAATTTGCACAGGAATACAGGTACAGCTCATTAATCATTGTCAGGTAGTAAGGATCAAACAGTAGATAGCATACAAAGAACCATGAGGGCTTATTCTGAGTCAGGGTCTGTTAGCTAAAAGGGTACAAAACTTTGGGAAACAAACTCATTTCCTGCTTGGACCCTTATTATTTAATTGAGAGCAATCTTAGCAAAGCAGGTTTCACAGGATTTTACATATTCTTTCTCAGGCCTGATTTCCTGGGGAACCCACCCTTTCCACACAGGGCTGCACCACCCTCTATCATTGTTTCAGGCTTAAGTCAGGCAGGGGAAGTAAGGCAGCCAAGAGATTAGGAGACTTCTTGCAGACAGAATGAGGACTCAGGCTTTGTCAAAGCCAAGGGGCAAGGGTCCATCACCCCCTTTTGCTGTAGCCCCCCAAGTCTTTCCCTGGGGCCTCCAAGTTATCATGCCTGTCTTAGGTCGTTCCCCCCTTGGGGAATCTTACCTGTCATTGGCTAACTGATCAAGCATTGGGGGCCAGTTATGGATGAAGGAGCACAAGTGGCGCTCCTGCCAGGGAGATAAGCTTTGTCTCCTTAGTGGCTTACGGTCTGAAGGTTGCACACTCAGCCTTAGCCATGGGGGTTTACAGCTACTGAAACCAGGCAGGGAGGTTCCCAACAGATAGTCTTCTGGGAATTCCTTTGTAGGTAAGTGTCTCCTTTTCTCTTGCTGCTTTTAAGATGATCTCCTTACCTTTAATCTTGGATAAAGTAAGTATGATGTGCCTTGGTGTACACTTCCCTGGGTCCAACTTCTTTGGGACTCTCTGGGCATTCTGGGCTTCCTGAAAGTCTATTGCCCAGATTGGGCAAGTTCTTCCTTTGCCAGATTGGGGAAGTTCTCCTTCATTATGTTTTCAAATAAGTTCAATTTGTTGCTCTTTGTTTTCTCCCTCTGGCAACTCTATGATTTGGATGTTGGAACATTTAAAGTTGCCCCAGTGGTTCCTAAGCCTCTCCTCATTTTTTTTAATTCTTATTTTTTCATTCTGTTCTGGTTGAATGTTTATTTCTTCCTTCTGGTCCAAATCATTAATTTGAATCCCGATTTCCTTCCTTTCATTGTTGCTCCCTGTACATTTTTTTTATTTGACTTTGCATAGCCTTCACTTTTTCCTCCTTTTTTGTGATCATAATCAACCATTTATTTTATTTTATTTTTTTCAAATATATTTTATTGATTATACCATTACAGTTGTTCTATTCCCCCTTCATCCCCCTCCACCCTGCACACCTCCTCCCCCACCATTCCCCTCCTTTAGTTTATGACCACATGTCTCAAGTTCTTTAGATTCTATATTTCCCCTACTATTCTTGCCCTCCTCCCTATTTTTACCTACCCTCTATGCTACTTATTTTCTATATCTTCTCCCCTCTTCTCCTCCTCCCACTCCCCTGTTGCTAACCCTCCATGTGATCTTCATTTCTATGGTTCCACTTCTGATATACCTATCCTCTTGGTTTGCTTTTGTTTTAGGTGTGGTTGTTAATAACTGTGAGTTTGCTGCCCTTTCACTGTTTGTATTTTTTATCTTCTTTTTCTTAGATAAGTCCCTTTAACATTTCATATAATAAGGGCTTGGTGATGATGAACTCCTTGAATTTGATCTTATCTGAGAAGCACTTTATCTGCCCTTCCATTCTAAATGAGAGCTTTGCTGGATAGAGCAATCTTGGATGTAGGTCTTTGGATTTCATGATTGGAATACTTCTTTCCAGCCCCTTCTTGCCTGTAAAGTCTCTTTTGAGAAATCTGCTGACAGTCTGATGGGCACTCTTTTGTAGGTGACTGTCCCCTTACCTCTTGCTGCTTCTAGAATTCTCTCCTTCATTTTCATCTTGGCTAATGTAATTATGATGTGCCTTGGTGTGTTCCTTCTTGGGTCCACCTTCTCTGGGACTCTCTGAGCTTCCTGGATTTCCTGGAAGTCTATTTCCTTTGCCAGACTGGGGAAGTTCTCCTTTATTATTTGTTCAAATAAGTTTTCCACTCGTGGCTGTTTCTTTTCCCCTCTGGTACCCCTATAATTCAGATGTTGCAACGTTTAAAGATGTCCTGGAGCTTCCTAAGCCTCTCCTCATTTTTTGAATTCTTGTAACTTCATTTTTTTCTGTTTGGTCATTTCTTCCTTCCTTCTGGTCCACCCCCTTGATTTGAGTCCCAGTTTCCTTTTCATCACTGTTGGTTTCCTGTGCATTTCCCTTCATTTCAATCAGTTTAGCTTCATATGTTCCTCTAATTTATGACTAAAATCAACCAGTTCTGTGAGCATCCTGATCACCAGTGTTTTGAACTGTGCCTGTGAAAGGTTGGCTATTTCTTGGTCACTTAGAATTATAAGCTCTGGGGCATTGAGTTCTTCTTGAGTCCTATTTTGGACTGTTCGTGCCTGTTACATATGAGGAGCGGAGCCCTAGGTGTTCACCAGGGTGGGGCAACTCAGTTGCTGGGTTGTGATGTTGTATGTGGGGGCAGGGGGTCAAAGGGAAGCAATGGCGGTTCCCTCTGCTGCCTCCATCTGCTGGGGCCTGTGTGGTCCATTCCACTGTGCACAAATGTGTGACCGTGGTCAGCCCGCCACCTTGTGCCCTCACTGGGTTCGCAGCTGGGGCCTGCTCGGTCCATCTCACTGCTCACTCTGCTGGTTTGTCTGCATGTGAATGTATGGCTGTGGTCAGCCTGCTGCCCCACGCCCTCACTGGGTCCACCTGATGCTACCCTGGCTGCCTGGGTGCCTGGGGTCGGGGGATCTTTCCTGCCCGACCCTGCTCCAATGCTGGCTCCACCTCTCTTACTGATCCCGGTTGAATGGTTTGTTGTTGTCAGACTTCCATATAGTTCAATTTTCTGTTCTTTGGCTGCGTCTTTGTTTACTAAACCTTTGTTGTATTCAAACTTGGTTGTGGGAGAAGGCACAGTGTTTCCACCTATGCCTCCATCTTGGTGGAAGTCCCATAATCAACCATTTCTTTGAGCATCCTGATTACTAGTGTTTTGAACTGTGCATTTGCTAGGTTAGCTATCTCTTAATCATTTAGTTCTATTTTTAAAGTTTTGATCTGTTCTTTCATTTGGACCATATTTCTTTGTCTTGGTGCACCTGTTACATTGTAATGGACGGAGCCTTATGTATTCCCCAGGGTGGGGCAACCCATGTCGCTGGTGCTTTATGTGGGGGAGGGGTCCAAGAGGGAACAATGATACTTGCTGGGCTCTCTGCTGGCTTTCAGTCACTTTCCCTGCTACCCAAAAACAAATTGAGCACTTCTGGTGCCAATTCCCAGGTGGATGGGCTTGTGCACATTTTAGGACCCTGTGGGTCTCTCCAACAAATTCTTTTGTGAGGATGGGAGTTTCTCCCACCCCTGCAACTCCCATAGACTTTTTACAGTCAGAGATTTTTGAGGCTTGCTTTCTATGCACTGGAAACCTGATTTGTGTGATCTGTCTTGCTCCCCATTTGTTCCTCCTGGCTTATCCGTGTGCAAACCTAGAACCACCAACTGCCACCTCACTTGCCTGCTCAGTCCTCCAGCCTTCGCCTTATGGTACATCCTTTCTGCCCCGGCTGCCCATCTCTGCCCCTCCTACCAGTCTGAATGAATATTTCTTCTTTAACTCCTTGGTTATCAGACTTCTATACAGTTTAATTTTCTGGCAGTTCTGGTTGATTTTTGTTCTTAAATTTGTTGTTCTTCTTTTGCTTGTGCAAGGAGGCGAAGTGTATCTATGCCTCCATTTTGACTGGAAGTCTACTCAGATCTTTTTTTTTAATTAAAAAAAATTATTTATTTATTTTAGAGACAGAAGGGAGGGAGAAAGAGGGAGAGAAACATCAATGTGTGGTTGCCTCTCATGTGCCCCCTACTGGGGACCTGACTTCGCCAGCAACACTGGTAGGTGCTCTGACTGGGTTGAACCAGCGACCCTTTGGTTCACAGGCCGGTACTCAATCCACTGAGCCACACCAGCCAGGGCTTCAGACCTTCCCCTCACCCCCAATAATTCTTATCCACTTGAATGTAAGTTCCACAAAGAGAAACTTTATATCTCTTTGTCAGAGCTCTGTCCCCCACTGAGAGTAGTGCTGGCCTGTTACAATCACTCAAAACACCTTTGTGAAAGGAATGAATGATTTATTGACTTATAAAAAGGTTTAAGACTATGACCATTGCTCTGAGGAAATCTTTAGATTATCTACACTTTAATGTGAAATATTCTCTTTATTTTTTAATATCAGTGTGTGGTTGCCTCTCAAGCACCCCCAAGTGGGAACGTGGCCCACAACCCAGGCATGTGCCCTGACTGGGAATTGAACCCGTGACCCTTTGATTTGCAGTCAGGTGCTTAATCCACTGAGCCACACCAGCCAGGGCTGATATGAAATATTCCCATTGTTTTAACTTCAAACATTTTATAATTAAATTTTTTAGTTTTCAATTTGACTTGAGCTATTTAGAGAAATGTTTGAAAACTTTCAAGTGGTTAGACTTGAGATGAGGGCATTATCTTTTTGTTGTTTATTCCTAGATTTATAACATTGTAATCAGAGAATATTGCTCACTTGATTTCCACTTTTTAGTTACTGTGATTTTTGTGGCCCAGGATGTGTTCACTTTTGTTATTGTTCCATGAGGATTTTAAAAGAAAGCAGATGGTTTGCATTTTGGCTACATGTGAAGCTTGTTAAATTGGATACTCAAATCTTCCCTTTCCTCTACTCATTTGATTATGGCTTATGACTATGGCTTGGTTAAAATCTCTTTTTATTTCACATATTCTTGAAAGACTGCATATATTATTTGAAAAACATTCTACTCTTTGTCTTGCCTTGAATTCTACATAGGCTGATAGGACTACATCTTGCATTGCTTTCTTTTTGTCAACATTTGCCTGAGACATCTTTACCAGGCCTTTAATGTTAATCATTGTCATTTTGTTTTGAGTGTTTTAAGTGGAATATAACTGAATATGTGTATGTGAGCCAGCATACACAAGAATTTGTATGTGCATGCCTAATATTAGGGCCTTTAGCTTGAGTAAAGATATTTAATTAAGTCATAGGTATACTGGAACAATAAAATGTTTGGTTTTCCCATCATTTTATTTCATGTTTTTTGTTTAATATTTTCTCAGTATTTTCTTTTTCTATTTTCTAAATTTGGTTGGGTTGACAAAGTGTTGTTTGTACCTTGTTCTTTGATGTTTTTTAGGTTCCATATGCCATATCCATACTAAAAGTGCTTATCTTTAAATTAGCAAACATATTTAAACATGTAATTTCCTATTTACAATAATAATTAAATGGAATATAATTTAAGTTACCTGGCTCCTTCAGTTGTAAGAGGTGGATATCCAGCTCAAACTGTCTTGTGAAAATGAGTCTCATAACTGAGGACCCACAGGGCCAGTCTGAGTTTAAATGCAGCCGTTCAGAAAGTTGTCCAGGAACACAAATTACTAGCACCTTGTGGCCTGGTGGAAATTGAACTTTGGTTGCTGAGGTAAGGGTACCCCTCAGTGAGCCTACAGCTTGTTGCCAGGCAACCCAAGTTTCCACAGTCATTTGCTAGATAACCTGCTTTGTTTCTTTTTTTTAAAGATTTTATTTATTCATTTTTAGAGAGAGAGAGGAATTTTCATGTGTGGTTGCCTCTCATGTGCCCCATACTGGGGACCTGGCCTGCAACCCAGGTATGTGCCCTGACTGGGAATCAAAATGGCGACCCTTTTGGTTCGCAGCTGCAGCCTGCTGTCAATCCAGAGCTACACCAGCCAGGCTGCTTTGTTTCTTTATGTCCCAATTTCTTCTATTCCCTGGAGTACTTCAAGGAGCATTGAGAACGTCTATTCTTTCAGCTTTGTAGAATTCCCTTCTGAAATCTGTTTTAAGGATTATTCGTTAATAGCTTTCTCTATTTCTTTATTAAGATATATCTGTTTAGACTTTCTATCTCTTATGGGGTCAGCTTTGATAAATAAT
The DNA here is from genome assembly GCF_014824575.4 of Sturnira hondurensis. Lineage (NCBI taxonomy): Eukaryota > Metazoa > Chordata > Mammalia > Chiroptera > Phyllostomidae > Sturnira > Sturnira hondurensis. The sequence continues at coordinate 716,123 of NW_028077960.1, forward strand.
CTATTCCTAGAAAATCATGATTTGAACTAGATTTTTAAAATTTACTTACATAGAATTATGCAGATAAATCTCTTACAATTTTTAAATTTCCTCATTTTCAAAGGAAATTTAAAGTCATTTTAAGTTAATTTAATTTAACGTCATTAATTTAATTTAAAGTCATTTAAGTTAATTAATTTAATTTAATTTAATTTAATAAGACAAGTTATTCCCACTTGTCTTTCTTGTTTAGGATATGTGTGCTTTCTCATGCCTGAGCCTCTCCTCTAAAAGATAGATGTCAATGCTCAGGACAGGCTCAGAAATCACTTGGTGAAGGTGACAGAGTTTTGTCTTGGGTCTCTGGAAAATAGTGGGCAGCAAAATCCCTGCATCACTCCATACCCTCAAATTGGACTCCACATTACCAAAAAATAAACTATTAAGCCACTGATATTTTTGGAGTTTACTTATTACTACACCTACTAATATATGTTTTCTTTTATTATTTTCATAATTTAATTTTTACATTTAAAATCTGGAGTTTGTTTTAAAATAAGAAGTAACATGGAGGGGAGGGAGGAGGGGAATAACTTGGGAAAGAAGGGGAGAGGTCATCAAGGAACATGAATAAGGGCACAAGGACAAAGCCAAAGGGGGTAGGATGGAGGATGGGAGGTGGGCATGGGCAGGGAGGAGGGAGTGGTGAGGGGGAAATGGAGACAACTATAGTTGAACAACAATAAAAAGAAGTAAAAAAACCATGAAGTAACATGGAAAGCCCTCTTTTTTGCTAGATACATGGTCGGTTATACCAAATCTTTCACTGAATGATAGTTTCCCTTTCTGATATAAAATACTACCTTTATCTTAAACTAAATTCTCATATTATTTTTCCATTCCTGAGGTTTTGATTTTGTTTCTTTAATAAGTCTATTTATATACCAGAACCAAATGCTAAGGTCTTTTTCTTCTTGAAGAAGTCCTCAGGGACATCAAGGCCTGGACACACCCTCCCCTTTTTTGAAGATTTTATTTAGGCATATCTTTTCTTTTTTTAAAGGTTTTTATTTTTTAATATTTTTAAAAATTATTTTATTGCTGTTTAATTACAGTTGTTTGCTCTTTCTCCCCACCACTCCCCGCCCCACCCCAGCCAAACCTACTTCTCCCCCTTGCTTCGCCCATCCCCTCTGGTTGCTGTCAGATTGTTCTTAATTTCAGTGTCTCTGGTTATACTTTGTTCGCTCTTTTCTTTTGTTGGTTGTTCCAGTTAAAGGTGAGATCATGTGGTATTTGTCCCTTACTGCCCGGCTTATTCCACTGAGCATAATGCTCTCCAGTTCCATCCATGCTGTCACAAGGGTAGGAACTCCTTCTTTCTCTCTGCTGCATAGTATCCACCATGAAAATATACCATAGTTTTTTGATCCCTTTATGTACTCATTGACACATTTGGTTACTTCCAGCACTTGGCTATTGCTATGAATGTTGGAGTGCATAGGTTCTTATGGATTGGTGTTTCAGGGTTCTTTTTTTATAATGTATTTTATTGATTATGTCATTACAGTTGTCCCTTTCCCCGCTTCATTCCCCTCTACCCTGCACACCCCTCTCCCCACATTCCCCCCCTTTAGTTCATGTCCATGTGTCATAAGTTCTCTAGCTTCTACATTTCCCACACTACTCTTGCCCTCCCCCTGTCTGCTTTCTCTCCACCGTCTATGCTACTTATTCTCTGTACCATCTTCCCCTTCTCCTCCTCTCACTCGCCTGTTGCTAACCCTCCTTGTGGTCTCCATTTCTACAGTTCTGCTCCTGATCTAGCTGTCCTCTCAGTTTGCTTTTGTTTTAGGTGTGGTTGTTAATAACTGTGAGTTTGCTGTCCTTTCACTGTTCATATTTTTTATCTTCTTTTTCTTAGATAAGTCCCTTTAACATTTCATATAATAAGGGCTTGGTGATGATGAACTCCTTGAATTTGACCTTATCTGAAAAGTGCTTTATCTGCCCTTCCATTCTAAATGAAAGCTCTCCTGGATAGAGCAATCTTGGCTGTAGGTCTTTGGATTTCATGACTTGGAATACTTCTTTCCAGCCCCTTCTTGCCTGTAAGGTCTCTTTTGAGAAATCAGCTGACAGTCTGATGGGAGCTCCTTTGTAGGTGACTGTCCCCTTATCTCTTGCTGCTTCTAGGATTCTCTCCTTCATTTTAATCTTGGGTAATGTAATTATGATATGCCTTGGTGTATTCCTCCTTGGGTCCACCTTCTCTGGGACTCTTTGAGTTTTTCTGGACTTCCTGGAAGTCTATTTCCTTTGCCAGATTGGGGAAGTTCTTTATTATTTGTTCAAATTACTTTTCTACTTGTCGCTGTTCCTCTTCCCCTTCTGGTATCCCTATAATTCAGATGTTGGAACATTTAAAGATGTCCTGGAGGTTCCTAAGCCTCTCCTCATTTTTTTGAATTCTTGTTTCTTAATTCTTTTGTTTGGTTCTTTCTTTGTTTCTTCTGGACTAGTCCATTGATTTTAGTCCCAGTTTTCTTTCTATCACTATCGGTTCTCTGTGCATTTTCCTTCATTTCATCTAGTGTAGCCTTCATATGTTCCTCTAATTTGTGACTAAAATCAACCAGTTCTCTGAGCATCCTGATCACCAGTATTTTGAACTGTGCATCTGACAGGTGGGCTATCTCTTGGTCGCTTAAAAGTATTGGCTCTGGGGCTTTGATTTGTTCTTCTGTTTGAGCCATACTTTTTTGGTCTGGTTGTGCCTGTTACATATGAGGGGCGGAGCCTTAGGTGTTCACCAGGGTGGGGCAACCCAGTTGCTGGGTTATAACGCTGTATGTGAGGGCAGGGTCAGAGAGGGAATAATGGCGCTCATTCCTCTCTCTCTAGGATTTCAGTCCCCTCTGCGACTTCCCACAAGCAAATTGGGCCCTTCTGGTGCTGGTTCCCAGGTGGGTGGGCTTGTGTATGTTCTAGGACCCTGTGGGTCTCTCCAATGAACTCTCCTGTGAGGCTGGGAGTCTCTCCTGGCACCTTAACCCCCGAAAGTTTTTTCAGTCGGTGCTTTTAGGCTTTATTTCCTGTTGCTGGGGCCCTGGGTTGTGTGGTCTTTCTCACTGCTCATTTTTTGCTGGTTTATCTGCACACAAATGTGTGTCCTCCGTCAGCCAACCATCCAGCGTGCCTCACTGGGTTTGCTCATTTCTTTTCTGCACCAAGGTCTGCCAATCACCACTTTTTCCTGTGGCGACCCCCATCCAAATGTCGCTGACTCTGCCTCTCTTACCAGTCTGGATGAATGGTTTGTTGTTGTTGGACTTCGGTACAGTTCAATTTTCTGTCTGTTCTGGTTGTGTTTTTGTTTCTAACTCTTTGTTGTCCTTAAATTTGGTTGTGCGAGGAGGCACAGTATTTTCACCTATGCCTCCATCTTGGCCGGAAGTTCCCTTTTTCAGGGTTTTTGAGATATATTCCCAGCAGAGAAATTACTGGGTCTAAAGGCAGTTCCATTTTTAATTTTCTGAAGAAATTCCATACTGTTTTCCACAGTGGCTGCACCAGTCTGCATTCCCACCAACAATGCACTAGGGTTCCCTTTTCTCCACATCCTCTCCAACACTTATTTGTTGATTTCTTTATGATGGCCATTCTGACCGATGTGTGATGGTATCTCATTTTGGTTTTAATTTGCATCTCTCTGATGGCTAGTGATGCTGAGCATCTTTTCGTATGTCTCTTGGCCCTCTGTATGTCCTCCTTGGACAAGTGTCTGTTCAAGTGTTTTGCCCATTTTTTAATTGGATTGTTTGTCTTCCTAGGGTGGAGTCCTGTGAGTTCTTTATGTTTCGGAGATCAAACCCTTGTCTGAGGTATCATTGGCAGATATGTTTTCCCATATAGTTTGTTCTTTTCATTTGAATGCTCTTTTCTTTAGCCATGCATAAGCTTTTTAATTTGATGAGGTCCATGTTTATGGTCCATGTTTATGGTCCATGTACTTCTAGAGAGAGTGAAAGGAAGGGAGAAAGTGGAGACAAACATCGGCGTGTGTTTGCCTTTCATGTGCCCTCACTGGAGACCTGGCCTGCAACCCAGGCATGTGCCTTGACTGGGAATTGAACCGGTGACTCTTTGGTTCACAGGCTGGCACTCAATCCACTGAGCTGCACCAGCCAGGATGCAAATGCTACTGGTCTTGATGTTTTTTTCTCAAGTCTTCCCTGAAAGGCGTGGTTTTTCAACCTGTGAATTCAAGCCTCCCATCACTTTGGGAATATTTTCTTCTGACTTTCTTGAGCTCTGTTCTCTCTCCAGGTTCCTTTTTGCATTTTCAGCATTCTCTTTTTATTTTGAAGTGACCTTCATTTTGGCAGTCATGTTAGTAATTTCTGAATTCTCTTTCTCTTTCATGATAGCCTGCTCTGGTTGTGACATCCTGTCAGAAAACGAGGGTCAGACTTTTCACAATGTTATTTCCTGAACTCACTCCTTTGCACTACAGGTCTTTTCTTCTGATTTTTCACCTTCATGCCCTCTTTTGAGCTTTTCTTTCTTTTCATATTTTGGTGATTTATTGTTGTAACTCATGTTTTGATTTCTTCTATTCAAATGAAGGTCTAGATTCTCACTGTCCAAAACTAATTCTACAACATACTAATTCCATGGGATATTAAAAAGGATTATAAAGAAAAAAGTTCAGTGTTTTAATAAGTTTGGGAAATGGTGAGTTAAAAAAATATTTAAAGTTACTACAGAAACACCAAATAAAAGATATAGAGCAACAGAAACTCTCAAACATTTCAGGGGGTGGAGTGGGTAGTGTAAACTGGTTTTCTGGAAAACTTTTTAGCCATTTGCATACACCTGCAAATTCCATTTCTAGTTATAAATCCCTAGAGAAAGTGCAAAATGTATGTTCACAAAAGACCCTAGTACAGAGGTGTTTATAGCATCTTTGTTCAAGCAGATACTGGAAAACCTAAATATTAATACTTAATAGAATAAAAGTAAATTGTAGTAAATATATTCTTACATAAGAATACTCTTCAATAATTAAAAATAATGCATTACTGGTACATGAACAACAGGGGTGAATTTTGCAGATATTATGCTAAGTGAAAGAAGCCAGACACAAAAGATCACATATTGTATGAGAATCCATTTATATGAAGCTTTAGAACAGTCACACTAACCTATTGTTACAGAGTCATAAAGTAGTTCTTCTGGGGTGGGGGAATAATTGGAAAGAGTGGTTCTTCTGGGGTGATGAAAATATCCTAAATCTTGGTATAATTGTGGGTTATATGAGTGTTATCTCATCAAAATGGGTTGAACTGCACACTTACGATCTGAAGTTACACTGAATACAAATTACACAATAAAATACGCTGTAAGGCTTCTCAGAACCTTTAATAACCTACAACATATTATGAATGTCCAGAGGGGTGTAGCACACAGGATTCCCTGACCTAATTTGAGTCTTGTTGGGGGTAGTGTGGACTAGATGAAGGGTGGACAAGATGTGTTCACTTCCAAGTGAATGAACTGGGAGCAAATGGCCATCTGGAGGCAGAAACCACAGGATTTCTTGTGCCTCATGTCCCAGGTCTCATGATTACTGTGGAACCAAGAGGCTGTGGAAGGGAGGGGCAGGTTCAGGCCATGCTGCCTGTACCCCACCCACCCATTCTTACAGCTTCTACTAAGAGGACCTCAGGGTGTTCATGAGGGTGATAGGCTGTAATATCCAAGAGCAGTGGAGAAGAAGACTCTGGCGTGGCAGGAACTGCTGCTGCTAGGCCAAGACTCTCCTGTGCTTTCCCCCTGTTCTGTGCAGGCCTCCTAGAGCCCTCACTAACTCAGCACATAGAGACTATGCTGGATGCAGCTCCTGAGGCTGCTCAGAGCTGGGGACTCCCTAGGCTCTGGTGGGGAAACTAATTCTCAGAGTTGTCTGGGTGGGTGACAGGCTATGCAGCACCAATGGGTTTCTCATTTTGCTTGTTTTCATCTGCTTTTAGCTTCTAGAAATTCCTCAGAATGATTACTGCCAATGGTACCCTTTGCTGGAATACCATTACTGCCAATGGTGCTCTAACACTGCCAAAGAGGTTTTTATGTTTTCTTTCTTTTGTCTCTGCAAATGGTGCAGAGCAGGCAATTTATGAATGAATCAGAGTGCATGTGTGTGTGTATGTGTGTGTGCGTGTTTTAGAGAGAGAGAGAATATGAGAATATATCTGTGCAGCCCGAGCCAAGCAAAGGGAAGGGGCTAGAGGAGGTGGGTAGTGAGCTTCCAGGCAAGCAGTTGACAATCTGCCACATGAAAGGTGTTTGCTGCACACAAGAATGACATTGCTGTGTGATGGAGTTGACAGATGCTCTGTGGGAGATTAGGAAATAAGTCTGCATCTCCCCAGGCCTTGATACTATCAGCAGCTAAGAGGCTTGTCTGATTTCGTTACAAATTGTCCATTCCTGGGGCTTAGAGTTCAGCCTCCTTATGCACAGGGGTTGAGAGACAGGGGGCCACAACAAGGGCACTTTGCTTTTACTTGTAGCCATTAATCTGGCACCAATAGCTGGTTTATCTCGCAGGAGGAAGAAGGGTGGCAGGTAACCCATCAAGCGGGAACCAGTTGACCCTATTGTTTGCTCTCTAGCAAGTGGGAAGAGAGGAAAGAGCTTCTTAATCTTGCTTTTCAGTGCCCACATTTCTGGCCTCACTTGGAAGGATCTGTTTTCTCCCGGATTTTCCTGGAGCCAGTAGATGGCCAGCTTCCAAGCCATGTTCCTCTTATTTTCCCAGGAACAGTGCCAGCCTCTGCCCCAAAGTCAGGGCATGTTCCAGTGAAAAGGGTAGGGTGGGAATACTTAGCAGGAGCCAGGTAAGCATCTGGAATAGCCCAGTGAAGACTAAGGTTGAGTGGGTAGAAGCCCCAAAGACAGACCACGCAGAGCTGGAGAGAAGGCCAGTGCAAACCAAAATGGAGACATGGGCCAGGTTGTGTGTGTGTGTGTGTGTGTGTGTGTGAGAGAGAGAGAGAGAGAGAGAGAGAGAGAAAGAGAGAGAGAGAGAGATGGGAAGCAGATAGAATTTCATCCAGCAGATTCCTTATCTCCATCAATCCACAACCCTAGCTGCAGTTACTATGTGAATGTCTTTTGCAGGCCCTGGGTATGCTTCAGAGGCCTGTGGCAGCCATGGGAGTTTGTCAGTATCCAGCAAGTGCCCAGTGGCAGGTGGGGTACAGTGAGGCTGAGAGCGGGTGGGGAGACACTCCATGATATTGGGGTGGAGATGGGCAGAATGGAGCCTTGAATGGGGAACAGACTCCTGACAGGCAGAGACAGAGTGGGCCTGCAAATAGAGAAGGCTATGCTGTTGGGGTGCCTGAGGGTTGGCTGAGGGGTGGGAACCTACAAAAGAAAGAAGCTCCACTAACAGTGAGCTTGATTCCCGAGGACAGGCCTGGAGCCCAGTTTCTGGGGTTAGTGGCTCACCCTGTGAGGCCCCTTTCCAAAGGTGGCCCTGTGTCCTCAGATTACCCCAGCTTGGAGAAAGCCAGAGGCAAGGCCAGGGAAGCAGCAGTCAATGGCAGTGTGCCAGATGCCAGGTGTACCATGGCAGCTCAGAGAGGGACCCATGTAGACACAGCTGGTCAGTTGCTGAGGCTTGGAGAGGAGAGGGACTTGCCCAGAGCCACACAAGGAGTAAGTGCGTTTGAGCCCAGACCCTTCTTGCTGCACTGGACTCCCCACTGCCTCTCACCAGGTAGGAGGGACCTGGCATCAATGCAGGAGGGAACAAGATGTCAAGGCCTGGGGCCTGGTACTCCTGGGGAATGATTTTTAGTGCTGTGAATGAAGCTATTTTAATTTCTCAAAGGAAAATCTAGACTCTTGTTTCCTGTTACAATAATTTGGGGAAGTCAATTAAGTCCTATGTGAATGTGGAGCACACATCTATTTCCGGTGGGTCAAGGGCACCCTGGGTCAGCCTGAGAGAGCCACCACTCTCCCACTTTCTAAGCTTAGTGACTTTGGGAAAATCATTGACTATCTCTATGCCCGGGTTTCCTCATTGGTGAAATGGGATAAGAAACAGACCTACCTCATAGTCTTCCTCAACACAATGCATTATGCAGGTAAAGTACATGTAATGTTTTCTGGCTGAAGGAAGAAGAGGTTCACTGTGAGCTGTTGCTGCTATTGTAAGTCTTATCACCCACAGCATATTCAGAGGAAGAAGAAATCATTGGGTTGCCAAGGAGCTTGTCCAAAAGGAAGGGTGTCACCCTCCTTTCTCTTCACCTGCTCCCTCCTGGGACCTACTTGGGAGACCTGAGTGGCTGTCTAAGGCGGGAACTGTTAACTCTACCTTCTGAATGTTTCTAGGATCTGGCCTTGCTCTTCCCTCTCCACAGCAATGAATTGAGCTGGGGGATCCCAGACTAGATTCCCACTCTGGACCGTTCTTTATGGCAGTGCCCAGAGGGACATTTCTTGAAGCACAAATCTGAACATGTGCTGTCTCTGAGAGCCTCCCGTGGCTCTCATGTTTGCCAGAACAAACTTGGCTTTGCACATAGTGTTGACTCTGTATGGAACATATTTCTCCACACTTTGTCCACCTGGTGAACTCCTATTTATCCTTCAAAATCTGGTGCAGACACACCCCTCTTGAAGTACACTTTCCCAGACTGTACTTCCTCCCTACAAGTCCAAGGCAACATGCATGACTCCTTACATTGCCTTCTATGTCGTTGCCCCCTCTGTTCACCCAGTTTACACAACCATCACAATGTGATGTGACTATTGTGCTACCTCCTTGGACCTATCTCCACTTGCACACCTAACCCAGGGGCTAGCTTGTGTCAGTTTTGGTTGAACCAAACTGAATTTGTTAGTAGTCAAAGGTTCTTTGGAACTTGGGCATGCCCCTTCCCTCTCTGGGGGAAGACAGGTGTGCAGTTTCCACACCTCTATAATGAGGAAGCTGTCAGGGTCTACAGCTGTTCTGAGTTTCTGTAACTGCCTGCCTGTCTGCTCCAGGTATGGATAAAGAGCTTGGGGGTATCAGCTGCCTCTGGTCAGTTATGCTCAAGAGAATTAGCAACTGTGTCCCTCTGGACTAGGAGACTGGTATCCATGGGAAACAAAAAAAATATTTTCAATTTAAAACTTCTTTCTTTTCTCAAGAGAAATGGAGAAACCTCATAAGCCAAGAGAACTGGGTCACATCCTGATAATGCCAAGCAGAGGCTGCCACTTGGCTCTGTGAGTGAAGCAGGCAGTTAAATTTAAAATATGAAAAAAAACCTTCTCTGTGTGCTTTCCTGATCATTTTATTGGCACAAAAGAAAAATTTAAACCAGTTTTGTGGCAAAAAGTCCCCACTTTCCTCCTTAAACGAAGACAAGCCAACTAGATCCAAGGATACTCAGTCCACTCAATTAATTAATCTTATTACAATCAGAAAACTGTCTCATTCAATTAAAATATTTCCACAAAATAGAATAAAGTACATTTGACTGGAACACTTACTATGCCAAGGCATAGTGTTGTGAGGGGATTGGAAATGACAGCTCTTATATGGGCAACAGGCTCTGAGAAAGGGCAAGGACAGGGCAGGTGAGGCTCTGGCCCAAGCCCCTTCTCAAGGAAGAGAGGGGATACTTCTGGACACAGGGACCCTCTAATGAGCAAGCAGGTCCCAAGCCAGAGGTGCTGTTCACAGTTGCCTTCGCCCTCACCCCAATGCCCAAAGGCAGCCCACTCCCCTGTCATCAGCTCCCTCAATAAAGGATGGAGATTGGGTAGGGATTTAAGGGGCAGACTTGGATTCAGTGGCTTGAGCCCACTTCTGCCTCCAATGTGCTTTACCACCTTGGGCAAGTAGGAAGTGTCCACCAGGGAAAAGACTGTTAGCAGGGCTGACTGAAACTTAGCAAGAAGATATCTAGAAAGCTAAAGAAACGGCCATTTTATTTATTTTAAGATTTTATTTATTTATCTTTAGAGGGGAAGGGAAGGAGAGAAGGAGAGAAGGATCAATGTATGGTTGCCTCTCATGAGTCCCCTGCTAGGAACTGGCCTGCAACCCAGGCATGTGCCCTGACTGGGAATCGAACCGCGATTGTGTGGTTCGAAGGCCCGGGCTCAATCCACTGAGCTATACCAGCCAGGGCCTAAAGAAACTGCCATTTTAAAAGCTACAGTTTCCTGCCCTGGCTGGTGTGTCTCAGTGGATTGAGTGCTGGACTGCAAAGCAAAGGGTCACCTGTTGGATCCACAGTCAGGGCACATGTGTGGGTTGCAGGCTGGGTCCCCAGGAGGGGACACACAAGGAGCAACCATGTACTGATGCCTTGCTCCCTCTCTTTCTCCCTCCCATGCCCTCGCTCTAAAAATAAATAAATAAAATCTAAAAGCTACAGTTTCCTGACTCTCATGAGGTACTCAATAAATATTTGAATTCACAGTACCTCTGTTCAGCCAAAATCTCTTAATGGTTCTTTAGTTATAAAAATGAAAAGCAAATACTCACTTGGAGTTTGTTCTTTTGAGCTAACAATATTTGAGCATGTGCGATTGCCAGGCAATGGACTAAACACATCTGCTGAACTACGTCCTCTAATCTTCACAGCAACTCTGTGAGGTGGAATCTCCATTAAAACCAAGGCTCAAAGAGTGCTAAAGACACAGTTACCTAGAGGTGGACTTGGATCCAAACCTGGACAGCAAGACTTAGGCAGAAGGGTCCCTGGCAAACTCAGAATAACTGGGGGATGCTGGGGAGAAGGGGTCGTGATTGATTGAACTTGGGTGGTGCTCCAGAGTATGTCCTTTAGAAAAGCTCCCTTGTGAGTCTGGTGCTCTGACTTTGGATATCTAAAATCCCCATACCTGCTCGGTCTACTGGGGTCACACCTTGCCCCCAGTCCAGCTCCGCTGTGGCCTCAGAAAAAGAACTTGATAAATTAAGCCCCTTTCCGCCCAATTCAATGGTATCTACACTGCCTGAGCTGTATACACTGTCACCAGTGTTGAGTATAAGCTTTAAAAAGGCCTTGGTTAATTTGAGAGGCAGAAAATGGGATGCTGACAATATGATCCTAATTTTAAAAGAAAAAAGGCCAAGATGGAGGCATAGATGGAAACACTGTGCCCCCTCCCACAACTAAATTTAAAGACAGTGAAGTTTTAGAAACAAAAATGCAGCCAAAACAGTGAAAATTGAACTGTACAAAAGTCTGACAACAACAAACCGCTCAGCCAGAACGGTAAGAGGGGCGGAGTCAGTGGCGGAGTGCAGTGGGGCTGGAAAGATCCTTTTGTCTGACTGACCCAGGAGCTGAGGCGGAGGTGGTTGGTGGATCCCAGGTGTGGGGTGGTGACGGGTGGACCCAGTGAGGGTGCTGGCTGACTGTGGTCACACATTAGTGCACAGATAAACCAAGAGAAGGAGCAAACGGTGAGACAGACGGCTCAGGCTAGAGCCCCAGAGATGGGAATTAGAGCCTCAAAGCACCAACTGGAAAGACTTTCTTGGGGTTGAGGGGCTGGGAGAGGCTCACAGGCTCACAGAGAGTTCGTTGGAGAGACCCACAGGGTCCTGGAGAGTACACGGGCCCACACACCCAGGAACCAGTACCAGAGGGGCCCAATTTGCTTGTGGGAAGCCACAGAGGGGACAGAAATCTGAGACAGAGAGGAGCGGAGCAAAGCGCCATTTTTTTCCCCTCTCTGACCCGCCCCCACATACAGTGTCACAACCCAGACACTGGGTCGCCCCGCCCTGGTGAACACCTAAGGCTCCACCCCTCATAACAGGTGCAAACAGACCAAACATTATGACTCAAGAACAGCTCAAGGCCCCAGAGCCTATAATTCTAAGTGACCAAGAAATAGCCAGCCTTTCACATGCACAGTTCAAAACACTGGTGATCAGGATGCTCACAGAATTGGTTGATTTTAGCCACAAATTAGAGGAACATATGAAGGCTAAACTGATTGAAATGAAGAGAATGCACAGGAAACCAATAGTGATGGAAAGGAAACTGGGACTCAAATCAAGGGAGTGGACCAGAAGGAAGAAAGAAAAATCCAGCCAGAAAAAAAGGAGGAAACAAGAATTCAAAAAAAAATGAGGAGAGGCTTAGGAAGCTCCAGGATATCTTTAAACATTCCAACATTAGAATTATAGGGGTACCAGAAGGGGAAGAGGAAGAGCTACGAGTGGAAAACTTATATGAACAAATAATAAAGGAGAACTTCTCCAGTCTGGCAAAGGAAATAGACTTCCAGGAAATCCAGGAAGCTCAGAGAGTCCCAAAGAGTTGGACCCAAGAAGGAACATACCAAGGCACATCATAATTACATTAGCCAAGATGAAAATGAAGGAGAGAATCCTAGAAGCAGCAAGAGATAAGGGGACAGTCACCTACAAAGGAGTTTCCATCAGACTGTCAGCCGATTTCTCAAAAGAGACTTTACAGGCAAGAAGGGGCTGGAAAGAAGTATTCCAAGTCATGAGATCTAAAGACCTACAGCCAAGATTGCTTTATCCAGCAAAGCTTTCATTTAGAATGGAAGGGCAGATAAAGTGCTTCTCAGATAAGATCAAATTCAAGGAGTTCATCATCACCAAGCCCTTATTATATGAAATGTTAAAGGGACTTATCTAAGAAAAAGAAGATAAAAAGTACGAACAGTGAAAGGACAGCAAACTCACAGTTATTAACAACCACACCTAAAACAAAAGCAAACTAAACAGCTAGATCAGGAGCGGAACCATATAAAATGAAGATCACATGGAGGGTTAGCAACAGGGGAGTGGGAGGAGAAGAGGAGAGCAGGTATAGAGAAAAAGTAGCATAGACGGTAGGTAGAAAATAGACAGGGGGAGGACAAGAATAGTACGGGAAATGAAGCTAAAGAACTTACGACACATGGACATGAACTAAAGGGGGGGAATGGTGGGGGAGGGGTGTGCAGGGTGGAGGGGAATGAAGGGGGGAATAGAACAACTGTAATGGCATAATCAATAAAATATATTTTAAAAATAATAATAATAAAAAGAAAAAAGGCAGAGGAAAGAACACTTGCAGACTGTAGAGCAAGTGTTAGTTATGCTCATTTCTGGATGGTGAACTAGTGTGTCAGTTTTATATTTCAGGTTTTCTGCCATAAATATATATCACTTTTATAATCATAAAAATGTTTAAGTGTTTTTTAGGTGTGCCATGTTAGTTTTTCATCTCTCTTATTTCTAGAAAGTTTAAATATTTGGATTGTTCTGTGACTTGTCTCTTCTCATCTACTGGCATTTTATAATCTTTTTAAAAAAGATTTTATTTATTTTTAGAGAGAGGAAAAGAGAGGGAAAAAGAGGAAGAGGAATATTAATGTTTGAGAGCAACATCAAATGGTTGCCTCTTGTACACACCCCAACCGGGGACTGGCCCTCAGCCCAGGTATGTGCCCTGACTGAGAATTGAACTGGTGACCTTGTGCTTTGCAGGATGATGCTCAACCAACTGAGCTGTATCAGCCAGGGCTTGACATTTTATATTCTTAATGACTTATATATAAGTTAACTAAGAATTTTAACCCTATGTTTGTTATATTTGTTAAAATAATTTTCCTGGCTGATTATTTACTTTTCAATTTTGTTTTTAATGTTTTCAGTAGAACAAAGGTTAATCATCTTCATGTAGTCAGATCTACTGATCTCTCCTTTTCAGGTACCTTTCATTGCTTTTTAAATTAAAAAGTCCTTTAACAACAAGAGATAAAACAGACACTGACTTAGCATCCTTTCTAGTTCTTAGGGGTTCTTTCCTTTGTGACATGTAGCTCTTTGTTTGATCTTGTTTGGATTAATTTGTTTTTACAGTATGTAGATTAATTACTTTCCAAATAGCTAACCAGTTGTACCAGCACATTTTTATTGGCTAAGACTTTTTTTTCCACCCCATATAGTGGCCTTATACCACTTATAGACATTTTTGTAGATATTAAATTGTTTTCAGGTTATGTTGATTCCAAGAAAGAAGGAGTCCTACTAAGGACTCCTTCAGGTTGATTGGGCCCAAAATCATAACCAGTGTCTAGTAGCCCTTGCTAACAAAGCCGTCTCACGCACTGCATTTCAAAGAAAATCCACCAACTGAGATGCCAGCTGCCTGCCCGTATGCTTCAGCTGAGCCCACCCTTACAAAGGAGTTGCTGGTATTATATTTCCACCAATGGGCTGAGACTTGAACTGCACAGTTAAATGCTCATTTGCATCTTTACTGACCAATTAGGGCAGCTCCGTAACAACTAATCAGAATGTACAATTCTTACTAATCAAGACAGTGCCATCCTTATTTACACAAAAATGAACCAATCAGGGACCAGGGTGGGAACTTTATAAGAGCTTTACAGGTTCAGTTTCCACTGGAGGCTACAGATTTCCCGGTTTGAAAACTGTCCTTTTGAATAAAGTTTTATCTTTTACGTGTGCCCCAGACCTGGGACTCCTGTTAGCAATGGATTGAGGGAAGTGAGCTTTTGTTGACAGTAGGGTAGGTGGAAGCAGTCTGGCTTCCTCACCCAGGTGTCTGGGTAACTAAGGGGAGCAGTGTTCCCACAGCCTTGGAGGGGACTGATAATTAGTGTTCCCATAATCTTGAGACTGGGTCCAATAAAGTGTTCCCATAACATGTGAGCTCGCATGCACAGAATTATGTTATGGTATGTAATTTCCGGCATCTTGCCAGCTTTGTTCCCCTCTAGTATTTAAACAGGTAGGGACTCCCTGCTGGGGGTGATGATGATGAGACACACACAAGGGGACAGGTGCCATAATGGGTGCCACCCTGTGGAGCAGGGGCCATGACATGAGACATGCAGATAGACACACAGCTCACAGCATGTGTGGCTCGTCCACCATAAATAAGGGCTTGCCATACATCCCAATGGCTCCGTGAATATTTTCCCATCTGCACAAATACCATGAACCTGCCTGGCCTTGAACAGTGGCAACACACTGACAGTTACCTATTCTGTTGCATTGGCCATTTTCCCCCTCATACCTATATCACTGTTTTATTGGTGTTTAAATAGCCTCTCAATTCCAACAATTTCTGGGTTTCTTTGACCTATTCATTCTTCTGAGTGACTCTGAGAACCATTTTGTGAAGGTAAAAAAAATCCATTGAGATTTTTAACTCAAATTTTATTAAAATATTTCAGAAGCCCTGGCTGGTGTGGCTCAGTAGATTAAGTGCTGGCCTGTGAACCAAAATGCTGCGGATTTGATTCTGAGTCAGGGCACATGCCTGGGTTGCGGGCCAAATCCCCAGTAGGGGGCGTGCGAGAGGCAACTACACATTGATGTTTTTCTCCTTCTCTTTCTCCCTTCCTCCCCCTCTGTCTAAAATAAATAAATAAAATCTTAAAACAAATAAAATATCTGAGAAGACAACATGGTCTATCCAGCTTAATGACTAATATCTCTATGCCTTTCCTTCTACAGTTTTTTGGAGAATTTTATAGTTTCTCATATTTGTCTAGCCACCCCTACAAGTATGTGATTGGATGCCCAGAGAAGTAAAAATAAGTTTACATACATGTATGTTATATAATACTACCATTTATAGTGAGAAGCTGCCCATTAAGAAGTATTATGGCCATGATGTCTATGGGGTCAGCCTTTAAATGAGTTAAGTGAGAAAAGCATTTACATAGTACAGTACATATTTACAGTTATATGTACAAGGTCTGTCCATAAAGTATCCAGCTATGCACTGTGAAAAATAGGGACATTTATTGAAAAAGATACAAGAAACATTGTACATAGGGCAATGATACCTCAGTACCCTTCAAAGTAGGCACCTTGGGACTTCACACAGTTCTCCCAGTCACCATTAGATGCCCTGTTGTATTTTTCTCAATCTCATTGATGTTCTGAAATCTCTTCCCTTTCAAAGGTAATTTTAGTTTGGGGAAAAACAGAAGTCAAGGGCACTGACAAATCTGGGGTGTAGGGGGACTGAGTAACCTGGGAGATTTAATGTTTTGCAAAAAAAAAATGCACGTGATGTGATACATGAGCAGATGCGTTGTTGTGATGAAGCTGCAAATCACCAGTTGCCCATAGCTGTGGACTTCTGAATAATCCAGATAGTTTCTGCAAAGGAATATTTAAGCATACCACCAAATTTGATGCAGATTTGCTCTACTTGCTCAGTCATTGTGAATGTGATGGCTGCACAGTACACACGCTCACTCAACAGCATCTACTGCCCCCACTAACTAGTAGTGAAGTCATCATTGTTCATGAGTGCACATTCCAGTCCACTCTCCTTGGCTGCCAGGTTACATCAATATTGCTCACACTGTTCTTGTTATATTAACAATGGTTGGACTTTTTCCGGACAGACCTCATATATGCACAAGGTGTGGTGGGAGAAGGCAAATCTGCTCTAGGATCTCTTGAGTGGGAAGCTCCTGAAGGTGGCCAGTGTATCCTTCTCCTTAGCTGATGCCCTGTTCTTGGCCAGCTGGCCTCCAAGGAGCCTGGGCTCAGACGGCTCAGCCTTGCAGAACCCGCCCCCTCCCCACTCTGCCACCATCAGGAAGCCATCCTTGGCTACCCTAGTTTGTCATGGTTCGAGGGAATGCCTATAGGACCTAGACCTATTTATTGGCCCACAAACAGGCCAATAGACAAAGGCCTGTTAAGTGATGGGGAAGAATAAGCCAAGCTAGGTTCAAACCTCAGCCCTACCACTTACCAGCTATGCAGCCTTGGGCAAGTTCCTTACCTACTCTCAGTTTCCATGTCCTCATCAGTAGAATGGGGGTGATAGGGCTGTAGTGAGGATTAAATGTGTGGAAGCCTGCCACAGGGACTGGGTGCAGGAGCAGCCAGGAACCCTACTGTCCTTCTCCTCTCCTGCTAATCTGAGTCAGACTCCAAGGAGATAGATGAGGACAGTGGGTAGAGCAACAGAAGCCAAGGCTTCCCCCACATGTTCATAGGACAGGAGATAAGACACACCCAGCCAAGAGCTGAATCTAGGAAGCACTAGCAATTTCAGATGGATGAGGGAACATTTCTAGTTGAAGTCACCCCCAAAATTTCTTTGCTGAATGGGGCTCTGAAGAACAGGGAGGAAAAAATTCAGAATCAGCCCTGGCTGGTGTGGCTCAGTGGTTGAGTGCCAGCTGGTAAATCAAAGGGTCGCCGGTTCAAATCCCAGTCTAGAACCCATGCCTGAGTTGTGGGCCAGGTCCCTGGTGGGGGTCATGCAAGAGGCAACCACATATTGATGTTTCTCTCTCTTTTTTTCCTCCCTCTCTTTTTTTCCTCCCCCTCTCTAAAAAATAAATTAAACCTTTAAAAAATTCAGGATCGATGTGGGCATGAACAATTTTGGAGCATGTTTTCAGGGGGTAGCAAGGAGGCCAGCCTGGTGGGTGGAGGCTGGCATGGAGGTCTCATCAACAAAGAACATGAACAGGTGGTGGGATTGGAATATACAATTGGGTTGTGTTCTCTGGCCACCAAGAAGCCACTGATGACATTGGGGCAGCAGCAGGAGGGTGAGGAATGCAATCTATGATCCTTACGCCAGGAGGAGGAGCCAGACTGCCTGAGAACAAATCCTAGTTCCATAGCTAGGAATGTGGGACAGACAAAACCTGCCTGGCTGTTCTATCATCAGTACAATGGGGATAATTCTAGAACCTACCTCACGGGATTGTTATGAAGGTAAAATTAAGCTGATTCATGAGAAGCACCCCCGGGGTGGCTTTCTAGAGAAAATGGAATCCTTCACCCTCAGTTATCCAGTGCATTCAACACCGCCCCTTTTCCTGGGGCCTTCCCCTCCAGTAGATCCCTTAATGCTTCACTCAGGCCCCTGATGAGCCTGCCCCACTGGAACACAGACATTCTGAGGGGATCCCCACCCCAGTGTCAGGCTGGGACCCTTGCCCATTCTGCAAGGCAGAATGAATTGGCCTGAAGTTAGTTGGAGGTCTGGAGAGTAGGCAAAGCCAGAGGTGCAAATACTGGAGGGGGAGCCATCAGGGTGTTGCCCCTCAAACATCATCCTTTCACGACAACACCCTTTCCTTCAGAGACCACTTTTCTCAGGCTACGACTAATTTTATCTGAGCCCTCGGATGCTTTTCTCCTTTCCCCAGCTTCTTTCTGAATGCCTCAAGTGTGTTTTGATTTTTAACAAGGGAGTCTAAAACATTTGCGCAAGTGTTAGTTACCTCACTGATTCGGCCTCCCAGCTACCTGTCCACAGAGATGTTAGACAAGGCCCCCATTCTACAGATGAGTGGGGTTCACAGAGGTTAAGAAATTTGCTCAAGATCCCTTCAGTTCTGGTTTCTGGCTCCTGGAGGCAGACAGTGGATACGGCTATCCCACACTGGTGGCCTACCTGGCCTTGTGAGGACTTCAGCATGTGAGAGCTATATAGCATTCTTGGGCCCAGATTGGGCTTCCAAAGAACTTTGCCTTTGCCTGCAGTATGTCTGTTTGGTGCAGCCAGTGGGAAGAAGATTTGTTCTAGACTCTGGCCTCATTTCTTCAAACCATTCCCCAGGCACTAGCAGTGTGCAGGAACATTTGCCCCTTTCTCCCCTTCCAGCTGGCGGCTTTTGTGTCCTCTCTGCCTATCAGAGTTGGGGCAGGGCTCCTGTTGGCTTTGACCACTAGGTTCCCAGCACATGGTACTTAAGAATGAAAGAACACATGCAGAAAAGGCCTTTCCTCCTTCATGGCTCTACACCCACCCAGGAAGCTCTTCCCTGTTCCCCCGAGCTCCTATAGTACTCCCAAGGGTCCTGGCCACAGTAGGTGGTGGGACGGAGTGGAGGAAAGAGTAATGAATGAGAAGTCACACACAGCTCAAACTATGGCTCTGATTATTCTGAGTGAAAAATGGGCAGAATGGGGCCATCTTGTGGGTTGGTAGTGAGGATGAAGTGAGACTGCGCGGGAAATATGCACTAACTGTTGTTAGTGTTGGCACTCACTTGGCTATAGCCTGGGGGCTCTCTGGTGCTGTGCTCAGGCCAGCCACACACAGGTCCTTGTGCAAGGCCAGCTTCCCTGATCTTCCAGAGCACGCCCAGTGCAGGAGGCTGAGGAGAAAGAAGAGTCTGAGGGGAAAGCTGAGCAACTCCAAGGCCGGGGTAACTGTTGGAGGGAGGTCTGCAGAGCATAATGCTTAGAGGTTGGGTTCTGTCCCCAGTATTAGGTGGCATCAGCAGCCCCCAGAGGCATTGGGGCTGGAAAGACTGTGGCAGTAGGGTTGGGTTGGTTTCAGAAATGATGCCCCTAGGCCACTGGGTAGTGGGGGGTATAGGGAGGAAAGGCATTTGGGGCAAGGGGAGTGGAAAATGAGATAGCCACAGGCTTGGAAAGATTTACTGTCTTTCACTTCCGGTCCCTGGTTCCAGGACTCCAGCTCAAGGGTGGGCTGGTCACTCACCTATCGCTACAGGTAGTGGAGGTGACAGACCCACAGCAAGCTGAGAGCTCTGCTTCCTTGACAGAGCTGCAGGGGTAGAGCTGCCTCTACCCAAGGCCCCTGGTGGGCCCCACCCCCTTACAGATTTCACAGGAGTCCAGCACCTCTCCCAGCCCCATTCTGATTCCCAAGCTGCGATGAGACAGGCAACTAGCACCACGATCTTCTGGTTGCTTCCACGCACCTTCCAGAGCATGTGCTGAATTACATGAAATCTCCAGGAAGTCAGGCATCCTGTTTCCACTCAGAGGTTTGCAACTCTGAGAATTGGATCTTGGCAACGGATTCCTTCTTGTTCCCAACCCAGTGTGAAATCCAATTTAATTTTTATCTTTAGAGAGACGGGAAGAGGAAAGGAGTGGGAGAGAGGGAGAGAAACATCAATGTGAGAAACATTGATCAGCTGCCTCTCACATGCTTGCAACCTAGGCATGTGCCCTGACCAGGAATTGAACCGGTGACCTTTCAGTTCTCAGGCCTGCATTCAATCCACTGAGCCACACCAGTCAGGGCCAAAATCAAATTTTTGTTTCAGCTGTAATTGTCTTGAGCTCCTCTTACAATTTGTGATCTGGCAACTGCTGTTCTTGGCTCCTAAGGCACTAATGAAGTCCCTTCCCTCACAGGGAATAGGATCACACAAAAGGAATTTTCTGGGCTTTGGAGAGCAGGCAAAGAGCTCCTGGAACAGATGGTGCACACTTACAGACCCAGGTTTGCAGACAGTGCATTACAGGTAGGAAAGATCCATACTCTGTGGCCTGGATTGGAAGAGGCCAGTCTCCAGGCATGTGGAAATCAAAGCTCCTGTCCAAATGTCAGTGGTCCATCACCTCTGAATCAAAGAGAAGCCACTGAAGGAATTTTCAGGAATGGATCCCATGCTGGGTGAAATAATGGATGGGAAATTGGGTGATTTCTCTCCAGGCTTCCCAGCTATATCAAATCACAGTGACCCAACTGGAAGAACTCAAACCATACTTCTCTGAAGCCTGACTAGAGCAACTCTGAACTGGTCTCATCAGGCAAGTCCATATCCCTCCTGGGTCCCAGGTTGGCCATTCGTGCCACTTGAGCATTAGACAGCAACCCAAGCCTAGTGCATTCCATCTCTGTGACTTGTGAGCTCTCAGCCATGATTGCCTGCTCTCTTTAGTCCCCACCCCCCCCCGCCCCGAAGTCAGTGTACTGTGCTCACCACTAGGAAGGGCAAGTCCCCAGACTCCTCCCTAGCAAGCAGGCTGAGGACCTCCACAAGCACAGCCTGTGTCCCTAGGGGCTGTCTCAGGTTCTGTTGCTAACCTTTCCTCCTAAAGCTTTGTAGCCTACATGGTAATGGATTTTACTTCCTTAGCAACACAGAACTCAGAGTCTGGCTATCATTTTTCCACAATGTGCCTTAAATAGTATGTCTGCAAAGCCCAGAGTGCTCGCTAGTGGAGAGGAGCAGAAATGCTGGGCTGGAGACAGTGCCCACCGTAAGGGGCTTAGAGCTCTAAAATCAGGTCTAAATTTTGAGTTTATATTTTTGCACTTCCATCCATTTTACTCTTAATAACACGGCAGCTGTTCCTGCAACTGCCAACTCTTCCTGACTAAGCCAGGTGGTCTCTGCTGTTGAAGCGTCTGCATTAATTAGCTTGTCTGGCTTTGTGTGTGACTACGTACCTTAAGCGTGTTAATTCCTCAGCAGATAATACTCAACAAGGCCCTGTCCATGTTCACACTGTTTGCACTGCTTGGGGATTTCTAATGGAGTCAGCCACAGCCAGCTAACCAAACCTCCAAACACACAATACAAACCCAGTCAGGCTGTACTGGGACTGGCCACCAGGGAGCAATCTCACACAGCAAACCTGCAGCCTTCTGAGCTCTGGGGAAAGCAGAAGGCTTTGCACTTTTTCTTCTAGGCTTAGTTTCCTCAGATTAGGGAGAAGATAAACAGAAAACATGGTTCAGATTAACATCTGATGAATATCCAAGAAGGCACGAGTCCTGAGGAGTAAGACCTAACAGTGTCTGCAAGTGAACCCTCCCCCATCATGTCAGAGGCACTGAAAGGACAAGTGCTAGTCTGGTTTTTAGAGTATTTTAAAATGAATTTATTTACACAGTAACATGCCACAGAGAACACAGCAAGGTACCACAGCAAACCAAAGGGCAGCACTACCTGGTGAAAGAGGACACCATTCATTGGTAGATTTATACAGCTCTAAAATACGTAAATAGAAAGGTGAGGCTTCAGAAAAGTGCAGCAGAAACATTTTCAAATATAAAGTGTGGAGAGAGCCATCAAAACTATAAAGAGATTGGAATGAGGAATGCCATGATTCAAATTACATGACACTCTTTAAACCTTTTAACGGGAGGGATTTGCAGGTAGTGTTTGGAGTAAGTTTTCTGAAGCAGTGTGGTTGGTATGTCTTTCAAAAATGCTACCCTAAAGCCTAGGGCTGGTTCAACATTCAAGTTATCATGGCTACAGACACACACATACTTTCCATACACTGTAAGGGCAAAGGGAATTTTCCACAATACAATAATATTTGTAGCAAAATATATGACTCTGTACTTCTGCTGGGCTAAAAAATTCCCAACCTCTTTCGACTCCCTGAAACTTCCTTGATTTAAAGAAAACACGGGGCTGAGTGGGAACCAGGGAATGGTCATCCAGAGTGCAGGCCCCTGCAGTCCACCCAGGTGGGGAAAGCTTCTAGCAGTGGCTGATGCAAAAATCTACTCTAATTTCAAACAGCTGCAGAGAAGGTATGTTTAGCAGCTGTATAGCACCTTGTACATTCTGAGCACTTAAAATACTGAATGATGGTCATGATGACTGGTAAACACCTCTGTATAATGGTTTATGAAAACTATTACAATTTGTTAAGCATTTTCCCAAGAGTTCTTTAAACAAACCCATGGAAACACATCTCTTTTAAAAAATCCTCAAGCCTCAGAATCACATGCATATGAAGTTCCCAAGCTGAAGTTTAAGCAATAGTCATAGTCATGACAAGGGGAGAAGAAATAGTTCCTTCTCCTTAAATACCGAGAACTTGATTATTTGCCCAAGACTTCTATCACCATCATCTCTTTCCTTTTCCCCCCAATACACAAAATGGATTTGTTAAAAAAAAAAAACCGAAAAGATACGTTTTTGAGGATAGATTATTTTATTAGCAAAATACCTTGACATGGACTGCATGTGAACTTCCCTCTGTGGCTTCTGTTCTAGCCCAGAATTGTCACTTCAGCACCAGCAAGACAGACGGCTTGATTCCTTGGGTACAATCTCTGTCTGGGGTCTTGCACTGCATTCCTCTGCTTCTCGTGTGGCATCACTTTGGGTCCATGGAGCCCCACTCTGGGCACTGGTGTCCACAGACACCGAACTTCAGTACACACTTCAACAAGAGCAGCGCCTGGATTTGTGTCAGCACAAGTACTTTGGGCCTTTGAGAATCTGAGCTTCAATGGACAGCCATCCTATTCACTCATTAGTGTGTACCAGAATTTTCAATCCTTATCAATGAGGGGAATAAAAGCACGTCAGAGCTGGCCTAGGGAGTCAAGTTCCTCTCTCCCCTCTCCAAGTATGTTCATACTTCAGTTTCACATCTACAATTATTTGGAATGTATTGTAGTATCATGAGTCCATCCCAGTTTCTAGGACTAGCCTGTGTTTTTTCAGATCACTGCTGGTAAAAATCTCGGGGGAAATCCTGGTTGCAGGTTACTTCCCAGCACCAATGTATTCTTAACAAAACTTTGGGAAGCTGAGTGCAATCCTTCTATGCCCTAGTACATAGTAGGCCCCAAAGATCTTTCATGGAAATTTTGTATTGCTAAAAACTTGAAATACAATTTTAGGTAGCTCTACTCCAGAAATGTGTTCACAAACTTATTTTGAGTTTAGAAGTAAAAATGACCTTACTTAATCTGACAATGAAATGCTACTCAGGCTTTTAAAATCCCCCAAAATATACTTTTAGCCCCTCAATGTCAGTAGGGTGGCCATTTGTGCCCCGTTCTGTACCTCACCCAGATCATCTTCAGAGGGCAAAACTTGAAACCCACTGCTATACTCCTGCTTCCAATCCTAACTTAGCCTAGGGGTTGGCGGACCTCACTCACGATTCTTTTATTGTTGACTCCACAGGTTACAACTGTTCTTTTTCCCACCTTCTGTTACTCTTCATGAACTAGTGTCTCAGCATCGTATTACTACAAATATACCAGAGGGGCTCTTCTCGGGCTAGTTTGGGAGAGCTCTGGTAGTCTTAATTCCCTTCCCTAGGAACATTTGATCCTCTTCCTTCCCAGACTAGGTTAGCACTTGGCTGAGGGACTCCTATACATTTAGTCTTGGTCTTGGCTACTCCAGCCATTGTCCTATTTCTCCAACACCCAGATGTGTCAGAGAGATTGTTCTTGCTCATGTGTCTGAAGGAAAAGTTCCAACAGTGGCTTAATTGTTCAAAGTCTCAAAATAAATGTAAGAAACAATAGTACAGACTTCAATAGAAAAGAAAGAAAATCCAATCAATATTAAAGATAGTAACTCGAAGTTACTTGAGAAAACTTAAAGTGCTATACTAGTCACAGTCCAAACCCATATATATATATCTACATATATATATATATAGATATATATATATCTGTCTTTGTCTAAGAATAGGGTTTCTTTTCAGTTGATGATTTCAAAGTTCCTACTACAATTAAAATGTAAATGTAAATATGTATATGTAAATATATATACATTTGAGATATTAGATTGACTAAATTTCATTATTGTAGAAAAATATTCTGAGGACCAAATGATGAGTACTTCTTGCCCAGACATAAGTTGTTTTGTCTTGGCTCTAACCTGTAACACCACCTTCCCTTTCTCTCATTCTTCAGCCATCACTCAGAGAAAAATTAATGTATTCCCTGTCTCTGGGAAGCCTGAGGCCCATCTATGACTAGCTGACTTTGTCTTTTACTCTTAACAAATTTAAATATAAAAACAGTTCCAAACATATGTGATATGAAGGGATACTTGGTTTCCAGTGCTATATAATGGTGGTAGAGGGTGCCTGTGCTTATATTAGAGTTAAAATTAAGTAGATTGGATCCAGGTCAAAACAGAAAGGAAAAGAAGGAAGAAAAGGAAGGGAGGAAGGAAGGGGGAAGGAAGAGGGGAGGAAGGAAGGGGAAGGGAAGGGAGGGGAGGAAGGAAGGAAGGAAGGAAGGAAGGAAGACAATGCTCCGGGAACAAATAGAGGGACAAGGAAACTTTCTTCATTAAGTGTAAAACCCCATTAAATAGTCAACATTTAAATTTACATGGGCAAGGCACAAAAGTGACACTGAGAATGAGACAATCTCAATACACAAACCATCAGGAAATGGGTGTGTATGGGGGGGGATGGGAAGGCTGTTAAGGGAATGTGTTAGCTGACACGGTCAGTGGTCCGTGTGCTACTTCAGTGTGTAATTAGGCAAGTCACAGCCATGTCACAGGACACTGAGAGATAGTGGGCTGCTGGCCTGCAGTGGCATGCTCACTCTGTGGCCTCCCCTCAGGGCAGAGCTCTGCACTCTGGCTAGAGGGGGCACTCTTTGCGGGCCACCCAACTCTCTCCTTTGGGAGTCCTGTACTGCTGGCTGGGAGGACAGGATCAGAGTCCAAATGCAGCCTCACATATGCCATTCTCTTAAAAAAAAGTATAATAAAATACATTCTTTTGTTATTGATCCTCTTTGATATAGGTGAATCACATGAAAGGCTGTTAAAAATGTTAAAAACTAAGAAATTTCCAAAGGCCACTTATGTGCTATCTAAGTAATACTACAGAGCTAGACCTGATTTTAAGAAACCCTGCACTGGGCGACAAGAGTCCCAAGGGCTCCTTTACTAACTAGGTGCAAAGAACGTGTCTTTCCACTTGTCACAGATGGCTCCCCAGAGGCCTGGCCTCTCTCTACTTCTAGCCTGCATGTGCACACACAGGCACAAATGTGTATGGACACTCACACTGAGTGACTTTTGGAATAGCAAGATTTAAGTAAACATACTCACAGTTTTGAATAAAATAAGCACACACAAACTCACATACCCCCATGGAAGGAACACTTGTCTTTTAGCGCAAATATGTGCCAAGGGAAGGGGAGGACTGTTACACATCTTGCTTCAGGTGAAGTTGCAACATAAACACTGTAATACACAGCTAAAAATACATTAAAAATTGCACATATATCCATAGGAAAGAAGCACAGACCCCACGTACAGTGAAACAACTTTCAGCCGCTAACCTCAGCTATTAAGTTTCCCTGTGAGCTGTCCTCCACAGCCATTTCAGTCAATATGCCAGGGCAACTGAGAGGGAATTTCTCCAGCAAAGGTCAGCATTCTAAAGAGGAGGTCAGTAGTCTTACCTGTGGCCTTCTCCCCTCCTCCTGCCTCTGACCATTATAATAGCCATCTGCACTGTGCCCTCTAAGAAGATCTTAGACCTTGACTGACAGCTGTTTCATCCAGGGCAGTTATCTATAGCATTTGGTAGACTAGTTAATACTGGCTATTGATAGAAGAAAGCTGGCCAGTTACTGCTTGGGGAAAAAAATTCTGAGATCTGAGCACCACCAGCCCTGGCTGCCAACTCTGACAGCAATCAAAGAGTGGTACTTTAAACACTGTTCCCATCATGGTCCCTCGAGAACTGCACACACAGGAAAACATCTCCTTCTGTGCTGCCAGCTGTTTACAAGACCTGAAGTGCATTCTGCCCTGCTGAGGAGTGGGGGATACCACCTTGGGTCAGCTCTTTATTACACCACAAGAGGCCAAAAAGCACAAACGTCACTGGCAAGTGGGGACAGAGTCAAGGTGAAGGGAGATTGGGCAGTGGCAGCAGAGGGGAGATTGTTAGCGCTACCCGCCATGCAGCGCACCCAGTTATTGACAACAGAAATGAAAATGGGTCCATGACCCAAGGGATGGGATCTCTCCTTGTCCTTCTACTATCTGCTGAAATAAGGACTACTAGTCCCTGGAACCAAAACTGAGTGGACAGTAAGGATGGCAGTTCTGCCTGGTAACACAGGAAGAGAATCTATTTTGTGGCTTAGTGGATGATGATAAGAATTGGTTAAATCTATCTATTGCTAGTGAAAATAAGTATTTGTGAAAAAGGTGAAATTCAGAATTATGGAGGAACTGGACATAGGTCACTGAATACATTACAAAGGAGCTGTCCCTTCAAAAATGTTCATTTTCATTTTTTACCTGAATTTGTGGGACAATTAGGGTGAAAGGTGTCCCAATGGGAGGCAAATGAATGTTTGTGCAGTTGAATTTCTGTGAAGACAGACTTCACTGCTCACATGATTTGGAGCTGCGGATAACCTTTCTGAGTAGACTCATTTGTCTGTGAACAGGGATGAACAGTTTGTCTCTCTTCTTTCCTCGACTTCTGTATGAGGACTAGGATGGGGATGTGTGCGGGAGAAGGTGAAGTAAAAGCAGCAACCAGGATACATTAACGGTGTTGCAGGATATTCACAATACAACTGAGGGAGTCTGGAGTGGCAAAAGCCAAATACTGAGCACAAAGCCAATCCTCAAGGCTGACCCCACCCTCCCTGTCCAGGGACTTCTCAGCAAACTTTATCATCAGCACTGTTCGCTTGATGTCCAGCCAGTTTTGGAGCAGGGTGTTCCTCTGCACTGGGCTGGGGGTGGTGTTGAAAGTCTGGAAGAGATCTTCCCGGGGGCCCCAGAGCAGACACTGGAGGACACCTTTAGCATCTGAGATGAGGATCCGCTCAGAAGGGTTGGGGTTCAGGAGGCAGCTGGCCAGCTGCTGAAGGCCCCAGGAATAGGGGGAACGGTGTGGGATTCGAGGCAGGTCTGCTTGAGTGTACTCCTTCTCCTTCAGCTCTGGGTTCTCATCAAAGGGGTTGGGCAGGTGTAGCATCTCATAGATGAGGATGCCTGTCTGGAACTCATCACACTTTTTATACTGGGTGGCTGTTATGATTTCTGGGGCAAGGCGGGACTGGTCCCGGAGGATCTCAGGGTCCACCAGATGGCTCTTCTGCTTGGCCTGAGAGAAGTTGCTTACTATAAGCCTCATGAGACAAGAAGAGGTGGGATTGGGTTCTGCGGGCCCAAGGCCATGGGTGGTTCCTCTGGGCTGGTAGTGGACAAGCAGCAGGTTCTCCAGACGTAGATCGCAGTGAGTAACATGGTAGGGTTTAAGGTGCTCAAGGCCGGAGCAGAGCTGCAAGAGCAACAGACACACTTGCCTCTCATACACATTGGGGCTTTTCCCATGCTTGGCCAGAGAATCTTTCACAAAATCAGCCATGGTGAGATAGGGAACCTCTCTGGTGATGACCACAACGTGACTTCTCTGCTTCTTGCAAATGACTCCCTGGCTTTCTTTCTGGGATGCCTCTGTTTCAGAGCAGGACTCTGGGCTTTTCCCATCACGTTCTTCTTTCATTTCTTCTTCATTCTCTTGCATTTCATCCTCTTCCTCTTCAGGGGCATCAGGATCCTTCCAGGGAAGCAGACGCTTAGGGACTTCAGCAAGGAAATGACCACAGTCCTGCTGGATGTTAAAATGGACAGCCAGACTCTGCCGAACAGCCAAGCTGTGATAATACTGCTGAGATTCTTTAGCTTTGCTCTTACAGATCTGAAAGAAGAAAGCAAACAACATAATTTAAAATGCACACACTTTCATAACCAGGCTTATGATGTATAAAGAAGGACTGATGAGAAGGTGACTGGTTAGGAATAGAGAGTTATAATGAAGTCTTCGGAAAGTGTCTTGGTAATCTTGTGCTGAGTGGCAGTAATAATGTCAGTAACCATTTCTTAAGGCTGTCTACATGCTAAGCACTTTATGTGTATTATCTCTAGTCCTCACACTAACCCTTCAAAGTAGGCTGAGTGTCTAAGTTTTTTAAAAAAGGAGGGCAGGGCAGCCCAGGCCTACCAGTTTGCAAACCTAACTCTGTCTAACATCAAAGCTTGCTCTTTCCACTATACCTTGCACCTTATCTAGAAAAGAAAACAACAAAAAATATTTTTTCACCTACTTTCTGTGTAGGTTTGCAGCCAAAACTTACAAAAGAGCTCAATAAGTGGCTCATAAAGTAGGCCGAGATACCTTATTTTATCAATGGTCAGGAGTCTGACATACAATCAGCCAAGTAAACTGGGGGTTTACCTAACTTTTCAATGGATGTCATGTGATGGTTACAACTCAGGCACTCATGATCACTGGCAAGGTAGAGATAAAAGCTTGAGAAAATCTTTGGTCTACCTAGTAAAAGCAAAACCAACATTTCAATGACAAGATTCTGTTTTATCTTTTCTCTTAACAGACCTCATTTAAGGCCCAATATTCAGGCTATAAGGCCTTCCAAAATGAACTTTATTAAAGGGTTATGGATCAAGGAAGAGTTTTTTGTTCAAAAACATTAGCCAAAAGTTCTACATACTAAATCAACTATTGTGTTTCTCGTCTGTAAGGGTTAAGAAAACAAAAAATAAAATCACCCCTAGCCCTGGCTGGTGTAGCTCAGTGGATTGAGTGCGGGCCTGTGAACCACATGATCATGGATTCCCAGTCAGGGCACATGCCTGGGGTGCAGGTCAGTTCCCAGCAAGGGACCCATGAGGGGTAACCATACATTGACACTTCTCTCCTTCCCTTCCCCTCTAAAGATAAAGAAATAAAATCTTTAAAAATAAAATAAAATAAAATAAAATAAAATAAAATAAAATCAAATCACCCCTAACTGGATTATCCTCATTGCTATGAGATAGAGGAGCTGACAATGGAAGACTCAGTCTGCAACAGTAGGTTCGTAGGTCACTGACACCTGGTCAGGATGGCTCCTCTGCAACCTATCCACAGAGAACACATTTTCTACTGTTCCTCCTCAGCAAGAGCACACTGCCTACCGTATGTCAGAGATAACAAAGCCTCCAGCAACAGGCACTCTGCAGGGCTTACACGGCCTGTTTACTATAGCACTTCAGAAAAGAAGCAAATTTTTAAAAAGACTCTGTAGTTATTTTTATTTAAAAAGAAAAATGTACACATTCTTTCGAGGGTCCCCAGTTCTGAGGAACAGCATACTCTGATTTCCATTCAAACAGATACTTAAAAAAAGACCAAAGGCAAGGGAGTATTGGGGGAGAGGAGTATCCCTCTATCACTTACTGTATTTATACACATTGATTATAATTGGAGGCTTAAGCAGTGACATAGAAATACTTCTTTTTCTCTCTCTTTGAAAATGAGTTTCTTCAAGTCTTCTACCATCTACCTAATCAGTTTGAGGGTATAACATGCATTTCTTCTTTAAACAAACTTCTCGTCTAAAAATAGAGATATACCCCCAGGCTAAACTCAAGTTCAAATATCTGTTTTGCAGAAAACATTGTCTTTAGAAAGCTCTCAAAGTCTCAGCACATGCAGTATAACATATAATCCTATATGTTCATCAGTCACAACATGAATTCTTTCTATACTGTATGACTGACAATATTTCATGCTATGTGTCACCAGGTATTTAAAAACCCTATACCAGACATTATTTTGTTGTGTGGAGCTGGATCTAGGGCATGGCACCATTAACTCCATTTATAGTTTTAATACTTTTCTCAATATCATATGGCCAGTTCAACTCCTCAGCCTTGAAAAGTCAATCGAATAGCATTGAGTCTGGCTAAATGAGACTGGGTAGTTAAACTCTAGCTGTCACATGATAGGAAGGACACTCACCAAGAACTTAGGAGGCCTGGGATACTCTGCCAATAGCTGTGTAACCTTGGTTAAGTGCTGGCCTGAAAACCAAAGGGTCACTGGTTCGATTCCCAGGCAGGCCACATGCCTGGGTTGTAGGCCAAGCCCCCAGTGGGGGGCACATAGAGGCATTGGTATTTCTTTCCCAGTCTTTCTTCCTCCCTCTCTCTAAAAATAAAATCTTTAAAAACGTTTAAAAAAATTCATGGTTAGCTTCACAGATCAACTTAAGATATAAGTTTCAAAGTGATTAACGAAAAAGAAATGATAAACTGCTCAGTTTATCAACTGATACCATTGTGGATATCAACAATACCATTGTGGATGCTTTAAAGGAAAATTATCTGCCTGAGATGACACTTCCTCATCTCTTCATTTTACAATATGTAGAAAGGCTGAAGAATAATGGGTCATTACAGTTTTAAGAGCAATAAAAAAAGGGAGAAGACTGGAGTGTGAAAGAGAGAAACAAAATACTAGGGCTTTTAAGTGGCACAGAATCATGAAAACAGTTACAAGCAAAACAGACCTATAGAGGATTCCATAATAGGATTTCTCAATAGGATGTGGATCTCACCAATCTTTATTTTGGAGACTGCAATGATTTTAATTTAGGTAACAGTACTGCATTATTCTATGAACCACATAGTAGCTAGTTTTCAAATATTAATAACTCGACTCCTTTTGGTCAGAGGAAGGAGAACACATTTACCATCTTCCCTGAAGTCTGAAAGGCTCCTGCCATGGGAGATCCAGGAACCACAGCCCTGTGTTTCTGCCAGAAGCCCTCTAAGAAACAGTTGGGTCAGTACATAGTGTAAGACTGACAGCAGGTCAGCAGGCAGAGGGAGGCAGAGATGGATCCTGTGGTGACTTGGGATGTTTGCTGACATGCCCCAGAACCCAGTGCTGATAGAAGCCAGTTTTGCACAGTGGCCTGGCCCACCACGGGAGCAGCCAAGCCTGAAGGAATCGGCCACAAGCTGTGGATCACTTGTAGCTTCAATAAAGCAGGAGAGGGCCAGACATGGACAGGACCTGACACTAGTTTACACCAGACTTAGACATCAGAGCAGTTTCCAAAGAGAGAAGCAGGCGAGATCTGAACTCTGCTGAGATGAATCCACTTGGTTCTGTTTTCATTATCTTAGCTATTTTTCTTTTTCATAGCCTTTTAATTATTTTTCATGCATTTTTCTTTTTCTTTCATTTTTGATGCTTTAATTTTTCTTTCTTATCTCCTATTCTACTATTATCTTTGATTACTACATTTTCCCCTTCTTTTCTCCTTTTATTATTTTTATTACCTTTGCTGTGTTCCTCTTCCTATTCATCAGCCATATTTAATGCACACTTTTTTGCCCAAATTTTTGAGGGAAAAATAAAGATGTGCATTATACATGGGTATAATGATCACTTACTATGGATACAATAATGGACATAACAATACCATGTATAATGCACACAAATTATGGGTATGCATTATATATAGCAAAACACAGTAGTTCTCTTCCCCTCTCATCTCTCATATTCACTTTTCTTTTCTTTAGTTTTCTCATACTATCTTTCCATTTCCTCTTTCTCTATTATTCCTTTTCAGCTTTATTACTCTTTGCTCTCTTGTTGTCAATATTGTTGTAGTTGAGGAGGGTTGCTCATTTTGGTGTAGTTTTTGTGTTGTTTTGCTTTGTTCTACCAGCATCTACACAAGAGTGTACAACATGTGGTTGGGATTGAGCCTCTTAGCCAGCCAGAGGGGAATTCCCACCAACAAGTGGGCCAATAACAGTCAGGGCCGAAATACAACAGGAGAGTCCACATAACTCACACAAAGGACATTCCTAGAGCATCTACACAGGAGATCAAGGAGTGTGTGCCACTGGGTCCCACCAGACTCCTAACACATAAAACCACTCCACAAGACAGAGAATCAAAGCAGAGCAATCTAATACATAGAAACAAACACAAAGAGACAACTAAAATGGGGATACAAAGAATCATCAAATGAAAGAAAAGGAGGAATCCCCAGAGAAAGAGCTAAATGAAATTGAGGCAAGCCATTTATCAGACGTAGAGTTCAAACTAATGGTTAAGAGAATGCTCAAGGAACTTAGTGGGAATGACCTCAGCATGAGAAAAGGACTTAGAAGACTTGAATAAGAATCCATTGGAAATGAAGAACACACCAGAAGGAATTAAAAGCAGGCTAGACAAAGCAGAAGACTGAATCAGCTAGTTGGAAAACAAGGTAGAAGAAAACACCCAGTCAGAAAAACAAAATGAAAAAAAGACTCAAAATGAACAAGGACAGTTTAAGGGAGCTTTGGGACAACACGAAATACAAAAATGTCCACATGATAGGGATACCAGAAGGAGAAGAAAAGGAGCAAGGGCTAGAAAATCTGTTTAAAAAAATGGTGAGAGGAAACTTGCCTAACTTGGTGAGAGAGTCATGCAAGTCCAGGAAGCATGAAGGTCCAATCAAGATGACTCAAAGAGGCCCACTCAAAGACACATTAAAATTAAAATGGCAAAATTTAAAGATAAAGAGAGGCTCTTAAAGGCAGCAGGGAAAAACAGCTAAAGACACATAAGGAAACTCCAATAAGGCTATCAGCCGATTTCTCAAAAGAAACACTACAGGCCAGAAGGAACCAACATAACATATTTCAAGTAATGAAAAACAAGGACCTGCAACCAAAATACTCTACCCAGCACAGTTCTCACTTAAAATGGAAGGGGAAATTAAGAGCTTCCTAGACAAAAGAAGGCTACAGGAGTACATCTCCATCAAGCCAGCACTGCAAGACATCTTAAAGGGACTGATACAAGAAGAGGAAGAGGAAGAAGAAAAAGGAGAAGAAGAAGAAGGGGGGGGGGCACAGAGGTACAAAGGGAAAATATGGCAATGAATAAGTACCTAACATTAATAACCTTAAATGTAAATGGATTAAATGCTCCAATCAAAAGAGATAGGGAAGCTGAATGGATAAGAAAACATGATCCACATATATGCCATCTGCAAGAGAATTGCATCAAAACAAAAGATACACAGAGGCTGAAAGTGAAGGGTTGGAAAAAATATTCCACGCAAACGGAGAAAAGCTGGGGTAGAAATACTTATATAAGACAAAACAGACTGCAAAACAAAGGACATAATAAGAGACAAAGAAGGTCACTACATAATACTTAAGGGAGTAAACCCAGTAAGAGGATATAACTGTTGTAAACCATACATGCACTCAATATAGCAGCACCTAAGTATATAAAGAAAATCTTGGAGGACTTGAGAGATAAAGCAACACATTCATTGTAGGGAATTTTAACACCTCACTGTCAACAATGGACAGGTCTTCCAAACAAAAAATCAATAAGGATTTGTGGTACTGAAGGACACTCTAGATCAAATAAACTTAACTGATATACACAGAACATTTCAGCACAAAGAAGCAAAATATACATTCTTAACTGCACAAGGATCATTTTCAAAGATAGACTATATGGTAGGACACAAAACAAGCCTTAGCAAATTTAAGAAAAATGAAGTTACATCTATCATCTACTTGAATCACAATGGCTTGAAATTACAAACAAATCTCAAGGAAAGAAACTCAAAAACATTTTAATACTAGGAGGCTGAATAACATGTTATTAAATAATGAATGGGTTAAAAAGGAGATCGATGAGAAATGAAAAACTATCTGGAAACAAATGAAAATGAGCACACAACACAAACCTATGAGACACAGTGAAGGCAGTCCTGAGAGGGAAGTTCATGGAAATACAGGCCTACCCAAAGATAGAAAAATCTCAAATAAACAACCTAACCCTACATCTAAAAGAACTAGAGGAACAATAACCAACAAAACCCAGAGTGAGCAGAAGGAAGCAATTACGATCAGAGCAGAATCACATGACACAGAGACACCCCCATCTCCAAAATTCAAAGGGTCAATGTATCCAGGAGATGGTTCTTTGAATAAATAAACAAAATTTGCAAACCATTAACCAGGAAAAATGGGAAAAAGAGAGGACTCAAATAAGTAAAATAAAAAATGAAAGGGAAGTAACAACTGATATCACAGAAATACAAAGGATTGTAAGAAATTACTATGAACAACTATATGCCAAGAAATTTGACAAATTTGAAATTTGACATAGTGAAATGAATAAATTTCTAGACACATACAATCTCCCAAAACTGTATCAGGAAGAAGTAGAAAACTCGATTAGACCAATAACAACCAGTGAAATTGAAGGAGTAAAAAAAAAAACTGGCACACACACAAAAAAGCCCCGAACCAGAGTGCTTCACAGGTGAAATTTTACCAAACACTCAAAGAACTAACACCTATCCTTCTCAAACTATTCCAAAAAATTCAAGAGGGAAGACTCCCAAACTCTTTTTTAAAAACTGTTTCTCTGGAAAGCATATTTTAAATATGTGCATTAGATTATATAGTTCAGTCTTTTAATCCTTTCACCTCTTCCTTTTCTCAAGATTATAAAGAAAATAACTTTTTTCTCCAGTGTACGAAGATATTTTTTATTTTTCTCTTTCTGCACTATTATTGAATTCAGGGTGAGCAGGACAAACAAGTGTAGGAACAAGTAAATACTGTAAATACCGAGGATATTCTGTAATAGAAAATAAAAAATAACTAACCAAAAGCAGGTTATATTCAGAATCACATCAACAAAGTGAACGTTCAAAATACAATTGTTTCTAAACAAAAAAAAAATGTAACTTCAAAGTTTTGAAGATACATTATTTGTATGTCAGTTATGACTAAATTCAGTTATTCTTTGCAATAACAAGAACTTAGAAAAGTGATCATTATCTTGTTAAAAATACTTTTATTTACCATGGATACATTTTGTGGATTAAGTGATCATATTAAGTCTGAAGTAGAACACTTCTAAAATACTGTTCATTAGAAAGCAGCAGACAGTATAATATTGTGTTTACCTTGAACCAACAACCAAAAGTTGTTTTTTCTTAAAGCTTGGTTCCATAGCACACAGTGGACATGAACTGTTATAACGAGGCAATAAGTTATTCATGTAGGGTTGATGTGTTCAAGAGAGAAAGCCTGAGGTTCCACCAAGTTTTATAACATTGTTTTATATCACTTATATCATTGTGTTTCTAAAACTTCATAAAGAATCTCAGAAACTTCCAGTTTGGAACCTGAGAGTCTGGTTTGAGTGTGTTTATTGACTGAAGAAACCATATGATGATTTAAAAATATATGTTTTATTGATTATGCTATTACACTTGTCCCATTTTATTTCTCCCCCTTTTCCCCTCCACCCTGTACCCTACCTCCCACCATCATTCTCCCACCTTTGTTCATGTCCATGGGTCATACATATAAATTCTCTGGCTTCTCCATTTCCCATACTATTCCTCATACCCCCCTATCTGTTTCGTAGCTACCATTTCCCTGTATGCTTCTTATTTCCCTGTAACTTGACCTCCCTCTCCAGCCACTCCCCGCTGATAAACCTCCATGTGATCTCTATTACTGTGAATCTATTCCTCCTCTAATTCTTTGCTTAGTTTATTTTTGTTTTTTTAGGCTTGGTTGGGGATAGTTGTGAGTTTCTTGTCATTTCACTGTTCATA
Source organism: Sturnira hondurensis (assembly GCF_014824575.4). Taxonomy (NCBI): domain Eukaryota; kingdom Metazoa; phylum Chordata; class Mammalia; order Chiroptera; family Phyllostomidae; genus Sturnira; species Sturnira hondurensis. The sequence continues at coordinate 752,104 of NW_028077960.1, forward strand.
TTTTTGATCTTCTCTTAGCTAAGTCCCTTTAAAATTTCATATAATAAGGGCTTGGTGATGATGAACTCCTTGAACTTGACCTTATCTGGGAAGCACTTTATCTGCCCTTCCATTCTAAATGATAACTTTGCTGGATAGAGCAGTCTTGGATGTAGGTCCTTGCCTTTCATGACTTGGAATACTTCTTTCCAGCCCCTTCTTGTCTGCAAAGTCTCTTTTGAGAAGTCAGCTAACAGTCTGATGGGAACTCCTTTGTAGGTGACTGTTTCCTTTTCTCTTGCTGCTTCTAGAATCTCATTTTTTTTCTCCTTCACTTTAATCTTGGGTAATGTAATTATGATGTGCCTTGGTTTGTTTCTCCTTGGGTCCAACTTCTTTGGGACTCTCTGAGCTTCCTGGGCTTTTCGGAAGTCTAGTTCCTTTACCAGATTGGGGAAGTTCTCCTTTATTATTTGTTCAAATAAGTTTTCCACTTGTTGCTCTTCCTCTTTTCCTTCTGGTACCCCTATAATTCGCATGTTGGAATGTTTAAAGATGTCCAGGATGTTCCTAAGCCTCTCCTCATTTTTTTGAATTCTTGTTTCTTCATTCTTTTCTGGCTGGATTTTTCTTTCTTCCTTCTGGTCCACACCGTTGATTAGAGTCCCAGTTTCCTTCCCATCACTATTGGTTCCCTGTGCATTTTCCTTCATTTCATTTAGTGTAACCTTCATTTTTTCATCTAATTTGCACCCCAAATCAACCAGTTCTGTGAGCATCCTGATCACCAGTGTTTTGAGCTGTGCATCTGTTAGGTTGGCTATCTCTTGGTCGCTTAGTTGTGTTTTTTTCTGGAGCTCTGATCTGTTCTTTTGTTTGGGCCACTTTTTTTTTTGTCTTGATGTGACTGTTACATAGTGAGGGGTGGAGCCATAGGTGTTCACCCAGGCAGGGTAACCCACATTGCTGTGTTGTTATGCTGTGCGTGGGGAAGGGGTCTGAGAGACAACAATGGCACTTGCTCTGCTCTCTGCCAGATTTCAGTCACTTTCTCCACTTCTCACAAGCAAATTGGGCCCTTCTGGTGCTTATTCCCGGGTGGGTTGGCTTCTGTACGTTCTAGGAGCCTGTGGGTCTCTCCAACAAATTGTCCTGTGAGGCTGGGAGTTTTTCCTGTTGCCGCCTCAACCCCCACAGGTGTTTTAAATGGTGGTTTGAGGCTTTATTTCCCCACACTGAAGCTCTGGGTTCTGTGGTCTCTCTCACTCCCCAATTATTCCTCCCGGTTTATCTGCGTGTGAACGTGGAACTGCTTGTTCCACCAGTCACCACCGCAGCCTTGCTGGGAAGCTGAAGCCTTACAGGCTCTAGTCCTCCAGCCACTTCCTTGCTGCGAGTCCTCTCCAAGTGCCCGTCCCCGCCCCTCCTACCTGTCTGGATGAGTGTGTCTTCTTTAACTCCTTGGTTGTCTGACTTCCATACAGTTCAATTTTCTGTCAGTTTTAGTTGTTCTTTGTTTTTAAATTGTTGTTGTTCTTCTTTTGGTCCTGTGAGGAGGCACAGTGTATCTATCTATGACTCCACCTTGACAGGAAGTCTCTCCTCATTTTTTTGAAGGCTTGTTTCTTCATTCTGTTCTGGTTGAATGTTTATTTCTTCCTTTGGGTCCAAACCATTGATTTGAATCCCAATTTCCTTCCCTTCACTATTGGTTCCCCGTACCTTTTCCTTTATTTCACATTTCATAGCCTTCACTTCTTCCTCCATTTGGCAACCATATTAAGCCAATTCTGTGAGCATCCTGATTACCAATGTTTTGATCTGTGCACCTGATAGGTGACTATCTCTTCATTGCATAGTTGTATTTCTTCTGGAGCCTTGATCTGTTCTTTCATTTGGGCCATATTCTTTTTTTTTTTTTGTCTCAGCATGCCTGTAATATAGTAGGGGTGGAACCTTAGGTATTCATCTGGCCAGCAACCCCCTCCACTTGGTTGTGACACTGTATGTGGGGGAGGTGTCTGAGAGGGAACAATGCTGGTTGCTCAGCTCTTGGCCCGCTTTCAGTTACTTCCTCCACTACCCACAAGCAAATTGAGCCTTTCTGGCGCTGATTCCCAGGTGGGTGGATGTGTTCTAGAATCCTGTGGGTCTCTCCAACAAACTCTCCTGTGAGGCTGGGAGTTTCTCCTGCTGCCTCAACCCCTGCAGGTTTTTTTTTTTCTGTCAGAGGCTTTGAGGCTTTATTTCCCGGCACTGGAACCCTGGGTTGCATGGTCTGTCTCACTCTCCAGTTATTCCTCCTGGTTTATCTGCATGCAAATGTGGGGCCACCTGCTCTACCAGCCGCCTCTTTGCCTGCCCTGGTCCTCCACATCCACCTTGCTGGGAGTCCTCTCCACCCTGGCTGCCCATCTACACCCCTCCTATCAGTCTGGGTGAATGTTTCTTTTTTAACTCCTGATTGGTCTGGATGAATGTTTCTTTTTTAACTCCTGGTTGTCAGACTTCCAAACAGTTCGATTTTCTGGCAGTTCTGGTTACTTTATTTTAAATTTGTCATTGTCCTTCTTTTGGTTTTTCAAGGAGGCAAATATATCTATCTATGCCTCCACCTTGGCCAGAAGTGAAAAACCAGATGATGATTAATTTTCCTTTCTCTTTGAGATGATTCTGTACCAAATTCTTTCTATAAGGCCAGTTATTACCCCAATCCCCAAACTAGGTAAGACACAACAAAGAAAGAAAATTATAGACCAGTATCTCTGATGAACATAGATGCTAAAATCCTAAAAAAAAAATACTAGCAAACAGGATCCAGTAACACATTAAAAGGATCATACACCATGAGCTCAAGTGGGATTCATCCCAGAGATCTAAGGATGGTACAGTATTCACAAATTAATTAACATGACAGACTACATAAACAAAATAAAGAATAAAACTGTATGATCAATAGATGCTGAAGAAGCATTTGATAAAATCCAGCACTCATTTACAATAAAAAAACTGAGCAAAGTGGAAATAGAGGTAACCAGACTTCTTGTAATAAAGCCCATATATGAAAAGCCTATTGCAACATACACAATGGGCAAAAACTAAAAGTATTTCCCTTAAGATCAGGAACAAGTCAAGGGTGTTTGCTTCATTACTCTTATTCAGCATAGTACTGGGAATTCTAGCCATAGCAATCAGACAAAAAGAAAAAATAAAAGGCATCCAAATTGGAAAGAGGAAGTAAAACTGCCCTTTTTTACAGACAACATGATAGTGCACATAGAAAACCCTATAGGTTCCACCAAAAAACTACTCGACCTAGAAAGTGATTTTGGCAAAGTAGTGGGATACAAGTCAATGGCATTTTTGTATACCAACCATGAAATATCAGAAACAGAAACTAAGAAAAAAATCTCACTTACTACAGCCACAATAACAAAATTAAGTACCTGGGAATAAATTTAAACAAGGAAGTAAAAAATCTGTACTCAGAAAACTACAGAACACTGAAGAAAGAAATTGAGGAACATACAAATAAATGGAAGCATATACCTGGTTCATGGAATGGAAAAATATCATTAAAATGTTCATACTAACCAAAACAACCTATAGATTCAATGCAATTCCTATTAAAATACCAACGGCATACTTCACAGATGTAGAATAAATATTCCAAAATTTTATTTTTTTAAAGATTCTATTTATTTTTAGAGATAGGGGAAGGGAAAAGGAAAGAGAGGGAGAGAAACATCAATGTGTGGTTGCCTCTCGCAATGTGCCCCACCGGGAGCATGGCCTGAAACCCAGGCAATGTACCCTGACTGGGAATCAAACCAGCAACCCTTTGGTTCACAAGCTAGCACTCAATCCACTGAGCCACACCAGCCAGGACAATATTCCAAAAATTTATATGGAATCGAAAAAGACCCCCTAGCCTCAGCAATCTTGAAAAAGAAGAACAAAGTTGGAGGGGTCATAATACTGGATATTGAACTATACTACAAGGCCACTGTAATCAAAACAATCTGGTATTGGCATAAGAATAGACACACAGATTGATAAAACAGAATAGAGCCCAGAAATAAACCCATGTCTTTATGGTCAGTTAATACTTTACAAAATGGGCATGACCATACAGTGGAATAAAGACAGTCTCTTCAATAAATGGTGTTGGGAGAACTGACTGTACATACAAAAAAATGAAACTAGACCACCAACTTACACCACACACTAGAGTAAACTCAAAATGGACAAAAGACTTAAATATAAGTTGGAATACCATAAAAATCCTAGTGGGAAACACAGGCAGTAATATTTCAGATATCTCACATAGCAATATTTTTGCCAATCTCCTAGGGCAAGGAGAATAAAGAAAAATATAAACAAATTGTACTACATCAAAAAAAAGCTTCTGCATAGCTAAAGAAACCATCATCAAAATGAAAAGGGCACCAACTGTATGACAGGATATATTTACCAACTGTACATTGGACAAGGGTTTCATCTCCAAAATACAAAGAACTCACATGACTCAACACCAGGAAGCCAAACAATCCAATTAAAAAATGGGCAAAGGGCCTGAATAGACACTTCTTCAATGCATACAAAATCAGAACCTAATTGCCCTCCCCTAGACACAGGGTGAAGCACACAACACTTACACAGGTCTAATCTTAGTGGGTTAACAGAGCTTGACAATGATTCCTCACATACAACCTGAAAAGTTTAATCGCAAATGTTCACTCCAGTACAGGGGCTTGTTTTCTGTGTCAATAGCAACTATTCTACATACCTTTGAGGCAAATTTGCCAAAAGATAATATTTATGTTTGTAATAATAATCTCAACCCAGACAGCTAACTTACAAAGCTTTCATTATAAAGCCCCCACTGAAGCAGCTGGAAAGGAGAAGTCAGCACCACATGTCCAGCACTATTGACCCTTCCAGAGCACCAGAATGCCTAGGACCTGAAAAGAAGACGCACATCTTACTATCCACTATCCTTTCAGTACTAGGGAGTGGAATAAATACCCAGTTTAAAGCAACAACGTAGAAAAGTGGCAGGGGGAGAGGGGGAAGATATTTGACAAAAAAGGATGCATGCATATGAAATAAATCATTCATTGAATGGAGTGGTATTATCCATTTTCCTTTACTTGACTTTTCTCCTAAAGGCTCCTTGAAATGTTGGTGTTTGGAGGGGGTCTGCTCTCTGCCCTCTTTTCTCATTGACTCCTTTCAGCAAGATCATTGCTTCCTTGATATACTGCTGATATCCACATCTATGTTTGTAGCCCAAACTTGTGTCTAAGGTTTAAATTCATATATACAATGCTGGTACAAAATGGATTAAGTATTTAAAATACAAATGCTGCCTGGGCCCCATGTACTCCACACGCCAGGCTGTAGGAATCTGCTATGAGACCTGTTAGATAGCCCAGGTAATTTATATATAGAATTGCTGCAAAAATGTTTACATGCCCAAGAAATCCATTTTGGAGTCTAAAAGAGAAACTCAAGCAGGCAGCTGTATAAGATTTTACTTGTAACTTGTACTCATCAAATCTTTTCATATTCTCACTCAGCATGTGGATGAAAAGAAAGTAAAGTGTGTTCCTGGGCCAATACTTCAGACTGACAGAACGACACCGAGGATGTTCACTTGGTAAACATCTATGCCTCAGAGAAACTGAGGCATAGAACAATTCAATAACTGTCTCAGGTCCCAGGCTAGGAATTAAATTAATCTGAATCCCAATTTATAATTCCCAGCTAGTCCTCTGACCTCATTAATAAAAGTAATGGCTCACTTTTCTCAGTAGACAATTCATTTTGACTCCAGGTTTTTATGAGTACCCGAAACTTCTCCTTTCTAAACCAGATGAGACTCTTAGCTACTTTTCTGTAGGCACTGAGCTCTGAAAGTAAGTAGCTACGAGTATGTATAGCTGGCTGCTGATCAACTGCTTTCTGTGAAGTTTCAATGTTGAGCATATTTGTGTTGAATTATGAAAGTGGAAGTAGTTTCCCTTCTATATTTCTTCCTTGTCACTAAGCCAGTAATTGTGTCTACAGCTGAACTAGTTGTAAATTCCTACCAATCAAATTCCTGCTACTGTTTGTTCATTTAGTATCTTGCTTTCTCAGTGCCCATCCAAGTAAGACAAGCAGAGTCAAAATGCAATAAAAGATGATGGTCTTCACAGTTCACCTCTACTTTATTACAAGCTTTTAAAAAGATTCTTAGAATAGCTGGAAGAGAAGCAAACCCCACTATGGTTATAGGGAGGTGTGTATCTTTACTGAGCTTCAAGTGCTCTAGCCTCGAGAACAATGAGCTGGACTATAAAAAGAGATGACTACACTACCGCAAATTTGGAACTGTTGGAAAAATAAGGCAGGCCCTGACCAGGTGGCTCAGTTGGTTAAAGCATCAACCTGCACACCAGAAGGCTGTAGGTTGGATGCCTAGATGGGGTATATATAGGAGGCAACTGATCAGGGTTTCTCTCTCACGTGGATGTTTCTCTTTCTCTCTCCCCTTCCCCCTTCCACTCTCTCTAAAATCAATGAGCATATCTCTGAGTGACAATTAAAAATGTATACATATATATAAAATAAGTCAGAAGTTTATAACTTTTTACTTATGTGAGATTTTCATCATCTCCTAAAAGTAATTTCACCCAAATATCTTATGTGGTTCCATATAGCAGTATTTGTTACATAAGGATCTCATGAGAGCAGTAAAAAGTAATGTCCCATTGAGACTGAGCCATAATTTTACCCCCTGTTCACCCTGCTTCTGGGCAAAAGGATGTCATTTGTCTAATCAGAGACAACACTGAATGAAGCACAGTAGGTTACGTTTACGGATGCAGTGGGAGAGGTTCCATGCAGAAGTCAGGAGGCAACCTCCTATGAAGTTGGTGATCCCATGCAAAAGTAATTGTTCCTCTCTGGCCTCAGTTTTCTCCTGCTGTAGAATAATGAATGCCCACCCTTCCAAGGCTGACTTCAGTCTCTTTGAGGGTTATGTGCATGGTTAGTGGCTACCCAGATTCTTTAAAAGGAAGAAGAAGCAAGCTAGATTTTACTTAGAGCAGGGAAGTAAACGGCTGCAGGCCAGCCAATATGCAGCCCAGAAAAAGAAGGTCCTGTCTATAGGGTGGCAGCTTTCCAGAAAAAAACATGAATAAGACAGAAATAGGAGTTGAAAGTTAAATAAATGATGCCCAAATTGGGTGTCAATTTGGCCTTTCCTTCACCAAAACACTTTAAAAAGTAGACTGCTCATTGCCTTCACAGCCTCCTCATTCCCCACTCCCATGAACTCACTGCATTTAGTACCCTCTCCCGCTATTACTAGGACTGTGTTTTCTTAAAGTTTACCAGAGACTTAAACTGCTACCTTCTCATTCTGCTCAAGCCTTCTATAACCTTGGACTCTGATCTGTGTGTGGGTCCTCAGTTTGTGGTTCTTCTTTCCAAATTCTCCTAATTTAGGTCCCTTTAGATGCGTGGACCTTCCCCCAATTTGTAGTCTCGATGACTACAGTCTCATACAGTCCCGCCATTGGAACTAAAGCAAGTCTTACGAGAGGATTGGGTAACCGTATTTCTAACCTTGACCTCTCTTCTCAGCACCAAACCTGCACTTCTGTCTGGTTAGTGCTTCTCTGGACTTGGCTGTTCCATGGCATACTTCACAATGACCTCACCTTTCTAGCACACATTTCAGTTAATGGCATCACCACCCTCCTGGGCTTGTTCCCTTTGAAATCTTAGCATTACTGCCCTCATCACACGTCTAGCCACTCACTAGATGTGGTCTACCACCTGCTTCAGCTCTTTCACCATCTGTCCCTTTTTTGTCACTGTCCTATTTCAAGGTTTCATTATTATTTATTTACCTGCACTATTCCAAAAGCATGACTCCCTGCTTCCAGTCCTTCTGGACTTTTCCACCAGTTTTCTTCCAAAATCATGTTATGTCTTTTGTTTAAAAATCCTCAGTGGCTTTCCACAAAATACAAAGTCTAACCTCTTAAGCTTATAATTCAGATCTTCTAAATTTGGTCCCAATTATCTCCAGAGCCTATTTTCCAATATTCTCTACATGGACTGTATTTACCACATTGTGAAGTGGACACAAGAGCCCTGGCTGGTGTGGCTCAGTGGACTGAGTGCTGGCCTGTGGACTGAAAGGTTGCTGGTTTGATTCCCAGTCAGGACACATGCCTGGGTTATGGGCCAGGTCCCCAGTTGGAGGCGTGAGAGGGGCAATTGATCAGTGTTTCTCTCGCATATACATGCTTTTCTCCCTCTTTTCCCCTCTCTCTAAAAATGAATAAAATTTTTAAAAAGTAGACAGAAGAAGCCCCTTTTTATTGGCACTGAGGTAAGTTAACAATGACTTCTCTCATTCATTCATTCATCTCCACATACCACTGTGAATCTTTATTATACTGTTTTGTTTAAGGGTTACTTACGCCTTTTTGTTTCCTACTGTAATATAAGCTCATTGAGGGCAATGCCTCTGTCCCATGCATTTCTGTAAACCTAAGAAAGCACGGGGACTAGGGCCTGGGATCCCAAGGATGTCAGATGGCCAGGATTGCTGGACCAACCCCCCCCCCCAAATGTCACCATGCTTCTACTTCTAGTAAAAAATGGAGAGGTAGTTGATTTTATCTCCTTCCTAACTGCTTAAACTACTGACCTGCATGCAGCTGACCAAGGTTTGACCTTCATAGGATGGGGCTAATGAGCAACACCACCATCTAGGGTCCCACAGGGCAAGCCTGGACATAGCTGCCAAGCAACCCTATAGAAAAAGAAGTGAACACTGCCCCTTGCCCCCGCCAAATTCTACTCCCTGAACACTTCACAAGCCTGCCTTCTTCAAAAGTCAATTTTTTGCACAAGCCTGCTTTGTCCCCAGCTTATAAAAGCAGCCAAGCAGAGCCATCCCCACAGCCAGGAAGGATGACCTTTTCCTCAGTGCTGCCTCCCTGTGCTGGAGCATAAATGTAATAAAATCTGTCCAAAAATTTTTATGGGGTTTCCTCTAGATTTCTATCTTAAGGAACCCAAGAACCCCAATGCCAGTAACATTTCATGGTGACTCTGATGGGACCCTTTATGTCCGTATAGATGCAGGACATAGCAAGAAGTAGCCATGAACTGGGCTCATCAAGCAGTCAAACTCGAACATCTGCTTCGCCATGAGCGTGACCAGTGAGGCTGTCTCTCACCCTGCCCAGGTAGATTTTGTTTCCTAGCCAGTGTGTCTTTTTATCTCATGCGATTGTTTTGTCTTGTTTTTGCATCCCCAAAAGTGGGTTTGAATCCCACTGCAGTTATAATGGTGGGCAGACAGATTGCTTCCCTGTTCCACTCTGAGTGTCTCAGGTTCGAATCCAGTGGTTGGGTTCCAGTCCCACCACAAAAGTTATGTTCTTTTGTGTTCTGTTTTGCCAGTAACAAACCCACACAGCTATCACAATGGTTTATACAGTAAATATTTGCTAAAAGGTCAAGAAATATTGACTGTCTACCATGTACATATTAGATAGTATATAATGCTATCTAATGGTAAGAATATTAAATTTTAATAGTATAATAAGAACATAAGAATTAATAATAGTGGGGTGGGGAGACATGTTACTTTAATTGTATGATGATGGTACTGTATGACTGTGTAACTGTATATAGCACAGTGATAGAGAAATCCACTAGATACACAGTGGATACACAGAAAGGAGGTGTCAACATGTTCTCAGTAGATCAGAGAAGAAATTCAGAGCCTGATTCTTTAAGAAAACATAGGAGCTTTCTAGGTACATGAAAATAGAGTGGAGGAATAAACAACTACCACTTACTGAATGCTTACTTGGTGACAAATGATGCTCTGAGCACTATATATATCATTTTGTACAATGACTCCTGTGATATTTCACAACTTTCAGAAGAATGAAATATTTTCTCAACTTAAATATAAAGACACTGGGCTTAGAAAAGGCAAGTAACTGGGCCAATATAACAAAGTTGGTAAGTTGCTAAAGCACAAATTTAAACCCAGACCTGTCTGAATTAAAAACCCAAATTCTTAAACACTATATTATAATAGTCCTCAAGTTTTGTTTGTAGGAAGAACCTGGGGATGCTTGTTAATAATGATACAGTTTCCTAAGCCTCATTTCCAGAGATGGGATGTAGCAGAGAAAACTACATTTTTAATGAGAACTCTTCAGGTGACTCTGAAATAGGTCACCTAGAGATGACAATGCTCTTCCCAGAAGAGCACTCCAGACAAAGGTCGAGTGTGTGCAGAGCTGGGTAGCATGAAAACAGAAGCTATTTATAATTTGTGCTAGAGGATGGGACTACAGAGTTGAATAACTAAGGATACCTGTCTTCACAAAGGTCAGTGTTAAATGATTCAAAATCTCTAATTCCTTAGTTTTTTCATGAAAAAGATATTATGGCATAACTTTTTAAAAAGAAAAAAAGTCACCTATAATTATTGGCATTCTAACAAAGGAATTATTTTCATATTATCATTTTATAGGTCAAGTTTTTAAAAAGTCATGCTCATATTATTTGGCATTCTGCTATTTTCATGTGACATTTCACAAATTTCTTTTCATGATTCATGTAGTGTTCATAATTATAATTTGTAATGGCTACAAAAATTCCCTGGGCTGATGAATCATCATTTATTAAACTGTTTCCTTAATATTAGTCACTAAGTTTGCACCCAATTGTTGGCAATGCTAAAATTCTTGAGGATGTTAGCATTTAGTAGCTTTCTCTCATCATTTTAAGGAAAGATATTTACATCTTTGAAGTAATGAGAAAAAAATTTCTAAGTGAAGAACCTATCTAAATATGCTCAAGCCTGTGCCTAATATTAAAGAATAATAGTGAGTGATCTAAAGAATGTTGAGCAGTACTTTTCCATTACTATTAAAAACAATAAGCATTATTTTATTATATTCTACATGTACTTTATGGTTTACAAAAGCAGTTTCACTGCATAAACACATGTATTATAACAATCTTATAGGGTATGTAGGGCAGTTAGCATAATTCATGTGAAAACCCAGAAAGGCAAATCATATGACTTGCTTGGGAATACACAGCAATAGATTCAGAATTTGGACCCATGTCAGCTGACTCCAAATCTGCTTTTATAGATCTGTGCTGTCATTTCTTTAAGACCAATAAAAATAATACAGCTACTCACATTGAACTAAAAAAATAAGTTATGCATGGAATCGTGTCTTCCCAAAAGTCGTATTTTGAAGCCCTAACCCCTAATGTGATATACTCTCTCCCCAGCCTTAACCCTCAATCCCCTACAAGAAGACACAGCTGTCTGCAAGCCAGGCTGCAGATAAGCCAGGAAGAGATTCCTCTCTCCAGCCTGCAGAATTGGGAGAAAGTAAATTTCTGTTGTTTAAGCAATCTAGTCTATGGTATTTTGTTACAGCAGTCTGAACAGACTAAGAAGTGGGGGGCCACTGTGACAAATACCCAAAAATATAGAAGTAGCTTTGGAATTAGGTACAAGCTAGAAGAGTTTTGAGATGCATAGATAAACTCTTGGTAGACATATAAACATTAAGGATGATTCTGGAAAGATCTCAGATAGAAACAAGAAACATGTTATTAGAAACTGGAGAAAAGGTAATCTTTCTTATAAATGACAAAGAACTTGGCTAAACTATGTTCTAGTATTTTTTGGAAGGTAGAACTTTGTGATTGTTATAATAGACCTGGTGGAGGGTGGTGAAAGATATATTATTACTGAATAAATGCCCTCCCCCCCAAGCTCCAGGAGTCTCCCACCCATACTAGGTTCGCCTTGCCCACCACCAGAGTAAGACACCTCTCAATGCCAGAGATTCGTGAAAAGGAAAGGGATTATTTATTTAAAGAGTTACACAAACTTAAGAGTAATGACTTAATGTGTTCATTGAGATCCCAAAGTCCTTTAGAACATCCACAAACACAATCCTTCCTTCCTCCTCTGCCCAGTTTGGGGTACCATATATAAGAAAAAGAAATTGAAGTCCATGGTTCTTCTCTGTGCAAGCCGTGTGGTCCCAAAACGGCCCCACATGGCTGCCATCCCTGGGTTTAAATCCCAGCGCCAATCTTCCTCTGCAGCCCCATTTCCAACTCCTAATTGGCCACAGCTGCCAGCATTCCCATATTTTTCTAGCTTTACTGGGCTGCCATAGTAAGTCTGGGCAGGTGTGGCCCTGTGGTGTGGAGCCAATGATCTCCAAGCTCTTACACATGCTCTGTAACCAGGGGGAGTTGCCTCCCAGTTACATCATGGGTGGATGTCACTCCCCTCCCCATGGCTCAAAGCATGGCCATGGCTGTTTAACATATCTATGAAACCAGATAAAGGTTATAGACATGTTAAATGACTGTTCTAGAGGTTATCTGCAAAATTGTTGCTATGTAAAACAGCTTTCAATGGCCCTGCTCATGCGTCCTATCCCCCAGCTCAGACCTGTGGGAGTAAGGGCATCCTTTATATATTTATTTTTCTAATATTTTCTGGACACCGAGTTCTGGACCCCATTATAAATCCCTATTTGGGCCCCCCCTCCCTTGGCTGAAACCTGTTACATGATGAAATTTGGATATTTAACTGAAAGATTTCTAAGCAAAGCATTAAAAGAGTGGCTTGTTTCCTCCTAACTGCTTATAGTAAAATGCAGAAGGAGAGAGAAGAATTAAAGCCTTAAGGAATTGTTAGGGAGCCAGAACTTGAAGACTGGGAAAATTCTCAGCCCATCCATACTGCAGAAAACAAGAAAGCTGTTCTAAAGAGAACCTTAAGGGTATGGCTGAACAACCATTTGATCGAGTTCAGGGGTGTGACTCCTGGACTCAATTAGCCATCTCAGCAGAGTCACAAATAGAGATGGAATTAAACCAATGAAAGCACTGTAACTTTGAACTGCAAGGACAGAGAGGGAGTTCGGGCCAAAATGGAGGCGTAGATAGAAACCCTTCATTTCCTTACACAACCTAAAGGAGAATAACAACCAACCAGAAGTGCCAGAAAATCAAACTGCATGAGACTCTGACAACCAAGGAATTAAAGAAACAGTCAAACAGAACAACCAGACTAGTAAGGTTGTGGACAGAGAGACCCCCCCTGAGAGGTGGTGGACCTCGAGGGCGGGCTGGCTGAATTGGAAACTGAGACTCAGAGCTGACTGTGGACTACTGTGGTGAGGGTTGCCATGGAGGGAGAAACTCCGGCCTCACATGAGGGTTTATTGGAAAGTGGGCTACAGCTGAGCAGGCCAGCTGCACTGTTCCCTCCCTGGCCCCTCCCCACCAAACAGTGCTGCAGTACAGAAAGGAGAGTTGCCCTGCCCTAGTGAATACCTAAGGCCTGGCCCTCCCACAGCTTAAAAGGTGCACCCAGACAAAGATACAGGGCCCAAATCAAAGAACAGAGCAAATGTCCAGAAAGAGAACTAAGTGATGAGAAGATAGCTAACCTATCTGATGGAGAGTTCAAAGCCCTGGTAATCAAAATGCTCACAAAACTGATTGAGGTTGGTTGCAAAATGAAAAAACAAATGAAGGATACCCAAAGTGAAATAAAGCAAAATAGTCAGGGAACCAACAGTGACAGGAAGAAAACCAGGACTCAAATCAACAATTTGGAACAAAAGGAAGAAATAATCATCCAATTGGAACAGAATGAAGAAACAAGAACTCAAAAAAATGAAGAGAGGCTTAGGAACCTCTGGGATAACTTTAAACCCTCCAATATCCAAGTTATAGGGGTTCCAGAAGGAGAAGAGGAAGAGCAAGAAGGGGGCTGGAAAGAAGTATTTGAAATCATGAAAGGCAAGGACCTACATCCAAGATTACTCTATGCAGCAAAGCTATCATTTACAGTGGAATGGCAGACAAAGTGCTTCCCAGATAAGGTCAAGTTAAAGGAGTTCATCATCACCAAGCCCTTATTATATGAAATGTTAAAGAGACTTAGCTAAGAGAAGATCAAAAATACAAACAGTGAAATGACAACAAACTCACAACTATCAACAAATGAACCTAAAAAAAAGAAAAAAAGAAAAAAAACAATGAAAACAAAAACTAAGCAATCAGAACAGGAACAGAATCAGAGAAATGGACATCACATGGGGGGTTTTCAGTGGGGAGGGGGAAAGGAGGTGTGGGGGGAAAGGTACAGGGAATAAGAAGCATAATTGATAAACATAAAATAGATGGGGAGAGGTCAAAAATGGTATAGGAAATAGAATTAAAAGAACTTACATGTACAACCAATGGACATGAACTAAGGAGGGGATGCTGGAGGGTTGAGGGGTGCAGAGCCGAGAGGGGATAAAGAGGGAAAAATCTGGAAAACCACAATAGCATAATTAATAAAATATACTTAAAAATAAAAGGACTGGGAAAGTAGAATGCAATGAAGGAAACTTATAGGATTTCTTGGATCCTACAGGACTGGACCCTAGAGCCATTCAGCATTTAAAGTGCTTCAAGGAAAGGGAAGAATGACCCTGAAGGTGTTCCAAAGATCATCGAGGCTACTATTGCCACCACAGGTCCAGGGGGGCAAACTTGCTTCCTCCTTTGTTTGAAAGGGTAGGACTGTCTCTCCAGATATGGAAGGACAGGATGACGCTGCCCAGTGCATGAGGAGGCAAGAGGGGTAGACCACTCTGGCAGAGATACTAGTAAAGAGCCAAAGGAGCAAGATACCTAGCAGAGCTATGGGGATGATGCTGCCACCTCCATGGGTCTGGAGGGCAGTGTTGTGAATCAAAGAGAATTATTCTGAACCTTAAGATCTGAAGGAATCTGCCTTGCTAAATTTTGGAATCATCACCCCATCCTTCCTTGCAATTTCTCCCTTTTAGAGAAGGATTGCCTATCCTATGCCTGTCTACCATTGTATTTTGGAAGCACATGCCTTGTGCAATTTCAGAGATTCACAGCTAGAGAGAAAATTTGCCTCAGACTAAATCAGACTACTCATAACAATCTACAGATTCAATGCTACCCCTATGAAAATACCAACGGCATTTTTCACAGAATTAGATCAATTCTAAAATTTATATGAAACCACCCCAGAGCAAACAAAAAAATTTTGAGGAAAAAGAAATAGTTGAAGGCATCACACTCCCTGATTTCAAGTTATACTTACTATAAAGCTGTAATAATCAAAACAGCATGGTACTGGCATAAAAACAGACACATAAATCAATATAACAGAATAGGGAGCCCAGAAATAAACCCATGCCTATATGGTCAATGACAAAGGAGGCAAGAATACATGCAACAAAGTAAATATAATCTTTCAATAAATGGTGTTAAAAAAACTGGACATATACATTAAAAAAACTGAAATGACAACTTTCTTATACCATATACAAAAAATAAACTCAAAATGAATCAAAGACAAATTTGAGACCTGAAACCATAAAACTCTAGAAGAAAACACAGGTAATAAAATCTTTGAATATATTCTTTGACATTGGTCTTAGCAATATTTTTTTCTGGATATGTATACTAGGGCAAAGATAACAGAAGCAAAACTAAACAAATGTGACCGCATTAAACTAAAAAGCTTTTGTACTGTAAAAAAAAAGAAAGAAACAATAATCAACAAAACAAAAAGGCAGCCCACTGAATGGGAGAAGATATTTGCCAATGATATATCTGATATCTAAAATATATAAAGAGCTCATACAAATCAACATCAAAACAAACAAACAATCTTGCAGAAAAATGGGCCAAGGACCCAAATACTTCTCCAAAGAGGGCAAACAGATGGCCAACAGACACATGAAAAGATGCCCCACAGCACTAATCATCAGGAAAATGCAAATCAAAATCACAATGAGATTCATCACTCTTATTCAACATAGTATTTGAAGTCCTAGCCACAGCAATCAGTGAAGAAATAAAAGGCATCCAAATCAGAAATAAGAAGTAAAACTGTCATATGTAGATGACATGATACTGTATATAAAGGCCCCATAATTCTAGCCAAAACCTACTAGAACTGAGAAAGACATACAGTAAAGTAGCAGGATATAAAATAAATATTCAGAAATGGTTGCATTTTATACACCAATAATGAACTACCAGAAAGGGAAATTAACAAAACAATCCCATTTACAAGTACATTAAAATATATCTAGGAATAAATATAACATAGGTTAATAAAGTGCCCATATTATCCAAAGCAATCTATACAATTTCAACACAAATTCTATACAAATCAACACAATTTCTATTAAAATACTACTGGATTCCCTGGCTGGTGTAGCTCAGTGGATTGAGCTCGGGCCTGCGAACCAGACGATCGCGGTTCGATTCCCAGTCAGGGCACATGCCTGGATTGCAGGCCAGTTCCCGGCAGGGGCCAGTTCCCAGCAGGGGATGCACGAGAAGCAACCATACATTGATGTTTCTCTTCCTCTCTCCTTCCCTTCCCCTCTAAAAGATAAATAAATAAAATATTTTAAAAAATACCACTGGATTTTTTCACAGAACTAGAATAATCCAAAAATGTATATGCAACTACAAAGACCCTGAAAAGCCACAGCAACCAAGAGAAAGAAGAACATAGTTGGAGGTAACACCCTACATGATATCAAACTATATTGCAAAGCTATAGTATTCATAACAGCATGGTACTGGCATTAAAATAGACAGATCAATGAAACAAATAGAGAGCTCAGAAATAAATCCATACTTATGTAGGCAATTAATGTACAACAAAGAGGCAAGGGTACACAATGGGGTAAAGACATTCTAGTCAATAAATGGGGTCAGGAAAACTGGACAATACCCAAACATTTCAATGAAAAAAAATGGGTCAAGGATCTTTTCTCCAAAGAGGCCAATATATGAGGTCTGTCTGGAAATAAGTCCAAACATTGTTAATATAATGAGGATGGTTTCTACCACATCGATGTAACCTGGCAGCCAAGGAGAGTGGATTGGAATGCCCATGCATGAACAATGATGACTCCACTGTACTAATCAGTGGGGGTGGTAGACGCAGTTGAGAAAGCATGTATATACTGTGTGACCACCACAATCATAATGACTGAGTAATGAATCTGCATCAAATTTTGCATTAAGCCTGAACAGTCCTCTGCGGAAACTATTCAGATGATTCAGAAGGTTGCAGCTACGGGCAACTTGTGATTGGCAGCTTCATCCCGACAATGTGCCCACACATGCTTCGTGTCTCATGCAGAAATTTTTGTGAAACATTAAATCACCCAGGTGACTCAGCCCCACCTACAGCCTCTAGGTTCGCACCCTGTGATGCCTGGCTTTTCCCAAAACTAAAATCACCTTTGAAAGGGAGGAGATTTCAGAACACTGATGAGATTAAGGAAAATACAATGGGGCAGCTGATGGTGACTGGGAGAACTGTGTGAGGTCCCAAGGTACCTACTTTGAAGGGAACCGAGATGTCATTGTCCTATGTACAATGTTTCCTGTATCTTGTATCTTCTTCAATAAGTGTCTCTATTTTTCATAGTGCATGGCTAGATACTTTATGGACAGACCTTATATATGTGAAAAGAATCTCAAGTGCCACTAATCATCAGAGAAATGCAAATTAAAACCACAATGAGATATTATCTCACATCTTTCAGAAAGGCTTTCAGCAATAAATGAACAAAAAAACAAGTGTTAGGGGGGCTGTAGAGAAAAGAAAGCCCTCATACACTGTTGGTGGAATTGTAAATTGGTGCAGCCCCTATGGAAAACAGTATGGAGGTTGCTCAAAAAATGAGAAATAGAACTACTCTACACAACCCAACAATTTCACTTCTGGGTATATATCTGAAGAAATCTAGGACACTAATTTGAAAAGACATATGCATCCCTGTGTTCACTGCAGCATTATTTATAATAGCCCGGATATGGAAGCAACTCAAGTGTCCATCTACAGATGAGTGGATAAGGAAGTGGGATATATATACAATGGACTATTACTCAGCCATAAGAAAGAATAACATGCATGGGCTTAGAGGGTATTATGCTAAGTAAAAAATGTCAGATAGAGAAAGACAACTACCATACGAATGTGCTTATATGTGGAATACAAAAAAAAACAAAATATAAGGACAAACAAAGCAGAACCACACTCATAGGAAAACAAACTGATGGCTGACAGATGGGAGGGTAGTTGGGGGGATGGGTAAAATGACAAAAGGGATTAAGAACCACAAATTGCCAATTATAAAAATAGTCACAGGGATGTAAAATACAGCACAGGGAATATAGTCAATACTACTACTAGACTTACTGGTGTCATCATGTCACTGAGTTGTGCCACATTAGTTAATCTTTAAACTTATACTGATTTTTGCTCTGGCTGGTGTAGCTCAGTGGATAGAGCTCGGGCCTGTGAACCACATGATTGCGGTTCAATTCCCAGTCAGGGCACATGCCTAGGTTGCAGGCCAGTTCCCAGCAGGGGACTCACGAGAGGCAACCATACATTGATATTTCTCTCCTTCTCTCCTTCCCTTCCCCTCTAAAGATAAATTTAAAAAGGTTCAAACTTATACTGATTTTCTTGTATTTTCATCAACACATTCCCTGGCAATAGCAGGCTGAACTTCTCAAGAAAAGGCAGAAATTCCAGGGCTAACTAAGCCTGTGGGCAGAAATCAGTAAGAAAGTTGAGGACCTCCACTGAGAAACCCATTTGTGCTGAAAAAGATCCAAGACGGAGCCTAAAATCCCTTCAAGAGAACTTTGGCCACACTTCATTAGCATAGTAAAAATCATGCCCATGGGTGGAGATTTAACATTAAAATGAGACATGCAATAAGATGTTTGGCTAGGCATGTTGCAAGGATGTTTAGGAACTGTACATGCTACCTTGTAAATCTGAAAATTCTCTACCCTTCTTCAGGAATCTGTACCCCTAAAACCATCTATCTTTCCTGCCCCCCATCCTATAAGATTTTACTAATTCCCCTTATTAGAGAGTAAGAGATCTTAGCTCACCCTTCTCCCTTCCTTGGCCAAAGAATAAAGTTTCTGACTTGCTTTACTGAATAATGTCTTGTCCTATTGGTGTGATCAACACCAGGCAGAAGGACCACAATTTGCAGTCTGTGACCCTCAGGAGTCAGTGAATATCACTTTATAAGGTACATACAAGTCTTATCACTATGTTTACACCTGAAACTAATATGATATTGTATTTTAACTATAACTGAAAAATGAATTTAAAAAAGTTACCAGTTAGCCTATTCTATATTCCATTAGCATGGAAAAGATCTCTTAAGAAGACAAGCACTAAAAAGTTGTTAGTATGAGTCATCCGCTAGTCTTTTGCTTATCTCTGCAAAAGAAGTGGTGGCAGTGTCTTAGTAGTTCCTTCTCTAAGCATGTACTATCAATTGGGTACTTTTAGAAAAGCCCAAACGGTCTTCAAAGAGACATTTATATTCACCATTTAGTGTAAAACACCCTTTCCCAAATATGCCAACAAATCCCCATGTGTAACTACTTGCCACCGGTTCTTTGGAGATTATTTTTGCATCATTATAAGCAAAGAAATCAATACCAGATAACTGATTTGGGAAAGAACAAGACTGCACAACAATAATACATAAAGTTAGTCAAACCCTGCTTTTCAATTGTTTTGAAATAACAGATGCTCCTTTCTGTAATAGGTACTCATCCTGCATTGATGAGCTTATATTGTAGCAATAGAGGCCCAAGATAGATAAGGTCCCACAACCCTAATTGACATAACAGCTCTTTAGTGCTACACTGACTCTCAAAATGCCTTTTCAGACTCCACAGTAATATGTTAACTCAAATTCAGATTCTCTCTCCGTAGTTTACCCCTCAGTTTAATTTAAAAAGTGGAGGCTGGGCCACAGGGTTACTCTGCCAGGGCCATTAGACAGTTCCATTGTATAGGTGCTGCAACTGCAGACGACAGCTAGCCCAAGGTCTGGTCCAGGTATACATGCTCTTCTGATAGATAAAGCTAGTAGTTTACCTTATCCATTAATTTATTAAGATAACATCTGGCCTTTCTAAGCCAAAGTAACACAAAGAAGTCATTCAGTATGTTAATTGCTTTTGGACTAGTGTATAGAATCAGTAAAAAGGGACTATGGGAATGGAGACCTTACCTTGAATATACATACAGCTTTGTGTTTTTAAACACTCTCACATGCATTATTTCACTTGACCCTAACCTCAGTTCCACAAGGTAGATTATCACTGTAAACATCTGAAAGAAGAGAAAATTGAGGCTCACATGCTATTACTGTCTTAAAGTAACATTGGAAGAAACTAAGGGACAGTGAAAGAAATGAATACTTAGCAGGGACATTTTGTTCTCTTTAGCCAAACAGCATCATAGATACTATTACCATACATTTTTAAAGTTGAGGAAGTTGAGACTCAGAGTAGCAATTTGTGACAAAGCTGGCAGAGCCAGAATCTGAACCTGGATCTTTTTGACTGCAAAGACCATGCTTTATTTATCACATTGATAAAGTCTATAGCTTACTATTACAGTGAATGTAACTGGATAACTGGACAAGAATTCTTGATGTTGAGTTTTAGCCTTCTTAAAGAAGTGGGTTGTTTGGAATGGGCATTATACATTTAAGAAACTAATATGTGACATAATGAATAAATTATAGGCTTTGGAGTCAGAGATTGGTATTTAAATACTAGTTCTACTAATTTCTAGCTGTGTGACCCTAAGCAAGTTAGCTCACCTCTCTGAGCTTTATTTTCCTTATCTGCCAAATGGATAAAAAAGATTTTAACTTCATAAAGTTGATGTGAAAAATAAGTTGTACAACAATAACATAGTTCCTGGCACATTAACAAATATTGGTTAACTTCCTCTAGAAAAATGTTTCTGGAGGAAGCAGAAGAGTTATCAAGCAGAGGAGTTATTGAGTAGAGAAAGACTAAGGTCTCTTTTTTCCTACAGAATAAAGAAACATGAGGTGGCAGGCACATAGCAACAGACTTCATCTGGACAGCAGCCTTTGCAAACAATCATGGCTCAAGAATTACCTTCTTCAAGAATTCGTTGACCTTTAGTGTCTGGGTTAAGGTTCTTCTAAACTCCCACAGAATGGTGTTTACCTTTATCTTATTCAGTAACATGTGTTGTAAGTTATTCTCTTTACATGTCTGTTTTCTCCTCTGGATAATACACAAGACCCCTGGCTTATTACAATATCTGGTATGAGGTAGATGCTCAATAACTTTTGGCTGAGTGGAAGAATGAAGGAGAGAAGAACAAACCAATCCTGATTAACAGTATGCTCAGTAAGATTAAAATCAGATTTATAATATTTTCTTACCTTGACTGCATAGTTATTAAGCGGATCTTTTGCATATGAAGCTGTGTAGTAAACTGCATCACCTGCCTCACAACATGGCTTGTCACTGGTTAGCCTGAAGTCTGACCAGCTGTCCACCCCAAAACGGAGCTTGTCTTTCTGCCCAGCCATGAAGAGGTCTTCACATTTAACAGCCAGTTTCTTTAAGGCATCTGTATGAAGGCTTCGGATTTTTCCTACCACTTCTTCCCGATTCTCAAGTCCTCGATAAAGTGCGTATCTCTGTGGCTTCTGGATACCTCGGCCCTGTGTCCAAGAGGGGCCACATCGACTGTACAGGGACTCCATACTGTTGGAAAATCTATCCTTAATACTGAGAGTGGTTAAGCTGGAGACGCTGTTTGCTGCTGAAGGGATAGGTCGCTCCTTGTGCAAAGGTCTCTCCAAGGAGTCATACGATTCAACGTCTAGTCCCTTGAGTTCATAACTGATGGAAGAGCCAGCACTGCTGGCGTCCCAGTTGGGATCAATATCATAGGTGGGATTAGCCATGACACAAAGACTAGTTTCCATGGATTTTTGGAGGTCTTTGGAGATTGGCTCTGTATTGGCTCTTATGATCATTTTCTTTGGCAGTGGGGGTGGTTTAATTTGGAAAGTATTAGGTGTTTCTTGGTTTGTTTTCCCTCCAAAGGTAATGGCATCATCCAAAGCTCCCTTAGGCTGCCGTGGATGCTTGGGAGGTATCATAGCTGCTCTAGATTGCCCTGAATTGTTTTAAAAGAAAGAAAAAAAGAATAATTAAAAATTTCATTATTGCTACATAATTAAAACTTAACCAAAAAGGGGTAGGGTGTCATAAGAATGTATTGGGTTAGCCAAAAAGTCTGTTTAGTTTTTTTCTGTAAAATCAGAGACACATTTTTCATCTTCACCAATAACTTTATTGATTTAGATATTTTGAGTATGTTGGCTATCTACTGCTACTGGCTTCTAGTGGGTAGAGGCCAGGGGTGCTGCTAAACATCTTCCAATGCATCAGACAGCCCCAAAGAAAAGAATTATCTGGCAAAATGTCAATAATACCAAGGAACTTCACAAACCATTTTTGATCAGTCACAGCACCATACAAAGCACAAATCTTTTTTTTTTGTATTTGAGTTGTGTTTTTAACTTTCTTGAAGTAATAAAGCACAATATACCAAAAATGTTGCTTTTTTCCATCTTCAATATTAAAATGGCTACACAAAAATTCACCAATTTTGACAAGTTTTTTTAAAAAATGCACACTGATCTGACAGCTGTCACAATACTATCTAACAAAGTTATTTCAAGTGAAGTTAAAAACAACTAAGCACTACTAGAGCAATCATATGGAAAAAAGCTAAATGAACTTTTTGGCCAACCCAATAGAAAGTCAATGCCTTAATTCAAAATGACATAAGAAAACAACCAATGAACAAATAATTAAATATAAAAGGCAGAGCTCAACACTTGCTGGGAAGAATAAATGTGAATAATGTCTCAGCATTTTTATGCCAGAAGAACAGGGTGATGGACTAGGTTTTCAAAAGGAATCCATGTTCTCTACTCCTGAACCACAAGAGTACTGTATTTACCACACTAGAATACTAAGGAGTCAAAGATATTAATACAAGTGTGTTGTGACAGAGTAGAGATAACAGCATTTATGAGTAAAAAAATACTTGAGGGTATTATTAAAAACAATTGAAACTAGCAATGAGACCACGAGACAGATGCTCAGAAGATACCAAGCTGTTCTTTTAACTTTCTTCCAACATTACCTTATATTCTATACAGCACTTGCCATTTCCAATTTAACAAACATGAATACAATCTCTTAAATCATGCTCTTTTATTTCACTACAGAAATGGATTCTGGCACTGCTTAAACTGGTCTATGTAGAAGAGTCCTGTGATTGTAGTATATATGAACAATCAACAGCTGTCCTAAACATCATTCACAAACTCTTATGTAATACTGTTTTATTTTGAGGGGTACATAAACTGTGACTTGAGAGATTGTACTTTTGAATGTTAGACAAGCCCTATGTATAGAATCAATAACCTCTGCTTCCTTTCCAGTATTTATGCTTACAAGATGATAAAATGCATATGTGTGTGATCAATGATACCTTGGGGCTTACTGTATAACAAAGAAGGAGCATTATTTTTTTTGAAGACAAAGAAATATACCATGAAACTTTTGGAAAAGCTATTAAAATTAGTATTGCTACTGAGGCCACCACTTAATAGCTCATCAGAATTAGAGCACAGTGCTCTGTTATGGGTTGGATTATGTCTCCTCTCCCAAAACATGTTGAAGTCCTAACCCCTGTTATCCATGAATGTGACTTTATTTGGAAAGAGTCCTTTTCAAGGTAATCAAGTTAAAATGAGGTCATTACAGTGGTCCCTAATCCAATATGACTGGTGCCCTTATAAAAGCAAAATGATACGAAGGAGGACACATACAAGGAGAACACCAGGTGATGACACAAGCAGAGACTGGAGTAATGCAGGTGCAAGCCAAGAATTCCAAGGATTGGGGGCAAGATGGCAGAGGAGTGAATGGAAGCCACACATACCTACTCCCAGGACCAATTTGGAATTACAACTAAACTGTGGACAAATCACCCATAACAAACAACTGAACAATAGTGACAGAGAAGCCTTACAACCCCGGACAAACAGAAGAATCATCTTCAGCACTAACTGACTGGTAAGGAGTGTGGTAGAGACTTGAGAGGGCTAGCTAGGGGCTGAGAGGCAGCAGTGCCAGAGAGATAAGTAAGCAGCCAGGTAGATATCCCTCTAAGAATGGGGTCTAAACTCTTAAGCTGGAATGCCCAGCCTAGAGCAGCAGAGACCAAAAAGCACACAGATAACAACTGGTGGTGAAAAGAAACAGGGCTGCTCTCTGCCAGAGACAGATGGCTAGAGACACAAAGAGCAGTTTAAAGGGCCAATGCACAAATTTTCATTTGCAGCTACTTACCCAGGGCTCCTGCAAAGGCGGGGGCAGAGTGGCTAGAAATGCCTGAGGAGACTCTGGGAATGGAAGCTTTGGGGAGAGAACTGAGAGAACAGATGCTGAACTCCTGGTGCTGAGTCAGCTTCCATACCACAGCAGTCATCCTGCTCAGGCAGACCACTCCCCTCTGAGCAGCAGCAGCCTGAGGGGAAACAACAGTCCTGCTCCCGACACTCTGCACTGACTCTGTGGTGCTTAAGCCTGACTGCTGAGTACAGACTAACTAGATTAACAACTGAAGGAGACAGCCACAGACAGTACATCCCTGACAAAGGGGAGGGACAGTAGACTAGAGATGCTTGAGAGACTGGGGATGGAGGCTTTGGGCAAAGAATTGAGAGAGTGGCCTCGGGTATCATAGTCCTGAGTCATCCCCCATACAGCAGCAGCCATCCTGCTCAGGCAGACTCTTTCCTCCGAGCAGCAGCGTGAGGGGAAACAATAGCCCCAACCCCTGGAGGAATTCTGCCCTGCCCTATGGAGTTTAAGACTGACAGCTGAGTACGGAGTGACTAGATTAAAACTGAAGGAGACAATTATAGTCAGCATATTTCTGGCCGTCTCAGAGCAGGCTGCCTAACATCAGACAGGCTCAACATCTAACATCACTAGAGGTGGATCCAGAAAGAAAAAACAATGGTAAATACTAGAGTCTACCAAGACAAATCCACTGTGGTCTTCTCTGTGATTAGTGATATTTTTTTTTCTGTATAGCTTTTTAACATTCATTTCTTGTCCAGCAAGTTTATGCATATTAAGTCACTAGAATTTATAGTATAGTTTACTTCCCTCATTTCTTATAATAGTCTTAATCTCTTTACACCCCTATTAATACTGGTTCATTTGCTATTGTTACTGGGATTGGGGGAGGAAAGATATTTTTGTGGATGTGGGTTTGTTTCCCGGGCTTTGTGGTTTTGTTCAGGCAGCACCTGTACAACAGCATATGAGACGTGGTGGGTTGACCCTCAGTCAACCAGCTACAGAGAAGGATTCACAAAAGAATGACCCAGCAACAATCAAAACCCAATTACATCCAGAGAGCCAACATAAACAGCCTAAAGGGCATCCCAAAAGCATCAAGTTCAGGAGATCAACGATTGAACCACTGAATCTCACAGGTCTCCTACTATACCCGTTCACACCACAAACTCAGGGAGTCAGAACAGATCAATTTAAGAAGCAGAGGCTAAAAAGAAGAGTCCCACGAAAAAATGTGAGAAGATAAAGAAACAAACCCCAAATGAAAGGAAAGGAGGAAGCCTCAGAAAGAATGCTAAGTGAAACAGAGGCAAGTCAACTATCACATATTGAGTTCAGAACAATGGTTATAAGGAAGCTCAATGAGCTCACTGAGAATTACCAGAAATTACAGGGAAACTACGAGGAACTCACTGCAAACTATATCAACATGAAAAAGGAAATAAAAACTATCAACAAGAGGCAAGAGGAAATGAAGAATACAATTTCTAAATTGAAAAACACAGTACAAAGAATCAAAAGCACGCTAGATGAAGCAGAGGATTGAATTGGCAAGCTGGAGGTCAAAGTAGAAAAAAAATCCCAGAAACAGCAATAAAAGAAAAACTGACTCAAAAAGTATGAAGAGGGATTGAGGGAACTGCAGGAAATGTGAAACATAATAATATCCATATAATAGGGATACCAGAAGGAGAAGAAGAGCAAGGGATAGAAAACCTGTTTGAAAAAGTAGTAATGAAAAACTTCCCTAATTTGATGAGAAAAAAAGTCACACAAATCAGGAAGCACAGATGGTTCCAATCGAGAGGAACCCAAAGAGGCCCACTCCAATACATCATAAATAAAATGGTAAAATTACAAGGCATAGAGAGAATCTTAAAGGTAGCAGGGGTGAAATAAGAAGTAATATAGAAGGGAGTCCCAATAAGACTAGCAGCTGACTTCTCAATGGAAACGCTCCAAACCAGAAGGGAATGGCAAGAAATACTCCAAGTAATGAAAACCAAAGCCCTGCAATCGAGACTACTCTATCCAGCAAGGCTCTCAACTCAAATGGAAGGTGAAATAAGAAGTTTCCCAGACATAAGAAGGCTCAAAGAATACACCTCCACCAAACTGGCTCTGCAGGATATGTTAAAGGGACTGCTTTAAGAACAGGAAGAAAAAGAGTGAGAGAGAGAGAACACAGGTATGAAAGGAATAAAATGGCAATGAGTAAATATCTATGAATAATAACCTAAAATGTAAATGGATTAAATGCCCCAATCAAAAGACACAAAGTAGTTGAATAGATGAGAAAACATGACCCATGCATGTCCTGTCTACAAGAGATCCACCTCTGAACAAAGACCTATATACACTGAAAGTGAGGTTTGGAAAAAAATATTCCAAGCAAACAGGGAAAAAAAGCCACAGTAGCAATACTTGTATCAGACAAAATAGACTTCAAAACAAAGACCATAAAAAGAGGCCCAGAAGGGCACTTCATAACACTTAAGGGAAGAATCTATCAAAAAGACATGAGCTTTAAAAACATATATGCACTCGACCCAGGAGCACCCAAATAAATAAGGAAAATCTTGGAGGACTTCGAGAAAGATATAGACAGAGACATACTTAAAAGTAGGGGATTTTAACACCCCACTGTCAACAAGGGATAGGGGATAGATCTCCCAAACAAAATATTAACAAAGATATTGCGGCACTGAGTGATGTCCCAGATCAAATGGACTTAACTGAAGGTTATATATATATATATATATATATATATATATATATATATATATATATATAACCTTCATCTCAAAGGAGCAAAACACACATTCTTTTCAAATGCACATGGTACATTTTCAGAGACAGACTGACGTGGGCACCAGTCTGCAGTGCCCGTGGCGTTATGGATGGGATTCGAGACAAATTCACACGGACTACTGAGTCCTATGGAGGAAAAGGGACCACATGGCTACTCTCTCAAGGTGGGAGCACCTCAGAGTGGCTTGGCCACCCTCTCAAGGGGAGAGTGCACTGACCCTTGCCTAGACAGGCTTTTATTCGGTTTAATTTGTACAGGAATACAGGTAAAACTCATTAATCATTGTCAGGCAGTAAAGATCAAACAATAAATAACACACAAAGAACTACTAGGGCTTATTCTGAGTCAGGGTCTGTTAGCTAAAGGGCTACAAAATTTTGGGAAACAAACTCATTTCCTGCTTGGGCCTTTATCATTTAACTAAGAGCATTCTTAGCAAAGCAGGCTTCACAGGATTTTATATATTCTTTCTCAGGCCTGAGGAGCCCACCCTTTCCAGCACAGGGCCACGCTGCCCTCTGTCATTGTTTCAGGCTTAAGTCAGGCAGGAGGCAAGATAGCCAAGGAATTAGGAGAAATGAGGACTCAGGCTTCGTCAAAGCTGAGGAGCGAGGGTTCATCATCCCCTTTCTCCAGAGCCCCCCAAGTCCTTCCCTGGGGCCTCCACATTTTCATGCCTGTGTTAGGTCGTTCTCCCCTTGGGGAATCTTACCCTTCATTGGCTAACAACTGATCAAGCACTGAGGGCCAGTTATGGATGAAGGAGCAGAAGTGGTGCTCCTGCCAGGGAGATACACTTTGTCTCTTTAGTGGCTTATGGTCTGAAGGTCGCTCACTCAGCCTTAGCCATGGTGGGGTTACAGCTTCTGAAACCAGGCAGGGCAGTCCCCAACAATAAACCACACGATAGGACACCAAACAAGCCTCAAGAAAATCAAGAAAATTGAAATCATATCAAGCATTTTCTCAGACCATAAGAGACTGAAGCTAGAAACCAACCTCAAAGAAAACACGCAAAAACATTCACATTCATGGAGACTGAGTAGATGGATTAAACAATAAATGGGTTAAGAGTGAGATCAAGGAAGAAATCAAAATGTTTCTGGAAACAAGTGAAAATGAACCCACAACAGTCCAAAACTTATGGGACACAGTGAAGACAGTCCAGAGAGGGAAGTTCATAGAGATACAGGCCTACCTAAAGAAGATAGAAACATTTTGCAATAAAGAACCTAATGTTACATCTACAAGAACTAGTGGAACAACAACAAAACAAGCCCAGAGTGAGAAGAAGGAAGTAAATAACCAAGATTGGAGCAGAATTAAACAACACAGACAATAAAAGAGCAATTCTAAAGATCAATAACCCAGGAGCTGATTCATTGAAATGATAAAAACAAAATTGACAAGCTTTTAAGCAGACTCATCAAGAAAGAGAGGACCCAAATAAACAATATCTGAAATGCAATAGGAAAGATTACAACTGATACCACAGAAATACAAGGAACTGTAAGAAATCAGTACAAAGAACGATATGCCCCCTGGCTGGTGTAGTTCAGTGGATTGAGTGCGGGCCTGCAAATCAGATGATCGCGGTTTGATTCCCAGTCAGGGCACGTGCCTGTGTTGTGGGCCAGTTCCTGGCAGGGGACACAGCAGAGGCAATCATACATTGATGTTTCTCTCTCTCTCTCTCTCCTTCCTTTCCCCTCTAAAAGATAAATAAATAAAATCTTTAAAAAAAAACCCCTATATGCCAAGAAATTTGAAAACCTAGGTGAAATGGAGAACTTTCCAGAATTACATAATCTTCCAAAATTGAATGAAGAAGCAGAAATCCTAAACAGACTGATAGTAGCAGATAAAAACAAAGCAATTATCAAAAACCTCTTCGCACAGAAAAGTTCTGGACCAGACAGTTACACAAGACAATTTTACAAAACATTTGAGGAAGAGTTAATGCCTATCATTTATAGACTAATCCAAAAAACTCAAGAAGAGGGAAGATTTCCAAACTCTTTTTATGAAGCCAGCTATATCCTAATCCCAAAACCAGATAAAGGCATAACAAAGAAAGAAAACTTCAGGCCTATATTGCTGATGAACACAGATGCAAAAATCCTCAACAAAATATTGGCAAACTGTACCCAGCAAAAAATTAAAAAGATCATAAACCATGATCAAGCGAGATCCATCCCAGGGATGCAAGGATGGTACAATATTTGCAAATCAATAAACATTATACATTATATAAACAAAAGACAAAACCACATGATCGTATCAATAGATGCAGAAAAAGCATTTGATAAGGTACAGCATTCATTTCTGATAAAAACACTCAGCAAAGTGGGAGGAGAGGGAACATTCCTCAACATGATAAGGCCATATATGAGAAACCTACACCAACATCATACTCAATGTAAACAACTAAAAGCTTTCCCAATAAAGTCAAGAACAACACAAGGTTGTCCACTTTCACCACTTCTATTCAACATAGTATTGGAAGTCCTAGCCATACACAGCAATCACACAAGAAAAAGAAATAAGTCATCAAAACTGAAAAGGAAGGAGCAAAACTGATATTGTCTGCAAATG
Source organism: Sturnira hondurensis (assembly GCF_014824575.4). Classification (NCBI taxonomy): domain Eukaryota; kingdom Metazoa; phylum Chordata; class Mammalia; order Chiroptera; family Phyllostomidae; genus Sturnira; species Sturnira hondurensis. Next base: position 781,904 of record NW_028077960.1, read on the forward strand.
ACATGATAGTGTACATAGAAAATCCTATAGACTCCACCAAAAGACTACTTGACCTAATAAGTTAATTTGGCAACACAGGGGGATACAAAGTCAATATTCCGAAATCAAAGGCATTTTTACATCAAAATGAAATAACAGAAACAGAAATCAGGAAAAAAAAAACCCCAAATCCCATTTGATATAGCAAGAAGAAAAATAAAGAACCTAGCAATAATCCTAACCAGGGACATAAAAGCCCTGTACTTAGAAAACTACACAACCCTGAGGAAAAAAATTAAGGAAGACACAAGCAAATGGAAGCATGTACCGTGTTCATGGATTGGAAGAATTATCACCAAAATGTCCATACCACCCAAAGCAATTTATAGATTAACTGCATCCCTATTAAAATACCAATGATATATTTCACAGATATAGAACAAACATTTGAAAAATTTTTATGGAACCATAAACAACCCTGAACAGCTGCAGCAATTTGAGAAAGAAGACCAAAGTAGGAGGGATCACAATACCTGATATCAAACTATATTATACAAGGCCAAGGTAATCAAAACAGCCTGATTCTGGCATAAGAACAGACACATAGTCAATGGAACAGAATAGAGAGACCAGAAATAAACCCATGTCTCTGTTGTCAATTAATATTCGACAAACGGGCAGAAGAATAAAATGAAGTAAAAATAGCCTCTTTACCAAATGGTTCTGGGAGATCTGGACAGCTAACATGCAAAAAAATAAAACTCGACCACCAACTCACACCATATAGAAAAATAAACTGAAGATGGTTAAAGACTTAAAATAAGTTATAATACTACAGAAGTCCTAGAGGAGAACATAGGGAGAAAAATCTCAGATATTCTATCTAGCAATATTTTCACCAATATGTCCCGTACAGCAAGGAACATAAAAGAAAGAATGAGCAAATGGAACTTCATCAAACTAAAAAAGCTTCTGCGTGGCTAAAGAAAACATCAGCAAAATGAAAAGAGAACCAACTGTATGGGAAAATGCATTTGCACATGGCACCCCACACAAGGGTTTGATCTGCAAGATATATAAAGAACTCGTATGACTCTACTCCAGGAAGACAAACAACCCAATTATAAAATAGGCAAAGGAACTGAACAGACAATTCTCCAAGGGGGACATAGAGAGGGCTCAGAAAGAATGCTCAGCATCTCTAGCCATCAGAGAGATGCAAATTAAAACCACAGTGAGATACCATTACACAGTGATCAGAATGGCCATCATAAACAAATCAACAAACAAAAAGCGCTGGCAAGGTTGTGGAGAAAAGGGAACCTTAGTGCATTGTTGGTGGGAATGCAGACTGGTGCAGCCACTGTAAAAAACAGTACAAAATTTTCTCAGAAAACTAAAAATGGAATTGCCTTTTGTCCAGGCAATTTCACTGCTGGGACTATACTCTAATAGTGAAAGACCAATTCAAAAGAACTCATGCAGTGCAATGTTCACAGCAACACAACTTACAATAGGTGTTAGAAGCAACCTAAGTGCCTATCAGAAAATGAGTGAATCAAAAAGCTAGGATACACTTACACAATGGAATACTATGCAGCAGAAAGAAAGAAGGAACTTCTACCGTCTCAACAGCATGGATGGATCTGGAGAACATAATGCTATGTGAAATAAGCCAGGCGGTGAAAGACAAATACCATATGATCTCACCTATAAGTGGAACCTAATCAATAAAAGAAACAAGCAAGCAAAATATAACCAGAGACATTAAAATTAAGGACAAACTGACAGTAACCAGAAGGGAGGTGAGAGGGGATAAGGGGGGAGAAAGAGGAGAGGGTTTTCAGGAACATGTGTAAAGAACACATGGACAAAGTCAAAGGGAAATAGGATTGAGGGTGGGAGGTGGGGGATGGTTGGGGGGAATGGTGTGGGAAAAATGGAGACAACTGTACTTGAACAACAGTAAAAAAATAGTTAAAAAAAATTAGAAGGACCGATGTCCATCAGCAGATGCTAAAAGAGATAAGGAAGGAATCTATCTAAAGTGCCAGAGGGAGCACTGTCTTGTCGACTTCGTGATTTCTGACTCCTGGCCTCCAATAGCGTGGAAGCATGAATTCCTCTTATTCTAAACCCCCAGTGTATGGTACTTTTTATAGTAGTCTTAGGAAATGAATTCATGCTCCTACTGGTCAGACAAAATGGAAGGCACTGACAGTCCTGAGGATGACAATGAATAAAGATGGTGATTGTTTTATTAAAAATATGTGCAACGGCAATGCCAAGAGAAAGCACCAATATAAACTGATTATAATTACAATATATTCTACTTCCCATGTATACAACTCTATGCAAGAATACCTACCAGTTTATTCTTGCATTCTTAATTATTGGTATTATGTTCTATACAAACTGTAAGCTTACTTTTCCCCATCCTGTATATAGCAAACTTCATAACCCCATTTCTCCACCAATGACATGCAGCAATTTTTTAAACAAGGATTAGAGCTACACATTATACATAAATATAAAAAATATGTATATATAGGCAGTATGTGAACAAGAGAAAGAATCTGAGAATGCTAAGCTCCAAGAGGCCCTGGATGTTTGTTTTATTCATTGTTCTAGCTTTATGTCAAGAGCAGGACCTGAATATAATAGATGCTCAATAAATATTTCCTGAATGGCTAAATGAATAAATATTTAAGGCTGAAAGAGAAAAAGTAGTACATTTGTACAGGTACCTATAACAAAGAAAGATACTGAATTACTAACTTTAAAAATTCCCCAAAAGAAAAGCACAGACCATATGGCTTCACTGATGAATTCTACCAAACTTTAAAAATATTAAAACCAATCCTTCACAAACTCTTCCAAAAAATAGAAGGAGAAGAAGCACTTCCTAACTTGACATCTATGCAGTCAATATCACCTACATACCAAAATCTAGACAATGACATTACAAGAAAACTAGAGACTAATATCCCTTATAAATATAGACACAAAATCCTCATGAAATACTAGCAAAATGAATCCAGAGACATATAAAAAAGACTACATACCAGTGATTTTCAACATTTTTCATCTCATGCCACATATGAACTTACTACTAAAATTCTGTGGCAAGCGCGGGACTGCGAACCAAAGGATCACAGTTCGATTCCCAGTCAGGGCACATTCCTGGGTTGCAGGCCAGTTCCAAACAGAGAACGCACGAGAGGCAACCATACATTGATATTTCTCTCCCTCTCTCCTTCCCTTCCTTTCTAAAAATATATAAATGAAATCTTTAAGAAAAAGAATAAAATTCTGCGGCATACCAAATATACATTTTGTTTTTGCTGATCTGACAAAAAAAGCATAATTTTTGATTTTTTAAAAAAATAATAGTAATTACCTACCCTTTTTGCTCCAAAGTTACTTTTCAAAAGATCAGGTGCCTATATTTGTATTATGCAAGGATTTCTGGTACCAAGAATTAACCAACTGGATGCAACCTTATTATGCAAGGTGGCCATTAAGACAAAACTCTATTATATGACCTATATATTTATGGTTCAAGACAAGGTACTCACACTGGAACCCTACTGCTGTGCTGGCTGTCATTTTTTAAATTTGACAATCTAAGGGAAAAGAGTTCAGTGCCCCTGATTAAGTAGTCAGGTAATGTAGGTTTAAAAACTTATTGCAGCATACTGGTTGAAAAATCACTGCTATCCACAATGATCAAGTTGTATTTGTCCTAGAAATGCAATGTTTAACATCTGAAAACCAACATAAATACCATATAAACAGAATAAAGGAACAAAATAAATCTCACATGATCACTACAATAAATGCAGGAAAGACATTTGATAAATCCAACATCTGTTCATGACAAAAAACACTGAACAAACTGGGGAAATAAAGGAACCTCAATCTGATAAAGGGTACCTATGAAAAACCAAGAGGTAATATCATTCTTAATGGGTGCCTCTCCCCTAAAATCAGGAACAAGACAAGGATTTCCATTCTTGTCACGCCTATTCTACAATATATTAGAGGATCTAGCCAGGGAAATTAGGAAAGAAAAAAAGGATAAACAGTGGGGAAAAAAAAGAAAAACTATCTCTATTCACAGGTGACATATCTTATATATATATGAAAACGAAGAAACCAACAGAAAACTATTAGGACTAATAAACCAGTTTAGCAAGGTTACAGGATACAGAATCAATATAAAAGCCAGTTGTATTTCTATATACTAGCAAGGAACAACATAAATATTAAGAAAACAATTCCATTTACAACATCATCAAAAGAATAAAATATTGAGAAATAAATTTAACAAAAGAAGTGTAAGACCTATATACCAAAAACTATCAAATAATATTAGCAAAAGGAAATTAAAGATCTAAAAAAATGGAAAGACATTTTATGTTACAGATCAGAGACTTAATATGTTAAGATGATGAAAATACTAACAAATTGATCTAAAAATTTATTGTAATCCCTATTAAAATCTCAGCTGACTTTCTTGCAGAAATTGACAGGATGATCCTAAATTCATATAGAAGTATAAGAGATCTGGAGTCTCCCCTCCCCACCAAAGAAGTCTTGAAAAAATAACAAAGTTGGACAATTCACATTTCCAGATTTCAAAACTTACCTCAAAACTACAGTAATCAAGATTGAGGAAGACCGGCATAAATGCAGAAAAGACATTTGATAAAAATGTCTTTTATTAAAAGACATTTTAAGAAGTCAAAACCATAGCTTACTTAGAAGATGATAGAAGTATGCGTTGCAGCAAACTTTCATTTTCCAGTTGCTGACTAAGATCTTTCAGTTGAAGTGCAATAAAGGTTAGAAACAGTAAAATGCACCAGTACCTCTTTGTCATCCTTACCCAACCAACAACTGTGCCAGTCTCCTGTTACCACCGTCTCTAGTCTCGCCTCCTTCGTCACAGTAGCCATTAGAGATTTTTCCTTTTCAAATGCCAAAGTTGAACATGGCATCCCTCTACTTAATTTGAATTTGATCCTGAAGATAGAATTTTCTTTGCAAGCCTTTCATGACCCAGCCCTGGTTGTACCTCTTTCTCTTCTAGCATTTCCCTTTGCGTCTTAAAGTCAGAGCTAACAAACTGCTTGCAGTTGCTCCAGCACTCTTGGTTGCTTCGTGCTCTGTCTGTCTGTGCTCACCTTGATCCTCTTCCAGGAATGGTTTCCCTTTCCTCTTACCTTTAAATGTTCTGTCTCTGAAGAGTGTTTCTTACTCTACTCCCCAAAATTGACCTCTCTTTCCTCAGATACATCCCGTGAACACTAAGCACTTGACTTGTGTCTCTGTCTAAATTCCCTATAGGATTGCTCATTGAGGGCAGAGATTTGCTCTCATTTGTATACCCAGGACATCAAGCAAAAGTCTGGCTGAGAGATGAATGAAGGGAGGGAGGGAGGCAAGGAAGGAAAAAACTAGAAACATGGACTTATTCTTCCTGCTTTCAATGTGGACATCAGAAAAGCCTTTACGTGGTGCCATTTTCTACCCATTACTCCAAATTAGAACAAGAATAACCACAGACATGGAAAGAATGGAGGATTCCCAAAGTGCTTTTATTTTTATTACCTCAGAACTGGCAAGTATCACAAGGTCAAGGTTACCAGCAGCAGCTTTTTAATGCATATCAGAAGAGGTGGAAGAGGGCTGACCATGCACTTTCCACCACCTATAGAATAAAGTCCAAACTCCTCAGCAAGTTGGTCAAGGCTCTCATCTTATTTCCCGCTATTTCTCATCAATTCTCCCACACAAATCACTTACTTCCTGTTCTTTTAATATGCTCCAGATTTTAATTTAGTTTTATATTTCTGCCTTATTAAAGGCATTAAGCTCAAACAGCCCTTCTCCACTGAAGCCCTCCCTACTCCCTATTCCACACTGAGGACTGTGAGCCACTTACCCGTCTTCCACCTGTGTTCTCTTAACACTTTTCATTCTATTATAGCATTTATAACGGGTCTATGTTTCTCTTTTTTGCTTTTTTTTTTTTTTTACATTCTTTCAGAATCTTGCGTGGGGCGAGATATGCAGCAAGTAAAGAGTAAATGGCTGCTGGACTGAAGGACAAAGAGCAGAGTGGGTCACTATCTCAAAACAAAAACAGACAGCCAAGGCACCAAGGAAATTCTCTTGCCAAGCAGTGGAATTTGATCTCCTGGGAGTTGAGGAGGTTTCTACATGGGAATCAGAAGCTTTTGCATTCCAAATGATAGCATAGGCATTCCACACTCCTTGAAAGTAGGTCAAGCCATTCTTCCAAAGTCTAAAAGTGTTTTGTACTTTTATTTATTTTTCCCCTTCAAGAAAGACAAGTTCTACTAACTGAATTCCAATAGTCTGAGTCAGTGTTTTAAAAGCTTGGTATTTTAGCTGTTTTTATTTTGAACTTTTAATCCTGTACATTTCCCTCAAGCTTGGCTTTAAGCAGGCCTGATGTAACATCCCATATTCTATATTTTTGTGGCATACCAGCTCCCTAAAAAGAAAAAATAGACTGTGTTCTAAATTTGCCTCGTGATAGACGAGAAAAGTTCTTTGGGAAAAATGTGTTTGACTAAACTACACTCAAACCTTACTCTTTTCTCTTTTTGAGCCTCCACATGCTATCTGTTTACTTTCTCCCCACTTAAAAATGTGTTTGGACTTACAGAAGGTGGACTTATATCACCTTCTGAAAAGCAAACGACAAAAACTAGATTAAAAGAGAATAATTTAATGAATCTACTACAAAAAAGCCAAAAGAGTGTTTAAAACACCTCAGCAGGAAGATAATCAATAAGGGGGTCCTAAAACTTCCAAGACTGGAATAATAAACAAATGGAAAATAAGAAATATATTATTTCTAAAGATCGACATTTTAAAAATGATTGCATACTGAAAAACTAAAAATAATGACTATATCATAGAGGTCTATCTACTAAAAGACACTATCACTGAAGACATACTAGGGACAAGTCACAGCAAATGTTTGCTTTAAGACCTGACAACCATTACAATCTTAGGGTGCCAGGGATTAAAGGCAGTTAACAATTACCCATTTGAATAGGAATAGTACGCTAATGAGTATAATTAGCTCTTTATTCCAAAAGACAGGAATATCATTGGCTCCTGGTTTGTCTCCCTGCCTCCAATCATCCTGTAGGTACCCAGAACGATCTTTTAAAAATCTTTTATGGGACATGATTAAGATCTCAGATGATGATTCTTCAGTGGTTCTCCATTTTCTATGGATAAGACACACTCATTGTGATGACACACACTCAATAGCACATATGTGCTATTTATGATCTAGCTTTGCTTCTCCACTCTGATTTTCTCCACTCTTGTCTCTTTCGCTTAAACTATCCTAAATTGATTACTTGTAGTTAATTGACCATTCACTTCTCTATCAAACTCTTTTGTACAATACTTTCCTCTACCTGAAATGCTATCCCTTGCTTGTAAGCTGGCAAACAACTAATCTTTCAAACTCTGCTCAAAACCTTAGTGACCCTCTCGTAGACCACTCTAGGCCGAGCCTTTCATGAAACCTTTACATGCCTGTGTCACAAACATCTATCAAATGGGCTCCAAAGAGTCCAGCCCCATGTCTGTATTTCCCAAAGCCCAGGAGTCCTTGAAGAGACAGCAGTGCTGTTTCCAGTGTCTTACCTAGTTCCCAACAGATAGTCCGTGTTCAAAAATTGTTTGCTGAATAAAAGTATTAAAGCCAAAAAAACCCCCCCAGAATTTATCTTTTTATTTCGATTGTAATTTTAATCTTCATCCCTATTTTTCTCAGGGTTTGTGACTAGTAATACAGATGAGTGAGAAAAGAGAGGACTTAAAAGAAGAGATGATCATCTTGAAACGGGGAGTTTACAAATACAGATACCACACAACACCACTGTGCACCAGCTTAGTCAAGTGAGTAGCCCCTGGCTCAACCTAGTGCTCACTTTATCAACCTCAGGCAGCAGGTATCAGCAGCTTAGTCCAAGGAAGAGCCCTAATCTACCAGGGCATTATTACTGTGCTGGGACCCATCACAGTCAAATGTAAGCACCAACTGGCAAACCACAGGGGATATCAACTTCATGCTAAATAACAAAACAAAAGCCAGCTCCAAAAACCACTTTGGGCCCTGGCTGGTGTAGCTCAGTGGATTGAGCGCGGGCCTGTGAACCAGAGGATCGTGGTTCGATTCCCAGTCAGGGTACATGCCTGGGTTGTAGTCCAGTTCCCTGCAGGCCAAGTCCCAGCAGGGGACACACAAAAGGCAACCATACATTCATGTTTCTCTCCCTCTCTCCTTCCCCTCTAAAGATAAATAAATAAAATCTTTAAAAAAAAACCAAAAAAACCACTTTGGGCTCAAATAAAAGGATACATAAACTACTTTAAAGAATGTTAGTGGTAGAGCAGTTGACAGACTGTTTTTGTAAGATCTCATTAGTGAAATCCTCTCTAAGAATAGACATTATTTATTTGGGGGTAAGTTATCTACATAATTTGAATATTTTAGTCTGTCAACTAATTCCAGTACATGGAAAATTATTTTTCAATGTGAATGCAACTAATTAAAAAATGAGGACTATGGTTTCTTCTTGAATAGAAAGAATTATATTTTTTGAAATTACAACAAAGGCTAAAACAAATATTCAAAGCTATCAATCTCAGTTCTTTTTAAACACCCAGATAATCTAATAATGTGTAATTCTTGAATCTTTGGTTCAAGTCATTAACTATACATTGTATGGGCCAGTCTCTCCCACAGAAGTTCCTCAATGATTATTTGTTGAGAAAATGAACAAATGATACTGTATTCTTCAGGATGACTTTTAAAAGCTGCTATTGTAATGCTATTATTCCAACATCAAGGTCAGCAATGGAATGACATTCTTTTAAGTATATCCACTCCTGAAACACTGACAAGCAGTACGCTGCCAAGGGACATGCTAGAGACAGAAGACTGTCAGGTGTTTTCTTTCAGTGTGAAGTGAGCAGCCTTAAGAAGATGCTCCAGGTAAACAGGATGAGAAGTATGGGCGTGCAAGAAGAAAACTGAGGCCAAACTTATGTAACTCCCTGATTAGAAAGCCCCTGGATTAAGCCTCATATTAGGGAAAGAAAGCTAGCTGATTAATGGAACACATAACCTGGGATGTCAAATTTTCCTACATGAACTTTGGTAAGGAAAGCTTGATTTCCCTAACCTGAGAATCTTATAAAGTCAAATGTAAAAAATTGGTTTTAGTTCATTCATTCAAACATGTTCTTAGCACCTACTGCTTGTTTTAGATAAGGTGCTAGGTTAGTAGGCACAGAGAAAGAGGAGCAAGCCAAAAATCTGCTGAGTAAAGGGAGACTTGATAGTTCTTCATAAAAAGCAATGTACAGAGTACTTTAAGTTACAGAGTGAGAGTGAGTTAACACCAACTTATTCCAACAGAGTAAACTCACAAATTACTGATTAGTAGGCTGATCAAGTAGTCAGGTGTACCACATAAAAAATTAGCAATATTTCTAGGTATTTTGAGATAGACATAAAAAAAAACATGGGGAAAATGTTGAAGGCCTGATTTAAAAAACATTCTATCACTTCTTTGGGAAATCATTTTAGGCAGCAGATACCCTACTAAATTCAGTTTGGGGTAGATTAATGTGTTATAGATTAGAGTGTGTTCAGTAATTTCATACCATTATCACTAAGAGTGAAACAATGATTCCGTAAGGGGCACTTGTTAAGTGCTTGTGAAGGTGCATAGAGACCATGACTCTTGTTCCCACAGAAGACAATATAAATCCCCTAAAATAACTGATTCTTTAAAGCAGTGCTGTACAACAGAATACTGGGATGAATAAATGTATCTGCATGGCCAATACAGTAGCTACTAGCCACACAAAGCTACTGAAATGTTGCTAGTGAAACTGAAGAACTACATTTTAATCATATTTTAATAAATTTAAATGCAAGTAACAAGATGTGACTAGTGATTACTGACCATATTAGTACAGCTCTAGAATCTAATAATCCAGTTATAAACAAAATACGGTTTGCTTTATTTATGTTAAGAAGGAGAAAAAAGGCATTAGTCATCAGCCTTTTGCAGAAAAGGCTGAATCACAACAGCTCTTATGAAACTGATAGGGGACTCAAGAGTTGGAAAATTTTAGTGTAAGGTAAATAGTTATAAGCCTAGTAAGTAATGTATGTGTTAATGCTTTTTTTTCAGATCCTACAGATAAGGCCCATCCTGGCTCTAGGGAAAACAGCCGACCTCCTGGGGCACTGCTAAAGATTACTGCCTGGGGACAAGCGGAAGCATCTGGGCCTTTGTGTTCCAGGGAGAGAAGACAACCACCAACCAACCACCAACCAACCACCAACCAACCACCCCTGGGAATAGCTAACTGCTCAGGACAGGAATGTCACAGTTTCTTTTACCTAATCCTCCCTAAACTTCAAGACCCCTCACTGCACCTTGTTTATTCCCTGCTATAAAAACATTGGCCTGGAAAGACAAGATCATCTGTTAGGGTATGAATCTGCCATCTTCTCAGATCTCCAGCCATCTGAATAAAGCGCCCATAAAAATTCAATCTCTGTCTGTGCTTAATCGGGTTTGGAAGCGTCAGGCAGCCTGCCGGTGTCTTTTCCAGTTTCAAAATCCCACTGTAGTAATGAGACTGTCTCAGGGGAGAGGTCTATGGAAGATTCTGAAGTAGGGTAATCAGGCATATTCCAATGGAGGTTTTTCTTTTCTCTGAACTTAATAGTTTTCAGAACTATCTAAGAAATGTGGGAACCTCAAGACAATCCAGTGTCCTTGTTTTGCCATAATTAGCAGACTTCAGGGGACTGGATCTGTCAGTTTCATTGCTATTATTTGGCATCTCTCTTTCAGTCCCTGTTGGCCACCCTGGAGTCCTGTATCCTGTATCATTTTTTATACCTTCGGTCAATAATTGTGCAGGAGGGGAGAAGATGGTGGCAAAGTAGGTGGGAGCTGAGCCCACTTGCTTGTGCACCCAACTGGGACACTTAACTGATCTTTTAAAGGACAAAGGAAGCATCTTTTGATGCTTCAAAACGGGTGGTAGGGAGGTTTTATAGGAGGTCAGGAAAAGTCCCTGGTCAAGCAAAGTCCCCAGGCCTGGCACCAGAAACCACAGCCACTGCAGGGAAAACATCAGAGGAAAGCCAGGTCAGTGATAGCCTAGTGGCTCTCCCTCCCCTTCCAGGGAAGGCAAATCCGGGTCTTCACCAGAAGAGTCTTCAAAAGGTAAAGTTGCTGAAGGGGTGCAGGGGAGAAAAAGCACACAGGCACATACACAGCTGGCGGTGCACCCAAGCTGGGGTAGTGGCTGCTGGCTGGGACAGTGCCAGAGAGTGGTGGGGATCCTGGTGGCACCTTGAGCTGGGAGGAGAGGTAGACCATGACTGGCCCTGTCTCACTGAGATAGACTCTGGTCTTGCCAGAGAGTTGGAGTGTGTGCAAAGCCCGACAGTAGCTTGGAGGAGCAACAGCACCCCAAAAAGGCTTTTTTCAGAAGGGGAACTGTGGTGTCCTAGGAAGGGACCTGGAGAGTGCAGCTGCCAGGCCATTAAGGTGGAAGGACTGTGAGAACAATTTGCTCTCACAACCTGCACCTCACAGATTATCAAAGGGGTGCAAAACCAGGTGGTTTATCAGCCTGGTGCAACTAGGCAGAGAGGACATTGTGGGCTGCACAGTGCTTGGAGGGCATGGTGCTGGAAATGGGGCACCTTGATTATTGTAGCCCAGACTGAATCTACTTTGTTCCCCAACCACCAGAAAGGAAAAACTGAGCCCAACCCACCACCACCTGCAGGAACCAAGAAGGTCTGCAAAACCAGCAGGGCAGGCTAACAACCACCAGCAGGGAGCCTTTTTTTTTTGTCCTCACAAGATTAAGACAGTAAGACCTGAAGCAGAGACAAAACCAGAGACAGCTCCAAAGAAAAAGTCAGAAGAACACCAACAGCTGAGTAAAATTTCTTCTTGCTCTTCATCAGAACTTGCATTTAAAATTTTTTTCACTTTCTTCTTTTTGTTTACTTAGGTTTTTAAATTTGTTTTGTTTTTTCCCTTTCACACTGCATTCTAATTATTATTTTTTAACTTCACTCATATTCCACATAACTCACTGTTGTTGGTCTTTTGTTTTTTAATTGTTTTATTCAGATTATAGGATTTATCATATTATTGTTATTCCAGATCCCATATAGCACCCTTTCCTGGTCTTAATCCATTTAGCCATCTTCCTGAGCTTTTTTATTACTGTTGTGGTAAAATTTATACTCTCTCACACCACACCATGTTCCTATGCCTTACTCTCACTCTTTCTCCTTCATCTAATCTAGTATAATCACTCTTCTTAAAACTCAGCTCACATTCTTTTGCCCCTCTTACAAGAGTCTTCTGTCTTTTCCATCTTTTATAAACAGTGGCTAGTTGGGTGAAATACCACCATCACTGCTTTACTTCCCCAGCAGAACTCTTTATTTGTTCACTACTTCGTTGTACTTTAAATCCCACAGAATACTCTCTCCTGTCCTACTCCATTTCACTTCCCTGCCCCTTATCAGTAGAGTGAAGAATTTTATTTCATTTTTTCCCTTTGCTTTCTTCCCCACCCTCTCAACCTGGGCTTTACTCCTTACTCTTACTAGTTAGCTTTCTCCATCCTCTCAATATAATTTTCCTTTACAGTAAACATCTCATATTTACTTTTCACTTCTGTATAATATTCTTATTCCTGTTTCACCTTATTAAATTTCATTCGGCCCTCACTGCTATTGACCCTGCTGTGGTATTTCTGCAATTTTGCTCCTGCTGGTAGAATAGTTTCAATTTGACTTTAAACCTCAAGAGTATACTCTTCACATTCCTTACCCCATTGTTCCCATAGCTTTTTGTGTTTTACCTACATTTTAAATTTTGTTCTTTTTCTTTCTTGCCTTGGTTCTATCCCTACTCTTATCAATTTTCTTTCCTCTTACTACTCAATAACATTTCCCCTTTTTTTAGTCTTTTAATATTCCCATTGTCCTATGTTATAATATCTGCAATCTCTCTTCAACTTTACTAATACTTGCTCAATTGCAGTTAAGATTGCTGATATTGTAGGGGGGTTCTTATTGCTGGCCTGAGTTTGGTTGTCTGATGATAATGCTTTGTTAACCAACACCCGTACAACAGCAAACAAGACAAGGTGGGAGTTGTGACTACCAGTAAACCCACTGGAAGAGAGAACCCACCAACAAAGGAACCACCGAGAGGTAAAATCCAAGTACAACAAGAGAGCCCACAAACAGAAGGGCAACTCTACACCATCCAGAAAAGAAGATCAAAGAGCCTGTACCACTGAGTCCCACAGAAAACCTACCACAAAAGTCCACCTCATGAAGACAGCTGGCAAAACAGAGCGCCCTGAGATGCAGAAACAAACAAAAAAGTCACCTAAAATGGGGGAGGGGGGAAGAAAGAAACAACAATCAAAAGGAATGAAAGAATCCCCAGTAAAAGAGCTAAACAAAATTGAGACAAGCAAACAGATACAGAACTCAAAAAAATGGTTTTAAGGATGCTCAAGGAACTTAGTGACAACTACAAGAATCTGACTAAGCACTATAACAACATGAAAAAGTCAACAAAGTATAAACAAGAACCAGGAAGAAATGAAGAATATAATGTATTTAATAAAAAGTACATTAAAAGGAATTACAGCAGCCTGGAACAAGCAGAGAACCATATCAGTGAGCTGGAAGACAAGGTAGAAATACTCAAAGCAAGAAAATGAAAAAAAAAAAGACAAAAAAAGTATGAGACTAGCTTAAGAGAACTTCAGGATAACATAAAGTGTAACAAAATTCACATCATTGGAATACCACAAAGAGAAGAAAAAAAGCAAAAGAGAAATTCTGTGTGCAAAAACAATGACAGAAACTTTCCTAACCTGGAGAGGAGAAGCTATATAAGTTCAGGAAACACAGAGGGTCCCGACCAAGATGAAATGAAAGAAGCCTATTTCAAGACGCATCATAATTAAAATACCAAATATTAAAAACAAAGAGAATTTTAAAAGCAGCAAGAGAGAACCAGGGTGTAACATACAAGGGAGCCCTGATAAGACTAGCAGCTGACTTCTCAATGGAAATGCTCCAAGCCAGAAGAGATTGGCAAAAAATATTCCAAGTAATGAAAACCAAAGCCCTGCAATTGAGACTACCCTATCCAGCAAGGCTCTCAATTAAAATGGAAGGTGAAATGAGGAGTTTCCCAGACAAAAGAAGGTTAAAAGAATACACCTCCACCCAACCAGCACTGCAAGATATGCTAAAGGGACTGCTTTAAGAAGATGAAGAATAAGAGTGAGGGAGAGAGGACACAGGTACAAAGGGGGAAAATGGCAATGAATAAGAACCTACCAATAATAACCTTAAATGTAAATGTATTAAATGCCCCAATCAAAAAACATAGGGTAGCTGCATATATTTAAAAACATGACCCACACATATGCTGCCTACAGGACACCCACCTCAGAACAAAAGACCTACACAGACTGAAAGTGAAGGGTTGGAAAAAAATATTCCAAGCAAATGGACAGGAAAAGAAAGCTGGGATAGCAATACTTGTATGAGACAAAATATACTTCAGAACAAAGGTCATATAAAGAGATACAGAAGGACACAAGGGAAGAATCCATAAGAAGACATAAACATTGTAAACATATATGCACCCAACATAGTAACCCCCAAACATATACGGTAAATCTTGGAGGACTTCAAGAAAGATTTAGACAGCAACACACTTATACTAGGGGATTTTAACACCTTACTGTCAATAATGAATAGAGCTTCCAAAAAATATTAACAAGGATATTGTGGCATTAAACAACTCACATCAAATGGATTTAACATATATATATTATGTTAAATTTTTACCACAGTAAAAATCATGGTAAATCTCAACCTTCCTCCCTCAGTTTCTTTAATTGGTCCATCCATCCCTATGCCTCAGTGAAAGAAAGAAAAGAAAAGGAAAAGCAAAGAAAAGAGGTATCTATGGAATGGTTCTGGAATATTTAAAGGATCTAAAGCTATGCACGAAGATGTTGTGTTTCTTTTCAGTTTTTAAACAGTTTTTTATTTTTATTTTTTATTTTTTTAAAAGATTTTATTTATTTATCTTTAGAGGGAAAGGGAAGGAGAGAGGGAGAGAAACATCAATGTGTGGTTGCCTCTTGTGTGTCCTCTGCTGGGAACTGGCCTGCAACCCAGGCATGTGCCCTGACTGGGAATCGAACCGCGATCGTGTGGTTTGCAGGCTCGTGCTCAATCCACTGAGCTACACCAGCCAGGGCTTTAAACAGTTTTTTAAATGCTATCAAGGCTTTAAGTTATAAGAAATCACCCAAGAAGAGTTTAAAATTTCATGCAAACTGTTGTAAAGTATTTAAAAAGTTAAGTTCCACATGCCACCTAAAATACTTGTTCCATTAGGAAAAGTAACAACAAAGAATAAGCAACAACAAAAATGCCATCAGTTTGTAAAACTAATGGAGTCAACCCTATCTATTACTCAGTTATTATTTTACTCACATAGTAAATCCTTTCCCACAAAGCAACTAACCGTGTGTAGTCAAGTATAGCCATTTAAGCACTTACAGAAAACTAGGTAACATTTTGAGTGCCATATACTTTTAAAAGTAAAGCAATAGTTAGAAAGAAAGGTATTTCTTCTGATTGGACATCTATGATGTATGGTGTTGGTATTCTAAATAATCATAATATATTTTTTTAAATCTTAAAGTTTGCATCTCAAATTAGGTAACTTAAAAAAGGGGGGGGGGAAAGACAGCTAAAGGGAGATAGCTGCAGCCCTTCAATATTTTATAACAATTTGGTGGTTTCAATCATTATAATCTACTGGTGAAGACCTATGGGGTTCCAATTTTGGTTCAATCCTTACTGGTTCTGTGACTTTGGGCAGGGCACTCTGACTCACTTTCCTCATCTGAAAAATGGGGACAATAATTCCTAAAGTCACTGTGAGGATTAAATGAGTTAAAATATGTAAGGCTCTTGGAATGTTAATGGAAATAATGCTCTCTGTTTTTTTCTAATTATCCATATAACTGAGAAGACAGTAAGATACAATAATTAATGTTAACTGATGTTGGCTAATATATGTTTTTAAAGAGATGCTGTAAGATACCACACAATCAGCAAAAATTAGTATATATTTTACTAAGGACATCATGAAAAAAATCTGATGCAGTAAGAATGAAGTATAATTCCTGGTATATTATGCTGTCTGATGATACACAGTAAATAAACAATACATTTTTGATCTTATAATATGCCTCATAAAAGTAAAAAAATAAAAAATTTCAATAAGATGCTTGACTATGAAATCTCTTTCAACTGGAAAATGGTATCCAAGTCAATTGCCTTCGGTAAACTATAATATGCTCACTGTAGTGCCCCACTCAAAAATCATATAAGACTCCTGGAACTTAGCATGGAAGTCTTTACAGAATACATTTTCAACTGCCTTGAGGTTACTATGATTGAGTGTCCCAAACACTCTCCTACAGTGTTACCTCAATCCTTCCTAAGGATTCCTTTATTTCCAAGTACATCACCTAATCTTAGAATAATTTTCCTTAAAAAAAAAAATAGCCCTGGCTGTTGTGGTTCAGTGGATTGAGCACTGGCTTGCAAACCAAAGGTTGGCTGGTTCAATTCCCAGTCAGGACACATAACTAGGGTGCGGGCCGGGTCCTCAGCAGGGGATGCATGAAAGGCAACCACACATTGATGTTTCCCTCCTTCTCTTTCTCTCTCCCTTCCCCTCTTTCTAAAAATAAATAAATAAAATCTTTAAAAAAAAAACCCGATAGAAGAAAAAGACAAAGAAGAAAGGAGATGACAAACCAGGTAGAGGAAGGCTTTGATATTATACGCCATGGGTTTCCGAACAGGTGTAAGCATTGGTCAACAGTCCCTATGAATCCTGCCAGTGTTGTGGCTGTGCTAATCCAGCTTAGACAACTCACTCTGTGGAAAAGAAGCACCGAGAAATCCTTATCCAGCCCCAAGCTTTGCTTTTCAGAAGGAAGGAAACTTTGTGACACTCGAGGGAGGAGGACAGGTCAGAAGTTGCTTGGCACTCAAGTTAGAAGAGTACAGATGATTTGAAAATTAAAGAATCTTTGCACTGGCAAGCATCTTAGAGGTTAATTTACTTCAATATATTTTTTGCAGTACAGGATTCTCCTTCACAGATTCTCTGAGAGGTAGTCCTTTAGCCTCTTCCCAAAGACCTTCAGTAATTGGGACCTTACTTTCTTGAGTCCTCTAGCTGCAAGGCAGAAATCCAGAAAATACAGAAGATTCTTTACATTATCCAATTAGCCACTAAGCCTTATCTATTTACCTCTTAAATCTCTCTTAAATCTATCCACTGTTCCCCCTCCCACTATCTTAGTTCAGACCTCTCTTTTACACACCTTAATGTGGTCCGGCAAGAAGATCCAATTGCCCAACCACCTACTACCAAGTACTTCCCCTCACATGGCAGCCTGCAGAATGGATATTCTAAAACACAAATCTAGGCACTCCCAGTTAAGATGGTCCGCTAAGGAAATTCTGTGCTTGCCTTTTCCCACAACCACATTACAACTTACAGAACAACCACCCTTGAGAACCACCTGAAAAGAACAGAACTCCCATAACTAAAGATGTAAAGAAGAAGCCTCGTCAAGACTGGTAGGAGGGCCAGCAATGCAAAACAAGCTGGACCCATACCAATGTGTGGCAGATAAAAATCAGGAGGGACTATCTTGGCTATGGAGATCCCACAGCCCACACCAGGCTCCCCAGCCCAGAGCACCAGTTCCCAGAACAAGAGTCCCTGAAACATCTGGCTGTGAAAATCAGTGGGGACTCTGTCCAGGTGAGAAGAGGAACTGCTGTAGACTAAGGTGTCCTCTTAAAGTGCCCGAGTACAGACTCACTCACAAACACTTGCCCTCAGCTCCAATGAAGGGGCAGCACACCAAAAGTGCTAGGGATGGATATACTGAGAGGAACGGAATTATCTGGTTGCAAGGCAATGGTTGCAGAGGCACCTCTCTAGAAGACTGAAGGGCTGGCAGCCACCATATTCCTTTGATGAGGCCTCCCGTGACCCAGCCTGCAAGTGCAGGTGGGTGCCAAATCTAAGCTTTCCAGTATATGGCAAACACAAGGCACCCCACCCAAAACAGGCAAGGGCCCAAAGCTCTTTCAGTGGCTATTCCTTCTAAGTGGCTGGCCTTGGCCCATGCTGCATACTTTGCTAAAATCTCTCAAAGGTCCACAAATCCCAAATGAGCACTGGATGGCCTTGGTGTGCCCTGTACCTCTTGCTAAGTGGGCCCAGATCTGGCTCTAGTTGCAACAGCATAGCCTCTCCCAGGTGTCTCCAAACCCAACACAGGTGACTACCAACCACAGATCACTTTGTCACTCTTACCAGGTGGCCTGGGGCCAGGCACAGGTACCAGCTGACCTGGGACTGCACCAGAGCCCCACCCAAAATTCCCCAGAACCAACACATGTGGTGGCTGGCTTTGACCACAGCAGAATAATACCCAGTTAGCTCCACAAATGCCATACCCAAAGGACAGACCCAACAGGCATTAGACCTCACTTAAATAAACCCTGTTCTGTGGGGAAGCACCTGCACAACTTATCTGTTTCAGTCACAACCTGTTCTCACAGACAATGAGCAGGATGGTAAACCTCACCCACTGACATGCTAACAGCAATCAAGGCTCAACTATAACAGGAGGGCCCCTACAACCCACACAAAGGACACCCCTGGAGCACCCAGCTCAGGTGACTGGGAAGACTAAGCCACTGGTCCTCATGGGACACCTACTACATAAGACCACCGTGCCAAGAATGAAAGGCATAGCAGTTCTATGTATAACATAAAAACAAACACAGGGAGGCAACCAAAATGAGGAGACAAAAAAACACATCCTAGATGAAACAAGAGGATGAAACTCCAGAAAACCAAAAGATGCAGAAAAAGCATTTGATAAAATACAATATCCAATTATAATTAAAACAAACAAACCTCTGAGCAACATGGGAATAGAGGAAGCACACCTCAACATAATAAAGGCCATATACAACAAACCCACAGCTATCATCCTACTTATCAGGGAAAAGCTAAAAGCATTCTTCATAAGACCAGGAATAAGACAAGCATATCTCCTTCTACCACTTATTCAACAAACACTGGAAGAAATATAAATAAAAGGCATCCACACTGGAAAGGAAGAAGTAAAATTGCCATTATTTGCAGATGACATGATACTATATATAGAGAACCCTAAAGTATGTACCATAAAACTATTAGAACTGGCAAACAAATTTAAAAAAGCAGCAATATACAAAATTAATATTCAGAAATAGGTTGTATTTTTATACTCCAATAATAAACTACCAGAAAGGGAAATTAAGAAAACAATCCCATTTATAATTATGTAAAAAATTATAAAATACCTAGGAACATTTTAACCAAGAAGATAAAAGACCTGTGCTGAGAAAATTACAAGACACTGAAGGTACAAATAAATGGAAGTATATACCATGTTCATGAGTAGAAAGAATTAGCATTGTTAAACTGTCTATACTAACCCAAAGCACTGTACAGATTCAGTGCTGTCCCTGTCAAAATACCGAGAATATTTGACAGAAAGCTAGAATGAAAAATCCTATTGTAGCCTGAAATTCATGATGTTGTCTAACTCTCCAGTTCTTATTTTAGACACGCTAAATGGTTGTGGCATAACCTGTACAGCCTGTTTTGCATCCCCATTCTTTTGTTCATGTTGTTGCCCCTGGCTGGCACCCTCTGTCTTCCCTCTTCAACCAGCTAATTCAGTACAGAAATTATCTCTAGGAAGGCCTCTTTGACACCTTCACCTATATATGATAGAAAACCTTCCGTATGTATCTCTTGTTACTACTTCTATTATATTATACTAGAATCATCAAATTCATCACTTTCCCTCCAGATGAATCCCTGAAGGCAGGAACTATGTCACTCCCTTAGAATATGTCACAGGACTTGTGGTAGCAGGTGTCCAATACATGCCAAGAATGCAGCAGGACTTTTTATTATGTGAGTTAAAATCTATAACTAGATCATCCAACTTTTGTTCCATGGAGCAATATAAACTATCTCTCCAGGGAAATAGAGCATTTGGCTGATGTATGAAAAGGCAAAGTTTAAGTACTATTTATATGACATTTGTACTTACCTAAGTTGCTGTATGTTGCACTACAGGGATTCAAGTCCATAGGTTCTGAAATGTCTTCTTTTTCCTCTTCTTTTTCCAGTTCAGGTAGGGGCAATGCTGGTGTGCCACCTCCACCATCTTGTTTCGCAACAACAGTTCTTGGATCCCAAGAAGAAAAATCTTCTGTCACTTCCTGGGTCACGTGACTAAAACAAATCAGACCACTGATTAAATGTCACTCTGGCACCTAAAGGTCTTGCTAAAATGTAGATTTATGGAAAGGATATGCTTGCCATAAATGAAAATATTTGGCTCTATAATCTAGCAATGGGTCATAAGCTGCAACACGCTTGTCTGAATATAAGGCAATCTTTCATGAAGGCTCGTATTTTTATTTATCTTGGTTCATACATATTGAGAATTCAGTTTGATAGAGGAGGTATGGTAGGCTCACAGGAAAGTTTGAGAATAGGAGGTAAGGACTGAAACATTTTAAAATTTTTTTAAAGATTTTATTTATTTATCTTTAGAGGGGAAAGAAAGGAGAGAAGGAGAGAAATATCAATGTATGGTTGCTTCTTGTGAGTCCCCTGCTGGGAACTGGCCTGCAACCCAGGCATGTGCCCTGGCTGGGAATCGAACCCCAATCATTTGGTTCACAGGCCCGTGAAACATTTTTTTAAATGTAGGAGGTGGTGATGGTTGTGTTAGGGAGAGCTGAATGCTTAACTGGTTATAAGACAAATATACTCTATCTGAGGAGTTTCAGCCAAGATGGAGGCAGAGGTAGAAATGCTTCACTTCCTTGCACAACCAAAAGAAGATAAGAACTAATCTAAAAACAATAAACAACAAGAAGTGCCAGAAAATAAAACTGCATGGAACTCTGACAACCTAAGAGTTAAAGAAACATTCACCCAGACTGCTAGGGGACTGGCAGTTGAGCAGAGGATGCACAGCAAGGTGGGGGACCCTGTGGCTGAGGCGGGGCTCACTGAGAGGACTCAGGGCAAGGCGGAGGATCTCGTGGGCAAGGCAGGGCTGGCTGAATGGGAAACTAAAGATTCGAAGCTAGCTGCAAGCTACTGTGGGGGGTTGCCATGGTGTGGTAAACTCCCAGTTTCACATGAGAGAGAGTTTGTTCATTGGAAAGTGGAAGTAGAGCAAATCAAGCCAGTGGCATCCTTGCCTCTCTGACTCCTCCCCTACAGACAGTGCCACAATGCAGCAAAGAGGGGTACCTTGCCCATTGAAAACCTAAGGCTCTGCCCCCTTACAACATAACAGGTGCACTGAGACAAAGAAATATGGCCTGAATGAGAGAACAGATCAAAACTCCAGAAAATGAGCTAAGTGATGGGGAGATAGCCAACCTACCAGACACACAGTTCAAAACACTGGTAATCAGGATGCTCACAGAAATGGTTGAGTATGGTCAGAAAAGAGAGGAAAAAATGAAGGCTATGCAAAGTGAAATAAAGGAAAATATATAGGGAACCAACAATGAAGGGAAGAAAATTGTAATTCAAATCAATGATTTGGAACAAAAGGAAGAAATTAACATCCAAACAAAACAAAATAAAGAAACAAGAATTCAGAAACATGAGGAGAGGCTGAGGAACCTCTGGGACAACTTGAAACATTCCAATATCCGAATCGTAGAGGTGCCAAAAGGAGAAGAGAAAGAGCAAGAAATGGAAAACTTATTTGAAAAAATAATGAAGGACAACTTCCCCTATGTGGTGAAGGAAACAGACTTCCAAAAAGACCAGGAAGCCCAGAGAGTCCCAAAGAAATTGCACCCAAAGAGGAACATACCAAGGCACATCATCATTAAGGTACCCAAGATTCAAGATAAAGAGAGAATCTTAAAAGCAGCAAAAGGAAAGTAGAGAGTTACCTACAAAGAAGTGCCCATAAGACTATCAGCTGATTATCCAAAAGAAACTTTGCAGGCAAGAAGGGGCTGGAAAGAAGTATATGAAGTCATGAAAGGCAAGGACCTACATCCTCTATCCAGCAAAGCTATCACTTAGAATGGAAGGGCAGATAAAGTACTTCCCAGATAAGGTCAAGTTAAAAGAGTTCATCATTTCTAAGCCCTGATTATATGAAATATTAAAGGGACTTATCTAAGAAATAGAAGAAGATCAAAAACTATGAACAGGCCCTGGCTGGCATAGCTCTGTGGACTGACCACAGGCTGTGAACTAGTTCACAGGTGTGAACACTCGAAGTGTCACCAGTTCGAGTCCCAGTCAGGGCACGTGCCTGGGTTGTGGGCCAGGTTCCTGGTAGTGGGTGTGAGAGAGGCAACCACACATTGATATTTCTCTCCCTCTCTTTCTCGCTCCTTTCCCCTCTCTAAAACTAAAGAAATAAACTCTAAAAAAAAACACCCCCAAAACTATGAACAGTAAAAAGATAACAAACTCAAAACTATCAACAGCTGATCCTAAAAAGCCTCCCCAAACTAAGCAAACAACTGGAACGGGAACAATCAGAGGAATGGATGATTTCAGTGGGGAGGTGGAAGGGAAGAATTGGGGGGGAAAAGGTACAGGGAATAACAAGCATAAATGGTAGGCACAAAATAGACAGGAGGAGGTTGAGAATAGTATAGGAAGTGTAGAAGCCAAGGAACATATATGCACAACCTATGGACATGAACTAAAGGGGAGGAATGCTGGAGGGTTAGGGGGTTGAGGGATAATCAATAAAATATACTTTAAAAATAAAAAGCATCCATGAAAATTTTAAGATGACAAATATACTCAAGTATTTCACATATTTACTATACTATAGTACTGTAATACTATAATAAATATCAAATACTTATACCACTTAGTATTTATTTAGTATACAGTATTTACTGTACACTAACATATTTAGTAAAGGATCAGAAACAAAGTTGAGATTACAGTAGTTAAATAAGAAAGTTAAACCATTGTTTTAGTGGGTAAAAATGAGGCCAGGACAGTCTTGTTCTCAGGAGGACAGAGCATCAACTTTTTTCTATATGCATGTAAAAGGCAAGGCAAATGAAAAAGAAAGTTCTGCATTCTAGTTATTATTTATTAAAATGAGTCTGAACCATCCTATTTGGCCACATAGCAGAATATGGTCATCTGTTATGCTTTGTGTTCCCAATCTTGTTTCAGTGTTCTGCCTGCTTGTTTGCTTATAGCTATCTCTTCTAATGTTTCCCACTCCCCACTCTGCCTGAACTGGCAGTTTGTTGCCACAGAGTATAAGGGGATTGAATGCTCATTAAATATGGGTGGAGAAAACTGGCTTAATTAGAAAATCCCATTGGGCTGGTCAAGGAAATAAAACTCAAAAGCAGGCATCTTTAGTGGGTTCTGGGTCCACTGAAAGTATTCCCAGTATGTTACAAACTCACCAGCTCTTCTTCCTGTTTTTCATTTTTCATTTCTTTAATGGGCAAAGAGAAAGAAGGAAAGGAAATATATACTATTACATGTAATTTCTGGATTTTCAATTGGCAGTGAATCATGGTGACATTTACAAGTTTCTTTAAAAGAGGTACTCTGTTTAGTCATGTGTCATCAGAACATCTGTCACCTGGGGACCTGAAAGAGAAGGAGCATCTTCTTATCCATCCTTCATCATGGAAATTATCCATGTACTTGAACAGAAAAATGAATCTTTTAGTCTGCTGGAGATACAACTTCAAAAATATTCTTTCAAAGCTGAGAGAGCCAGAGGTCTCTCTATACTGGGAGTGAACAATGAGCTGGAGGTTGCTTTATGGGACGGGGCTCCTGAGGATAGTAGTGAAGTGGGGAGGAATCACTCTACTAGGAACCAACAGGGAGTTTTACATTAAGGTGACCACACACTGTAAAGCATACTGCATCTCTCAAAGGACTGCCGGAGGGTCCTCAACCCTACAGCAGCCCTCCAAACAAAGGTACTTTTTCCTTATATAAATCATCACAAAGTCAAGGGAACAAGGGAGCTCTACTTCTATATGTTAGCATAGACAAAGCAAGTGACACTTCCAAGACCCTCTCAGACACCACTTAGTGTCAGGATGATCCATCACTGAGTAGTCATTAATATGCTTCAACAGAGGAAAAATGATATTGGATGGCAAAAGTTAATATAAGCCATTTCTGATTTCAAAGCTATATAAATATATAAAATACATTTTATATATTTTTAAACATAAAAATATTTTAAATATAAGAAATAAATGATATATATATATATAAATATCAGCCCTGCCTTGTAAGGAAGCAAACCTCCAGACATTCTGTTCTTATTCTAGAGTCAACTTCAGAGGTTTCTAAAAAGCTGGTTTTAGCCTCCTAGTCTTCATAGCCTTACTCCTGGCTATTCCCTTTCGTCCCCCAATCTTCTCATTATTACTAAAAGAAAGGTCTCTTTTCCATTTGTCAAAAAGAACTGGTGAAGGCTGGTTCAGAAACCATGACTCTAACCTCACTTGTCTGTTTTCCTCCCAGAGAATGGGCTATTAAAAATGAGCGTTGGTTTCTTGTGGAAAAGCACAGGAAGAGCTGTTGCTATTAATCTGTGAGGAATTCCCCGGGCCTGAGTCCATGTACATGAATCACAAAGCTCTGTGCTATTAAGAGCCTCTCAAAACAAAATATGGGTGTTAAAAGACAAGAAATATTAAAGACTCACCTACTGTACCCACTCATACAATTCCCCATTAAAAGATACTTTACACGGCCTTCTGGAGTCTGTTAATCATGTTCTAAAGCTCTGAAGAATCAATGACAGTCCCACTGAGTTCTGGAGAATTATGGGTTGGGCAAGATATACATGGGTCCAATTCTGCACCTTGACCTTTACCTTAGGGGTTTGGTCAGGGAAATATGCTAATTAGCTTTGAGAGGCTAAGCAGAGTAAAAGCTAGTTTTATTAACTCTTTGAGAACCAGGGCAGTCCAACCTGTATTCTACATAAATATCATTTTAATAGGCCCATTTAAAATAAGGGCACTGGTATATTAATTCTCCAATTAAAATAACTGTCGACTATGAAAAACTTTGCAAAGAGGGTTGATGAAAGTAAAATCACATGGGCTTGCAAATGGAGCATTTGACAGTAATATAGTGTCTAAAAAGGAAGAGTTTTAAAACATGTATCAGTGACATGGAATGTCTCCTCTTGAGGGAAGAATAGCTCTTTCTATGACTGAAATGGTAAAAGAGAGAGTAGGAAAGGGAAAGCTTTTTGAGAGCTCAGGCTTAGATGTGGTAATATGCTGTGACTAAAAAATAAAAAAGGAATCAAGAACAGCATCAGAGAAGGGTGACTCACCAATATCTAAGAAAGAGAGTTCAAAGTTATCAAATCTCACACTTTTAATCTATTTGAAAAGGAGATATTCCATTTCTTTCCATCTCCTAAAGTATAAGACCCTTTACCAAATGTGATTATTTCTTAATCAACTTGATTTTGCTATACTTCCCAATTATTGACATTCTCAGATAGAAAAGTGTAATGTCTACTGATCACTATCTTAGTGTCTCCAATTTTCCCCTAAGCTTTCTATAGCCTTTAACTAAAAACTTCAAACTTCTTGTCCATAAATGAGATTAACCTTTAACTCAGATCTGATGAGTTCTTGCTAATATGTTTAACATAATTTGGTCAAAGGTAGCTCTTAACTGGTATGAATAAAGTAGCTAGGTCTTGGAATGGAGAAGACTGGCAGCCATGTGCAACATCTTGAATAGACTCTAATTTTCAAACACTGCACAGTTTCACTTTTTCTTTTTTCAATAGATGTGAATAGCAAAAATGTCTTTAAGGCACCAGATAGCAAGCTAGCAAAGGAGATAAAAACACAGGCCACTGTAAATCACTGTTATCTTCATCACACTACGAAAATTTAGTTTTAAAATTCTATGAAATACAAAGCCAGAATGGCTTCTGTGAAAATTAACAGAAAGATAAATTAAAGTTGGAAAAAAATCAGTAAAATAAGGATGACCTCAATAACAGAAGTATAGAAGGAGTTTATAAAATTACTCTTTGAGCTTTGGCTAATTTCTAAAGAATGTGGTGAGGTGCTGATGTGTTATTTCCTGAAAAAAATCAAGATATTATTAGAACATACACACAGGCCTCTGCAACAGGACTGACCTAGGAAGGATATGGATCCTGGGCTTTTTCCACATGTTCAGAAGCACCAGAAAAGCACATTACCACACCTTTTCCCAATTTCCTCTTATCTCCCTCAATTGCCTGCCCACCCTCTGAAACAGAGGAGGGAGATGGTGAGATATGATTATGATCACTCAACTCTCCCAAACCACTGTGCTCTCACAGAAGGAATGGGTGTGAGGAGGAAATGGGAACTAAACCTGCTCGGAGCCTACTCCTACTTCAAGCTGCACACTTTTCCAATTAATTCACACAAACATCTCAGGAAGCAGATTTTACAGATGCATAAAATGAGACGGAAAGAAGTAAAATGAACTGCCTAAGGTTACATGCGTACTTAGGTGGTAGAGTCAGGATCTGAATTTGATATTATTCAACTTTTAACATCTATGCTCTTTCTACCACACCAGTACCATAAGGCAAACTTGGTTTATTATAATAACTCAACAATAAGTGCTTAATTATGAAAATGAAGAAGTACTTCAAAAACAATAAAACTATTATGAAAATGTGAGATAATGATTACAGATGTGTTCTTTTTTTGAAAAATTTTAAATGAACTCATTGTTTACATTGCAAAAGGATTTATTTAAATATGCAATGTTCTGGTATAGGAAAACTGTTTGGCTTACTGATAATAACCAGATATTTACCTTCCTGAAAGTAACCACAACCACTACCTCTCCATCTGCTGAGTGCAAGGTACTAAGATTAAATATGTATCTCCTAACAATAGCATTCCAAGTAATTTGTTATCCCCAAATAGCAAATAAAAATGGCAGCCAAAACTTACACAGTGCTTATTATGTGCCTGTTGTAATCCAGGATTCTCAAAAGTAGCAGTATTAACATTTTGGACCAAGTAATTCTGTGTTGTAGAGGACTGCCCTGTGTAGTGGGATCATACCAGTACCTCTTGCCTCTACCCAGTAAAAGTGTTGGAATCATTCCCAGGTTCCTCAGTCGTGACACCAACTGTCTGTCTTCACCTGGCCAAATATGCCCTGAGAAGCAACCCCCCCCCCACCACTGCCCTACTTTCTAAACCTGCTACACAAATTCTTTAAAGTTTCACAACAACTTAATAGGCAGGTTATTATCTCTGTTTTACAAATGAAGAAAATTATAGCCCACGGAGTTAAGGTATTTGAATCATGTAACACAGCTAGTAACTGTTGGATATAATTGGACCCATGTATATCTTGCCCAGCCCATAATTCTCCAGAACTCAGTGGGACTGTGATTGATTCTTCAGAGCTTTGGAACATGGTTAACAAACAGACTCCAGAGCTCACCAAGCCAGCAGTTGAGCTCTATAGTCTGTGCTCTAAACAGATACACTACTCTGCCTCTGTTTCCAGATCAGGAAACTAAGAAGCAGGGCTCATATGAATTTGTCCAAAATGACATAGCTAATAATAAGTTGGTAAAAGCAGGATTCAAATGTAGGTCTGAATAACTTTAAAGTGTATATATTCTAAAATATTATGCCAATTGTTATCAGATCTTAATGTGCCCACGAATTACTTTGGAGTTTGTTAAAGATGCAGACTTCTGCCTCCCACTTCCAGGCACAAGGGGTTGATTTTACAGGTTTGAGGTATGGCCCAGGAATCTGCATGTATACAAACACCAAACTGCAGTGCTAGGGGTACACTCTGAGAAACTATTTTTCACTGACTCCTTCCCCTAGAGAGAAAAGAATAATAAATATATAAAGGACCAATGTACAAAAAGTGAGTAAAAAAATTTAAGGAAAGGACCATCGCTGTTCACAAATGATAAAGAGGGGAAAAAAGAAAATAATTTAAGTAGCCACAAATGAGAGATAACAGGCTGTTTAAAAAAGGTGTTTTGGGATCAATCTCTACCTTCTGAGTTTTATCCTTGGAATACAATGATATAAATTCACAAAATGTTAGAACACGAGGATTTGGTCTAGTATGACATTTATGAATTTTATTAGAAGCCCTGGCTGGCTGAAGACTACTCTGAGAGTAAGCAACAGAACTCTTCCCACATGCAGTACTATCTCACGTTTTTGTATCAACAGAAGACAGAGGCAGACCCTATGCCTGAAAAAGATGCCACAAGAGGGACCAGAAGGTACAGGGACTTCTGGTAGAGGGACCTGTACCAGAGCACACTGCGAAAGGATTTATTTAAATATGAGATGCTCTAGTATAGGAAGACTGCCCGGGGACTCTTCCTAAAATACCACTTCTGCTCTGCTGTTCCATCACCCAGAGATCCTTGTGACCACTTGCACGTCTTCAAGATCCATCACAATGAGGCTGCAAAGTGTATCTGCATACTTCTTCCAAACTTTCTGAGACACAGTTCTTCAGCTTCTGACAAGCCAGTGTATTTCTATATCATAACTCCCTGCCCATGGACACACCACATTCAACATCTTTGCTGTGCCCATTTTCCCTTTCTGGAGTTGCCTCCCTTCTTTTTTCCATCTATTCCAAACTCAGCCAGCCTTTATAGACCATTTGAGTCTCGTATTACCCAAGATGTCTTACTGTCCACAGGCATTCTTCCTTCTGTGAACACCCATGGCAGATGTCATGGCATTTATATGAGGAAGTCCTGACCCCCTAGTTTAGCTGTACTTGGATATGGGGACTCTAGGAAACAATTAAGATGAAATGAAATCAAAGGATGGGGTCTTGATCAGACAGAATTAGTGTCATTATAAGAATAGACACCAGAGAGCTTAGTCTTCTGGCTTTCACTGACTCTTTCCCACCTTCCCTCCTTACATACATTTACTGAGGAAAGTGAGGACATAGTGAGAAGGCAGCCATCTGCAAGATAGAGTCCTCACCAGAAACTGAGTCAGCTGGAACCTTGATCTTGGACTTCTGGCCTCCACAACTGTGAGAAAATAAATTTTGGTTGTTTAAGCCACCCCATTTGTAGTATTCTGTTATAGCAGCCCAATCTGACTCATACAGTAGGGACTGAGAATTATAGGTGGGGTCTGGGCAGCAAGGCACAGGAGAACACCACCAGGATCTGTACCCAAACTTCCCACAGAAAAATTTCTGCCTGCACCACCATGGAGAATGGAACTAGGACAGATTCCAAAGTGGAGCATCCAAGGATTGGGATGGTAAACTCCTTCCTCACTAGGAAGTCACAGGAACAGGACTCCTCCTGGATGCAGAGTGAAGTTTTATCCATGTGCCAGTGAGGCAGGAGAGAGGAAGGAGGAAACTCTGGAGGTGCCCCAGGGCTAAATAAAGGACATCAATACAGGACAGACTCTAAAGACAGGTTGTTCTCACTTTCCAGAAAAACTCTGAATCATGGTGACTCAAGCATGCACCTGTGCAGGCATGCACCTGTGCAGAAGATGCTACATGACCCCTGCTCCGTTATAATAGCATTATAATAAATTCACATTGTGCGACCCCCTTCTCCAGTGGCCAATCAAGGAAAACCATGGGAGACCACATGTGCAGTAGCTTTAAAGTAATACAACTACTTGTACATGCACAGTAAAAGTCTGGCAAAACTAGCCAGGAAGGATCCACCCTATAAAAACAGAATCCCTCCAGCCTTTGAGGTCAATCTCTGCTTGGAGTTGGCCAGCTCTCATATTCTGTGGAGTGTACTATCACTTAATAAATCTGCTCTCTTTCTGCTATAAACTCTCTTGTGTGTTTGGTTCAATTCTTTGTCTGTGATCACCGAGACCCTGGTTACCTGTGTCCGCCTGCAACACCAGCAGCACAGAAAGGTCAATGCCTGATTACTGAGACTACAGTAGTCCCTCGCTGTATTTCGGTTCACTTATTGCGGCTTCACTGTACTGCGGGGTTTTTTTAAAAAAATTCTGTATCTCAGAGTTTTCGCTCTATCACAGGATTCTCATTGTATTTCACTGGTGAGTACCCACATAAAATTTTATATGATGTTAAAATTACGTATGTTTAAGAGTGTAGAAAGGCTTATAGGAGTGTGGGAAGGGATTATAAAGCCTTAAAATATATATAAATAATAAAATAAATATAATATCATAACTTGCAGATTTTCACCTATCTCAGGGGTCTCTGGAATGTAACTCCCTCCATAGGTGAGGGATCACTGTACTTTCCTCCCAGATAACTAGGAGTGGGGGGGGGGGGGTGAGGAGCTGATCAGTTTGTGTTACTATCAACATTTCATTTCTTTTAGGCAAGCCTTTCTGCCTACTGTTAACAGAGCATCATTACTGAGGCACCAGAAGATAAACTGCTTATCCTGGAATTAACATTTAAATAGCACCTGATGACTCTATAATCAATACTCTCCTCCAGTTATGTTAATTAATCACTGACTGAAGCTGAAGCTGATTGCCTAGGCCCAGAAATCACAAAGTCAATTTCAATTTAAGTTCTTCCACCAATGCTACTCTGTCCCTAACTCCCTTTATTCTTCTGTAAAATAGGTGTAGTGATATTTACAAAAGCATGTGTTAATTAGCAAATTCACATAAAGTGCTTTTAAGCATGAACAACTGTGCCAATGTTGAGTATTTAAAGGCTGCCTGACAGGTCCCTGAATTAGAACACATTTTATGGCACTTACTGGTCACATGCCTGCTTGTACTCAGGCTGACTTTATAAAAGACAAACCAACAGACTCAACAACCACCACCAAGAATGCAACAAAAATCACTGCAGGGCCAAATATCTCTGAAGTCAGAGTCTGGCTTTGCCACCTGATTGCAGGGTAGCAATGAGAATGTCCAAGAGCCTCTCCATTCCTCTATTTCCTATAAAAAGAAAGATGCACTCTCATGGATATTGGGACAACTGAGATAATGTGAAAGTGTGGTAAGAATTACATAGTAAGATACTGGTATTTAACTGCATTCATTAGGCAGACAAAGGAAACAATACTGACCCAATAAAAGTTGGAGTAGTCTCAGTCTGAGTCTTCACTTGAGAATATATTCACTATGAGACTCAAAATAAGCCAGCTCACTTCTCTGGAATTTTGTCACCTCTCAAAAGGGAAAAGTACATAAAGCTGTCTGAAGATCACCCCATCATAGTACACATTAACAAAGTGATTCTGTATCATTCTATGATTAATAAGGAGATAATTATAAACATTCCCTAAGACAGGGTTATTAAAATGTTCAATAGTAAGGACTTTATGAACTTATCTAAACTTTAGGAATATGTCAGCAAATGTAGATGTGATCTTTATAATGGTAATAGTCCAGAAGTTTCTTTATAGCAAAGAACATGTAAACAGGAGAGCAAGCAGCAACTTTCAGCTTCTTTCTCCATTTTTTCTTTATGAGAAATAGGAATTTGATCTTTAGAGATTAGTTTTGTCCTAAGCATGAAAAAATGACTTTGATAGGGTTCTCTTAGTAGAAATAATGCAAATTAAGATATAACTGGAAAATTATTTAAAGTATTTAAGCTTCTAACTTTCCAGAGAGAAGAACATCACATTTCATCATAGTCTAGGAAGTGTTTGGACACTCTTTTTCCAAACTACATGTGTATACACAATGCATATAAAAGGGCACAGACTGGTTACTTTAGAGAGTAGCAAATTTGTCTAGTGTTTGGTTAGAATGACTGCCAACAGCATGCCTGACAATCACAGACAAATTGGCTTAGTCAAGGGATCAGCAAACTTCTTCTGTTAAGGGACAAAGAGTAAATATTTTAGGCTTTACAAGCATATGGTACCTGTTGCAACTACTCAGTTCTGTTAATATAATGAAAAAGCCACAGATAGTATGTAAAAGAATTGGTGTGGCTGTTTTCCAATATGGCAGGTTGGACTTGGCCTGCAAGCCATAGTTTGCCACACATGGAATAGATTTGAGGGCTCCGAGGATTGACTCCTTGATTATTGAGGAATTCACCTTAGTTCTAAGGACTAAGAATATCAAAAGTTCTTGGAAAGGTAAAGGAAAGCTTATACAGATGAACAGCATTCCTAAGGGAGCAAAATTGTGCCAAATGTAATTTGCCTGTCCAAAACAGAAACTGGCTGAGTTTTGGACACAAATCCAGCTGTGTGAAGCGTAACTGGATGCCTGAGATGTTTCTGGGAGTCCTGACATTGTATCCAAAAGTACATGCTGGGGTGGGTCTTGGCTAATTATGAATATGATGTTGAGCCTGGCTGGTGTGGCTCAGTGGATTGAGCGCGGGCCTGCGAACCAGAAGAATATGATGTTGAGAGCTGGTAGAATTAGAAAGGCTAGCCAAAGTTCAAGAGGCCATTCAGAGGGTAAATGATATCTGTAACTTTGGTTGGGAGTATTAAAAAAGTTGCTTTGGGAGCATTTTAGTTATTTTCTTAGTCACTGACTAAGTTTCCTAAGTGATTAAAAAATTTTTAACCAGTGCTCCCTTCGGCAGCACACATACTAAAATCAGAATGTTACAGAGAAGATTAGCATGGCCCCTGCACAAGGATGACACAGAAATTTGTGAAGCGTTCCATATTTTTTCAACAAAACAAACAAACAAACAAGCAAAATATAACCCAAAACACTGAAATTGAGAACAGGCTGACAGTGGCTAGAGGAGAGAGAATTTCAGGTGAAAGGAGTGAAGGGTTTGCAGGAACAATTATAAAGGACACATGGACAACAATAGGGGGTGGGGAGAGGTGGAAATGGGAGGAAGGTGGGGAAGGCTTGGGGGTTGGGGTGAGAAGGAAAAGCAGAAAATGGTATCTAAAAAAAATTTTAACCACATTTTTAAGGATACGTACATGCTTGGCAAAAGATATTGTCTGCTAATTATGAAATAAGTATGATTTTAGTCAACAATCAAGAGTTCATCACAAAAGTTTACTGAAAAGACACATCTCAGACAACTAGAGACTACTGAACGGTATATGCTTCAGGGAAAAGAAACTGCATCCAGAAGGGAGGGGTGATATGAAGAGGAAATAGTAAAAGAAGTAATAAACATATGAACAAATTTAAAATAAAAAAGGATGATGTAATGGGTACTAACTGAGGGTGGGAAGAGTTTCTTAAGATAGTGAAGAATTTTCTGAGGGGGTAACATTTAAACTAAGAGCTAAAAGGACTGGGCAAGATGGTGGCTGGTGAAGTGGGTGGTCCCACATTTGCGTGCAGATAAATCAGGACGAACAACTGGGGAGAGAGACAGACCGTGCAACCCAAGGTTCCAAGTGGGGAAATAAGGCCTCAAAACCTGAGTGAAAAAACCTTCGGGGTTGAGGTGGCAAGAGAAACTCCTAGCCTCACAGGAGAGTTCACTGGAGAGACCCACAGGGTCCTAGAATGTACACAAACCCAACCACCTGGAAATCAGCACCAGAAGGGCCCAACTAGCTTGTGGGTAATGAAGGAAGTGACTAAAAGCTGGCCAAGAGCTGAATAAGCTTTTGCTTCTTAGACTGCTCCGCCACATAGAGAGCCACAATGCAGCAATATGTGTGTTGTCTCACCCTGTTGAACACCTAAGGCTCTGCCCCTTACTTCGTAACAGGTGCACCCAGACAAAAAAAAGGGGGGGCAATGAAGAACAGATCAAAGTTCCAGAAAAAATACAACTAAGTGATGAAAAGAAAGCCAACCTATTAGATGCACAGTTCAATACTAGTAATCTGGAAGCTCACAGATTGGTTGAGTATACTCATAAAATAGAGGAAAAAGTGAAGGCAATGAAAAGTGAAATAAAAGAAAATGTACAGGGAACCAACAGTGACGGGAAGGAAACCGGGGCTCAAATCAATGGTTTGGACCAGAAGGAAGGAAGAAAGAAACATTCAACTGGAACAGAATGAAGAAACAAGAATTCAAAAAAAATGAGGAGAGGCTTAGGAACCTCCAGGACTTTAAATGTTCCAATATCCAAATCATAGAAGTGCCAGAAGAAGAGGAAGAGCAAAAAGTTAAAAATTTATTTGAACAAATAATGAAGAACTTCCCCAATCTTGCAAAGGAAATACACTTCCAGGAAGTCTAGGAAGCCCAGAGTCCCAAAGTGGTTGGACCCAGGGAAGTCTACACCAAGGCACATCATATTTACTTTACTCAAGATTAAAGATAAGGAGACAATCTTAAAAGCAGCAAGAGAAATGGAGACACTTACCTACAAAGGAGTGACCATAAGACTCAGGTGATTTCTCAAAAGAAGCCTTGCAGGCAAGAAGGGGCTGGAAAGAAGTATTTGAAGTCATGAAAGGCAAGGACCTACATCCAAGATTACTCTATCCAGCAAAGCAATCATTTAGACTGGAGGGGCAGATAAAATGCTTCTTAGATAAGGTCGAGTTAAAGGAGTTCGTCATCACCAAGCACTTATTATATGAAATATTAAAGGGGCTTATCTAAGAAAAAGAGGGAGATCAAGAATATGAACAGTAAGGTGACAATAGGCTCATAACTCTCAACAACTGAACATAAAAAAAAAACACCCAAAACAGGAACAAACTGCGCGAAAGACTGGAGCGGGAGGGGAGTCACAGAGGTGGAGATCGCATGGAAGGTTGTCAGCAGGGAGGGTGAGGGAGGGAATGGGACAGGAGGTGTAGAAGCCAAAGAACTTATATGTGCGACCCATGGACATAAACTAAAGGGGGGAATGTGGGTGGGATAGGATGTGCATGGCAAAGGGGAGTAAGGGATGGGAAGTGGGACAGCTGTGATATTATAATCAATAAGATATATTTTTAAAAAAGAAATATTGAGGCTTAAGGAGGATCTACATAATGCCAATGACGGTGATGTCAAAAATTTGAAGCAGGAAACTAGTTTCCTGACCTAAAACGAGACAGCAGCACATCTCAAGAAACAGACCCTTGTACACCTGTAACCCCTCAGATGTCAGACACCATGGTGTGCCACTCTTCATCGAATGTAGACCCGGCATTCAGTGAACAGGACTGAGAACATAATGGAACACTGGACAACAAATCCACCGCTGGAAATTTTGTGAATCTACTTTATCCAAAAAATGCAGAGAAGCTCCAAGTGAAGACTGCTGATCTTGGAAAAAATGCATGTTGGGTGCATAAACATTTCACTGAAGATATTCAAACATGGCAGTATTGCTTCTTAGAAATTCTAATAAGACCTGGCTATAGTAGTACCCCTGCTGACATCTGGGGCACGGCATGCATGGCCTTTGAACTGGCCACAGGTTACTATTTGTTTGAACCTTACTCAGGGGAAGAGTACACTCAGGATGAAGATCACATTGCATTGATCATAGAACTTGCGGGGAAGGTGTCTCATAAGCTCATTTTGGCAGGAAAATATTCCAAAGAGTTTTTACCAAAAAAGATGACCTCAAACACATCAGGAAGCTGAAATCCTGAGGCCTTTTTGAGGTTCTAGTAGACAGGGATGAGTGGTCTCAGGAAGAGGCATCTCACTTCACAGAATTTTACTGCCCGCGTTGAAGCGGTCCTCGAGAAGACCACCACTGCCTTTGCTTTCTCCAGCACCCCTAGTTCAACTCTTAAGCCCCAGCACACTGCAGCAGAGATCAAGTGCTGACCCTCCACCCCTCCACTTCATCCCTTCAAGCATTTCTCCCTTCCCTTCCCAAGATGAAGCTCTTCTTTCAAGGGTTTCTAGGGTTCGTTTGTTTTTTAATCTACCATGTTCATCTGGGTTTGCTTACTTGACCTTGAGGAGATTCCCCCACAGCCACTGGGCATCCTAGGTGAATTTGGCCTTAACTGGGCTTTGCCAAAGACTAATGGACTAAAATGTAGAACAGCCTCTTGCCCTGTACCCTGTCTTTCTATTAGGACATCCTTTAAATCATAAGCAGCCATTTTAAAAAGAGCAATGAAGATGTATAAGCTCATCCTTTTATTCACTGACTCTAAGGGTTAAATTTTCTAGTGCATATCCTGCTGCCAGCATAAGGATGAGAAGGCGGAAGGGGGTTACTTTTCTGCACAGAAGAGATATTAAACATGCTGTATCTGGGCTGCATCATTGTCCCAGATTGTTTCTGTTCTCTATGTTCACATTTTTTCTGTGACTTTTAAGCTATTGTCTTTTTTAAAAATGAGCTGTCTAAACACCAAATTTGGGTACCATTTTATCATTGTTCAAAACACTGTCATGTTCTCTTCATCCTTTAATAACTCTAAGAGTCTTGAAACTTCACTGATTTTTGATAGAAACAAAAACAGAACCACTGACTAGTAATTTCTTCAGAACCACAGATGTTTTGCAGTCCTTTCTTATGTGTCCCTATTGCCCTAACAGCAGAGAATTGATTGGCTCTTTGTTTTTTGTTTTTTTTAATCCCTGGCTGGCACTTGACTCATTTCACTTGTATTTATTGCCTCATGACTAAAGAATTCAAGATGACTCTAGAAAGGAGATCTGGACTTCAGAGAGTTCTCATCTAAGAAAAAAATGTCCTAGAGTTGTTAATTTTTTCCTAAACAGTTCCCAAACTTCTATTTACAGCTTTTACTTTGCCTTTCAAAATTTAGCTTTGAAGCAATTTCCCTTCGTGGCTTTGCCTTTTTCATTTTCTCAGAGGCTTCAGGTCCTAAATGAAATCCCAGGATAATAGTACCAAGGGGAGAAATGGGATGGCACTTTTTTCATTGTTTTGAGGGGGGTATTGGTTTGTTACTTTTGGTTGGTACGTTCAAGATTAGCCATCTGCTGCTGCTATTTGCTTGTATAATGGAAGTTTTTAACTGCAATTCTGAGATGACTGAGATGTACCCAAAGCTTTTCTTTTTTTTTTAATGAGAAAAATTTTTATGAATTTTATCGTAGGATGAGTCTCTCTCAGACTTGCCCTAGGCTACATATTCCTTTGGTTACATTGAAAAGCAAAAGGGGCATGACAGGTCACAGCCTCTTGTTTAGCTAGGAACAAGTGGGTCTTGGATACATACACAGAAAGAGGCTTTAAGGCAAGGGACATCTTCCCACATGTCCAACAGCTGCCACCGTTATGTGCAGAACCTCCCTCCACAAAACCAAACCTTAATGTGTTTTAGGCTGATGAAATCTACTGGCTCCATCCTGACAAGTCCGAGACACTGCCCAACCTCAGAGGTACACATGCCCCAGGAAGCTGGCAGCTGGCATGGTGTACCCTGAGACTTTTGTTGAGTGGCCTCAGATCTAGCACTGGAGCTGAGTTTGGATCTGTAGTCACATGGTAAACACTGCCTGCCCCCTATGTGATGACTCGTTGAGAACCTGCCTCAAACAACCAGACTACCATTTGAGTGTCTTTTAGTGGCTGAGCCTAAAAAGAAGAGGCATGTGGTGGCAAATCTTGGGATACTCTGGGCCTTTAGCTGACCTGTGCCAGGCCCAGTACTGGTGGCAGCCTGCCTAGATACACAGCTTAACCCCTTCCACACATACATAGGTCCAGGATAGGCAGCTACCAAACATGGATCACTTTGAAGCCCAGGGCTGGTCACAGGTGGCACCTGACACTGACCAGCCCTGGAGTCCCTCCCATGAAACCTCAGAACCAACACACCCTGGGAATGCTTTAGACTACATCAAATCACAATCCCATTAGCTTCACAGGGGCACACCCAAAGGAAGGTCTCAGCAGGCACTGGATGCAGATTGGGTGAATTCCCCTTTGTGGGGTCAGCCCTCACACAGTAGCTCATACACTGTGCTCAGAGTCAATACAGGTAGCCAGCCTGAGGATCAAACACACCTGCCAACAGGCTAACAATCAAGATTCAACTATAACAGGAGAACTTCCATACAACCTACTGAAAGGAGCACCCAGATCAGGTGGTAAGAAAGATTGTGCGAACACACAAGATCTGCTACATAAGGCCATCCTACCAAAACTAAAAACCATAGCATATCTACCTAATACACAGAAAAAAAATACAGAGAGGCAGCAAAAATGGTGAAACAAAGAAACATGCCCTGCCCTGGTGTGGCTCAGTGGATTGAGCATGGGCCTCATGAATCAAAGGGTGGCAGGTTTGATTCCCAGTCAGAGCACTATGTCTGGGTTGTGGGCCTGGTCCCCAGTAGGGGATGCACAAGCCACACACTGATGTTTTTTCTCCCTCCCATCCCCTCTGTCTAAAAATAAATAAATAAATTTTTTAAAAAAATCATCTTTAAGAAAACAAACAAACAAAAGAAACATGCTCCAAATGAAAAAGCAGGAGAAATCTCCAGAAAAAGAACTAAATGAAAAGAAAGACAAGCAATCTACCAGATACAAAGTTCAAAACACTGGTTATATGGATACTCAAGAAACTTAGGAAAAAATGAATATATTCAGTGAAAACTTCAAGAAAGAGACAGTAAGCATAAAAGAGGACACAGAAACTATAAAAAAGAACCAGTAAGAAATAGTGAATACACCCTGGCTGGGTGGTTCAGTTGGTTGGTATATCATCCTATACACTAAAATGTTGCAAGTTCAATTCCTGGTCAAGACACATACCTAGGTTATGAGTTTGATCCCCAGTCAGGAGTGTACAAGAGACAACTGGAGGCAAGTCATCAATGCTTCTCTCTCATAACTATGTTTCTCTCTCTCTCCCCCCAACCCCTCCCCCAACCTCTCTCCACCCCTCTTTCTCTCTCAGCCTGGCTACACTAATCCTCAGGTGAGCATTAAAAAAACAAAGAATACAATATCTAAAATGAATAGACTAGAAGGAATTGACAGGTTACACGAAGGAGATCGAATCAGTTATTGGGAAAACAAGGTGGCAAAAATACCCAACCATAGCAGCAAAACTGAATGAATGAATAAATGAATGAGAACAATTTAAGGGATCTCTGAACAACATCAAGTCTAACAACATCTGCATTATAGGAAAACCAGAAGGAGAGAGAGAGAGGGGGAGAAAAAAATAATGACTGAAAATTTCCCAAACTCGGTGAAGAAAAAAGTCACATAATTTCAAAAAGGACAGAGATACCCAAACAAGATAAACCTAAAGAGGCCCACACCAAGAGTTATCATAATTAAAATGGTGAAGGTTAAAGATAGAACCTTAAAAGTGGCAAGAAAAAACCAATACTTACAAGTGAGCTCCTACAAGACTATCAGCTGAAATCTCAACAATATTTCAGGCCAAAATGGGTGGCATGAAATATTTAAAGTGATGAAAAACAAAAACCTACAAATCAAGAATGCTCTACCCAGCAAGGCTATCATTTAAAATTAAAGGAGAAACAAAGAGCTTCCAAGACAAGAAAAACTAAAAGCACCATAAAACTGAAATAAAAGCAGACATACAGATGAATGGGACAGAACAGAGAGCCCAGAAATAAATCGACACCTACATGGTCAACTAATCTATTACAAAAAGGCAAAAAGATACAGCAGGGTAAACAGTCTGTCTATTCAATAAATGGTGTTGGGAAAACTGGACAGATACATGCAAGAAAATGAAACTATACCACCTTCTTATACCATATACAAGAATTAACTCAAAATAAATTGAGAAAATTAGGTAACATGAAAAAAGTGAAACTATAGCACCTTCTTACAACATATACAAGAATAAACTCAAAATAAACTGAAGACTTACATGTAAGACCCGAAACCATAAAACTAGAAGAAAACACAGACAGTAAACTCTTTGACAACTCTCTTAGGAATATTTTTTCTGATATATATCCTTGGGCAAGCGAAATTAAAGAAAAAATAAACAAACAAGACTACATCAAACAAAACAGTTTTACACAGTAAAGGAAACCATCAACACACAGAAAAGACAACCTCCTAAACGGAAGAAAATATCCACCAATAATATACCTGTAAAAGAAGGGGCTAATACCAAAAATTATAAAAAGCTAAAAAAATCCAATTAAAAGTGGCCAGAGGACCTGAGTAGACTTCTCCAAAGAGGGCAAACAATCAATAGACATATGAAAAAATGTACAATATCACTAATCATCAGAAAGATGCAAATTAAAACCACAAAGAGATGTAATCTCACATTAGTTGCAGTGGCTGTCATCAATAAATCAAAAAACAAGTGTTGCAAGGCTGTGGAGAAAAGTGAACCCTCGTGCACTATTGGTGGGAATTTAGATTGATGCAGCCACTGTGAAAAACAGTATAGAGGTTCCTCAAAAAATTAAAATTTGCAACTGCCTCATAACACAATAATTCCACTTAAGGATATATATTTAAAGAAATTCAAAATACTAATTTGAAAGAATATATATGCACTCCTATGTTCACAGCAGTGTTATTTACAATAGGCAATATCTGGAAGCAACCCAAGTGACCATCAGTAGACGAGTGGGTAAAAAAGCAGCGATCACATGTACAGTGAAATATTACTCAGCCATAAAAAAGAATAAAATCTTATCATTTGTGACAACATGGATGGACCTAGAGGTATTATGCTAAGTCAAATAAGTCAGTCAAAGACACATACCACATGATATCACTTATATGTGGAACCTAAAGAACAAAATAAACAGAACAGAAACAGACTCATAGACATAGGAAACAGACTGATAGTTGGCAGAGTGGAGTGGGTTTGATTGGGGACTCAAGAGTTGGAAAATTTTAGTTTAAGGTAATAGTTAATAAGCCTAGTAATTAATGCACATGAAAAGCTACTGTTTCAGAACTGCAGATATGGCCCATCTTAACTCCAGGAGACCACAAGCAACTGACTTTTGTGCTCCAGAAGAGACCAAATGCAATCAAGGTGGTATCCGAGCCATTGTGTTCCAAGGAGAGACAATCTGCCACCCGGGACACAGATAAAGAAAACGACCAGTTAGTGGATGACAGGATGTTGGGAAATTACTGGACTGCAGCTTTTATCTGATTAACCTCTTTCTTGAATTCCAAGTCCCTTCCCACACTTCTTTCCCTTGAATTCCAGACCCCTTACCTATTCTTTTGCCCCCTTATAAAAAAGGCTGGCTTGAAAGGAAATGTAAGACAGTCTGTTAGGGTACAAACCCAATGTCTTCTCAGATCCCCAGCCATCTGTATAAAATGCCCATAAAGATTCAATCCCTGTCTCGCTTACTGGGTCTGGTAGT
Organism: Sturnira hondurensis; assembly: GCF_014824575.4. Lineage (NCBI taxonomy): Eukaryota > Metazoa > Chordata > Mammalia > Chiroptera > Phyllostomidae > Sturnira > Sturnira hondurensis. The sequence continues at coordinate 823,413 of NW_028077960.1, forward strand.
GACAGGAAGCGTCAATGTCAGCTTTCCCAGTTTCAAGTTGGGGGCTGGGTGAAAAGGTGAAGGCATTAAAAAGCACAGATTGGTAGTTACAAAATAGTCATGAGGATATAAATTACAACATAAACAACATAATCAACAGTATTTTCTACATAACTATGTATGGTGCCTGATGGGTACCTGAAATATGAGAAGATGGATCAATTTGTAAAGTATATGATTGTCTAGCCACTATGCTTTATACCTAAAACTAAATTAAATGTAAAGAGTGGTTGAAAAATAAATTTAAACAAAAAGTCACACAACTTCTAGTGGTACAACTAGAATTCAAATCTTTGTCTGATTCCAGTGCTGGCATTTCACTCAATATATGCAGGTTCGGCAGGCAGTGCTTCTAAAAATGTTAGTGAAAAAATTTCCACCTAATCACACACCAGACTAACTATTAAATTGATTTCTCTTGATCAAAATTAGCCAGATAGAAATGATGCCTAATGGATACATTACTTAATTGAGTGGTATCCTGTCACTAGTTATTTCCACGTTCCAGTCCATTTTTAATACGACTGCCAGAAAAGATTTTATTTCAAAAAACATATAAACCCTCACACCACTTTCCCTCTTAGAGACTGTTTCTGTTAGTAAATTGTTTCTACAAGATAAAGCCCAACATTTCAACATATAGTGCAAGACTCTTCACATATAGTCTGTCTTACTGTCTTGGAAATCCTTAAAGGTTTTCTTTTCAGAATGCATTTACACATTGTTAATTATTGATGTAGACAAAAAAGGGGCCACATACTAAACCTGACAAGCTCAGAGAAGGCCTACATGACAGCATGTCAAACTCAAGAGACCTAAAGTAACCATAGGATGGTCTGAAATTAGAAACTTTCTAACTAAAAGCAGGTGAATCTTTACCTTTATTGAGCCTGTCTATTGCCTTTCACATTTATGATAACATTCCTTTGGAATGCCAAATTTTCTTTTCCTGGACCCCTCAAACTACAGGCACTTCACTACATGGAGACCACAAACCCCCTCATTGTACTGTTACCGTGTTAATGGTTGGCTGTTAACTATCCTGTACCTGCTTATGTAAAAGAAGTGTGTGCCTAGCATTTTACTTTTTATCCAATGCCAGGTTCCCCATCTTTGCTTTCTCCTGCCTCCCTAATCTATCCCCAACAGATTTCATGTAACTCACTTAAGTCTTCTCTTTTGATTGTAATGTATAAAATGACACAAAACTGCCATTTTCTGGAACATTTTCTCAATCTGTTGAAGTTTTCCTTCCCAGCAATAGTTATCAGTTTGGCTCCAATAAACTCATAAAACTTTTTACAGGTTGGACATTCACATTGACAAAAAAAAAAGAGAGAAATGCTTAGGTATTAGGACAATGTCAAGTTCATAGTGGCAAATAGAAATTTTCAAAAATTCTTACTTTTGTCTGACGGCTTTAATTTTATCACTGAGAAAAAAATACTGTCAGTTGTTTCCCTTGATGTAACAGGCTCACTATATTCATTCATTCTTCTCTTTTTTTGGTATAGAAAACATCAGCCAAACACCGAAGTGTGAATAACCACAGTTGGCCTGCCACTTATTCTTTCAAGGTAGTCCACGGCAAAGGGGACTTTGTGAGTCAGATTTTGAAACAAACTATTTCACAAGTGTTTTTCCTTAAGAAAACTATTATACTTTGGTATCCAGCAGAAGTACTCTATGTGTACTTCCCATTTTATCACACAGAATATTTAAACAGACATATATTCAAGGGTTGAGATTTAATACAATAAACAACCTCCTCAAGGACATTCTTAGGTGAAACCAATGTTTGGGGTTTTTTTAAAGCTTTTAGTACAATATGGTGCCATGAATTTGATTTGTGCTAAGATGTAAGTAGTTTTACCCACTATTATTTTTGAGTCTCAGTATTATTATGCAAATGGTGAATTTTGCAGGGTCATTATTTGCACGAAACACATTTGTAGTACCACCAGTCTATTCATTATTCTTTTCCAGTCACCTGTCCAGCTTCTGTTTGCCATTAAGTATCTCTCTGATTTTGCACATTATTCTTTTCACCTACAATGTCTCTTCCAACCAGCTGGCAGAGTTCTAGCTGTCTTTTAAGATCTAATTTGCATTCAATTTCAGAGAAGTCTCCTTTAAGCTGATTTCATCATCCTGATCTTTGTGCTTCGGTACCACTCCATGAATACATTGGTTAAGCACTTATCCCATTGAAGGCAGAGGGGCTACTAACACTTTCAAGCACCCTTTATAAACTAGACTCTGTGTTAAGTCTTTTGCACATTTTCTCATTATCCTCTAATTAACTCTACATAACAGGTATCACTATAGCCACTGTATGCAGAAGGACCTGACAAGACAGCTGAAGTCATATCCAATTATTCCAGCAGTGTGAAAATCTTTCCCCCCTTTATTCCTCTGGCACTATTAAATATTCAATTTACACTGACTAGACAGTTGAATAAATGAACTTAGTGACACTCTAATCCCATTATGAAAGGCCCAAAGTCTCTCATCTTTCAGAGCCTAGGGTCTGGCCTGCAGCATAGTACTTTTCATTCCTTATATATAGTTTGGATTTAGAATCATTTACTATATAAAACACTTGTATTTTCATTTCTCCCAATAGTGTATTTCCAGGCATGTCATGGTGATATAATGGTTACACTACCATCAAGCCAGAAACACACATGTGAAATCTGACAGTAATGTTTTTTCTCTCAAAGTTGTTTCAAGTAAATACCAATAGTATCTTCAAGTAAATGAGGTGATTACTGTAAAGATAAATGGTGTATAATTCTCAATAAAAACATGAGTAATCATGTTTTAAACTTTTTAAAAAGCCAAAAATAATTTTTTGTAACACCTTTTCTACTTAGTCTGGGACATTATTAAATGTAGTAACTCCAATATGCTTCTAAGAAAAGCCTAATACCTAAAAACTGCTTTATTTAGACCATAGCACATAATCTTTACAATGGTGGTGAGATCAGTGGTTTGAAAAGTGCAGCCGCAGGACCAGCAGCACCAGGATCTCTTGGGAACTTGTTAGAAAGTATAAGGACCCACCTCAGACCTACTGAATCAGAGTCTGTGGGAGTGGGGCCCAGCGATTTGTGTTTTACCAGCCCTCCAGTTATTGTGATGCTAGATTAAACTGAATAACCAAACGGGTAAACCAAATGTATCATCTGGACTCATAGATGTTACCTATAAAGAACTGATCAATTTTGGAAGATATGGCCCATTTACAATAAAATCTGTGAAAATACAAGCTGCCATATAGCAAGGGGTCTGCCATGCCAAGGGTCTGGACCACCCTCAAGCCCATACACAATGGCATGCAGCCAAAGAGAAATTGCACAGAGAAAGGCCAAATCATTCCCTGGCTCTGCCTTCCAGGATGCACATAAATAATATACCACCGATATACTTAATAAGAAGCAAATCCATTTACTGATCTGCAAGAACTATCTGCCATTCTTTCAAAGGTAACACCATCCATGTGCTGTTAAATTCTCTTCTTTTCTAAGGAAAACCCTAACCTGCAATATGTGCATTTTATTACTACTGGAGTACAACACTCTATCACCCACTTTCAACCACCAATGCCAAGACTATTCTTCCCGGGAATAGATTTATAAGCACTATTTTACTTGCTTTGTTATTACATGGATTTAAAAAAACCACAGGAATTTGCTAGCAGTTTGACAAGTATTTGGTGATATATAAAAAGCTTATTTTAGTAAAGAATATATATAAAACTTCCTAGCATTTTGCTAGAAAAAGTGACGATGGCATTAACTCCAGTTTTCTTTGTATTTTTCTAATGAAAACCTGGTGAGAGAATCTGCCCCTATCATTAGTTTACTGTCTTTGCCAGAGAGAAGACCAAGCCTGGTTGAGAAGGTTTACTCTAGGTCAAGCAGGAGGAAGACTCAGAATCAAATGAATGGAATACTCAGGTCACAGCTTTGATTAAGAATAAAAAGGACAGGGGATATAAGGAAATCATCCCATTTACTAGAAACATGGGATACCAGTTTCTTGTTTTTATTAGTAGTTCAACAAGTTTGCATAAAATATAAATGAGAAAGAAAAAACTTAAACTTCTTAAATGTAAATGTCTATTTTAATGATTACAAGTGAAAACATAAAAATTTTGTTTGAGCTTGTGTTAGCACCTGAAGTTGGGGCGGGGGTGGTAGTACATATTTCAACAGTGGGTGGTGGGGGGATTCCCCCTGAGAAGTTTGGGGTCTAAACCCCAAGCTTGGCTCCCAAGCCTATAGCACTAAAGATAGAAAGGAACCCAGATAACAACCAGCTGTGAAAAGCAGCAGGGGTTCTGCCTGCTAGGGAAAGATGGCTAGAGATGCAAAGAGGCTCTTAAGGGCCAACACACAAAATTTTGTTTGCAGCCACTTACCCTGGGCTCCAGCAGAGGGAGGGCAGAATGGATTAGAGATACTTGAGGAGAGTCGGGGACTGGTGGCTCTGGGGAGAGCACTAAAAGAACAGCTGCCAGGATCTCTGTGCTGAGTCATTCCCTCCACTGCAGAAGCCAGAGCACTCGCTTCCAAGTGGCATCAGCCTGAGGGGAAGTAATACCTCCGTCCACAGGAATTACTTTGTACCATCATAATGAGCAGCTTAACCTGGGCTGCTCATTATGGCTTGATTAGTTTAACAACTAAGGTGGAAAACAAAAAGAAAGAGCCAAAAAGGTAAGACAAGAAACAGACCCTAAAGGAAAGACCAAGAGAATTCTCCAGAAGAAGAACTAGCTGAAATGGAGGCAAGCAATTTATCAGATAGAGAGTTGAGAGTAATTATTATAAGGATACTCAACAGCATGAAAAAAGACACGGAAACCATGAAAAAGGACCAGTCAGAAATAAAAGAATATAATATCTGAAATAAATAATATACCTGAATGAATAAAGAGCGGTTACATGAAGCAGAGGACTGAATCAGGGATTTGGAAGACACAGTAGAAAAAAACACCCAAGCAGAGAAGCAAAAAGAAAACAATTTTTTTTAAATGAGGAGAGCTTAAGAAACATTTGGGACAACATGAAGTATAACAACATCCGCATCATGGCAATACCAGAAGAAGAGAGTGAGCAAGGGATCAAGAACCTATTTGAAGAAATAATGATGGAAACTTCCCTAATCTGGTGAAGGAAAGACACACAAGTACAGGAAGTTCAGAGAATCCCAAACAAATTGGACCCAAGGAGGCCTACGCCGAGACACATCATAATTAAAACGACAAGGCTTAAAGAGGAGCAGAGAATCCTAAAAGCGACAAGAGAACATCAGGTAGTTACCTACAAGGGAGCACCAATTATACTGTCATCTGATTACTCAACAGAAACATTTCAGGCCAGAAGAGAGTGGCGGGAAATATTCAAGGTGATAAAAAGCAAGGACCTAACCAAGGCTAGTTTACCCAGCCAGGCTATCATTTAAAATGTAAGAAGAAATAAGGTGCTTCCCAGATAAGAAAATGCTAAAGGCATTTGTTTACATCAAACGTGTACTGCAACAAATATTAAAGGGCTTGCTTCAAGAATAATAAAACAAAAAAAAGAAAAGAAAAACAGAGGAAAACACTCTAACCATAAAATGGCACTATATACATATCTATCAATAATCATCTTAAGTATAAATGCTCAGACTGAAAGACAGATGGTAGCTGAATGTATAAGAAAACAAGATCCATACATACGTTGCCTCCAAGAGACCCATCACAAATCAAAAGATACACACAGGCTAAAAGTAAAGGGATGGAAAAATATATTTCATGCAAAAGGAAAAGAAAAAAAAAGGTGTGGTAGCAGTACTTACATCAGACAAAACAGACTTTATAACCAAGGTTATAATAAGAGACAGAGGACACTATATAACGATAAAGGGAACAATCCAACTAGAGGGTATAATCCTAGTAAACATTTATGCACCCAATACAGAAGTATCTAAATATGTCATGCAAATTTTGATGGACATAAAGAGAGAAATCAACAGAAATACAGTCAAAGTCAGGGATTTTAATGCCCCACTGACTTCAATGGATAGACTTTCCAGGCAGAAAATCAACAAGGAGACAGTGGCCTTTAATGACATGCAACATCAAATGGATTTAATTTATATCTTCAGAGCATTTCAACACAACAGAGCAGAATAAACATACATTTCAAATGCACATGGAATGTTTTCTACGGTAGACCACATGTTAAGATACAAAACAAGTCTCAGGACATTTAAGACTGAAATCATATCAAGCATCTTATTTTCCCCACAATGCTATGAAAATCAGAAATCAGTCATAAGGACACTGAAAAACAAGCAAAGATATGAAAGTTAAATAACATGTTACTAAACAATGAATGAGACAACAAAGAGATCAAGGAATAAATCTAGATACCTTAAACAAATGAAAATGAGGACACAACAATCCAAAATCTGTGGGACACTAGGAAAATAATACTAAGAGGGATTTTCATAGCATTACAGACCCATCTCAAAAAATAAAAAAAGAAAAGAAAAAGCTCAAATAAACAATCTAACTTTGCACTTAAAGGAACTTGAAAAAGAACAAGAAACAAAGACCAAAGTGAGTAGTAGGAAGAAAATAATAAAGATCATAGCAGAAATAAATGAAATAGTTTTAAAAAAGCTGTACAAAAGATCAATGAATCCAAGAGCTGATTCTTTGAAAAGATAAATAAGACTGACAAACCTTTAACTAGACTCATCAAGAAAAAGAGAAAGGACCCAAATAAATAAATCAGAAATGAAAGAGGAGAAATAACAACTGACAACAAAGAAATACAAAGAATTGTAACAAAATATTATGAATAACTATATGCCAATGAACTGGAAAACCCGGATGAAAAGGATAAATTCCTAGAAACATACAATCTCCCAAAACTAAATCAGGAAGAATGGGAGAACCTGAAAAGATAGATTACACCTTGTGAAATTATAGCAGTAATAAAAAAAAACCAACAAAAAAATTCCTGAACCAGATGGCTTCAAGGTGAATTTTACCATATATTCTGGGAATAACTTACACCTCTCTCAAACTATTTCATAAAATTCAAGAGGAGGGAAGGTTCCTAAACCACTTTACAAGGCCAGCATTATCTTAATTCCAAAACCAGATATAGACACTACAAAGAAAGAAAATTATAGGACAATATCACTGATGAACATAGATGCAAAAATCCTCAACAAAATATCAGCAAACCAAATACATCAATCAATGCATCAAAAAGATCATACACCATAAACAAGTGGGGTTTATTTCAGGAATGCAAGGTTAACACATTTGCAAATCAATAAACGTAATTCACCACATAAACAAAATGAAGGATAGAAACCACAGATCTTATCAACAGAAAAAGCATTTGATAAAATCCAGCACCCATTTATGATACAAACTCTCAGCAAAGTGGGAATAGAGAGAACGTACTGAAACATAACAAAGGCCATATATGACAAACCAACTGCCAGCATCATGCTCAATGGGCAAAAACTACAAGCATTCTCCTTAATATCAGGAACAAGACAGGGATGTCCGATTTCATCTCTTTTATTCAACATAGTACTGGAAGTCCTAGCCACAGCAATCAGACAAGAACGAGAAATAAAAGGCATCCAATAGGAAAGGAAGAAGTAAAACTGTCATTATTTGCAGACCACAATATTATAGAGAGAGAAAACCAAAGATTCCACCAAGAAACTACTAGAACTGATAGATAAATTCAGCAAAGTAGGATAAAAAATTAATACTCAGAAATTAATTGCATTTTCACATGCCAATAACAAACTAAGAGAAAGGGAAATTAAGACCACAATCCCATTCAGAATTGCTTCAAAAAACAATAAAATTCCTAGGAATAAAGCTAACTAAGGAGGTAAGAGATCTGTTCTCAGAAAATTATGGTACTGAAGAAAGAAAATGAAGAGGATACAAATAATGGAAGAACATACTATGTTCATGTATAGGAAGAATTAACATCATTAACATGTCCAGGCTACCCAAAACAATCTATAGATTTAATGCAATTCCTGTGAAGATTCCAATGATGTATTTCACAGGACTAGAACAAATATTTCAATAATTTATATGGAACCACAAAAGATCCCACATATCAACAACAATTTTGAGAAAAAACAGAGTTGGAGAAATCAAGTTACCTAATATTAAATGATACTATAAAGCCACAATAATCAAAGCAGCATGGCATTGGCATTAAAACATGCATAGATCAATGGACAGCCCAGAAATAAACTCTTTATAGTTGATTAATATTCAATGGTGGAAGCAAGTACACACAATGGGGTAAAGATAGTTTATTCAATAAATGGTATTGGCAAAAATTGTACAGATATGTGCAGAAAAATGAAACTAGACCACCTTCTTATATCACACACAGGAATAAATTGAAAATGGATTAAAGACTTAAATGTTAGACCTGAAACCATAAAAATCATAGAAGAAAATATAGGCAGCAAAATCTCAGACACTGCTCATAGCAATCTTTTGTTAGATATATCTCCCCAGGTGAGGGAAACAAAAGAAAAAATAAGCAAATGGAACTACATCAAACAAAAAGTCTTTGCACAGCAAAGGACATCATCAACAAAATAAAAAGGCAACCCACAGAATGGGAGAACATACTTATTGATGAATCTGATAAGGGGTTAATGTCCAAAATTTATAAAGTACTTACAAAACTCAACACCAAAAAGGCAAACAACTCAATTAAAAAATGGGCAAAGGACCTGAATAGACACTTCTCCAAAGAGGACATACAGATGGCTAATAGGCATATGAAAAGATGCTCAGCATCACTAATCATCTGAGAAATGCAAGTTAAAACCACAATTAGATACCATTCCATACCCGTCAAAATGGCTATTGTTAATAAATCAACAAACAACAAGTGTTGGCTAGAAAGAGGATCCCTTTTTCACTGTTGGTGGGAATGCAGATTGATGCAGCCACTGTGGAAAGCAGCATGGAGATACCTCAAAAAAATTAAAAATGGATCTGCCTTTTGACGCAGCGATCCCTCTTCTGGGAATATATCTGAAGGAACCCAAAACACTAATTCAAAAGAACATAAGCATCCCTGTGTTCACTGTAGTATTACTACAATCGCCAAGATACGGGAGCACCCCAGGTGTCCATCAGTAGATACATGGATAAAACAACCATGGGACATTTACACAATGGAATACTACTTGGCCATCAAAGAAAGAAAATTTTACCTTTTGTGACAGTGTGAATGAACCTGGAAAACATTATACTAAGTGACATAAGCCAGTCAGAGAATGATAAATACCATATGATTTCACTCATATGTGGAATCTAATGAACAAACTCATCTAACAAGGAAAATGGGGACAGATTCATACATGGAGAACAGATAGCAGCTGGTGGCAGGGGGAGTTTTAGGGGGTAGAGGGATTGATAAAAAAGGAAAAAGGACTCATGGACATGGACAACAGTGTGGTGATTGCTGGGGAAAGGGGGCTATAAGAACACTAAATGGTAATGGAAAAAAATACAATGAAGATTAAATTTAAAAAAAAAGTTCCCACATTCTGCCAGTCTATTTCACATACCTGAGAATTTTTTTAGGAATCTGTGATGGAGAAGAATGACTCATTTTCTTTTCCTGGGAATTATGCAGAAACCCATCCTGTATTCCACCTTTCTCCATGCCTGCGGACTGGTCTGCTCTGGCCTTATTTTGATCCACACTGAGCTGGCCTTCAACAGGGTCACACCTGTACATGAAGACGATGGCTGGTTTCTCACTGGACTCTCCTTTTGCCTCTGTGAACCACTGATGGCGTTGAACTGGAGGAGGGGGCAGCATGTGGATGACTGTGCCATCCAGGCCCACCAGTTTCCCTTTCTCTCGTTCTTTCTCTTTGTCATCCTCCTCATCTGTTTTCCGACGGCGGAAGAAGCTTTTAAATGATATCCAGCGTTTAGGTTTTGCATCAGCTGCCCGCCTGCTACCTTCAGAGTGCAAAACTGATTCAGCTTCTGTTGACCTGGTAGGGCTGGTTGACTTGGTCCAGTTGGTGAAATGCTTATGCAAAAGGTTACCTGCATGGTAAGGGGAAGAAGTAGAGCGTGGTGGGGGAAAAGGAGGTGGTGGCTCACTTTGGGGATTAGTTACTAATCTGAAAGAGGAGGAGGAGGTGACTGGCTTTGCCAGTGGATCTTTCTGTACTTCAGTGGTAAGAGTTTCCGTGTTCTGAGGTGCTTCGTGTTCACCACTGGGCTGAGATGTAGAAAGAGATTTGGGCCGGACTGGTGTACTTTTAGGAGCATCAACATCTGGAGGAACTGCATAAAGCTTTTCTACACTGCAAGCTTTATGGCCTGATGGGGGCATTTCTGGAGAAGACTGTGGAGGTTGAATAGAAGCCACAATCTGAGAGAGCACTGTACTTGCTTTCTCCCTGTTGTTGCTGCCACTGCCTACCATCTGAGACCCCTGAGTGCCTTCTGTTCTAGCAATATGTTCTTGAGTGGTTCTCTGGACCTTTGTTGGGGAGCTGTTGTTGGAACTAAAGCTCCTCTGTGGTGAAGACTGACCTCTGTTGAGACAGCTGTTAAACTCCTGGACCTTCTGAGCCACTGAGCCCCTTTTACACTCTGTACTATTTGAAAACCCTTTAGCTTGGGGACAATCAGTGGGGTTGCTGGTGGTGTCTTCAGACACTTTGCCTGTAGTTTCTATTTCTTCGTAAGTATGGCTTATCATACTTGTGGTTTTTTCCTTCACTGGAAGTTCTCCATTTGTTCCAAGAAAACTTTTATAAATGGCTAGATTGTCATATGCATTTGGATTGATTACAATGGGAACTTTAATAGCATTTTTGGAACTCCGAGCATAAGTTGGTTCGTCATGAATGATAATTGGAAAAGGTGGCATACCAGCATTGTTATAACTATTAAATTTTATTTCAGACAAATTAGGTGACTTAACAGGGATGGTTTTGGAGGAAACATTCGTAGCTATGGGTGAAGTTGGTGCTGATTTGTGACAGTTTTTCCTTGGAGGGACATTTGGTCCTATTCTACCACTAATTAATCCCACCTTAGGTACCTTTTGTCTTGGACTGGTACTGGAAGTCCATACTTCTTGGTATTGAATTGTACTGGACTTTTGGAAACAGGCACTTATTTGACCTGATGTAGATATAGGCGGTGTCACTGGAGAGTTTGGAGCAGAAGATGAGCTTTTTGTCTTGGGGTTGTTAAGAGGGCCCTCAAGGTGTTCACTGGCCATGGCTGCTGACACATCCACAACAGTATATGGCTTACATAATGGCTGTTCAAGATTCACAACACGGTAGGGCTTTGCTTGTTCTTGTACAGGAATGAGGTTTATGATTACTGCTTGCCCAGCATTATCTGTAGAGGCTTTACTTCCTTGCTTCTCAGTTTGTACAGCAATCTTGCCATCCTTCTCTTCTAATCTGAGAGCAAGGACTGCTTTGTGAGTCTCTGGGATTTTTACTGAGGTTTTTGATGCTTGTGATGAATCCTTCCCCTCACTGTTACCAGAGAGACTTTCATAATTGGGCTCACGTTCCTTCACATCCTTAGAACCTCCTGGGTTAGCAGGAGATATTCCCCCATTACAAGTCTTCTGGGATAAACTACTGGCTGTTTCAGAATGTGATTCTTCTGTTAAAGAAGAATCTGGTGATGTGGAGTCAGATGACACCATACTCTGAGTGTATACTGGTCCACAGACTACAGAATTCTCTTCATAGCCACTCAGGATTTCATCATAACTGTCATCATAGTCTACAGCACAGATTCTCTGCAGAGACTTATTTCGCAGAGGAACAGTATTCCACTTTCTGTCCACACAGAACTGAACAGGAGACAAAGTATTTGCCCTAAAGTTAGCAAAGCGAGGTTGTCCCCTCATGCGAATCTCCATAGCCAACAGCTCTTCATCACTTTCATCCCAGCTCTCACGCTCCTCCTCCATGTTACTAAAAAGTACATCTTCCTCACTGTCCTCACCACTAGAAAACTCTGGGTAACAGAACCGGCCCCCTTCATTACTGATCACTTCTGTGCTCCCACTCAGAATAACGTGCTTGCCCTGAGTATCCTTTATCCCACCAATCATGCAACTTGGTGGAAGCTTTCTTTCCAATGACCGTTTATAGCAATCATTTATTCTTCCTAAGAATATTTCTCTGGAGTTGGTTTCATTTCCTCTTATCAGAGATGTAGTATCCAAGCCTGCTATCTCCTTCAACACTTCGGTTAGCCCATTATTGTTATTTGACATCTTCTTCGCATTATCATTATTGCCACAAGGTTTAGAAATATGGCTAATTCCTTCAATATCATTTTCATTATTATTATTGAGTGGTTTCTTATTCAAAGCTGTCCTGTTTGGGTTCCTCCCTACGATGAGAGGTTTGTTCTCACAGTGTCCGTGAATGCTAAGCTCACTACATACACTTTGCCCATCTGCCACCATCATAGTGGGCTTCACAGCTATAGTGGGTTTTTTAGCCACAGGAGGCCGGAAATTTCCGGTGTTCCTGATTCGGTGATTGTTACTGTGATTGGCATTAGTTTTCACATTGCTGTGGGTAATGGGTGTCTTCTCCGGCTCTGGAGGCAGCTGGTGCAAGCTTTTAGGTTTAAAACAGTTCTTGCATTCACCAGGTTTCCAAACGTGTTCAGTAAAGGTATTACAAGCAGACATTTTAGAAGATAGAACTTCACAGACAATGCTTTCCTTTCAGTGCATGGCAAAACTTTCATCTGGTAGTGTTCACCTCTCCTATGTATCATAGCAGCTCTCGTTAAGTATCATCAATCTGTGGGAAAGGGAAAAAAGAAGAAAATCTGAATGGAAAAGGCACTACGAAGCTTTTCATGATGAAAGACATAAAAAAATTGGCTCTGTTCCTTAAATTACAAGATTGAGAGAAAAACTAACTGGAAAGTTATTTTACCCACTTTTGTTGAACCATACCTAATCTTTTGTTTGATATCTCTATGAAAATGATACTGTGAACTTCCTCTCCTGGGAATGCCTTTGAAACTGCCTGAGAGTTCTTGGTCTATTGCAGGCTCCTCTTCCTCTACCTACCCTTTCTTTACATTGTGGATATCTCAGAGACTCCTCAAACTCATCGCACTCAAAACTAATCTGGCTATCCCTTTTTTCAACTCCGAAAACCTATTCTACTCTAACCAGCCTTTCTCTTAACTCCTAGGCCACCTTCTTCCTCTTTTACCTTAACTCAATTAATGTCATCCACTTAGACAGCTAACCTTCAACCTTCAGACCATTCTTTTTTAAAGCTTTTTTCTTTATTTTTATTGATCTTCAGACCATTCTTGACACCTCTCTCCTCAATTCTAACACCATGTCCTAAATTAGTCTTGACAATTTTATCTATTATATTTCAGTAGAACTCATTTTTGCCATTACCAAACACTGTAATTAATTTCCCTAGATGTCTGCAACAGTCTGTTAACTGATCTTCATGCCTGCAGCCTCATCCCATTCTAATCCAACCTCTCTACCCTTGTTATTTGAAGTGTGACCCCCCAGTCAAGTAGTATCAACCTCAATGGGGAGCTTGTTAGAAAGGTAGTATTTTCGACTTACTGGGTCAGAATCTGTATTTTAATAAGATTCTCTGATGATTCCAAGGTCCTATACCATCATCAGATTTAGCTGTAAAATGCTAATATGATCATCTCTAGCCTAACTATTGTGTGGCTCAATTTTACTGCACTGGCTACCAAACCTCACTCTGCAAACTAAAAGGTTGCTAGCCAAGTAAGAATCATGTGGGAAACCATTCTAGATATACCTACTCAATCTCTGAGAAATGAGTCTGGGGATCTGATGTTTAAAATAAGTTCTCCAGGTAATTCTCTGTGCACTGAGGTATTGAAATTTCTAGTTACAGGATGGAATGTAAGTCCCTTAAGTTTTCATGCTATGGTCTTTGTCTTCCTTCTAACCTTATGTTTTGAAAATTAAGTAGTCTTATCATTTATACTCTAAATCCCACTGGGCTACTTATTTTTTCTTGGTACTATCAAAGTCACTTAGACATACCTCCATTTATGAGCATTTTCATTTTTAACTTTTCCCTCACTTAAAGAAGTTTCTAACCTTCTTTAAGTCCTGCACCATACTTTATTCACCTGTATATATCTAGCATAAGGTGCTGAATAAACACTGGCTGATTAAAGTGCTGGGTTTAAAGGAAATTAAAAAAAAAAAAAGAAATCTTATGGCTCTCTTCTCTTGTCTTAGGCACATAGCTGCAGACCTTCCCACAGGACATCACTAGTCTTACACTTCTACTTTGGATATTATAATAAAGTCAGCAGTAGGTATGTACATGTAAGAACTATTTTAATAATTGAAAAGTTTAACTTCACTTCTGTACGGCAGTAACAGAATCCTTGTTTTGGCCAGAAAATAAGCCTTTTTTTGTTAAGTTTCAGCACATTTATAAGAAAGGAAAAAATATTTTCTTTAGCAAATATATGCTAAACTAAGTCCCTTACAAACAATACTTATAAAAAACTAAGTCCCCTATAAACAATACTCATAAAAAAACTCTGCCTCAATGGAAGAAGTACAGACCTAAAGATCAAAGAATTCCATACAGAGAGCCCAACAACTCAGTCCAAATTTAAGTTCATTATTAGCTGAAGATCATTAAACTGCTTTTTTCAATAAGGCTAAAATTTATTTCTCAAGTGTTTGTTTAAAAGCATTTATTTACTCTTCCAATATTCTAGAAGCTATACCCCTACATTGATAAAATAATGTCCTGCCAGTCTGAGACTAGAGCATTTTGAATAAGGATAAGAATGGCATAAAATTAGGCTAAGAAACGAAGCTGGGGCCCATCATGCAGGGCTTTTTCAGCTTTTAAAAATTAGAGTTTATCCTAAGAGGAGTGTGAAGCCACTGGAGGGTTTTAAACAAATGAAACAACATGATACAATTTGCATTTTTAAAAAGATGGCTCTAACTAAAAAAACAAAAAACTTAGGTATAAGTTTAGCAAAATGTGTAAATTCTAAAATCTATATGCAGAAAGGTATAAACCGCTGATAAAAGATATCAAATACCTAAATAAATGAAAAGATATACCATGTTCTCTTGATACTGTTAAGATGTCAATTGTACCCAAAGTGCTCTGTAGATTTAACATAATTGCAACCAAAATCCAAGGACGATTTTTTTGTAGAAATCACAAGCTGATTCAAAAATTTATATGGAAAAGCAAAGGAACTAGAATAGCCAAAACAATATTGAGAAAAAAAAAGTTAGAAGAGTTAGATAAGTATTGAAATAGACATAGCATAAAGCTACAGTAATCCATTGTGGTGTTGGGCAAAGGATAAAAACATGGAATGGAGACATGGGAGTAAGTAAATTACAGACAATAGGGCAAATCTAGTCTGTAGCCTGTTTTTCTATGTCCCTAAACTAAGGATGCTTTTAAAATTTTTATGTGGTTGAAAAAAAATCAATAGAATATTTTTTGAGAAGTGAAAATTACATGAAATTCCAATTTCAGTACCCACAAATAAAGCTATATTGGAACACAGCCACGTTCATTTCTTTATCTATTATTTATGACATCTTTTGTGCTACACTGAAGAGTTGAGTAGCTATGAACAACTGTAGGTGGGTCTCTCATCACTTTGCAGTTCTTTTTAGTGTTCTAAAAATTGCAAAATTTCCACTGCTACGTGTATCACCAGGGTGAAAACAGTTTCAATGATACAAATCATAAAGTTTTATTATATATATATATGCATTAATAGACGAACATTTGTATTTAATTTTGATGAGAAAAAACACTTAATTTTTTGAGCCTTTAATAAGCAAAATGTTATTCCTCCACCCCCCAATTCCATCTTCTTCTTAGCAGAACTGTCAAGAAATTATACTCAATTATTGTTTTTTAAATTGTCAAAAATTCATGGAAATTTGTTTTTTCTCTTATTACACAAGTACCTACACAATATCTTGAATTTTTCCTTTTGATCTATAAAACCTAAAATATTTACTAACTGGTTCTTTACAGAAAAAGTTGGCTTACCCCAGACATAGATCAGAACAGAGAGAACAGACTAGAGTCTAAAAATAGACCTGTGCAAATACAGGCAATGATTTTGACAAAGATGAAAAGAATATTCTTTTGAACAAATGTGCTAAAATAACTAGACAACCACAGGCAATAAAAGAAATCTCAATCTCTACCTCAGGCCGCATAAACAAAGATTTAACTCAAAAATGGATCAAAGATTTAAGTATAAAATTTAAAAGAAAATGTTAGAGAAAATCTTTGCAATCTTTGGTTAGGCACAGTTCTTAAATACACCACCAAAAGACCGATCCATAAAAAAAACCCCAGTTAATTAGAACTTCATCAAAATAAAATGTTTGCTCTGATAGAGATACTGAGAAGTATCTTCTCATTTGTTTGCTCCGATAAACAAATGAGAAGACTGTCAGGATGGGTGGGGTAGGACAAAATGGCGGCTGAACTACAACACGGAAAAGACGGCTGACGTCAAACCAGCGAGCCAAAACCACGACTTTGCCAAAAGTTGCTATGGATATCCACATAGCAACCTGAGCCCGAGGAGAACCACCAATGATATATTGCCGCTTTGTTCAAACAGAACCAATCCCCAGCTCCCACGAAGAGAGCCAACAAAAATAAAACTCTGCCACATTCCCTGCTTGGGCAGCGGCTTCTTCAGCCCCACTTTTCGGACTGGAGAACCTCGCCCAGGTGCGCAAACCCCAATAAAGCCTAACGTTATGGCTGATTGGCATTTCTTCCTCGGTGGAGCCAAAGAAGACCTTTCCTTTGGTGCTGAACCTGGGAGGAGTTGTTGTCTGCTGAAGACCGCTCCTCTCCCTACTCCCCAAGGAGGCCTCGCGGCCATCCCAGCAGTCCGAACTAAGAATCAGGGTAAGTGCCATTGCCCTTAAGTTTCTGGTCCCGGAACGCCGATTCCGGGCCCCCATCTGCTGGGAGAGACTGCTCTCACACCAAAACTGCAGCACTGCATTGGGGTGACCCTTCCAGGAGAGGCTGTTCTCCCTCCGCTGAGAGGTTCTAGGCACCAGAGGAGACGTCCCTGGACCCAGACCCCCATTTTTACTAGACCAGATCAGCAGATTGGGTTGAGGGACTTCAATTCTCATTTGCTGATCCTCATGAGACCAGAAATGGGGGAGCAGGAGTCCAAGCCAGATCCTAAGTCACCTCTAGGGTGCCTTCTGAAAAATTTGCCAGCAGTTGACCCTGGCCTCACCTGAAAATGGCTGATTTTTCTATCCACTACGGCCTGGCCACTATATCAGCTCGATAATCATGAAACCTGGCCTCCTGAAGGCACTTTCGATTTCGTTACCTTTACTGACCTAGATAATTTTTTCAGACAGACTGGCAAATGGTCTGAGGTCCCCTACATTCAGGGATTTTGGGCCTTGCACTCCCGCCCAGATCTGTGTGCCCAATGCTCCACAGCCCAAGCTCTCCTACCCGAGGGAACCCTGAACCTGTCTGGCCTCCTAAGCCTACTACCCCAGAACCTCCCTCCTCCTTTTTTGATTCCCCTGAAGATCTTACTTCCCCTCTTTCTCCCCCTCCTTATCAGCTCCAATGGTTACTCCAGCCCCAGCCCTCCCATCTCAACCGGATTCTCCCCCTCCCTCTGAAGACCTTTCCTCTCCAGTTAGCTCACATACTTGCTCCCACCTGAATCTAGAGCCCCTAGACTCCCGCATTTTCCCCCTCCGGGAAGGGGCAAGAGCAGAAGGTGTCGTTCCAGTCCACGTCCCTTTTTCACTAACTGATCTCTCTTCAATTGAAAAACACCTAGGCTCGTTCTCCACTAACACTACCAATTTTATGAGGGAATTCCAGTACCTAGTCCAGGTTTATGACCTCACATGGCATGACCCGCACATCATGCCGCACAAAGTGGCAATATATCATTGGTGGTTCTCCTCGGGCTCAGGTTGCTATGTGGATATTCGTTTTGGCAAAGCCCGTCGTTTCGGCTCGCTGGTTTGACGTCAGCCGTCTTTTCCATGTTGTAGTTCAGCCGCCATTTTTCCTACCCTGCCCATTCTGACATTTCAACCTCTTTGATAGGATAAGGGGCGTCATGTTCGATCTGGCTATTTCCTGCTGTCACGGGAGCATAGAGGGGAGGGGCTAGAAGTCGGCCATTTCTGGTTCATCAGGGAGGGGCGAGTAGGTTTGGGCCTGAAGCAGCATCTGGTTAAAGGTAACCTGGGAGGCTGTGTGAATTCTTTCCTGGAGGAATCTCAAGAAACAGGGGCCAAGCATTAATAGTGATAGCAGATTAATAGCAGATTATCATGACTGGCCCTAGGACCGGGGCCAGGGTGGTTAAGAGTAGAGAATACCACCCACGGGGTTATTGTTTCGAGAGTTGTGGGGTCTCAGTGTAATTTGTCCTTGAGGTTCTGTAGGGTATTAACATTCTCTTCTACTGTGCCGCTCTCATTCACATAGAAGCAGCACTGTTCCTGCAGGAAGAAACATGTTCCCCCCTTTTCTGCTGTTAGTAGGTCTAGAGCTCTGCGGTTCTGGAGGGCAACCTGGGCTACCGAGGTTATCTGTCTCTGCAAAGATGTTAGAGAGGTGGCAGAGGCCTCAGGGGCCTGCTCCCACTCAGCCCGTAACTGGCGAGTGGCTTGGAGACTGTGTGTTAGCCCAGTGCTGCTTATCCCAGCTGCTGCCAGGGTTGTGGTGAAGGTTAGACCTACTAGTACGGGCAGGAAGATGGCTCGTTTTTCTTTATGCCTGGTTAGTTTGTCCCTGAGCTCTCCTTCTCCGTAATGCATAAGCTGTGGGGTCAGCACAGCTGGGAAGCAGGGGAAGGCTGAGGAGGAGTTAATGGTCCACAACAGCGTTCAATTGCACCACAAAAGCGTACCTGTGGTGGTTTCCAATATCCGCATGGTCTGATTGCAGGAGGAAGTACCCACAGTAGTATAACATACTTTGGGACTGTTCATTATGTTTTGAAAGAGAGGTACATCTTTTAGGGAAAAGGGTGTTGGGGAGTTTGTGACCTTGAGAGGAGTGGGTATGGGAACTGCCGTAACAGGGGAGCGGTCAAGAAAAGCACATAGGAAACAGTCGGTGACGTTTCCTATGTCAGTGATATTGAAGAGTTGAATTCCTTGGTGTATGAGGCTTAGCCAAGAGAAAGGGGCACTCTCCTGTTTTCCTTGTCGGATCAGTATTTGCAAGGGTGTTCATATGTTAATATGGTATTAGTCAATAGGGTTTTATTCCATGGTTCTGGAACAAGAGCTTGGTATATTTCAATGGAACTCTGGGGATGAGAATATGAGAGGCTTTGGTATAGTTTTCCCTTCACTCCCTGCTCCCATTTGGAGTCCCATGGGTCATAAATGGTAAAGTGCCACGGCTGGAGAGTACTCCATTCATGGTATTTGCAATAGTAGTAGGGGCAGGCTCCATATATGTCTGGCCAGAGTTTGCAATTACTATCCATCTGATCATAGAGGAAGCAGAGGGCGTGCCATCTGTACAAGGCAGCCCAGCCGTCTAGCCCTCTAAAGCTACTTTTGGGGAGCAGAGAGAAGGATGGATGTAGAGCAACTGGAAGGAGGGCAGTCCGAAGTGATAAGGTGAAAAATTACCCATCCATCTTTGTTATATATTTCGCATACCTTGAAGGAAGAGCCTTCAATGTATTTGCTTTGTCGTTTAGGGGTTTTGACAGGCATGGGTAAGCAAGAAGGAAGAGAAGGAGGATCTGTAGAGACTTCATTGGGAGAACCTGGTGTTCGAGTAAAGCAGACTTGGGTATCTCCTATGAGCTGCGCTGACCACTTTCTGGAGACAGGGGCCAGCTTAAGGTGGGAGAGGTGGACCCACACTGGCTGACCCACTAGTTTCGCTGCTGTGGGGGTGGTTAGAATAACAGTATGAGGCCCCATCCACTTGGGCTGGAGCGGCCCAGGTTGGAGTTCTTTGAGTAATACCTGGTCTCCAGGCTGTAGGAGAGTGACTGGGCCTGTCTCTGGACACCTCCCACTGGAGGAAGAACTCTGTCAGCGTGTTCACGGAGAAGATGCCAGAGGAGAGAGATAGGGCAGATAGGAGGCCAGAGGAGGAGTATATACTGGCAGGTTATGGTTAATAAGGAAAGAGCGGCCGTACAGTAGTTTGAAAGGGCTAAGTCCTGTTGGTTCCCGTGGGGCTGCCCGTATTCGAGTGAGGGCCAGAGGGAGCAGAGAGGGCCAGGAATTTCTGGTTTCTGTGGTAAGTTTGGTTAGGTGGGTTTTCAGGATGCTGTTAGCCCATTCTACTTTACCAGAAGACTGGGGATGATAAGGAATATGCAGCTTCCAGGTGATGCCAAGGGAGGTGGAGACCTGCTGGATGATTTGGGAGATGAAGCCTGGGCTGTTGTCCAACTAGATAGATTTGGGAGATGAAGCCTGGGCCGTTGTCCAACTAGATAAAAGAGGGCAGTCCAAATCATGGGAGATAGGAAATTGGGGTCTGGATGGGAAAACATCGGGCGTTTTAGGCAGATGACGACTGGCGGGTGATGAGAAGCCACTGTTGGGGTAGAAGTGTCCCATACTTGTGGGTCGACACGGGAAGGGGAAATGGGTGCAGCTGGAGGAGGAGTTGGGTTTTCCAACAGCGGGAGGATAAGGGAGGAGGAAGGGATTGGGTTTTGCACGATCTGAAGAGTGGTGCCTAGTAATTGGAGAACATTCCATCCTAGAAGCGGAATGGGGCAGGAGGGTATGACAAGGAATGAATGGGAAAAGGGAAAGCCATCCAGACTGCAGCTAAGCAGGGGGGTTCGCCACAGGCAAGACAAGGTCCTGTCAACCCCCATAACTAAGATCTGGGAAGGAGTAAGAAGTCCTGAAAAAGATGATAAAACAGAGTAGGTAGCCCCCATGTCCACCAGGAAAGAGATGGACTTACCCACTACCTGCAGCGTTACCCTGGGCTCAGCGAGGGTGAGGGGGGTCTTCCAGTCTAGGCTGCTTCAGTCATCTAAGAGAAGTTCCGGCGCAGACAGGGAAGAGTACACACCTTGATTGGCTGGTCCCCCGCGTGGAGGCACCGGGTACGAGCCTCTAAGGGGACAGGCATCCCTCCAGTGGCCAAGCTGTCAGCAATCGGGGCAAGGCTTCATTGGTGGCCGAGGTTAAGGACACTGGCGGGCCCAGTGCCCTTCTTTGCCACACTTGAAACAGGCCCTCAGTGGGGTGTTCTTTGGCCCGGATTTAGGCTTCGCCCCCGTGCCGTTGTTTGTTGCCAGCCGCAGTGCCGCTAGCATGGCTTGGGTTTGCAGGGCTACCTTTTGCTGTAGGCAAGCCTGGTGGGCAGCCTCGGCCTCTGCTTCCTGGTTATTGAAAACCTTAAATGCCATATTTACCAGATCTCGGATAGGGGTTTGGGGGCCATCCTCAGCCTTTTTCAGTTTCCTTCTAATATTTGGGGCAGACTAGGAGATAAAGTGAGTAGCTAAGACAGTGGCCCCAGCGTTAGAAGCCGGGTCAGCGCTGGTATGGAGCACCATTGTCTCAGTTAGTCTGTTGAGAAACAGCGCTGGAATTTCTCCGGGGCCTTGGGTGACCTCTCTGAGCTTATCGTAATTGACTGCTTTCTGGGCAGATTGGTGCATACCTGCTATCAGGCACTCGACCATTTGGTTGCAGCACCTCCGACCCACCTGTCCTACCTGGTAGTCCCAGTCTAGTTCCGCCTCTGGCACAGCTTCAGCCCCTACTCGCATGAAGGGATTGGCGGCATGGGTTTGGTCTACATGAGCCCTAGCTGCCGTCCGGACGTGGTCTTGCTCGTCCGGGGTCATGGTCCTCGCCCAAGTGTGCAAACCCCAATAAAGCCTAACTTTGTGGCTGATTGGCATTTCTTCCTGGGTGGAGCCTAAGACCTTTCAAAGACAAGCCACAGATGAGAATATTTTTGCAAAGTATATATCTGGCTTTCTATACAGAATAGATAAAAGACTTTGAACATTCAACAAAAATAGAATAATGCTAATTAAAAATACACAAACAACTTAAGCATACTTCATCAAAAGTATATATGGATTGCATATAAACATGTGAAAGATGCTAAATATCATTAGTCATACAGAAATGGTAGCTCACTGTACTTTCAATGAGCTACCATTAATACATATATTGGAATGGTTACATTAAAATTAAAACAAAAAATGGTGCTAGGGAGAATGTGGAGCAATTGAAACTCTCATATTGCTAGTAGGAGTGCAAATGGCTCAGCCACTTTGAAATAATTTGGAATAATGGTGTGTTCCCAGTCCTCTATAAGACCAAAGCATCCAGTGTAATACGAAGAATTTCATAATTCAAAATTTTAATCTGTAAAATAATATCTACAATTATACAAATATGAATCCTTTACAAAAGTAAAGAGATAACACCTATAAACAGATATTTAAAGGCTGATGCTTAAAGTTATTTTAGAAGTCTGTTTTTCTAGGAACATACATATGAAGGATCCCAAGGAATATTATTCCAAATCTTTTATTACAATTAGAATATTGATCACAATGAGGTAATTTTCATATCAGAAACAAAAAAATAAAATACAAAAGAGAAACAGTTTTGCCTTATTTCCTATAAAGTTTAACAATGTACAATGGAGCCCAAAACTCATGCCCCTAGGTGTTCACCCTGAGACAAAGGAAAAGTGATGTTTACACTGAAGCCTGTGCATAAAGGCTTACAGGCAAACACTGGGAACAGTCCAAGTACTGTGCAATAGTGGTTACATGACTGCACGCGTTGGTCAAAACTCAGAACTGTACACTAAATAAAAGATAGTTTCTGTATATAAATCAAACCTCAATAAATCTGACTCAAAAGATAAAAGACAGCTCTGGCTGCTGTGTGAAAAGTAACTGGGAATGAAGAGGCTGGGTGGTGGGGAGGGATGGGAGGAGGGCAGGAGGCTTCAAAGAGCTATTGTGGGCAAAATGAGATATGACAAGAATCTGAAGTAGGATGTGGCACCAGAGAAGGAAAGAAAGGTACATGCAGGAATAAGTGAATTCTAGAGCAACATTTTAGGTTTATGAATTTCAATGATTTGTGCAGCCACTTACTGACATAAATAATGTTGGAGGAGGTACAACTTTTGGAGGGAAGATTATGAGTCCTTATTTTTGTCACCTGCATGTATGTAATAGAGCAAAGAACTAAATTGAGAATTCTGGAGCACAGAAAATAATTCTGCTGTTCTTATCTGGAAAGTATTAGTATAGAAATATCTAGGCCAAACAAGAAATAGAATGAGGTGGGGTAGTGACCTTGGTGGGTGAACCAGGGAGAAGAGGACAATCTCCATAGAAAACTCAAAAGTTACAGCAGTAAGTGTGATGATACAGAAGCCAGATGAGATTTCATTAGGGGCTGAAGATAACTATTCAAATTCCACTGAAAGGTAACAGAGCATGAGTACTAAATGAGCCTATAGGACTTTGATGTGAGCTCACTGGTGATCTTAGCAGTGGTGGGGATAAAAAGCAGACTGGGGTGAGTTGAAAACTGAGGAGATAAGAGAGTAACTGTAGATACCTTTTTTTAGAAGTTTAGGGTGAAAAGTGGAAGAAAGACCTGGGAGTATGAGAGGTGTCTAATTTCTTATTTTAAGATGGCAAAAACAATATGATGTTGAATGCCAGTTTTAACTGGAGGAGAGGCTGAAAAAATAGAAAAAAAAGTAGATAATCACAAAACTTAAAATGCTAAAAATGAGTAGGCCCTTAGGTCAATCTCTGTTTCACAGATGAGAGAAAACTGAAGCTCAGAAAGACCATATAGCAAATGAAAGACTATAGCTATGTACAATATATTTTGTTTTAAATATTTTTTATATTTGACTTTTTTCTTTTGTTTTATATGCTCACCATGAAAAATAAGAACAGTATAAAGAAAATATATATCGTGTGTAATCCTATTATTCAGAAGTAACTTCTATTAATATTTGGGGTAGTTCCTGTCAGTCACCAAATTTTTTTTAGTGTTTGTCATGATGAAGTAACCGCTTAAGCTAAAGCTGACCCTCCAAAACTTTTTTTTAGAAAAATATTGCAAAATTGCCTAACTCAGCACTATGCGGCACTGAAAACAAAAGAATAAGGAATCTTGGCCTAATATCTTGTTAACCCAGTTAAAGCCACTGCTCTTTATAAACTAGTAGATAAATAGTAAAAATAATTTCTCACTTTGAGTAGAGTAAATTAATTCAGTCAAGAAATAGCTGTTGACCTGGCTGGTGTAGCTCAGTGGATTGAGCTCGGGCCTGCGAACCACACAACAGCGGTTTGATTCCCAGTCAGGGCACATGCCTGGGTTGCAGGCCAGTTCCCAGCAGGGGACTCATCAGAGGCAACCATACAGTGATATTTCTCTCTGTCTCTCCTTCCCTTCCCCTCCAAAGATAAATAAATAAAATCTTAAAAAAGAAAAGAAAAGAAAAGAAATAGCTGTTGAGTTGATTAGCAGCTATAACATTATCCACAGGATGGTCAAGGGAGACTCACCAAGAACACAGTTTATTGTCAGTGGTAAGCACAAGAGAAATTCATCAATAAAATGGAAACCTTGGATTCGCCTTTTTTTTTTTCCAGTTCAGTGTACATCTGTATTCATGCTCCTATAAAACTAAGGGATGAACCAAGCAAACACTCTTAGCAAGCACCAGATGGAGCTGCTTTCTAAGCCACTGAAGTCTTAACCAGGGTGGTTTTATTTTTCAACATTAATTGTGTTTGGGGACAAAGATGTATACTTTAAAACAGTGTCAAAATAGATCTTATAATAGATCTTACAAGGAGAAGCTGTACTGGATGTAATTCTGTCCAAAGAGCCATCCTTGGTCTTTACTGCCTTTGTAAAATGACTTTAATGGCAATAACTAGCAACTTTGCCTGCTTAACACTGACACCCCTGAAACAGGAAACTCTAGTCATCAAAATTACGCTTGAGAAAAAAAAAGTCTCCCCACGGCACTTATGCAAAGGAAATATGACCATCTACCCTGGTGTGTTTTATTTATTTGCCAAAACAGGTCTGATATGAAGCACCCAAATGGAAAGTTTGAAAAGAAAAGCTCAAAGTCAATCCTAGGATGAAATGGCTGATGGTAGAGCCTAAGGGCTGAAGCTGCCCCTAGAAGACAGGATTCCATAATCTAAAATCCAATTTCATATTTGACAGTTTCAAGACCAAAGCCCTTCACACTATAGACGAACCTATTCAAAAGCAGCCTATTTTACTTCAAGTCATGACAGCTTTTTTGAGAACCTATTACTGGGTTTTACTTGCTCTACTGCTATACAGTGATAATTAATTTGCTTCTAGCCCAACAATTTAAAGCAGATTTGACACAAACAATTAAACCTACACTGGATTTCAATCTTGGAATAAATAGGCTGGCAGAAAGAGCTGGAGTTCCTTAAGCTGAATTCAGTTTCTGAGTCAATGAGGAGAGGGAGAGTGTGTTAGGTGGTATTTAAACACCATATACAGATAACTTCCTAAAGGCATCCAAGAAGAATCTGTCAATAATAAAGGAGGATGGGGAATGAACCCCCAATCCTGTGACTCTTGGAGGCCACCGTTTCTCTTTCTAACATCTGTCACACTGCCAGAGTCAGAATCAAGAGTCCTCACTGTTGTACATGGCTTTTAAGGACACTTTAGTAAGGAACTATCATCTATACGTCATCCTACACAGTCCATCTCCAGGATGCTAGGCTAAAATTCATAAGTCAAGGTTCTCATTAAACTTTTGTAATGTTACATGTGGGTCACATATTAAAAAAGGAAAGGAAAATGTGACAAGTATCCTCATGTCACTGTTCCCAACCTTTCCTTCTTCCGCAGTGAAAAATGCTGACCCAGTACCTCCACCAGCTACCAAAACCTTCAGCATATGACTAAACTGGTGGAGAGAGGAAGTGAAAGCAAAGCTGCAGGAAAAGGTTTTATAGGAGATAAAACACAGTGCTAATTTGGTGCATATGTGACAATTCCATTAGTAAAAAGAAACTTCGTAATTTGAGATCTGAGCACCCCCCCCCCAAAAAAAAATCACAGTTCTTTGCTATCACAAGAATAGGCAAGAATTTAAGAAATAAGGTTCTCCTGACTATACAAGAATCCGAAGTAAAACTTGCTTAATTTTGGAAACTGAAACTCTAGTAAAAAGAAGCCCACTCATGTGCAATTGTCCCAACTCCAAGTTTTTCCTCACAATTTCCTTTTTGTCACATAACAGTGATCTCTAGATGTGCAACAGCAAATATACACTATAAAGCAGCGCTGCTTCGATCCCAACACAGTTTTTAAGTTTAAACTTTTTGATGAACCAATTAGATAATAGTAATTATAAGCTTGGCAATAACTAGTTATGAGATTTTAAATTCTAAATGTTCACTGAACCCACCTCAGACCCCTACTTAAGAAGGTACATATCAGAGAGGAGGTTAAAACATTATTAACAGCCAAGGACTTCATAGAATTTTACAATTTATTCTGTTCATAAACTGTTTCTTCTCCCTGGAATGTACAAGGATTACCTCTAACACTGTTCCACTTGGCAAAACTCTATTCTCTGAGAACCAGTTCAGATTGTATCTCTGATGAAATCTGACTCAACTCCCTAAATATCTTAATTATTATAATACTATGTTGTGTTGTAATTATATTAAGTCCTAGAAGGAAGGGCTGTCTTTTCATTTCTATATATCTTGGATTGCTTGGAACATACAAGATACTATATGAATGCTTGCTAAATAATAATTAGCTGTCTGGGCTGCCCCGAAGTTGTATTTTTGTGCGTCAGAGTACTAAAGGAGTGTGTATTTTGAGGCAGGTTAAACATGACCTGTAATCCAGCTAAATTCCAGTCAGGAACCACCCTTATTTAGAGGCACCTGGAAAACTGCTGGTTGAGTGTCAATGGTCAGATGCTACTAGAAATTGCCTTGCTGTGTCCCTCCTTTTACTGCCCCAAACCACTGAGCTGTCAAATGAATAAAGCCAGACTGTAGGCTAATTGAGATGTGAAAAGATAGAAGCACTGAGATTTAAAAGAAAGTAATTAGAAAAGAGTAATGAGGGCAGTATAAGATTCAAAGGTGAGAAAAAGAAAATAAAGAAGCATGAAAAGTTGTTAGAAAGGAAAGAGAAATGACAACAGTCAATAATTATGAGAGCAATCACACTTGAATGCTTATAGCAACATAATCAGAGGAAGCAATGTCATTTGTTATCACTCCTCACCATTTCTAGAGGTTTTATTGTCTTCCATGACTTGTACATTTTTAGTAGGTAACATTTTTCCAATCGCACTAAAACTAGTTATAGAAAAAAGTAAACAATACATTCAATACAACATTTATAATTTATACTTAATAAAAATTATTGTTGTTCAGTTACAGTTGTCCCCATTTTTCCACCATTACTCTCCCCTGCCCTACTCAACCCCCACATTCCACTTTCAATCCCCCACCCCTCCCCCCATCTTCATCCATGGGTCCTTTATACATGTTCCTCGACTTTTTTATACCCTTCCCCCTTTTCCACCTTTATCCCCCCTTCACCCCTCCCCTCTGGTCGCTGTCACATTTTTAAAAGAGAAAGCATACTTCTAAATTAATGAAAGTCTGAATTATATAAAACTTCAAAGAAATACAGATTTATTGCTTTCAGAGAGGTAACCGTAACTAGTGTAACAGTCTTTCTTGGTAGAGGTATTTGAAGGACCTGTTCTAAAACATAAGAGATATTTTTTATAGTAGTTTTAAATAAATAATGACTTAAGAACACATTAAAAAGGTATTTTTCAAACAGGGATCCAGGATGTATTTCCAAGGGTCCATGAGTTCTCCAAAAAAGCTTCAACACTGAACTGAGCAAAGTTTACAACTAAAAAAATTAATATAAATGTATGAGGGACTACGGCAACGGTCACTTATTAACTAAGCGGAGCAACAGGATTTACAACATGGCTGCAAATGTATAGATACATTTGATTATCTAATCTGAGCCAGCCTCAAGTACCACTTTACCTGTAAGACATAATGAGGAAAAGAGACTCACTTAAATATGTAAATGATACAGTCTCACTAGTTAAAAAGCAAAATAACAGCGTAGTGCACTCACTCTACACTGTACTGATAATCTTGGGTTTTCAACATCCTGAAAAGAAATGTGGCAGAAGAAAGCCAACGGTAATGAAAGCTACCGAAAAACCTGTGGAGCAACAAGTCAGCTCCATACTCATATCGCAAACAATAATTCAATGTCAGCAAAAGGTCATCTATCACAAAAAAATAATGTTAATTTGCACTTCATTAGTTTTATAGGTTTTTCTGTAAAAACCTATAAAAATTTGCTTTGGTTTATAGTTAAATGAGAAATGTAAACATATGAATTCACACCTAATTTTATGTTTGTTCATATTTAAGTATAATAAATTTAAGTAAATATTTAAGTAAATTATAATAGTTTTATATTACTGAAAGACTAAAGTTTTAATCAGTTAAAAGAGTATATAGATAGCTCTGGTTGATATAGCTCAGTGGGTTGAGCACAGGCCTGAGAACCAAAGAGTTGCTGGTTTGATTCCCAGTTAGAGTACATGCCTGGGTTTTGAGCCAGGTCCTCAGTAGGGGGTGCATGAGAGGCAGTCACACATTGATGTTTCTCTCCCTTTCTCCCTCCCCTCCCCTCTTTCTAAAAATAAATAAAATAAAAAGAGTATATAAATTACTAAAGTTTGAAAAGTAGTTCTTAAAAACAATATTCTCTTATGTTAGGTACGGATTCCTCTTGTGATATTACTTACATTACCAATATGCTAAATATAAATTAGAGTATAATAATCATCTACACCACAGAGCTATTATTAAAATGAATTAAGATAAAATATATAGGGATCACATTGAATCTATAGAAGGTGTTGGGTAGTAAGAACATATTAGCAATATTAATTCTTCTAACCCATGAACACAGGGTATCTTTCCAATTGTTTGTATCTTCTCCAATTCCTTTATCTAAGTCTTATAGTTTTCAATGTGCAAATATTTCACTTCCTTGGTTATACCAATTCTTAAATATTTTATTATTTTTGGGTCTACCATGAATGAGATTATTTCATATTCAGGTATCTTGTTATTTGTGTATAGAAATGAAACTGATTTGTTTATTGATTTCATATCCTGCAACTTTACTGAATTCATATTAGTTGCAACAGTTTTCTTGGTTGAGTCTTTAGGATCTTCTATATGTGAGATCCTATTATCTACAGATAATGAGAATTTTATATCTTCTTCCTTTCTGATTCAATGTAATCCCTATTAAACTTTCACTTTCACAGAAATAGAACAACCACAAAATTTGTATGGGACAACAGAAGACCCCCAAAAGCCAAAGTAATCTTGAGGTGGGGGAGGGGACAATCTGGTGGTATCATACTCCCTGCTCTCAAACTGTATTACAAAACTATAGTAAATTAAGACAGTATGGTAACTAGTATAAAAAATAGACATAGCATAGTGATTATAGTCAACGATACTGTGTTATACTCCTCAAAGTTGATAAGATCTTAAATGTTCTACCATAAAAAAGAATGATAATTACATGATGTGATAGAGCCTTTAGCTACCCCTAAGGTTATAATCATTTTGCAATATAATAATGTATCAACATGTTGTAAACCTTAAACTTTATAATGTTACATGTCAGTTATATCTCAAAAATAAAATATATAAAGTACTTAAACAGAGGCTGATTCATAATAAGCACTTGATAAATTTCAGTTCTTTCCTTTTTTATTAAATCTCTGTATCTAATGGAGGACACACATCCATTCCCCATTGTGACATACCAGGCGGGCAGTTGGAAAGCTATTTCTATGGAAACACTGTTAGCTTATGTGGGTAGGCTTCAAATATCACTGACAGTTTAATTAAAAATTTCAGCTAGCTTATAAACCTATCTACCACTTTACTGTTTCTACAGAAAAAATGTACTCCCAAATTCTGAACAACTGACTGTGAAGAAACTTTAACATTTCATTTTGGACTTGTGTTTTTACATTTGTTTCAAGAGATGCTGTCAGAATGTATTAAGGAAGGAGTTGCTGAGAAATAAAGTGTGCATGAAAGGCAGACGTGAAAGGCTACATTGCCAGGAGGCAGGGTTGGAGGCAAAGTGGTGGGTTCAACTTTCATAATCCTAGACCAGGTAAGGTACCAAACTAACACAGAGGCGGTAGGAATTAATGGGCAGGAGCTGATTTGAGAGGGCAAATAGACAACATTTATGACCAGTGGAATATTGTGGAAGAGGGGAAGGGAGTAAATATGATCCTGGGGTCTCCCTGGATGAAGAACCAGGATGATTTTCCCAGAGGCATAGTGAGAAATGTGGAAAATTAAGGTAGCAACAATTGCACTACTATAACTGTAGAGGATAAGGAGAAAACTGATACTTGAATGAAACTAGCAGTCTAAAATCAAGTATGTGACTAAAAATATTCCAAGTAAAAATATTTTAATTGCTATTTTCTTATATAAATTTGACTCTAAATCTTGAGTACAAATGGTTTGGTGAGATTAATACAAGACAGGATGGGGAAGGGAAAGAAGAAGGTAAAGTGACAATTCTCTAGCTATCTTTGTTTTATTACATATAAAGGCAGAAAAAGAAAACTTGGGTTGAGTCAGTATAGTGATGGGGCCATATGGAGTTTGGAAGATGGGAACTCTAACAAGAAGTTTCAACATATGTTGGGAACTGAATGAACATATGTCGGGAACTGCCCTGCCTGGTTTCAGAAGCTGTAACCCCACCATGGCTAAGGCTGAGTGAGTGACCTTCAGACCATAAGCCACTAAGGAGACAAAGCTTATCTCCGTGGCAGGAGCACTACTTCTGCTCCTTCATCCATAACTGGCCCCCAGTGCTTGATCAGCTAGCCAGTGACAGGTAAGATCCCCCAAGGGGGGAACGACCTAACACAGGCAAGAAAATGTGGAGGCCCCAGGGAAGGACTTGGGGGGCTCTGGAGAAAGGGGGTGATGGGCCCTCACTCCTCAGCTTTGATGAAGCCTGAGTCCTCATTTCTCCTAATTCCT
Source organism: Sturnira hondurensis (assembly GCF_014824575.4). NCBI lineage: Eukaryota > Metazoa > Chordata > Mammalia > Chiroptera > Phyllostomidae > Sturnira > Sturnira hondurensis. The sequence continues at coordinate 854,758 of NW_028077960.1, forward strand.
TGGCTATCTTGCCTCCTCTGCCTGACTTAAGCCCGAAACAATGACAGAGGGCAGTGTGGCCCTGTGCTGGAAAGGGTGGGCTCCTCAGGCCTGAGAAAGAATATATAAAATCCTGTGAAGCCTGCTTTGCTAAGAATACTCTTAGTTAAATGATAAAGGCCCAAGCAGGAAATGAGTTTGTTTCCCAAAATTTTGTAGCCCTTTAGCTAACAGACCCTGACTCAGAATAAGCCCTAGTAGTTCTTATTGTTTGATCTTTACTGCCTGACAATGATTAATGAGCTTCACCTGTATTTCTCTGCAAAATGAACCCAACAAAAGCCCATTGAGGAAAAGGCTCTTGTCCCTTCTCCTTCGAGAGACTGGCTACCTTTCCTCCACAAGCAGATCATGTCTTTGGAGACTTATTCTCATCTGTGGCAGCTAGAGGGGCCCAGTGGGCAGAGCTCCCCCACAAGCATAAAACCAAGGGGTTTCCACAAGGCTGTTCTCCAGAAAACAGCAGAAGCTTAGACGCTGGGGAGTCTAGTGGATAATATATATAAGGAGACCAAGTCTGAGAGAGGAAAAACTAAATTACCCTCAATAAAAGTATGTTGGGTCCTCATTGTCCTTAACAGCAAAGATACCTGCTTGTGGTCTGTATCACTGGATCAACAGAGATCCAGTGCTTCTCTGAAAGGAAAGTGACAGGAAGAATGCCAGGCATTCTTGAAGATGTGCTGGGTCCCTGGTCTTGTGGTTTCCAGAGAAATGGGTAGTGTTTACATTCCTGTTACAACCCAGCAATTAATAGAACCCTTGGGGACACAAATGAACAACATTCAAGGCCATTATTAATTAGATATGTTAGTTTATGTGAGTTATTCAAACTCTCTAGGCCTCATTGCCCTTACCAGTTTTTTAAATGAAAAATAACAATTCTTTTTTGTTAAAGATTACATTCATTTATTTTTAGAGAAAGGGGAAGGGAAGGAGAAAGAGAAAGAGAGGGAGGGAAACATTAATGTGTGATTGCCTCTCTCGAACTCCCACTACAGGGGACCTAGCCCACAACCCAGCATGTTCCCTGGGAATCGAACTAGCAACTCTTTGGTTTGCAGGCCCACGCTCAATCCACTCAGCTACATCAGCCAGAGCTTAAGTCTTTATATTAATAAAAGCAGTCAGAAAATAAAGATATGCAAACAAACAAAATCCCAACCCCCAAATCTCATTGCATACCCTTCCAGGTCTTTTTTTTTGTTCACACCTATTGATATACAGATGTATTTAATACAATGAACATGCTGTTTGATAATACGAATACTTTTAAAGTGTTTTCCAAAATTGACTATCAATTCAAAGATTATGTTAATGTAAATTTGAGTTAAAAATGCCAGTTTAAATCACTCGAACTTAACAGGAGAAATAAAGTTGCAGTCAAAGTTTTTATTAACCTCAAACAATTAACAATATTTCTCATAATATAAATAACTCTTCCATATGGAAACAGCTATCTGGCACGATTACCTATCACAGGGCACAGATGAAAATTAGTCAAAGTAGGAGAGAGCCTTAGCACCTCATTTACAGACTCTACTCTTGTTTACACAAATTTAATTTGATCAACCCAAAACAGTTTCATTGGTATTATTTATACAAAAATAAAGGTCAATGCTCTACTTATAATTTGGTGAAATATAACTGTCTCTCGCATGCTTCCCTTTATTTGTACATCTCCTATCCACTTTACTATGACCCACTGAGGAATGTTAACTTATTTTGAGTGGTTGACGTGTCTCACTGCTTTTTTCAAAAAGGTACCCAAATGGCCCTTCTACTATTATCCTTTTAGAGACTCTCTTGCTAATGATCTTGTCTATTCCATGACCTTGTCTATTCCCAAATATTTAACAGTGGGATAACTCCCAGAGCTTTCACCTTTTATCCTGTCTTCTTAATCTCCAGACATCAGCTTCCAACTGCCAACTAGACCTTTCCAAACAGAATTATCTTTCTTCCAAAACGTGCTTTGCTTTTTTCTGGGCACCATAACAATTATGGTAACACAAATTGGTAGGCAGCCAGACTGAGCCAACTTTGAGCCCTCCTGGCTTTTCTTATTAGGCTATCTCCTATCAATTATCAGATTGTCTCTCCTTAATCTGTCATCTCCCTTTGACAACCCTGGCCATAACCTGAGTTCTGGAATTCATCACTGGTTGTCTGAAGTACTGGTATAGTATCCTGTTGGTTCCCAAGTCCTCTAAAATACAGATCTTTTCTACTTTACTGCTTCGTAAAACCATTAGTGGTTCCCAATTGTTTATATAAATATGAATAAAATGCTTTTTGATCTGACATTGTCTTAAAATGTCTCCTACACCCGTATAACAATTGTTCAAAATCCTATGGAATTTTTGATTCTTCAGTCAAATGCCAACTTCCCTTGAAGGTGCACATCCTCCTTTTAGAATTAACTGTTTCCTCCTTAAAATTCCCATTACATGGTATTTATGGCTATCTGTATACAACTTTCTCTCTCATTCATTAGTCTTAGCTCCTCAAAAGCAGGAGACATTTCTTACTCAGTTTTGGCACTGTATACTTCTTGAGCAGATGAATAAACAATACATTCTTTATTGTCTGGGTTTACAGACCAAAATAACGGAAAAGAAGTGTCAAATGACTACCGGACAGCAAAAGGGAAGAATGAAAAATACAAAAACCAAACTTAAGAACTCAAAAAGCATTTTTGTGTGGAGAAATAGGCCTGTATCTCTTAAGTTCGTCCCTATATTTTCCAGAATAGCACTGTGATTGACATTGATATTAATTAGAGCAAGATTTCCAAAAGATTATGTTCATTTAACCTATATTTAAGAAAGGAAGAAAACAACAGAAGTGTGAAAGGTATTTTGGGAAGATTTCCATACAAATGGCTTTATTGTTTAAAAGTTTATTTATTTAATTATAAAATAAATACCCATTATAGCAAACTTGAAAAAAAAAAACAAAGATAGGAGGAAAAAAACACTCCAAATCTTAGTCTATATATTTTTAAAATGTAGGTCACGGAGCACCAAATGATTATTCTAACTAAAAACATTTTAGTTTTTAAAGAACTCAAGCTCAGTTATCTAGAAAAGTTTGGCCAAACAGAAGGCATTCTAGTTCTGGGATGTAGAGATCTAAGATTTTACTGTATCACTACACAGTTATTCATACAACTCTTCTGTTTTCATGTGTGTCTGGAGAATGATGGGGTGGGATGAGGAAATGGGGAACAAAAAAGAGAAGATAAAAATGGAGAGTGAAGGGTCACTGCTTTGATTCCCAGTCAGGGCACATGCCTGGGTTGTGTGTGGGCCAGGTCCCCAGTAGGGGGTGCATGAGAGGCAACCACACATTGGTTGTTTCCCTTTCTTTCTCCTTTCCCCTCTCTCTAAAAATAAACAAAATCTCTAAAAAAAATGGAGAGTGAGGAAAAAGAGAACACAAAGGGTGAAGGGACAATCACAAGCGCAAGGAAGAACAAAAAAAACCAGAGAGCAAAAGCCCAATGTATGAGCAAATACCTTCAGAAAAAAGATAACTTCTTTCATTTCTCATCATGCCTCCCATTGTTCTAGTTGACTCAGGCTGATGTGCGCACCGAGATGAATGCTGAACATATGCCTTATACAACACAACCCAGTTAAAAGGATTTTAATTGGTGTGCACCATTCCACACAATTTTAACATTTTTAAAATGGTCTTGCTAAGTACCAGAGGCTGACACGTGCTAATTAACCATTCTGAATAAATGAGCACGTGAAAATGAACGCCACCATGAGACCTGTTGCCGACACTCTATCTTGTGGAATCCTCCCCTTAAACGAGTACCCACAAAAGATGTAAATTTACTGTGCAATATCACAACTTGTGAATATTGCACAGTAAATTATTGTCTCCCACAATTATTTGCAGCAGCAATACCATCATTCTTGCATCTCTCAGCCTGTGAACCCTGCTATTCTTTTATAATGTGTCTAACCTTTGTAAGAAAAAGCCAGCTAAATGTCATGTTTACATTTTTCTATTAAAAAGAAGATTTTAAAAACTCATTAAAGTCATTTGTTAAGTGGACAAACAGGTGAAGGACAGATCAAATGAAGCTCTTGATCAAACTCCTTCCTCCTCAATTTTGTCTGTCAGGCAATGAAAGCTTTAGCATTGCTAGCTCAAAAAATAAAACAGGGCCAATTAAATTCTACATGTCAGGCTGTCATGCTCTGATTTTCTTTAAATATTGCTGGCATTGGAGAGAAAGGTATAATCTATTGGTAGGACTCAAAATACTATCAGGTACACTTTTTGAAAGAGAAGAAAATCCCAGAAGCCATTTGCTTTATTAGCTCTTCATAGTCATTACTCTTCTATTTTATATTTTCTTGGATCACCACAATTCCAAATATATTCTAATTTCCCAAGTCTCTCTAGATTAACTGAGAAAGACTGGTTTCTGATTTGTTAATGGCACTGAAAACTGAGTGGCTGATTTAGGTAAGGAAGCAAAATGGACTTTGGAGGAGAAACAGGTATTGTGAGATATGTATATTATCTGGTATGCAGTAGGCACTGACAAATGTTAGCTTCCTTCCCCCAAATAGTAACAAATGATAAGAAAAATTTTTATTTGCTCATTAAAAAATCAACCTAAAAGGAAACCTAATTTAGGTCTAAATATAATTACTTTTGAAGAATCTAGAAATTATGGTAGAAAGTGTGATTTTTGAGTATACCTTTAAAATTAAAGACAATACACTTCACCTTCCAGAGTAAGCCTAGAAGACAGAATATCAAGAAACCTGTGCTTATTTATGATGTATGACATTAGTTACTGCTTAAAATCATAATATTACCCAAAATAATTCTTAGGGGAGGGTAAACCAGTAATAGAAACAACAGAATATGTACTTAGAGACTAAAAAGCTTCCCAAATGGCAAAGACCATTTAAATTTGATTACTTTCCCTAGGTTCTTACAAAAAAAAAACACCCACAAAAACCCAGGTGGAATTAATTAAGTAGAATTTAATTAATTTGGACATAATTAAAAGTAAAAAATAATGAACATTTTCATCAAGAAGTTTCTGTGCAATGACTCAAAAGTTTTTTGAAAATATCTATTTTGGTGTAATAATTTTGGCAAGATTACTATTATTTGTCAATTTTTTGCTTCTACTTTATTTCCCCTTAAATAAATAATATTTTGGTAGAGAATTTGCCATACAAACAGGCTCTTCTGGAGAGAAAGCAATGACTTACTTATACCAACCTAAGTAGACTAAGATGACTTTTGGGCTACTCTGAAAAATAATCTCATTAAACTATGAAAAGCTAAGTTAGTCAATACCCCACAAATACAGGCAAAAAAGACCGAAAACAAAATGCTTCTTTAAAATAGTGTGAATAGCTTAATATTAAACTTCATGATAAAGGGCACAGCACCCACTTTTACTTTACAGGTAGCTCTAACTAGAACACTACTGTAAGTGTGGGAAACTTCCACAGCTAAATTAATATAATGGTAAAATAATCTGAGTTTTTTAAAAAGGCAAGTAAATTCTTCAGTTTTTGGATTTAAAACTTTTCATGGTTTTTTGTTTTTCCCAAGGGTATTGTTTGACTGACTGACTAGGCAGAGAGGAGTCCTCTTGTTAGGTACCCATAACAAGGAGCCTAGGATAGTGCCAAGGGCGCTAGAGGAGGGTGTGCAGGGATAACACAGGATTTCTAACAAAGAACAGTTTTACATTTCCAATTATGGTTTTCAAAACTCTCATGGTGCCCTTTGGCTCCAGGCTCAGTGCAGGCGTCGCAACAGGCTGGGCTGAAAATGGCTCTGATATTCTGAAATAAGGGACAAGCTTCTGAGTACAGCTGTTCCCCCTGAGACTTTAAATAAAGTGAGAAAAACCCTGCAAAGCAGGGTTAAGCAACTCTGCTTATGCATCTGCCCGCCAAATGCAATCTATTTTTTTATCCTTATAGATCCTATTTACTGGGCTACTACTGCTACTATGTACGTTATATCTTGTATCATTTTAATAAATGAGGAAATGAGGGATTGAATAGATTAAGTTCCTTGACCAATGCCATACAGCTTTTAAGTAGTAAGCTAAGCTATGCACCCAGTCCTGACTCACTTCAAAGACCCATTCAGTTCTATTAAAACATGCTATTTGTATATTCCATGTGCTCTCTTTACTGTGTTAGAAGACTTCTCTAGTTTCTGATCTCAGTTCATCCCACTCCACTCAGTACTTGACCATTCCCTTACCTAAAGCTACCAGTAGCTCTGGGCAAACGATACCCCATTTTTAGTATTGTTTACATGGGATTTACCACTGGCCATGCCAGTAGATTCTGAGGGTGAATATTACTAGACATTGTTAACTATAGTGTTCACTCTTCCTTTCATTTTTCTTCATTTAATTACTTGCATTAACTAGAAGATCAATAAATTTTAGGCAACGCAGCATAGAGGAAAAACACTATCCTTCCCGCCCAAGGAGAAAAACTAGGAAAATAACTCGAAAGTCAAAGTGCTATTTAAAATAACGGCAAACAAAACAGCCTTAAAAAATTAGTTATGGAGCAAAATCTAACATGTGACATGTGTAAAAATACTTGGTTTTGGTAACACAGAAACATATAACTGTGAAAACTAACCTTTTAATGTACAACTGAAGTAACGGCCTTAACAATTCATAAGCAATTATTAAGTAATACATGTCCTTTACCATCTCCATTACCATTTGTATAGCAGCTATAAAATGTGAGTTCTATAAAGGGTTCCTTTTGTTAACATTTATTTTTGAAGAACTATCTTCTCTCCATTGCTCCTATTTTTGAAATAAGGAGAGTTAAGTACCTACACTAACAACTAAACGTAAAGATACAACTATTTACTAACTAGCAGAAGAAAATATACATGTTGAAAAAGTTCTATAAAAAATAGAAAGATGTAAAAATATTCAATTCTAAGATACCCCTTTATCTCTTATTTTTTCTTTTTAATATATTTTATTGATTATGCCATTACGGCTGTTCCATTTCCCCGCCTTCATTCCCCTCCCCCCACCATTCTCCCCCCTTTAGTTTATGTCCATGTGTCACAAGTTCTTTAGATTCTGTATTTCCCATACTATTCTTGCCATCTACCCTATTTTCTACCTACCATCTATGATACTTATTCTCTGTACCTTCTCCCCCCTTTTCCTCCTCCCACTCCCCTGTTACTAACCCTCCATGGGATCTCCATTTCTATGGTTCTGCTCCTGATCTAGCTGTCCTCTTGGTTTGCTTTTGTTTTAGGTGTGGTTGTTAATAACTGTGAGTTTGCTGTCCTTTCACTGTCTGTACTTTTTATCTTCATTTTCTTAGATAAGTCCCTTTAACATTTCATATAATAAGGGCTTGGTGATGATGAACTTCTTGAACTTGACCTTATCTGAGAATCACTTTATCTGCCCTTCTATTCTAAATGAAAGCTTTGCTGGATAAAGCAATCTTGGATGTAAGTCTTTGGATTTCATGACTTGGAATATTTCTTTCCAGCCCCTTCTTGCCTGTAAGGTCTCTTTTGAGAAATCAGCTGACAGTCTGATGGGAATTCCTTTGTAGGTGACTGTCCCCTTATCTCTTGCTGCTTCTAGGATTCTCTCCTTCATTTGAATCTTGGCTAATGTAATTATTATGTGTCTTGGTGTGTTCCTTCTTGGGTCCAACTTCTTTGGGACTCTCTGAGCTTCCTGGACTTCCTGGAAGTCTATTTCCTTTGCCACACTGGGGAAGTTCTCCTTTATTATTTGTTCAAATAAGTTTTCCACTTGTTGCTCTTCCTCTTCCCCTTCTGGTACCCCTATAATTCAAATGCTGAAATGTTTAAAGATGTCCTGGAGGTTCCTAACCCTCTCCTCATTGTTTTGAATTCTTGTTTCTTCATTCTTTTCTGTTTGGTCATTTTTTCCTTTTTTCTGGTCCACTCCCTTGATTTGAGTCCCAGTTTCCTTTCCATCACTATTGGTTTCCTGTGCATTTCCCTTCATTTCAATTAGTTTAGCCTTCATTTGCTCCTCTAATTTGTGACTAAAATCAACCAGTTCTGTGAGCATCCTGATCACCAGTGTTTTGAACGGTGCATCTGATAGATGGGCTATCTTTTGGGCGCTTAGAAGTATTGGCTCTGGAGCTTTGAGCTGTTCTTCTTGAGCCATAATGTTTTGGTCTGTTTGCACCTGTAACGTATGAGGGGTGGAGACTTAGGTGTTCACCAGGGTGGGGCAACCCAGGTCACTGGGTTGTGATGCTGTATGTGGGGGCAGGATCAGAGAGGGACAATGGCGTTTGTCAGTTCTCTTGGATTTTGGCCCCCTCTGCTGCTTCCTGCAAGAAAACTGGCCCCCCCTGGTGCCAGCTCCCGGGTGTGTGGGCCTATGCACCCTCCAGGACCCTGAGGGTCTCTCCAACAAACTCTCTGTGAGCCTAGGAGCTTCTCCTAGCACCTTGAGCCCAAAAGTTTTCCCAACTGGTGCTTTTAGGCTTTAATTCCCGTTGCTGGGGCCTTAGCCTGCGTGGTCTGTCTCACTGCTTGCTCCTTTGCTTGGTTTATCTGAGTGTGAATGTGTGACTGTGGTAAGCCAGCCGCCTTGTGCCCCCACTGGGTCCGCCTGTTGCCACCCCATGCCTGGGATCTGCCAACTGTCACCTGCACGCTTGGGTGGGTCCAACCACTTTTCCCTGCATGACCCTGCTCCCCAGTCACTGACTTCGCCCCTCTTACCGGTCTGGCTGAATGGTTCATTGTCGGACTTCTGTACAGTTCAATTTTCTGTCCATTTTGGTTGTGTTTTTGTTACTAAAACTTTGTTGTCTTTAAACTTGGTTCTGTGAGGAGGCACAGTGTTTCCACCTACGCTTCCATCTTGGCTGGAAGTCCTATTTACCAATTCTTATTCTACACTAAGGCAACACAGTGCAACTCAGAGTTTCTATTTACATAAGAAATACGAATTAATATTTCTATCACTAAAGTCATTGGTAATATATCAATGCAGAGGTCAATGGTTTGTTCTCATAGACTATAAAGTTGAAGTTCTTTTAGATTCCAAATTCCCAAAGGGAAGAAAGAATTTGTTTGAAACCCAGGTTGTACAACCACTATAAAATCAAGACTCTGCATTGTTTATCCTTAGCTTTTTTCTTTATTCTTCAGGAAAATGTTCCTTTTACACCAGAAAACTTTTAATGACCAAACATAATGAAATTTAAGATAAATTACTGTAGTCCCGCCACTTTATTATTTATTTATTCTTAATCCTCACCAGAAGATGTTTTGATTTTAGAGAGAAGGAAAGAGAGGGGTGGGAGATGGGGAGAGAGAGACAGAGACAGAGACAGAGAGCAATATGGCATGTGAGAAACACTGATCAGTTGCCTCCTATATGTTCCCTGACTAGAACTCAAACCAGCAAACTTTTGGTGTACAGGACAATGCTCTAACCAACTGGATCATACAGCTAGGGCCCAACTTTTTCTCTTATTAATAAAGAAAAAATCATAATAAATAATTTGGTTACCAATACTCAGTTAATGTCAGAAGCAGATTACTTCCTGGGTTTTCTACCTTTTGTTATAATAGGTATTTGAAAACTATGGCCCATTGGTCAAATCTGGCCTGCCACCTGCTTTGTGAAAATAAAGTGTTACTGAAACAGAGGAACTCCCATTATTTATATATTGTCACAGCTGCTTTCTTGCTACAAAGGCAGAGCTAAATAGGTGCAACAGAAACTAGCCTATAAAGCCTAACATTTCTAGGATCTGGCCCCTATAAGGAAGTTCACTGATTCCTGTGCCAATTGCTTCTCAAGGCATATAAGTTTAATTTATATTAGTTTCAAAACAATATACATTTTTAAAAATACCATTCAACAAAGTTTTAAGAACATTACATGTCGACCACCACCTTGTGTGGTATTGGAGACTGTAGCCCTACACAAGCAAGGCCTTGAAAGAGGCCTGTAAGTCTCCATGAGAATGCTGAGAATGCAGGTGGCAGGCATGACCCGATACTACCACCAAGGGTTCCCTTGGGAAATGAGGCCTGAATAATACATAGTATCCTTTGAAGCTTGCTTTGCTTTGCTATAGCCCTGTTGCTATAAACTAGATGTTCAAGTTTAAGGAATAAGGAGTGAACTCCTTATCTCATGAAATGCACCTTAACAACCATCTAGCATCAGCATGTCTAAGAGACCTTGGCGGATCTGTTTCTTCATTTGTCATCTATAAATAATATGTTTTTTATAACTATAGCCTTTGGTCACTGATTGATGAGCTATGCATGTATGCTGTATATCCCTGCATATACTGATCCCAATAAAAGCCGTTTTTGAGAAGGGCTTGGGCATTCTCCACTATAGGGAATTGCCACCCCCTTTCCCACCAGAACAGATTGTGTCCAGGATGACTTATTTCATCCACGAATGGGATAACCCCGTGGGACAGGGTTCTCCTCAGTTACACACATAAAGGAATACTATGGCTTAATGTACCATATACACTAACTTGGATAAAATTCTGTGCAGTGAAGGCTCCATGGCTCCACTAAGACACCATGATGGTGAGTTCACTTTTGGCTAAATGATGTTGATTTAACGACAGCAAAATAACAAATCTCAGCATACACGTGTCAAGCAATATAATGACTTATTATTGTTGTAATTATTATTGAATAGGTACTGTGAACATATTTAATCATAATTTATACAAAAACTTGCTATTACAAAGGATCTAAAACACTGTTTCCTTCATAAAGCATTTCATGAATATATACTGAATACCTAATCCAAGTGGGATTATATGAGGTCTGTCCAGAAAAAGTCCAGTCATTATTAATATGAGAATGGTTGGTGCAGCATCGATGTAACCTGGCAGTCCAGGAGAGTGTCCAGGGAACAATGATGACTCCACTATACTAGTCAGTGGCAATGGTAGATGTTGAGTGAACATCGGTACTGTGTGGCCATCACATTCAAAAGGATGAGTAAAGCAATGAATCTGCATCAAATTTTGCATTAAGCTTGAACAAACCAGGACGGTGTTGTCCCAAAAGTCCTGTGCAAAGATCATACTATACAGATTTAAATGTTATATCTGGCTTTATATGGAAAGTGATGAGAAACATCTTTTTGTAAAATTTAAATTATTTTATTGTTTATGCTATTAGTTTGTCCCAGGTTTTCCCTGTTAACCCCTCTCTGTGCAGCACCCCCAAACCTTCAGGCAAGCCCCACACTGTTCATTGTTCATGTCTATGGGTCATACGTATACATTCTTTGGCTACCCTATTCCCTATGCTGTGCTTTATATCCCCATGGATATTTTGGTTAACTACCAATCTATACTTCTTAATATCTTTACCTTTTTTGGCCATCCCATGACCCCTCTCCCAGCTGGCAACTATCAAAACATTCTCTGTATCTATGATTCTGTTTCTGTTTTGCTTATTTTTTCTTTTAGATTCCATTATTGACAGATATGTATTTATTGCCATTTTATCATTCATATTATTTTATCTTCTTTTAAAAGAAGACCCTTTAAGATTTTGTATAATACTGGTTTGGTGGTGATAAATTCCTTTAGCTTTTTCTTGTCTGGGATGCTCTTTACCTATCTTTCAATCTAAGTGATAGCTTTGCTGGATAGAGTAATCTTGATTGTAGGTCCTTGCTTTTCATCACTTTGAATATTTCTTGCCAATCAATTCTAATCTGCAAAGTTACTTCTGAGAAATCAGCTGACAGTCTTATGGGATGTAGGAGACCATTCTGTGTGGCACGGGCACAGCCCCCAGTGGCAAACATTTACTGCAAAGTAACTTCCTAAAATCCATGCTAAACCTTCCAAGGACAAGTGTAACTGGTTCAACCACTTTTGCCTTTTCATTCGCTAATATCCTTCTTTTGTGATGTGATTAGCGGCAGTGGCTCCTTTGTTTTCTGTAAAAGGTAACCACCTCAAGCAATCTGTGCACAGTAAATGAGAACCTTCATGTAATGTGCCAAGAAACCCAATAAAGGCTGGTCATGGCAAGGGCCAAGGCTTTTGCTCCCCTTGAGAGAAAAAGCCATACTGTCCCTTTTCCTCCACCAGAATCAGAAGTCTGTGTGAATGTCTCATTTCATCCATAACAATGTGGACATTGCAGGCCAGTGTCCACATCAATGGGAGCTCTGTTGTAGGTAACTAACTGCCTTTCTCTTGCTGGTTTAAAAATTCTCTTTGTATTTAACCTTTGGCATTTTAATTATGAGTTTGGTGTAGACCTCTTTGGGTTTATCTTGTTTGGGACTCTGTGCTTCCTGGATATGTATGTCTATCTCGTTTACCAAGTAAGGAAAGTTTTCTGTCATTTTTTCAAACAGGTTTCCAATTTCTTGCTCTCTCTCATCCCAGTACCCCTATAATGCAAATGTTGGTATGCTTGAAGTTGTCCCAGAGGCTCCTTACACTACCCTCATTTTTGTGGATTCTTTTTTCTTCTTGCTGTTCTTATTGGGCTTTTTTGCTTCCTGTATTCCAAATCACTGATTTAATTCTCAGCTTTATCCATTCTCCTGTTGATTCCCTGTAAATTGTTCTTCATTTCAGTTAGTGTAGACGTCATTTCTGACTGGTTCTTTTTTATGGTTTCTATGTCCTTTTTTATGCTGTTGAAATTCTGAGTTCATATACTCTTCCCCTAAGTTCATTGAGCTACCTTAAAAATGTGTTTTGAACTCTACATCTGGTAGATTGCTTGTTTCATTTTGTTTGGCTCTTACACTGGAATTTTGTTCTATTCTTTTATATGAGACATGTTTCTTTGTCTAATTTGGGCAATATCCCTGTTTGTTTCATGTATTATGTATAACTACTATGTCTCCTTCATTTTAATAAGAGTGGCCTAATGTAGTAGGTATCCTGTAGGGTTCACTGACACAGCTTTTTCTATCACCCAGGGTGCACCGATTGTGTGGACTGTGTACACTCTCCTCTTGTAGTTGAGCCTTGATTGCTGTTTGCAGGTTAATGGGAGGAATTTACCCAGGCCATTCAGCTGCAAGGACTGAATGTGAGAAATGATCACCAACCTCTGACCACCATCGAGGAACAGCTATGCAGGGGACCACTCTGCAAAGCAGGACTTATGCAGCAGTACTCTGGTGCCCAATGAGTCTGTCCCTTGAGTGTGTTACTTGTGTAGGTGGTTGAGTGGTGGTGCTCTGATATGGTCCATAGCTGTCCAATGGGTAAGCAGGCTCTGGAGCTTCCCAGGAGGGTTCAGGCCAAGGTCAGCCACTGCCTATCTTCTGTCCTGGGCCACCCAACAGAAGCTATAAAGCAATCTTCAGATAGTTGCCACTTGTGCTGTGCTTGGAGATGGCCAAGCAAGGCCAAGCTACAAACCAAAGTCATCTGCTGCTAGTGACAGGCCTAGGGCCACTGTGTGAGAGGTACAGGGATTGCTTAGGCCAGATGCTGCTTGTTCAAGAGAAGGAATATCTGAAGCATGAGCCAAGACAAACCATTTATAAGGAAAAGCCACTGGGAACAGCCTGGTGAACCTGAAATTGGGTGGAGTGGAACCTCATGGAATCACCAGGGTGGGGCAAACAGTCTGAGTCAGGTTGATGAAGTCTCTTATACAGTGATCCCCTGCTGGCTCTGTGGGGAGAGGACTCAAAAATGGAACAATGGACTCTGAAGCACTTCTGTCTTGAGGAAGCTGACTCCCTGATGCCAAACATTTCAGTTCCTCTCCATATGCATCTGGTGCCTTTCAAGCTGCTGCTGCTCAGGCACTGGAGCTCAAAGAGAGTGAACCTGAGCAAGTCTGTGCATGGGCCCTTTAAGAGGAACTGCCTAGGACTCCAGTAGCTTCTATCTTCCACAGCCTCAATCCCCACTGTTTTTACAGCCAAAAGTTATGGGGAGTTATCTTCCTGGCAATGGAACCCTGGGCTGGTGGTACCTGGTATGGGGCTGGGACCCCTTGCTTTTAAAATATCCCTCCTGATTTTTATCTGCCACACGTGAGTATGGGACCCTCTCTTTCCACTCCCCTACCAGTCTCAATGTGGTTTCTTCTTTAATTCCATAGCAGGATTTCCACTCAGCTCGATTTCTGATGGTTCTAAATAATGGCTATTCCTTAGTTTAGTTGTAATTTTGATGTGGTTGTACAAGAAGGCAAGCCTTGTTTCCCTAAGCCACAATCTTGATCAAAGTCTGAGATACATCTTATCAAACAACATTTCTAGGTCTTTTGCAAAACCTTAGACTGACTTATTTGAGTTGTTTATATATCCAACATCCCTTACATAAGGATCCACGTAATATCTCCTGGAGTTTAGTATTAGCAAAAATCACTTTTTCCATTTATCAGCAATGAGTACCTTTTAAAGGAATACATAATCTTGGAATCTGGGGGGAAATAGTAATTTTTTCATTAGATAAAGGAAATTGTGAGAGATCATAATAGCCTATGCTGAATGTATTTCTAAACCAGTGCATTTGTAGTCAGGAAAGAATGAAATCAAGTTAACTGAAACATTTCATTAAACTGAGCGATGCTTTATCCACTACTTTTGAGAAAAGAAATAACAAGATACAGAATAGTCAGACTTCTGGGGATCCAAGATTAAATTAGAAATTGTCCCTGGACCCCCCAACATTTAGTTTAGTTGTGGAATTGAAATATACAAATAAAATGACAAAAGGGAAAATGATAAGAAGCACCATAAAATTTATAGGCACAGTGTTCTAGGAGTTCAGAGAAAGAAAACACTGCTTCCAACAACAACAACAACAAAAAAGGATTTATAATAAGAGAGCATAAACCTGAGTTAAAGAATGAACAGGGTTTTATTTATTTTTTCTTTTCCTTTATTAATGCATTATTTACAATAAAATCCACCAATTTTAAGTGTATAGTAGGTAAATATTTGTATATAGTTAGGTAACTGCTACAAAAGTGAAGATACAGAATAGTCTCCCACTCAAACAAATTCCCTTCCCCCTGAACTCCTGGTTCCAACAACCTGCTTTCAGTCACTATAGGTATTTCTTTTCTAGAACTTCATATAAATGGAATCATAGAGTATGCAGTATTCGTGTTTGACTTTACTCATTTAGCATAATGATGTTATTTATCCATATTGTTTTATGCAATGCTATTTTGTACACCCCTCCCCCCTTTTTTGTTAGTAGGATTCCATAGAATAGATATATTAGAATTTGTTTAGTCACTCACCAGTTTTTGGTTGTTATGAAAAATGCTCTTATGACATATGAACATATTTCTAGGCGAGCAAGTGGTTTCATTTTGCTTGAGTTAATACCTTTAAGTGGGATTGCTAGGTAGAATGGTGAATGTATGTTAAACTTTATATGTTTTAGCCATACTGCTTTTCAAAGTGGGCATTGCAATTTGTGTTCTCTTTAGCAGTGTCTGAGGATTCCAGCTGATTCACTACTTCAGCAACACTTGACACTGTTGGTCTTTTTCTTTTTTAATATATTTTTCTGGTAACAAGTGATTTTGAGCATCTCTCCATGTGCTTTTTGACCATTCATGTACCATGAAGTGTCTGTTCAAATCATTTTTCCACTTTAAAATTGAATTGTTTCTCTTTGAGTTGCAAAGATCCTTTACGTATTCTGAACACAATCCCTATATCACACACATATTTTGTAAAAATTTAGTCCCAGCATGTAACTTGCCTTTTTGCTTTCCTAAGTGCCTTACAAAAAGCAATTCTAATTCTGATGAAGTACATTCTACCAGTATTTGCTTTTATGTTCTTTTAATGAAATCTTTGCCTAAAATATGTTACAATGATTTTCTCCTCTGAATTTCCTCTAGAAATTTAATAGCTTTAACTTTTAATGTTGGGTTTTCTGTTTTTAAGGCAAATTTTACATACTTTCAGGTGAAGGTTAAAGTTCATTTTAGCCCATACAGATGTTCAACTGTTTTGACACTATTTGCTGAAGAGTCTATTTCTCCTCCATTGAACTGGTATTTTTTGTGGGAAAAAATCAATTTATCATATATGTATGATTCTATTTATGTATTCTATGTGTTTATTGGCTTATGTGTTTATTCCTTTGCCAGTATCAGACTGTCTTTTCCATTGATCTGTTTCTCTTTATACTATACCATGCTGCTTTGATTACTGAAGAGTAAAGTAAGTGCTGAAATTGAATAGTGCAAGTCTTCTTTCTTTGCAACAGTTTTTTGGCTCTTCAAGTCCCACTGAATTTCAATAAAATTGTAGAATCAGCTTATCAATCAGATCACCTATTTGAGATCCTTCTTCTTAGGTAATGGAGGCATTTCCCTCTAGGTATCACTTTGGCTGCACCCTACAAATTTTAGTATGTGGTATTTTCATTATCAGTTTAAAGTATCTTCAAGTTGTACTTTCTTCATCAACCCAATGCTCATTTAGAAGTGTTTTCCTGATCATCTTATAATTATCACTTTCTACTTCAATTTCATTGTAGTCAGGTAATAAGCTCTGTATGGTTCCAATCTTGCTACATATGAGACTTGTATTTTTGGCACAGATTGCAGTTTATTTTGGTAACCATACCATGTGTACTTGAAAAGACTATTCTACCACTGTTTGGTATAATGTTCTATGAACATCAATTAAGGCTACATGGTTGACAATCTTTGTGTTTGCTGGATTTTTTTTGTCTAGTTCCATCAACTAAAGAAATAATTTAAAATCAACTATGATTGTGAAATTGCCTAGTATGGCCTATATTGTCAATTTTTGCCTCATGTATTATGAAGCACTGTTATTACATATATACATATTTATGCTTTTGTTCCTGTTGAATTCCAGTTTAATTTTCCTGTTGGATTTTCAGCTATTGTACCTTGCATTTCTATAATAGTTGTCCCTAGAGATTATACTATATATCCTTAAGTTTTCACAGTTCACTTAATAATGAATGATGGATCACATAAAAAATAAAATGTTTGCAATCTTAAAGGCTTGTATAGCCCTAAACATACATATACATCATAAGCCCCACAAAATAATGATGTAATTTTAGTTTTCAATAGTTAAACAATCTATGAGAAAATTAAGAGGAAAAAAAGGCAAAAGAAAGAGATGTCTTCTCCATTTGCCCAGATATTTACAATACAAAGGGGGTAGGGTCCTCCTGAAAAAACAGAATTTATTTATTAAAAATTGTATATCTACTTTTACATGTTTAAACTTCAGTCACCTTCAAAGTACTGTCCATCTGATGCATATACCTAGCAAGATATTTTTTCCACTGCTCAAAACAATTTTTGAACTTGTCAATTTGGATGCCTTTAGTGCTTCTCCCATTTTTTGTTTCACTTCTTCCACATTAGCAAAATGTTTCCCATTGTGGACATTTTTAATCCAGAGAAACCAAACCAAAATAGTCACTCAGGGCAAGACAGGGTGAATAGGGAGGGTTGAGCACAGGGGTCATGCCATTCGGGGTCAAAAACTGCTGAACATTCAGCGTGTGTGGGCTGGTACACTCACAAATCACCTATCATGAAATTCGAAAACCCATGAGTCTCAAAAAATTTTCAGTGAAGCTGAACACAGACAGCCTCTCACAATACCACCAGCTGGTATACTGATATAAATGGGTTCCTAGAACACTCACATAGTGTCGAAGTCTGTGCTACAAGGGGCCTTTCCTCCAGAAGAAAATTCTGGGTTTTTTGAGTCTGCTCTAATATACAATGCTCTTTATTCTTTACTTAATATTCAAGTTCCCTTCTAGAATTATTTATCTTCTGCTTGAAAAATGTCCTTCAGCATTTCTTATAGTGCAGGTCCCTCCGTAGAAAATTTCCTTTGTTTCCTTTTATCTAAACATGTATTTTGCCTTCATTCTTTTTAATTGTGTTATAATAGGCATAACATAATAGTAGTTTCAGGTATACAATGTAATGATTTGATATTTGTAAGTACTATAAACTAATTAACATAATAAGTATAGCCTTCTTTCTTGAACAATATTTTTGGTGGGTATAAAATTCTAGGTTGAGAGTTTATTTTCGTTAAGCACTTTAAAGATGATATTCTACTTGCTTTTGTCCCTGCTTAGCTGTTTATTAGTCTGTGGGGTATTTTACACACCACTAAGAAGAGTACAGGAAAGTACAAGTGTCTCAAGGGTATTAAGGCATACATGAAATATATCCAAAACATACAAAGAAACAAATGTAAAAGCAAACAAAGCACATTAAAAACTTGATGACTTTTGTTATCAAAGGAAGGCAATGCTACACTCAATAATTATCAGGACAGTGTTATTTACGAGAGGGAAATGATGGGTAACCTACACTAAATGCCCCATATGGGGACTGGTTACTTAGCGTTGTATAGCACTATGATAATATTATGCAGTTATTAAAATGGAGAGGGTTACTTAATGACATTGAAAAATGCTCACAAACTATACCTAGGTTTAAAAAGAATAAAACCTAGATACAGAATAACCCAAATTTTGCTAAATACAATTAATATGAACCAATAAAAAGATTGAAAGACTAATAAAAATGTAAATGAAAATATATGTCTTAAAAATCTTTTACTACATCTAATATTTATTTTTGAATCAGATAATATTGCACTAAGTTACTAAAAAACAGTCACATATACCCTTCACTCACTGCAATGCAGTTCAGATATTCTAGCTCTGATAGTTACACATAAACTTGTTCCTCTGTCACTGCAAGTCCAAATGAGTCTGGCAAAGACCATTCTGAGTATCACCTGATCAGTCACCTGAGAGGGGTTACACCAAATTGTTATGACTGGACACTCAAATGATAGCCTGCTATAACAAACCAATACTAAAGTACGAGTACTTGTGTCCTAGAAAAAGTTTGTTCTCTTGAAATGAAAGGCTAGTGCATTAAAGAGGTTTTATATTAAACATCTTCATCATTTGTGAGCAGCCAAATGGTTGGTAGTGTGTAGATATACTGAAACATTGGCTGGCTGATTTCAATTAGCTTTGAAGTGTGACAAATGATAGTAAGGATCTATAATGGTAAGATCAGGGGTACTTAGAAAATATTTTCTTATATATGAATAACCCACCCCATCAACGAGAGTTCCTAATTATATAATATAGCTAATAGGTTATCCTGGAATTGAGGCAGAAGACAGCATAGGAGGAACTCTGAGATTGTTAATACTCTTACTGGCCAGGATTTAACACCCTAGTTGCCAGGAAATGCCTCTTACCAGTTAGGTAGAATAAACAGTAAACTGAGGCAGGGAGGAGGAAGGAGACAATTATCACATCCTAACTCAGCAGTCCTGAGCCCAGTCTAATAATATTGCCAGGTGTTCCACCATCACAAGAAATACTATGTTAGGAAGAAAGAAGGTAAGTCCTTGAAATTCTATGTAGCACTTCCACTATCTTGGAAAGAAAGCCTTGAAACTGTGCTTTCATCCCAAGGCCTGAATGTGGAAGAGGGTCCACAGTGCCCAAAGAGCGAGCCCATAAAACAACTTTGGTTAACTGCCTACCTCTGGTAACTATCTGTTTTATGAGCGAGTTTTATGAGTTTTATGAGTTTTATGAGTTTTATGAGTTTTATGAGTTTTATCTGTTTTATGAGTCCCTGATGCTTACAGAAAGAGCCCACAAATAACTTTGGAAAGTGCCTCAATTTTAATTAACTGCCTCCTGTCACATATTTGTTTTATGACAAGATGAACAAGTGAAGTCTGGAGCAAGATAAGGATTCGGGCTAAGAGACTCCTCACACCTACCTAAGTTTGGGTAGTCACATTCCCCCAGGAAAGCCAGCACCACATTTACCCATTAATCAATATGTAACTTTTCCCCCTCCTACCCCCAACTATATAAGTACTGAGAACAAAGGACTCCCTCTCTCTCTTGGGGGCTCTGTGTGCTCTTGGGCCACTGGGCCTATGGCCACCCTGCCTCAGGCTGCCCAGGGGCTTGCCACCCTGGTCTTCAGCCACTCTTGCTTATGTCACCCTGCTTTGCCCTGAAACTGTCTTTTACCCCCTATTCTACTCAGTCCTGTTTTCTTCCATGGGAATGGGCCACTAATAAACTGATTACATGCTACTAGATTTGCTGATACGTAATTCTTTACATGCATTGGCAAGAAGAACCAGGTCTCTCCTGTTAACAGAATGAACATGTTCTTGGAAAGAAACTCTATTACAAAGCACCTAATTAAGCAAACGTTTTATGTCCAAGATAAGAAAATCAGCTAACATTAAGCGAGGAAAAACAATTGTTAAAAATTCCAGTACAGAGACTTCTGGCCAAGATGGAGGCGTAGGTGGAAACACTGTGACTTCTTGCACAACCAAGTTTAAAAACAACAAAGTTTTGGTAACAAAAACGCAGCCAAAACACAGAAAATTGAACTATACGGAAGCTGACAACAGCAAACCAATCAGCCAGACCGGTTGGTAAGAGGGGCGAAGCCAGCGACTGGCAGTATGGTGTTGTGCAGAAAAACTCGGTGGGACCAACCCAGGGACCCAGGTGTGTGGGTGGCGATCGGCAGATCTCAGGCGTGGGCTTGCATCGGGTGGACTCAGTGAGGGTGAAAGGCGGCAGGCTGACCATGGTCACACATTCTCACACAGATAAACCAGGCAAAGGAGCAAGCAGCGAGACAGACCGTGCAGCTCCAGCAGCTGGAAGCGGCAGAGGGGACTGCCATTGCTCCTCTTTGACCCCTCCTCCACATACAGCATCACAACCCAGTGACCTGGGTTGCCCCGCCCTGGTGAACACCTATGGCTCTTCCCCTCATACATAACAGGTGCAAACAGATCAAAACATTATGGCTCAAGAAGAACTCAAAGCCCCAGAGCCAGTAACTCTAAGCGACCAAGAAATAGCCAACTTATCAGATGCACAGTTCAAAACACTGTGATCAGGATGCTCACAGAACTGGTAGATTTTAGTCACACATTAGAGGAACAAATGAAGGCTAAACTAATTGAAATGAAGGGAAATGCACAGGAAACCAATAGTGATGGAAAGGAAACTGGGACTCAAATCAAGGGACCAGAAGGAAGGAAGAAACGACCAAACAGAAAAATGTGAAGTAACAAGAATTAAAAAAAAAATGAGGAGAGCCTTAGGAACCTCCAAGACATCTTTAAACACTCCATCATCCGAATTTTATAGGGATACCAGAAGGGGAAGAGGAAGAGGAACAAGTGAAAAACTTATTTGAAAAATAATAAAGAACTTCCCCAATCTGGCAAAGGCAATAGAATTCCAGGAAGTCCAGGAAGCTCAGAGAGTCCCAAACAAGTTGGACCCAAGAAGGAACACACCAAGGCACATCATAATTACATTAGCTAAGATTCAAATGAAGGAGAGAATCCTAGAAGCAGCAAGAGATAAGGGGACAGTCACCTAGAAAGGAGTTCCCATCAGACTGTCAGCAGATTTCTCAAAAGAGATCTTACAGGCAAGAAGGGGCTGGGAAGTATTCCAAGTCATGAAATCTAAAGACCTACATCCAAGATTGCTCTATCCAGCAAAGTTTTCATTTAGAATGGAAGGACAGATAAAGTGCTTCTCAGATAGGATCAAATTCAAGGAGTTCATCATCACCAAGCCCTTATATGAAATGTTAAAGGGATTTATCTAAGAAAAAGAAGATAAAAAATATGAACAGTGAAAGGACAGCAAACTCACAGTTATCAACAACCACACCTAAAAGAAAAGCAAACCAAGAGGACAGCTAGATCAGGAGTGGAACCATAGAAATGAAGATCACAGGGAGGGATAGCAACAGGGGAGAGGGAGGAGGGGAAGGGGGGAGAAGGTTCAGAAAATAAGTAGCACAGACTTATTGAACTCCCTAGTAGGTAGAAAATAGTATTGAATTCCTTTCATGGAGGTAGAAAATAGACAGGGAGGAGGGCAAGAATAGTAGGGGAAATACAGAATCTAAAGAACTTGAGACACGTGGACATAAACTAAAAGGGGGTATGGTGGGGAAGGGGATGTGCAGGGGGGAGGGGAGTGAAGGGGGGAATCAGAACAATTGTAATGGCATAATCGATAAAATATACTGAAAATGATGATAATAAAAAAATTCCATTACAGACTACATGCTTGTGCTTCAGAATGATTAAGTCTTGTGAGACTCGTTGGAAGCAAAAAAAGTACTACTGTGGTAATCTGTAGTCGTTCTGGGCTGAATCAAAAGCTCTGCCTAATTTAGTAACTGAACAAGTATTGGCTTTTCCAGGCTTAGCAGGCAATGCTAATTTTATGTCATGCTTCTCAAGGTGCAAGCTGTGTTGTTCATGATGATTCTCCTCTGTACTACACTAAGAGAAAGGGCAC
Source organism: Sturnira hondurensis (assembly GCF_014824575.4). Lineage (NCBI taxonomy): Eukaryota > Metazoa > Chordata > Mammalia > Chiroptera > Phyllostomidae > Sturnira > Sturnira hondurensis. Next base: position 877,215 of record NW_028077960.1, read on the forward strand.
AAAAGTGCCCTTGAGAATGTCACTGTTTGGGCAAAAATTTGACCTAAAAAATTCAGGTAAAGTCAGGATAGAATATAATTACTTTCCTTATTTAAAATAAGGTTGAGGAATCTAAAATTTGACCTTTTTTTCTGAATCTCGGAGATTCTAATGGTCACTCAGGAAAGTGTCTTAACTCTAAGTGTCCCCTCAAAATCAAGTAATTTGTATGTATGTATATGTGTATGTATTTACAAAATAAATTTATTGGAGTGACATTGGTTCATAAAACCATCTAGATTTCAGTGTACAACTCAAGATATCAAAATCTGCATGAAGCATCATGTACCCATTGCCCAAAGTAAAGTTTCTTTCTGACCCCATCTATCACCCGTCAAATGGTATTAAAAAAAAACACATAAAGCTAAACAGAAACATAAAAAATTTAAAACATGATGTGAACATTTACTTTTCTTTAATAGAAAAGAATCCACAAAATTGTTTCTCATTGTCAGCTACATGCTAATGAAATGCCTGATGTTAAGAAAAGTAGTTTTTGATGCAGTTTTCACTATATTCAGTGACTGGGATGCTAACTATTAATTTTTTAATGCATACTATACTGTAGATATACTACACGAGGAAACACAAACATTTCCAGGAAATACAAAGTTCCAAACAAGATGAAACCAAAGAGGCCCACAAAAGACATATCATGATTAAAATTCTAAAGGTTAAAGACAAACAGAGAACCTTAAAAGAAGCAATAGAAAAGCAGTTAGTTATCCACAAAGGAGTTCCCTTAAGATTGTCAGCTGATTTCTTAACACAAACATGCATGCCAAAAGAGACTGGCATGAGATATTCCAAGTGATAAAAAGTAAGGGCCTACAACTAATATTACTCTCTTCCCAGCAATGCTATCATTTAAAATTAAAAAAGAAATAGTTTCCCAGACAAGAAAGTAAAAGGAGTTCATCACCACCAAAAATATATTAATAAATGCCAATGGGTCTTCATAAATAAAAAGTAAATTAAGAAATAAAAATAATAAAAGGAAAAGACTATATATCTATCAATAATCACTTTAAATGGAAATGAATTAAATGCTCAAATAAGAAATTACAGGGTGCCTGAATGGAGAAGAAAACAAGACCCACACATGCTATCTGTAAGAGATCCATTTCAAGTCAAAAGATACAGAGTGAAAGTAAAGAGATGGAAAAAATACTTCATGCAAATGAAACAAAAAAAGGCTAGATAACAATACTAGTATCAGAAAGAAGAGATACTGAAACAAAGGCTATAGCCCTGGCTGGTGTAGCTCAGGGGATTGAGCACGGGCCTATGAAGCAAAGGGTCACCAGTTGGATTCCCAGTCAGGACACATGCCTGGGTTGCAGACCAGGTCCCCACTAGGGAACACATGAGAGACAACCACACATTGATATTTCTCTCCCATTCTTTCTCCTTCCCTTCCCCTCTCTCTAATAATAAATAAATAAATATATTTTAAAAGGCTATAACAAGAGACAAGAACACAATATAAGGATAAGAGATCACTCCAGCAAGATTTTTGCACCCGAAATAGGAATACCTATGTATATACAGCAAATACTGATGGGCATAAAAGGAGAGATCTACCGTAATACAGTATTTATGGGGAACTTTCATACCACATTAACATTAATGGATAGATCATTCAGACAGAAAATCAAAACGGAAACAACAGTGTTAAGTGATACAATATACCAGATGGCGTTAATTGATATTTCCAGAGCATTTCACCCCAAAGCAGCAGTATATGTACATAATTTTCTAAATTCATGTAACATTTTCCAAAATAGACCATATGTTAGGTTAATCAGTAAGTCTCAATATATTTAAGATAACTGAAGTTATATAAAGCATCTCCTCCAACCACAATGGTATGAAACTAGAAATCAATTACAAGAAAAAGAAAAAAACAAATGAACACATGGAGGCTAAATAATATCCTGCCAAACATCAATAGGTTAACAACAGATCAGAGAAGAAATAAAAAGATACCTTGAGGGAAATGAAAATAAAAACAAAATGACCCAAAACCTATGGAACACAGCCAAAGCAGTTCTAAAAAGGAAACTAATAGTAACATAGGCCTACCTTAAGGAAGCAAGCAAAAAAGATCTCAAATTAACAATTTAACCTTAAACCTAAAAGAACTAGAAACAGAATAAAAGCAAAGTCCAAAGTAAGAAGAAAGAAAAAAATAAAGACAAGAGTGGAAATAAACAAATTAGTCTTAAAAAATACAAAATATTAATGAAAACAAAAGCTGGGTCTTTGAAAAGATATACAAGATGAACCTTTACACACTCCCACAAAAAAAAGAGAGGATCCAAATAAAAGCAGAATTGAAAGAGAACTTACAACTGACACCATAAAAAATAAAGGATTATAAAAATACTATTAACAATTATATGGCAACAAACTGAACAACCTGGGAGAAATTAATAAGTTCCTAGGTATATATAATCTTACAACTGAGTCAAGAAGAAATAGAAAATCTGAATAGACTGATACCACTAAAATTGATACCACTAATTTGATTTGAAATCAAATCAATAATCAAAAACTCCCAACAAACAAAAATCATGAACCAGATGACTACAGAGGAGAATTTTAACAAACATTTAAATAAGAACTAAAACCTAACCTCAAAACATTTCAAAATGAGTCATGAGAAGGGAAGAGTTCTAACCTGATTTTATCAGGTCAGCACTACTCTCATTCTAAAAACAAACAAAGATATTCCAAAGAAAATTATGGGCCAATATTCCTGATGGACATAAAAGCCAAAACTCTCCACTAAATACTAGCAAACTAAATTCAGGAATACATAAAAAAAAAATCACACACTATGAAAAACTAGGATTTATTCCTGGGATATAAGGTTGATTTAATATCCACAAATCAACAGTATCATAAACAGCAAAGCAAAATAAAAAAATAAAAATCATATGGTTAACTCAATAGATGCTTAAAAAGCATTTAACAAAACACAGCATCCAAAAACTCAGCCAAGTGGGAATACAGAAAATATACCTCAATATAATCAAGACTGTGGGGGCCCGCCAGGCCATAATGGGACCAAGGACAGAGTTCTCCACTGTGAGAATGGTGGATGAACTTGGTTTCTGGTCACTGGAGCCGGCGGGTACCTTGACACTTTCCTAACCTTCTAGTTCCCAGCCTTGAAAGACACAACAAGATCCTGGTGCAGGTGTCATGTTCCCAGATGGTTATGAGAACTTCTTGCCCTTTTGATAGCTTAAGGGAGGTGCACGAACTTTGAAAAACAACATTGTTTCTAGTTCCCTGCAGTCTTGCTTTAGGCATTAACAGTTTGTATATAAGACAGCTGTTCCTTGAATAAATTCGCCATATGCCAGCAGAGCTATGGTCCTCTCCATTTTTTTAGTCCCTCGCCTCACCTCGTGACGACGCCTGCTGCAGCGGGCTGCGGCACAAGACCATTTGCAAGACATGCTAAAGAGACTGCAATAAGAAGAGGAAGGAAAAGAGTGAGAGACGGGAACACAGGCACAAAGGGGACACATGAATAAAGACTTCTCAATAATAGCCTTAAATGTAAATGAATTAAATACTTCAATCAAAAGACAAAGCATAGCTGAATAGATAAGAAAACATGCCCAGGACAAATGCTGTCTACAAGAGGCCCATCTCAGAAAAAAAGACCTACACAGACTGAACGGGAAGGGTTGGAAAAAAATATTCCAAGAAAATGGGCAAAAACAAACAAACAAAAACAACAACAACAACAACAACAAAAAACCAGGCTTGAGTAGCAATACTTAGACAAAATAGACTTCAAAATAAAAGACATAAAAAGAGACACAGAAGGACACTTCATAATACTCAAGGGAAGAATCCATAAAGAAGAGAGAAACATTGTAAACATATATGCACCCAACACAGGAGCACCCACACACATAAGGAAAATCTTGGAAGATTTCAAGAGAGATACAGACAGCAACACATTTATACCAAGAAATTGTAAAACCTCACTGTCAAAAATGGATAGACCTTCCAACAAAAAATCAACAAAGATTGTGGCATTGAACAATGAATGTCCTAGATCAAATGTACTTAACAGATATGTATAGAAACTTTTGACCCAAAGAAGCAAAGTACACATTCTTTTCAAATGCACATGGAACATTTTCAAATATAAAACACGTATTAGGACACAAAACCAGCCTCAACAAATTCAAGAAAATGAAATCATATCAATCATTTTCACCAACCACAAGGGACTGAAACTAGAAACCAACCTTAAGGAAAAAACTCAGATATAGTCAAATTCATGGAGACTGATTACTTGGCTATTAAACAATGAATGGGTTAAGAACGAGATCAAGGAAAGAATCAAAAGTTTCTAAAAACAAATGAAAATGAACACACAACAGTCCAGAACTAAGAGGACAGAGCAAAGGCAGTACTGAGAGGAAAATTCATACCAATATAGGCTTACCTAAAAAAGACAGAAACATTTCAAATAAACAATCTAACCTTATATCTACAAGAACTGCAGCAACAACAAGAAACAAAGCCCAGAGCAAGTAGAAGGAAAGAAATAACCAAATATGAAGCAGAATTAAAGGACACAGAGACTAAAACAATAATCCAATAGATAAATAACCAGAAGCTTGTTCTTTGAAAAATTTCTATAAAAATATAATGTCTCAGAACTGAATAAAGAAGAAGCAAAAAGACTGAATAGAAAAATAACAGTGCATGAAATCAAAGGAGTAATGAAAAAAATCCTGGCATACAAAAGCCAGGGACCAGATGGTTTCCAGGAGAACTTTACAAAACTTTTAGGGAGGAGCTAGTCCCTATCCTTCTTAGACTACTCTAAAAAATCCAAGAAGAGGGAAAACACCCAAACACGTTTTATGAAACCAGTGTAATCCTAATTGGAAAACCAGAAAAGACACAACAAAGAAAGAAAACTAAAGGCCAATATCACTGATGAACACAGACACTAATATCCTCAACAAAAAATATAGGCAAACTACATCCAGTGATACATTAAAAAGATCATACACCATGATCGTGTGGGATACATCCCAGGGATGCAAGAATGATACATTATTTGCAAATCAATAAACACAGTACATCACATAAACAAAAGGAAAGACAAAAATCACATGATCCTATCAACAGATGTGAAGAAAGCATTTGATGAGGTACAGCACCCATTTATGATAAAAACACTCAATACAGTGGGAATAGAAGGAGCATACCTCAACATAATAAAGGCTATATATGAGAAACCTACAGCCAATATCACATTCAACAGGCAAAACCTAAAAGCTTTTAGAAACAAGACAAGGATGTCCACTTTCACCACTTCTATTCAATATAGCATTGGAGTTCCAGTCACAGTGCTGAGATAAGAAAGAGAAATAAAATGTATCCAAATTGGAAAGAAGAAAGTAAAACTGTCACTGTTTGGAAATTATATGATAGTGTACACAGAAAACCTTACAGACTCCACCAAAAAAGTACTTGACCTAATAAAGAAATTTGGCAGACTTCTGCCAAGATGCAGGCGTAGGTGGAAACACTGTGCCTTCTCCCACAACCAAGTTTGAATACAACAAAGGTTTGGAGAACAAAGACACAGCCAAAGAACAGAAAACTGAACTATACGGAAGTCCAACAACAAACCTTTCAAGCAGGACCGGTAAGAGGGGCGGAGCCAGCAGCGGAGCAGGGTGGGGCAGGAAGGATCCCCCACCCAGGCGACACAGGCGCCCAGGCCGCTGGGGTAGCATCCCGGACCCAGTGAGGGTGCAGGGCAGGCTGAGCCCAGGCACACATTCTCGAGCAGATAAACAAGCAGAGGTGTGAGCAGTGAGACGGACCCCCACAGGCCCCAGAGGCGAACCCACTGAGGGTGCAGGACAAGCTGATTGTGTTTCCACATTTGCGCGAGCAGATAGACCACCAAAGGGTGAGCAGTGAGACGGACTGCGTGGCCCCGCAGCAGGAGGAGGCAGAGGAGACCGCCATTGATTTCCTTTGACCCCACCCCCACATACAGCATCACAACCCAGTGACCTGGGTTGCCCTGCCCTGCTGAAAACCTAGGGCTCTGCTCCTCATACATAACAGGCACGAACAGTCCAAAATATGGCTCAAGAAGAACTCAAAGCCCCAGAGCTGATAACTCTAAGCGACTGAGAAATAGCGAACCTCTCAGATGCACAGTTCAAAACACTGGTGATCAGGATGCTCACAGAACTGGTGGATTATAGTCACAAATTAGATGAGCAAATGAAGGCTAAAGTAATTGAAATGAAGGGAAATGCACAGGAAATCAATAGTGATGGAAAGGAAACTGGGACTCAAATCAATGGAGTGGACCAGAAGGAAAAACGAAACATCCAACCAGAAAAATAAAGAAACAAGAATTCAAAAAAATGAGGAGAGGCTTAGGAACCTCCAGGACATCTTTAAACATTCCAACATCCGAATTACAGGGGTACCAGAAGGGGGAAAAAAACAGCCACGAGTGGAAAACTTATTTGAACAAATAATAAAGGAGAACTTCCCCAATCTGGCAAAGGAAATCGACTTCCAGGAAGTCCAGGAAGCTCAGAGAGTCCCAAAGTAGTTGGACCCAAGAAGGAACACACCAAGGCACAACATAATTACGTTAGCCAAGACTAAAATGAAGGAGAGAATCCTAGAAGCAGCAAGAGATAAGGGGGGACAGTCACCTACAAAGGAGTTCCCATCAGACTGTCAGCAGATTTCTCAAAAGAGACCTTACAGGCAAGAAGGGGCTGGAAAGAAGTATTCCAAGTCATGAAATCCAAAGACCTACAGCCAAGATTGCTTTATTCAGCAAAGTTTTCATTTAGAATGGAAGGACAGATAAAGTGCTTCTCAGATAAGTTCAAGGAGTTCATTATCACCAAGCCCTTATTCTATGAAAAGTTAAAGGGTCTTATCTAAGAAAAAGAAGATTAAAAAAATATGAACAGTGAAAGGACAGCAAACTCACAGTTATCAACAACCACACCTAAAAGAAAAGCAAACCAAGAGGACAGCTAGATCTGGAGTGGAACCATAGAAATGAAGAACACATGGAGGGTTAGCAACAGGGGAGTGGGAGGAGGAGAAGGGGGGAGAAGGTACAGAAAATAGCATAGACAGTAGGTAGAAAATAGATAGGAGGGAGGACAAGAATAGTAGGGGAAATATAGAATCTAATGAACTTGAGACAGGTGCTCATAAACTAAAGGGGGGAAGGGTGGGGGAGGGAGTGTGCAGGACGGAGGGGAATGAAGGGGGGGAATAGAACAACTGTAATGGTATAATCAATAAAATATATTTTTAAAAAAAGAAATTTGGCAAAATACCAGGGTTCAAAGTTAATATATAAAAATCAAATGAATTTTTACATACCAACACAAATCAGAAAAAATAATCCCATCTGCTATAGCAATTAAGAAAAGTATAAAGTACCTAGGAATAAATCTAACCAAGGTGGTAAAAGACCTGTACTCAGAAAACTACACAGCACCTAGGAAAGAAATTATGGAAGACACAAACAAATGGAAGTACACACCATCTTCATGGACTGGAAGAATTAACATCATGAAAATGTCCATACTACCCAAAGCAATTTACAGATTTAATGCAATCCCTATCAAAATACCAATGACACATTTCACAGATATAGAACAAATATTTCAAAAATTTATATGAAATCATAAAACAGCTATTAGGCAGGGCAATTTTGAAAAGAACGAAGTAGGAGAGATCACAATAGCTAATATCAAAGTATATTACAAGGCCACTGTAATCAAAACAGTATGGTACTGGCATAAGAACAGATATATAGACCAATGGAACAGAATAGAGACCCAGAAACAAACCCAAGACTGTGAAGTCAACTAATATTTGACAAAGGCAGGGGGAGCATGAAGTGAAATAAAAATAGCCTCTTGAACAAATGGTGTTGGGAGAGCTGGACAGCTACATGAAGAAAAACTCAAACTCGACCACCAACTTACAACATACATAAAACTAAATTCAAGGTGGATAAAAGACTTAACATAAATTGTGATGCCAAAAAATCCTAGAGGAGAACATAGACAGGAAAATTTCAGATATTCCACAAAGGAATATTTCCACCAATACATCCCCAAGAGCAAGAGGCATAAATGAAATATTAAACAAACAGGATCTCATCAAAATAAAAAGCTTCTGCAGAGCTAAAGAAAACAGCAATAAAATAAAAAAACAATCAACCATATAGAAAAACATATTTACAAATAATACCTCTGACAACAGTTTGATCTCTAAAAATATATATAGAACTAACACGACTCCACACCAGGAAGATGAACAACCCAATTAAAAAATGGTCAAAGGACGTAGAGAAACAGACATTTCTCTAAGGAGGACATACAGAAGGCCCAGAGACATATGAAAAGATGCTCAGCATCACTAGCCATCAGAGAGATGCAAATTAAAAACACAATGAGACTCCAGGTTAAGATGCAGGCATAGGTGGATGCATTGTCCCTTCTTGCACAACCAAAAGGACAACAATTATAAAAACAAAATACAGCCAAAACTGTCAGGAAATCGAACTGTACTGAAGTCCAATGACCAAGGAGTTAAAGGAGAAACATTTATCCAGACTAGTAGGAGGGGCGAAGATGGGGAGCTGGGCATAGAGGACCCACAGAGGGCAGTGGCTGGAGGACCCAGCCAGGCATCAACTGTCACAGCAGTCCATCTCACATTTGTGTGCTGATAAACCGGGAGGAAGAACTGAGTAGAGAGACAGACCATGCAACCCAGGGTTCCAGTGTGGGGAAATAAAGCCTCAAAATCTCTGACTGAAAAAATCTGTGGGGGTTCTGGCAGAGGGAGAAACTCCTAGCCTAAAATGAGACATTTTTAGAGACCCACAGAGTCCTAGAAATTACACAAATCCACCCTTCCCCGGGAATCAGCACCAGATGGGCCCAATTTGCTTGTGGGTAGTGGAGGAAGTAACTGAAAGCTGGCTAAGAGCCAAGTAGGCAGCATTGTTCCCTCTCCAACCACTCCTCCACATAGAGCACCAAAACATAGAGCACCAAAACACAGCCAGTGGGTTGCCCTGCCCCGGAGAATCCCTAAGTCTCTGACCCTTACTACATATCAGGCACACCAAGAGAGAAAGGTGGCATAAATGAAATAATAGATCAGAGCTCCAGAAAAAAAACAACTAAGTGATGAAGAGATAGCCAACCTATCAGATGCATGGTTCAAAACACTGATAATCAGGATGCTCACAGAAATTTTTGTGTATGGTCACAAAATAGAGGATAAAGTGAAGGCTATGAAAAGTGAAATAAAGAAAAGTATATAGGGAACCAACAGTGATGGGAAGGTAACCAGGACTCAAATCAACGGTTTGGAGCAGAAGGAAGAAATAAACACTCAACCAGAACAGAATGAAGAAACAAGAATTCAGAAAACGTGAGGAGAGGTTTAGGAACCTCTGGGGCAACTTTAAATGTTCCAACATCTGAATCATAGGGGTGTCAGAAGGAGAAGAGGAAGAACAACAAATTGAAACTTATTGGAACAAACAATGAAGAGGAACTTCCCCAATGTGGTGAAGGAAACAGACTTCCAGGAAGCCCAGGAAGCTCCAAGAGTCTCAAAGAAGTTGGACCCAGGGAAGTATACACCAAAGTACATCATATCTACTTTACCCGAAATTAAAGATAAGGAGACAATCTTAAAAGCAGCAAGAGAAAAGGAGATAGTTACTTACAAAGAAGTGCCCATAAAGTTGTCAGCTGATTTCTCAAAAGAAATCTTGCAGGCAAGAAGGGGCTGGAAAGAAGTATTCCAAGTCATGAAAGCAAAGGATCTACATCCAAGACTGCTCTATCCAGCAAAGCTTTCCTTTAGGATGGAAGGGCAGATTAAGTGCTTCTCAGATTAAGATCAAGTTAAAGGAGTTTATCATCCCCAAGCCCTTAGTATCTGAAATGTTAAAGGGACTTATCTAAGAAACAGAGGGTGATCAAAATTAGGAATATTAAAATGACAACAAAGTCACAACTGTCAATAACTAACCTAAAAAATACAAAAACAAAACAATGTAAGCAAACAACTACAACAGGAAGAGAATCACAGAAATGGAGATCACATGGAGGGTTATTAGCTGAGAGTGAATGGAGGAGAAGGTACCTGGAATAAGAAGCATAAATGGTAGGTGCAAAATAGACAGGGAGAGGTTATGAATAGTATAGGGAAGGTAGAAGCCAAAGAACTTATATATACTGCTCATGGACATTAACTAAGGGGGGGTGCAATGCTGGTGAGAGGAGGGTTTAGGGCAGAGGGGAATAAAGGAGGGAAATGGGACAATTGTAATAGCATAATCAATAAAATATAGTAAAAGAAAAAAACCACAATGAGATACCACTTCACATCAGTCAGAATGGACTTCATAAACAAATCAACAAACAAGTGCTAGAGAGGTTGTGGAGAAAGGGGAACTCTAGTGCACTTCTGGTGGGAATGCAGACTGGTGAAGCCACTGTGGAAAACATAATGGGATTTCCTCAGAAAACTGAAGATGGAACTGCCTTTTGACCCAGCAATACAATACCACTGTTGGCATTATACCCTAAGGATCCTGAAACACCAATTCAAAAGAACCTATGCACCTCAATGTTCACAGTAGCTCAATTTACAATAGCCAAATGCTAGAAGCAACCTAAGTGCCCATCAGTAAATGAATTGATCAAAAAAGTGTGGTACATTTACACAATGGAATACTAAGCAGCAGAAAGAAAGAAGCAGCTCCTAACCTTTGTGACAGCACAGATGGAAATGGAAAGCTTTATATTATGTGAAGTAAGCCAGGTGGTGAATGACAAATACCATATGATCTTTACTATAAATGGAACCTAATCAACAAAACGAACAAGAAAACAAAATACAACCAGGGACACTGAAATAAAGAACAAACTAATCATAAGCAGAGAGGAGGGGAGAGAGGGATAATAGGGAAAGGGCCATCAAGGAACATGTATAAAGAACACATGAACAAAGCCAAAGGGTATAAGTTTGAGGGTGGGAGGTGGGGATAGGTGTGGCAGGGCATGGTGTCATAAAAATGGAGACAACTGTACTTGAACAATAATTTTAAAAATTATACACACACACACACACACACACACACACTCCATATGTGACAAACCCAAAAGTAACAGATTCTTAATGAGGCAAAGTCAAAATGTCTTTCTTAAGATCAGGAAAAAGACAAAAAATGTCCACTTTCAACATTTTATTCACCATAATATTGTTAAGTCCTAGACACAGCAATCAGACAAGAAAAAGGAAAAAAGGCACTCAAATTGTAAAAGCAGAAGGAAAACCATCAGTATTTGCAAATGACATGATACTATATAGAGAACCCTAATGATTCCACCAAAAAATAATAAAAAGCTGATAAATGAATTCAATAAATGAGCAGGTTACAAATTAATATTCAGATATCAGTTGCATTTTATACACCTTTTATGAATATCCAAAGAGGAACTCAGAAAACAATCCCATTTATAATTGCATTAAAAAAATAAAATACCTAGAAATAAATTTAACCAGAAAAATAAAGATCTGTATTCATAAACTTAAAAGACATTGAGGAAACCTTAGAAAAAAGAAATGGAAACATACACTGTGCTCATTAATAGCAAAAAATTAACATCATATTCTCTAAAACAATTTATAGTAATGGATTCTCTATCAAAATATCAATGATATTTTTCATGGAAATAGAACAAATCATCCTACATTTTATGTGGAACTACAAAAGACCCAGAATAGTCACAGCAATCTTGAAAAAGAAAAACAAAGTTAGAGGTATTGTGATACCTGATACCAAACTCTACTAGAAAAGGCTATAGTAATGAAAACACCATAGTACTGGCATAAAAAGAGATACACAAACAGATAAAAATAGATCAATGGTTCAGAATAAAGAGCCAGAAAATAAACCCATGCCTATATGGTCAATTAATCTCTAACAACGTAGGCAAGAACAGAATGAATAAAGACAGATAATAAATGGTGTTGGGAAAACTGAAGAGATAAATGCAAAGACATAAAACTAGATTGCTTTCTTCAACCATATGCAAAAACATATTTCAAACACTTAAATATAAGACCCAAAACCATAAAATTCCTAGAAAAAATCACAGACAATAAACCCTCTGACACTGCCCTTAGTAATGTTTTTTCCTGGCCTATGTACTTTGGCAAGGAAAAGAAAAGAAAAAAATATACAATTAGGAGTATATCAAACTAAAAAGGCTTTGCACAGCAAAGAAAACCATCAACCAAATGAAATGTCAACCTACCAAATGGAAGAAGATATTCCCCAATGATTTATCAGATAAGAGGTTAATATCCAAAATTTGTAAAGAACTCATACAACATACCAAAAAATACAAACAATTTAATTAAAAATGGATAGAAAACCTGAAGACAGTTCCCCAAAGAGAACATGCAGATGGCCAACAGATGTATAAAAAGATGTGTAATGTCAGTAATCATCAGACAAATGCAAATCAAAACCACAATAAGATACCACCTACCACCTTTCAGAATGCCTACTGTTAATAAATCAACAAAGAAATGGTTGTGAAAATGTGGAGAAAAAGGGCTGTTGGTGAGATTACAAATGGTTTAGCTAGTACAGAAAACAATAAAATGGTTCCTTAAAAAATTAAAAATGAAACTACCTATGACCCAGCAATTCCACTTTTGAGTATCTACGGGGAAAAAAAATCCAAAACACTACTTCAAAAGATATATGCACCCACCCCTATATTCATTGCAGCATTAGACACAATAGCCGAGATACAGAGGCAACCTAAGTGTCCATCAATAGATAATTAGATGAAGATTTGGTACCTACATACAATGAAATATTACTTGGCCATAAAAAAGAATAAACTCTTACAATTTATGTCAATATACATGTACCTGGAGGGTGTTATGCAAGTGAAATAAGTAAGTCAGAGAAAGACAAATCCTGTAAGATTTCACTTATATGGGGAATCTAAAGAACAAAATACCAGTAAATAAAGAAACAAAAGAGAAACAGACTCATAGATGTTTGCTAGATGAAAGTAGGGTTAGCGAAATGGTTGAAAAGGGTGAAGGGATTAAAAAGTGCAAATTAATAGTTACAGAATAGTCACAGGAATATAAAGTATGGCATAGAAAATATACTTATTAATACTGTAATAACTACATATGGTGTCAAGAGGGTAAATAGATTTATTGGGGGTATCACTTTATAAATTATATCTAACCACTATGCTGTATACCTGCAACTAATATAAATTAGTTTTGAATGTTAACTGTAACTGAAAAAAAATAATAAAATGAGGGTAATCATTTCTGTTTTGAAAAAAGGAACCACCTAAAGTGTGCTATTAATAAAAGTGTTCCTTTCAAAGGGGGCAAAAATACAAAATGAAGTCTCTTAGTCTTCATTCCAGACAGACTGAATCTGTCTGTCTGTTAGATCAGTATGTTCAATTTTTTTTTGCCAGAACACAGGTGTTATGAAAACCAACTCTGAATCAATGCCAAAACAGAAAAGAAAAAGACTCATATCAATATCTTCATCACTGGACATGTAGATTATGTAAGCCTACCACCACTGGCCATCTGACCTACAAATGTGGTAGAAACAACAGAAGAACCACTGAAAAATCTGATGAGGCTGTTCAGATGGGGAAAGGCTCCTTCAGGTATGCCTAGGTCTTGGATAAACTGAAAATTGAACTGAGTGTGGCAACACCATTGATATCTCCCTGCAAAAATTCAAGACCAGCAAGTATTAAGTGACTATCCATTGATGTCCTAGGAGGCAGACTTTACTAAAAACGTGACAGACACATCTCGGGCCAACAATGCAGTCCTGACTTTTGATTCTGGTGCTGGTGAATTTGAACAAGAATGGACAAGTCCTGTAAGCATGCCCTTTGGGCTTACACAGTGGGTGTGAAACAACTGATAGTTGGTGTTATGGATTCTACTAAACAGCACTACAGCCAAAAGAGATATGAGAAAATTGTTAAAGAAGTTAGCACCCACATTAAGAAAATTTGGCTACAACCCCAACATAGCAGTATTTGTGACAATTTCTGGTTGGAATGGTGACAACATGCTGGAGCAAAGCACTAATATGCCTTGGTTTCACAGGATGGAAAGTCACCTGTAAAGATGGCAATGACAGTGGAGCCATACTGCTTGAAGCTCCGGATTGCATGCTACTACCAATTCATCCAAATGCCAAGTCCCTACATCTGCCCCACCTTCCTACCCCAGGATATCTAACACAATTGGTGGTATTGGTAATGTCCCTGGGGGCAAAGTTGAAGACTGTTGTTCTCAAACCCAGTATGGTGGTCACCTTTGCTCCAGTCAACATTACAGGTAAAGCCTGCTGAAATGCACTATGAAGCTCTGAGTGAAGCTCTTCCTGGGGACAATATGGGCTTTATTGTCAAGAATGTGTCTGTCAAAGATCATCATGACAACGTGGATAAAATGACCCAGCAATGGAAGCAACTAGATTCACAGCTCAGGTAACTGTCCTGAACCATCCAAGCCAAATCAGTGCTGGATACATACCTATGTTGGATTGTCACACAGCTCATACATATTGCTTGCAACTTTGCTGAAGTAAAGGAGAATGACAGTCATTCTGTAAAAAACTGGAAGACAGGTCAAACTTTTTGAAATCTTGTGATGCCACCATTGTTGATATGATTCCCGGCAAGCCCATGTGTGTTGAGAGCTTCTCTATCTTCCTCTGGTCCTTTCTGTTGTTGGTGACAAGAGACAGATAGTTGCTGTGGGTGTCATCAAAGTAATGAACAAAAAGGCAGCTAGAACTGGCGAAGTCACTAAGTCTGCCTGATACAGGACATAGCAAAGAGGGGGGCCCCCCAAAAGGGATTTGGAATGGGGTCCAGAACTCAAGGTGTCTAGGAAATATTGGAGAGACGTATAAGATGTCTTCACCCCTTCCCTCTCAGGAGTGAGTTGGGGGAAGGGACACATGGAGCAGGAACATGCAGGGCTCTTCTGAACAGCCACAGCCTTGCAGCTAATCCATGGCATGGTTATTTAACATATCTATAGCCTTTGGCGGGTCACTTGGATATGTTAAATGGCTGTGGCCATGCTTGGAGTCAGTGGGATGGAAGTCACTTCCCCCCAAGATATAACGGGGGGCAGGTCCCCGGAGTTACAGGGCCTACAGGGGAGCTTGGAGAAGACTGGTTCCATGACATGGGGCCACCCCTGCCCAGACTCATGATGGCAGCCCAGTAAACTTGGATGCTGGCAGGTGTAACTGATTGTAGGAGTCAGAAATGGGGGTACACAGGAAGATTGGCACAGGAATTTAAACACAGACACAGCAGCCATGTAAAAAGAGAGAGCCACGAGGCTTCGCCAGAGTGGGGACCCCTGCAGCTTTAGTAGGGGGAACCACCATGCAGCTTTAGCAGAGTGGCGACACCCCTCCCCCCTGCAGCTTTGGTAGAAGAGGACCATGCAGCTTCGGAATGCCCCCTTTGGCCATGTGGCCTGGGAAGCAGGGGAGACTTTGCCTGGAAAATACATACAAAGAACTCTTGCCAGTAGGCCATGAGAAGGTGCCACATGACTTTGGATTAATTAGATATCCTGCCTGGACAGCGACACAGCTGATGGTGCCAGGAGCCTGGATCCTAGACGTTTGCTTCTTTTCCTGAGTTGCGGTACCCTGAATTAGGGCAGGGGGAGAAGGAAGTGCTGTGGGCATCTGTGGGCATCTGTGGGTATCCTAAAGGACTTTGATATTTTAATGAAGACATCAGATCACTACTTTAAGTCTGTATAGCATTAAATAAACATTTCCTCTTCACAAATCTCTGGCATTGAGAGATGTCTTTCCTATTGGTGAGGGACAACTGAGCCCAGTAGGGGGTCCTTTTGGTAGTAGTATACTGTCCTGAGGGGTGGGGGGGTGGGGGAGGGCCCTCTGTTCTGTAACATTCCCAGAAAAACTCAGAAGGCTAAATGAACATAATCCCCAATACCTACCACCCCACTCTTAACCAGTGGTGGAAGACCAGTCTCAGAACTGCTTGTCTTAATTGGTCATTTAATAGTAAAATACTTGTTAATGATTACAATGCACTGTAAAACCCTCAGAAGGAAATGAGAATGTTTTGCAGAGCATTTTTTATGTGTGAGTGGCAGATTTTAAGTTATTAGTTTTTAATATTAGTACTTTTTAAGGTAACAGCTTAACCAAAAATGTGTCACAGAATTTTGACACCCATTAAAACAAAGTTTAATGAGAGACCTGTGTGTTCTTTTGGTTAACACGATTACTTCCCATAGTATTACTTAGGTAAAAGACTTAAGTAAGAGTTGCCCATAACCTATTTCTGGTGTTAACATCTGCTGAAACGTTAGAATTTGATATTCTGTTAATGTTTTTTCTAGGTCAAAACTTTGAAGTTTTCTACCTAGTCTTAAGGAGAGGAGTCATCTGTTTACATAGTAAAAAGCTATGGGAAGGGGTCTGTTGGCACAACACTAAATAGGTTATTTGTAAGCTAGCTTATAAAGGGCAAATTCTGCTATACTGAAGTCCACATGTTACATACAAAATTTTGCATAGTTACATCAATATGGCAAATTTGTTGGTATGGCAAATGTTTTCCAGTTTTACTGGAATGTGAATACTCATGTTTATAAATACTATACTGAGGTAATTTAAAGAATCTAATCTGAGGCTTAAGTAGTATTGAGCACTGTTTTGCTACAGTTAATTTTATCCAGATTCTAGTAAAACAAATGATAATGGAAGTTGAAAACAAATTAGTATGTTCATAAAAGCTTGAGAAACAATGATTTTTTAACTATAATTAACTATAATAAATACTGACTAAATAATGCTTAAAAGTGGTCTAAAGAGGTAGAAATTAGCCTATAGTGAATAATGCCTCTAGGAAAAAAGATATTTTTAATCATGTCCATCATTTGATTAATTCTGAAACTTGTGAATAGTAGTTTTTGCTTCACTAGTTAAGTGTGCTTTTGCAGCCAATTGTAAAGTCATTACTCCACTGTTTCAATCCTACCTGGCAAGAACTTACTTTCATCTCTCACCTTTTAGCTAACACCCATATCTAAACAGAAAACGACAGCACAAGCCTAGTCAGTTTTACATTAGGCATTTCAGGGCTAAAGGGCCCACATACAATCTATAGGGATGAAATACACTTATAAGCAAAAGCTGTCTTCACCCAAATTTAAGGTTTCACAATGATTTAATACAGTAGCAGGCAATATGGACATTACCCCCCAAAAATGCAATTTTCTGTATCAACAGTGGTCTCTAATACTATGGCTAAAGAAAAGGATGTATAAACTCATGTCAAGAAAAAAGACCTTGTAAAAATATCCTACTTTTCTTACAGAGCTACCCACTACCCAAACCACTAAGTAGTGGAAAGAGTGGCAATACATTTGATTATAGACAGAATACTTAATTAAATCCATTAGGTAACTGACTGATGATAAAATAAAGTTATTACCACTGACTTGTTATATAAACTAAAACATAAAATTATGGATGGAATCCCTCCTTTGACAGACAGTTAAAAACAATCTGCTCAAAGAATCTGAAAAGATGACAATGAGTTAATTTTAAAGGGAAAACAGCCTTGTTTGAAAGATTTTTTAAAAACTTATTTATTGGCCCTAGCCAGGCAGCTCAGTTGGCTAGAGAGTTGTCCCAACAGGCCAAGGTTGCAGGTTTTGTTGAGGGCAAGGGGAACTAGCCAGAACATAGCTGTAAGGAAGCAAAAGGTGTTTTACTAACTAACGCAAAGAGGCTCCGGGACACGCCCGAAGAGCAGGGTGTGTTCCAGGATGTGGTTTAAGAGCAAAGGTTAGTCAGGCAGATAGCCATCTGGACAGTCACTAGGGAGGGAAATTTTGCCCCTGTGCACGAGCTCAACTGACCAATCAGGTAAAGGAGCACCAGCCAGTGCACGAGTTAACTCACCAATAATCAGTAACCCTATTGTGCTGCTGAGCCAACCGCTAACCGCCACATCTGCTTCTGTATCCAGCTTGTTTGCGCGCCTCCATAAAACCCTAAGCCTGTAAGCGTTTGGCGCGACTCTCATTTGCAGCCCTTGCGGGCACCATGTCTCTGGACACTTTGGAGAGTTCGCCCCTGCGCAGGTTAAACTTGGCCAATAAAGTAACATCTTTGGAACCCCGAAAGTCTCCGACATTTGTTCTCGCAGTTGGTGAATGCAACAGTTTAATCCCCACTCAAGGCACATATAGGAAACCAATCAGTAAATACATAAATAATTGGAACAATAAATTGATGTCCCTCTCTCTAATCAATAAATAAAATTTTTATAAAAACGTATTTTAAGAGAATTTCCTCAAACCAATTTGAGTACTTCTCTTATTTTTTCCAGGGTTATTCTGTATCAGTTATAATAAAATATCTGAGTCAAAATCCTTAAAATACTTTAAAAAATAGGTAGTACATTATTTTTCTACTTCACCTTCAAAAATCTTTCTAACCAAAGAAAAAATAAATTCAGTCCAAGATATTGTGACACTGGTTTCTCACTGTAGACTCTTCTACTTTAAAATCTTATACAACAAACATTTTTGTATCCTACAACAGAAAGGACGGAAAGAAATTGGTGTCACCTAGCTACTATCATAATGCAGGAAAGTAATAGTGATGCAATTCAACATTCAAATTACAATATTTTTTCTTAATTGTATAGTTTTTACTAATACAGTGTTCTGTCTGATGGTGTCTTCCCTTTTTTCTTCTTTTCTCCTTCAGCATAATTGCTTTAAAAAAAGAACTGATTTGTCTGATTTACAGATGGTTAATCTGCCTAATTTGAGTAAGCTCTAAAAAAATGCTAAGGTCCAATTAGTTCTAAACAAAGGCTTTCAGTTCAGTAAGCATGTCCTATAGAGATACTTCCAACAGGGATAATCCAATATTCCCTGTAGTCCTGTAGTTTATAAAGGGGAAAGGAATCTGTAAGTGAATGCATATATTACCAGCTGGACTTCCCAGGATTTATAACTCCTCGCAGCACTCACAAGAAATTTCCACTGAGCTGCTATACCAGCATTTTCTAAGATTTTGCTGAATTAAAGCCATTTGTCAGGAGAGGGCTGTTCAGAAACACGCATTAACTCTATTGTGAAATTTGGATAATATTTTTCTCCATAGTGATTTTTTGTCTTGCTCATCTATTTCAACTTCCACAGTTGTACCTTTCACATTTAGATGTCTGCCAGCCTCCCAGCGGGTGTCTGTCTCTAAACCTACCCACCCTATTCATATAGTCACTAAAATAATGTTCCTCAATTAATTTCATCATGTAACTTGCCTGTTCAAAATTTACAATGACTCCCTATTTCTCAGCATATCAAACTCAAATTTCTTAGCTGGGGTTTCAAAACACTTCACACTTAAAATCATTTATTATCTCTATTTTATTTATGAGAAAATATGAGAAGCACTTTGAGATAATTTGCCCAGGGCCATACAGTTAGTAGAGTTGGGATTTCAGCCTAGGCAACTCAGTTCGAAAGTTTTACTCTCAAGCATTATACTACATTGCCCCTGTTAAGAATTTGGTATGTGAATGTTACCTTGTAAGTGCTTGTATAGGTCTCTGGATATTCCCCCAACTACATTATTCTTTGAAACAGTCTACTTCCTTTGTATGTTCACACTTAGCCTATACATAGTAGATACTTAATATGTTTCACTGACTGGTGTTATACTAGAATGGTTGTTCAGGTAAACCATAAGGCCAAGATTCCAACTTCTGAAAGTCAAAGATCTCTGAAGTATAAGGTGGTAAAAATGATTTTTGTGTACTCATATCCTCATCTGTCATTTCTGAATTTCCTTGTCTAAAAACAGTTGTGACATTACATTTTCCTATATGGTCCACAAATATGGAGTAGTACAATCTCAGCAGAGGCTTACCATTCCCCCACCCCACCAAATCAAATAACTAGATATAACAGAAAAAGTAATCTTAGAAATAAAAGAAGTAGAAAGGCTACAACAAGCATGATGTTATATAATCTCCAGCTCTTGCAATGTTTAAATTGGAAACATTTAATACATTTACTGCTTTCTATATAGATGAAACCAATCGAGCAAAAAAGGAGGAGGCCCTTCACTGGGCAGGCAAGGTGACTGTACATTTGATGAGAGAAAACAGCCAGCCATAGCCTTGTTGAATGGTTGGCAAAGTTCATGCATATTAACTATTCATGCTTAGCATTATGTTCTGAGTATCTGATCAATCCTTAACAAAGAAAAAAAGAAAAATCAATACTTTCTTTTAATTCTGTCAGGTAATATTATGCAGACAGAAAGATCTTAATAACCAGGAACAGAACAGTGTCTCTTCACCTTTCTCTTTTAGTTTTCCACCATTACATTGTCAGTTAAGTTGACCTGAGATGTTTCAAAAGAAATCTTCATTATTGTCATTTACAAATTCACAGAGATCAACCATATAAGCATATAATGAGTTGCCAATACAAGAATTAGGCATCCACATTCATTGACAAAAAACATTGTTCCACGGTCTTGTAATTAACACGTTTATGTCCCAAGTTCATAATATACCAATATGCCTGAGTTTAAAATAAGACAATAGATAATGTTGGAACCAGAAATAATTGGTGACTCCAAAGGACACGAGAAAATTGAAAATCAAGATGCTACTTATTTTCTTTACCATTATTTTCTAAGTAGCCTAAATACAAACTTCGAAGAAAGTTGAAAGCCCAAGGTAAATCTGCCTAATTGTTACCAGTGAAACACCATCTGTTATAGGTATAAGAAGAGCTCTTAACAGTTTCTAATAAAGAAATTTACCCACACAGGAGGAAGTGGCTCTGTGGTATGGTTTATTGATGATGAACAATTAAGACGGTTCCCCTCCTGAATTTCCAATGTTCCATCTCCTTCCATCTAACCAAAAAACAAAGTCCAAACTTATCTTCAGTAGAGCCACGATAAATGCCACTGCCCAGAGTTTCTGCTCTATACAAAAGTCCAGTCCAGTCCAGTCCAGCATCCAGCTAGCCTAGTGTGTTTCCATTTAAAGCTCCCTCCTGGAGCCTGCATACAGAGTTGCACGGCCATGAGCCATGTGGCTGCTAGGACCACACAACCATGGAAAAAGGACATGCAAATGCACAGGATGAGAGTGGGTCATGGGGGGTGGGGAGAGAAAGAGAGAAAGAGAGAAAGAGAGAGAGAGAGAGAGAGAGAGATTGATTGATTCTTTGTTCCTCTGGGATTATATTAGCTTGGCTGTGGGGCTTTCTCAATATGACCAATCAATTTCCCCAACTTTCTGACTGCTCTTGGGTGGGTCCACTTCCCAACCAATTGCTTCTTTCCCTAGGCTAGACTGACAGGTTATCTGGTCCAGCAACTTACCTCCCCCTGTACCATTTTGACTTCTGTTTATGCCGGTACCTGCCTTTCCCTGCTCCCACCTGGTAATTTGGTACAGGAGCTGGGAAACCAGGGGTGTTAGTCTCCTTGGTGAAACATGATGCCACAGTCCTCTGAGGTGTGAAGCTGTAGCTGCCTGGCTAGCAAGCAGGCTTATTATGATTCCCAGTTTACTAAACTCCATGTCTTGATCCTTTCACTCCCCCCTTCTAGCTAAATACTACCAGTAACATAATTAAAAGATAGCGAGAGAAAATTCTGCATAAAGACCCTTTTGGATGCATATAGAGTTACTATGAGAAAAACCTCACTCTTCATAACTCAAGATGAAAACTGAGGAACTCCACACCAGCAGAATAATAAAGTGGATATCAAGCACTTTCTTTCTATTACCCACTTTAATCCCCTAAAATACCTTATAAAGTATTACTATTCCTACTTCATAGACAAGGAAATTGAATTTCAGAGAGATTAAGTAATTTAGTCATAAGCCTAGGTCCAGATTCATATACCTAGATCTTGGCAGATCTGGACTTTTATCTATCTCCAGAGTCTATGCTTTTAAAGTTTCCTAAATGTTAGCAGTTCTCAGCCTTTAGTGCCTGTCACAATTTGTGATCCTTTTCAAAATACAGTTGTATGGGTTACTTTCAAAATACAGTTGTATGGGTTACATCTCCACAGATCCTAAACCAGCGAATCTGAGCTGGCACCCAAACATGTTTATTTTTAAAACATGTTTTAAAAAGTTGTTCACAGCCTTTGTGTTGCCCATTCACTTTTGGACACTAGTAAATGTAGCATCAAAAAGGCATAAACAACTTTGCAGCCCTTACCTTCCTTGAATTTCATGTCTTTGGTTTAGGAGCTTGTAGGGAAAATGAAGTGAGGCTCTCTCACCTGGATGTCTGGGCAACTATGATAAGCAGTATTCACATAACCTTGAGCACGGGCCCGCATGCGCAGAATCACACTTTATTATGTATTATCTTGCCACCCTGCCAGCTCTGTATGCATTTAATATACTAGGGAGTTGGGACTTCCCACGGTGCAGTATGTGGCTTGCAGTGTGCGTGGATCACCCGGCCTCAGAATAAAGGCATGTCAGACATCCCTATGGTTCCGTGAATTTTCTTCTGTTTGCCTGAATCCCTTGTGAACTTGCCTGGCCTTGAAAGGCTGCAAGACAGAGCTGCATAAGTGCGTGCTTAAAAAGGAAAAAAAGTAGTTCAGATGCTTCTGATGCACCTCAAAGTAGAGTAGGCCGTTAGACAGGCATGAACAGAGCAAGGACTATAGGCCAGGTACGGAAGGTCACCAGGGTGAAAAGCCCAAGAAGCCTCACAAGAGTGCCTAGAAAAACTGGGAAAACAAGGAATTTGTGCCCAGAGTAACCTTTCTCCCCTAGCATATAGCTGGTCATGCGTTTAGACCTCCTGACCTTTCATATCACTGGTTGTGGGGTTTGGACCCTCCCCTGACTGTTCCCCCTAGGCATGTCCCTAGTCATATGGTAGACCCCATAGAGGAGGAATGAAGAGAACAGAGAATAGCTTTACACGACTCCCATACAAGTGTTTGCACAACTACTCCCTTAAGTACTAAGTCCTCAGGACATGAGGTCCTGATTTTCATCAAATACTCTTATTATTTTGAAACAAAGCCTCAGGTCTATTGACCACAGAAACAGAGGTTAGGTCGAACTACAGGTAAGATAAGATCTAGACCTCAGTTGTGTTTCAGCTCCAGGCTCAGAAAGGCAACAAGGCCAGGTGGGGTGACACCATGGCTGCCTCAGGACCAGCTATAAAACTAACGACCCCCTGCCCTGGCACAGAACAATCAGGAGAGAACAGACCCTGAAAGGAAACACCTGGAAAACTAATGAATATTCTGTTGAGATCTTCCCTGAAACCACCCTTAGGGTCCCCACCTTTGGAAAGTGGATAAAAGCCCTCAAGACAAATGACTTGGAGAGGCTCCCCTCTCCCCGCCCCACACCATGCCTCTATCCGCACACCCCTCTCCCCAGCATACTTGTGCCTTTTCTAATCTCCTCCTTTCCCAGCATGCACTCTCGCTAAAGCAAGCCAGAACCTTTCCCCATCTCTTTCCCCCCCGGTACATATATCCTTGCTTTCTTTGTCCTACATTCCAAGAGCCCTCCTTTTGTCTAGGTAACTTGTTTTCTGAGCCCATGCAGCCCAGCTGACTCACTTCTTCTATGGCTTACTTCTCCTATCCCTTTAACTTTCTAAATAAACCTTTGCTTATATTTGAGTCTTAGATCTGAATTCTTTCCTGGCCAGAACTCAAGTATCAAGATTGCTGAACCAAGGTCCAATCATCAGTAACATTCTGGTGCCATTTTTCCACTAACAAAAGTAGTTGTAGTTCTTACTAGACTGGAA
The DNA here is from genome assembly GCF_014824575.4 of Sturnira hondurensis. Lineage (NCBI taxonomy): Eukaryota > Metazoa > Chordata > Mammalia > Chiroptera > Phyllostomidae > Sturnira > Sturnira hondurensis. The sequence continues at coordinate 901,272 of NW_028077960.1, forward strand.
AAAACAAAAATCGAGGCAATCTAGAAACAATTTGTTTTCGTCAAATTTCCTTTTCTAATGATATATTCTCTAGGCTTCCATGAAGTCAACCAATTTTCTATCAGTATGATATCACTAAGCAAATAACGAGGTTGGAGTAGTATAAGTGATGAAGAGGCTCATTTACTACAGAAGGAACATTAAACAGAGATTGACCACTTTCCATCAATAATCTAAAAATTATACAACATAAAGATATAAGTAGGCAGAAGAGATATATTACTCTAATATCTTAATATAGCACAAATTTTGGATCACAGAAAGACTAAAACCTTATAAATTAAAAGAAAATTATTTAAAAGAGCTTGGGTTTAATCTTCATTATCTTATAATTTATTGAAATAAAAATTGGGAGGGAGGGGGGAGGATGGGGGGTGGGATGGGATGGGAGTAATAAACAGAAAACTGTACTTGAAAAATAATTAAATAAAAAAATTGGAAAAAAAATAAATTACAAATCTAACAAAAAAAAATAAAAGAAATAAAAATTAAATACTGCAGACATAACAGTCACAGTAGAATGAGTGGCCAGAAGGGAAATAAAGGCAGGGCACTCATCATTAAGATCTAACAAAGAACTTAATACAGGAGGCTAAAAGCAAAAGCTCACCCACTGACCCAGTAATCCTGAGCCTGGTCCAATAAGGATGTCAGGCATTCCAAACAAGTGAAACTGCAATAGTGTAGGAGTGGGGGAGCCCTTGAAAGTCTGTGTGTATCACCTCCAATAACTGGGAAAAGAAAACGTTGAGACTGTGTATTTATCCCCAGGCCTGGAAGGGAGAAGGGTGGGGGACTACAGAGCCCAAAGAAAAAACTCGTAAGACAACTCTTGTTAACTGCCTGCCTCCCATCACATATACATAATAAACAAATAGAGTCTGGAGCAAGATAAGAATTTGGGGTAACAGACCCTTACTCATACCTACCTTTAGGTAGTCATGTCTCTCCCGGGAAGCTGGCACCATCTTTACCTGCCAATCAAAATGTAACTTCTTCTTCGCCACCCTGCCAACTATGTAAGTCCTCAAAACAAAGGACTCTCTCTTGACTCTCGGCCTCTGACCACCCTACTTTTGCCACCCCTGCTTTGCTTTCCTACTAGAACTTAGTATTAATAAACTTTGCTTACATGCTAGTAGGCTCACTGGCCTGTAATTCTTTACTGTATTGGTGAGAACAAGCAAGTTTTGGGGAGTTTCTCCCATAATACAATCATCTCTAAAATGTTTTTTTGCTATGAATAAGTACTCATGATTGAGATGGCCCTGGTTGCAGGTCCTTCGACAGTCAAAACCAGCTTCGCTCTCCTCCAGGAGACTTGATTCTGTCACAAGGGACTACACATGTGGCTTCTCTGTGACTTGGGATGTTAATGGCTCTACAATGTTCAACTGTTTACTATCAGGCTACTCAGGTATTCTCATTACAGCAGCTCTTCAGAACCTATTTGTTCATTCTCAACCAGACAGCCCCTTAGAAAACCATTCTGAGTCCAGATTACTTGATAGAGATAACTGCCAAGTCTCTAGGAATGAAAACAATCTTCAGGATCTCAAATGCATGTAAAAATATATATATAAGGCAGATCACTTCATTGGGATTTACCATCTTTCCGAACCTACAGAGACATCCTTATTCAAAGAACACGTACAAGAACTTTTCTGGACTAGATACATTTTCTTTCCCAGTATAGTTGCTGTGTAAAAATGCTATATCAGTCGCAAAATGAAGAAAGGCATAACTCTGTAGTAACCAGGGAAAATCAAAGACCATTAGATTTTCTAATATTTACCCACTTAAAAACCTCGAGTACTCAGCTTGGTGATAGGGGAGGCTGTACCACTGGACCCTATAGAACACCTACTACACTGGGCCACACTACTAAGACACAGAGTCAAAGCAGCTCCTCCTAATGCATAGAAACAAACACAGGGAGGCGGCCAAAACAAGGGACAAAGGAACATGGCCCAAATGAAAGAACACATCAAAATTCCAGAAAAAGACGTAAACTAAATGGAGATAAGCAATCTGTCAGACATAGAGTTCAAAACATTGCTTATAAGGATGCTCAAGGAACTTAGTGAGGACCTCGGCAGCATAAAAAAGATACGGTCAGAAACAAAGGATACACTAACTGAAATAAAGAACAACTTATAGGAAAACAACAGTAGAGTGGATGAAGATGAGGATAAAATCAATGATTTGAAACCTAATGGAGTAGAAAACAACTAATCGAAACAACAAGAACAAAAAAAAGTCCAAAGAAATGAAGATAGTATAAGCAGCCTCTGGAACAACTTCAAGCATTACAACATTTGAATCATAGGGGTACCAGCAGGTGAAGATAAAGAACCAGAAATTGGAAATCTATTTGAAAAAATAATGAAAGAAAACTTCCCTAATTTGGTGAAGGAAATAAACATGGGGAAGTCCAGGAAGCACAGGGAGTCCCAAACAAGATGAATGTAAAGAGGCCCATTCCAAGACAAATCATAATAAAAAAGCTAAATGTTAAAGATAAAAAGAAAATCTTAAAAGAAGCAAGAGAAAAACAGTTAATTAACTACAGGGGAGTTCTCGTAAGATTGTTAGCTGAGTTCTCAAAAGAAACTTTGCAGGTTAGAAGGGATTGGCAAGAAGTATTCAGTCTTGAAAAACAGGGAGCTACAGCCAAGATTACTTTATCCAGCAAAGCTATTATTTAGAATCAAAGCACAGATAAAGAGCTTTTCCAGACAAGAAAAAAAATAAAGGGGTTCATTATCACCAAAACATTATTATATAAAATGTTAAAGAAACTTATTTAAGAAAAATAAGATCAAAGCTATCAACAATAAAATGGCAAAAAAATAAAAATCTATCAACAACTGAATCTAAAAAACAAAGCAAATAAAACCAGAAACAGAATCATGGATACAGAGAGTGTTTTGATGGCTGCAAGATGGGAAGGGTGTTATGGGTGAATGGGCGAAGAGGTGAGGGGGATAAAGAAGTACAAATAGGTAGTTACAGAAAGCCATAGGGATGTAAAGTACAGTATAGGTAATGGAGTAGCCGAAAAAGTATATGCCTTACCCATGGACACGAACAATGGTGGGGGGGTTGCCTGAGGCAGTGGGGGGTGCTGGGTGGAAGGAGGACAAAAGCACAACTGTAATAGCATAATCAATAAAATATAACTATTAAAAAAATGAGCCCTGGCTGGTGTGGCTCAGTGGATTGAATGCCAGCCTGAGAACCAAAGGGTTTCTGGTTCCATTCCCAGTCAGGGCACATGCCTTGGTTCTTGGTTGCAGGCCAGGTCCCCACTAGGGGGCGTGTAAGAGGCAACCACACAGTGATGTTTCTCTCCCTCTCTTTCTCCCTCCTTACTCCTCTCTCTAAGAATAAATAAAATCTTTAAAGAAAAAAAGAAAGAAAAGAAAGTCACCATATGTGGATTCATTTTTTTTTAAAGAAGGAAAAAGTATAGAGTCATCTAAAGCCTGGCTTCCATGGAGAAGCACCATCTTGGTGTGTTGAGATTTCCCGTGTCTCTGATTCTACTGTCAGGAGTGGTGTAGGTGGGAAGAGGCAAGAAGCACAGGGTGGGGCTGGGACAGTGGGGTCCTGAACACCCTGCCTCCTCTTTCTGAGGATAGGGCTTCAGCCTTTCCTGGCTCCCACAGGAAGCCGGGAAGGAGCAGAGTCTCCCTCAGGCTGCAGGGATGGGCACCCCTGACAGGGGTGGTTAGGGAAGTGGGATGGGTGATTGGGGTTCTGTTCTTGCTCCCAGAGTGGGACGGTCCCTTCTTGTTGTATACAATAAACTTTCTACACCCACAAAAAATAAAAGCTAAAATGTAATAGAGTAAATATTACTTATTTTCTCTGATCATTAATCTATTCACTGCTAAAGTCCTGATAATCAATATTTTCCTATACATTTGTATAAATAGATTTTTTAAAATTTTACTTATCAATTTCTTTTTAGAAAGAGGGGAAGGTAAGGAGAAAGAGAGGGAGAGAAACATCGATATATTATCCCTCACACATCAATTGGTTGCCTCTTGCAAACCCCCAACCAGGGACCTGGCCCACAACCCAGGCATATATCCTGACTGAAAATTCAACTGGCTAACCTTTTCATTTGCAGGCCAACACTCAATCCACTGAGCTATACCAGCCAGAGCTATAAATTCACTTTTTCTTACAGCACCACTGCACTTGTATACTGTGAAATTTGAACAAAAACAGGTATTTGCTCTGAGAGAACCATTATGACCCAAAGTTATTACAAATGTTTTTTTAAGATGGCCCATGAGTTGTTTCAGCTGGGATGTGAACTTAAAATGCAGATTCTGACTTCAATAATTCTTGGATTTCACCAAGATGTAAGATAATTGCCCTTATCATTATAATCACTATACTCACTTTCCTCTTTACCCACAATAAATGCCATGAACAATCAAGTTTTCCACTTTGAAAACACTCTCTTGTCCCTTCTTCCCTTTCTAATAGTAAAATGCCAACTCACACATGAGCTTACTCTATGCCACCTTCTAAGCAGATGAACAGCACCAGTAAACCACACAACTGTGTATTCACTTAAAATGTATAACTACAAGTCTCAAATGGGGACTTAACCTTGTCAGAAACAGAATCCAAATCGGTTCCTTCTATATATTTACTTCAATACTTTGAGATAACTATTTCATAAATTTTCTTGAGTCCTAAAATCTGGCATCCCTTTCATCACATGTCACTTCTTACTGATAAACTTTCTTCATACTTACCTGGAAAAATGAATCCAATCAGATGAATTTTATCTTATCTGCCCATTAATTCTACCAACCTAACTGAGTATGATTTCACATGCTTTACCCTCATTTCCCCTACAATAAAAAGTTTATGTTCCCTGTTAAGACCTACCCTTCCACTTCTGACGAGGAGCTCATCCACTTGTGACTTCTCAAGGACTGTTCCTACAATATCTCCCGTTTCTTCTGCATCATCAATTTCTCTACTCTGCCTAATTCTCAGGGGCATATAAATGTGCCTTAATCTTACTCACCTTAAAAAAAACCCAAAACAACCTTCCCTTATACTCATGTCTCCTTTTCAGTACCACTGTATTTCTCCATTATCTTCCAGAACAAAACTCAAAACAAAGTTCCCTTCACTTTCTCCCCATTCATTTTCTCCTCAACCCACTCCATTAGGCTTTTGTTCCCATCGCTTTACTGAAACACTGCTAATTTATGTCACCAAAGACTACATTTCCCCCAAGGCCAATGGCCAATTCTCTGTTCTCACCTCATTAAACCTTCAAGTAACATATCACAGTTGACCATCCTCTTCTTTCTGGAATACTTCCTTAGCTAGCTTCTGGAATGAACTCTCATTACTTTTCTGATTTTCTTCCTACCTCACTGCCAGCTCCTTTCTCAGCCTGTTTTCTCCCTTTTGATTTCTTCTCTACTACATCTGTCAATGTCGGAGAGTGATCAAGAATGTCCCTTGACATTCTCCAGTTCTCCCCTGCCTTTATTTGTTCTCTTTCCCTAAGTGATTTTATCCAATCTCGGGGCTTTATTTATTAAATTGATTTTACAGAGAGACAGGGAGAAAGAGGGAGTGGGCGGGGGGGGGGGGAGAAGCACTGATTTATCGTTTCACTTATTTATGCATTCATTGGTTGCTTCTTATATGTGCCCTGACCTGAGATTAAACCCACGAACCCTGGCTGTCAGGAGGACACTTTAACCACCTGAGCCAATCACATGCCTTTAGATACCATCTAATTTATATGCTACTACTCTCACATTTTTATCTTTCTTTATATATGTCAGTCTCCTTATGACTGCCTTCTTGACATCTACACTTGGGTATCTAAGACACATCTCATACTCTAGATCAAGGCAGAACCATTGACATCTAACCTCTCCACTTACCAAGCACTCCCATCTCAGTAAGTGGTCCACCATCCAACAACTTGCTTAGTCAAAAACTAGCAGTCATTTTTTTTTCCTCCTCACCCATCACCCTCTCTCCTCTAATCCAATCCATCCATTTAAGTCTTCCTAGCTCTATCTCTAATATATACCCAAATCTGACAAGGTTAAGCTGAGAATGAGTGTCTTTTAAGTGTCTGATGCCAGATTCTATGTTGGGTCAACTCCACTTCCATGCCTTTTGTCTCTGCCTTCTCCTTGTCAAACTCACCAGCCTTCTTCAAAGTCTTCATTTTTCCATTTAAACAACTGCCTTAGAGAGAAGACGAATACTGTATGGTCTTACTTATATGGGGAATCTAAAAAACAAAAACAAAATAAATGAATAAATAAAACAAAACAGAGGCACAGATATACAGAACAAACTGATGGCTGCCAAAAAGGGGCCAGAGGTGGGTAGGTGGGAAAAACAATAAATAATAAATAAATGTCCCACAAAGGAAAACAAAACCAAAACCAAAAACACCAAAAAGGCCAAGAAGATAACATCAAGGTCCTAGAGGTTTGGTTATTAAAACGAGTTTACGAAAGGCAATACCAAGCCTGGGTATGACCAAGGTTGATCAGAATCAGTTTAAACTTTCAGTAAACCATCACGATCTGCATTCTTAAACTCCCCTGCCCACCCCAAATAAATTAATAACATTAGTTGTTACAAAAATAAACAATGCTTAAAATCAAACACATTTTTTTCTTCTAGGAAGGCAGAACTCCAAATGACTGTATCACTCTCAAAAGCTAAATCCTTTCCTAACACCATATAGACAAGTTCCTTATAAAAGCCAGTGGGGTGTACTATGAAAACCCAACATGCACAATATTAATGTGTGGGGTAAGACTCAGCCTTAGTAGAGTAAATCCTCTCAACATGAAAATGAGACGGTTAAGATTGTGCACAAACCAAAACAAGTATATGCTTTAGGAAAAAAATGTTTATTGAGCACCTAGCACAGAATGTGGCCCAGAGTAAACCAGATGCTACCAGATAATGGCTATACAATTTTACAACCCCCAAATTACTAACAGAGTATCCATTTCTCCACATACTGGCTACTACTGGATATATCAACTTTAGAAATTTATGCCAACCTGGTAGATTAAAACAACTTTATTGTCTTTAAATTTTCCATTTCCCTGACTATTAGTGAGATTGAACACCTTCTCAATGTTTATTGGTTATCTGTTTTCTTTGAATTCCCTAATATTCTTACACATTTTCATATTTCCTCTTCCTGTTTTCTTTCTTTTTAAAATTTATTTTTAGAGAGAGGGGAAAGGAGAGAGAAAGAGAGGGAGAGAAACATCAATATGTGGTTGCCTCTCATGCATTCACTACTGGGGACCTGGCCCGCAACCCAGGCATATGCCCTGACTGGGAGTCAAACCAGTGACCCTTTGGTTTCACAGGCCAGTGCTCAATCCACTGAGCCACACCAGCCAGGGCCCTTTTACTTATACTTGCTCTGTTTTATCCATTAAAAAAAATTTTCAGTTAAGCACTTGCACTTTTCATTTTTTGAAGTGTTTTTGTGTTATAGGTAACTTTTTATTTTGATATAGCCAAGCTTATTAATCTTTTATTTTAATTGCCTTGGAGCTTGAGTTCATTTAAGGCCTTCCCCACCTGTCATGAATATTTTTCTTCTAACATCTGCAGTGTTTCTTATATTTAGATTTTATTACATTTACAATTTATTTTTGTGAATTGTGTGAAAGATGTATTTCTAAATGCATATAATTTATTAAATATTCCATGGTAAATACTGATTTAAAATAGCACATTTAAAGTACTCTTAAATCGAAAGATATGCATGGTCTGTCACAGAATCTTTACTGTTACTAATCTAGTTGCCCTTCCTTCCTATGACAAAACCATGGTTACTGAACTTTCCTAATTGCTTTTAGGGGGCATTATTGAGATGATTGTATAGTTTTCTCCTCTAATAATTAATAAAGTAAATTACCCAAATAAATTTTAGAATGCTGAACCATCATGGCATTACCAGGATAAATTCAACATAAATAATATATTGGTGAAATCAATGTACTAATGTTTATTTGTGAGTTTTCAGTCCTATTTTCAAAAAAGAGAAAGTTATATTTTTATTTTTACTTTCTTCCTCCCTTACCTCATGCCCCTCTTTGGTTTGGGTATTAGTGTTACATTAGCATGGTAAAAATACTTCAGGAGGGTCCTACCTTTTTTATAGGTCATGCAAGTTTATGTAAGATTTCTTTAAAAGTTTCTTAGAACTTACCTGTAAAACCCAGGCCCTTGCAGGGATGACTCTTTACATTTATTTTCAATTTCTTCTCATAATTATTAGTTAATTCAAGGTTTTAGCTTTTCTTGTGACAATCTGAATGCATTACCTACTTCTGAAAATTACTAACTGAATCTAAGCCTTCCCATTTTATTAGTATAAATTTGTACATATAACTTTACAAATCTGTCTTTAGTTATGCTTCCTTTTTAATTTCTAACATTAGTATAATTTCCTTCTTTTTCAGATTTGCCAAGTTTTATCTAGTTTACAGATTCTAAAAATCAGTCAACACTGCTATTGGATTTCTGACTGTACACTTACTAATTTGGACCTTTATTTTCTTTGAATTATTTTATCATTCCATTTTGGTTTTGAGAATTTTTTTAAGTCTATTTGAGCCAAAACTTTTGACAATTGCTGGGGAGAAAGATCTCAAATGCTTCAGAGATTCTCATTCCTTTTTATTTTTAACTAAATTGATTAATTTATTTTATTTAAGCAAATAACTTAATTTTCATAAAATGTGCTTCTGTAAAAAATTGAATGATACACAAAAGCACAAAATAGTAAGCAACAAACCAACTAAGATCCCATTATTCAGAGAGAAAATGTTAATATTACTTGAAATATCATTCTACACATCTCTGTAAGCAAATACAGAGATGACTGGATGTCTCTCAATGTACCTTTTTTCTTCCCTCTTATTTGTCCTTCCCTTTAAACTGTTCTTAACTTCAAAAATCTCTAAAATTTTCTTTTATTATGAATGCAGTGTCATCCTGCATATCTCTGAGGATATTTATTCTAAAGTTCTACTTTGCTTTGCTGTTTACTGATTCCTGGGGTATTAGACCTTCCATTTGTATAGTCTGGTATCCTCTCCCAAAGGATTAGTTTCACAAAAATACTTCATTCATTTTGGCTTGTGAAATCATTTTTGTTTAGGCTTTAGAGAGATTTTATTAGTCTGATTGATGTATGTGATCACAGGATGATTGTCTCAGGGAAAGGGCAACTTTTCCACTGGTTGGTGGACATGTTCAGTTAGTATCAACATTTTGGGGGCTTCCCCCCTTTTTGGATATTGATAACAATGGAGAACTGCCTTGGCTTTTAAAGCCCCCATACAGCCTGGTTTTGAATTATACACACCAAAGAGAAATGAAGGTAGGGAGAGGCAGATCCACAGTGTGCTTCACCAGTAGTCCAAACATAAAGTGCCCTATGTCATTCATTCATAGCTTTTACAATATTCAACTCCTATGCATGTCCTATGTTATGATTCTCACCTATACTGCAATCCCATTTTTTAGGGATTTTTCATCATTTTGGCCACTTTTGCTCTTTTTGTTTCCTTTCACAATTGTATTCGATTAATACTATGTGTAATTTTTGGAGGTGGAAGGAAGAACTACTTTTAGAAATGTGAAGTAGCAAAAGGGGGTTTCAGCATGTTCTCAATTTACACACTGGGAATTTCAAGCAGATATTGTAACAGGGTGCTGAGCTAGTGGTCCTCCCAAAAATCCAAAGCACTGCCCCCCACCCCACCAGTGGGGGATAAGGGAAGGGGAGCAGGACCATTGAGAGCTACTTCACATATCTGAAGAACGTGGTCAATGTTTTAGTAATGTTAAGCTGTGCCTGCTTGGAGCCAGGGAGATGGGCAAGATTCTAACTAACCAGTGCTGAGATGTATAGCTAGAGGGGCTTCCTGCACATGTGAGAGCCGCATGGAGGTAGCTCCTATGTCAGGGGCCACACTTGCCTGGCCTAACGACGGCAGCCAAGAAAGGCAGAAGAAACCAGAGAGGTGGCAGATGTAACCCAGTGTGAGAAGAGTAGGAAATGAAGTTACTGAGGAAGGTCCACACTGGGATTTAAACCCAGGTGCACCAGCCATGCTGGGTTTAACCATGTAGTTTGGGAGCTGAGAGGGAGCTCTCTTTCTTTCTCCCTCTCTCTCTCTCCTAATTATACTAGAGCTCTGGACCATGTGGGAAGGAGAGTAGAACTATGAGAGGCACGTTCTCTCCCTGTCTCTTTCCTTTGGGGAAGAGAGAAGCCTCCTGACCATGTGGCAGCAGTGCATGGTCTTTGGCTACGTGGTTTGAAAGGATGCAGAAGGATTCCCCGACCCCCCATGAGGGTGTGGTTTTGTGTTAAAAGCAGGAGCCTGGCCGAGTATGGATAACTAGAAGTCGGAATACATACAGACAGGAATCTGCCCAGCTAAGCTACGGACTTCTATTTCTCTTTTTTGAGAAACAGTATCCCTGACTGGCCTGGTTTGGCAAGGGAAGGCAGGACTGCGTGTGTGTGCTTGTGGGTGTTTTAAAGGGACTTTGGGATTTTAACAATGACATTATTCTGTATAACTTTTAAATAAATTGTTTCTTTCCTTTTTACCAAACTCTGGCATTGAGAGCCACAGTTGTTACTGGCAGCAGGCAAATAGAACCCAGTCATAAAACCCAGTGTGGGGTGGGGGAGCAGTTTCTGCTACAATATGTCTTGGCAGAGCTAAATGAACAATATTGCACACATGTTTAAAGGACAATGTGCATTTTTTCAACCACACTTTCCCTTTTATTGAGTTATGGTATCATAATAGTAAGCACAGGGTGTTATCCAGTGGTTTATAACTCTAGATGCACATTATTAACCTGGGGGTGCCACGCACATGTACTAAACTTTGACCTTAGAAATTCCATTTTAAATGGACTGGGGTGACAACCACTAATATAGTGAAAAAACTACAGGCAAAGCAGACAATACTGAGTTCAAATCACTTACTGTGCTCTGTAAATTTAAGAAAGAAACAATTTTTTAAGCCTTAGTTAGATCTTGTAAATAGAATTTACAAGATCTAACTAAGATAATAGAGCTATATTAAGATTAGAGATAATATTAGGCAAATAGTGAATGCTGAACAAATGTTAGCTCATCTAAAGCCACTTATAAGCTAGCAAATAAAAACTTGGCACTAAAAAAAAGAGATTAAGTAAAATAGGACATCCCTTATATACTAAAATTTACAATGACTAAATATCTTCTGTTGGACACATGAACACTTTAAAGTTACATTACAGGAAATGAATAGAATACCTAAAAAGCTGTGGAGCCCAGGAATTAAAATGACTTTAGTGTTTCTGAAGCATGAAATAATCTAATCCTAATTACAGCCACCTGGAGATGGTTCCATTTTCAGGAATGCTTAAATAATTATCCGAACTCGGGGATGACAAGTAAATGTGCATACCTTTATCACTTGTATCATTTAGAAGCACAAGTATGCCATTTGGCAATATAAAGCTTCTTAATACATAATATCACATGAATTCTTTAAAAGTTGTAAGCCATGCCCCAGCTGAGTGGCTCAGTTGGAGAGTCATCCCATTCAACAAAGTTTTGACTCCTGTTGGGTCACATACCTAGGTTGTAGGTTCAGTCCCTGAACGGGGTATGTATGAGAGGCAACAGATCAATGTTTCTCTCGCACACTGTTGTTTCTTCCCTTCTCTTTCTCCCTCCTTTCCCTTCTCTCTAAAAATATATAAATAAAACATTTTTTAAAAATTAGAGTAAAAATAAAGGGAGTAAATAAAAATACAAATAAGAAAAAAAAATACAAAAATACAAACTTACCCAAAACCTACAGCTAACATTACAGTCAATGGTGAAAGACTAAAAGACTTCCCTCAAGATCAAGAACAAGAACAGGGCCCTGGCTGGTATAGATGAACGGACTGATCACACGCCTGTGAAGCAAAGGGCCACCAGTTCCATTCCCAGTCAGGGCACATGCCTGGGTTGCAGGCCAGGTCCCCAGTAAGGGACACATGAGAGGCAACCACACATTGATGTTTCTCTCCCCCTCTTTCTCCCTCACTTCCCTTCTCTCTATAAATAAATAAATAAATAAATAAATAAATAAATAAAATCAATCTTAAAAAACGAGAACAGGATTCCAACTTTCACTATTCAACATTTTTACTACTTCTATTCAGCAGTATTCTACAAGTTCTAGCCAGGGCTATTAGGCAAAAACAAAAAAATGCACTCAAAATTTAAAAGGAAGAAGTAAAATTATCTTTATTCACACAAATTTGTAGATTAAAAAAATCCTAAAAAATGCATACCCACACAGATATACAACTATTGGAGCCAACAAATGAACTTCGCAAAGTTGGAGAGTGCAAGATCACACAAAATGAATCAGTATATATCTATATACTAAAGATAAACTGAAAATGAAATTAAAAAACATTCCCAGGATGGGTTCTAAAATGAAAGTGAAGAAAACCCCCAAACTCATCACTCCTCCTGTGGACACACCAAATATGTATGTTAACATAAAGAGCAATTACTCCTGAAAAACAACTGAGGGTTTACTGAACATCTTGTGCACAATGAATGAGAGAGGAAGCCCACAGAGAAGGATAAAGAGAGTAATATGAGGTAATCACAGGAAATCCACCCTCACAGGATGAGCCTCAGTATAAATGAGTATCACTGAGGGGCCCTCACAGGCAGGCTAGCCTGCTATGCAGAACACCAATAAAACAGCAATTTATAGGATTCATCACTAACAGCCAGGCACCTACGAAGAAAACTGCAGGAACTCTTCATTCCCTCTCCACCTACACAATGTAGTAGAAAGCCCCATTCAAGTGCTCTAGCTGGTCTACAAGGCCTCTACAGCATGCCTGAGCCACTTGGCTAGAAAATGCTGAAGCCCTGGCCAGCTGGCCACCCAGGAAGACCACAGAGCCCCATACCATAGGATGCTGCCTACAGCCCCAGAGAGCCAACTCCCCAAGGAACCCTAGGAACCCCATAAGCCAGACCACCTCAGCCAGTATCGATTGTAACCTTATCCAACCAGCCCTCCAGGAAGCCCTAGAGACTGAGCATACTGCAGCCCCAGCAAGGTGGCTCTTGAAGGGGAACTCCAGATACTATACAATTCCTCTGGAACCAGGCAGACTGCCAAAATATCCCAGCACACAGCCAATGGCTCCTTCAAGATTGGGAGCAATCAATGGCCCTGGCTGGTGTGGCTCAGTGGATTGAGCACAGGCATACAAACCAAAGGGTTGCCAGTTCAATTCCCAGTCAGGGCACATGCCTGGGTTGCAGGCCAGGTCCCCAGTAGGGAACACATGAGAAGCAACCACACATTAATGTTTCTCTCCCACTCTTTCTCCTTTCTTCCCCTCTCTCTAAAAATAAAAAAATAAAATGTTTTTAAAAGATTGGGAGAAATGGTTGTTTAATCTAATTCATGAAAGCAAACAAAAAAATTCAAACAAAATGAGAAGACAGAAGAACAGGTTCCAAATGAAGGAACGAGAAAAAAACTCTAATGAAATGAAAACAAGTACTTTGCCTGGTCAAGAATTCAAAGTAGTTGTTATAAGATACACACCAAACTTGAGAAAAGAACTCAATGGGAATTCAACAAAGAGTTATAAAATATACTGAAGAACCAATAAAAAAACAGATTAGAGAATACAAAAAATAAAAAAGTGGATTGAACCCACTCAGAACAAAAAAAAAAGAATTTTAAGAGGATATTTTACAGGATCTCTGGGAGAACATCACACATAGTAACATTTACATTATTTACAAACCATCCTGGATGGTATGCATCACTGGACTGAGTGCCAGCCTGTGAACCAAAGGGTCACTGATTCAGTCCCCAGTCACAGAGCTCTGCACAAAATGAACCCAAAAATACCCTTCAGCAAGACATACTCTAATTAAAATGGCAAACAATAGAAAGTCTTGAAAGCAACAAAAAAAAAAAACAACAAGTCACATACACGGTAAACACCTTAAGGCTATCAGCTGATTACCTCAGAAGAACCTTTACAGACCAGATGTGCCAGATACATTCAACCCTGCAGAGGTGGCTACTAGTCTTCTCTTAAATATAGTTGCTTATATTGGGTTCACAGGCTCAAAGTTATGATTTAGCAGCACACTCATATGTGACTAATATTAACCCACAATGTTTAGGTATCAGTTTGGTTACAACACACTTTCTAAGGGTGTGTGATATCAGTAATAAATTGTATCTGAGAAATAACCGCAAACTCGGAAGTCAGTGTATGTCTAGTTGTTTTTTTGTTGCAAACTTTGAAGTTAGTGTTATTGTTTTCATTTACTGATGAAAATGGCTAGGAAAATATATCAGTTCAATAATCCAAGAAATGTTGAAGAACTTCAGTGATTGTTTTGAGTGCTAAGTATGTATTCCTTGAGCATAGCAATATTGTTTAAATGAAAATGTGTCTTTTCTTTTATGGGAAAAAAATAAATGAAATTATAATAAATGCAAATGTTCAGTTTTTAATTTTTTTCCACATTTCAGTACATACTAGTAATGAATGTTATCTCTCAGATACATATCACCTACATTGTAAGTTTATGACCACAAGCTCTGCAAGGTTAAAGTACTGAATACAAAAACACCTACTACTGAGAATACTTTACATGGCAAAGTTATCATTCAAAATGAAGGAAAGATAAAGATTTTTCCAGAAGAGCCAAACTAAAGAGTTCATCTCCACTAAACCAGCTTTACAAGAAATCTTAAAGGTTCTTCTTCAAGAAACAAAGGCTATCAGCAGAACTAAAATAAGAAAAATTTGTGGAAAAAGGATCTCATGGGTTAAGGAAAACAGAAAGCAAAGGTGAGGAACAGCCACTTAAAAAGCTAGTATAAAAAGTAAAAAACAAAAGTAGCAAAACCAAATATAAATAAAATAAGTAATTAGGAAATACAGAAAACAAAAAAATTAAATGACATAAAAAACAAAATGTGAAGAAGAAAATAAAAATATAACATTTTAAGAATGCTTTTGCAAAATATGACCAATGACACTCAAAAACGGAGCAGGCTGACAGGGTCCAGAGAGGAGATGGGAGAGAATCATAGGGGAAAAGGGGAGGGACTCACATGAATAGGTATAAAGGACACATGGGCAATAATTAAGGTGGGGGGCGGAAATGGGAGGGAGGTGGGGAGCACCGTGGGGGGGCAGGGCAGGGAATATAAAACAGAAAATTGTACTTGAATAAGAATTAAATAATAAAAAAAATAAGAATGCTTTTGAACTAAAATGCTTTCAGGTTAAAAGAGACTAATCTACCTCACACCAAAAACCTACAAAGGATGCACAAAAAAGATGGAGAAAGAAACCCAAACAAAACACTATTAGAACACCAACAAGCCACAAGGTAAAAAAACCAAAGAAAAATGGGACAGAGAAGAACCACAAACACAATCAAATAAAACTTAACAAAATGGCATTAGGTATACAACTATCAAAATTGCTTTCAACGAAAAGATACTAAACAGTCCAATGAAAAGGCATACAATGGATAAAAAGACCCATCTACATTGTGCCTACAAGAGACTCACTTCCAATAAAAAGGTTACAGACTGAAAAGTGTTGAGATAAAAAAAGATATTGCATGTAAATAGCAACAGAAAAAAAGTTGATATACCAATGCTCTTATCAGAAAAAACAGACTTTAAAACATAGATTGTAAAAATGAGATGAAGGGCATTAAAATGATAAAGGGTCAATTCAAGAATATGACACAACATTCCAAATATCCTAGTATCAAATAACAGTACCTAAACATATCAAGCAAATATTAATACATAATAAAGAAAAACACTGACAATAATACAGTAATAATAGGAAAATTTAATACCCACTTACCACAATGGATAGATCATCCAGACATTAAATCAATAAAGAAACATCGGCCTTAAATGACACATTAGCCCACATGAACAAAATAGATGTTTTCAGAACATTTCATCCAAAAATGGCAAAATACACAATCTTTTCACATGTACATGGAATATTTTCCAGGATTGTTTATGTTAGGCCAGAAAACAAGTCTCTATAAATTCAAAAAGAATAAAATGGTATCAAATATCTTTTCTAACCACAATAACATAAAACTAATCAATTACAAGAAAATCAATTACAAGAAAAAAATTGGGGAAAGAATACACACATGGAGCATGGAGACTAAACAACATGCTACTAAACAACCAATGGGTCAAAGAAGAAAATAGAGAAAATAAAAGAATATTTTGAAACAAATGAAAATGAGCACAACTCCCAAAAATCTATGAAATACAACTACAGCAGTTCTAAGAGAGGAAGGAATTCAGTTACATAAGCCTACACAAAAATTCCAAATAAGCAATCTAATTTTACACATAAAGGAACTAGAATAGTAATAAACAAGATGAAAATCAAAAGAAGGAAATAATAAAGATCAAAGTGAAAATATACAAAATTGAGATTAAAAAAAATAGCAAAATACCATTAAAACTAAGATCTGGTCCTTTGAAAAGATAAAACTGCCAAACCTTTAGCAAGACTCAAGATAAAAAGATAAAAATAAAGAAAAAATAAAGAAAAAAAGTGACATCACAGCAATAAAAATAATCATAAAAGACTACTATGATCAACTATACACCAAAAAATTGGACAACCTAGAAGAAATGGATATATTTCTACAAACATACAAACTTCTAAGACTGAACCAGGAAAAAACAAAATCGGAACAAGCAGATTACTAGTAACAAAATTAAACCAGCAATCAAAAAACTTGCCCAAAAGAAAAGTCCAAGACCAGACTGTTATACAGATAAATTCTACCAAACCTCTGAATAACAGTCAATACCTACTCTTCTCAAACTATTTTGAAAATTTCAAGAGAAAGAAATGCCCCCAAACTCATTCTATGAAGTTAGCATTATTCTGATACCAAATCCAGACAAGCACGATAAGAAAATCAAAAGCCAATATTCCTGATGAACATAGATGTTAAAATTCTCAACAAAACATTAGCAAAACAAAGTCAACAATACATTTTAAAAAATGGTAGAGCTTGACTTCTGGCCAAGATGGAGGTGTAGGTAGACACACTGTCCCTCCTCACACAACCAAAAGAAGGACAACAACAAATTTAAAAACAAAAAACAACCAGAACTGACAGAAAATCACACTGTATTGAAATCTGACAACCAAGGAGTTAAAGAAGAAACATTTATCCAAACCAGGAGGAGGGGCAGAGATGGGCAGCCGGACAGAAGGGACTCAATGCAAGGCAGCAGCTGGTGGGCCCTGTGAGGCGGCAGCTGGTGGAATAGGTGGTCTCACATTTTCCTGCAGATACACCGGGAGGGACAACTGGGAATGGTGACAGACCACTCAACTCAGGGTTCTAGTGCTGGGTAATAAAGCCTCAAAACCTCTGACTGAAAACACCTGTGGGGATTGAGGCAGCAGGAGAAACTCCCAGACTCACAGGAGAATTCACTGGAGAGATCTACAGGGTCCTAGAATGTATACAAACCCACCCACCCACCCAGGAATCAGCACCAGTAGAGCCCAATTTGACTGTGGGAAGCAGGCAGTGACTGAAAACTGGCAGAGAGCAGAGCAAGTGGCACTGTTCACTCTCAGACCCCTTCCCCACATAGAGCGTCACTACACCTTACCATGGGTTGCCTCGAACTGGTGAACACCTAAGCTCCGCCCCTTAATACATAACAGTAGTGCCCAGACCAAAAAAAAGGCCCAAATGAAAGAACAGATCAAAGCTCCGGAAAAAATACAACTAAGCAATGAAGAGATAGCCAACCTATGAGATGCACACCTCAAAACACTGGTAATCAGGATGCTCACAAAATTGGTTGAATATGGTCGCAAATTAGATGAAAAAATGAAGGCTATGCTAAGCAAAATAAAGGAAAATATACAGGGAACCAACTGGGAAGGGAAGGAAACCAGGACTCCAATCAACAGTGTGGACCAAAAGGAAAAATAAACATTCAACCAGAACAAAGTGAAGAAACAAGAATTCAAAAAAAACGAGGAGAGGCTTAGGAACCATCTTCAAACACTCCAACATCCGGATCATAGGGGTGCCCGAAGGGGAAGAGGAAGAACAACAAGTGGAAAACTAATTTGAACAAATAATAAAGGAGAACTTCCCCAATCTGGCAAAGGAAATAGACTTCCAGGAAGTCCAGGAAGCTCAGAGCGTCCCAAAGAAGTTGGACCAAGGAGGAACACACCAAGGCACATCATAATTACATTACCCAAGATTAAAGATAAAGAGAGAATCTTAGAAGCAACAAGAGAAAAGGAGACAGTTACCTACAAAGGAGTGCCCATAACACTGTCAGCTGATTTCTCAAAAGAAACCTTACAGACAAGAAGGGGCTGGAAACAAGTAATCCAAGTCATGAAAGGAAAGGACCTACATCCAAGACTGCTCTATCCAGCAAAGCTATCATTTAGAATGGAAGGGCAGATAAAGTGCTTCACAGAGAAGGTCAAGTTCGAGGAGTTCATCATCACCCAGCCCTTATTATATGAAATGTTAAAGAGACTCATCTAAGAAAAAGATTTAAAAAATGAACAGTAAAAAGACAGCAAACTCAGTTATTAACAACCACACCTAACACAAAAACAAAAACAAACTAAGCAAACAAGTAGAAGAGGAACAGAATCACAGAAATGGAGATCACATGGAGGGTTACTGGTGGGAGAGTGGGAGGGGGAGAGAGGGGGAAAAGGTACAGAGAATAAGCAAAATAAATGGTAAGTATGAAACAGACATAGGGAAGTTAAGAATAGTATAGGAAATGTAGAAGCCAAAGAACTTATATGTATGACCCATGGACATGAACTAAAGGGAGGGAATGTGGGTGGGAGGAGGTGTGCGGGGTAGAGGGGAATAAAGGGGGATGGAATGGGACAACTGTAATAGCATAATCAATAAACTGTATGTAAAAAAACTGTAGAGCTTCTGGTCAAGATGCCAACGAAGGCAGACATGGCTTGCCTCTTCACATAATCAAATCAAAAGTACAACAATATATAGAACAATCACAACTCTGAACGGCCAGAAATTGACTTGAATGGAAGTCTAACAACTATGGAATCAAAGAAACCACATTAACCCAGACTGGTAGGTGGGATGCAGACACAGAACAGGCTGGTATCTCACCCACAAGTGGTGGATAAAAATTTGGGAAGGATACCTTAGAAGCGAGGAGTCCCAGACCCATACCAGGCCTCCCAGCATTCCAGTGACAGGAAGATAAGTTCCCAAAACTTCTGGCTGCAAAAACCAGTAGGGATTGAGTTGGTAAAAGAAACTTCTGGGGCTCCAAGCAGTTTCTCTTAAGGAACCCACACATAAACTCACCTATTCAGACTCACCCCCTCCTGAGCTCCAGAACAGGGGTGGCAGCTTGAAGAACACCAGTGGTATACTGGGAGAGGCTGAAGTGTCTGCCATCAAGATGAGCAAAGGCCATTGTCCCTTTTCTGAGCCCTCACCACTCAGAGCCACAGAGCTGGCAGGCTGGTGCCACATCTGAGATTCCATCAACCTGGCTAACACTGTTTGACCTGCCCTGGAGATACTCAGAGACTCCAACTTACAGGCCCACCCAGTTGCTTTTCCATATGAATGGCTGGCCTTGGCTCAAGTATCACAATTTCCCAAATCCTGTCAAACAAGAAACAGATGGCTTCAGGGAGCTCTAGGCCAGAAACTAATAGCAGCCAGACTAGTTTCAAGGTGGCCTTGACTGGGAATCTCCAAGTCCAGTACAAGTAGCAGCCTTCTCAGATTCCTTTGTAACACAGGAAGGGTAGCCCTGGGCAAAACATAGGTGGAAACTGACCTTGGCCTGCACCACCCAGAAAACACCAGGGCCAACATCCCAGTGGACAGCTACAGACCACTTCAAAGCACCACCACCCTGTCCCTGCACAACAGATCTGCCACGGACAGCAGAAGTAGCTGACCAGGGGTCACAGCCAGTCCTTGTAGCAGACTGGCCTGAGTAAATCCCTCCCATTGATCTGCCAACAGCAACCAAGGCTCAACTACAAGAGGAAGGATGTACTCAGCACAAAGTAGTCAGCTGGCCACACCTCGAGTACCCAGCTTGGTGATAGGGGAGGCTGTGCCACTGGACGGGATAGAACACCTACTACATTAGGCCACACTACCAAGACACAGAGTCAAAGCAGCTCTACTTAATACATAGAAATTAATACAAGGAGACTGCCAAGAAAAGGGAACAGAGAAACACGGCCCAAAAGAATGAACAGATCAAAACTCCAGAAAGAGCCACACTAAATGGAGATTAAAAAAATCCATCAGCCCTGGCTGGTGTAGCTCAGTGGATTGAGCGCGGGCCTGCGAATCACATGATCGCAGTTTGATTCCCAGTCAGGGCACATGCCTGGGTTGCAGGCCAGTTCCCCGTTCTCGGCAGGGGATGCATGAGATGCCACCATACACTGGTATTTCTCTCTCTCTCTCTCTCTCTCTCTCTTTCTCTCTCTCTCTCTCCTTCCCTTCCCCTCTAAGATAAATAAATAAAATCTTTAAAAAAATCCATCAGATGCAGAGTTCAAAACACTGTTTATAAGGATGCTCAAGGAACTTAGTAAGGACCTCAACAGCATAAAAAAGATCCAGTCAGAAACAAAGGATTCACTAAGTGAAATAAAGAACAATTTACAGGGGAACAACAGTAGAGTGGATGAGGCCAAGAACCAAATCAATGATTTGGAACCTAAGGGAGCAGAAAACAACCAATCAGAACAAGAAGGAAAAATATATACAACAAAAGGAGGATCATATAAGCAGCCTCTGGAACAAATTTAAACCTTCCAACATGTGAATTTTAGGGGTGCCAGAAGAAGAGAAAGAGGAAGAAATTGGAAATCTATTTGAAAAATAATGGTAGAAAACTTCCTTAATTTGGTGAAGGAAATAGACATGGAAGTCCAGGAAGCACTCTCTCCGAGAAGAGTCCCAATCAAGTTGGACCCACAGAGGACCACACCAAGAGACATCATAATTAAAATGCCAAATGTTAAAGAAAGAATTTTACAAGTAGCAAAGAGAAAAACAGAGTGACACCTACAAAGAAGTTCCCATAAGACTGTCAGATGATTTCTCAAATGCATCTTTGCAGACAAGATGCACCCAACATAGAAACATCTAAATATATAAAGTAAATCTTAATGGACATAAAATAAAGGGAGAGATCTACAGTAATACAGTCATAGTAGGGATTTCGAAACCCCACGGACATCAATGGGTAGATATTCTAGACCAAAAACAACGACAACAAGGAAACAATGGTTTTAAATTGCAAACTAGACCAGATGAATTTAATTGGTATTTTCAGAGAATTTCACCCCCAAACAGTAGAATTTACATTCTTTTGAAGTGAACTCAGAACATTTTCCAGGATAGACATGTTATGACACAAAACACGCCTCAATAAATTTAAGAAGACTGAAATCGTATCAAGTATCTTTTGTGATCACAATAGTATGAAACTAGAAATCAATTACAAGGAAAACACTGAAAAACAAACACATAAGGGTAAATCACATGTTACTGAACAATGAACGCATTAACAATGATTAAGGAGGACAAATGAAAATGAAAACAAAGCAAGAGAAAACCTATGGGACACTGTGAAAGCAATCCTAAAAGGGATTTCCTAACAATAGATTCCTACCTCTAGAAACAAGATAAATCTCAAATAACAATCCAATCTTACGTCTAAAGGAACCAGGAAAATAACAAAAAAAGCCCAAATTAAGAAGAAATTTAAAGAAAAATAAATGAAATAGAGTCTACAAAGACAATACAAAAAAAAGTAAAATGAAATCAAGACCTGGTTCTTTGAAAAGATAAACAAGATTATAAAACCCTTAAACAGATTCATCAAGAAAAAGAGAAGAATTAAACACATAAAATCAGAAATGAAAGAGAAGTTACAAGGGACAGTACAGAAATACAAGGAGTATACAAGAATACCATGAAAGACCATACACCACCAAATTTTATAACCTAAAGAAATGGACAAATTCTTAGAACTACATAACCTCCTTAGACTGAATAATGAAGAACTGAAAAACCTAAACAGACGGATCACATTTATGAAAACTGAAACAGTAATGAAAAACCTCTCAAAACAAACAAAAATTCAGGATCAGATGGTTTCACTAGTGAATTCTACCAAGCATTTACATTAGATTTAATAACTATCCTTCACAAGCACTTGAATAAAATTGAAGAGGGAATATTTCATAATTTATATTACAAAGCCAACATTGCCCTGACACCAAGACCAGGCATGGACAAACATTACAAGCCATTATTTCCAATGAACATAAATGCAAAAATCATAAACAAAATACTAGGCCCGTGTGGTGTAACTGAGCTGGCTAGGCATCATCCTGCAAACTGTAAGGTCACCGGTTTGATTCCTGGTCAGGGCACATGTCTGGGGTGCAGGTTCTGTCCCCAATCAGGATGCATGTGGAAGGCAGCCCATCAATGTTTCTCTTTGATGTTAATGTTTCTCTCCATCTCTTTCTCCCTCCCTTACCCTTTCTCTAAACTCAAAAATAAAAATAAAAAAAGAAATCAAACTAAATAATACATTAAAAGGATAATATATCATGATCAAGTACAGGTCATTCAAAAAACACTAAAGTGGCTCAACATATACAAATCAAGCGATGTGTTACACCATATTAACAAAAGATAAAAATCATAATATTAATAGATGCAAAAAAAGCATCTGACAAAATATAACTCCATTTTTTTATTAAACACTTACTAAAAAGGGTAAGAAGAAAAGCACCCCAACATTGTAAGTCCATATATGAGAAACCCTCAGCTAATATCTCACTAAAACCTTCTTCCGCCCTGGCTGGTGTAGCTCAGTGGATTGAGTGCGGGCCTGTGAACCACATGATCTCGGTTCGATTCCGAGGTCAGGGCACATGCCTGGGTTGCAGGCCAGTTCCCAGCATGGGACTCAAGAGAGGCAACCGTACATTGATGTTTCTCTCCTCCTCTCCTTCCCTTTCTCTCTAAAGATAAATAAATAAAAATCTTAAAAAAAAACTTTAATAAAAAAAACCTTCTTCCATATGATCAGGAACAAGACAAGGATTCTAATCTCACCACTGTTATTGAGCATAGTCTGGAAGTCTTAGCTAGAGCAATCGGAAAAGAGAAAGAAATGCCAAAAGGCATTCAAACTGGAAGGAAGAAGTAAAACTGGGCAAACTAAGAACTTCTGGTCAACATGGCAGAGTGGTAAGGTCTGCTCACCTCTTCCCATGAAAACATCAAAACTACAACTGAATTATTGAAATACCATCATTGAGAACCATCTGAAGACTGACTAGATAAACTGAAATCCTGTAATTCCAGGTATAAAATAGAAGTCACACAGAGATTGGTAATAGAGTTACACAGAATGAACAGGCCCCACACATACAATGTAGCAATTAAGAATCAGGAAGGATATTTCTGCAATTCTAGTCTACCTTGAGGAGTGAAGAGCCACAGCCCCTTAACAGGCTCCACAGTCCAGGTCACCAGTGCCAAAGAGGCATCTCCATGAACACGTGACTAGGAAAATTGACAGAGATTGCATATAAGAAAAACAAAGGGCCGTGTGAAGCTAAGACATGCTGCTCTTAAAAGGCCAATGCACAGACTTATGCACTTACAAATTCACTTGCACTAAGCTCCAGTGCACAGCAGCAACTCCAAAGTTCCAGGGACACACAGGAAGGAACTAAATGGACTAACTTCAGGGAGAGGATGAAGGGCAGGGGTGTGTGTGAAACTCTCTCTGGGGATGGAAGCAGGTGGCACTGTTCCTTTGTGAGTTCTCTACAATCTGTACTCTGCAACAAACTGACCAACAGTTTGCCCTGCCCTAGTGATTCCTAGAGACACTGCCTCGCTCAACTCACTCAGCTGGCTGGAGACTCTTCCAGCAGCCTACCTCAGCTCCTACTACAGACTACCTCTAAATCTCTCAAAGGTCCACAAACTACAAACAACCATGGTCAGCCTAGGAGTATGTTGTAGCTCTTGCTAAGCGGCCCCAAGCCCATAACAAGTGGCAACCAGTTTCTACTTGCATTGTAATTCCCATCAGGTGGTCCCCAAACTGGGTAAGAGACTACCAGTCTAGGCCTGGAACATAGTTCCAACTGAGAGGCCACAAAGCTGGATCAAGTGGCAGCTAGCCTCAGCTTACATCATGGTGCCCACCAAAGGGTCTCAGGCCTAACACGAGCAGACCGCCTCAGTTCACAGCAAGGCCTCTCGCAAGTACTTCGAGGACAGCACCAGCAGCGGCTAACTTTGACTGAACTAAAGACCCTAAAAACAAACTTGGTAGACAGCTTCAGACCACACCAAAGCATCATATAATCAAAAACAAAATACCCAAAAAGCAGTCTCAGCTGGCACCAGAGCCCCACTAGAGTGACTCCTGCTCCATGTGGTCAATCTCACAAAATGACCTGTCTGCTCTAGTCAGCTCTTGCAGCCAAACTACTACAGGAGGGTGTGCACAACCCACACAAGGAACAACCATGAAACACCAAGATCAGGTGGCAAGAGAGATTATGCCACTGGGTGCCACAGGACATTGTCTATATAAGGCCACTCTGTGAAGACCAGGAGACATAGAGTCTACCTATGAACCTAATATGCAGACCCAAACACAGAGAGTCAGCCCAAATAAGGAGACAAACATGTCCCAAATGAAAGAACAAGGTATCTTGAGAAAAACAACTATACAAAATGAAGACAAGCAATTACCAAGGACAAAATTTAAAAGACTGGTTATTGGACAGTCAATGAACTTAGGAGAATAGATTAACTCAGTGAAATCCTCAATAATCATACAGAAACCATAAAAATGAACCAGTCAGAAATGAAGAATACAGTAAGTGAAGAATATGCTAGAATGGTGTAAGGAATACACAAAAAATAAAATCAAAGCAGATTAGATGAAGCAGAGAATTGAATCAATAATGAAAGACAAAGTAGTAGAATATATCCAATTAGAACAGCAAAAGGAAAAAAGTGCTTTTAAAAATTGAGAATATCAGTGGATTGATTGCGGTTCGATTCCCAGTCAGGGCACATGCTTGGGTTGCAGGCCAGTTTCCGGCAGGGGACCCATGAGAGGCAACCATACATTGATATTTCTCTCCCTCTCTCCTTCCCTTCCCTTCTAAAGATAAAAAAATAAATAATTTTTTAAAAATTAAGAAAAATTATTTTTATTAAAAAAAATTAAAACTGAGAATAGATTAAGGGACCTCTGGGACAACACCAAGGATACCAACGTTTGCATCGTAAGTTACCAGAAAAGGGAGAGAGAGAGCAAGGGGTTGAAAACCTACCACAGATATAATGACTGAAAATTTCCCTAACCTAGTGAATGAAATGGACACACAAGTCCAGGATGTGCAGACTCCCAAACACCATACACCAAAGAGGCCCACACTAAGACACATCATAATTAAAATGTCAAAAGTTAAAGAGAAAGAGAGACCCTTAAAAGAGAAAAGCAACTAGCTACATACAAGGGAACTCCAATACAACTATCAGATGATTTTCCAATAGAAACTTTGTAGGCAAGGAGGAACTGCATAAAATATTCGAACTAATGAAAGTCAAAAACTTACAACCAAGATTATTCTACTCTGCAAGGTTTTATTTAGAATCAAATGAGAGGTAAAAATTTTCCCAGACAAAAACTGCTAAAAGAGTTCAATACCACTGAACCATTGTAACAAGAAATGTTCAAAGGACTGCAAATAGAAAAGATTAAAAGTCTGAATTGCAACTATAGGAACAAAAGTGCTCATTGACAAAGGCAAACTGTATAAAAGCAGTGGCTCAACCAAATATAAAGCTACTACAAAAAGGCTAAAAAAAAACCCAAAATAGCAAGATCAAGTGAAATTACAACAAAAAACCAAGGGAAATACAAATACACACATACCAAAGAAGCAAAAATTGAGAAAAACATAAACATGGGGGGGGGGTGAGTAAAACTTGTAGTAATTTTAGAATGTGTTTGAACTTAAGCAACCAACCACTTAAAATAGACTGCTATAATCATGAAGCTGGTGGTGACCACATACCAAAAATCTATACATTTACAAAAGAAAAAAAGATACCACAGATAACACTATTAAACTGATCCACATACAGGAGAAAAGAGTAAGCGAATAGAAAAGAAACAAAGAACTGCAAAAATTATAAGAAAGCAATGAATAAAATTACAGTATCTATATAGCTATCAAGTTACTTTAAATATAAATAGAATAAACATGCTAATCAAAAGACAGAGTGGCTATTAAATACATCTTTTTAAAAAAAGACACACAGATATACTGCCTACAAGAGACCCAACTTCACATCAAAAGACACACACAGAGTGCAATTAAAGAGATGGAAAAATGTATTTCACACACAAAAAATTAAAGTTATAGTAGCAATACTTACATCAGGCAAAACAGGCTTAAAACAAAGCCTGTAACAATAAGACAAAGAAGAGTATTTCATAATGATAATGTGATCAACCTAACAACAGGAAATAACTATTGTAAATGTCTACACGCACAACTTAGGAACTTCTAAATTTATAAAGCAAATACTAACACATATGAAGAAACAGAATGACAGAAATGTGCCTGACTCTCACATGTACCATGTCTAGTTACTCCAGTGTCTGAAAGAAAGTGGTTCAACAACTGGCTCAACTGCCTGAAGGTTTCCCAGGCAGCTGTAGATGTGAAACAATTCTGTCTGCAGAACGTTCAACATGACCTCCTGCTGACTAAAATATCAATCTCTTCAGACCCCCTACATCCGTTCTTTTTTTGTAGTGAAATGAATCTCTGAAGGTATTTTAAACCAGTTTTCATGAACCAGTGAACATTCGAGGAGAGCTAAATTTGAAGCCTGTACAAAAAGCTTATCCCTGCCCTGGGTGGTGTAGCTCATTGGATTGAGCACAGGCCTGGAAACCAAAGGATCATGGTTCAATTTCCAGTCAGGGCACATGTTTGGGTTGCAGGCCAGTTCACAGTTCCCAGTTCCCAGTTCCCAGGGGATGCATGAGAGGCAACCATATATTGATATTTCTCTTCCTCTCTCCTTCCCTTTCCCTTTAAAGATAAATAAATAAAATCTTTTAAAAAAAGAAATATTAATTCACTCAAAAAAAGCTTATCTCTATAACATGCACCATATTATATAAACTTCTGCTTTTGTCAGTCATTAATGTCAACCTCTTTGAATTTTCATGAATTTCTATTTCAAAAGAATGATTATTTTAAGTACGCTGGCAGCAGCATACAAATAAAATACTTAGTATAAAGAAAGAAAATGACAGAATAAAATTAAACCAAGGGACTTTAACACTCCATTACATATCAATGGAGACATCATTTAGACAGAAAATACATAAGGAAATGGTGACCTTGAATAACACATTTAGAGCAGATAGACTTAATATTTTTACAGCATTTCACCCCAAAACAATATTTACTCACTTCAGTGCACATGGAAAAATTTCCAAAATAGACCAACATGTTAAACCACAAAATAAGTCTCAATAAAATTTAAGAACACTAAAATCGTATCAAGCATTTTTTCTGATCACAATGATATGAAACTAGAAATCCATTTCAATAAGAAATATGAAAAACACACAAATACATAGAGGCTAAATAACATGCTACTAAACAATCAAGGAATTAACAATGAGATCAAAGAAGAAATCAAGATACCTTGAGGCAAATAAAAATGCAAACACAAGGATTCAAAATGTATGGGACACAAGCAAAGCAGTTCTAAAAGGGAGATTCAAAGCAATCCAGGCCAACTGCAAAAAAAAAAAAAAGAAAATCTGAAATAAACAATCTAACCTTAAATCCTAAGAGTTGTAGAAAAAGAACAACAACAAAAAAATCCAAATTAAGTAGAAGGAAGGAAATAGTAAAGATTAGTGCAAAAAGAAAGAGTCCAAAAAAATATCAGCAATGAAATAAAAAACTGGTAATTTGAAAAGATTAATAAATTGCTAAACTTTTAGCCAGACTATCAAGAAAAAGAAAGGGCCCAAATATATAAAATCAAAAATGAAAGAGTAGTGACAACCAAAACCACAGAAATGCAAAGGATTATAAGAAAATACTACAAATAATTATATGCCAACACTGCAGACAACCTGGAAGAAATAAAAATACAGTTTATTCTTTGGCATTGGTCCTAACAATAAGGATTAAACATGTCTCCTCAGTCAAGGGAAAGAAAAGAAAAACAAATGTGATTACATCAAACTAAAAAGGTTTCATACAATGAAAGAAACCGTCAACAGAATAAAAAGACAATCTACTAAACGGGAAAAACACAGCCAATAAGAGATTAATATCCAAAATTTAAAAAGAACTCATACAATTTAACACCAAATATCAAACAATCCAATTAAAAAACAGGCAGAGGATGTGGATAAACATATCTCCAAAGTAGATAGATATACGAATGGCCAACAGACATGAAAAGATGCCCAACATCATTAATCATGAGGAAATACAAATCTAAATCCACAATTAGATACTACCTCACATCTGTCAGAATTGCTATCATCAAAAAGACAATAAACAAGTGTTAGTGAGCACGTGGGGAAAAGAGAAATGTTAAGCACTGTTGCTGAAATTGCAAATTATTGTAGTCACTATGGAAAACAGTGTGGAGGGTCCTCAAAAATTTAAAATAGAACTGCTTTACGACCCAGTGATTCCACTTCTGGGTATATATCCAAAATGCTAATTTGAAAAGACATATGCATCCCTACGATCACTGCAGCATTATTTGTAATAGTCAGGATATGGGAGCAACCTAAATATACATCAATATATGAATGGATCAGGAAGATTAGTACATACAATGGAATATTACTCAGCCATTAAAAAAAGAATAAAATATTGCTATTTGTGACAACATGGATAGACCTAGAGGACATTATGCTAAGTGAAATATGTATAAGAGAGAAAGACAAATACCATGATTTCACTTATGTATGGAATCTAAAAAACAATATGAAGAAACTCACAGATACAAAGAATAAAAAGATGGTTGCCAGATGGGAGAAGAGTTGGGAGGATGAGTGAAAAAGGTAAAGGGATTAAAAACAACAAAATGCCAAGTATAAAAATAGGTACAGTATTTAAACATAGGGAATATAGTTAAGGACATTGTAGTTACTATATATGTTATCAGATGGGCACCTAGACCTACTAGGGTCATCATTTCACAGGTATATAAATGCTTATTCACTATGTTGTACACCTGAAACTAATATATTATTTGTTGACTGTAACCAAAAAATAATATTTTAAAAAACACAAAAAAGTAACTGTCACTATTTACAGATACCATAATTCTGTATATAGAAAACCATAAAGACTCTAAGACTATTAGAAATAATAAACAAATACAATGAAGTTACAGGATATGAAATCAATATACCAAATCCATTGTATTACTATATACTAACAATGAATTATAAGAAAAAGAAATCAAGAAAACAATCTCATTTACAATGGCAACAAAAAGGATAAAACACCTAGAAATAAACATAAAGGAAGTACAGGACCTGTACAGTGAAAACCACAAGAAACTGAAGAAGATACCAAGAAATGGAAAGATATTCTTTGTTCATGTTTTGGTAGAATTAACATTGTTAAAATGGCCACATTACCTAAAGCAATATACAGTAATATCCCTATGGTGTTTTTCACAGAAAAAAGAACAAAAAAATGCTCAAATTTGTTTGGCATCACAAAAGACCCCCAAATAGTCAAAGCTATCCTGAGGGGGAAAAAAAGAAGCCAGAGGTATCACACTCCCTGACTCAAACTATACTATAAAGTCTACAATAATCAAACAGTACTACTTTGATGGAAAAACAGCTACACAGAGCAATGGAACAGAACTGAGAACCCCAGAAATAAAACCCCATATACATGAGCTAATAATTTTCAATAAAAAGTCAAAAACATACAATGGAGAAATAAAAGCCAATGGTGTTGAGGAAACTGTAAAGCCACATGCAAAAAAATAAAACTTTCTAGCCCTGGCTGGCGTAGCTCAGTGGATTGAGCACAGGCCTGCGAATCAGAGGATCGCGGTTCAATTCCCAGTCAGGGCACATGCCTGGGTTGCAGGCCAGTTCCCTGCAGGCCAACTCCCAGCAGGGGACGCACAAAAGGCAACCATACATTGATGTCTCTCTCCCTCTCTCCTTCCCCTCCAAAGATAAATAAAAAATAAAAAAAAATTGGTCCTTAGTTGGCCTGAAATTTAAAAAAATAAAAAAAATAAAAAATAAAACTTTCTGACATCACATACAAAATTAACTCAAAATAAATTCAAGACTTGAAAATAAGACCTGAAACAAACAAACAATACACAGAAGAAAACATCTGTACCAAACTTATGAACCTTGGTCTCAGAAGGGTTTTGTGAACTTTGCCCGAAAGGGAAGGGAAGTAAAAACAAAAATAAATGGGATTACATCAAACAAAAAGCTTCTGCACAGCAAAATAAACCATCAATAAAACAAAGAGGCAACCAACCAAATGGGAAAAGATATTTGCAAACAATACATCCAATAAGGGGCTAATACCCCAAATACATAAAGAACTCATACAACTCAACCCAACAAAAGATAATCCAATGAAAATTGGCAGAGGACCTCAATACATACTTTTAAAAGAAAACATACAGATGACCAACAGATATATGAAAAGATGCTCAACTTCACTAAATATACGAGAAATGAAAATCAATGCCACAGTGAGATACCACCTCACACCTGTTAGAATGGCTATTATCAATAGGACAAAAAATAACAAGTATTGTTGAGGATGTGGAGAAAAGGGAACTCTTGTGCACTGTTAACAGGATGTCAAATTGGAGCAGCCACTATGGTAAACGGTGTGGAGGTTCTGAAAAAAACTAGGAATACAGTTACCATATCACCCAGCAACCCTTCTTCTGGATATCTACCCAAAAATATTTGAAAACAAGTATTTGTAATTATATACGTACCCTTATGTTCATTGCAGTATTACTTAGAATAACCAAGACATGGAAACAACCTATGTCCTTCAATCAATGACTGGATAAAAAGATGTGGTACTTGTATACTATGTAATATTACTTAACCATAAAAATGATGAAATATTGCCATTTGCAACAACATGGATCTTGAGGGTATCATGGTAAGTGAAATAAGTTAGACAGAAGAGGACAACAACATATGATATCACTCTTATATGAAATACAAAACAAAAAGCAACAAATGAATTAACAAAGCAAACTCATAGATACAGATAACAGTATTGTAGTTACCAGAGGAAAAGAGGGTTGGAGGTAGTCAGATTGGGTAAAGGGGGTCAAATATATGGAAGCAGATGGAAGAAAACTAGACTTCAGGTAGCGAGCACACAATACAGATGATGTATTATAAAGTTGCACACCTGAAACCAAAGTTACCATAAGAAATTTAATCTAAAAAATTTTAAATTCAAAAAAAGACATGTATAGGTTGTTACACAGGAGAAATATATTGGAAATCTATAGATGGGTAGGAGTCTGTTACCAAAGATTTTTAAACAATCTATCTGAATAAGACACAGTGAACTGGGCAAAATGAAGACATAAATTAGGTAACATCCCTAATGCTCTTCTGAACTGTTCCTGTGTTCTCAACATAAATTCAGTTTCCAACAGAAATATCTCCCCACTTTTTAGTATTCCCCCCAAGAAAACTGCCACTAAAGCCTGATTACATTTCTGATCTTTCCCACAAAAACACATTTGCCCCCTAAAATTAATAAATTACAAAATTCATTCTTCCTTTATTAAAAATATCAACACACTTTAAAAATAATTATCATATACTTTACCATCCTCTCAGATGATTGGATGTACATTGCCCAAATGTAAATATAATTAGCTTGCTCCTAAAATTCCAAATGAAAGATAGAAGCTTTGTATTATAAAGTAGAAGTTCACTCATACTAGGCTGCAAATGTGTGTCTTCAAAAATATCTTAATGTTTGTTGAAAGACAAAACAGATGAATTTGTTGTTCAAATTCAAAATGAGGAAAATGATTTTATTACCTGTTAACAGCTGATGTTTTCAACTCCTCTTAGGCCAACCCTAACTAATGCACATTACCTTCTCTTTTAGGGAAACTGAAACTTAATAGTTGAACATGGAGCTAAATCTTCACTGACATACCCTAGCAGCAAAACTAAGTAACTAAAATCAAAAGAAAAGAAAAAAATTACTTGAAAAGCCTTATAGGAATTCTCAAAAATGAAAATGATTCTCTTTTCCTATATTGTGATAAAAGGGAAAAAGTTCGATTATCTAGCAGTGATAAAGAAAAAGTGACAAACTATACATTCCAAAGGAAGACTTACAGATAAAGTCAATGAGTCAAAAGTGACAGCATTTTGACATCTGGGCAATCGTGGATAAGGACCTCCCTGACAAACTCAGAAATCAGACAAGAGTCAGTTGATGGGGAAGGGAGGTAAAGCCAGTTTATCTTGTGGAAATGAGTGTTAGCAAGTGAATATATTTAGCATGTGTTAAGTATTTGCAACTGGATCATAGGTAAATTGAAGTTGCCAGACTTGAGCCTCTTTCCTGGTCCAGGGGCTGGCTGGTTTTCTGTGCATTGTGAGAGAGGTTGGCTCAGAGCAGGAATTCTCCCAGCCCCCTCAAATTGGATACCCTGTTAATGAAAACCTCTTTTCTTCCCCACAAATCTTCGTGTTATGCTTATACACAAAGACAAGCAGCCAGACCTCAGGCTGCTGGATTACAATAGGCCATTACAAAACTTAGCTACAAAAGCACTGAATGTACTTCCTAATTCTGGCCTCAATTCAAGGACAGAATACAAATTGCATTACTGCAATTCTACAGAGGCCATCAAGTGGGGTGTGTAACAGATATATGGGCTACAACATTTGGGCAAAAAAGCTGGACTACAGGACCAGGAGAGCCAACTCTCAAGGTTTACCATATTCCAGCATCCTTTACACCCTTGAAGGTAGTAAAATCTTCATTGTAAAAGGATGTTTATAGTACATGTCAAGCAGAGAGCTGCTACATTTCATTTAGTCTTCCAGTTCCTTCAGAAATCATCAGTCCAAGTATATATTTCATTGCTGACTTGAAACATGGAGTAATGACCATGATGATAGCAATGACAAATATATTAACCTTACAACTAATATTTGAGATTTACTACATGCCAAGCAATATGCTTAGTGTTTTGTAGTAATTATTAATCCTTAAAATAATCCAATGAGATAGATATTTTTATCCCATTTGACAAATTTTTAAAAAATTTAAGCTTGGCAGAACTGAGATTCAAACCCAGGTAACAATGAAAATTTCATTAACAACTTATAGCACATCAGTAACTATGTGCCAACAATAAATTACCGGATTATTTTAGCAATCAGAGCTATTTGATTACCTGGGTGAAAAGCAAAGCATGATATTCACTCAACTGTGTAAGCAAAAGCAGGAAGGAGGCAGAAGAAGAAAGGGTTACATTCCACAGCAATTCTGTAACTTTCAAATAGTAAATATCATGACTCTATCAAACTAAGCATGGCCTGCTGTGGAGATAATTAGAGCTCTCCAGATCAAAGGTTCTCCACCTGTTTTCTACCTGACACATGATGATGGATGAGGGCATTACAAGCTGATAATATGGTGCCATCATATGCTCAAGACACCTCCACGGACCTCCACAGACTCCACACACTACACACCTCCTGTACAGGCCTAGGTGAAAAGCCTCAGAATATCAGCTATACCTCTATGCCTCTCACCCTTCTCAGGAAAACACATTAGAATGAAAGTGGGTAAAAGTAGTATGAATTTTTTGTATCAAATAATACTAGTATTTATTGAAGGCTGGTACCATGTCTGAGAACAGACATGTTCTAAGCCCTCTCTGCCTATGTTAATCCTCAAATGACACTGTGAATTAGGTATTATTTTATTCCCATTATATAGATGAAGTAAGACACAAAGTAATTTTCTGCAGATCACATACGAGGAAAATGACAGTACCAAGATTTCAACAAGGAGGTCTGCTTGCAGATTCCCAGCTTTTAAACAACAGTACACTGCCTCTCAGCTTCCCTGGAGCATAACCTAATAGACAGGTGTCCTGGGGAATTCCAGGAACTCTCTGCATGATGCCACAACCAAAACGATTAAAAAAAACTCTTGCCTTTGCAGGACACACCCAAAAGGCTCCCTAAAACTGTGAGGATTCACTCTTCCACTGAGATTTTAATTTAGTGTCACAGGGACCTCAGATCCCAGCCCTACAGACCCAGAAAAAAACTTCATTTAGAGACTCTCTCCTCATCCTTGGGTAAGATGAGCAGTAGGAATCATCTCAGTAATCCTAGCAAAAGACACTAGCTATGAGAAAGCCCAGCCCCACAGTGCTATTGCTGGTCTACATAGACTCAACAAATCATTACACAAAGAATAGGAGCACAACCCCGTGCTCTGAAACAAGATCTATGCATTAAAGATTCACTCAGTCTTCTGGGTAGGGTTGTTCACATGTCGTCCACTTAAGTATATTTACTGTTAGTCTGCTATACACCAGGCAGTATTCTATCTAAATGCTGGAATCCCCCTGAGAACAAGAGATCCTACATCCATGAAGTTTACATTCTAGTGGCACAGAAAAATGGGTCTATATGGACCAATAAAGGTCAGCTCCAAATACAAGAGGAAAGGGTGCTGGCACCATCCTAAATTCAGGATGAAAAAAATGTAAGCAAAAGGGGTATTATTTATTCTGAATGGCATGAATACTAGAATCTTTTCAACTACAATTCGAGAACACCAGGAAAAAAACTCCTGCTAACTTAAAATTAAAAGCAATATGGGCTGATGGCACTGTTTATGACCCAGAATAACTTAACAGTGCCTACCTGCAAGTACCTAAAAAGAGAAATGAAAGAATAGAAATATATAAGCTTGGACCATTTACTTCACTTAGAACTTGCTCCCAAAACAGGGAAAAGAAATCTTTTATCAGAGAAATCCCAAATTATGCCACCTCTTGACATTGTTAGTATCAGTATTTATATTATTGGGTTGGCCAAATTGTTTTTTTCCATAAGATGACCCTAGTAAACATTTCATTGTCTTGAACTTTATACAAAACAATTGTTACATTGTATTGTGACAGTTGTCATACCAGCATGCATTTAAAAAATTACAAAACTGGTGAATTTTTATTAGCCATTTCAATATTGAAGATAGAAGAAGATACACATTTTTGGCATATTATGCTTTATTACTTCAAGAAAGGTGAAAACACAACTGAAACGCTAAAAAAGATTTGTGCAGTGTATGAAGAAGATGTGTGACTGATTGAACATGTTGGAAGTAGTTTGTGAAGTTATGTGCTGAATTTTTCTCGCTGGACAATGCTTCACAGTTGGGTAGACCAGTTGAAGTTAATAGTGATCACATCGAGACATTAATTAAGAACAATCAACATTATACGATATGGGATACAGCCAACATACTCAAAATATCCAAATCAATAAAGTTATTGGTGAAAGTGGAAAATGTGTCTTTTATTTTATGGTAAAAACTAAGTGGATTTTTTGGCTAACCCAATACATTTTCTATCTCCTTAAGAAAAAACGGATTTGGAGAACAATGGGTTTTGGATCCTGGCTCCATTGCTTGGTAGTGTTTGTCTCTAGACATGTTATTTAACCGCTCTAATCCAAAGTCTCTTCATTTGAAGGAGAATGACAAAGGAAAGACTATAAGGTTAATAACCTTTTAGAAATAAGGTAGTAAAGTATCTAGCATACATACAGTTAGTACTCCATAAATAAAAGGTAATATCATTGCTCCCTCCTCACAAGCAGGCTCTTCAGCTTCACACTAACCTCTAGCCTTTGATGCCCTTCATTTTCTTCCAACTGAATCACATTTGCCAGGCTTGCTACTCCTGATTCAAGCTGGACTCCACAATTCTTCATATCAGGCACAATCTTGAATATCATTAATTTCCTTAACTAACTGTTGGTTTCAGATACCTGTACCAAGCAGGCATCTGCAAAGCAGTGGATAACAGCCTGGGCCCTGCAACTGAAGCACTAGTGTTTGAACCCCAGCTGTTCATCTGATAATCAAGTACCTATGTTATGAATTCCTGTGAATTTCTTCAATTATACCCAGGATAATTGCTGCTGGAGGAAAATCAAACCACACAAATTGGTACTATTACAAATCCAAGGTGTAGAATTTCAAATGCATCCTCAGTACTGCCTAACAATCCTTAATTTTCCTAGTCATGTGTCTGTGTGTCTGCACCCATGCCTCTCCCCCACCCCATTTCCTTGAAAGCTATTATAAACTCATAGTTAAGACTCCCTATTCAACTATGCTCCCCTTTACTCTTACCAGATACTCAAAACTGAGAGAAGACATGTCATCAACCTTTTCTCCTTCCTGCTACTGTCAGTTACAAACTTATTTACCCTGCCTCC
Organism: Sturnira hondurensis; assembly: GCF_014824575.4. Lineage (NCBI taxonomy): Eukaryota > Metazoa > Chordata > Mammalia > Chiroptera > Phyllostomidae > Sturnira > Sturnira hondurensis. Next base: position 938,141 of record NW_028077960.1, read on the forward strand.
AACTTCACCTCTTTCCTTTCTGCTCACTGAAAAAGAAAAACTACTTCTTACCCAAGGCCAATATCCCAACCAATGCATTGGATCCCATCTGGTCCTATTGCCTCCAAATCCTTAGTTCCTTCAATCACCTCTTTTCCCCTCTCCCTCTCTACATGTTCAATTTCTCCCCTCCAATGGTTCTTTCCACTCCCACATAAACATGCCCCAAACTCTCTTAATTTAAAAAGGAGAGAAAAGAGTAAAGTTCTCTAAATTTCCTTCATCTCCCTCCCTCCACCTATACTCTCTCTTCAGTCTTTTGTTTAAAACTGAATCCCTCTCAATTAGCTACACTTTTGGCTTGTTAGTCATTCTTCAACCCTTTCAAATGATACATTAATCAAGTCTCAGCAACTTTATTCAGTCTTCATCTCACTTGGCCTTTTCATGGCAGGATACAATGTTGACCACTCCTAGTCCTTGAAATATTCTCCCCATTTCTGTGCCAAATCTCTCATAGTTCCTTTTTTCATCTTTCGTCTACCTAGTTCAAATGGATGGCTCCTCTTCAGTTGCTTGCCCCATTCAGTAGCTCACAACAGAAACGTGGAAATCATCCTAAATCTTCAATCTTATTCAACTTCATAATCTGGTTATTTACTCGGTCCAGGTGATAATACCTCCTAAATCTCTTATACATCTATGCCTTCTTCCATATCCCTCATCATTTCTCACCATGAATGGCTTCACCAGTCTTGCTTCCAGTTTTGCCCTTCTCTAATCCAGCATTCGCTTCACAGCCAATACAGTAAGTCTAGAACACAAATACGATTCTACCGCAGCATAATTTTTCCCCACTAAGTTTCACAGCCTTCAAGATAAAGTTAAAGCTCCTTAGATCAGTTCATAAGGCATCAATGAACTGGTTTCTTAATACTTCTTCAGCCCCTATTCTAAAATTATGCTCAGTATAGCCACTGAGCACGTAGTACTTGAATGTTACTAGTCCAAACTGAGACGGGGTGTAAATGTAAATGCATACTAGATTCTAAGGACTTAGGATTAAAAAGCAAATATCAAATACTTCAATAATACTTTCTTGTATTGATTATATGTTGAAATGATAATATTTTGAATATATCAGATTAAATAAAATATATTATTAAGATTAATTTCACTTTTTCCTTTTTAATGTGGTGAAATTTAAAAAATTTAAAATACATACATATGACTACATTTGACTCATTTTTACAGGACAGTACTGCTCAAAAATGTCCTTTCCTTTTTTCTAAATCTAAATAACTCCTACCTATTTTTGAAGATTAACACAGGTAACCCAGTAAAATGTATTTCAAGACAGCCGCTGACCCCAAGACCCCAAGTCCTGGTATTTGGTAAAAACCCCTCCTCCTCTCTGCTTCCATCCATAAGTTTCTGCTTATCCCTGTTACACAACACACCACGTTGTAATTGTTGGTTATCAGCTATCTTCTCCTGAACTACTGCTCCTTGCATAAACAGATACCATTCTATTTATACTCAGGGCTTACCACCATGTCTACCACTCAAAAGGCACTCAAAAAATACTTTTCAAACAAATGTGAACTACCTATTGCTGGCCCTAAAGTTACTAGAAATTTTCCAAGGAAAACAAGCCACCAATGGAAGAGCCCAGACTTTCTCAGGAGCTCTCTAGTAATGAAAGGACTGGGGTGGAGGGAAGAGTAGGAATTATAGTAGAAAACAGCAATGAGAAAATAAAGCTCATCACATACATGTCTCTTACAATGAAAACAGGGATTTGCACTAGTGATAAGAAACCATGAACTCACATTTGGCATGCCACAGGCTCCATTTTGGTTCCTAAATTACTCAACCCAACCAACAATAGTATGATTTGGCAGGTTTCGATATAAACAGCTAGAGCCCAGCACCTGTTTCACTTAAACAGCACATCATTACAGTTAAAAACAACAACAAATGTCTCTAGTGAAAAAAATGCTAATATCATGATGCTTCACCATGGAGCAATTTAGGAGAATTATATATGAAATGTGCCAGAGCATGAATTTATGACTGATGCTTATTTGGCAAATGTGGTTGGCACTGCTAGATATTAAAAGCTATGTATGCAAATAAGCAAAGAAAAGTTTTTAAGCTCTCAAATTTAAATATTTACATATCTATAATGTACAAAGATAAAGTTTATATAAAACATTCCAGGAATAATTTTTTAATCTTATTGTCAGGAGTTATGAAGCGGTATTATTTCTTTATGGTCCTCTTCAGAATAGACTCCTAACAAGGAATTCTAACAGAATGTTAATGAGAAACAAAAATTATCGGACTTCTGACCAAGATGAAGGCATAAGTGGAAACACTGTGCCTCCTCGCGCAACCAAGTTTAAAGACAACAAAGCTTTAGTAACAAAAACCCAACCAAAACAGAAAATGGAACTGTATGGAAGTTGAACACAATGAACCATTCAGCCAGACCACTAAGAAGGGCAGAGTCAGCGGCTAGTGGACTGGGGTCACACAGGAAAAAGTGGCCAGACCGACCTAGGGACGCAGGCAGTGGTTGGCGGATCCCAGGCATGGGGTGGCAATGGGTGGACCCAATGGGGGCTCAAGGCAGCTGGCTGACTGAGGCCACACATTCTCACTTATAAACCAGGTGAAAAAATGAGCAGTGAGACAGACTGCACAACCCAGGGCGCCAACACTGGGAAATAAAGCCTAAAAGCAACAATTGGAAAAACTTTCGGGGTTGAAGTGCCGGGAGAAGCTCCCAGGCTCACAGAGAGTTTGCTGGAGAGACCCACAGGGTCCTGGAGGTACAGGCCCACACACCAGGGGGGCCAGGTTTGCTTGCAGGAAGCAGCAGAGGAGCCTGAAATCCGAGAGATTGAGGAACAAAGGCCATTGCCCCTCTCTGGCCCCACCCCCATATACAGCATCACAACCCAGCGCACTGGGTCACCTGACCCTGGTGAACACTTAAGGCTCCGCCCCTCATATGTAACAGGTACAAACAGACCAAAACATTATGGCTCAAGAAGAACAGCTCAAAGCCCCAGAGCCAATATTTCTAAGTGACCAAGAGACAGCTAACCTATTAGATACACAGTTCAAAACTCTGGTGATCAGGATGCTCACAGAACTGGCTGAATTTAGTCACAAATTACAGGAACAAATGAAGGCTAAAGTAATTAAAATGAAGGGAAATGCACAGGAAACCAATAGTAATGGAAAGGAAACTGGGACTCAAATCAAGGGAGTGGACCACAAGGAAGAAAAAAATGACCAAACAGAAAAGAATGAAGAAACAAGAATTCAAAAAAATGAGGAGAGGCTTAGGAACCTCCAGGACATCTTTAAACATTTCAACATCCGAATTATAGGGGTATCAGAAGGGGAAGAGAAACAGCCACAAATGGAAAACTTATTTGAACAAATAATAAAGGAGAACTTCCCCAGTGTGGCAAAGGAAATAGACTTCCAGGAAATCCAGGAAGCTCAGAGAGTCCCAAAGAAGTTGGACCCAAGAAGGAACACACAAAGACACATAATAATTACATTAGCCAAGATTAAAATGAAGCATAGAATCCTAGAAACAGCAAGAGATAAGGGGACAGTCACCTACAAAGGAGTTCCCATCAGACTGTCAGCAGATTTCTCAAAAGAGACTTTACAGGCAAGAAGGGGCTGGAAAGAAGTCTTCCAAGTCATGAAATCCAAAGACCTACATACATCCAAGATTGCTTTATCCAGCAAAGCTTTCATTTAGAATGGAAGGACAGATAAAGTGCTTCTCAGATAAGATCAAATTCAAGGAGTTCATCATCACCAAGCCCTTATTATATGAAATGTTAAAGGAACTTATCTAAGAAAAAAGATAAAAAACATGAACAGTGAAAGGACAGCAAACTCACAGTTATTAACAACCACACCTAAAACAAAAGCAAACTAAGAGGATAGCTAGATCGGGAGCAGAACCATAGAAATGGGAGATCACATGGAGGGTTAGCAACAGAGAGTGGGAGGAGGAGAAGCAGGGAGAAGGCACAGAGAATAAGTAGCATAGACGGTAGATAGAAAATAAGACAGTGGGGAGGGCAAGAATAGTATGGAAAATATAGAATCTAAAGAACTTGTGACACATGGACATAAACTAAAGTGGGGAAATGGTGGGAGAGGGGGTGTGCAGGGTGGAGGGGAATGAAGGGAGGGAATGGGACAACTGTAATGGCATAATCAATAAAATATATTAAAAAAGAAAAAATTATCAAGGAAGTTTCTCCGTACTATCACTGGATAAAATGAACAGTCATAGTATCATAACAGGTTGAAGTGATCTTAACTTTTCCTTTCACCAAAACACTTTTCTTCCCATTCTGGAACCCAGCCAAATATAAATGTCAATCCTTAAAACAAGGGGTAGGGGATGGAGAGGAAAACCAAATATCAAAAAGCCTTGAAGAAAATAATCTTTTTTCCCATCTAATACAGTCATGTTAGTTTCCAAAATAAAGATATGACAAAATATTTCCTCCTCTTCCCCTCGGCTATGGAAAGACTTTTTTTTTTTTTTCACATAGCTTATGCATTGGTCATAGCCAAAACTGACCAGTAATGGCACTATATGAATCCTGCTTCCATTGTTAACTGTTAATTTCTGGGCTAAGGCTACAGCTCCATATCTGAAGCCAAGAATATGTACCTTACCTGCCATTGTAGTTACTAAACGAGTAACCAGGGAAGTGCCAGGTACTTCACAAAGTAATTAAGGTAGTCAGTGAATTGGGCTACCTAGAAACGCTAAGAGATTACAGGATACCCAAGATTGCTCTTAGAAAAGTTTCACCCAGTGGAGAACTCACGTTTTTCACTACCAGACCGCAGAGAGCAATATACGGTGGGTTCTCCGACATTTCATTTATCAGGAAAAGACTTTGTGGCTAAACAAAAATCAGGAGAATCCAAACAGAATCTGAATCCAAACAGCCCCAAACAGAATCCTCAAGGCAATCCCCATTTAGGTAAAAGGGTATTGATATACATCATCCAATAACTTAAAAGACAGCATTTTATGTAAGTCACCAAAGATTTAATTCAACGTATACTCTCACCACATTTAACAGTTGCAGAAGTAAAATGAATTGGGTTTTCTATAGCAAGGTCAATAGAGATGAAATCTAATTTTCCTTCAACTCAACGCCAGCCTTCTGATAAGTCCATTCCACAGCTCTCAAATTCCTACCCTTGGATGTTAAAAATAACGGATTGCAAGAAAGTAACATGTAAAGATAGGAGGGCTCCTCTTTCCTGTTGCTCTTGGCAGTCTTTAACGTCGTCAAATCACGAAATAAAAAATCAAGCTCTCAGACGGGTGCTCCTGGCGTCGGGGAGGGGGTACCGGAGGGGGTTCAGGAGGGGGTTCATACCGCAAGTCCTCGGTGCGGGAGTTAAAAATTGCAAGAACCGGTAAGTCAAAGGGCAGAGGAGAAACAAACTGACCAACCGAACCACTCAAAACCGTGCTAACCCGCATCTTAGGAGTCTCACAAGCCGCAGCCACAAGTGAACAAGCAAAGAAACCCCTACGGGGTTTCGTCGGTGCTCCCTGGTTTGGGCCAGAATGTCCGAGTAGACGTACAGGAGTGAGAGAGGTCATTCCTACTACCCCAGCCTCCCCGCATCCAACTCCTCCAGCCTTCACTTTCCTCCCTGCCGCACCCGGGGTCGTACCTCGGCGCCATGTCCCAACTTTCCCTCCTCTTGGGGGCGCCGAGCTACCGGGGCCGCGGCCGCCTCCTAAGGAGGAGGAAGTCGGCACCACAGGGAGTGGGAGGGGGCGCGGGGTGCTGGCGGGCCTCGGAGTCAGAGTGCCCGCACTTGCCCGAGCCCCCGCGGCAGCGCGCCCAGACAGCGCGACACCCCGCACGGATTCCCCCGACTCAGCGCCCTCACCCCGGGGCGACCCTAGTCCCACAAGCCGCCGCGGGAGAAGGGAATGAAGGGGACGCGGGTAGCCCTACCACGGTTACCTGAGGCGCGCACATGCTGCCGCGGTGACCACCATCGCCGACCGTCCAGTCCCCTTCCCGATCACGGAGGCCACAGCAGCCGAGCAAATGACACTCAGAAGTAACTAACTACTCGTCCCCGCCGAGTACACCGCGCGCTCCCGGCCACACACAGACACCAGGAGCCGGCCAGCCTCCCTACAGCCCCGCGCAACGCCCATTCGCGCGCGCTCCCGCCCGCGAGCTCCTGGAAGAGCGCGCGCACGGGCCCTATCTCACTACAGTCCCGCGGAAGAAGTCATTTGCCCCTCCTCTCGCATTCCTCCCAATTGGCTCGGGAGGGCGAGATAACCGGAATGGCATGAAGGGGAATTTCGGTTCAAATAAGGTCTTGAAGAAAAGGGAAATGAGGCTTTGGCCTAATTGTTGTCCGATCCCCTCGGCCAGGCTGCTGTCGAATACAGAACTTGTGTATTGAAAGACGCCAGTATACTGTAATCGCCAATTTAAGCCCCAATACTTCTTACGGGCCTTAGCGATTAAAAACACTACATCTCCCAGAAACCTCCGCGAAAGAGCTCCTCTCTTGCATAATCACGTAGGCCATCTCCGCACAAGAACAAATAATCCCTTCGTGTTTCTTAAAGTATTGGACATAATACTTCATTTTTCTTCTCACCGAAAGAACTTTAGGCGTTAGTACGATAATAGAAGTGGCCTACGAGAAGGTAGTTAAGCGACTAGGTAAACGGGAAGAAAGGACATAAAAAATAAAGTACTGCGGAGGAATTTTTCTCAAGCTGTGAGACGCTGAAGGAGAGTGAATGTGATCGAGCGGGGCTCAGAGAATTGTCCTCTTTCCAGGGAACCTTCTTTAGCCCCGGGCCCCTGCCTGCCGCTGTCGTTAGCAGGTCAGTAAGCAAGGCGAGCTTGGGGGTGGCTACAATTGAAGTGCCCTTCTGCCTCTTTTAATTATGTTGTTAATTGGTTTGTATCGGTTTGAGGCCGACTGAATGGAGGCACCTCACTTCCGGCTGGGGGAGGGGAAGGGACGGAGGCTGTCTTCGAGCAGCGGGGGGTACAAAACTCACTTCCTGTGGGGCTAGTGTAATGGTTCAGGGTGTTCGACCCACTTCCTGTTTCGGCTAGGGCTTGAAAAATGAATGATTGCTGCCATTTACACAGTCCATGTTTTAAAGATTGGAGATTGTGTTTAATGTGAGAAGTTTGGTGATTACACTAATCAATACTGCTAATAATGTCCACCCTCCAGTCAGAATTTATGTGAGGTTTGTTTTCAACGTGCATTATGGAATATATTCTCCACAAAATTTTCTTAATGCGCTCTTCCAAGAATTCTAAACCCCATGTTAAAATCCTCTACTCACCTCTGCAAAATGACACACTTTCTTGTGTGATTTATAATTGCCCATCTCTGTCCTTACACTGTCCAGCGCTCACCGAGCAAGGTGCTGTATGTTTGCCTTGACGTGCTACAGAAACCGTCGCCAAGATTTTGTTACAGTACTCGATATTTTACATAAATTACGAGGCATATTCAGCTTACCAGAATGAAAGTACTATATGAAAGTACCCACATGCATGTTACCTCAACTAATATGATTGGTTATCTTACATTCTTAGACCTGTTGATTTTAGGCTGCAGGTTCTGCCCTGTGCCTGAGAACAAGCTTCCTTAGCCTTAAAACTTCTTACAGATAACATGTAGCATTTACAAAAGTTAGACTTTACTACGTTTTCCTCTTTGTAATTTAATTAGATTAAGAGATTTAAAAATGGTATCGATCTTTGCGGTTTTAAATCATGGTGCAAGGATCAAGAGATTCAGCTCAGATTTTAAAGGGGGCAGGGATTGGCTTACAAAGGACAAAAGATGAATAAGAACTTTATATCTTTCCTGTATTCTCAGTGTTTTATAAAGAAACTATATGTATCGTGATAATAAACACTCCACAATTTTGATTCCTTAGCTTCTGTTTTTAAGTAACACAAATCTTGGGTGGGTGAGTGTATACAGAAGGAATCAAGCAATTTAGAGTTGAGGAAATCTAAACAACTTCAGTAATTTTGGAATATCAAGTGAACTGTAATGTCTTTCAAAGGATTTTTAAAAGGATAAAACCTGTGTATTTTTTCCTTTGGATTGTTACCTAACCTATCCTCAGATTTTGCAATTATTTTAATTCTAGTTCCTCTAAAAAGGTGTTTGGTTTAGAGTTTATTAGAAAATATGCTTTAAACTGAATGTTACAGTAAAGGGAAAAATATATGTTTTAACATTCTGAAGACAAAATATCTCAGACAATAAAATCAATGAATTTTTTTTAAACACTACAAAATTTCTGCAGTAGTTGAAAAGGCAAGACAAAATAATGTCTGTTATTATTATAAGATTAGGAATACAGAGGCCACCTTAAGCAAGTATCACATAATTAGAGAAAATGCGCTCACTTTCTTCTCTATTATTGTAGTAGAGAAGAAAATATGTACAATCATTCTGACAAATTAAACTATAGTATTAGGAATTATTGAAGTAAAAAGATTGTGGTGCTAAATGAAAATGATATAAAATACTGATTGAGATATATTGGTATTATCTCAGATAAAGTTCCCAAAGGAACTATGATAATTTCCTTTTGGAAATTATCTTTGGAAAGCAGAAGAGTTTTTTTTTTAATTGGTTTCTATGCTATTCCATGGAAGAAATGCAGTATAAAAGAAATAAAAATCTTTAACCTGAAAGATTTTAGCATCTTGAAGAACTGTCTGATCAGAAGAAAGCAATATATAAAGCACATACCTGAGAAAAGATGATTTGTGATAAGTGGCAGATATATCACTGTTTCCATAAAAAAATGAGAAAAGCTTTTGAAAAATAGAAGGAAAGTACATGGAACCTGCTTTTAATCACAGAGTATTTCTGGGGAGGGGCTTGCTATCTTCCAAAGGGCCTTTTTTAATACTCTTTGTTGTAGTTTTTGTTGTATGTCCACTGGGTTGGCCAAAAAATCCATTTAGTTTTCACCATAAAATAAAAGACACATTTCTCATTTGTACCAATAACTTTATTGATTTGGATATTTTGAGTATGTCAGCTGTCTCCTGCTATTGGCTTCTAGTGGGTAGCGGCCAGGATGCTGCTATACATTTTCCAATGCATCAGGCAGCCCCACAGCAAAGAATGATCTGACCAAAATGTCAGTGGGACCAAGAAACTTTCCAAACCACTTTTGACACATATGATCAGTCACAGCACCTTCTCCATACAATGCACAAATCTTTCTTTGCATTTTAGTTGTGTTTTTACCCTTCTTGAAATGATGAAGCACAATATGCCAAAACGTTGCCTATCTTCTTCCATCTTTAAGCGTTAAAATGGCTGCACAAAAATCACCCATTTTGATACTTTTTTTTAAAAGCGCGGTGATGTGACAGCTGTCATAATATAATCTAACACAATTGTTTCAAGTGAAGTTAAGCACTATTAGAGCCATGGCAGGGAAAAAACTAAATGAAATTTTTGGCCAACTCAATAATAGAAACATGTTATCAAAATTAGAAAAATGCTTTTTTGTAAGTGTACTCTTGTTAAGTCTAGATGAATAAATGAATTTGAGATATTTCATTCTATTATTTGCCATCTATAGTAAAGAACTTGTCCGTTTTATAGAGTATTTAGATTGGATAGCCATTTTCTTTTCTAAAAGCAGTCATTGGATACACTGCTCACAGCTGTTTGAAATATTAAAACAGTCAGAATTCTGTATTCTATCTCATTGGAATTTGATTAATCATAGAGTGCTAGATACCATATATAACGCAAAAGTGTCTTTAATATACTTTACCTCTTCGCACAACCAAAAGGAGGGAAAAAAGTGTCTTTTCATTCTTTTGTCTACTGTCCTTTGTAAAGTCATGCTGATATTTTACAATTACTGCTTTTTTGTTTGTTGTTTTAGTAGTTTTTGCCACGAGGGCAGGTGTTAAAGAGAGTATCCTAACAACTTGAACTGTTTTTAAACTTACTACTCTGCTTCTTTTTCTCTATTTCAAGGCCTTCAAGAATATTCAAATGAGAATATTTCCCCTTACATAACTTTTCATTACTTCAGCAGAAGTTTACTGACTGCATTCTGTGTGCTAGTTACTGTTCTAGGGAGTTGGCATACATCAGTGAATACAGACAAATATCCAAATTCTTCTGAAGTTTACTCTAATTTCCAAATTAAAACTCGATTTTGCTTCCTTGGTATTCTTACATAATATCTATAGTGTGATCTTGTTCAGATTGGATCAGGAAGCAGCCCTAACCTTGATCTTTCTTGGTCTTGATCTCTAAGCCATTCTAAACCCAGTTTTGAATATTTTAGCCTAATTTTTCTCTAGACCATACAAGCCCTTGTGTTAAGTATTCAGCCCTTTTCACTGACACATGCATGGTAATCCTACCATACTAGAATCCTTGGTATGGTAAAAACAAGTGGAAGTGAACAATGGGGAAAATAAGTAATCTGGAAGGCCTACATGCAAAACTAGCGTCGACATTTTACTAGCTAACTTAACTGGCTTGGCAACTTTGAGCCATTTACTCGACCCATCTGAGCCTCAGTTGTCATAAACCTAAATGGGCTTCTGTGGTGGATTAAGGATATTATCTCACCCAGCGCAAGACCTGGTGTTAGGAGCTTAATGAATGTTATTATTTGCCCTTCGGTCTTGCTTCTGCTATTCTGGCTATTAAGATTTGCCCACATGTCTGTTTTAAGCCTTAGGTATTCCCACAAGTATGGGGTACAGTACTAGGGTTATTGAAATTCATCTTTCCCTAACAACATGCTCACTTACTGTCAAGATTTTATTAGTTTCTTGTGGGAAGACTATCATTAGTTTCAAAGATCACTCTAGAAAATACACATAATAGAAAAGTTTTAAGGAGTCACTAAAGTAATTTGAATTGTTGTAAGAGGACATTCAACCCATTCTTCTAAACCTGTTTAAATGCTAAGTCTAATATTCAAGGTCCTTCACAGTATGATCATGTGTCTCATTACCTGTTTATTCATTCCTAACTGAATTGGTTTCTGAGGAAAAACATTAATTCTATACTGTATACAGTCTTTCTGTCTTTGTTCTTTCTATCCTCTGCCCAAGATACTTCCTCTTTTCCCAAGAATCCCTATCAAAATGCAGCCTTCTTTGAGGCCTTATGTCAAGTACCACCTTCAACTTCAAGAAGTATTTCCTAATGTCTATCTTCTCTTTCCACTCTGTCAACCATATAGAGTCTGTTCGTTGACTCTCGATTGCGTGCTTTTCTTATGACATTTAATATCCTGTGCTGCCGCTTTTAATGTTTTTGTCATTGTTGTATGCAGAGTTTATGTTGTGCCATAAAAAGTTTCAGACTACATCTCTTTTCTGTGTCTCCTGTCATACCTGGCACAACGCCATTAAAATCATAAGTATTCAGTAAGTATTTGTGGAGTAGAACTGAAACTAATAAGTTTTGTCCACTGTTTATGCCCTACATTAAAGCACAGTGATCAGCATAAAATAGATACTCAAATACCTATCAAATGAAAAAGTGAGTAAGTCATTGTTTTCTCGTTTGTGGGTATCTCAGTGTCACTATGTTGATGAGCATATATTAAACACCTAATCTGTGATCTGAACTATGAGAACTGACCCCTGCCCTCAATTTAGTTGGAAAGAAGTTGTAATTAATGTGTGTAGACTCTGAAGATGGCAGGTGTTTGAGTGAATGTGGGTGGCAAGGTCAGTATAGAGCTGTTTACACTGTGAGAAATATCCTAGGCTATCTGAACTCAGAAACAATAGATTTGGATATCAAGAAATGCTTCACTTACAATTCCACTTCTAAGTATACTCATATATACCCAGGAGAATTGAAAATGTATCCACACACAATTTTTTAATTTAGTTTTAATTTTAATTGTTCAAGTAGTTTTCTGCCTTTTCATCCCTATTCCAGCTTACCCTGCCCCGCCCTCCCACCTCCCTCCCATTTCCACCCCCCCCCCCTTGTTATTGTCCATGTGTCCTTTATACTTGTTCCTGCAAACCCTTCTCCTTTTCCCCCGAAATTCCCTCCCCTTTCCCCTCTGGTCACTGTCAGCCTGTGTCTCTATTTCCGTGTCTTTGGTCAATTTCAGTCTATCTATAAATTACACCAAAATAGTATTTGTCTGTGTCCAAGATTGTGTTGATGGGGGTGGGAGACAGAGTTTTGAAAATTATGGAAACATTATTCTTGAAAGATTATTTTATGTATATATATATGTGTATTTATATTTAAGCAACTGAATTTTCAACAACCGCATTCCTCAGTTTTTCCATCCCTATTACTTTCAGTGAAACTAATACTCCTGCTTCACAAGAACTAGTATCCAGATACTCCACTGCTTTCTTACTTAGCATCCGAATTTATATCTTCCTTTTCTTTCACATTGTCACACATCCTTCATTTCTATATTCCAAAGCTTTATTGTCCTATTAACTTGACACAATCCTTTCATATTTGTTGCTGGTGATATCACAATTACTACAACTCTTTGTAGAAACACTATAGCTCTTCTATTACCAAGAAAAAATATTCATAGGTTTGTTTTCCCTTTTTTAAAATTCTTGTTAAAGTACGGTTGTCTCCAATTTCCCCCCACCTACTTGCCACCTTCGATCCCTACTTGCCACCTTTGATCCTACCCCCTTTCGCCTTTGTACATGTCCTTTATTCATGTTCCTAATGACCATTCCCCCTTTTTCCTCCTGATATCCCCCCTCCCACCTCCCCTCTGCTTACTATCAGTTTGTTCTCAATTTCAATGTCTCTGTTTATATTTTGCTTGCTTGTTTCTTTTGTTGACTAGGTTCCACTTATAGGTGAGATCATACGGTATTTGTCTTTCACTGCCTGGCTTATTTCACTTAGCATACTGCTGTCCAGATCCATTCATGCTGTTGCAAAGGTTAGGAGCTCCTCCTTTCTTTCTGCTGTATAGAATTCCATTGTGTAAATGTACCATTGCTTTTTGATCCATTCATTTACTGATGGACACTTAGCTGCCTTCAGTACTTGGTTATTGTTAATTGTGCTGCTATGAACATTGAGGTGCACAGGTTCTTTTGGATTGGTGTTGCAGGATTCTTAAGGTCTAGTCTCAGCAGTGGAATTGGCTGGGTCAAAAAGCAGTTCCATTTTTAGTTTTCTGAGGAAATTCCATTCTGTTTTCCACAGTGGCTGCACCAGTTCACATTCCCACCAAAGGTGTACTGGGGTTCCCTTTTCTTCACACCCTTGCCAACACTTGTTTGTTGATTGAGTTGTAATGGCCATTCTGACCAGTGTGAAGTATCTCATTGTGGTTTTAATTTTCATCTCTTTGATGACTGGTGATGCTGAGCATCCTTTCATGTATTTCTGGACCTTGTGTATGTCCTCCTTGGAGTAATGTCTATTCAGTTCCTTTGCCCATTTTTTGATTCGATTGTTTGTCTTCCTGAAGTGGAGTCATGTGAGTTCTTTTTAAATTTTGAAGATCAAACCCTTGTCAGAGGTATCATTGGCAAATATATTTTCCCATAGGCTTGGTTCCCTTTTCATTTTGCTGATGTTTCTTTAGCAGTGCACAAGCTTTTTATTTTTATGAAGTCCCATTTGTTTATTCTTTTCCTTATGTCCCTTGATCTAGGGGATATGTCAGTGAAGATACTGTTCTGTGGAATGTCTGAGATTTTCTTGCCTATATTCTCCTCTAGGATTTTTATGGTGTTTAAAACTTATATTTAACTTTTTTTCATCTGGAGTATTTTTGTATATGGTATAACTTGGAGGTTGAGTTTCATTTTTTTGCAAGGAGCTGTCCGGATGTCCCAACACCATTTGTTGAAGAAGCGACTTTTACTCCATTTTATGCTCCTGATCACTTTGTCAAATATTAATTGTTCATAGAGACTCAGATTTATTCCTGGGCTCTCTATTCTGATCTGCTGATCTATGTGTCTGTTCTTCTGCCAGTACCAGGGTATTTAGATAACTGTGGCCTTGTAATACAGTTTAATATCAGGTATTGTGAATCCTCCTGCTTTGTTCTTTTCAAAATTGCTGCAGCTATTTGGGATCATTTATGGTTCCACATAAATTTCTGAAATATTCTATATCTGTGAAATATGTCATTGGTACTTTAATGGGGATTGTATTGAACCTATATATTACTTTGGGTAGTATGGCCATTTTGATGATGTTAATTCTTCCAATCTATGAGCATGGTGCATGCTTCCATTCGTTTGTGTCTTCCTTAATCTTTCTTCATTGTTGTATAGTTTTCTGAGTACAGGTCTTTTACCTCCTTGGTTAGGTTTATTCCTAGTTATGGTATTTTTTGTTATTGTTGTTGCTCTATCAAATGGGATTTTTTCCTGATTTCTTTTTCTGATATTTCATTGTTGGTGTACAAAAATGCCTTTGATTTCTGAGTATTGTCGTCGTATCTGGCTGTTTTGCCGAATTCATTTATTAGGTCAGGTAATTTTTCTGGGGGAGTCTATAGGATTTTCTATGTACACTATCATGTCATCTGCAAACAATGACAGTTTTACTTCCCTCTTTCCAATTAGGATGCCTTTTATTTCATTTTCTTGTCTGATTGGTGTGGCTAGGACTTCAATACTACATTGAATAGGAGTGGTAAAAACAGACATCCTTGTCTTCTTCCTGATCTAAGTGGGAAAGCTCTAAGTTCTTCCTCATTGAGTATGATGGTGGTGGTAGGTCTCTCCTCTATGGCCTTCATTAGGCTGAGGAATGCTCCCTCTAGTCCCACTTTGCTGAATGTTTTTTTATCATAAATGGGTGCTGTACTTTATCAAATGCTTTTTCCACATCTATTGATATGATCATGTGATTTTTGTGTTTCATTTTGTTTGTGTGTTGTAGTATGTTTATTGATTTGCGAATTGTATCATCCTTGCATCCCTGGGATGAATCCCAGTTGATCATGGTATATGATGTTTTTAACGTATTTCTGGATACAGCTTGGCAATATTCATTGAGGATTTTAGCATCTATGTTCATCAACGATATTGGCCTGAAGTTTTCTTTCTTTGTTGCGTCTTTCTCTCGTTTTGGATTTAGGATGATGCTGGCATCATAAAAAAAGTTTGGGCATCTTCCCTCTTCTTGAATTTTTGGTATAGTCTGTGAGAGATAGGGGTTAGCTCTTCTTGAAATGTTTTGTAAAATCTCCTATGAAACCATCCAGTTCAGTGCTTTTGTGTGCTGGGAGTTTTTTGATTACTGCTTTGATTTTGTCAGCTGTTATTGGTTTGTTCAGACGTTCTGCTGCTGCTTCATTCCATTTTGGAATATTATATTTTTCTAGAAATTTGTCTGTTACACCTAGGTTTTCATATTTCTTGGCATATAGTTTTTTGTGGTAATTTCTTACAAATCCTTTGTATTTCTGTGGTATCAGCCGTAATCTCTCCTCTCTCATTTCTGATTGTGTTTATTTGGGTCCTCTCTCATTTTTTTTAATGAGTCTGCTTGAAGGGTTGTCTATTTTGTTTCTCTTTTCAAAGAAACAGCTCTTGGATTTATTGATTGTTAGAATTGTTCTTTTAACCTCTATGTCATTTCATTCTGTTCTGATCTCGGTTGTTACCCTCCTTCTTTTTACTCTGGGCTTTCTTTGTTGTTTTTCCTGCAGTTCTTATAGATATAGAGTTAGGTTGTTTATTTGAAATGTTTCTGCATTTTTTAGGTAGTTCTGTATCGCTATAAATTTCTCTCTCAGGGCTGCTTTTACCGTGTATCATAAGTTTTGGACTGTTGGGAGTTCATTTTCATTTTTTTCCAGAAACTTTTTGATTTTTTTCTTGATCTCATTCTTGACCTCATTCTTGACTCATTCATTGTTTAATAGCATGGTATTCAATCTCCATGAATTTGAGTGTTTTTGAGTTTTTCCTTGAGTTTTGTTTCTAGGTTCAATACTGGCTGGGTCAGAGAAAATGCCTGATAATGATTTCATTTTTCATGAATTTGTTGAGACTTGTTTTGTGTCCTAACACATAGTCTGTCTTTGCAAGTGTCCAGGTATATTTGAAAAAATATGTATTTTCTTTCTTTTGGATAAAAAGTTCTGTATATATCAGTTAAGTTCATTTGATCTAGGGCATTGTTCAATGCTGCAACATCCTTGTTGATATTTTGTTTGGCAGATCTATCCATTTTTGATAGTGGGATGTTAATATCCCCTAGTATAAGTGTGCTGCAGTCTATGTCCTTTTTGAAGTCTTCCAAGATTTTTCTTATATATTTGGGTGCTCCTATTTTGGGTGCATATATGCTTATAAAGTTTATATTTTCTTGATGGATTCTTCCCTTGAGTTTTATGAAGTGTCCTTCTAGGTCTCTTTGTATGGCCTTTGTTTTGAAGTACATTTTGTCTGATACAAGTATTGCTACCCCAGCTGTTTTTTCCTGTCCATTCACTTGGAATGTTTTTTTATAGCCCTTCACTGTCAGGCTGTGTAGATCTTTTGTTCTGCGTAGGGTCTCTTGTAGGCACCATATGTGTGGGTCATGTTTTCTTATCCACTCAGCTACCCTGTGTCTTGATTGGAGCATTCAGTCCATTTATATTTAAGGTTATTATTGATAGGTACTTACTCATTGACATTTTTCCCCTTTGAATCTGTGTTCCTCTCTCTCACTTTTTTTCTTCATCTTCTTAAAGCAGTTCCTCTACCATATCTTGTAGAACTGGTTTGGTGGAGATGTATTCTTTTAGACTTCTTTTGTCTGGGAAATTCCTTATTTTGTGTGACATTTTAATTGAGAGCCTTGCTGAATAGAGTAGTCTTCATTGCAGTCCTTGGTTTTCATTACTTGGAATATTCCTTGCCATTCCCTTCTGACTTGGAGCATTTCCATTGGGAAGTCAGCTGCTAGCCTTATCAGGTCTCCCTTCTATGTTACTTCCTGTTTCTTCCATGCTGCCTTTAAGATTCTCTCTGTCTTGGAATTTTGCCATTTTAATTATGATGCGTCTTGGAATGGGCCTCTTTGGGTTCCTCTTGATTCAGACCCTCTCTGTTTCCTGGAGTTCTGTGGCTCTTTCTCTCATCTAATTAGGGAGGTTTTCCATCATTACTTTTTCAAACAGGTTTTCCATCCCTTGCTTTTCTTCTCCTTCTGGTATCCCTATTAAATGGATATTATTACATTTCATATTGTCCTGCAGTTCCCTTATTACCTCTTCATTTTTTTTAGAATCTTTTTTTCTTTTTCTGGTTCTTTCTGGGAGTTTTTTTTCTTCTACTTTGTCCTCCAGCTCGCTGATTTGATCCTTGTTTCATCTAGCCTGTTCTTGATTCTTTCTGTTGTGTTCTTTGATTCAGAAATTGCATTCTTCATTTCCTCTTGCCTCTTGTTGATAGTTTCTATTTCCTTCTTCATGTTGATTGAATTTGCAGTAAGTTTCTTGTAGTGTCCCCATAGTTTTTGGTAATTCTTAGTGCCCTCATTGAACTTCCTTATAACTACTGCTTTGAACTCAATATGTGATAGTTGACTTACCTCTATTTCATTTAGCATTCTTTCTGAGGCTTCCTCCTTTACTTTTGTTTGGGGTTTGTTTCTTTGTCTTCCCATTGTTTGTGATACTCTTCTTGTTAGCCTCTGCTTCTTAAATGGGTCTGTTCTGACTCTCTGAGTTTGTGGTGTGGACATCTATGGTAGGTGACCTGTGAGATTCAGTGGTTCAGTCTCCTTGATCTCCTGAACTTGATGCACTTGGGATGCCATTTATGCCACTTAAACTGACTCTCTGGATGTAATTGGGCTTTCATTATTGTTCTTTGGTGGGTAATTCCCTCCCGCTGGTTGACTGAGGGTCACTCTGCCCACCACATTTATATGCTGTTGTGCAGGTGTTGCCAGAAGAAAAGCACAAAGCCCAGGGAACAAACCCACTTCCGAAAAAAATATCTCCTCCCGGTAATCTCAGTATCAACAGCAAACAAACCAATATTAATAAGGGTGTGAAGAGATTAAGACTGTTATAGTAAAGGAGAAACTATAGTATAAGTTCTAGTGACTTAATATGCACAGTCTTGCTGGACAAGAAATGAATGTTAAGAAGTTGTTCAGAAAAGAAAATGTCACTACTCGTGGAGAAGACCACAGTGCATTTCATCTCAGTATCCTCTAGTATTTATCACTTCTTTCTGGATCTGCCTCTGGTGGTATCAGATATTGACCCCATCTAACCTTAGAAACTGCCAGGGATATACTTTCTATGGTTTTCTCCTTGAGTTTAATATAGTCACTGTGCACTCAGCAGTCAGGCTTAAGCCCTTTAGGGTGGGGCAGAATTCCTCCTGGGGCTATTTTTTTCCTTCAGGCTGCTACTGCTGCTTGGAGGGGAGTGGTCCTCTTGAGCACAATGGCTGCTGCAGTATGGTGGACGACTCAGCACCAGGATCCTATGGTCTACTCTCTCAGTTCCCTCCCCAAAGCTTCCATCCCCAGTCTCACCTCAGGCATCTCCAGCACACTCTGCCCCTGCCTTTCCTGGAGCCCTGGATAAATGGCTGCAAATGAAGATTTGTGTGTTGGCCCTTTAAACAGCTCTTTGTGTCTCCTGCCATCCAATCTCTGGTAGAGAGCAATTCTGCAGCTTTGCGCCACCGGTTGTTATCTGTGTACTTTTGGGGCTCTGGCGCTTAGGCTGAGGGTCCCAGCTTAGGGTTTAGATCATACACTTGTCAGGGGGATCCATCAGTGGCTTAATTATCCCTCTGATGATGCTGCCTGTGGGTCCCCAGCCAGCCCTCACAAGTCTCCACCACAGTTCTGACCATTCAGTTAGTGCTGAAGGTGATTCTTCTGTCTCTCTGAGGTTGTAAGGCTTCTCTCTTGCTATTGTTTAGTTGTTTGTTCCAGGTGATTGCTCCACAATTTAGGTGTAATTCCAGATTGGTCCTGGGAGGAGGTTACTGTGGCTTCCATTTGCTCTTCTAGCTTCTTGACTCTCCTTTCTGTCTTATTTTATTTAGTATAATATCCTGTAGTCCATCCCTGTTGTTCCAAATGGTAAGATTTTATTCTTTTGGGGGGCTGAGTAATATTCTTTTGTGTATATACACCCCATATTTTTTATGTAGTCGTCTGCTGATGGGCACTAGGCTGCTTCCATATCTTCGCTATTATAAATAATGCTACAATGAACATAGGGGTGCATATTATCTTTTTTTAACTCCTTGGGGTGACATTGGTTAGTAAACATACACATTTCAAGGGTACAAGTCTATAATATATCATCTGTGTATTGTATTGTATATTCACCACCCAAGTTTTTGTGTATCACCATTAATCCTCCATTGTCTTTTCAAATTAGTGTTTTAGATTTGTCCAGATAAATAGTAAGAAATGCAATTGCTGGGTTATAAGGTAGTTCTAGTTTTAATTTTTTGAGGTAATTTCATACTGTTTTCAATAGTGGCTACACCAATCTACTTCCCCACCAACAGTGCCCAAGGGTTCAGTTTTTTCCACATCCTTGCCAATATTTGTTGTTTCCTGATGTATTTATTGATAGCCATTCTGACAGATATGAGGTGGTATCTCACTTTGCACTTACCTCATTTTGCACTTATCTGACGATTAGTGATATTGGGCATTTTTACATACTGTATTTTTCGAACTATAAGATACACTTTTTCCCTCCAAATTTGGCGGGGGAGGGTGCATCTTACAGTTCCAGTGTAGCTTACCTGGCTCACTTTTGGGCGGCAGCTTATGTTATTTATGTTATTAAATATTTTACCCCATTTTTTTGCTTCAAAATTTTTTTTCCTATTTTCCTCCTCTAAAACCTAGGTGCGTCTTATGGTCCAGGGCACCTTATAGTTCTAAAAATACACAATGTATATATTTGTCATCCGTATGTCGTCTTTGGAGAAATATCCATTTAGGTCTTCTAAATAGATTTTTTTTGGTGTTAAATTCTATGGTTTTATTAAAAACTTTGGATATTAACCCCTATAGCCATGCCATTTTTATCACTATATCCTTATAGTTTGATATCAGGTTGCATGGTACTTCCACCTTTGTACTTTTTAAAATTGCTGAGGCTATTTCATCAATATGAATTTTACTCTTTCTTATTCTAGTTCTGTGAACAATGCTATCAGTATTTTGATAGGGATGACATTGAATCTATTGATCACTTGGGGTAGTATGGACATTTTAATGAGGTTAATTCTTCTGTCTATGAGCACAGAATATGCTTTCATTCATTTGTACCTTCTTCGTTTTCTTTCTTCAATATCTTACAATATTCCAAGTGCAGGTCTTTTATCATCTTGGTTAAAATTTATTCCCCAGGTACTCCATTTTTTGTTGTTGTTGCAATTGCAGATAGGTTTGTTTTCTTAATTTCTATTTCTGGTAGTTTGTTATTGGTATATAAAAATACAACCAATTTCTGAATATTACTTTTTTGTTTTGCTACTTTACTGAATTCATTTATCAGTTCTGATAGTTATTTAGTTTAATCTTTAGGGTTCTCTCTATATTATATCATGTCATCTGCAAATACAGTGTGACAGTTTTATTTCTTACTTTCTAATTTAAATGATTTTAACTTACTCTTCTTGTCGGATTACTGTCACTAGGACTTTCCAATACTGTGTTGGATAGAAGTGTTGAAAGTAGACATCTTTCTCTTAATCCTTGTCTTGCAGGAAACACTTTTAGCTTTTTCCCTGTTGAGTATGATGTTTTCTACAGGTTTGTCATATACAGCCTTTATTATATGGAGATATATGTCACCTGTATCCCACTTTGCTAAGAGTTTTTATTATAAATGGATGCTGGCTTTTGTTGAATGCTTTTTCTGCATCTGTTGATATGATCATGTGATTTTTATCTTCCATTTTGTTGCTGTGGTATATTAACATTCATTGATTTGCAGGTGTTGTTCCAACCTTGCATCCCAAGAATGAATCCCACTTAGTCCAAATACCACTGAATTCAGTTTGCTGATATATGGTTGAAGACTTTTTTTATCAGGAATATTTGCCTATACTTTTCTTTTTTTCTAATGACTCTGGTTTTGGGGTCAGGATAATGCTGGCCTCATAAAATGAGTTTGGGAGCTTCTCTTTTCTTAAATGTTTTGGAATAGTTTAAGAAGGATGGGTGTTTAATCTTTTTTGAATGTTTGGTAAAATTCACTGATGAAGCCATCAGATCCCAGTCATTTGTTGGTTGTGAGTTTTTTTATTACTGATTTTTTTCATTATTTATCGGTCTGTTCAGATTTTCTGTTTCTTCTTGAAACATTCCTAGGAGATTGTATGTATCTAGAAGTTTATCCTTTTTTCCCAGAGTGTCTCATTTGTTGGCATATAATTGCTTATAGTATTGTTTTATAGTCCTTTGTATTTCTGTAGTGTCACCTGCAACTTCTCTTTCAGTTTTGATTTTACTTATTTGGGTCCTCTTTTTTTCTTTTTTTGATATTTCGTTAAAGGTTTATCGATTTTGTTTATCGTTTTTAAAAACCAGTTCTTGGCCCTGGCTGGTGTAGCTCAGTGGATTGAGTGTGGGCCTGCGAACCACACAATCGCAGTTCGATTCCCAGTCAGGGCACATGCCTGGGTTTCAGGCCAGTTCCCAGTTCCTGGTTCCTGGTTCCTGGCAGCGGACACATGAGAGGCAACCATACATTGATATTTCTCTCCCTCTCTCCTTCCCTTCCCTTCTAAAGATAAATAAATAAAATCTTTAAAAATAAAAAATAAAATAAAAACCAGTTCTTGGTTTCTTTTAACTTTTGTATTCTTTTGCTACATCCTATTTAATTTATTTCTTCTCTGATCTTTTTAATTTCCTTCTCACTTTGAGCTTCCTTTGTGTTCTTTTTCTGGTTCTTTTAGGTGTAAAATTAGTTTATTTCAGATTGTTCTTGTTTCATGAGGTAGACCTATATTGCTATAGATTTTCCTCTTAGAACTGCTTTTTCTGTGTTCCATAGGGTTTGGGTTGTTGTGTTTTCATGTTCATCTATCTCAGGGCCTCTTTTAATTTATTTTCTGATCTCATTGTTTACCCATCTACATTTAGTAGCATGTTGTTTAGCCTCCATTATGTTTCTGTGTTTTTCAGTTTTATTCTTATACTGGGTTTCTAGTTTCATACCATTGTGTTCCTAAAAGATACTTGATATGATTTCAGTCTTCTTAAATTTACTGAGACTTTTTTTTGTCTAACATGAGACCTTATTCTGAAAAATGTTACGTGTGTTCTTAAAAAGAATGTGTATTTTGCTGTTTATGTTTGAAATGCTCTAAAAATACCTGTTAAAATCATTTGTTCTATTATGTCGATCAAAGTTGATAGGGGAACTCAAGAGTTAAAGATTTTTTAGCTTTAGTTATAGTTGATAGGCTTAAGTGATTAATGCATTTGGAATTCTATTATTCCAGGAACTGGAGTATATGACCTACTGACTAGCAATTCAACCTTTGTGCCCCAGGGGCTCTGTATTGATCAAAATGGAATGTGAGCCATTGTGTTCCAGGGAGGGAGAGTCCATGTGGCAGAGAAAGAATTGTTGATCAGTAAATAAAGAAATAGTAGGAAAATCACCAAAAGACCAAAACTCTTATTTGATTAACCATCTGATTACCTTTTTTCAAACCCTTTACCTACCCTTTTCTTCTCCAGTGAAAAGGTTGGCTTGAGATGAGATGTTGTCTTTAGGGTTTATAACCTGCTGTCTTCTCAGATCACCAGTATCAGATGAAGCACCCGGAAAGATTTAATCCTTATCTCTACTCATTGGTTCTAGTAGTGGTAGGCAGTATGAATGCCAGCTTTCCTGGTTTCATTTTCTGGCTACTCTGGTGGAATACCTTTGGGACTCTCTGATGAGTCTGAGTATTTGACAGGGAGTTCTGTTGCCTCGTGGGCTGGGAGACTTAGGTGTTTGGATTTGGAGACTCCCTAGCAGCTTCCAAGTGATTTCACTTAGGAACTCTTCTCCTATTCTTGGCACTCCCCATCACTTTTACTTTCAGTTGAATCACTGTGCTTCCTGGCTCAACATTACAGTCCCAGGTTGCGACTTAGAATGCTCATCAGGAATTAAGGTGCCTTGTGGTTTGTGTGATATTACAGAGCTCTGTTAGGATGGGCAAGGGAGCCTTCTATCCAGGCAGCAACCTTTGGGGGTAATTCCTGACTGGTTGACCAATGCTTATGAATCTGTTACAAGAAAAGAAATGTTTGGGTTTGTTTTTTTTTTATTGCAGTACTGCTTGGCTTACATATAATCTGGACTCAGGAGAGTGCTGGCCACTGAATGGGTCTATAAATTACTATACAATGCTGCAATTAGTGGAGTTTTGTAAAAGATGAAGGAAATGGGATGAAGTACCCTATGCACAATCTTTTATGACTTTACATAATAAAGATCAGATGCAAGAGTAAAAGGAAATAGGTTATAACCCAGAGAAAAGGGAATTTACCTGTGGTACATAACAGAAGCTCAGAAGAGAGGGAACAGGAAGATAAAGATGTCATGGGTGCTGCAGGCTTGGTGAGGTTTCACACAGCCCATCCAGTCCTGAGGGATCCTCCTCCTTACCCAGCTGAGGGAGCTGAGGAGATTAGCCTGAACAGATGGGTTCTCTATCCTGAACCCATCATGTAACAAAATTCCCTATTGGGGCAGAGAAATATCCCCTGCGAAGATTTCTAGTGGGAGTCGGGCCAGAGGGCTAGCCTGCTGGATATTATTTTGGCAGATACTCTGTTTTCTACATGTGTTAAGCTGGAAAAATTCAAACTCTTCTTGTAGGGATGATCCTACTAAAATGACTGATTTAGTTACATCAATTTTTGCCATGCACCATTCAACTGGGCAGACATAAAATGTAACTAAAAACTAAAAATGGAACTGCCTTTTCACCAGGCAATTCCACTGCTGGGACTGTACCCTAAGAATTCCCAAACACCAATTCAAAAGAACCTATGCGCCCCAATGTTCATAGCAGCACAATTTATAATAGCCAAGTGCTGGAAGCAACCTAAGTGCCCATGAGCAAATGAATGGATCAAAAAGCAATGGTACACTTACACAATGGAATACTGCACAGCAGAAAAAAGAAGGTGCTCCTAACCTTTGCAACAGCATGGATGGATCTGGAGAGCACTATGCTAAGTGAAATAAGCCAGGTGGTGAAAAACAAATACCATATGATCTCACCTATAAGTGGAATCTAAACAATGAGAGAAACAAGCAAGCAAAATATAAACAGAGACATTGAAATTAAGAACAAACTGACAGTAACAAGAGGGGAGGTGGGAGGGGATAATGGGGGGAGAAAAGAGAGAAGGGTCATCAAGGAACATGTATAAAGGACACATGGACAAAGCCAAATCAGGGTAGGATCAAAGGTGAGAAGTGGGGATGCCTGGAGTGAGGGTGAGTGATGGGGAGGAAATGGAGACAAGTGTAGTTGAACAATAGTAAAATGAAAATAAAAAGAAAAGAAAAACTACTTAGAAAAAAGTTAACTGAATATTTTCCTTATGGGCGATAAGCAGAGGTGTTAGTGTTGCAAGAGGCAAATGAAGACGCTCAGAGATTGCACCAAAAAATCCAGGTCAGGCTCTCAACCCTACTAAAGCCTACTAGAGCTAAAAGGAAATTTGTGGCTCGCTGCTGAAAGAAAGGGCAGGTAGCAAGTAATTCTTCTTGACAGTGCCATCGTTGACCTCTTAAGTTTAATCCTGCTTCCCTTCTCCTGGAGTCTGACTTGGGTATGCTAATGCATGACTGCCCTGAAATAATTGATGAAGTTTATTCAAGCAGAATTAATTCACAGAACCATTCTCTAGAAGAGGTAGACTGGGCTCTTCATGCAGATAGAAGGAGTTATATGGAAAGAGAAACAGAAAGGCTGGCTATGCAGTTTTGACTCTTCAAGGAATAGTGGAGGTCAAGGCCTTACTGTCATTCAGAGAGCTGAACTGACTGCATTGATGAAGGCACTGGAATTGTCACACAAAAAGAGTGAATGTGTATACCGATTCAGGATACACTTTCCTAATTTTGGATGCACATAGTTTGATCTGGAAGGAAAAAATGCTGTTAACCTTCAATAAAAATTGATATTAAGTATGCCACAGGAAATTTTAAATTATTAGAAGCTGTTCAGAAACCTTTACAGATGGCAGTTGTATATTGCCCTTGGCATCAGAAAAAGAACACTGAAGTAGCTAGAGGAAACAATTTGGCCAATTGAGCAGCAAAAGAGGGTACTACAGGCACATATATAATGCCTTTGGTACCATTTCTGGGCTTTTCACAATTCCACCTTTTATGTTTGATTGCAGACTTAAAGAAAGTTAAGAGCTGGGATTTTGATGAAGAAAGCCCCAGTAGTAAAGGGAGAAAGAATATGAAAGGAGATACACTACTTTCTGAACATTTAGTACAGCCAGTCATGAAGTGTTTGCATGAAGTGTTTGCCACTCACTGTGGAAGGGTTTCATTAACCACATATATTGAACCATAGCTCACAGGTCCTGGAATTTCTAAAGCTATATGGAAAACAATAGCTAGGTATGTTGTGTGCCAGAAGAGCAACCCCAAGACAGATCCCCATCAGGAGAAAGAAGGAAAACAATACCAAGGACAGTTGGAGCACTGGCAGATAGACTTTGCCAGATGCTGAGGATCTGAGAATGGAAATACTTGTTAGTCTTTGTTGATACCTTTTCAGAATGGGTATAAGCCTCTCCTACTAGAACTGAGAAATTCTCAGAGGTAGTGAAAACCCTGAAGGAATTAATTCCCCACTTCGGCCTACCCAGCAACAACCAGAGTGATAATGGACCTGATTTTATTTCAGAAATTACACAGAAAGTAATCAAACTTTTAAGAATCAGGTGGAGATTCTAGACAGCATGGAGACCTTGGGCTTCTTCAACAATAGAGAAGATGAACCACACCTTGAAGAAAAATATATCTAAATTATGGCAAGAAACTCATCTCAATTGGGATCAAGTTTTAACTATTGCCCTGCTCAAGATAAGGGTGGCTCCTCTAAGTGGGATTCATGAGTCTTTATGAAATTGTGCGTGGGTGACCATTTCAGGCTATGATTTGGGTGGGACATGAGCAAGGTCTGTCTAGAAAGTATTCAGTCATGCCTTATGAAAAATAGAGACGTTTAATCCTGGCTAGTGTGGTTTAGTGGATTGAGTGCCAGTCTGCGAACCAAAGAGTTGCCAGTTCAACTCTCAGTCAGGGCACATGTCTGGATTGCTGGTAGGGTCCCTGGTTGGGAGCAATGAACAGGCAACCACACACACTGATATTTCTCTCTACTTTCTCCTTTCCCTCTCCTCTCTAAAAATAAATGAATAAATCTTTTTTAAAAAAACTTTAAGAAAAATAAGAGACACTTATTGAAGAACATACAAGAAACACTGTACATAGGACAATGACACCTCAGTCCCCTTCAAAGTAAGCAGTTTGGGACCTCAGTCTCCCAGTGTCTCTCCAACTGTTCAAAACACACTGCAAAATTTTTTGTTGGAATTGCCATCCACTTCCCTATCATATTTTCTTGAATCTCATCCATGGCCTGAAATCTCTTCCTTTTCTAATTTAATTTTAGTTTTAGGAAAAGCCAGAAGTCACAGGACACCACATCTGGGCTATATGGGGGCCAAGTCACCCGGGTAACTTAATGTTTCACCAAAAACTCTGTGTGAAACAGATCCATGAGCAGGCACTTCTCGTGATGAAGTTGCCAGTCACCAGTTGCCCATAACTATGGCCATTTTAGTCATATGGCGTCTCTCAACCAGCAAAGAACTTTGAGCTAGTACTCCTTACTAATTGTTCGTCCTGGAGGGGTGTACTCATGATAAACAACACCTTTCCAATTAAAAAACACAGTTAACATGGTCTTGATCTTGCTGCAACTTTGCTGCACCTTCTGCAGGTGTAGAGAACCAGGCAGCTTCCACTGCAGCCACCAGGCCTTCATTTCCTGATCAAAGCCACAGACCCACAATTCATCTCCTCACCTTCTAAAGGAAATCCAGTTTATTATTAGCGGATTAAATCAAGCCTTAAGCAACCTTACCGCAATGTTCATTCTGCTCTGATAGATGCTTTGGGACAAATCTTGCCATGATATATTTCACACCAAGATCTTGTGTCAGAATCTCGGACACAGTAGTTTTTGGAATCCCCAGATGAGCTTCTAGTTTTTGCACTGTTAGTCACCAATTTTTGTTGATTGCAACCTATACACATTCAACATTCTCAAGTGTTGTTTGTTGCAGGCCTTCCAGAACATGGATCACTTTGAACAAATTCTGTACTATCTTTGAAGTATTTGTGCCACACTATTATTTGTGCTGCACTCGTTGCATTGTCTTTAAAAGTCTTTGTACACATCCGAATAGTTTCCACACAGGAATGTTCAAGCTTAACACAAAATTTGATGCAAATTCATTGCTCCACTCACTCGTTTTGAATGCAATGGCCACACAATACACATACTCAGTGGTACCATTCTTTGCTGACTAACAGAGTGAAGTTGTCATTGTTCACATGTACATGCCAGTCCACTCTTCTTAGCTGCCAGGTTACATCAGTGTTGCACAAACCAGTGTTCTCATTATATTATCAATGGCTGGATTTTTTCTGGACATATTGTGTGTGTGTGTGTGTGTGTGTGTGTGTATTAAGAAGTGAAAGTAAAGAACTATGTACAACATCTAAGTCATACATTAGCTGTGAATAATGACCTTGTGTGTGTTAGAGATCTTCCTTCAGAGATTGAACACATTCCTTTGGGCCTTATCTTGGAAGACAGGATCCCCAGATAGCCAACTAGAAGAAAAGTGAATTGAACCTTGGGATGTGCTCCTCACCACGTCAATCACCTTGGGTAATAAAACCTTGGATTCAACACAACAGAATTAAGAATACACCAGAAGAACAATGGACCGCCAAACCTCAATAGGACCTGAAGGTCATCTTTTCAAAACAGTGACTTACATTCTCTCCCGTGTTATGGAGAAGTTATTCCTTTAAAAACAGATGAAAATATTTAGATATACTTAGTAAAAACATTCTAAATATCTCTGACTTTTGTCTAGCAGAAGAAACATATGTTGAACACACTTGAACTTTATGTCTTGTAGGTATTTGTATTCTTCTGGAAAGCCTGCAGAATTATTAATATGATTGAGAACCTATGGTATCTCTAAAGGATAGGCAGATGTCTTCTTTAAAAATCGCTAATGTAGCACTGGCTGAAGAGTGTGCATCCTTTGCCAAGTGTACTAAAACCTGTTTTATGCTTTCATCAGACATAGAAATGAATTGCATCACCACCGCTAATGTATCTTATGCTTCCAGTCACTCGAAATTGCCTGCAGGATGGTTTTTACTATGTGGAAGGACTGGTTTTTTCCTACAAGCTCAAAAGCAAAATGATTACTTCATTTGAAACTTATCTCTTAGAAATAATGTAATTAAAACTAACAGTAGGGAGAGACTTTGGGGTCAGGATGGAGGCACAGGCAGACATGGCTCTACTTTTCGCACAACCACATCAAAATTACAACTAAAATATAGAACAACCATCACTCAGGAACATCAGAAATCGAGTTGAATGGAAGTCTGACAAGTGTGGAATTAAAGAACACACACCCATCAAGGCTGGTAGGAAGGGTGCAGACACAGACATGCGGTACCCACCCATGTGGATAAAAATTCCGGAGGAATATCTCAGGAGTGACGAATCCCAGACCTACACCAGGTCCTCCGGGATTCTAGTGCCAGGAAAATAAGTGCCCACGACTTCCGGCTGCAAAAACCAGCTGGGATAGAGTTGGTGGAAGAAACCTCTGGAGCCCCACATAGTTCCTCTTAAAGAACCCACACACAGACTCGTCTACTCAGACTCACTCCGTTTGAGCTCCAGCACTGGGGGAGCAGCTTGAAAGACACCAGTGGTATACAGGGAGAAACAAGTGTTTGGCATCAAAGGTGAGCAGAGGCCACTGTCCCTTTGCTAAACCCTCTCCCCACAGAGCTGGCAAGCTAGTGCCATATCTGAGACTCCATCAACCCGGCTAACTGTGTTTGACCCACCTTGGAGATCCCCAGAGGCTCTGCCCTATGCAAGCTGCTTTTTCCTAAGAATTGCTGGTCCTGGCTCCTAAATGCTATCAAACAAGCAATAGCTGGCTTCAGTGGGCCCTAGCTGCAGCCAGATTAGATTCACAGCTTGGCTTTGCCTGGGAATCTGCAACCCCAGCACAAGTAGCAGCCATCTCAGATTGCTCTACAGCTCAGGCAGCGTGTCAGGGGCTAAACACATGTGGGGGCTGACCTTGGTCTGCACCACCAAGGAGACCCCAGGGCCAGTGTACCCAGTGGACAGCCACAGACCACTTCAGAGTACCACCACCCTGCTCCTGCACAGCTGATCCTCTACTGACAGCAGAGGCTGGTGGTAAGTGGTTACAGTCAGTCCTTGCAGCTGACTGGCCTGGCTAAATCCCTCCCATTGATCTGCCAACAGCAACCAAGGCTCAACTATAAGAGGGTGTACTCAGCCCTCACAAAGGGCACACCCCAAGTACCCAGCTTGGGTGATAGGGGAGGCTGTGCCACTGGATCCTACAGGATACCTACTACACTAGGCCACACTACCAAGACACGGAGTCAAAGCAGCTCTACCTAATACACAGAAACGAACACATGGAGGCTGCCAAAATGAGGACACAAAGAAACGTAGCCCAAATGAAAGAACAGATCAAAACTCCAGAACGAGAGCTAAACAAAATGGTGAGAAGCAATTTATGAGACACAGGGCTCAAAACACTGTTTATAAGGATGCTCAAGGGACTTAGTGAGGACCTCAACAGCATAAAAAAGATCCAGTCAGAAATGAAGGATTCATTAATTGAAATAAAGAACAAGTTACAGGGAACAGGAGTAGAGTGGATGAAGCTGAGAATCAAATCAATGATTTGGAATAGAAGGAAGCAAAAAACAACCACGCAGCACAACAAGAAAACAAAAGCATCCAAAATTATGACGAGAGTATAAACAGCCTCTGGGATGGTTTCAAGAGGTCCAACATTCACATCATAGGGGTGCCAGAAGGAGAAGAGAAAGAGCAAGAACTTGGAAATCTACCTGAAAAAATAGAGAAAGAAAACTTCCCTAATTTGGCGAAGGAAATAGACATGCGAGTCTGGGAAACACAAAAGGTCCAATTATGATTTAAGCAAAAAGCCCACTCCAAGACACATCATAATTAAAAGGCCAAAGTTTAAAGATAAAGAGATTCTTAAAAGCTCAATAGAAGTTATTTAGGAGGTTACTCCATGGGAGTGGGGAGGAGGAGGAGGATGGCTGAAGATGGGAGAGGATTAAAAACTACAAATAGGTAGTTACAGAACAGCCATGGGAATGTACAGTATAGGAAATGGAGTAGCCAAAGAACTTACACACATGACCCATGGACATGAACAATGGTGGGTGGCTTGCCTGAGGGAGTGGCAATGCTGGGGGCAGGGGGGCAAGGGGGGAAAATCAGGACAACTGTAACAGCATAATCAATAAAATAGAATTTTTTTTAAAAAGGGAAAGCACAGCAATTTATACAGAGATAAGATTCATCCCACTGAGATGGAAATTAGGAAGAAAATACAGATGACAGTATATTCTAAACAGTCAATAGAATAATTACTTCAGAACTGAGTATTTATTTCTTATTCTTATTTTCTCATTTTTATTTCTAAGTTCCATAAATACCTTAATGTGAAAAAATGCATGTGTTTATCTACTATTCATTAGGGTGGGTAAAGCGTGGGAGGCATGGAGAGGATGTTTTCTTTAACCACATGGTGAACAGTTTTCTCCGTGTGCATGGATGTTTGCTAACCCTCTTCAATTCCTTAAAGATGGTGGGTATTTACAGGGGGTTCTAATAATCTAGATGTTTTCCAGAATAATCCTGACACAAGTGAACTTAATGGCATACAGTTGAACTGTATACTGTAAGCAAATATTCAGCTAACTAGGTATGAATAAGTTTTGGGGGGGTATTACCCCCAAGCTTTAAAAAGACTCATTTTACTGGCTTCTAAAAATCTCCCTAGAAATAAATGGCATTTCAAGAACCTCAAGAATCATCATCTGAAGCTTGTAGAGTTCCTCTCACACCTCAAAAGAAGCTGAGTTACCTGGCAGGGGACAGATGAAATGTCTTTTTGTTCACTATGACAGCACAACCTTCTTCAAATATCTAGTCACCATATTTCTGAAATACAGGGAGGCAGCTGGACTATAAAATTATAACATCTAAACAGATCATATAAACAAAGGAAGTTCAGAGAACACACATTTCTTCCCTTTTTCTTTTTTTAATCTTAAGTTTTACTCAATCTATATGGCTTCGGATGTATTTTTTCTAGTGTTACTGAGTAGTCAGGTCTCTAAACAATGAGTAAAAAAGTAGGTGGAAGGTTAGTGGCCAAGATTAACAAAAGAAGGAAATGAGGAAATGGTCCAGTGAAACCCAAAGGCCTCTCAACTAGTCTCATAAGTTGGAAAATAAAATGATTCCCAAGAATATGACTGGAATCCTGCGAGACTGCTTTCATATGGTCCTTGAAGGGGTGGTTCAAACTGAATCATGGCTACCAAGCCACTGATTGCCAAAAGCCCTTTATAGTGCATCTGTGTCTGATAGTGTCCCAGTACAGAGGTCACACTGAACTTTGAAATTTTATACAAAGCACTTATGAAATGTAATAAATGCTGCTCTGGAACGGAAAAGAAGAGAAATATGTACAAAGGCAAGGCAATATGAAAGTTTAATTCTCCACTGGTATTTACAAAGACAGGTATATATCATGCACCTGGAGGGCTGGAAAAATAGTATTACCTCAGGGCCTAAACTTCGATCCTAAAAATTGTAGTGAGAATTATATTAAGCACAGAAATACATATTTGCCAATCAATAAATTCTCTCCCTGTAGTAATATAATATGGGGAGCCAAATCATAATCAAAACATTGCTTTGGTAAATATAGGGCCAGAAGAAAGAAAGTTAGGTAGAACTAAGAAATGTTCCTCAACTGAAATTGTTCTAGTACCCTTTCCCAGCAAATGGAATGATGTTAACAAGGAGACTATGTTATCCCAATGTTGGACAGTGCTGCGAGCGTAATTTTTATATCTGTCTTTCAGGGTTGGCTCTTTTCATGAGCCCTTTCCTTACTTTAATGTTAATCTCACTTCATTAAGCCATCTCACTTAAAGATGCACTATATTCTCTCCCCAATCATACATCTCAGAGTTGAGAAGTGGGATTCTACCCTCATTTTCCATGTTATAGCCCTTATGCAAAACTCTCAGTTTCTTTACATGTCACTTGGCGGCTATACAAAACTCAAATTCAAAAATCTTTGACCACTATGTTTTATTTCAGCTTTCTCGATTACTTCTACTACAACTGACCTGTAACTACACAAACCTCTATTTATTGACCATTGATTTCCCCTTCTGTGTCCAGCTTATGTTCCATGTCTACATTCCGATCTTTTGCCAACACTCTCAATTCCTTAGCACTACTGTCCTTGTGTACTGCAGATGCAGATTAACTCTTGAGTTTTAGCTCAGGATGGTTTTGGAGAAAAATCACAAAACAAAAGATGCTACTATAAATTTATGATATTCAACCACAGCATGTTCTTAGGATATTTCCCAGCAGTCACATCAGCTCTGTCAGTCTTTTCCAAACAACTGAAACCCGACTCATCCAGACTCTCCCACTTAGCTCCATGTCTTCATACTCCCCAGACTCAAGCCAAATGCCATCCTAAATTGGTTTATTTTTATTTATTTATTTAAATCCTCACCAGAGCATATGTTTATTGATTTTACAGGAGGAAAGGAGAGAAACATTGATCATCGATCAGTTGCCTACTGTTTGTGCTCACTGGGGTCAAACTGCAACCTAGGTATGTGCCCTGATTGGGGATTAAACCTGCAACCTTTTGGCATACAGGATTATGCTCCAGCTGAAGACACCTGGCCAGGGCAAATTGCTTTATTTTTTAAAGCATAATTCACATACCATAAAATTCACCCTTTTAAAGTGCACAAGTAGCCTTCATATATTTAAAAGGTTGTACAACAACACTGTAATTTATTTTAAACATTTTCATCACCCCCAAAAGAAATTCAGTGCCCATTAGCAGTCACTCCCCATTCACTCTTTCCACTAGACCTAGGTAACCACTAATCAGCTTTCTGTCTTAATAAATATACTTATTCTGGACATTTCACATAAAAGTAATCATATCTTATGTAGTGTTTTGTGTCTGGTTTGATTCAGTTACCACAAAGTTTTCAAGGTTCATCACATTGTAGTATCAGGGTTTCATTTCTTTCTTCTTCTTTTTTTCTTTTTGATGGGTTGTTTCTTCACAATGAAAACAGCCATTTTGTGCTCAGTTTCCAGAACAACCAACAGATCACAGGAGATAGTCCTTTGGGTCTCTGCTTGAAATCATTTCTTTTTATGAATGAAAAAATAATTCTATTCTGTGCCTATACCATATTTTATTTATTCATTTAACTGATAAACTTGGGTTATTTTCCACTTTTAGGATATTTTTAAAATAATGCTGTTTATGGGCAATTGTGTACAAGTTTGCATGTAGATGTTTTCTGTTCTCTTGCACAAATACCTAGGAATGGAATTGTTAGGTCATATGGTAACTGCATGTTTTTTTAACATCTTGAGGAATGCCAAACTGTTTTCCAAAGTACCCACAACATTTTAATTCCCTTTAGCAATAGTATGAGAGATCCAGATTTTCTACATCCTTACTACACTTTTTAGGAGTGCTATGGAGAAATCAGCTCCAGCCCCCTTGAGCCATCTTGTCCAACCTAAAGCAGGGAAAATCTGAGAAGAGAAGCACTAAGTTCACAGTCCATAGGCTCACTAAAAGACTGAGACCTAATCATAGGACTACTGAATGCTTCTCCTTCCTCCACTCTTTATCATTGCATCACTAAAGACCCAGGTACTACTTTTCTTTTCACCCAGTACATCATGTCAACTTTTCAACCAAAAATAACAAGGCATGCTAAAAGACAAAAAACGCAGTTTGAAGAGACTGAACAAGCATCAGAAGCAGAGTAAGATATGGCATGAATGTTAATATTATCAAACCAGAATTTTTTTTTAAATTGTGACATAGGTTAAGGTAATGAAAAAAGTAGACAATGTATAGGAACAGATAGACAATGTAAGCAGAAATAACGGAAATTCTAAAAATGAGTCAAAAAGAAATGCTGGAAATCACAAACACTAATAAAAACGAAGAATGCTTTTAATAAGCCCATTTGTAAACTACACATGCTAGAGGAAAAACTCTCTAAGCTTGAGAATATGACAAAAGAAATCTCTAAAAAGTGAAAACCAAAGGGGAAAAAAAAGACTGAAGAAGAAAGACCATATTTATCCCAAGACTGTGGAACATCTACAAAGAATTTAACTAAGGAACATGTAATGAGAATACCAGAAGGAGTAGAAAGAAATAAAAGCAGTATTTGAAGTAATAATGACTGAGAATATCCCCCAACCCCCCCAAAAAACCTGTCAAAAACCAAAACTACACATAAGAACATCATATTTAAACTGAAGAAAATCAAAGATAAAGAAAAAAATACTGAAAGAAGCCAGACCAAAGAAATTACTTATAGAGGAGCAAACATAAGAAATGTATCTGACATCTCTTCAGAAACCATGTGAACAAAAAGAGAGTGGAGTGAAATATTTAAAGTTTTCAGAGAAAAAAACCCAATAACCTTAATTTCTGTACCTTGTAAAATTATCTTACAAAGTTGAGGGGAAATAAAGATTTCCTCAGATAAACAAATAAACAAATATTGAGGAAACTTATTTCCAGTTCACCTACCCTGCAATAAGTATTAAAAAGTTCTTCAAAGAGAAGAAAAATGATACAGATCGGAAACTTGCATCTACATAAAAAAGGAAGAGCATTAGAGCATGAAAAGTAAAAGGAAAATAAAACCTTTTTTTATTCATAATTGATCTAACAAAGAAGTTTGAATAGCAACAATGTATTTTATTATGTATGCTTTATACACACAAGTTTAGTGTAAGTGAAATGAATGGCAACGATGACATAAGGGATGAGAGGGAGGAATTAGGAGTATTCTGCTAATATAAAGCACTTGAACAATCCGTTAAGCAATGTAGTGTTATGTGAAAGTGGATATGAATTCGTTGTAACTCTAATATTGTAAACTCTAGGTCAACAAGCCACTAAAAAAAGTTTTTAAAAAATGCTGTGCTAAGACAGGAGAGAAGATGGAATTATATAAAATGCTCACTTAACCTCTGCTCTCCAAAAAAAGGGCAGAAAGAGTGTGGAAGTCAAAAATAGAAAAAAACAACAACAAATATAGTTGATTTAATCCAGTTACATGAACAGTCACCTTGAATGTCATCAGTCCAAATACACCAATTAAAAAATAGAGATGGTCAGAGTGGATCAAAAAAGTTTCAACCACATGCTTTCTATAAGAAAACCACATTTCTATGAGAAATCCGTGTTAAATATAAAGAAACAGATTAAAAGTAAAGGGATGGATAGATAATAATATAACATCAGTTGAAAGAGAGAGTGGCTGTATTAATTTCAGAGAGAGCAAACTTCAGGGCAAGAAAAGTTATCTGAGATAAAGAGGGCTATTACATAATGATAGAGATCAGAACACCAAAAAGACATGACAATCCTTTATGTGTATGTGTCTAACAACAGTGTCAAAATATGTGAGGTAAAAACAGAGAAGTAGAAAAACTGATAAAATTACTATTACAGTTGGAGACTTGACCACCCCTCTATGAGAAATGAACAGATCCAGAAGGTAGACAATTAGCACCTGGTTAAACTCAGTGGCAGCGTAAATCAACTGCATATAATTGACATCAATAGGACTATGTTATCCAACAGCAGATTACACATTTTTTCCAAGCTCCCATGGAGCACCACCAAGATAGATCAATTTCTGGGTCATAAAACACACCTTAACAAATTTAAAAGAATAGAAATCATTCTGTGTCTGCTTTCAGACCACAATGAAATTAAACTATAAATAGGTAACACAGAGGAGGCTGGAAAATCCCAGAATACTTACAGATTAAACAATACCCTCCCTCCCTTCCTTCATTTATTTACATTGTTTATTCTATTACAGTTGTCCCAGTTTTTTCTTTTATTCCTGTCCACCACCCCACCCCTCTCACCCACAGTGAATCCCCTCTCCATTGTCCATGCCCATGAGTCATTCATACATGTTCTGTGACTAGTCCCATCCCCTTCCCTTCCATCATTCTACCCAACCTACCTTTCCTCCTATAGCTATCAGTCTAGTCTGTTCCATGTTTCTGGTTCTGTTTTTCAAGCTAGTTGATTTTTTTCCATCAGATTCCAGTTATAACAGAGGTCATATGGTATTTATCTTTTGTTGACTTCACTTAGCATTAGTAGTTTCCAGTTCTATCCATGCTACTGCAAAAGATAGGACTTCTTTCTTTCTGCTGTGTAGTATTCTGCTGTATAAACATATCAGTTTTCTAATCTACCCATCTACTGATGGGCACTCGGGCTGCTTCCAACATGCAGCTATTATAAACAGTGTGCTATGAACATTAGGGTGCATAAGTTCTTTTGAATTGGTGTTTCAAGATCGTTAGGGTATATTATCAGCATTGGAATTGCTGGGTCATAAGGCAGTTCCATTGTTAATTTTTTGGAAATTCCATACTGTCTTCCACAGTGGCTGTACCAGTCTATGTTCCCACCAGCAGTGTACTAGGGTCCCCTGTTTTCCACGTCCTTTCCAGCACTTGTTGTGTGTTAACAATATACTTTTAAATAATACATGAGTCAGAGAAGAAATCAAGAGAAATTATAGGATATCTTGAACTTAAAAAAAAATGCAACTTAGGAAAATTTGTTGAATACAGTAAAAGCAGTGGATACAGGTAAATTTATAGCATTGGATAATATATTAGAAAAGAAGAAAAATCTACAATCAATCTAAGCTTCCACATTAGGAAACTAGTAAAAGTAAATTTAAATTCAAAGTAAGCAGAAGCTAAAAAATAAAAACTAGAGCAGAGATTGAAAGTAGGAAATCAACAAAATGAAATGTTGGTTCCTTGATAAGGTCAGTAAAATCAGTAGGTCTCTAGCCAGTCTAAAAATAAAAAGGACACAAATTACTAATATCAGAAATGAAAGGAGATATACCACTACAGATCTCCTGGACACTAAAAAGATAACAAAGTAATATTATGAACAACTCTTGGCTACAAATTTGATAACTACGATAAAATAACTCAATTCTTTGAAAGATGTAATCTGCCAAATTTGATAAGAAACAGACAATTTTAATAACCTTCCCAAAAAGAGCATCAGTGCAAGAAAGTATTCCTGGTAAAATCAGGAATTTACCAGTGATGGGTTCACTGGTAAATTCCACCAAATATGTAAGAAAGAAATTATACCAGTCTTTTACAATTCACTTCCTGAGAACAGAAGCAAAGAGAATGCTTCCTAATTCATTCTATGAAGTTAGCATTACCCTAAGACCAAAACAAGGCAAAGACATCACAAAAGAAAACTAGAGACTAATATCTCTCATGAACATAGGTGTAAAAACTCTCAAAAAACACTGAATTCAACAATGTATAAAAAGAATTATACACCATGACCCAGTTAGATTTATTCCAGATAGGTAGGGCTGGTTCAAATTCAAAAATTAATTAATAGAATCCATCATATCAACAGGATAAAGAAGAATCACATAAGCATATCAATAGCCACAGAAGAAACTTTTGGCAAAACCCAACATCCATACACAATAAAAACTCTCAGCAAACTCGAAACAGAGGAAAACTTTTTTCAAGTTTGTGAAGAACACCTACAGAAATCTTACAGCTAATAAGCTTCATGGTGAGTAAATCAAAGCTTCCCCTCTAAGATTAGAAGAAGGCAAGGATGTCCTCTCTTATCACTGCTTTTCAAAATCATAGTGGGAATCCTAACTAATGAAAAAAGACCAAAAAAAAAAAAGGAAATAAAAGGTACGCAGGTTAAGAAGGAAGAAGTGAAACTCTTTCTTCAATGGTTACATGATTGTCTATGTAGAAAATACAAAAGATTGACAAAATAAAATTTTTTAAAAAGCCCTACTGAACAAACAAAAACTCTCCTGAAACTTCTGAGTATAGCAAGGTTGTAGGATAGAAAGTTTACATATAAAAATCATTTCCTTTCCTATATATCAGCAATGAACAAGTGGAATTTGAAATTGTATTCGCACTCCCCAAAATAAAATACTTCAGTATAAATCTAACAAAATATTTATAAAATCTACATAAGAAAAACTACAACTCTGGTGAAAGGCATCAAAGGAAGAAGTAAATGAATGGAAAAATATCCCATGTTCATGAATAGAAAGAGTCAATATTGTCAAAATGTCAGTTCTAAGCTTCATCTGTAGATTCAACTCAATCCCAACAAAAACCTCAGCAAGTTATTTTGGGGCTATCAATAAATTGATTGTAAAGTTTATATGCAGAGGCAAAAGAACTAGAATAGCCAGCTGAATATTGGAGGAGAAAAACACAATTGAAGGACTGACACTCCCAAGATTTTGTTTAGTTACAATAATCAAAACTGTGATACTGGTGGGGAAAAAAAAAGACAAGTAGATCAGTGGAACAGAATACAGAGCCCAGAAATAAACCCATGTAAATGTAATCAACTGATCTTTGACAAAGGAGCAAAGGTAATACAATGGAACAAAGATAGTCTTTTCAACGAATGGTGCTGGATGTGAACACCCACATGCAAAAACAAAACAAAGCAGACTCTATACGTAGCCTTATACTTTTCATATAAATTAACTCAAAATGGCTCATAGAACTAAATGTAAAATGTAAAACTGTAAAATTCCTAGAAGATAACATAGGAGAAAATCTACATTATCTTGGGTATGGCAATGACTTTTTAAGATATAACACCAAAAGTGTGGTCTGTGAAAAAAAATACTTGATTAGTTGGACTTCATTAAAGTGAAAACTTTTGCTCTGTGAAAGTCAATGTCAAGAGAATGAAAAGATGTATCTGAAGAAAAAACTGTTATATATTTGCAAAAGACATATTTGATTAAAAAAACTGCTACCTAAAATATACAAAGAACTATTAAAACTCAACAATAAGAAAATGAATAACTCAATTTAAAAAATGAGCAAAAGACCTTAACAGATTCCTCACCAAAGGAGATATACAGATTGCAAGTAAGTATATGAAATTATGTTCAATATCATGTGCCATTAGTGAACTGGAAACTAAAACAGTGAGATACCACTTCACAGCTATTAGATCGGATAAAATACCAAAACATTGATAACAGCAAACACTGGTGAGGATGTGGAATGACAGGAACTCTCCAATTCATTTCTGGGGAAAATGAATGCAAAATGGCACAGCCACTATGTAAGATTGTTTGGTAGTTTTTATGAAACTACTCACTTTCTTTTTGGGGGGTCGGGAGAGGACCAAACTACTTTATTTGAAGGAGTAGTGCAAATAAAGGAAGTAAGTGAATGATTGGTACAAGTTATAGAAAAGGTAAAGGTAACCCCAACATGCACACATTGCTTTGGTGACCAGGGAAGTCACTCCCGTGGCAGTTGGGAAGGCAGCCTAAGGCTTAGCTGTCTGCACTGTCTCCCAGAGTGTGCTTGTCAAAGAGATGCTCTGCCATGCCAGATCCAGGGACCCCCAACCTGCACAAGTTGGTTAGGTGATCACCCAGCTCTTTGATGGATTTTACCTGCTCATCCAGGTAGTGAGTCTCAGTGAAGTCACACAGAGGAGGATCATTTTTTTCAGTGACCAGTTTGTGCAAGTACAGTAGTGACTGATTCACACTTTTTTCCAAGTATAATGCACACTGCACTGCATTCAGCCCATTCTCCCAGTCATCATGTTCTGGTTTCTTGATATCCTGGAGGAAGATCTGGCCACTGGTTGGTTCTGCAGCTTCATCAGTTTCTCAGCATGTTCCCTCTCCTCATGAGATTAGTGAAGAAAATACTTGGCAAAATTCTTCAAAGCCACATCATTGCGATCAAACTAGTAAGACATGGACAGGTAGACGTAGGAAGTGTAGAGCTCCAGGTTGATCTGGCGGTTGATGGCGGCCTCCCAGTCCTGGTGATGATAGTTCTGGCACACCTGCGAGACAGACGTGGTCATGATGGCGCCTGAGGACAGGCGGCTTTGTGGTGCAGGAGCAGTGGTGGGGACCTTGGGGTCCAAGGGCACTATGAGGAGGTGGCAGAAGGATGGATCTGGGCAGCTGGCTGGAATGGTGGGGGGTGGAGCGCCGGGTTCATTCAAGCACTGTTGAAGCAAGAAACCACAGTGACTCCCAGCAAAGACTCTGAAACTACTTACTTTCTTACTACCAACTGCATTCCTTGGTATTTACCCAAAGGAGTTGAAAACTTACTTCCACACAGAAACCTATACATGATGTCTGTAGTAACTTTATTCATGTCAGAATTTGAACACAACCAAGCTATCCTTCAACAGAGAAGTGGATAAACAAACTGAGGTACATACAGATAATGGAACACTATTCAGTGCCAGAAGAAATGAGTCATCAGGCCATGAAAAGACACAGAAGAACCTTAAATACATACTACTAAGTTAATGGAACCTATCTGAAAAGGCTGCAAACTGTATGATTCCAAACATATGACAATCTGGATAAGGTAAAACTATGGAGTTATTAAAAAGATGAGCAGTTGTCAGTGGTTTGAGAGAAGGTGGGGGTGAACAGCCAGAACAAAGAGGATTCATAGGGCAGTGAAACTATTCTGCAAGATACTAGAATGGTAGATATATGTCATGTATTTGTAAACCCCACAGAATGAGTACACCAAAAGTAAATTCTAATGTAAATTATGACTTTGGGTAATGATATGTGTCAATGTAGGCTTATTGATTGTAAAAAATATACTGCTCTGGTGGGAGATGTTGATAGTGGGAAAGAGTGTGCGTGCATAAATGGGATATATGGGAATCACTGTAATGTGTGCTTGATTTTGCTCTAAACTTAAAACTAATCTAAAAAGTGTTAATTTAAAAAATGTATATATGGTATATTTAATATAATTATATGATTTATTATAATATACACTGGGTATAAACAGGTTTAGGAATGAATACAGCTAATTGATATACATAAAATTTAACTGAAGCAAGTGCAAATACAAATGCTTACTAGGGAGTAATCTACATTTTGCTAAAAGCATTCAGCATGCTGTAGTCATTAATCATACATTTTACAGAGAGAGTAAGAACAGTGGCTAATCCCACCAGCCAGTTAACTGGGGTTCAGTTAAGTGAAATTCAGTTAAGAATTCTTTCCCCATAGGATTTGATGAGAGAGGAAAAGATAAGGACAGGTGTTTGGGGAACAGTTGGGTACTTACACTTTGGGGGAGGTGAGGATAAAACAGTGGTGATACAGTACAAACTTAGGGTTGCTTCAAGAGAAGGGCATAAAAGGGTGTGTGTCTGGGTGTGGGGTGGGCAGAAAAATACAGCTCTGTTCCCAAAATCTAGAGCCCAGGTTTTTATAACTAGGGCAGCTGTTGAGTTTTAAAATGTTGGTAGAGTTAGGAACCGAGCAGTAGGAAAAACAGATTCATTCATTCAACAAGTATTTATTGAGTATCTAACATTCTAGGAACTTTTTGTATACTGGGATCCTCAATGACCAAAACAGACAAAAATCCCTGCTCTCACAGCTCAGTGTACTGGGACAGACAGAAAAACAAGGTAAAAATAAGTAAAATGAATGTTACATAGTACTAAGTACAAAGGGGGGAAAAAGGCAAGGAAAGAGGCCATAAAGAGTATATGTCTGGAATTTTATTTAGAGGCCAGAAAAGGCTTCACTGAGGAGACCTGAAGATGATGAGAGAATTATACATGCATGCAAGGAGTGAGTGGGGCAATGCAAAGGAGTAAAGTTAACCCTGGAACAACATGGGTTTAAACGGCAGATGTCCATTTAATCGTGTGTGTGTGTGTAACTAAATACTGTAAATGTGTTTTTTCTTTCTTGTGATTTTCTTAATAACATTTTGCTTAGCTGACATTATTGTAGGAATATAGTATATAGTACATATAACATACCCCTATGCTGTTCAAAGGTCAACTACATACTTGATGTGACTGAAGGAGGCAAATGTGGCTAGACTGAAAGAGGCAAAAAGAGATGACATCATACTGCTCAAGTAGGGGGCCAGATCATATCAGTTTGGACACTGAGAAAGAAGATACCGTAACAAAGGGTTCCTGGTGGCTTAACTGAGTTCAATATTAAAATAGCAGAGCCTGACAATCATTTCTACACAGGGTCCTCTCATGCAAACTGCACTTCAGGGAGAAGCCTGCATTGAACTACCTGCCTCTGCATTGTGTTTCTGCATTCTGAGCCGGCCTTTATAAAGGATTTCCTGGAATTCTATTTCAACCAATAAGACTGAGGTTTTCCCCATCCAACCAGGGTTTCACAACAGTTACCAGAGACAGTTAGCTAAATGTTAATAAAGAAAAGAGAGCAAAGGTAATTAGACATTGAGTTTAATAAACTGGGGAGCGTGAGTCTATTTGCTTCACCAGGAAGCTACTGCTTTACATCTCAGGGGATTATAGCATTACTCAGCCAAGGGAATTAACGCTCCTCCCTTCTGCCTTTTGGTACCACATTGTTGGGGTCACAGGAGGAGGCGCTTGATCAAAGAGGCCTATCAGTCTAAGGGGTGGGCCTATCAAAAGCCTGCAGGGATTTAGGAAGTTGACTGGTTCTTTTGAAAAGCACCTGGTCCATCTCAAGCCCAAGCTAACATAATCTCAGGGAAACAAAGGTCTCTTTCTTTCTCTCTCATGCTTGTGGACCCATACTCACCCCATTGGTTTGCATTTTCTCTTTCTCTGGACAAAGGGAAAGAAAGAGACCCAATGGGTCTAGCAGCTACCAGGGCCCAGGCAGATAGTATAGCTTACAAAAGAGTAAGGTTTAATAAAGCAGCAGAAACCTGTACGCTGGCTTTTGTTTTGGCCTTGGTGAGGACAAGGTTGGACTTTTTCCATGGTGGGGTGGACAGAGATGGGACACTGAAAACTCAGGGATGACCTTCCCCACAAATAAACCACCTTACTGCACTACAATCAACCTTGTGTGGGTCCTAAGAATGCTTTCCTTGTGATTCTGTAGAAGAGCCTAATTTCCACCAACAACACAGTTATATTCCCATTA
Organism: Sturnira hondurensis; assembly: GCF_014824575.4. NCBI lineage: Eukaryota > Metazoa > Chordata > Mammalia > Chiroptera > Phyllostomidae > Sturnira > Sturnira hondurensis. The sequence goes on from NW_028077960.1 coordinate 981,708, forward strand.
ACATCTTCATCAACCAATCAGAGCAGCTCCATTCTGACCAATCAGAAAAGTGCTTTTTGGACCAGTGAAAGTGCGAAGATTTGGAGTCCTTATTTGCATGAGGATGGACCAATCAGGAACTAGGTGCAGGACTTCTGTCTATATAAGTCAGCTCCCCTCTGGCTTAATGCACTTTCCCTTTCCACTAAAGACTGAATCTACTTGACTGAGCTGAAATACTGAACAGGTCTCACAAGAGCACAGCAGAGCACACCAGTGGAAGCCAGAGCAGAACGCGGCACAGAACAGAGCTCACCAGCACAGAGTGGAGCAGGCCAGTGAAAAGCAAAGCTGACAGGCACAAAACAGCTACCTTGAGAGCTGCCGCTCAAGAGGGGCCTAAAACAAGGACCACTTGGCTCCAGGGCTGCCTTGCAGACGAACTGTTTTAAATCCTTGCTGTGTCAGTTGAGCTGTTTGCACTGGATAGTTTTCTTCTTTATCATATCTCAAATTGGGTATTTGTATTGTCACTTGAATTGGTGCCAACCACCATTGGTTGACTTAAGTCATAGTAAGATTTTTGGCTTTTATTCTACAATGAGAAATCACTAGAAGGCTTTGAGAAGATAAGGCATTGAACCAAACATTTTTATAAAATGACTCTGGCTGTTTAGAGAACGGAAGTAAGTGTGGGTTGGGTCAAGGGTGGCAGTAAAGAGATCATTTGGGAATCTACTGCAATAATCCATCCGAAAGACGAGGATTACAGTGGTGGTAGTGGTAGCAAGAAGTGACTACATTCTTGACATATTCTGAAGTTAGCTAATTTCTAGGTTCAAAATAAACAAATTAGGAAAAGAATATAAACTGTGGCATGCGTGTATTTTAACTGGAGTCTCATAACTTGTTTAGTGATAAATGGTGGGCTATGTATATTGATGTGACAGCATGAAATGCTTTCTCTGGTGGCTAGTGGCTTCTGCTATAGATATGCTAATTAGCTAGAGAAATTCTGTTGAGGTTTGAGCAGCCCTCTGGGCAGCAAAGAGGTGAGGAAATATGTACAAGGTAATGACTGCTTTTTAATAATTCATTGGAGTCTCCAAAAACTGGACTAAGATTAGCTGGAGTCAATAGACCAACCAAAAACTAAGGGATTGAGAAATTTCACTTTTCTTTGGATTCCTTTCTAGGCCTACATGTCTATGGACAGCACCCACTTCTACTTCTCTCTTCCTCCCTTCCCTTAGCAATAAGAGATGACAGGATTCCAGACTCTCTTAAAATGAATTTGAAAATTAGCCCTTCAATATTATTGAATTAGGCTTTCTCACTAAATAAACCTTTCCTTGCTCCAAACTTCGGTCCATTGAGTATTTTCTTAGAAGCATCCAACACACAGGACCTTGGGGACTGGGACACTGACAATATACTTGCAGTTTTTTCAGTGTTCTTTTTGGAGCCACAAAAGAAACAATCCAGCCACCATTTAATGGAAATGTTTGTAATGTTTATATGTCAACCATAAACATTTGTTGAACACCTTTACTGAGTGACCAAGATGGTGCTTCCTGTCAAGTAGTGCATAGATTTGCTTTATGGGATTTTATTGATTATTATTCTCCTTGGTCTAGAGATATTATTCTCAGACAACAAGAAGTGGGAAGAGGCCAGAGTTAGAACAAACATAAATCTTCCATCTTTGTTTACGTTTGAAGTAAAAATTTTACAAACTTTTGAGTCATATATTTTCTTTAAAAATATAATAGAAGTATTAGATCATTAAAAAGAGCTGGGTATTGTTCGTATTTCTTTGTGAACAGTTTGATCACTGTACATGCGTTACACTCCCAACCACCCCTTAATGGAACTTTAATGGAGAATTGTTACCATTAGGAAACAAAATGTGTTGTAAGAAATGCAAACAACCACAAACATCTAGAAATAGTGGTCTCTACCAGGTGTAAAGTACAGTGATAACATAGGAAAAATAAAAGAGAATTTCTTCTACCAAAGCAAAAATGTCATTTTACAAGCAGAGTACTGCTTTTTGAAGTAACAGTCCACCCACTTGTCTTTTCAGTGGTGTCTACTGGTTCCAAGTTGCCCTTCCAACACGGCCTGTTGAAGCACTTCTTTTGCTATTAGTAAACAAGGGGAAAACTGCTCAAGTACAACCTTGGACCAGTGCTGGAAGTGCAAGTTAAAGTAATACATTAAAACTTGGCATTACTTACTTAGTGTAGAGTACTTTCCCAAACAGTTTCCTGGGACACTGAAGTACTCTGAAACAGTAAAAAAGTGGGAATGTATCAGGTAGGGGAAGAGAGGTTAACAGGTGAGGAAGAGAACACCAGAATGGGCATATACTTTTTAGGGAGCCATATTGTTACTGTAGGTACTTAGCTTGTTATCAATGAAAGAGGGAGGCAATGGGAATCACACATTATTGGGCATACTCAACCAGAAAGCATAAGCCTCCTTGTTTAGCCAGGAAGCTAGAGCATCACACACTCCAGAGAATCGCGGCATTGCCCTGCAAAGGCAATGCCGTGATTCCTCTCCTATCCTCCCTCTCCTGCACACCAGTTTTTCAGTCTCTCAGTCCTCTTGCCAAAACTCTGCAGCTGCGGGGGCGGGGCATGTGGAAGGCAGGTAAACATATGCACAATAGGGGCCAAAATGGCAACCTATTGCCACAAAGGCCTGTTAATCTAGCTTGGGGAAAGAAGTGGTAGATTGGAAGACAGATTAACAGAAACCTGCAAAAACTTGGGAGGTTAATGGTTAATTTGAAAATAACTAATTTTCAGGCATTTGGGATGCCTGGTCCATCCCAAACACAAAATATAACAGTCTAACAAAGCAGCTCTCTCTCTTTTGCTTGGGAACATGCCCTTGCCCAATTTTCCTGCATTCTCTTCCTAGAGACTGTTTGGGTCTAGCAGCTGTGCACACTCCAAACACAGGCTGCTCTAGGCAGGAGCCTGGGCACAGCAGAGCATCCTGGAACAGCACTAAGCTACCTGGATGAGGATTGAAACTGTTTAGCAGCTACTTGTGTACTCCAATGGACTAAGCTTTAATATAAAACAGAAACTCTGGACAATGGCCTTTGTTTTGACCTTGTTGAATACATGGCTGGACTTTTCCATGGCAGGACAGACAAAGATGGGATACAAGGGCAGTTTTCTATTCCCACCCAAATAAATCTTGCCACACCACAATCTCCTATGTGTGAAATGCTTTTCCCATGATCTTGTGAAATGCTTTTTCTCTTGATCCTGTGAAAAAGCCCTGCTTCCACCAGCAACATTATGACATATGAAAAAGTATTTTCAATGACAGTCAGTGGCTTAACCAACAAATTTGTTTGTTTTTTTCCATAAGATGGCTCCAGTAGCATTTACTTCTCATAAACTTCATTTGAAATAATTGTTAGATTAGATTGTGACATCTGCATATCAGTGTGCATTTTTTCAAAATTGGTGAATTTTTGTGGAGTCATTTTAATATTGAAGATGGAAAAATATGTAACATTTTGGCACATACTGTGCTCTATTATTTCAAGATAGGTAAAAATGCAACTGCACCTCAAAAAAAATTTGTGCAGTGTAAGTGATCAAACATGTCCAAAGTGGTTTGTGAAGCTTCATGCTGCAGATTTCTCGCTGGCTGATACTCCATGGTGGGGAGACCAGCTGAAGTTGAAAGCAGTCAAATCAAGACATTCATTGAGAACAATCAATGTTATGCCATGTGGGAGATAGTCGACATACTCAAAATATCCAAATCAGTAAGGTTATTGGTGAAAACTAAAACTGTATCTTATTTTATGGAAACAACTAAATGGACTTTTTTGCCAACACAATGTAATCTCAGGCCTTTTATGTTTATCAAGAGGAAAAATGGGTATTGAATGGAGCTGAAAAACAATGTTTTTCATAGTGTATCATATATCACTGGGTGAGACAGTAAACACCAGTAAATAAGATTGACAAAAAATTCTTATCATTTTACATTTTATAATCTAGTGGGGGAACAGATGCATAAACAGTAAAAAATGTAAAGGGTATAGTCACTGAGCTGTGCAAATGTATTTATTTATTTAGATGTATAAGAAAGACAAGAAAGAGATAGGGATAAACTAAACATGTTAGATAGGACAAGGGTCTCAAGGTCTAGGCAGTTCCTGCTAAATGTTAAAATGCAGACCAGCTGTAAACAGGATGACCTTGACTTGACCTCCACCAGATAAATGTGGCTAACTGCAAAGAAGAAATCAATGTGTAATTGTATAGGAAATAACTAAGCCTTCCCAGGAGACAGAGCTTTGAATATGAATACCATCTCCTTTATTTGCCAAAAGTGAATAAAACTACCTTGTGACAACCACTGTCTTGTTCTTGAATACAGCACCCTAAGGTGTAGAGATCCCTAAGTTCTGAAAAAGATGAGGTAACCAGCTAGGATAACTGCTAATTATCACAATAAAGTCAAAGATGCACTGGAAATGTGAAGGAAACAATATACCAGCTGAGTAAACACCTGAGAACACTTTGCTCAGGATAATTACATGTTTGAAATCCAGGCTCATGTCAAAGAAGTAAATAGGAAATAGTAAATCAGCGATCATTTATAAAAACTGCAGTTGTAATAAAAGGAAATAGGTCCTACAAAAATGTGGTTAATTTTAATCACAACTAACTTACAAATTAAATTCTCTGCATAGGAAGAATTCCTAAAATACACCTTTGGGTAGTAGGAAGTTTTCCTTCAGCCAAAAGTTGAAGACGAAAACACACACAAAACTTCAGTCACAGGGAGGCAAAGCAGTTAATAGCCTTCACTATTTTGAATAATACAATGAAATTCAGTTTTTCTCACAAAACAAACATGCAAAATTGCAATATGCTTAACAGAACAGTTTTAAACTGTCAACTGATGTCATTGGTGCCAATTCAAATGCCAACAGGAATCCCCAATTTAGGGTGTGGTGAAGAAGGAAACTTTATTCTGTGCAAAATATCTCAATTCTGATACAGCAGGGCTCTGAAAACAAGATGACGGTGAGGCAGCCCTGGGTCCAGGCCCCTCTTTTCTTCCTCTATGCTACAGTGACAGTACTCTGCTCAGGCAAGACAAGCCGGGAAAGTCTTCAGTCTTCAATGGGAAGGGAAAGTGAACTCCCAGAGCTGGAGGGGAGCTGGCTTATATGTACAGAAGTTCCTGCATCTGGTCCCTGATTGGTCAGTCCTCATGCAAATGAGGACTCCAAATCCTCCCCCCTTTTTTTAATTGGTCCAAAAGACACATGATTGGTAAGAATGGAGGTGCTTTGATTGGTTGGTGAAGATGTTGATGGTGATATAGCTGTGCAGCTCCAGTTGGATGGAGAAAGCCTCAGTTCTGTTGGTTGAAACAGGAATCCAGGAACTCCTTTATAATGGCTGGCTCAGATGCCAGAAACAAAATGCAGGCAGGCACTTTGGTGAAGTGGCAGGGAGTTCAGTTGCAGAGACAGATTGTTCAGTGCAGGCTTCTCCCTTAAGTACTGTTTGCATGAGAGGCCCCTATGTAGAAAAAAGCTGCTGGGCTGTTTTTTTTTGTTTTTGTTTTTGTTTTTTTTAATGTGAGCACAGTTACCAACTGGGAGTCCTTACAGGTACTTTTTAGTAGGTATGTTCTTTCTCAGGCTTCATAAAACATTAAAAGAGAAGAAATGTGAAAGCAAGGGTCCTTATCACTTTTACTAAATTTAGCTTTAAATCCTGGCTTTATAAGACATCTTTCTCTCTATGTATAGACATACCCTTTAGGGAACTGGGTCTTTCAGTAATCAGCAACCACCAAGGCAGCTGAAGGCAGTAGCCCAGAATGGTCACAGGGTCCGGATTGCTGGCAGGCACAAGATAACATCTTAAGTTAATGTTTTAAGTTCCTGAGTCCAAAGGTGAACCGAACACCTGGCCACCTTCCCACCAGACCAAACAGAAGAACACAAGAAAAGGCATCAGAACTATTATTAAGACTTGAAGAAATGATTTATTACTGTTACCTTACTTTACCTCCAACCAACAAGCTCTCAGGATGACTCTGAACCCCTAACCCCTAGTGTCTTGTAAACCTACATAACATAGAGGAGTTTGGGCTTTTGAGCATTAGCTTCTCATTCTCCCGAATGGAGCGACTCATAAAATATAGCCAATGTTTCTCCCCAGCAGTTTTTGGTGTCTAGTGTCTGGATCTGTTAGTGTTGGGTAGATAATGTTGGGTAGTTCTATTCTGTTACTAATGTAAAACTCAAATTTATTTTGGTATATTTTGGTTTAGAATCCTAAAGCTGACAATGCTCAAGACTTCAGAAAATAAACAAACTCACAGAATTCAAATTTGGCATATTTAAAGCTCTAGAAGACCAGTTTCCTAGGAACAGTTTTCCTTTAAATACCCTATCCAACATGATAAAGCTGGCCCTTCAACATATTTTATTGATTATGCCATTTTTGTTATCCCAGTTTTTTACCCTTTCACTCCCTCCATCTGGTAACCCCCATTCTCTCCAGCAATCCCCTTCCCTGGCTTAGCACATGTCCGTGGGTCATGCATATAAGCTCTTTGGCTACTCCATTTCCTGTACTGTTCTTAACATTCCCCTGTCTATTCTGTACCTACCAATTTGTACTACTTAATCCCTATACCTTTTCCCCCATTCTCCCCTTTCCCCTCCCAACTGATAACCCTTCAACTGATCTCCATATCTATGATTCTGTTTCTGTTCTGCTTGTTTGCTAGTTTGTTTTTTAGATGCAGTTGTTGATAGCTGTGAATTTACTGCCATTTTAATGTTCATAATTTTGATTTTCCTGCTCTTAAACAAGTCCCTTTAACATTTCATATTATAATGGCTTGGTGATGATGAACTCTTTTAGCTTTACCTTGTCTGTAAAGCACTTTGTCTGCCCTTCAATTCTAAATGACAGCTTTGCTGGATAAAGTTTTCTTTTTATTATTTTCTAAGTAAGTTTTGAATTTATTGTTTTTTCTTCTTCTTCCAGCACTCCTATGATTTGAATGTTCATACATTTGAAGTTATAGCAAAGGTTTCTTAGCCTATCCTTGTTTTTTGGATTCTTTTTTCTTCTTGCTGTTGTGATTGAATGTTTTTTAATTCCTTATATTCCAAATCATTGATTTGATTTTCAGTTCCATCCACTCCACTGTTAGTTCCCTGTAAATTTTTGTTCACTTAGTGTAACCCTCACTTCTACCTGGGTCCTTCTTATGCTGTTGAAGTACCCAATGAGTTCCTTGAGCATCCTAATAACCAGTGTTTTGAACTCTATCTCCATTTTGTCTAGTTCTTTTTCTGGAGTCTTGTTCGGTTCTTTCATCTGGCCATGTTTGTCTCCTCATTTTGGCAGCCTCTGTGTTTGTTTCTATGTGTTTATTAGGTATAACTGCTTTGACTCCCTGTCTTAGTAGTGCTAAGAAAAGTTAACAGGAAAATTGGATCGGGTAATCTAATGTGAACTGGATTAGGTAATCGTCAGGGTGGGGCAACCCGTGTGAACCAGGTTGATGGAGTCTCTATGACGGTGTAGCTGCTCTGTGACTTTGTGCGTGGGAAGGCTCAGAAAGAGGATAATGCTGTTGCCAGGCCTCTGGAGGTTTCTCTGGGAGGGAGCTGTCCCTGGCACTTGCCCTGAGGCCAGATCCTTTAATGTCTCCTGTATGCCACAGGTACCCTTCCAGCTGCTGTCCCAGGGCTGGCAACTGTGTAAGTTCCATGTTTATTGTGGGCCCTTAAAAAGGACTCCTGAGAATACTGTAGTTTCTTCTGCCACACCAACCCGTCCCCCACCCCCCCACTGGTTTTTATAGCCAGACATTATGGGGACTTATCTTCCTGGTACTGGAAACCTGGGCTGAATGGTCTGGTTGGGGTTGGGATCCCTTGCTCCTGAGGTATCCCTCCTCACTTTTACTCACCATACATGGGTGCAGGATATCTTGTTCCACGTCTCCATGCCTCTTCACATGTCTTTGCGCCTCCTACCTGTCTGAATGAGACTTCTTTATTTCCTTGGTTGTCAAACTTCCATACAGCTCGACTTTCTGATGACTCTGGGTGACATTAATTTTGTAGTCTACTTGTAACTTTTGCTCTGGTTTTATGAGGAGAGGAGCTGTGTTTTCCTCTGCCTCCATCTTGATGGAAGTCCCTCAAATAAGTATCTATTTATGTTAATTTACAAACAAAAGAATATGAAAGATTTCTTCTGCTATGTTACAAAATTTTCATTAAAATATTTTGAAAAAGTATAGTATACCAATTTTATCATATTAAAAATTAGCGATATAAGGAAAAAAATTTGGAAAGAAAAACACCAACAATGCTCAATGTCATTATGTTAAGGTGGTGGAATTATGAGTAATTACCTTCCAACCTTGAACTACCAAATGTTCAGTAATATGGTTAGGTTACTTAAAAGACCGAGCAACGTACCGTCAAGAATCACAAACTTTCTAAATTTGAATTTTACATGCAATATACGAATAACTTTTATTAAAACACTATTTTGACTACAGAGTAAAATTCCCTTTGACTAGACTCTCCTTACTACCCTATCTAGGAAGTATGCCTTTAGAGGCATTTCTATCTTATTGTTGAAAGGAGTCTTACGGATAACTCCTAGTGATACATTCAGTCTCTCTCTTCTTACTCTCTCAACTCAGAATATTCCCTACAGGGCAAAGAAGAGTAAACATATATAGCAGGAATGAAACCAGAAAAATCCGTGATCATGCTGCCTATCACTATTGGAGTGAATACATGGAAACAAGCATTGATCTTTATGTTCACCATATTCAGATGCCAGTAACCTGAGAAGATGGTGGGTTATGTAGACTAAAGTCCAACTTAACATCTCCTCTAAAATAACCGTGTTATGAGGAAAAGAAAAGGGTAAGAGCATTTTGGAAAAAAGTTAAGCAGGTAAGAGTTGTAGTTAGCAGCAATTTTCCTAGTATTTCTTTATCCACTGATCAACAATTCTTTATCTGTGTTGTGAACTCTCCCTTCCTGGAACACAATGACTCAACACCAATTTCTTGCTCTTTCTCTTCTCCTTCTGGCACCCCTATGGTGTGAATGTTGGACCTCTTGAAGCCATCCCAGAGGCTGTTTATACTCTCGTCATAATTTTGGATGCTTTTTTCTTCTTCTTGTACTGCGTGGTTGTTTTTTGCCTCCTTCTATTCCAAATCATTGATTTGATTCTCAGCTTCATCCACTCTACTCTTGTTCCCTGTAACTTGTTCTTTATTTCAATTAGTGAATCCTTCATTTCTGACTGGATCTTTTTTATGCTGTTGAGGTCCTCACTAAGTCCCTTGAGCATCCTTATAAACAGTGTTTTGAGCCCTGTGTCTCATAAATTGCTTCTCACCATTTTGTTTAGCTCTCGTTCTGGAGTTTTGATCTGTTCTTTCATTTGGGCTATGTTTCTTTGTGTCCTCATTTTGGCAGCCTCCATGTGTTCATTTCTGTGTATTAGGTAGAGCTGCTTTGACTCCGTGTCTTGGTAGTGTGGCCTAGTATAGTAGGTATCCTGTAGGATCCAGTGGCACAGCCTCCCCTATCACCCAAGCTGGGTACTTGGGGTGTGCCCTTTGTGAGGGCTGAGTACACCCTCTTGTAGTTGAGCCTTGGTTGCTGTTGGCAGATCAATGGGAGGGATTTAGCCAGGCCAGTCAGCTGCAAGGACTGACTGTAACCACTTACCACCAGCCTCTGCTGTCAGTAGAGGATCGGCTGTGCAGGAGCAGGGTGGTGGTACTCTGAAGTGGTCTGTGGCTGTCCACTGGGTACACTGGCCCTGGGGTCTCCTTGGTGGTGCAGACCAAGGTCAGCCCCCACATGTGTTTAGCCCCTGACACGCTGCCTGAGCTGTAGAGCAATCTGAGATGGCTGCTACTTGTGCTGGGGTTGCAGATTCCCAGGCAAAGCCAAGCTGTGAATCTAATCTGGCTGCAGCTAGGGCCCACTGAAGCCAGCTATTGCTTGTTTGATAGCATTTAGGAGCCAGGACCAGCAATTCTTAGGAAAAAGCAGCTTGCATAGGGCAGAGCCTCTGGGGATCTCCAAGGTGGGTCAAACACAGTTAGCCGGGTTGATGGAGTCTCAGATATGGCACTAGCTTGCCAGCTCTGTGGGGAGAGGGTTTAGCAAAGGGACAGTGGCCTCTGCTCACCTTTGATGCCAAACACTTCAGTTTCTCCCTGTATACCACTGGTGTCTTTCAAGCTGCTCCCCCAGTGCTGGAGCTCAAAGGGAATGAGTCTGAGTAGATGAGTCTGTGTGTGGGTTCTTTAAGAGGAACTATGTGGGGCTCCAGAGGTTTCTTCCACCAACTCTATCCCAGCTGGTTTTTGCAGCCGGAAGTCGTGGGCACTTATTTTCCTGGCACTAGAATCCCGGAGGACCTGGTGTGGGTCTGGGATTCGTCACTCCTGAGATATTCCTCCGGAATTTTTATCCACATGGGTGGGTACCGCATGTCTGTGTCTGCACCCTTCCTACCAGCCTTGATGGGTGTGTGTTCTTTAATTCCACACTTGTCAGACTTCCATTCACCTCGATTTCTGACGTTCCTGGGTGATGGTTCTATATTTTAGTTGTAATTTTGATGTGATTGTGCAGAGACAATCTGTGTCTCTCCATGCCACCATCTTGACTGGAATTTCTGTGTGCTTTCCTTTTCATTGTTGAGTTCACTAGGTGTCCTTGGCAACTGCACCTGCTATACCGGCAGAGGGAGCTTCTGAATGATCTCCTAATTTGCTTCTCAGTTTTCCCAGTTAATGGGGCACTTTGTGTCTTGAACTATATTTTTTATAGTTCCACTTACCTGGCTAATGTTTGGGGTCACGTTTGAGTGTTTTTTTAAAATATCACTTTCTTGATGAGTGGAAGGCTGCTGCTTTAGCAATATGAGGTAGAGCCCTGGATGGTAAGCATTGAAGGGAAAACCTTTCTTATAGTGATATGCTAAATGAAATTACTCTCTTTATCACTTTGTCCTTTTATCCTTTCAGTCTGATAACCTGAAAGTCTAGTGATTTATTTGTTTTCTTTAATTTAGCTTAGTTTCCTGTACATAAGTGCATCTTTTTCTGCTATTGGTCATCATAGTAATGTAAAGCATTTCTGGCTTGAAAGTGTGCTTTCTTTCATTCTAAACCATATCAGTATGCCTTCCATCCTCCACTTCCTTTGCATCATTTCCTTTTAAAGGGCTTATTTTGTCACCATTTAATTTAAGGATAATTCATCTGGGACTGAGAACTGGTAATGCTATAATAACAGTACTGTTCTTTAAATAATAATACTCAAAGCACTTACCATCTTAGCCTTTACCTGTTGATGAAGGCCTTTCAGTTTAATCCTTCTCAATAACTCTGTGGGTAAGTCAGCAATTTTGTCTCAAAGTGAGATTGTATCTTGAAGAGGTTGAATAACTTGCTCAAGTTTGCAGTGCTGCTTAACGCTTTCTACAGGAAGTGAAGAATACTGTTGAAGATATTCTGAATAAACAAAAAAGGAATTTTCCATACCATGTCTCACTTGTAAAAAAAGTTCTTAACTATTTTTAGTCTGTCCATTTGATCAAGATCAGGGTTGAAACCCCATTCTTTAACCATAGAGTTTAAGTTCATGTGTCCAAGTCAAGAAAATAAATATTCAGGTCAGTTTCTATTCGCTGCTGTTGTGATAAAGTTAAGGAAGGCTGGCTCTTAAATTAGTGGAACTTGAACTAGAAGTAATTAAGCCATTAATTATTTTTTATTCTCTCTTCCCTTTAGAGAGATGGAAACTTTGATGACTAGTTCCACGCTACCTCCCCTTTTTACGGATGAAGATGGCTCCAAGGAGAGCAGTGATCTGGCTGCAAGTGGGTAAGCAGCCACTTTGGGACACTGGGCCTCTGCCTGGGCTTCAAAACAGAGCTTCTGAGAAAGTATAGGTGCTACAGAGGCAGTTTTATAGCATAAGAACAGAATGTAGATTGTTGCATTTTGTAAACGGAGTGAGAGCCATTGTAAACTGCTTTGTAATCTGCGTTCAGCTCTCTCTTGCAGTCCTCTAGCTCCCATGAACAACAATATGTGAGGTCTAGCAAACATCAGCTACTCAAGGTTATGAGAATTACATAGCCACCTTTAAGGAAATACCTACCACAAGACTTGTTCTGGAAATCACATGTATTTTCTGTTTGAATTGCCACACATACTAAAAGTTTTTTCCCAAAGGTTATATATTTTTTAAGATCAGATTTTTTTAAATATGGTTCTTCAATATGCTTAGAAGCTTCAGTTTACTTCTGTCTATTTCTTTTTCTTCTCCTGTCTCCTTTCTTTACTAGTTTGGACAGATAAAGGCATATAGAAAAGGGCTATTAGCAATAGCTCTTTTTCCCATGAAAATATGTTACACTTGAATTTTTATCTTTTGTGTTTAGAAGTTATTTGTTAGAGGTGTAGGTAGATACACTTTGCCTACTCACACAACAAAAAGAAGGACAAATACAAATTTAAAAACCAAAAATAACCAGAACTGCCAGAAAATTAAACTGTATGGAAATCCAACAACCAAGGAGTTAAAGAAGAAACATTTCCTTCAGACTATACCACAACACAGCGACATGGGTTGCCCTGCCCTGGCAAATACTTAAGGCTCCACCTCTTACAGTGTAACAGCTGTACCAAGACAAATAAGGGCCAAATGAAAGAACAGATCAAAACTCCAAAAATAGAACTAAGCAATGAAATGATAATCAACCTATCAGATGCAGAGTTCAAAATACTGGTAATCAGGGTACTCACACAAATGGTTGAGTGTGGTTGCAAATAGAGGAAAAAGTGAAGGGTGTAAAAAGTAAAATAAAGAAAAATATACAGGGAACCAACAGTGAAGGGAGGGAAACCAGGACTCAAATCAACAATTTAGACCAGAAGGAAGAAATGAACATTCAGCCAGAACAGAATGAAGAAACAAGAATTCAAAAAAAATGAGGAGAGGCTTAGGAACCTCCAGGACACCTTTAAGCATTGCAACATCTGAATCATAGGGGTGCCAAAAGGAGAAGAGGAAGAACAACAAATTGAAAACTTATTTTAAAAATAATGCAGGAGAATTTCCCCAACCTGGCAAAGGAGATAGATTTCCAGGGAGTCTAGGAAACTCAAAAGAGTCTCAAAGAAGTTGGATACAAGGAGAAACACACCAATGGCACATTATAATACATTACCCAAGATTGAAGATAAGGAGAGGATCTTAAAAGCAGCAAAAGAAAAGGAGACCAATACCTGCAAAGGAGTTCTCATAAGACTCTCAACTGATTTTACAGGCCAGAAGGGGCTGGAAAGTAGTATTCAAAGTCATGAAAGGCAAGGACTTACATCCAAGATTACCCTATCCAGCAAAGCTGTCATTGAGAATGGAAGACCAGATAACATGCTTCCCAGAGAAGGTCAAGTTAAAGGAGTTCATCATCACCACGCTCTTATTATATTAAATGTTAAAGGGACTTATCTAAGAAATAGAAGAAGATCAAAAATATGAACAGTAAAATGACAAGAAACTCACCACTATCGACAACTGAACCTAAAAAAAACAAAAAGAAACTCTGCAAGCAACTAGAACAAGAACAAAATCACAGAAATAGAGATCACATGGAGGGTCAGCAGTGCGGAGGGGAAGAATGGGGGAAAAGGTACAGGAAATAAGAAGCCTAAAAGTTAGGTACATAATAGGGGGAAGATAAGAATAGTTAGGAAATGGAGAAGCCAAAGAACTTACATATACAACCCCTGGACATTGGAACTTGGAGGGGGCATGGCGAATGTGGGTAGGAGAGGGGATTAGGGAAATAGGACAACTGTAAGTAAATAAAATATATTTTTTCAAAAGTATAATTGGTAGGTACAAAAAAAGCTTTTGCCGATGAAGTGTTTTTAATAACAGATTGAAGTGTTAGCTAATCTCTAAGATGAATTATTTTAATATTCTTTAGAGCTTTTTAAAAATAGACTGCACTTTTTAATTGTTTCCTTCCTTCACATTTTCTTCATACCTCATTAATATCTGCCTCTCACCTTGCTATTTGATCTTCTTCTCCATGACTTTGTTGAAGTCTGCCTATTGCTAAGTCGATTTCATTCAGTGCAAAGTTTTCTGAGTATCTACTATGTGCCAGACACTGCTCTGAGCGCCATATATTAAGCAGTGACCAAAACAGGCATAAATCCCAGTTCCTATAAAGCTCAAATCCTACCAGGGTAGTCGGACAAAAAAAAACAGGACAAGTAAGTAAAATATATACTATTTTGATAAGAACTACAGATTTGAAAATAGAGTAGGATTTGGGGTTAAGTTTTAGATAAGATGGCCCAGAGGGGCTTTAGTGAGAAATTTACTTGAGTAAAGACCTAAAGGAAGTGTGGTAGGTAGCCTGCAGTTATCTGAGGAACATCATTCCAGGCAGAGGGAGGAATGAGTGCTAAAATCCTGAGGTAGGTGTGTTCCCACCTTTTAGAAATAGCTAAGATGGTGGTGTGGCTGGAGCAGAGTATATCAGGGGGAGAGGATAAATTGAGGGCCGCATCGGTGCTTCTCAAACCGGAATGTACATGGGAATTGCCTAGAGAGCTTATTAAAATGTAGGTTCTAAGTTAGAAAGCTGAGTTAGGACAGGAGATTCTACATTTAGTAAGCTGCCAGGTAATGGCTGTGCTGCTCGTGTAAGGCCCATGCTTGAGTAGCAAGGTACTAGATCTTATAGGATCTTAGAGGTCAAAGAGAGCACTTTAACCATAACTCTGAGTGAGATGAGAAAGCATTGGAGGATTTGGGGGAAAATGATATGATCTGTGACTATTACGTTCAGAATAAAGTGAAGGGAACAGGGACTGAAGCAAGAAGACCAGTTAGGCTCCTGAAATAATTTAGGTGAAAGTTGATGACTGAAAAAACATTGCTAATGAGTTTGACAGGAATATTTTTGGTGGAGTCACAGGGGCAATAACCTCACAGGAATAGGTTTCCAAGATAATGTGAATGGGGTGGGGGGGCGGGTAGTGAGAAGTGTCGAATTCTAGATATATTTTGAAGGTAAACCAAACAGGATTTCTCTGAAAGACCAGATAAGATGTAAGAAGGGAGGGGAAAAAGCAGTCAAAGATAACTCTAAGGTTTTGGCCTGAAAGAGTGAAGAGGTAGAATTAACTTAAGGAAATGGAGAGGTAGGGGATGCAACTTTAGGAGCTCAGTTTCGAAGATTTTTAAACTTGACATGATAATTAGAGATATCCATGCAGAGATGTCAAATAGGCAAATAAATGACAGTCAGGTTCAGAAGTTAGAGGAGATCTAGAGTAGAAAGAGAAACCTGGGAGTCATCAGTATACATATACTACCTTTGTCACAGAACAGATCCGGCCAGGGGTGGGGTGAATGATACACTATTACCAAATGGACCCATCCTTGTGCTCCAGGGGTCCCTTCACCCCGTACTAGTTCACCTTGCCTGCCACCAGAGAAAGACATCTCTCAATGCCGGAGATTGGTGAAAAGGAAAAGAATTATTTAAAGAGTTATACAGATTTAAGAGTAATAACTTAATGTCTTCATTGAGATCCCAAAGTCCTTTAGAATACCCACAAACGCACAGTCCTTTCTTCCTCCTCTGCCCAGTCCAGGGTACTGTATCTCAGAAAGAGAAATAGAAGTCCATGTTTCTTCTCTGCCCAAGCCACATGGTCCCAAAAAGACCCCACATGGCTGCGGTCCCTGGGTTTAAATCCCCGAGCCAATCTTCCTCTGCTGCACCGTTTCTGACTCCGCCCACAATTGGCCACAGCTGCCAGCATTCCTGTATTTTTCCAGCTTCACTGGGCCGCCATAGTAAGTCTGGGCAGGTGTGGCCCCGTGGTGAGGAGCCAATGATCTCCAAGCTCTTACACTTGCTCTGTAACCAGGGGGAGTTGCCTCCCAGTTACATCATGGGTGGATGTCACTCCCATCCCCCTGGCTCAAAGCATGGCCATAGTTATTTAACATATCTATGAAACCAGTTAGCAGTTATAGATATGTTAAATGACTGTTACAGAGGTTATCTGCAAAATTGTTGCTATGTAAAACAGCTTTCAGTGGCCTGCTTCATGGGTCCCATTCCCAGCTCAGACTTGAGGGGTAAGGACATCCTGTATTTTTTTTTTCTAGTGTTTCCTGGACACCGGGTTCTGGACCCCATTACAAATCCCTGTTTGCTCTCCACCCCTTGGCTGCACCGAGTTACAGCTTTAAAGGTGTGAGACTTGGTGAGATCACTGAAGAAATGATGACTTTGTAGATAGAAAAGAAGAGCTCTAATGCCTGAGCTCTGGGATACTCCCAACATTTAGAAGTCAGGCTGAAGAGGAACGGTCAGCATAGACTAAACGGGTAGTTAAAAGGGTAGCAGAAAAACCAGTGGTGTGTGGGGCCCTGTAAACCAAGTAAAATGCAGTGGGAGGAGATCAACTGGGTCAAATACTTCTGGAAGATCAGGTAAGATGAGGACTGAGAAATAACATTGGATTTAGCGTGGAGGTCATTGGTGACCTTGACAAGGGTTTGTAAGCACTGTCTCTTTGGGGTTGAGTTTAAGAGAGAACAAAAGGAGAGAAAGTAAAGACAGTAAGTATAAACAATTCTTTCCAATAAAAACAAAGTCAATAAGTATAAACAATTCTATAAAAAGAAAAGAGAAAAATGAAGTGGGATCAAGAGAGAGGGGTGTGTATGTGTTGTTTTAAAAGTAATAATACCATATTATTAGGCCAGTTGATTAGGCCAGTTCAGTAGAGCGGAAAAAATTGGTATTGCTAGAGAGGGCAAAATTGCCAAAAATGTGTCTTTGAGTAGGCTAGCAGGTATGGGATTCAGGGCACAAATGGAAGGGTTTTTGGTTTTAGCTAAGAGTGTGGACAATTTATTTATAGGAACAAAAGAGCCCTTTTCTCTCTCTTTTTTTTCAATTTTAATCCATCTTGTGGTATCCGAGGCATTTAATGCCTTTGACCACTCCCTTCTGAGTTCTGTCCATTTTACTTAGAGATTAATAGGATTCGTACTCTTTCTCGAATGTAGTTCTCATATTTTACTGAAATAAGCATGTGCATGACTTAGTAACTTAAAAATTGTTGGCAGAGTTGTAATGAGAATGACAGTAAGAGAACAGATCACCTAAGACATCCAAAGTAATTGAACTATTGGAAAAAAAGGTGCCGAGATCATACTGGATCTCTACGGCTCCTCATTTCAGAAACATAATTGGCATTGAGTTAATAGATTTTCTTACCCTTTTTCAAAGGACCTTAAAAATGTAGGAACCTACTTCCTACAATCATCTATTCAGTTTTCTAGAAAGGATCAGAAAAGTATAAACTTCTTTTATTTTCAGGACAATCTGCATGTGCTTTCATTCACTTCTCAGTACACTGTAATCTGGTTTTTATTTCCATAATGTCACTAAAACTACTCCCTAAAATTGCCAGCAAACTTTAGGTCTTCAAATTGAACAAGATACTTTTAGCGTATCTTACTTGATATCTGCAACTTTTTTTACTTGGTTAATAATCCCTTCCTAAAAGTCTTCCTGACTTGACTTCTGTAAAAGTATTCTGTCCTAAGTCTCTTACTGCCCTATTTTCTTTCCAGCTCTTTTAACACTTGGTATTAAGATGATACTGTTCCATCAGAGTTCTGTCCTGACATTTCTTCTCACTATCTTTCTGGAAAATGTCTAGCAATTCCCATTGTTTCCATGGGCTGGTGCCTCTTGAATCTGTCTCATTTTTTTCTTTATTTCTGTTCTCTCAGGGCATGTTTCCAGTTGTCTGTGGGACAGCTCCACTTAATGATTCCTGAAATGATTCAGACTTACCATTTTCTTGTCTGTCTGTCTCACTTACACACATGCACACACACACTCTGCAGTTGTTACCTGGGTTCATGGTATGTAATCACACAATCTGGAAACCTCAGAATTACAATTGGCTCTTCTTTTTCCTTCACTATATTCTGTCATTAAGTTCTCTCCATTCTATCTCTTAAGTATCTCTTAGCTTTCTATCCCCTATTCTCTATCCTGCCTGCCTTTGTTTCTCAGTCTATAACAGTAGCCTCCCGATAAGGTTCTTTCTTCTGTTACATCATATTCTTTCTGCTTGTAATGACTTTACCTGATGAATGTCTATTCATCTTTCAAGACCTCCTCTGTAAAAAAATCTGTATTAACATCTTCTCCACACATATAAAACTTGTCATAGCCTCTTATCATGCCTTTACAGCTCATTTTATAAACCCATATTTCACCAATTATATAAAGTATGCACATTCTTCCAGAATAATGACTGTTACTTTTATATATCTTCCTTCACCTCTCTTACTCCTTCCCCCAGAAAACCTTAAACTCGTGCCACATGGTGTTGTCTTTTCTTGATCCATGTGTGATAGTGTATCTTGTGAGATCTAGTTTGCTGCCCATCTAGAACAAATGGTGGGAACAGAAAAGAAATATATGTCTAATTCATTAACATTTATACATGAATTTATTGAACTTGATAATACCTTTTTTAAATGATCCTGGTTGTCAATAAACATTATAATCCTAGAAGGAAGTCTACGGAATGTACCATAAGACATTTCTTACACTCTTCAGGAACTTCCTTGTGCAGGGGGAAAACTGCTCCTACAATTCCCATTCCTGTTCTCCTTTTTCATTAATAGTATTTTCCCTTTACAGTAGAGAGACATGAAAGGTAGCATATAAAAGTCAGACTTTGTTGCATGATCAGAACTAAATTGTGAAGTCTGTATGTTGAAGGGAGAGATACTATTTTGGGGAAAAATTATAGCTGTTTTTAGTCATCTTCATAGAACTGATATGATTCAGTCAAACACTGAAACCACTATTTAATGCTCTGTAACTGCTGTGGAGATACTGTTTACATTTACACATATTGATGTGGGAGGAATAATTTGAGCACTGGTCTATTATACTTTTGCTAACAGGCAAATTTGTCGTGAACCTTGATGAATGAGAGAGTTTGATGCTGTTGATACTGAATTGTTGCACTTCTGCCGGTTATTTTTCAGGCTAACCCACCCAGAGATTCCATATAGTAGTGGAGCCACAGCATCCACCAACAATCCAGAATTTTTGGAGGGTCTCTCTCAAGGTCAGTTGCTTCAGAATGAGCCTTCAAACACAGCAGAAGGCAATGAGCAGAGGCATGAAGATGAGGTAAGCTGAAGTACTCCTTCTATTACTGATCTCTGAACCTTGTAAAGAAGCAGGCAGCAGGTGTCCATCACCTGGCTTTCTTACATTCTGCAGAATTTTCCGTTTTATATTAAATATTTCTGGTTTTACATAAAATCATATTAATGGTTTTAATGACATGAAGACAAGTAGACTTGTTTTACTCCTAAGAAATTTATACCTGCATCATAAGATGAAACAGTAGATGTTCAACAAATGCTTGTTGAATGAACAAATGAGTTATTTCATTAAATAAGTATTTAATGAGAAATCCACACGCCTGTGTTCAAGACCACACACATCTCCCCAAGCCTTGCAGCTTGTAGTTGTATATGCACAAAGAATTCACACCACTTACCAATCATTCCACCTTCCATAGCAGGTACCTTTAATTCGCACAGAGGATTCATATGGGCCTGCATAATTATGCCCTTATCAGACTTACAGTTTTACTCACAAATGACTTACTATATTGTCTCTGTTTTAAGGTACTCTTTTTAGCCATAGAAGAATACTATCATTAATTTTTATCTTCTTTCTTATTTAAAAGAGCTGATTTTTACATTATGGCATTCTTAAAGGTTATGGTGAATGCTTAAAGCTTCTCAAACATCTCAAACATTAGCTTTAATGTTACTAAGTTTACAAAAAAACAACTGACATCACATGCACCATTTGCCTGGTAGTGACTTACTGCACCATTTTTTATATACTTGGAAGAGTATAGTACTGTAATTAATATTTAGGTGTTTTTGTCCTATTTTGCTTATCTTTTTCTTCTCTGAAATAAGAATTCTTGTATGCAGAAAACATACTAACTGATAGGCTATATGTATAATAAAATTATGAAACAATAGATGATGTCCCTTGCATTTTATTTAAAAGGACAAGGAAAGGGGCTATAGTAAAATATTAGTGAAATATCAGTCCTTTTGTTGTACCTTTTTAGAGGTGATTTCATCTTTATATATATATATCTTTTTAATTGATTGATTGTAGAGAGAAGGGAGGTGGGGGACATTGATGTGAAATAGAGACATTGATGGGTTGCCTTTTATTCTCCCTGACCAGGGACTGAACATTCATTCCAGGCATTGCCCTGCTTGAGTGGAAATGGAACTTACTACCTTCTGTTTTATGATGAGTAGTAAGTAACATCATCCTTCTGCTGGATGATGTTCCAGCCAACTGAGCCTCACTGGCCAGTGCCATTGGTTGATTCTTTTTTTTTTTAGATTATTTGTTTATTTATTTATTTGTAGGCAGAGGAGAAGGGAAAGGGAGGAGAGAAACATCAATGTGTGGTTGCTTCTTTCATGCCCCCCCCAACTGGGGACCTGGTGTGCAACCCAGGTATGTGCCCTGACTGGGAATGGAACCAGCGACTGGTTGGTTCGCAAGCTGGTGCTCAGTCCACTGAGCTATACCAGCCAGGGCCCCATTGGTTGATTTCTGTATATGCCCTGACCTGAGATAGAACCCTCAACCTTGTATCAGGTCTACACTCCAACCACCTGAGCTACTCAGGCCATGGCCAAGGTGATTTAATCGTTTGACTTTAACTAATAACATACAAAGGACTCCGACTTTATAAAATAAACATCTTAAGGAACAAATGATCAAGCCAAAAAACTAGACTTCACTTTGGATATATTATATTTACTGAAAATTTTCTAAGACTTAGGTATTAATTTTAAAGTCTACATGCTATCTAGTATGGAAAATAAACTGGTCTTTGAGTGGTATCAATGAGAAACACCCTTCATGAATAATTTTTAATTGTCTCTTTTTGTTTGTCTAGTGCATGTTAAATCTTGTTCTGATCTACTGTGACAGTGTCTGCTTTTCTGACACAGCACTGTGTATATGCTGCATTTCTCATTTAGAATATTCCCCTTTTGGGAGTCAGAACTTAAGTGCACATGAAGGCCAACCTTGAGTGATCATGACACCCTTTATTCTAATCTCTTGGGATTAGCATTAGAATATGCCCTAGTGCAACAGTTTGTAGTGTGGTATGTGAAAGGGTCTATAAGTAAACCACCTGGAGTCCCCCCTTGAAAACTACATTGCAGTCATTTGTACCTATGACAGGGAGAGCTTTGAATACCCAGGGCCTTAATGGCAAGAAAATGCAACCTTTACCCTGTTTTGTTTGTTAGCACTTATTAGTGTTGTTGTGTAATTTAGGGACATTCTAGTTGTTACTGTAATTTGGTTTTCATTTTTATTTTATCTTGTGTTGTAGCAAAGAAGTAAACGAGGGGGGTGGTCCAAAGGAAGAAAAAGGAAGAAACCTCTTCGAGACAGCAATGCACCCAAATCCCCCCTTACAGGGTATGTTCGGTTCATGAATGAGCGTCGGGAACAGCTTCGAGCAAAGAGACCAGAAGTCCCATTTCCAGAAATCACAAGAATGTTAGGCAATGAATGGAGTAAACTGCCTCCTGAGGAAAAACAGGTAATTTTTTTCTTTTCCTGATCCTTAGCTTGGTTTTCATTATATCTCAAAAATAATCCCTCAAAAAAGCAAAGAGGATGAACAGTTAATTCTTCAATTTTGTCATGTGCTTAGCAGGGTCCTTCATAGCTCTCTTCTCCAGCATAGTGGTATTCATACTCTTTTGGGTTAGCTTCAGGATGTGAGCAGGTGGGGCTCTCAACTATAGCAGTTGCACTGATGTTTGATTTATAAGATTTTTGTGGTTATTTGGTATTAGGAAGTTTTTTTTTAAATATTTTATTTGCTTATTTTTAGAGAGAGGGGGAGGGAATGAGAAAGGGTGGGAGAGAAACATCAATGTGTGGTTACCTCTCATGTGTCCCTTACTGGGGACCTGGCCTACAATCCAGGCATGTGCCCTGACTGGGAATCGAACCAGTGACCCTTTACTTCACAGGCCTGTGCTCAATCCACTGAGCTATACCTGCCAGGGCTGGTATTAGGAAGTTTATCAACATAATTTACTCCACCAAATTCAGTGAAAAGTCATGAATTAAATGAGAAAAGATCATTTGATAAAATTTTATTCACGTAAGATTTTCATTTAAAAGATATTACTGCTTTCTCTACTGGGAAGAAAGAACATTCAACCAGAAAAGAATGAAGAAACAATTCAAAAAAATGGGGACAGCCTTAGGAATCTCTGAGACAACTTTATGTGTTCCAATATCTGAATCATAGGGGTGCCAGAAAGAGAAGAGGAGCAGCAAGAAATTGAAAACTTTTTTGAAAACATAATGAAGGAGAATTTCCTCAGTCTGGCAAAGGAAATAGACTTCCAGGAGGTCCAGGAAGCTCAGAGAGTCCCAAAGAAGTTGGACCCAAGGAAGCACACACCAAGGCACATCATAATTACTTTACCCAAGATTAAAGATAAAGAGAGAATCTTGGACACAGCAAGAGAAAAGGAGACAGTTACCTATACAGGAGTTCCCATAAGGCTATGAGCTGATTTCTCAAAAGAAACCTTACAGGCAAGAAGGGGCTGGAAAGAAGTATTCCAAGTCATGAAAGGCAAGGACCTACATCCAAGATTGCTCTATCCAGCAAAGCTTTCATTTAGAATGGGAGGGCAGAGAAAGTGCTTCCCAGATAAGGTCAAGTTAAAGGAATTCATCATCACCAAGGCTTTATTATATGAAATGTTAAAGGGACTTATTTAAGAAAAAGAAGATATAAAATATGAACAGTAAAATAATAGCAAACTGAAACCACACCTAAAACAAAAGCAAACTAAGCAAACAACTAGAACAGGAACAGAACTACAGAAAAGGAGATCACATGGAGGGTTATCAACAAGGGAGTGGGAAGAGGAGAGAGGGGAAAAAGTTACAGAGAATAAATAACATAGATGGTAGGTAGAAAGTAGGGGGAGAGTAAGAATAGTATAGGAAAAAAAGGACTTCTGCCAAGATGGAGGCATAGGTGGAAACACTGTGCCTTCACCCACAACCAAGTTTGAATACAACAAAGGTTTAGAGAACAAAGACATAGCCAAAGAACAGAAAATTGAATTATACGGAAGTCTGACAACAACGAACCGTTCAACGGGACGGTAAGAGAGGCGGAGCCAGCAGTGGAGCTGGGTTGGGCAGGAAAGATCACCAGACCTAGGCGCGCAGGTAGCCCGGACCCAGTCAGGGTGTGGGGCAGACTGACCAAGGTCGCACATTCGCGCACAGTGAGACGGACCATGCAGGCCCCAGGGGGCGAGGGCTGACGGCAGTGGCACACTTGCGTGCAGTGGGACGAAACGCGCGGGCTCCGGTGATGGTGGCAGCTGCGGCACCTGTGGGGTCCGTGGCGGGAGGTGGCAGACGGGACACCGTTGCTCCTCTTTGACCCCGCCCCCACATACAGTGTCACAACCCAGCGACTGAGTTGCCCTGCTCTGGTGAACACCTAGGGCTCCGATCCTGCTACTTAACAGGCACGAACAGCCCAAAAGATGGCGCAAGAAGAACTCAAAGTCCCAGAGCCAATAACTCTAAGTGACCAAGAGATTGCCAGCCTCTCAGAAGCACAGTTCAAGACACTGTTTATCAGGATGCTCACAGAACTGGTTGACTATAGTCACAAATTAGAGGAACATATGAAAGTTAAACTAATTGAAATGAAGGGAGATGTCCAGGAAACCAATAGTGATGGAAAGGAAACAGGGACTCAAATCAATGGAATGGACCAGAAGGAAGAACAAAACATCCAACCAGAAAGGAATGAAGAAATGAGAATTCAAAAAAATGAGGAGAGGCTTAAGAACCTCCAGGACATCTTTAAACATTCCAACATCCGGATTATAGGGGTACCAGAAGGGGGAAAGAAACAGCCATGAGTGGAAAACTTATTTGAACAAATAATAAAGGAGAACTTCCCCAGTCTGGCAAAGGAAATAGACTTCCAGGAAATCCAGGAAGCTCAGAGAGTGCCAAAGAAGTTGGACCCAAGAAGGAACACACCAAGGCACATCATAATTACGTTAGCCAAGACTAAAATGAAGGAGAGAATCCTAGAAGCAGCAAGAGATAAGGGGACAGTCACCTACAAAGGAGTTCCCATCAGACTGTCAGCAGATTTCTCAAAAGAGACTTTACAGGCAAGAAGGGGCGGGAAAGAAGTATTCCAAGTCATGAAATCCAAAGACCTCCAGCCAAGATTGCTTTATCCAGCAAAGCTTTCATTTAGAATGGAAGGACAGATAAAGTGCTTCTCAGATAAGGTCAAATTCAAGGAGTTCATCATCACCAAGCCCTTATTATATGAAATGCTAAAGGGACTTACATAAGAAAAAGAAGATGAAAATATTAACAGTGAAAGGACAGCAAACTCACAGTTATTAACAACCACACCTAAAACAAAAGCAAACCAAGAGGACAGCTAGATCAGGAGTGGAACCATAGAAATGAAGAACACATGGAGGGTTAGCAACAGGGGAGTGGGAGGAGGAGAAGGGGGGGAGAAGGTACAGAAAGTAGCATAGACAGTAGGTAGAAAATAGATAGGGGGGAGGGCAAGAATAGTAGGGGAAATATAGAATCTAAAGAACTTGAGACACGTGGTTATAAACTAAGGGGGGGAGAATGGTGGGGGAGGGAGTGTGCAGGTGGAGGGGAATGAAGGGGGGAATAGAACAACTGTAATGGTATAATCAACAAAATATATTTAAAAAAGAATAGTATAGGAAAAAAATAAAATAAATAAAAGATATTACTGCTTTAATAAAATTTTTGGAGTTCTGACATGTTTAACCTGTTGGGGAAAATAAAGCAAGAATACTTTAATTCATTCTCTTGTAAAACAGAAACTAAGCCCATTATCAAACTGAAACAAATCCATTTGTTAGATTTGAGAGCAATGAAGAACAAGATAGCCAGGATCTGGCTGAAATGTCACAAAAACAGTGATTGTTGTGGGAGTGTCTTTCGGTTAAAAGTTACCTGCATTCTCAACATCGGAGAAATACCTCTATTTCTTTTATGTCTTTTTTATACCAAATTAAAAAATACTTTTGGGAATTAACTGAATTCAAAACATTTCAAAGAGATCAGATTAAATTGCAGTTTTAATTTTAAAAGCTCTGTGTAGCAAGCAAATAAAAAGCAGTGCATATCACCCATTGTTTTGGC
Organism: Sturnira hondurensis; assembly: GCF_014824575.4. Lineage (NCBI taxonomy): Eukaryota > Metazoa > Chordata > Mammalia > Chiroptera > Phyllostomidae > Sturnira > Sturnira hondurensis. The sequence continues at coordinate 1,007,186 of NW_028077960.1, forward strand.
TCTAATGTATAAAGTATAATGAGATTATGAGTTGTACATACAGGGTTACTCTTTTGATTATTATTTCAAAATTAATGCATGCTCACTGTTTAAAATATTTTCAGACAGTACAGAATGTATAAAGAAAAAAGCAAAAGTAACAGTAGTTATGTCCAGGCATAACCACTGTTACGTAGGTAGGACAAGGGTGTGTGTGCTTGTTTTTGTTTTTTAACTCTTTTTTGAGAATAATTTCAAATGTGCAGAAAGTTACAAACATAGAATAGCACAAAGAACATCCAAATACCCTTTATCTGTATTCACCTATTATTAACACATTTTATTCCATTTCTGTTCGCATATGTGCTCATATTCTCCAGCACAAACTCACTCACTCTTTGTTTCTCTCTCTCTCTCTCTCTCTCTCACACACACACACACACACACACACACATATGCTATATTTTTCAGAATCATCTGAGGAGAAGTTACATACACCCCTCAATATTTCGGGGTGTGTTTCCTAAAAAATGAACATATTCTCTTACATAGCCATAGTATAATTATCAACTTTGTAATTTTATATTAACATAATAGTTTTGTCTAACCTACAATACATATTCCACTTTTATCAATTGATATAACATCATTCCCCTATAAAAAATGCCCCCTCCAATTCAGATTTTCGTCTAAGATCAGGTTTTGTATTTAGTAGTCAAATCTGTAGATTCCTTTAATCTGGAATATTTTCACAAACTTCTTTGTCTTTTATGACATTAATATTATTTAAAAATACAATCACTCCCTCTTTCTCTTCCTTCTTCTTATTTACTTTTAACAGAACATTTGTCATTTTTCCCTTTGTCTGATGTTCCTCATGATAAGATTAAAGTTACCCATTCTTGGTCAGAATAGTGCATAGGTGGTGTGTCCTTTGTAGGAGACCATAGTGTCCTCCTGGGTAATTAGTTTTCCTCACTCAATAAAGGTTTTCTCTTTATAATTATTAAGTAGTCTGTGAAGAGAACATCTCGGAATCAAAATCCCCCCTCCACATTTAGCATTTATTGATAAATTTTGCCTGATTTATTCTTTATCATGATGGTTGCAAAAATGATGACTTCTCAATCCTAGTATTTCCTGCAAGCCTACCAGTTGGCCCTCACCATTCTAATCTAAGCAAGATCCCTCCTCCTGTCCCGATGTATATATTTATTTGTTTGTTATTTATTATTGGCATTGACATTGGAATTTTTCCCCAGTGGTTTATAATTTATTACTGTATTTGTATTTAAATTGTCCCAGATTGGGCCAGATGGGTGTCCCCTGCATTTGGCTCTTGTGTTGGACAGGGTTTTTAACATAAGTTCTGACTCTAGTTTGTGTTCATTTAGAAGAATTATTTTTATATTTTATTTCTTAAACCTAATTTATGAATAAAAGGAACAAGGCATTAAGCAGAATTATGCTGTTGAATCAGTGAACTTGGTTTAAATGAGGAGCGGCACAAAGTGTACAGACGCTCTCATGTTAACTTCATTTTAGGTGCATAGGATGAAGTCGCTCTTCTTTTTTTTTCTTTTTTGAGGTCATTCTTTTTAATGTTCTTCTGTTTTCTGACTTTAGTATCCCCCTCTTTTGTCTCTTAAAAGGCCAACTGATGTATGAGATCATTCTCTGAGAATTGGTTAGGAATTAGAGAAAAAAAATAGTATTTCATTTTCTCTCCTGGGAGGATTAAATGTGTCTGTATGGTGTTCTTGAGGACTCTAGTAGCCATATGGGGTACTGTATATAGGGTTAGAGAAATAACTATAATTATCTTCTTGTGAATTTTTTATGAGATCTATTCCCCATATATTTTTCTTTCCATGTTCCAGTTGTCCTCTGTGTTCTTCAAATAGCTCATTGATATTTTACCTAAATAAAATCTGTTCCTTGAAAATTACTCGACGTTTCTTTTCTAGCGCTACCTTGATGAAGCAGACAGAGATAAAGAGCGTTACATGAAAGAACTGGAGCAGTATCAGAAGACTGAGGCCTATAAGGTCTTCAATAGGAAAACCCAAGATCGTCAGAAAGGCAAATCCCAAAGGCAAGGTATCAGAACCAGAACCAAAAGTATTTGTAGTTTGTTGTGTGTGATGAGTGTCACAAAACCTATTAGAGTGATAAATATAAAAGATATGTTCCTGTCTTTATTATACTGTGTTCATTTATAAGCATCATCTTGGAATTTTATTAAAATCACATTGCTCTCATTTATAAATTCTGGTTGGTTTCCATATCCAGTATCTACAATTTGGCTTCTTCAAAGACCCCTTTTAGGTGACTTTACTTTTTTCTGATTTCCAGTTTAGGCATTTCTCTGCCTCTAAACAGGTCTTTACTAAACCACATAACTGCCTTGCTTGAACGCCTCTAATCTCTTCATGTGCCATCTCCCATCCTCAAATAACCATCCTTTTCATTCATACATTCGTGAATGCATGCATTCAAAAAATGAGGATAGAGCACCTCCTGTTACATATCAGGCTCTCACCTACCCTTTAAGAAAGCAGTATTGAACAAGGTAGACAAGATCCTGGTCTTCATGGGTCTTTTAGTAGTCATTAAAATTGTTCCTCCCACCCTTACAAGAATTGCTTTAAGATCCCCTTCTTCAGGAAGCACTGCAAAGATACTAACCCATAAGTAGTCTGTCTTTCCTTCATTACTGCCATCTCCTCACACTTGGGCCTCTGCTTGCTAACCTGTAATACTGTGCAAACAGCCTTTGGCATGTTTCTTGTGTCACCTTGTCACTGTTTTCTTCTCAGTGATAGTCTGCTCTTTCTCCTATGTCTAAATGTGATCTATAAATACAGGGTTCCCTTTAAGTTTTGTTGAGTAACTGATTAATAAAGTCATGAGAGAAAATAACATATGTCGTGATAGCCTACATATATACCAGCAGTTTTTATAGTTTGGCACAGTCGTTAGCTTGGGTTTAGTTATTGTTCTGTTTTATTTTTCAGCTTAATGTTCTCTTATTCTTCCATATTTTTAGATGCAGCCAGACAGGCCACTCATGATCATGAGGTAATTAGCTTTCTTCCTACATATCATACATATATTCATAAAATGTTATTTGAAATGCTTTTGTACATTTTTTTAATGAATGGCTGAGTATTTCCTATCTCATAATTCAGATTGGGTGAGTTGCTTTAGCTCAAAGATTCGTAGCATATTACACATACTTAGGTTATGAGTATGCCCTTGAATTACAGCCCCTAACTCCAGTCTTTTTTTGTGCTCCAAGAATTTTATTGGCTTTAAATGCTGAAGTTGGCTGGGACTTAGAGTGAAATATAGAAATGAAGAGCAGCTGAAAGCTAAAAGTGGACCATATTTATCATCATCAAATACCTTACTCTGACTCTCAAAAACAAGTTGTGTAGGGAATCCAGCATTTGGTTAAAGTAAACTATTCAGCTGCAATATCAACAAAGCACAAGTGATGATAGGTTGGTTTCTGTGTCTCCTTTTCTCACTGGCAAATATTTGTTTACTTGGCCTTTTCCCCTCCGTTTGATTCAACCTCATCGATAGGAATTAGGCCTATGTTCCTGTGTGTGAATTATATGGTATAGGCCTGTGTGTGTTGGCTTTGCTGCACAGAGAGCTTGAAATATATTTGTAGGCTATGGTTAATATAGTCATGCACCACTTAATGGGGACACATTTGTAGGCAGGTGTCATTAGGTGATTTTGTCATTGTATAAACATTATAGAGTGTACTACACAAACCTGGAGGGTACAGCCCACTGCACACCTAGGCTGTATGTGTACTACCATTGTATATGCAGCCCATCATTCACTGAAACAGTGTTATATGGCATGTGACTGTATATGGTTGTAAGAAAATGAAATTTGTAATTCCATCTCTTAAAATGCTCAGTAACTCCTCATTGCTTACCAAATCACATTCACTCCTTCTCTGTCTCATACCTATGTTCATATTACTTTTTTTCTTGGAAATACTTTCTTTGCCTTGATCATTTTTTTATGTCCACCCCTCATTATCTCATTCTCCCTCTCAAAATTCTAGTTAATGAAGTTTTACTTCCTCTCAAGCTTGTCCTGTTTGCTCCAATTTCCTCTAGTTTCCTCCAGTTTCCTTTAACCCTCACATCTCTCTGTATTTCTCTTATGCATGTAGCTGAACTGACCTGGTGTTGAAGTTATTCAAGTGCTTCTGTTACTGAGATTCTTGGATTGTAACCTCTTTGAAGTCAGGCATAGTCTAATTTCCATCTTGGACCCAACCCCTATCACCTAGCGTGATGCCTTTGCATGGAGGAGGCCTTCCTTAAGTACTTACTTATTTTTAAACAAAACTCACTTGTTGAAATAACAGTGGAAATTTATGCAAAAAGAATTTTCTGATGTATTCTTTTACATATATTTGGCTTTTTAATAAATCAAGAAAATCATTTCTGGGGGCTATAGTTTTCTCACCTAATTTGGTATTGGTGACCTTCAGAACACTGAGAAAACATTCAGATTCACAACTCAAATAGACTTTTTATAAGTAAGTTTTATCATAAATTTTAAAGTGAGAAGCATAGTAAATGTTAGCATTTTGGTCTTCATGTAAACCCGATGTAAATGTAGATATATATGACATCTCTGTGTTCTAAATAGGCTGAAATATTATGAATATTTTGCTTGAAAAACTGTATGTATGTTCTTTCTTAATTTTTAAATTATAATTAACATATAAGATTATATTAGTTTCAAGTGTATAGCCCCATGATTACACATTCACATAACTTATAAAGTGATTTCCCCAATTTAGTACTCATCTGACACTATCTATAGTTAACAATACTATTGGTTATATTTCCTTTGCCAATATATTTCCTATATTTCCTTTACATCCCTGTGACTGTTCTAAATCCCTTCACCTTTTTATGCATTCCTCCAACTCTTTTTCCATCTGGCAACTGTCAAAATGTTTCCTGTATCTGTGAGTCTGTTTCTGTTCTGCTTCTTTGTTTATTTTTGTTTTTTATATTCCACATGTGAGCAAAATCATCTGGCATTTGTCTTTTTCTAACTTACTTCACTCAGCATAATACCCCCTGGGTGCATACATGTTGTTGCAGATGGCAAGGTTTCATTCTTTTTTTTACAACTGAATCATAGTCTATTGTATATGCACCACTTCTTTTTTATCTGTTCATCTATTGATGAACATGCTGACTGCTACCATATCTTGCCCATTGTAAATAGTGCTGCAGTGAAAATGTGGGTGTATATGTCTTTTCAGTTTAGTGTTTTGGGTTTCTTCAGATAAATACCCAGAAGTGGAGTACTGGGTCTTTGTCTCCTGTTAGAAACTTTGGTTTAAAGTCTGTTTTGAACCAAAACTGGTTCAAAAGACTCATACCAAGCTCAGACTGGTATGAGTATTATTACCCCAGCTTTTTTGTTTGCTTGTTCCTCTTTTCATGAAATATCTTTTTCTATCCCTTTGCTTTTAGTCTAGGTGTGTCTTTTGATCTGAAGTGAATAGCATATGTGAGGGTTTGTTATATTATCCATTCTATCACCATATGTCTTTTTAAAAATATCTAATCTTCATTATACTTTTTTCCATTACCATTTAGTCCTCTTAGACTCCTCTCACATCAGCAGTCACCACACTGTTGTCCATGTCCATGAGTCCTTTTTCCTTTTTGCTCAACCCTCCATCCTGTAACCGCCCCTTCCCCCACTAGCTGTCATCTTTTCTCCATCTATGAATCTGTCTCTTTTGCTTGTTAGTTCAGTTTGTTCATTAGTTTCCACATATGAGTGAAGTCATACGGTATTTGTCTTTTTCTGACACCATGTGTGTTTTGATTGAAACATTTAATACATTTGCATTTAAAGTAATTGTTGATAAATATGTATTTATTGCCATTTTATTATTTATAATTTTGATCTTTTTTTTTCTTTTTCTTCTTAAGAAAATGTTAAAGAGATGCTTTAACATTTCTTGCAATGCTGGTTTGGTGGTGATGGACTCCTTTAGCTTTTTCTTGTCTGAGAAGCTGTATCTGTCCTTTGATTCTAAATGATAGCTTTGCTGGGTAGAGTAATCTTGCTTGTAGGTCCTTGTTTTTCATCCCTTTGAATATTTCTTGCCAATCCCTTCTGGTTTACAGAGTTTCTGTTGAGAAATAGCTAACAGTCTTCTATGAGCTCCTTTGTAGGTAACAAACTTAGCTGCTTTTCTCTTCTTTTAAGATTCTCTCTTTGTCTTTAACCTTTTGCATTTTAATTTTGATGTGCCTTGGTGTGGGCCTCTTTGGATTCATCTTGTTTGGGTCTCAAACGGGTTTTTAATTTCTTTCTTCTCTAGCACCCCCATGACGCAAATGTTGTTACCCTTGAAGTTATCCCAGAGGCTCCTTACACTATCCTCATTTTTAAAATTTTTTTTTTCTGTTCTGCTTGGTTGTTTTCTGCTTTCTTATCTTCCAAATCACTGATTTCATCCTCTGCTTCATCTACTCTATTGGTGATTCCCTCTAATGCATTCTTCGTTTCAATTAGTATATTCTACATTTCTGACTGGTTTTTATGTCTGGTGTCATGTCCTTTTCTATGTTGTTGAAGTTCTCACTTAAGCTCCTTGAGCATCCTTCTAACCATTATTTAGAATTCAATAACTGGTAGTTTGCTCACTTCCATTTCATTTCGTTCTTCTGGAGTTTTCTTCTGTTCTTTCCTTTGGAACCTGTTTCTTTGTCTCCTCATTTTGGCCACCTCCCTGTGTTTGTTTCTATGTATGTTAGGCAGAATTGCTATATCTTTCAGTTTTGCTCAAGAGGCTTTTAGTAGATGTCTGTAGGGCCGAGGGGCACAGTCATTCACAGTCCTCTGAGCTGTGCATTCACAGTATGCCCTGCTTTGTGGGCTCTGCAAACCATCCTGTTGCAGTGGAACCTTGATTGCTATTGGCGCGTCACTGGGAGGGATTGACTGCCAGGCCAGTGGGCTACAAGGTCCAGCTGTAAGTACAGTGGAGCTGATGCTGTGCAGGGACCAACCCCATAAAGCAGGACCTGCTTAAGTGGGGCTTTGGTACCTGCCAAGTTCGGCCCTTTAGTGTGCTGCTCACGGAGGTAATTGGGTTGTAATTGGCATGGTCTGAAGCTGCCCACTGGGTGGACTGATGAGGGTCAGCCACTGCCTGTTTCCTGCCCAGAGTTACCCCGACATGAGCTACAGAGCAATCTGCAAATGGCTGCTACTTGTTTTGGGCTTAATGTTTCCTGACAGAGGCCAAGCAGCAAACCAGGGCTGGCTGCCACTAGTGCCAGGCCTGAATCCACTTAGCAAGAGGTACAGGATACACAGAGGCCAGATGCTGCTTGTTTGAATGATTTTAGGAAAGTCCCAAGGATTAACCAAGAGAGGCCATTTGTATGGAAAAGTCACTGGAAACGACTTGGGTAGGCCCACACTTTGAATAGAGTGGGGTCACAGAGATTCATCAGGAGAGAGCACACAGTATTAGCTAGGTTGATGGAGACTCCAATATGGCACCTGCTTACTGTCTCTGGGGACAGGGCTCAGCAAAGGAACAGTGCCCTCTGGGAGCACTTTTGTGTTAGAGAAAGCTGTCTCTTCAGCCCTTGTCCTGAAGCTAGACAATTCAGTTTCTGCCCATATGTCCCTGGAGCTTTTTGAACTGCTGCCCCAATACAGCAGCTCACAGGGAGGGAATCTGAGTAAATCGGCATGTGGGCTCTTTAAAATGGATGTCTGGGATTCTAGGAGCCCTCCATCCCACTCAGCCACAATCACCACTGGTTTTTACAACCAGAAGTTATAGGGACTTTTTTTTCCAGTACTGGAAACACGGAGTGGGGAGCCTGGTGTGAGGTCGGGACCCCTTGTTCCTCAGAGAGAACCTCCACAGCAGGGTAATTCCTCCAGTTTTTATCCATCACATGTGGGTGTGGGGCCTTCTTCCACATCTCTGCCTTTCCTATCAGTCTAGATACGGCTTTTTCTTTATGTTCTTGGTTATAGGAATTCTGTTCAGAACCACTTAGATTTCAAGTGATTCTGAATAATGATTGTTCTGTAGTTTAGTTGGAATTAATGCTCTGGTTATGGGAGGTTCCGAGTACCATGTTTACCTACGCCGCCATATTGACTGGAATCCCCTGTATGCTTTTTATTTTAAGTCATAATTGTGTTGTGTTGCAAAGTTCCCATATTGCCAGAAATTTGCATAGTTATGTCTTTTTCTCCTTTTTGTGTATGCCCAACAATGTAGTGCCACTTTAATACTTTTTTCCCCTACTAAGCTGTTCTTTGTAGTTCCTTTATTCCTAATGGTTAAAAAGAGAATTTGGACAGTAATCTAAAGCACTAACTCTACACTTTCTTGTCAGTCACCTACTCCTTTCATCACTGTGGATTTTGCCAGCCAAACCATATTTGGCATTCTTGTCTTCACTAAAGTTAATTGTTGCGGTCAGTAAAGATTTGGTTTAGTCAGTTGTGGAAGCTGCTGCTGATGATTTAAGAAGTGAAGGTTTTTATTAAAGTATATTATTTAGTATGATATAAATTTCTATGATTTATGAAAAGGAGTGTCTGTATGATTTTCCCATTTCAGTATCACACATATGTGAACCCAAAGAAAAAAAGAACAGAGTAGGTGGAGGGCCAGAGTAGTTTTTCACATGTCTGTATAGTAGGCTTTATAAGTCTATTTAATGCCCACATCACGATAAAGTTCTCTTAGTAAGGTTATTGATCCATTTAATGTCCCTGACTTTATGTTTTCATTTTTTCGTTGAATATCTTCACTAAACTAGGTAACTTCAAAGCAGTGACAATAAAAATACTGGTTTGATAGTTATTAAACATAGTTACTGTCAGCTGGTGGTTGGCGCTAATTCAGCACCAACAGGAATCCCCAATTTGAAATGAGGGGGAGAAGGAAACTTTATTTAGTGTGAACAGCTCAATTGTGATACAGCACAGCTATGAGAACTGCACAGCTGTGAGGCAGCCCTGGAGCCAGGCCTCTCTCCTGGCTAGACAGCTCTGCTCTGTTTTTTGATTGTCTGCTTTGTGCCGTGCTTTGGTCTGCTCTGTTGTTTGCCAGTTGACTTTGGCCTGGGCTGGTCTGCAAGCTGTCTTTAGTGTTTAGCTCAGCTAGTGAGATGCAGTTTTCAGTCTTTGGTGGAAAGGGAAAGTGCACTCTCAGCCAGAGGGTAGCTGTCTTGTATAGACAGAAGTCTGCGTACCTGGTCCCTGATTGGTTTGCCCTCCTGCAGATGAGGACTCCAGATCCTTACAGTTGATTGGTCCACAAAGCACTTTCCTTATTGGTCAAAGCTGTGCAGCTCCAATTGGATGAGGAAAGCTTCAGTCCTATTGATAGACATAGGATTTCCAACTCCTTTTTAAGGGCGGCCTCAGATGGCAGAAACAGTGCAGGCAGGCCCTTCAGTGCAGGCCTCTCCCTGAAGTGCAGTTTGTGTGAGAGGCCCCTGTGTAGAAATGGCTGATAGGCTCTGTTTTCTAAAATTTTAGCCACTTTAACCACCAGGAGCCCTTCTTAGGTGTCTTCTTTCTCAGGGGTTATGTTACACACTGATTCCTTACATAATAACATCTTAGTATAATAGGAGTTCAGAAAAATAAAGTACTATGAATGAAAAGCAGGCACAGAAGGCCCCATGGAAAAAGGAGCTGAATCAGAAGTTAAAGGTGACCCAGGTTTTATGTTGTCACCGCCAGGTGGGTAAAATAGACTGAGCTGAGTTATGAGCGAGTTAATAAAACAGCAAGTATTTTGTAAAGTGCCTAAAACATAATACATGCTTATTTTCCTTTAATTTTTTATTAGAAGTAAAATGACAAATGCAATAGAATAGTCTTTGAACTCACTTCAAAAATACTAAAACCTCAAATCCTCTCAGCTGATCCCTTTATTTTGTTGGTGAGGAACATCGCTTGCCTCAAACAGGAAAGAACTTCCCCAGAATCATGCTGAATTAGAGGCAGGAATGAAGCCCAGGCCTATATGTCCCAGTCTAGCATTCTTGGCAGCACATGCCTTGCTATATAGAATTAACTAAACAGTGTTGAAAGTTAAAATGGCCTTTCCTGATTGTCTGAGAGGTCAGCAAAATTTCTTGCTAGTTAAGACAGAAATTATTTGGTTTGTGTATAAGAAACCTATTGTACTTCTAAATGGAATTTGGATTCCTAAGACACTGTTACCAAGGCAGATCCTGAAGAGAGCTAAAGAAATGCTGACCTGAAAGCCATTCAGGCTGTTCTGTACAACAGCCTGACACGCAATGTTAAGCCCATTCCTTTAAGCCAAGGGCATTTGAGAGAAGCATATCACGGACTATGAAATTCTGACCCTGAGCCTAAGTCACAGCAAAATAGATGCAGTTCAGGAGAGCCTTTGTTCTCTTACCACCCACACAATATATAGAATTAAAAATCAAAGGAAAGAGCACTATCGCTCCTCTCGAATCGAAAGTCAGGATTCAGTATAGTGTTATTCTCAGTAAAGTGTCTACATCTTATGTGAAGACTGAGATAGAAAAAATAATTTTGTTTCCCTTTTGATTTGTGAGAAATGACAAAATGATACTCAATCTGAGCAAATTAGACCCTTTCAGTGAAGAGGTAATGAAATCCTATGACTTTTTAATCCCTTGAGTGATCCTTGGAGCGGCTTAAGTGTATCTCGGCCCTGGGAGGACCCTCTTCATGTTGAATAATGTATGCAGTAATGGAAAAGTGTTGATGGCTTTTATTACCACTCTTCCATTAAGTAGAATTTCTGTTGCTGTTCAGAGACTGAACAGTTTCATTTAATTGCTTTGGTGTTTCTTATTTTGCACTCTTAAGAATTTGTGCCAAGAGGCAGTGTGTTAATGTACCTACGTGGTGCTGCCTTCTGCCTTTTTGTGGTTAACATGGTTTGGATCTTTCTGGCAAAAAGAAAGGAGAGTTAGTCCGAGGAGAATCACGGCCTTTAAGAGCACACGGTACCATGGCAGATATTTAGACTTAGGAGTAGGTAATTGATGCCATATAAGCTTGTGCAGTTGAGTAGGAGAATGAATGTGGTCAGATGATAAAATCCTCAGACTATCCTAAGTCATTTGTAGACTTATGTTTATATCTTTTATACCTTGAACATGTTGGAATTGTGTACCATAAATTTCCTCTTTACCAGCTGCAACCCAGTAACAGTTAAAGTATATGGCAAACTAGCCAAGTCAAGAGAAAGCCACTGTGAAATATGTTTAAGGTCCCTTCTGAAATCAGCCTTTCTTGTCCATACATTAATTAGTTCTCTTAGAAATTCATTAGGAACTGGCTCTAGGTGGAGCTTTGCAGGTTAAAAACTGGGGGGGGTGGGGGGAGGTGTTGATGATACTTTTGTTACTTTTCAGTTGTTCTGGGAAACTCTGCTTGCTTTCTTTAAGAGGTATAAGGGTACAATTACATGCCCAACCCCCTTATAAGGCATACGCCAATATGAAAGCAGGAGTTTGGTTGTCAGTTTGGCTGTCAGAATTTCCCCACAGGCTGATAACTGCTTAGCTTTTCTGCTGGACACCAAATCATATTTGTGTTCCACTAGAAGACTAGTGGTGGCAGAGTAGGAAAAGTACATTCTACGTCTGGCTTTTAACATGCTTTTATAAGAATGATTTCTAGCCCTGACTGGTGTGGTTCAGTGGATTGAGCTCCAGCCTGCGAATCAGCCAAAAGGTGATCAGTTCAATTCCCAGTCGGGGCACATGCCAGGGTTGTGGGCCAGGTCCCCAGTTGTGGACAAGGGAGAGGCAACAGATTGCTGTATCTCTCACACATAGATGTTTCTCTTCCTTTCTTTCTCCTTCCCTTCCCCTTTCTCTAAAAAGAAATAAAATTTTTAAAAATGATTTCTAGGTTTTCTCTAACTGTTCTTTATTGTTGTAAGGGTTTTGCAATCTTCACATTTCACTGGTAATTTCTTCAGTTCATACTTCCCACTGTTCTCTTTGCCATCTTATGTTATGTAATATTTTAAACACTGTGCCAAGACACTTCTAATTTGTATTCATAATGCTTTCAAACTCAAATTCATTGTGGAAAGGGTAGCCAAACATTTTGAAATTTACATTATTCTTAAGGATCGTTGTGGAATGTATTTTGCAGTAGCTTTGTGAGAATTTTATTTCACATTTTATTCTTAAATTCACCAAATTATTGGTGAATGACTTTTAAGCTTTGTTATTCTTTTCTGTCTCACATAATCCTTGGCTTTTTCATTTTTAAAGCTTAGATACTTCTGATGTCTTTATTTTGTTTGTTTGTTTTTCCTATGTCTGCAGACAGTCTTAAAGAGCCCCAGTAATAATCTGCCCCTTATAAATTAGAAGTACTAATGGAATACCATTATTATTGTTCATGGCTGGGAGATTTGCACTAAACTTCTTAGGTTCACTGTGCAAACTTACAGTGGAGAGCCCTATATCAGAGAGCATTTTACCTGCGTAAACAACAGAAAACAACTGAAAAAATACCTACAAACTTTCTTTCTTTATTTCTACCTCAGTTACACAGCCATATACTGTTGAATATTCAAAACACACAATTGAGAATTTCCAAATACTCCATTTGGAAAATTAATGTGAATTTGTTTTAAGGTGTCTCGTTGCACAGCAGTTATACACCTTAGATAATTCAATACTTAACCTGCTTGAGACCAAGAAAGTTTGTTTTCACTGAAGAGGTAAATAAATACATTTCCCTTACAGCTTAACTGGACCGATTCCTGCACATACTATTTCCTTAAGAAGACATGACTATCCTTTAGCACTACCTATTTAATTTAGCTTCTTTTTAAAAATTAACTGCTCTATTATTTTTTTCAATTGCAGTTTACATTCAATACTCTATTAGTTTCAGATGCACAGTATAATGGATAGACATTTCAGTAACTTACAGAGTGATCCCCTGATGTCTAGTACCCCGTCATACCATACCTAGATATTAATACATTATGGTAATAATGCAGTACCATACATTATCGTCCACTATATTCCTTGTTTTACTTGATAGCCTCATAACTGTTTTGTAACTGCAGATTTGTACTTCCTGATCCCTTCACCTGCGTTCACCCAGCCCTTGCAAACCCAATCCTCCTCCCAGCTGTCAACCATCAGTTTATTTCTCTGCATATATGAGTCTCTTTTTTTTTAGTTTGTTCCTTTATTTTGTTTGTTAGATTACACACATGAAATCATATGGTATTTGTTTTTCTCTGTTTCATTTCACTTAGCATAATACCCTCTGGGTCCATCCATGCTGTTGCAGTGGTAAGACTTCGTTCCTTTCTAAGGCTGAGTAATATTCCATTGTATATGTGTACCACATCTTCTTTATCCAGTTGTCTGTTGATGGGCACTTAGGTTGCTTCGATGTCTTGGCTGTTGTAAATAATGAGTATAGGGGTTTGTATATCTTTTTGAATTAATGTTCTGGATTTCTCTGGATGTATTCCCAGAAATGGGATCTCTGTGTCTCATGATAGTTCTATTTTTAATTTTTTCAAGAACTTCCATACTGTTTCCACAGTGGCTGCACAAATTTGCAAAACCACCAACAGTGCACTAGTGACCCCTTTGCTCTGCAGCCTCGCCAAGGCTTGTTGTTTGTTGATCTATGGATAATAGACAATCTGTCAGGTGTGAGGTGATGTTTCATTGTAGTTTTAACTTGCATTTCTATAATGACTGGTGGCATTGAACATCTTTTCATATGTTTATTGGCCATCTGTATGCCCTCTTTGAAGAAATGTCTATTCAAGTCCTCTGTCAAATTTTTAACTGGTTGGTTTATTTGGGGGGGGCGGTTTATTGGACAGGTGGGGTTGGTGTTAAGTTGCGTAGATTCTTTATAAATTTGGATATTAACCTCTTATCAGATGTGTCATTGGTGAATATCTTCTTCCAGTTGGTAGGTTCTCTTTCGTTTGTTAATGGTTTGCTTTGCTGTACAAAATCTTTTTAGTTTGATGTAGTCCCATTTTTTTTATGTTTTTTCTATTGCCCAAAATGACATACCCAAAAAAGGATATTACTAAGAGCAGTGTTAGAGAATTTACTGCCTATATTTTCTTATAGGAGTTTAATGGTTTCAGGTCTTATGCTTAAGTCTTTAATCTACCTTGAGTTTATTCTTGTATATGGTGTAAGAAAGTATTGTAGTTGCAGTCTTTTGCATGTTTATGTCCAGTTTTCCTGATACTATATATTGACTACACTGTCTTTACCCCACTGTATATTTTGCCTCCTTTATCATAGATTAACTAACCATATAAGCATGGATTTATTTCTGGGCTCTCTATTTGTTCCTTTGATCTGTTTATTTTATGCCAGTACCAGGCTGTTTTGATTATTATAGCCTTGTAGTATAGCTTGATATCTGGTAGCGTGGTACCTCCAGCTTGGTTCTTTCTCAAAATTGCTGTGGCTATTTGGATTTTTTTGTGGTTCCATAAAAATGTTAGGATTGTTTGTTTTAGTATGCAAAAAAAATACCATTGGTATTTCTTCGGTAAGGATGGCATTGAATCTATAGATTGCTTTAGGTAGTATGGACATTTTAACAATGTTAATTCTTTTTATCCATGAGCATGGTGTATGCTTCCATTTATTTGTGTCATCTTCAGTTTCTTTCTTCAATGTCCTGTAGTTTTCCAAATAGAGTTTTTTTATCTCCTGGGTTAAATTTATTCTTGGGTATTTTTTATGCCATTATAAATGGGATTGTTTACTCAATTTCTCTTTCTGGTAGTAGTTCATTATTGATGTATAAAAATGCAACCAATTTCTGAATATTTATTTTGTATACTACTCTGATGAATTCATTTATTAGTTCAAAGAGTTTTTGGCGGAGTCATACAGGATTCTCTATATATGATACCATGACATTTACAGATAATGACAGTTTTATTTCTTCCTTTCCAATTTGTATGCATTTTATTTCTTTTTATTCTGGTTGCTATACCAACACTATGTTGAATGGAAGTGGTAAAAGTGGACATCCATCTCTTGTTACTGATCTGAAGGGAAATACATTAAGTCTTTCACTGTTGAGTTTGATGTCACCTATGAATTAGTCATATATGGCTTTTATCATAAGTGAATGGTGGATTTTTGTCAACTGCTCTTTAAGGATCTATTGATATGATTTTATGATTTTTACTCTTCATTTTGTTTGTGTATCATGTTAATTGATTTCTAGATATTGAAACAATCTTGCATCCCAGGCATAAATACTACTAGATCCTGGTGTTGTATCTTTTTAATGTATTGCTGAATCCTGTTTGCTAATATTTTGTTGAGGATTTTGTGTCTATGTTCGTCAGGGATATCAGCCTATAAATTTTTTTTAATATCTTTGTCTTGTTTTGAAGTCCAGATGATGCTGGCCCCTCATAAAATGAGGTTAGGAATGGTAGGTGTTAATACCTTTGAATGTTTGGTAAAATATACCTGTGAGGCCATCTGTCCCAGGACATTTTTATTTGTTTTAAGTTTTTGGATTACTGATTATATTTTGTTAGTAGTTACCGGTCTATTCAGATTTTCTGTTTCTTCTTAAACCAGTCTTGGAAGATTGGATGTTTCTAGGTTTTAATCCATTTCTTTCTGGCTGTCCAATTTGATGGCATGTAACTATTCATAGTATTCACTTACCATTTTTTGCATTTCTGTGGTGTCAGTTGTCATTTTTTTCTCTTTCATTCATGATTGTATTTATTTGGGCTATTACTATTTTTCTTTATGAGTCAACTAAAAGTTTATTAATTTTGTTTGTATTTTCTAAGAACCAGATCTTGGTTTCATTAATCTTTTTGTTGCTTTTTTAAGACTCTATTTTGTTTATTTCTACTCTGATCTTTATTATTTCCTGTTCCTCTACTCAGTATTGTCTGTGTTTGTTGTTTCATTTCTAGTTTATTTAGGTATATTAGGTATAAGATCAGATTATTTATTTGAGATTTTTCTTCTTTTTGAAGTAGGCCTATATTGCTGTGAATTTTCCTCTTAGAGCTTCTTTGGCTGTGTCCCAGAGATTTTGGAGTTGTTGTATTGTTTTTATTTGTATCAAGGAATCATTTGATATCTTTTTGGATCTCATTGTTAACTCATTTACTATTAAGTAGTATGTTATTTAGCTTCCATGTGTTTGTGTGTTTATTAGTTGTCTTTTTGTAACTGATTTTTAGTTCATGGCACTGTGATCAGAGAAGATATGATTTCAGTCTTCTTAAATTTACTGAGACTTGTTTTGTGATTTAATGTGTTCTGTCAAGGAAAATGTTCCATGTTCACTTGAAAAGAATGTATATTCTGCTGCTTTGGGTTGAAAAGTTCTACAAATATCAGTTAAATCTATCTGGTCTGTCATTTAAGGCTGGTGTGTTCTTGTTGATTTCCTATCTGGGTGATCTATCCACTGATATCAGTGGATAGTTAAAGTCTCCTGCCATGATTGTATTACTGCCGATCTCTTTTTCTGTCTATCAGTATTGATTTATATATTAAGTCCTCCTACATTAGGTGCTTAAGTATTTACAAGGGTTATATCCTCTTTTTTGATTGATCCTTTTATCAGCATTTAATGTCTTTCTTGGTCTCTTGTTATAGCATTGGTTTTCAAGTCTATTTTGTTTGACTTAAGTATTACTACTCCAGTTCTTCTTCTTTTTTTTTTAAATTATCATTTGCATGAAAGAAATATATTTTTCTTTCCCTTTAGGTCTATGCATGTCTTTCTATCTGATGTGGGTCACTTGTAGGCATATGTTGGGTCTTGTTTTCTTAGCCATTCAGCCACCCTATGTCTTTTAGTTGAAGCATGTAGGCCATTTACTTTTAAAGTAATTATTGATAGGTGTGTGCAAGGTCTGTCCAGAAGGTATCCAGCCATGTAATAGGAAAAACAGAGACATTTATTGAAGGTACAAGATACAAGAAACATTGTACATAGGACAGTGACACCTTAGTCCCCTTCAAAGGAGGCACCTTGAGATCTCACCAGTCACCAGTCACCATCAGTTATCCTGTCATATTTTCCTGAATCTCATCAATGGTCTGAAATCTCTTCCATTTCAAAGGTGATTTTAGTTTTGGGAAAAGCTAGAAGTCACAGGGGTCCAAATCTGGGCTGTAGAAGGCTACAGAGGCGATCTGATGTTTTGCCAAAACACTCTGCACGAGACATGATGTATCAGTGGGCGCGTTGTTGTGATAAAGCTGCCAGTCATTAGTTTCCCATAGCTGAGCCTTCTGAATAATCCAAATTGTTTCTGTGGAGGAATATTCAAGCTTAACCCAAAATTTGATGCAGATTCATTGCTCTACTCACCCAGTCATTTTGAATGCAACAGCCGCACAGTACACATGCTCACTCAACAGCATCTCCCACCCCCACTGACTAGTACAGTGAAGTCATCACTGTTCACACATGCACATTCCAGTCCACTCTCCTTGGCTGCCAGGTTACATCAGTGTTGCACAAACCTTTCTTGTTATAGTAACAGTGGCAAGACTTTTTCCTGACCTTGTAGTTTGCCATTTTTAATTATATTTTATTGTTTATGCTTTGGCAGTTGTCCCAGTTTTACCTGCTTTGCCGCCTTCTCAGCAACTCCCACTCCCTCAGGCAAGCCACACACCATTGGCCATGTCTGTGGGTCGTGCATATATGTTCTTTGGCTACTCTGTTCCCTATGCTGTACCTTACATTCCCATGACTATTCTGTAACTACCAATTGTACTTGTTAATACCTTCACCTTTTTCACCCATCCTCCCAGCCCAGCCCTTCTCATCTGGCAGTCTTGAAAACATTCTCTGTGTCTATGATTCTGTTTCTGTTCTACTTGTTTGTTTACTTTGTTTTTTGGAGTCAATTGTTGATAGATACGTTTTATTGCCATTTTATTGTTCCTATTTTTTATCTTCTTCTTAAAGAAGACCTTTTAACATTTCAAATGATTGTATCTCTTTAAGTTTTCAATCCTTTGCTTTCTTCTTCCTTTGATATTCCTGTGCTGCTTATGTCATTACACTTGATGTTGTCCCGGTGTTCCCTTAAACTATCCTCCTCTTATTTTATTGCTGTTGTTCTGATTGGGTGTTTTCTGCCATCTCGTCTTTTAAATTGCTGATTTGAACTTCTGCTGCATCTAATCTGTTTTTTTCTATCTAATATATTCTTCATTTCTGACTGGATCTTTTTTATGGTTTGTATCTCTTTGTAATTTCTCACTGAATTCACCTATTTTTACCTAAGTTCAGTGAGCATCTTTACAACCAGTGTTTTGAACTCTGTATCTAGTAGATTGCTTTTTTCTATTTGTTTTGTTTTGTTCTCTTTTTTTTGGAGATTTGTCCTGTTCTTTCATTTGGGACATGTTTCTTTTTCTTCTCATTTTGACTACCTCCTTGTGTTGGCTTCTATGTATTAGGTAGATGTGTTGTGTCTTTCAGCCTTGGCAATGTGGCCTTTTTGTAACCGTTGCCCTGTGGGGCCCAGCAGTGCAATCTCCCTGTTCACCTAAGTTTGGTGCTCCAGGAGTGTTCCTTATGTGAGTTGTGTGTGCCATCCTGTTGTATTTGAGCACATCAGTGATTGGTATTGACCCTTACTTAGCCTGACTGGCTATCAGGACTGACCCTGACTGTAGCAGATGAGCTTGTTATGCAAGGTTGACCTCTTGGAGTGAGATTTGCTGTAGCAGGGCTCTGGTGCCTGCTTGTCCACTCTTTGGTTGTGTCATTTTTGGAGCTAATTGAGGTGGTGCTCTGGTATGGTCTGAGGCCAGCTGCTAGGTTTGTTGGTTTTAGAGGGAAGGTAGAGCTCTTGAGAGGGAGGTAGAGCTCACCTCCAGTGCAATCCCAGGTGAGCTCTACCCCCTATGTCTGGCCTGGAGCTACCTGGTAGGAACTACAAAGTGATCTGAGGTTGATAGCTTCCTATACTGGACAAGGAAATGCCTAGGAGAGGCCACACTACAAACTGAGGCTGACTGCCACTAGTGCCAAGCTGGGAGCCACTTAGCATAGGGACAGGGCATGCTGAGGCCAGCTGATGCTTATTTGGGGTTTTGGACCTTTCAGAGACTTTTAGGGAAGTCCACAGCACTGGCCAAGACCAGCCACAAATGAGGGACACCCGCTGTAAGGGGTTTGGGCCTCTATGCTATTTGCGTGGTGTGGGTTCTCAGATAATCCCTCAGGTACGGTGAGTTTGGCGGATATTCAGATTTAGTACCTGCCAGCATCTGGATACCAAGTGCTCAGCAAAGGAACAGTGGCTTCTGCCAGCACTTCTGTGTGGGAGAAAGCTGCCTCACTAGTTGTTGCCCTGAAGCCAGACAATTCAGTTCCTCCCGAGATTTCCCTGGCACTTTTGGGGCTTCTGCCCCAGCACTGGAGCTTAGAGTAAGTGATTTTGATTAAATCCATGTGCAGGTTCCTTAAGAGGAACACCTGGGACTCCAGAAATCTCCATCTGTCTCCAGCACTAGAGACCAGGGCTGGGGTGCCAATTGTGGGGCTAGGACCCCTCAATCTATAAAGAGGACCTCCAAATCCAAGATAATCCCTCCCAATTCTTAACTGCCACACATGGGTGTGGAACTTGCCTATTACATGTCTCCGCCCCTCCTACCAGGCTTGAGGTGCCACCTTCTTTATATTCTTATAGTTCTTCTGTTCAGTTAGTCTTCAGGTAGTTCTCAAGGGTGGTTACTCTGTAATTTAGCTGTAATTTTTATGTGCTCATAGGAGAAGGGAAGCATAGTATTTATGTATTTCACCATCTTGACTGAAATTGTTTTGTTATTCTTGATTCACAGAAAGAAACAGAGGTAAAGGAACGATCTGTTTTTGACATCCCTATATTCACAGAGGAATTCCTGAACCACAGCAAAGGTGATTACTGAAGTATCTTTATGTGCTCCTCTGGTCTGTGATAGGGAATTTTGTTCTCAGGAGGAATTCATTGCTCAAAAGCAGTGGTATTGGTATTCTAGATTCTAGGACTGGTCTGGAAGGAAAAAGTTGCTTGTATTTTACTCTCTGGTGAAGATACCTTCTCAAAGACCAGTAAAGGAAAGCTAGGCCAGTATTGTCAGAACAGCTTTAGTCTCTGGATCAAAGCAAATAAATGTGCATCACTAATTCTGTTGCTTTCGGACTATTAGCCTGGAGCCCTTTGTGCAGCTGAAAGCTCACATTGGGTGTCCTAAATATAAAATAAACGAGAGCAAAATTTAACATCATTGTAGTAAAGATGGGAAACCAAAGCTGTGCTTGCCCATTCTCCCAGTGTTCTCCTGTGAAACCCCTCAGGCTTTTAAATGTATAGTTTAAAAGAACAAACAGCCTGGCTGGTGGAGCTTGGTGGAGCACAGGCCTGTGGACCAAAGGGTCACAGGTTGGATTCCCAGTCAGGGCACATGCCTGGGTTGCAGGCCAGGTTCCCAGTAGGGGGTGCAGGAGAGGCAACCACATATTGATGTTTCTCTGTCTCTTCTTCCATTCTCCTCTCTCTAAAAATAAATAAATAAAATCTTTTTTTTTTTTAAAGAATAAATAGCCCTAACTGTTGGGGCTCGGTTGGTTGGACATCTTCCCACAAAGCAAAAGGTTGCCAGTCACACTCCTCCTGGTTGGCACATGCCTGAGTTGTAGGTTCAGTCCCTGTCAGGGCTCCTGGAAGAGGCAACTGATGGATGTTTCTCTCCCTCTTTTTCTCCCTCCCTCCCTCCCTCCCTTCCAATAGATAGATAGATAGATAGATAGATAGATTCTTTAAAGGAACAAACAAACAAAAATACTGGGAATTGAAACTGTTCCTTGCAAACTTCAGTATAGACTGTGACCAGTTTTAAGAATTAAAATAGCTCTGGGGAGCCAGGCATGTCATAGTTGGAATTGCTATCTGGAAGGCAATAATGAGAATAGAGAGATCTAAGCTAAATGTTCTTGGAAAAGTCACTGGGCCTCCTCCAAGAGGAGTGTTCCATGTGTTCTGTGTGTATCTGGTTGCGGGGCGGACATCCTCAGCTCGGGAGGCAGAGCTCCGCCAGCTTCGCAAATCCAACATGGAGTTTGAAGAGAGGAATGCAGCCCTGCAGAAGCACGTGGAGAGCATGCGCACCGCAGTGGAGAAGCTGGAGGTGGACGTGATCCAGGAGCGCAGCCGCAACACTGTCTTACAGCAGCACCTGGAGACCCTGCGGCAGGTGCTGACCAGCAGCTTTGCCAGCATGCCGTTGCCTGGTAATGCCATCCTTACCTGAGCACTTCACAAAGCGCGAGGTCCTATGTATGTTGGTATTGGTGTGGAGGCTGAAGTTTCCCCTAAGAGGAAAATCAACAAAATAAGAGGTTTTCCCCCTCTGGGTTTTTCTGTGGGTCATTGTATTTAATAATTACCTGAAATCTTAGGTTCTCTGGTCATTTAAATTTTTTCCAATTATATTTTAATATCATGTACTTTCTTATTAGGCTTAATTTGATATTCAGAGCAGTGGAAACAAAGCAATAATAAATCCTGACTTAGAGCACTTTTCTTGTGTGTATTTGCTGGGTTTGTAATTTTGTTTTAATGAGAAGGGAGAAGAAAATAAACACTAGTATTTCTTATATATTATTTCTTGATGAGGTAAGTCACAGAAGAAAACTGGGAAAGTCTCTTAACTTTTTGTTATATGCAGCTAATCATACATACTATACAACATTTATATGTTTATGTAGGGATGTCCAATGTTTTGGCATCTCTGGGCCACACTGAAAGAAGAAGAGTTGTCCTGGGCCAATACACAAACAGTAACGAAAGCTGATGAATAAAAAGAAAGTTTTAAGTAAATTTATAATTTTGTTTGGGGCCGCATTCATAGCCATCCTGGCCACATGCAGCTCACCAGCCATGGGTTGCACACCCCTGATAGAGATGTAGGTTTCATTTCTTTGAGATCTAAAATGTCTCTCCTCTGATACTGAAATTTTCTCTGTGGACCAGACCGTATTGGAGGCATATGAATTCACTTAACTGTAGATTCTTCTCTTTTTTTCTTTCTTTTGTTATGGATTCACTTAACTGTGTTATGAGCAAACCAAATGGGAAGGATTTTCTTAATTTTTCTTCTTACCTCACTCAGGAAGTGGAGAGACACCTACACTGGACACCATTGACTCATATATGAACAGACTGCATAGTATTATTTTAGCTAATCCCCAAGACAATGAAAACTTCATAGCTACAGTTCGAGAAGTTGTGAACAGGCTTGATCGTTAAGGAATGGTGAGTACTCACTGATACAATACTATGAGGGGGGGAACCTAAAAGAACCAGGAATGTATTTATAAAAAATTATGTATTGATTTTTACATATTTAAACTTCAGTCACCTTCAAAGTACTCTCCATTTGATACAATACATCTATCAAGACATTTTTTCCACTCCTCAAAACAGTTTTTGAACTCGATTTTGATGCCTTTTAGCGCTTCTGCCATTTTTTGTTTCACCTCTTCCCCATTGGCAAAATATCCCTTTAAGGACTTTTTTTGTGCAGGGAACCAAAAAAAAGTCAATCAGGGTGAGATCAGGTGATTAGGGAGGGTAGGGCACAGTGGTCTTGCCACAGTGGTCAAAAACTGCTGAACACATTGTGGGCAGGTGCACTTGTAAATCAGTCATCATGAAATGGGCAAATGCATTGAAAGAGCCTCCAAAAAAAATTCACTGAAGCTGAATGCAGCCTCTCAGAACAACACCAGCTGGTGCACTGGGGTTCCTAGAACACTCACCTAGCAGGGGAATCTTGTACCACAAGAGGCCCACCCTCCGGAAGATAATTCCAGTTTTTAGGGGGTCTTCCCTTATATATGCCAGCACAACTTCAGAAATAAGATTGCATAAGTCTCTGTCAATACTACTAAAACCCTGGAATGGCACTGAATAAATGAATTGGAGACTTGATTAAGATTCCTGTTACATTGTGACTAACTATGGTCAATAATGTTAGAAAACAGAATTAAAATGGTTTTTCTCACATATGTCTCAGGGCGGTTTAATGGAAGGAGCATCATTTTTGTGGTTGGTCCTTGGTTATATTGACACTCATTAGCTGTATACCCAGGTGCTAGTTTCCCAAAGACTTTTGAAATGAGGAACTTTGAAGAAATTACCCCCAAAACAGCACTTAAATGCAATGAAAAAAATAAATATCACTTAATTTTTAAGCTTCCTTTTCCCTGAAAAATATTAGTGATAATTTATGATAATAGAGAGACATTGTATGTGTATGAACCTGCATAAGGAAGAAACTTTTTATTGACTACTGAATATCAGTAACTGTTGTAAGTTAAATCTTAATGTGGACTAATTTTACAGTGAAAGAGTTCCCTGATTAAATGGAAGGAAAAAAAACTCTCAATAAGCAAAAAAGAGAGCACAAGAAAATTAGCTTTTTAAAAATACATTCAACAAATTACTAGTAATATATGCTATGTTCTTTTCTAGGAGGCAAAAAGTACATTTGCAGAAGGTATCTGCCCATGTACTAATAATGGTCAGTCATCCAGTATAATTTCTTAACTAGAACTGGTATTTGCTCATTCAGATTCCCAGAGATATAAAGTACCTTTTAGTATGCATCCCACAAAAGTGACAACCCTTTAGTCTACTGATTAAATTGTTCTGTACCTATAGACATATAAACTGTGGGAATCCTGGGGTTGGACCATACGGTGTGGTGACCATATATGGATACTAAAATAAGAGTGAGCAGCAGGATATGCCCCTTGGAATGGCCAGTCATGGGTTTAAATCTTTTATATATGTGTCCTGCAGGTACCTGTGTGAGCACACGTCATATGCATATTCATATTCTAGCATGATTTGAACCTTGAGCAACATGTATAAAAATAAATAAAACCCAAGATTCTTTATCTAATGAGGCAACATCTGCCAGCAGAGGCAAAAGCAATAGTCTTTATCCTTCTGGCCCTGCCCTCAGATGATAACTGCACAAGGCAATTTTTATACTTTAGCCTCAGCCATGCTCTGATGGAGAAAGGATTACTGTTTTTCTAGTGAGTAGTCGGATGGAAGAGACTGTACTGGACTCCCTGCAGAATAAAGCACGAGCATTAGTGCTGCTGTTTATGAAGGGAACAGCTTGTAAATCCACACCCGGGATTTTGGGGAGCTCGTTATCCATCTCATTTTTACACAATGTTTTCAGTTAGCACTCTTGCGGGCTTGACAAGAGAGCTAGGAGATAGAATGTGGAAGATTGTGAAAAAACACAGTAACTGATAACATGGTGTCACCTCACATAGGGATAGGGCAGTTACTGCAAATTTTGAGCCAAAAGTGGTTTTCCATTTGGAGCATTTTGCAAATAGGATATTCCTAACACTTTACTAATCTTAGGGATAGAAACAGTAGTATCTGCTTTCTGAGGTGTCTTTGATAACCTAGAATGTTACCATAATCCTTTATTTCACACTACAAATATTTTGTCCTTGAAAAAACAGTACCTGAAAATGTGAATCATTTTATTACTATAGATTTTTACAGTGTAGTCATGCAATTATAATTAAGATTGGATATTTCCCCAGATCCTCAAAACTGTCCGACAAAATAAAGATTGTGAGTAATACTAGCTTGACCTCCTTTTACAAATGTGTACAAACAGCTAGGCCCAATATCCTTAGTGTTGGTGGTGCATTTAAGTGCTCTGACATAAGCTTGGCAAAGTTTTCATTGACTATCAGGAGCCAGAGAATGAAGGAAAGCTAATGATCTCCCATTTTAGAGGAGCACATTAGAGCTGGAAGGTACCGTAACTTTTAGAAATTTCAATACACAGTGCCTGTGTAGATGAATACAGAATTTAAGTCTAAAATACATGTATCAAAAGTCTGGTTCAATGGAGTTTCTAAAACATTGCTATAAGGAGGTGGGATTGGGTGTAAGGGGAAAGCTCTAAAAAATTTTAGAATGAGAGCATTAAAGTAAATAGGTAAAAAAAATTACAATCCAAAGACACTGAAATACAGAACAGGCTGACAGGGACCAGAGGAGAGAGGGGAGAGAATTTCGGAGGAAAAGGGGAAGAATTCACAGGAACAAGGATAAAGGACACATGGACAAAAACTAAGGGGGGGGTGGAAATGGGAGGGAGGTGGGGAGCACTGGGGGGGGCGGTGGGCTGGGATGGGAGTTAAAGACAGAAAACTGTACTTGAACAATAATTAAATTTAAGAAATGCTTTAGAAAATTACAATCCAGTAATTAATGTTATAAAATTTTGGTCAGCCAATTAAAAAATTACTCTTATAAGTTTACAGTGAAAGAATTCCCCCAGTTGACATCTATCTTTGTAGGTAACTTGTACCTAGAAAAAAATAGCACTGGGAGGAAGACTTGAGGGTGATTTCATGTTGAGAGGTGACCCTTTTATGTTGCTTGATTTCAGTCGAACCAAATGATGAATATTAGACTGAGGATTGAAAAAAAACTTAAGTGATTGCATTTTGATCAGTGTAACAAAATGTATTGATCGTATGCACATAATACATTCCTGCATATGCAGAGATCCTTAGATTTATACTTGAAGAAAATTGATTTTGATTGGCCATTTATTCTTTGGACTAGAGAACTAATTCTTCTGTCGTCACATTTGTCCCTCGTAGTTGCTTCTCTGTGTTAGTCTGAACGATTTTTCTAAATTTCCATTCTCTCTCTGCCCCCCTCCCCCCTCCTTCCCTTTCCCTCCCTCTTTTCCTCCCTCCCTTCCTCCCTCTTCCCTTCCTTCCCTCTCCTACAGGTCTTAGAGCTCGGAGATGTTCTGTAAATGGCTAGATTTGTGAGGAATGAGAAAGCCATCTGTGGACATTGGAACTGAGTGGAGGCAGAGGAGTACAGATGACTCTGCTTGTGCAGGAACTACCGGCTGTGTGTTAAATGCCTCCACCCCAGGAAGCCATATGAGGAGCAGAAAAAAGAACATAAGAACATGTTAATGAACTTCCTTTGGACTCACCCTTGTGAAGCTTTGAAAGCATGCAACCACTCTCCCGAGTCTTCAGTTTCCTATCGTCTGCTTCTCTGTGTCTGCATAT
The DNA here is from genome assembly GCF_014824575.4 of Sturnira hondurensis. NCBI lineage: Eukaryota > Metazoa > Chordata > Mammalia > Chiroptera > Phyllostomidae > Sturnira > Sturnira hondurensis. The sequence goes on from NW_028077960.1 coordinate 1,033,397, forward strand.
ATTCTGCTAACATCTTCTGCAGCAAAAAAAAAAAAGCCTTCTCATTGTTCTACTTCAGATTAGACCTTTTAATCAGTGACACTCTGGTTTTATCTACTTGTCACTTTTTTAATGCATTTGAGGGTTGCATTTTTATTCCCTTTACCCTCACAAAATTACACGTCTCCATTTTCTGACCGCTGGGCATTGTTGATCAACAGGGTTCTGAAAGAGTTTCTCTTATTGGACAGGCCCAGTCTTCTCCTATCTTTGTCCTGCTGTGACTCCAGAGAAAGGGGCTACTTGTTCACAGTGGTCTGTGCAAGATGCTGTTTCCTGTGCCACACAGTGCCTGGTGGCTGTCAGCCATCACTCCAGCCCTTGAGGAGGCTTTGCGAGTGTTGCCCCAAGAAGAATATACCTCCTCAGTACTGCCTGCTGTTTTCTGACATTTGCTCTTGCACACACCCTGCACTCCAACTCCAGCAAGGTTCTTCTGTTCCCATCTGTTGACAATGTCTTGTGGAGCTTTTTTTTTAAGGAGAGAACATTGGTAAATAGGAGAGAACAGGAAAAGTAGTGTCTCATTTGGCATTGGAAAAACACCCTAAAATGTGTAAGTAAAGATTGACCCTGTCTGTTCTAAGCATACTGATTCTTCGATGTGGGTAGGTAGAGGTGTTATCACAGTAGTCTAGTGAACTGACAAAAGGGCACAGAGGAATTCTCGAGTCCTTGTCTTCCTTCTGTAGCCATACTGTAGAATCTGTCAGAAGGACAGGCTTTTTTCTTCCCTCTCAGTAAGTGAATTTTTAAAAAAAAGCAAACAAAGGGGACAGGAATTTCTCACTCTTACCTTACAGTTTGGTTTGGTCTTGATGCTCTACAGCACAAAGCTGACAATTGCAGCTCTGATCTTTGGAACCAAAGCCAGGCATTCTGAGACCGTCGTCCAGGCACCATGCCGCTAAAGCAGGTACTAGTGTGGCCTCTTCACCACATGCTCAGAAGGCAAGGTGCAAGCAGGAAACCCACTGTCACATTGCTGCACCATCCTGTCTTCCCAGCCTCTCCTTACCTGATTGCTTCAATAGCCCAAAGGAAATAAAAGAACAACAAAAAACAGCCTTTTTCTTTTTCTTTCTTCTTCTTTTTTTTTTTGTAGAAAAAGGAAAGGAGAGAGAGGAGGGGGCTGGAAGAGAGACATTGATTCATTGTTCTACTTATTTATGCATTCATTGGTTGATTCTTGTATGTGCTATGACCAGGGATCAAACCTTCAGCTTTGGCCCTCTCTGGACAATGCTCTAGACAACTGAGATACCCAGCCAGGGGAGAAAAAAACAGCCTTTTTAAATGTCTTACATGAACACACTTCAAATTACCATGCACTGAAGCCCACATATCACCACTTGGCAATTTTTAGAATAAGAACCCATCATTAAGTACTGCTGTAAACCTAGAAAACTGTGCTCCTGCTCTTACCTGTCACTGCTGGTCCTGTCACTCTTTTCAGACTCCTTGCCTGCTAAGTTCAATCTGGAACGCACTGTCTATAGCAGCAGGACATCCAAGCCAGTTCTGGAAATTTGTGTCTGCCTTCTGCCAGATACATTCAGGTTTTTCTTCCTGCCTCCTGATGTTTCTGTTTTCTGTTTCTCTCTTATATTAGTTTTATGTGGCTTTGTTAGAGTGCTGTTTACCAGGAAAGGCTGTAACTGAGTCCACAGATCATCATTCTCCTGGTTCTGGATAGGACACCTGACATTGACGTGAAACATCTGCATATTGAGGAATGCATGAGATCTTGAAAGAGCCCACAGTCTGAAATCACTTTCTCATAGTAAGCAGGCTGCTTTTGAAATACTGGCTCTCCGAGTAGCTACACACCTAATTCACTGGTGGTGGGGATTCAGCTGCCACAACACTGTCAGGTCCTGTAATGCAGGTCTATGTTGCCTCCTCTGTGTTCAACCAGGAGGTGGCAAATGAGATTACAGGCTAGCATGATACCTAATTTATGTTTCCCAATAAACCTGTAGGTATTACTGCACTTAACGTTCTTCTCAAGAAATCAGTCGTTGCCTATTCAGTGTTACGGATTTCTTTTTAAAATACAAGGGGCAGCTGAGGAAAGTTGAGACAAAAGTGTTTTCTTTCTAACAAAATCAAAATTTTAGGGAAAAAAAGGTCTATATATGTTTGGAATTGTTGAAATGCCAAGTTTTCTGTACATGTGTTTTTGTCATTAAACTTTTATATTTTTGTGTTTTAAGAAGTCAATATGCTTGCTTGACATCTGCCTTATTAAAACAAAATTTTATGTTGAATCCACCTTATTCAATTTTACTTGCATTGTAAAGAAAAAAGTCCTATGTCTGTTTACCTGAAAGACTTTGTCAGCCCTACATTATCAGGTTGGTTGTGCTTTTAAAAGTAATGTTTATTTTACTAATTGCTTATTCAAAATGTGTCTTAGTCTGTTTGGAAATTCAGCCCTTTAAAGTGTGTTATAACAATACAATGAGTTGTAATTTTAATGTAGTATTCTGGAGACAACTTGAATGAAGTCTGATGTTCTTAAACTCAATGGCTTCAGTCCCCTTGATAAGACAGTCTTCAGTCTTCCTTTGACAAAAGAGGTAAGTTGCCCCTAAGTGCATGCTCTTAAAAATAACCACTGCTTAACCAGTCAAAATCATTTTTAAAGAAAATCTGCCACCTATTGCCACCATGCTTTTAAAATCCTAGGAGTGAAGTAACCATGGCTTCCCAAGCCTTCCTCTGTCCAAGCATCCAGGTGTGTGGCATTAGGCAAGACTTGCTTTGTTCTGATTCTAGTTTTCTCTTCTGACATAACACATGCCTCAGGTATTTTACACTGTTGTTAGGTAAAATCAGGTAACAGAATTGACCATACCTTGGAGGATATGAAGACTTTGTTACATGAATGCCAAGAACTGTTGAGGAAATCGGCAAAAGGTTAAACAAATGTGTCTCAGAAAAGTATTCCAGGCATTGGCAGCCCAAGACAACAGCTCTGCACCACAACCACAGTTACATCTTCAGGTCACCTCGTGGTCCAGAGTGGCCACTTGACCACCACCATCATTTGAAATCACTGGCAGCATGAAGAAGAGGCCAGGGCAAAATGGGCAAACCCAGCTGAGTCAATACATGTTGAACAATTTTCCTGGAAATCACTCAGCACTTCTATAGAACTTCAATGATAACAGCTGGCTATAACAGAGGCCAATGTCATCTTTTCTTGGACATTACTGCCCCCAATAATGGCAGGTTTTAGTCAATAAAGAAGGAAAGAATGATGATAGGCAACTAACAGCTCAATTCATGACTCAAATTTGTGGCCCCATACATGCCCTAAGGGGAGGCATGCTGCATTAGCATGTAACAGCAGGGTGTAGGCAAGGGGGACCCAAATGGGGGTGTGTAATGGGGTCCAGAACTCGGTGTCCAGGAAATACTAGAAAAATAAATATATATAGGATGTCTTCACCCCCAGAGGTCTGAGCTGGGGGATGGGATACATGGAGCAGGGCCATTGAGAGTTGTTTTGCATAGCAACAGTTTTGCAGATAACCTCTAGAATGGTTTGACATACCTATAACCTTTAACTGGTTTCATGGATATGTTAAATAGTTGTGGCCATACTTTGAGCCAGGGGGATGGGGGTGACTTCCACCAAAGATGTAACTAGGAGGCTACTACCCCTGGATACTGTGTCTGCTTGAGAGCTTGGAGATGATTGGCTCCACACCATGGGGCCACGCCTGCCCAGACTTACTGGAAAAATAGGGAATGCTGGCAGGTATAGCTGATTGTGGGAAGAGTCGGAAATGGGGCTGCAGAGAAAGATTGGTGCTGGGATTTAAACCCAAGGACAGCAGTCATGCAGCATCTTTTGGGGACTATGTGGCTTGGGCAGAGAACCACAGACTTCTATTTCTCTTTCTGAGATAGAGTACCCTGGACTGGGCAGAGGAGGAAGAAGGAACTGTGCGTTTGTGGGTATTCTAAAGGACTTTGAGATCTCAATGAAGACATTAAGTTATTACTCTTAAGTTTGTATAACTCTTTAAATAAACAATCCCTTTCCTTTTCACCAATCTCTGACATTGAGAGAGAGGTCTTTCTCTGGCAGCAGGCAAGGTGAACCTAGTATGGGGGGGGGGTACCCCTGGAGCACGAGGGTGATGGGTCCATTTGGTAATAGTATATTGTTCATTGTCCTCCACCCGCCCTCCCCCCCACACACACCGGGTCTGTTCTGTAACAAGCAGGATAATACATTATCTTGCCTTTGTGTCCTGGCCATCTGGGGATGATGATGTATGTATTTGGCACTTTTCCCCCAAACAGTTGAAAACAAGCTTCAGTCTGAGTCAGCATTTCCTATCCCCAACTTAGCTTATCCACAACAGCTACTGGCCAGTCTTTTTTAGTAAAAGTCAGCATAAATAGGTGGTAATATCTCCTCCAGTTCTCTTTTCCTAACTGTTCAACATCTGGTAGATTAAAACAACACCAGGATAATCTTTCCCTAAGGATGGGGAAAGTTATTGCTTGGCAGAAAAGTTGGGAGCAACTTCGTGCCTTCTGAAAGAATTTCCTGCCTTGCAACTGCGAGTTCGTGTCAAGGGCTTTTTTTCCTTTGTTTTATTTACCTTTTGACATTTAGTCTGCACTCAGAAATATACTTTACCCCATCTATAAAAATAAACACTAGCTCACACACAATCTCAGAGAGCAGGATTGAGAGTGAGAAAGATCAGAAGAAAATGTTAAGGTACATCCACTCATTCAGAAGCCATTTTAGTTTAGTTTTATTGAAATGTCTGCCTGGAGGAAAAAACTTTTGCTAGAGGCAGAAATGTAAATCCTCTTAGCCTAGAAAAATGCAGGCAATGGGAAAATTAATAGCAGGGCATATGCAAATTGTCCACATAGGACTTTTGTAAGCCACCAGCAACACTTTAGTGGAAAGATACTTTAGATGTTTAGGTAAGAATATATAAGACAGTATTGTGGTGGTCTCTTGTTTGAGTCTTAAATACCTACCTGACACTAGAGAGTCAGAGTTGTTGACCTGTTTGGCATGGCTCAGTGGGTTGGTCATGGTCCCATAAACTGGAAGGCTGCTGGTTCAATTCCTGGACAGGGCACATACTGGGTTGCAGCCCAGGTCTCCAGTTGGGGGCATGAGAGAGGCAACTGATCGATGTATCTCTTCCTTCACCCCTCTCTCTAAATTAAATAAATAAATAAAGGGTTTTTTAGAAGTTCCTTATCACCACCTCCTGTGTCTCCAATCCACTTTACCATTTGGGACTATGAAACTTCATAAAACATGGTTTCTACCCCCTAGGGTGTTGTTCATAAAACATGGTTTCTACCCCCTAGGGTGTTGATTGTCTAGGGGGGGAAATAGACATGTGCATAAATAGTTGCAACACAGGACAACTTGTATTAAGAGCTTTGATAGAGAAATAATTTTTTGAACGTGAAAGAATTGCTTCAATCTCACCTGATAGCATTAATTTTTCAAAATTGTAAGAGGGTTTGCAATGGGGAATAGATCTGAGTCTTGGGGCATCAGCATCTTCACTAATAAGGGCTTTATCTCAAATTTTAAATGAAATATAAAACTCTAGACTGATAACTATTAGAGTTTTCCTAGTAAAGGCTAAGGTAGCTGGAAGGTAAAAGTAGTTGGATTAATTTTAATTTAGATAAATGTTTTTTCGAAGTGTACTTTTTAATCATGAAATTGGTAAGTTGGTCAAAAACATTTTAAAATTAAAGAAATGATCAGAATATACTACATATAATAAGGCTAAGTTAAATTGTAAAACTTGGGTTTCTGCTTTAGTTCATACACATGTGCTAGATTACAATGTAAAATGGGTTTCTTACAGTGGGATCAAAGTCTAGTCAATGGCTTTCCCCCCACCTCTGAAATGGGATGGAATTGCTGAGTTCTAGCTTGGGCTCTGCACTTTTCTACTTGTGTATCTTTAGGCAAGTTGATTACACCACTCTGTGGCTCAGTTTTCTCATCTGTAAAAAGGATGTTTATAGTTCCTATTGTATAAAGTTTCTATTGTAGAGTTAATCCATGTAAAACACTTAGTGTCACAGAACAGACACCTAAATGTTAACTATTATAATTTACAAAAGACTCAAGGGAAAAAGTAATTAAACACATAAGCCAAGCACTCTGCTCTACTTTTTATATAAATTATGTAAACATAATTTATGTAAACAATTATGGGTTTATGTAAATTATGGGTTTTTTCCCATTTATAAAACATTTATACCCAACTTTTTTCCCTTTTTTTTGATTCCTTCACAATATTATAGAATAGGACTATACTACCCATTTTACAGGAAGTAAATTAAGACTCAAAGGCAATAAGCGATTTGCACAGTTATACAGTTGGGAAGCAGCAAAGAAAAGACACTTGGGTCCTGGCTGGTGTAGCTCAGTGGATTGAGCGCGGGCCTGCGAACCACACGATCGTGGTTTGATTCCCAGTCAGGGCACATGCCTGGGTTGCAGGCCAGTTCCTAGCGGGGGACTCACGAGAGGCAACCATACATTGATATTTCTCTCTCTCTCTTTCCTTTCCCCTCTAAAAATAAATAAAGTCTTTAAAAAAAAGAAAAGAAAAGACACTTGGGTTTTGGGTTTTTTTTTCCATTTATAAAACTTATTTATACCCAATTTTTTTTCCTTTTCTTTTTTCTTGTTCAGGTACTGTTGTCTCCATTTCCCTCCCACCACTCACCCCGACCCCAGCCATCCCCACTGCCCAGCCTTGATCCTACCCCCCTTTGGCTTTGTCCATGTGTCCTTTATACATGTTCCTTGGTGACCCTTCCCCTCTTTTCCCAATTACCCCTCTTGCCCCACCCCTCTGCTTGCTGTTGGTTTGTTCTTTATTTCAATGTTTCTGGTTATATTTTGTGTGCTTATTTGTTTTGTTGATTAGGTTCCAGCTATAGGTGAGATCATATGGTGTTTGTCTTTCAACACTTGGTTTATTTCACTTAGCATAATGCTCTCCAGATCCATCCATGCTGTTGCAAAGGGTAGGAGCTCCTTCATTCTTTCTGCTGCATAGTATTCCATTGTGTAAATGTACCGTAGTTTTTTGACCCATTCATTTACTGATGGGCACTTAGGTTGCCTCCAGCACTTGACTATTGTAAATTGTGCTGTTATAAACGGGGTGGGGTGCATAGGTTCTTTTGAATTGATGTTCACAACACTCAGTTCTGACTTCATATTCCATAGTGCCTTAGAGATATTCCATAAGATTGACATGAGTTCAGAGGAGCAGCACAGGATGGTGGGTCTGAGAACTGGAATTAGACCTAATCAGTCAGTATTTGTTGATTGTCTTTCTAGTGTCAGGAGATACTCTAGGTCCCTGTACCCATGGAGCTAGCTTATCCTGCTGGAGGAAAAGAGACTGAAAAAGTAGCCTAACAAAGTCATATCAGGTAGTTGTCAACATAAGAGGAAATGATACAAACAAACTAGTATAGAGGAACAATCTCTCTGGACAAGTAACTCGAGGAAAGGCCAGCTTGTTGGGAGGAGCCAGTCTTGCGAGGATTTGTGGCAAAGAAAGACCAAAGTCTGGGATTTCAAGGAAGAAAAAAAAAAATGGTGAGGCTGGAGCAGAGTAAATGATAGGTGAGAGTAGCTTTGAAACTGCCAGGTAGGAATTGATGAAATCATGTAATGTCTTATGAGATGTGGCAGAGTTTCAATGGTATTACAAGTGTAATGTAAAGAAAGAGGTGCTACACAAGTAAGTGACAAGGTCTGATTTATAATGTTAAAGGATCACTGGCTACTGTATAGAGAATTGTGAGGGGGCAAGAGGGGAATCAGAAAGACCATGTAGAAGGTTTTCACAGGAGTTTGGGTGATAACTTGGCCCAGCATGATGGCAGAGGGGACAGAAAAGGGCAGATGAATTAAGAATATATTTTGGAAGTATAATGGACAGAAGTTGCTGAGGGAGTGTATTTGTGGATAAAGAAAGAAAAAGAAAACCTGGGGGTTTTTTTTGGCTTGAGCAACTACGTGGTGGTTAGAGGTGCCATTGCTGAAAGACTTAAGGATGAAACATTGTGGAGGAAAAATCAAGAATTCTGCCTTGAACTTGTTAAATTTGAGATTAAACCAGCAGATTAACCCCTGGGGAAGACACACCTCCCTGCTATTCATTTTTAGGAATCTTTCTGCTCTTAAATGCTGTGGTTCCCTGAGTTTCTAGCTCCAGATCATTGTTTGCTAACCTTCTTTCCATCCTCAGCATGTGCACGCACACACATGTAGATACAGTTACTTAAGCTGTTCGTTAAATTATGAATTCAAGAAATGGTCTTTTTAATCCTTCAATCTTCTTAAAAAGAAATTTTCAAAAACCTTGTATCTGCAGTTGTTTAAGTTTGACATAAAGCAGCTAAATGTTCTAGGATGTAAAAATTATACCATCCCCCAATGATTAGAAAGTCCTTGGGCAAGTAATGAACGTAAAGCAACTGCTTGAAGGAGACTGGCCAAAATATATTTGGCATCATTCAAAGAAGGGTAATGTAGGAAGCCATGGGTGATGCACCCAAAATGTTTGTGGACTCAGCAAACGAGTGTCTGTGAAGGGTGCCTTTGCTCTCTTTAAGGACACTAAGTCCTTAAGGATACTAAAGTGACTAAAGGCAGGTGGGTCCAGAGGGTGGAATATAAGATAATAACCTATTTTGCTTTGAGCTGGTGGATTTTCTAAGTAAACGTATTATTTTTTAAGGTAAATGTCACTATGTATTTCATCACTCAAAATTATGACTATTTTAGATTTATTCATTCATTCAAACACTTTCCAAATACTTATTGTGTGTTTTGGATATAAAGTTGAGAACATCCCTTTCCTCAAGGAGCTCAGAATATACAAAATAATGTACAATAGTGTACTAGGATCTAATAACTTATCAAACAGCTGTAAGAAACATGATCTGGAAAATATAAAGGCAGGACTCAGTGGCTGTGCTTGGGGGAACTCAAAAGAGGGCTTTACCAGAAGAACAATTTGAGGTAGACCTCAGAAAAAGTAGTTCTTTAAGAAAAACTAGAAATGGACCTGGAAATGGGAGTGCATTTTTTATGTACTCAACAGTAATTTAGTGTGATTGGACTACAGGTCACATCTAGGGTATTGATGAAAAATCAAAATAATGAGGTATCTTGAAAATGGATTACAAATGGGTCTTAAATGCCATGCTAAGGGGTTTATTTAGCTTTTATTTTACAGCTCAGTGGAAGGCATCAAGGCTGTTTTTGCAAGGCAATGATGTGAGATGAAGAAAAGCTAGAGCAAAAGTTCTTCACTTATTTTATGCCTTGAACCTTTTGTGCAATCTGATCAAGCCTGTAGACCTTTCTCAGAATAATGTCTTCATGTGAGGAAGATAAAATACATAGAATTACAAAGGAAATCTACTATATTGAATTATGGCTATCAAAATATTAAGAATGTATACAAAATTTATATATATATAAATAATGTATTTTATAGGAATAGCTATGTTTCTAAAATTATTAAACAACATGGCCTAGCAAGAGCTCTAATAACTACCATTACTTCAAAGTAATAATGGTCATAAATGATATTTCAGCATCTTCAATGGCTATAATGTAATGTGAAAATATGTATGATTCTCGTGGTGGCCAAGTCAAAGGTCCTGCCTATTCTACTGCAGCTTTTGCCAACATTGATAATCTAAGGAAGTACAAAATTTCAGTCAGAGGTTTATAAAAATCAAGATGTAATTTTCCCCCCATCCTTGTTTGTGGCCATTAGACCTCACTGGACTCCTGAATTCAAGACCGTGTGGCAATGGACTGTTCAGAACTCTGTTAAAATCATCAGGAGGAGAGGTGAAAAGAGCCTGTAGAGGGGTTGGTAAAGGAGCAGGTTGGAGAAACATTTGGGATTTTGACTCAGTATCTCCCAATTCTCAATGAGAAATTTGGGTAACGTGGTCTGGCTAGGCAGGTCCACCAGAAAGGCAGCTCTCCATATTGCAATGTAGTTTCATTAATTTGTTTAACTAATGTTTATTACCCTCTGGCAGGCAGAAGGAATACAGCAAAACAAACCTGGTTCTGCTTTCATGGAGCTTACTGTGCAGTGAAAGAAACGTGATTATACAATGCTAAGTAAATAGAATACTAGCATTTGGGATCAAATACGGGAGCAGAGTGGTGGTTCTGCAGAGCACGTTGGCAGGGAGCAGGGCCCTATACTGAATTGTGGGGTCAGGGAAGGCCTCTTCTGAAGGAGTGACTTATCATGACTCTTGAAAATTGAGCAGAACTTAGGAAAAGGACCAGAAGACTGGCTTTTTTAGTGCATTAGAGAAACTAAATGAAAATCAAGGAGTGGAGCAGAGAAAGCGAGGAAGGAGAGAGCTAGGAGTTAGACCGTAGGAGGTCTTACTGACCATCCTAAGAATTTTGGATATGAAGCACAGGGGAAACCATTGAAGGCTTCAAAGAGAGAAGTGGTTTATAATTTGTGGTTTTTAGAAATTTCCCTGCTGCTCTCTGAAGAGTAACCTGTGGGGACCAAGCACTGAAATAAGGAGGTAGATAGTGGTGTGACTGTATTCTCTGCAAGAGATGGGGGAGCTCTGATGAAGGCTGTAGCAGAGAAGAATGAAAGGGAGAAAAGGATAGAATAAAGCTACTTGGTTGTTAAATTGAACCAGATGACTGATGGGCTAGAGGTGAGAAGGAAAGAAGGAGAGAGCAGCTTTGGATGAATTTGGGCTTCAAACAGATGCACAAGACTATCATTTATTGAGCTAGGAAGTCTGGAGGAGGGTCATACTTGGGCAGGCAAGTGATCAGAGATCCTTATAGGTAAGTTCATTTGAGATATAGGTGGTAGGTGTTAAGTAAGCATCTGGATTGATGATTCTAAAGCTTAAAAGATAGGTCTAGACTAGGGGTGACATTTACTAGACCTCAGGGAGGCTGTTTTGTGAAAGCCCTTTCAGATGCACTGCTCTGTAGGCAGAAAGTCAGACCTTGCCAACCTCTACCATCCTGACTCAAGATTTCACTGTTTGATCCTTAACCCTACTGATACCAGTGGCCCGACCAGACTGTGGGGAACGCCTGAGGGAGGAGATCTCAAATGACCTGAGGCAGTGGGTGAGGCCTTGTTGCCTGGGTAACCAAGCTAGTGCCTTGTGAACATTCCACCTTGATGCTGTGCTCCTGTTCCTGGCAAAGGATACCCCACCTGAGACAGCATGGGGCAAAAGGAAGTCTTGCAGCAAGCACATGCAAGGCTGGTGAGATGATTGTATAGGGGGAAAAGCCCTCCTCCCTATTCTAATAGCTGATTGGGGGGGTGGGATGAGGGAAGGCAGACACATGCATGAGGAAGGTCATAATGGCAGAGCCAGTGACAGGCAGGTTTCAGGTCAGGATGGGAGGCCTGAGAATGGCTGGAGGAGAAGCTGAGCTGCTAGGATAACCACTCAGCAAATGGGACAGAAACTCTGAACGCTGCCTTTGGTTCTGATCTAGCTAAGGGTGGCTGGGTTTCCAGAGGGTATGTGCTTTTGAGACAAAACTGCTATTCTGCCAGATGGTATGGCTTTTGATTAAAGTCCTCTTTTCTTTCTCACCAACCTCTGCCTCCGGAATTTGCCTATTAATGGCAATGGTCAGCCAAACCCCACTATTAGTTCAGTAACAGAATTGGTGACCCAGATGCAATACTGTGGACTTTGGTAAGTCCAAGAGGACTCGGAATCAGGTCCCAGCTGCCTGTGGCAGGCTGACCCCAAGAGTAGAACTGCACGGATTTCCCAGTCTCAGGAAATTTCCCTTTTGCTTCAGGCACTGGACACCTAAAACCACTGGCTGGTGGATAGAAACAGGTCTGTTGAGGAGATGGGCTCTAAGACTGGGTGAGCCGAACCAGCATGGGAAGTTGGGTCCATGTCACATGGGTCTGGTTAGGACCATTTGTAGTACCGCTTGACAAGCCACACCTGCCATTTGGGCATCACACCATTCAGGCTTCTGCACTACTGGGGTCTGGTGAGGACCATTTGAGATTTTGGGTCACTATTTGCAGTACCAGCTGGCAGGAAATATAAATAAACTTGCTTATGAACACTTGTTTGGAATAATGGAATTGTGGATTCAAGTTTTGTTTATATGTTTCCACTTTGCCTGTGGTCTTGTGGTCATAGTTTTGGGTCTGTACATCCATGGCATCAGGCACTGTTCTGTTTTTGACTTCTAAAAGGAACACACTAGGCCAAATTTTAGCAGATTGGTTCGTGTACAGCTATCATCCAATGTCTAAAAAGGAATAGACATTCTGTTGTAACACTGCCTGGCCTAGGTGTATTTTAGACTGTTGGGGTAATGACCTCTAAATGGTTTCTAAATTACTATGCCATTGTGCAATTAAAATTATTTTGCTAATGGTCAGACAAATGGGACAAAAACCCTTATGTCCAAGTGTTTAGGTCATTACACAATAAGGATTCAGCAAGAAATGGAACCACTTAATGATACAGAGAAGGGAAGTAACTTCAACACTTCTCCCTGAGAGTAGGACACAGGAAAGTCTCATTAGTGTCCTGAACCCAGGGGACGCCATCACTCCCACTGCTAGACACCCCTGAAATAGGGCCCAAAGAGGTAACAGTCCCCTCTGTATGATGAATGAATGGTCTCCCCGTCAAAGACCCAGCAGGACATTCAAATTGCAATACCCTGTAAGAATAAACCAGGAAGGCCAAGCCACTGGCTACTACTGAGCCCATATTCCATTTTCCACTTCAGACCTACTGAACTGGAGGAATACCAACCCCTCGTGTTGGGAAGATTCTTAAACAATGGCAAATCTTACCACCTCCATTTTTGCCATTCATCATCTAAACTGGGCTGATACACAGGCTCTCCTTAACATCCTGCTAATGACAGATGAAAGGTGGCTGATTATAAGGCTAACGAAGAGGCTCAACACCTCCACTAAGAGAATCCCAACAAGTCCCCTAACCCGGCTGGGGTAATTTCCTTGACAGAGCCCAACTGGGACCCAAATAGTTGTGACCTATCCTTCATAGAACACTACAAAAGGTGCATATTGGAAGGGTTTAAAGAAGTGGTGCCTAAACAAAAGAGCCTGAATATGATATAGACTATTCAACAAAAACCAGATGATGATCCTTAATTTTGGAAAGCATCTATCAGGCCTATGGAAAGCACACTGATACTGACCCACAGGCACCAGAAATGTCTGGGTGGTAAACATGATTTTTATTGGGCAAAGTGCTTCAGATATCAGAAGGAAGCTCCAATATTTAGATGGAGCATTTAGATGCTCCATATTTAGATGGGCAGGAATGAATCCTCCTGCCCCCCACCCCCGCCCGACCCCCCGCTGGTGGACATATCCTTTAAAATTTGCCATACCCATGAAACAAGGAAGTGAAAACACACCATGGTTTTCTTAGAAACAGTGCAGGAAAACTAGAAGGAGAGATAGGACCCTAATGGAAGGAAGAAAGACCCATTAGGTGCCAATCAATTGTCCCTATTGCAAGAAGGAGGACCACAGGAAAAAGGATTGCCTGAAACTCAAAGGGAAATCTAGAAAAGATGGAAACCCACTCTGAAAAATGCTAGAAAGGAAAGAAGAATTTGATGACAAGTTGGAAAGCCCAATAACTCCTCTAGACATCTCTTGACTTATTACTATATCCCCAAAGGAGGTCTAGGTATAATTGAGAATGGGGAACAAGCTACTTGATTTCCTTGTAGATACAAGAGCTACCTACTTAGTGATAAATACAAAACTAACCAAGAAAAGTTCAGCTACAGTTAATGGTTACTGGAGTGGCTAAGCAATTACAAAAACGAGTGTTCATTCAACCTCTAGAATGCCAGCTTGGGAGTCAAAAGCTTACACATACTTTTCCCTACATGCTAGACTGCCCCATTCCATTCCTAGACTGAGGTTTCTTTGTAAAACTGCATTCACAAGTAACTTTTTTTCCTGAGAAGTAGAAATTATGTGTAGAAGTCCCACGAAACATGTATCCAGTTGCAGGTTCTCCTGGCTTGCCCAGAAGGACCTGGAGCCAGGAGACCAATTCTTACTAAAGACCCGGAAGACTCAAGGCCCTGAAGAGCAGTTAGTTGAGCAATCAACCAGTCCCTATGATGTCATATTAGCAAAACACTCTTCCCTAAAGCTCATGGAAATTAAGCCTTGGATCCATCACATAAGGATGAAAGCAGGTGCTGCCTGAGGAGGACTCCGACCTTGCTGTTGCAGCTGATACTGAAAGGGAAAGCTGGACCTGCACTTCTGAAGGAGATTTAAAATTCCTCTTTTGGAAAGGGAGGGCACCTCCCAAAGTTAAGTGTCCTGTCTTTTTTTTTTTTCTTTTTCCCTTTGTTTTCATTTCCCAGGGAGTGGCCTCCTCAGCAAATTTATTCTGCTGGGATGAAGGATAATCGCCACCCAAAGCTCTGTTCTACAATAAGGATTTAGCAAGGAATGGGATCAAAAGCCTATGTTTCAAGAACTTATGGAATATTTGAAAATCTAAGGAATGCTAATTGCCTACTTTTTGCTGTCTGATACACAGAGGGTTGTCCTTTCCACTGTTAAAAGAACAAGGATCTTCTCTTTTGCTTTGTATTTTTTTCCTACCCGATTCCTCCAGAATTTGGCAGTTCTTAATTAGTGAGTTATGGCAATACGTTTCTTTGTAGAAATCCAATAAGACTAGTTTCTAATTGTGCTTTTATTAACCAAGATATTGACTGGAATGCCATGTCTAAAAGAGATATGCCTGGAGTCTGGATGTCACTAGAAAGTCTAGAGGAACTGAGACTGACTTTTGAAGCTAATGACAGCCCACTGCCAAAACAGCCTTGTACCTTTAGTCATATGGTTAATGACAGTCTTTCCAGGTAATGAGTGAAAGTCGCTTTTTAAAAAGATGGCAAAGAAGGAACATCAAGACATTTTGGGGACCTCAAGAACTTGAGGAATATAGGTATTGCAGGCAAAGACATGTAGGAACTGTGTGGCTTGGCTTCTGTGCCCTAAAGTGCTGACTAAAGCTCCACCTAAAGATTCCTTGTGCAAGTTCCAGCAAAGCAGATTTGAAAAGCCTATATAGCAAGAATTGCTATTCTTGTTGCACTTATGCAAACAATCAGACCAAATTAAAACAAGTTAGTGCAGTCTCTTTTGATGACAATGATGGTGATCTTAAGGAGAAAAATAGTGAGTCAGTGAAAATCACAATGCCCAGCTGTGGATACTGGACTTTAGTATAGCTGTCTTCAAAGTTTCATTTTTACTTCGAAGCTGATCTGGTTTCTGAATTCCTCTAGTTGTCTTCAGTCCTCCAAGCTAATGTTTCTTTTTTTTCCCTTCCCATCTTTGGACTGGAAATTGTGGGGAACTGAACTATTTTCTGAGACTATCTGTATGCACCACAGAGATTTTACCTCAGCATTGGATGACATTGCCAGAGACATTCAATTTAATTTGTCCAGTTTTTACTACTTAATATCATTTCAGCAAAAGCCTTACGACTGGACATCTTTTCAAATGACAGTCTTGCAAGCAACATACTGGTTTACAATTTGTTTCATGTGCTAACTGTTCTGTTCTTTCTTTTGTTTTCATAGGGTGTATGCCTATAAGCTCATTTGTCTGGTTGCTTGTTTATGCAGCATAGGCCTTAATTTAGAAGCCCATCTGCATCACCACCTTCTGAAATGAGACTCAATGGTTGGGCTGGACAGACCTGTTGGGACTAGATGGTTGAGTTGATGAAAATACAACAAGGATGCCAATTTATCCAACAACACCAGCATTTGGACATTGTGTATGTTGCCTGGCCAAGGAACAGCCAACTGACCTGAACTTTGTGAGATCTTTCCACCTCGTGTAAAGGCAATCCTCCATTCCTGACCCCCCTTCCTGTCCTAAGAATCTCTGGTCCCAGGAATAGGTGAGACTATATTTTTTGCCTTCAGGAAAAAATTACAGGAGAATGAGACCTTCATCTATTTGCCCTTGTAAGGGTCCAGAGTTTTGAAGGGGGGAACTGGTGCTGATGGCCTAACCAGACCATGGGGAAAGAAAGGTTGAGGGACAAGACCATGCACCACCCAAGGCAGCAAGTGAGGCCATGTTGCCCAGGTAACCAAGTTAGCATCTTGTGACTGCTCCCTCCTGATGCAGCATGTCCTGTTCCTGGGGGCAGATCTCCAGCCCCCGGACAAGACATAGTAAGAAGAAGTCTTATAGCAAACACACACAAGACTGCTGCGATGATTGCATGGGCAAAAACCCCTCCTGCCCCTTCTAGTAGCTGATAGGTGGTAGGACAGGGGAAGGCAGACACACGCCTGAGGAAAGTCAGAATGGTGGCACCAGTGACACACTGGTTCTAGGTCAGGGTTGGAGGCCTGAGAGTGGCCAGGAGAAAAGCTGAGCTGCTTGGATGATCACTCAGCAAACGGGAGCTGAAACTCTGGATGCTGCCTTTGGTCTGGATCTGGCTGAGGGTGACTGGGTTTTCCTCTGGGTTCCTGGAGTGGTTGGGCTTTTAAGACAAGAGTCTGTCATATTCCCAGGTGGTGAGGCATTTGAATAAAGATATCTTTTCTTTCTCATCAACCTCTGCCTTCAGAATTTGCCTATTGGTGGCAGCAGGCAGCTGAACCCCACTTTTGGTTTGGCAATACTACTACACACTTTTGACTATTATTTTCACTGTCCTTGACTCCAGGACAGCAGAGGACCTAGGTGAAATTATTTTGTTGGCTTAAATTAAGCACTCTCTAAATATGTCCAGAGCATTTAATTTAATATGTTTTGTAATTTGATGGTTTATGGCACCAATTCAACACCAACAGGAATACCCAATTTGGGGTGTGGTGAAGAAGGAAACTTTATTCAGTGTAAAACAGCTCAGTTGTGATAGAGCATGGCTATGAAAACAGCATGGCCGTGAGACAGCCCTGGGGCTAGACAGCTCTGCTCTGTTCCTCTACCGTCTGCTTTATGCTGTGTTTTGCTCTGTTCTGTGCCAGTTTGCTCTGGCCTGTGTTTGTGTGCTCTGCTCTGCTCCAGGGACACATTTTCAGTGTTTCAGCTCAACCAGGAAATCACTCTCTTCAGTCTATGGTGGAAAGGGATATTGTACTCCCCAAGCCAGAGGGGAGTTTGCTTATATAGACAGAAGTCCCTGATCTTCTGTTTGATTGGTCCAAAAGACACTGTCTTGATTGGTCAGAATGTGGCTGCTCTGATTTGTCAGTGAAGATGCTGATGGGGACATAGCTACACATCTTCAATTGAATGGGGAAAGCATCAGTCCTTTGACTGTGATACAATTGGAAGATCTCCATCATAAGGGCTGGCTCAGATGGCAAGAACACAGTACAGGCAGGCAGTTCAGTGGACCCTGTGTAGGAATGGTTGCAAGGCTCTGTTTTAAAAAATTTGAGCACAGTTAGCCACAAGGAGCTCTTCTTAATAAGGCTCTTCTTTCTCAGGGACCACATTTTCATGCCTAGGATTTCTGCAGGGGGTGCTTTGCACCTGTAAAAGAAGTTGCTAAATATCCTGGTGGCTTACAATGAAATAATATGTTTATAATGGCTTGTCTTATAGCAAGTATGATTGGGATATTTACTGTTTATTTATTAGTACTGGATGAGTGAATTGCAGCAAGTAAACATGCAAACATAGGGATATAGATTATAGAAAATTGTCAACTGTCATCATGCAAAGAAGTAGTTTGATTGTAGCCTGAAGTCCTGACCCATAGCTAAATGGAGCCAAAATTAATTATGTCTTGATTTGATACAGAAGCCAAAGGATCTTTTCTAAAGATCATGCTTATTAATTCATAAAGATTTTTCTGCATGTTATACCATAATGAATTGCAGGCATTTGATGAGAGGGAAAGGTGCTATTGTTGTGGTAACCTTCAGCATCTAATCTGAAAATGGAGAAGGCCTTCTTGCTCTGGAAATGTCAATCAGATGAAGAGGATTCTCATACTTAGATACTCTGGTGCAGGTAAAACTTAAATCTTCTGGAAAAGGGAGAAATGTTTTTATTTGTTTGTTTATAATTGGATAACAATTTTACATAGGTGTGGAGTAAGTTGCTGACTCCAGGCTGCAGGTCCAGAAGCTTCTAAGCAGTAAAATAAAAATAGCATTGAGGGACAACCTAGTCTAAGGGGTTCGATGGAGCTTCCCAGGAGCTGCTGGAGGAATGTAACGTATTTTTTTTTTCAGACTATAAGATGCACCCCTGACAAAATTTAGGAGGAAAAGAGGAGTGCATCTAATAGTCCAAATGTAGCTTACCTGGCTCACTAAGGGAGGGGGTGTGGTAGAGCAGGGTCACTGCTGCATTTTCCTCCCAAATTTGGGGGGAGGGGTGCATCTTATAGTCTGAAAAATACATTACAATATTCTGAGGCCAGGAGACTCAGCTACCATCTCTATCACAATAGCTATCTCAGATGAAGGTAATTGCCTGGCCAAAATATTTTACCAGAATGAAAGAGAGTGTTATCCCACCCCGTTCCTTGCTTTTCAGCCCCCTGGGGTTCTCGTCTAATGATTTATGTTGTGTCAGCTCCTATTTCCGTACGCTGTAGGAAGCGCCAGGATGCAAGCCTCTTCCTCCTTCCCCCACTGAGGCCCTCACTAACTGGCCCAGTCCTGCAGACAGGATGCTGCCTCATGTCCTGGACCACTCTGCAAATTCCTGCATCACTGGCTGACTCTGGCTTCCTCTTGCAATATAAAAAGGCCCAGGGCAGCAGGGGCAGGAAAGTATCCAAGCAGTGCCCAAAGCTAAAACGCTTTCAGTGCCGGAGCCCCGGATGGTTTACCATGGGCCCCCTTTCTGGGTAGCTCCCTCCAAATGTCATTTTCTTAAACTTTTGACAGCGCAAAACAAGCCATTTCATTTTGTTCCTGAACATAAATATTAACTGTAGGTGTTGTTACATTCTGTTCATAAAATAACATAACATTTCTCCCACACCATATTAAATGGATGTGTTGTTTGGCCAAGAGAAGTATAGATCACTGGCTTCTGCCAGGAAATGTGGACATTTAAATGCAGCTTTCGGAAGTCTAGGGAGCAGTCTTGGAATAGCAACCAGGCCCCTTTCCGGCCTCCAGCTCTGCCCTCTTCCATCAAGTTTCTTCTTTCCCAACTCCTTTGTTTGTATTGGCATTTCTAATCCCCAGTAATTAAGGAAGATACTTCCTTAAAATTAGATCTTGTTTCTCAAGGATTTGGAAATGTGGGCGTTGGCTCTCTTCAGGAGGTCCTGGAAGGACAGGACCAAACATTTTTAGCTTTCTTTCCCTAAGGGAAAGACCTGGGAAGTTCTGCTTTCTGTTTTCTTTTTTGCCCTCTATGTAGGAAGAAAGGGCACAGGTTTCAAACCAGTAGTCGTCCCCTCTGGGCATTCTACCCAGACCAGACCCAGACCAAGACTCAAATGTCCTGGCTGCCTTGGAGAGGCAAATTCCACAAGTGCTCTGGGGGGGGAATAGAACTAATGAGAAAGTGGAATTCTTGATGTGTCTGCGTGCTCATGTGGGTGCCAGAGCATTTCACACAGACAGATCCTCCTCCGGTGTTTCGAAATAGAGTGGTAGAGCCTATTTCCAGATGTGTGGGACAACGGCCTGTGACAGAAGCAACGTCAGGAGAGCCAGTGCCCTCTGCTGTCCCAGCCAGGAAGCAGCATGATGCAAGGGAAGAACCCAGGGGTTCGTTCAAGAGAGCTGGAGGCGCTGTCAAAATCCAACAGAGACCCATGCTGGTGTGGAGGGGCCTGTGTAGCTCCCTGCTGTTCATATGTTGAGTTTTTAACTTAAGGGCTGGATTCCCTCCACCTAACTGGTTCATTTTTATGTTTTGTAGTTGTGAACAAGCTAGAAATGAAGAGAATTTATAGTGAAATCTCAGCCTCCTACAGCATCCACTGGTCTCTTTCCCAGGAAAGGGAGGAATAATGTTGCCTGCTCCTTTCCCTGAACCTGGCCAGTAGGCCCAGGCCAGCGAAACAATGACTACAGCTTGATGAAGAGGAGACTTCCTGCTGAGTAGCGGCTCTTGGGCCACACTCTTGCTTGGGAATACAGTTTCTGGAGGCTGCTGGAGAAGAACCAACTGCGCCCACTCAGGCACACCAGCATCTCCAAGGGGCCTCTAGAGTTGGTACAACTAAGAGGCTAGGTCATCTTACAAGCTGCGGTGGAGCTGCTACCAATTCTGTCCTCCTGCCTGAACAGCAGTGGCTTCTGACCCAGTGCAGGGCCAGATTTTTTGCTGCAGGGAAGGGTGGGTGGGCAGAAGGAGAGAGGCAGAGAGAGAAGAATGTGGTGGGGATATTCAGGGGGGGTAGGGTAGGCTGGTGACCCAAACTTGGACAACCTTGCAGTTTTGCAAAAATGCACAAAGCAAACCGTTTTTGTTTTCTGGAAGGCTTTTTAATTGATTTTTTTTTTTTTTTTTTTTTTGTAAACCAATTTTCTCCATGCTGAGAGAAGAAAAACCCAACCCACCAAACAAAACTCCTAACAACACCCTTCTCTCTCTGGGACCAATTTCCAGACTGCACAGCAGTCTTGACAAGGTCAACAAGCTGGAGCTATAAATGGGAGATCTTTATCTATGTGGGAAATAGGAAAGTCATTTGACTGATAAAAGGAAATACAGTAACGCATCTAAATTCCTGACTGCATTCTCCTGGGCCCTGCGTCTGTTGAGAAAGCATAAACGCAGGAATGCTTATGCTGCTCCAGCATGTTTTAAAATAGCGCACAGCACATAGAACTTCTTACCTTCCAACAGAGTTGCTGCTGGTGCTTTCTTCTCGCTGCCCTGAATGTTTCTGTTTTGGAAGCATTAAGGTAACACACGTGGTACATTTTACTCACAGGCCAGCTCCTGCTCAGCTGGTTTCAATCTAGGCACTCCAGAGCTCACTTTGAAAGTCCATTGTGGCTAATGGCATGTTAACTTTGTTTATTCTCTGAGACTTGTGTACTAATTTTACATGCTGCAAAACTAGCAACTTGAACCTGCAGTGCTGTGCCTCTCTCCCCATCCACACCCCAGTGGCCTCAGTCCCCAGGCAGGTCTGGCCCTGACTCCCAGCATTCCTCCAGCTTTGGTGGCCAATGAAGGCCTACATGTGGTTGGAGTCAGGAGACTTGGGATTCATGCCTACTGCTGGCCCTTGTTGGCACTGGTGCAAGTTGTAGGGTGAGGGAGGGGCAATTCTCTTCATCTCTTGGAGACTTATTTTTCTCATCTGTAAAATGGGGGTTTTAGTTGGCCCTATGTACCTAAAAAGGCTGTTGGCATACAAGAATCTCATGGAGGAAAAAGGGGCTGGGTTCTTTTGGCTGGGTTCTATGAAAACACTTGTTCTATTTTTCCAGACAGAGCTCTTCTGCATCACCTCCCAAACCATTAAATGTCTCCAGATTATCATTTCTCCACTAAAAACAGAAGCGGGAAATTGACTGTGTCCTCACTGTGCTGTCAATATTTTCTAAGCTGTTATTCCTTCTACATTTATCAGTGGGCATTCTACTCTCAGGAAAAAGCTTTCTCTTCTCTTTTCATATTTTGTCACAGTGCCAGGCCTATAAGGCACTGAATAAAGAATAAACTAAGGCCCTGGCTGGTGTAGCTCAGTGGATTGAGCATGGGCCTGAGAACTGAAGGGTTGCTGGTTTGATTTCCATCAGGGCACATGCCTGGGTTGCAGGCCAGGTCCCTGGTGGGGGCCATACAAGAGGCAACCACACACTGATGTTTCTCCCCTTCTCCTTCTTCCCCTCCCTTCTTTCTAAAAATAAATATATATATATTTTTAAAAGAATACACTAGATAATCCCTTCTTCTAGCTGAGCTGAGCCTAAATCAAAATAACTGAAGCACATGTGGTTTCTAATCAATAAAGTTCTGTGTGAATTATGTCTTGGATTATTCTCACCTGATCTAAAAACTGGATTCTTAGGGACCTTCCAGAGTGCCCACCACTCAAACACCACCTGGATTTAGCTCTCTCTCCAGGAACTGGGTTCCCCTCCTGCGTGTCTGAATCTCCAGGCCCCTTCTCTGGAGTTCCTGATGTTTCTCCAACTCCCTCGGGCCTTAGTCATCTGGCATTCTACAGAATCCTCCAATTCAATGTGTCCAGAGTTAAGTACAGTCTCCTGAAACCCATATTTTTTTCTGTATCTGCCAGTTCAGACCTGCATACACACTCAAACGAGAGAACCAGAAATCATTGCACACACTTCTCCCTCAATCTTTACTCTGTTCCCCCTACACCCTTCCCTCATCCCCTCATGCACAGAATGCCCCCCATAACCCCCACATTTTAGCCGTCCCAGGCCAGGTGTCTGTAAGTTTCAGCGTTCAGCTCTCTTCTGGGCTCCCACAATAGCCCCTTGTTTTTTCTTCTTTATTAAGTAGTTTCTACAGTAGCTCTTAACTGGCCTTAGTATCTCTGGTGCCCTCTATCCCCTCCCCGGGACCCCCCACCTGTCCTGCATGCCACTGCGGGAGCCATCTTTCTAAATGCAAGTTTAACCTTACAAGTCGCCCTCTATCTCAAATAGTTGTTCTGGGAGTTGCTTTTACTTTTTAAAATCTTATTTAACCCTTGTGATAATTCTGTATGATAAATATTGTCCTCTCCACTCTACAGGTAAAACTAGATTTACTAGATAAAAAGACCGAAGGCCGAAAAATGAGGTTTTGAATTCAGGTCTGTATTACACTGTAAAACCCATGTTCAAAGTGTATAAGGTAGCCTGCTCAGTGTGTGGCACACAACAGATGAGCCAGTGTGTTTTCCCTTTATTCCCCCCTTTTACAAACTTCACTCTCTTTAGCAAACTACAAACAACTATCCTGTCATGGCTGGCTTATGTCTCCAAAAGTGTCTTTTCTCACTCCTGGTGTCCCTTGTTACCACTCTTAGGACAACCAAACTTTACACTCAAGTTTCTTTAGGCTTGTCTAACAAATAGACATGAGACAGATTAGGAATAGAAAATAACCAAATTTAATACACACATATGTATGGGAACCCCACATACAAGAGAAAGTCAGAGACCCTAAATGCAGGAGAAATTCAGAGGTAGAAAGGTGGACTGAGACTTTCTGAGCTAGGAATGAGGTAAGGTACCTTGGGGGCTTTCAACAGTCATTGCAGAATGATAAGAAAAGCCAATATTTAGTAAATAAAAGTTATTCCTGCCCTATAAATGGATCAAATAGGTTATTACTGATAACCTCTTATCCCGGGCAAGGCTCCTAATTCAAGTTCTATGTAGTTAAAGGGAAGGGCAAAAGTTTCTCTTGAGCCTGAAGCTAAAATTGCATTTAGCTCAAAATGAAACCAGAAAAGCTGGTGTTCGGGCTTCCTGTCACCACCAGACCCAACCAGCAGAGACAGGGATTGAATTTTCATGGGCCCTTTATTCAGATGGCCGGTGATCTGAGAAGATGGTGGGTTTGTATCTTATATTCCATTTCAAACTGACCTTGTTTTTATAAGGAGAAGAAAAGCGTAGGTAAGGGGTTTGGAATTCAGTGAAAAGGTTAATCAGATAAAAAGCAGCAGCATTCTTTCATCTATTGATCAGCGATTCTTTATCTGTGTCCTGGGGGTGGGCGTCTCTCCCTGGAGGACAATGGCTCAGACACCACCTGGATTGCTTGAGACCCGCTGGGGCACAAAGGTGGAATTTCTTGTGGTCTCCTGGAGTCAGGATGGGTCATACTTTCAGTTCCTGGCACAATAGCTTTTTACACGCACTGATGACTAAGCCTATTGATTACCTAAAACTAAAATTTTCCAACTCTTGAGTCCCCCATCATTCCCCCACTGGTACTTTAAACTCTTATTTTTAAGAGATCAGTTTCATGTGGAAGTATTCCTTTTGTGGTTTCGCGTGTATTTTATCATTGGATCATCTTGTAGGGGCTTAGGAACACATTTATTTGCAGATTCATGTAAGGGGGAGCATTGTATGCAACCATAAGCTATGATAAAGCACAAAACAGTTTTTAGTACAGTTGATGAAAGTTGCACACTTTCAGCTAGGGCTATGCTGGCGACTTTTAAGGAAAACATTTCCCTGTCCTTTAGAGGTCCACAGGTCCCCAATTACAAAGATCAGAGTATGTTATTCTCTTATTGATATGTTTAAACAAAGTATTAATTTTGAAGGCTTTCGGGGGAGTACAGACACCTATAGACATGAAGTGAAAGTTTGTTCAACATAAGTTCCTTCTGCAAGACAACAGTAAGAGATTTTTAGAATTTTTTTTTTTTTTTTGCTAAATATACCCAGATATTTTCATTTTGCTTGAAAGGAACAATTTCTCCCTAACAAGGGGATAAACAAAAAGTAATAAAAAGAATATAAGTCATTATTTTCAAAAGATGACTTTCAGGTCTTTCTGTGCTTCTGTAATGAGGTCAGAACTTGGGGTGCCTAAAGATCTAGGAAAATCCCCACTAACCTGTCTTGGGAGATAGAGAAACAGAGGATGGCCATTCAGAGTTACTTTGTGTCACTCACAACTTGACTAGCTTCATAGTTATGTTAAATACCTGTGCCCACTGTGCTTTGGGCCAGGGAGATGAGTGTGACTTTAACCCATGGTGTGGGGGGCAGGGGCTTGCTGCACCTGCAGGAGAGCTTGGAGGCAGTTCACTCTGCGTCAGGGGGCCATGCCTGGCTGAACATACTGGCGGATGGGCAGAGTGTAGCACATTGTGGGAGGAGTTGGAAATGAAGTCACTCTGGAAGCTCTGGGCCAAGATTTAAACTGAGCGTAGCAACCATTTGCTCCCTCGGCCATGTGGAGAGTAGCAGTGAGGGGGAGGCATGCTGTCTGTGGTAAGCAATTTTTCCATGCAGCTTGGAAGGGAGTATGGGAGCCATGAGGGAGGGATGATGTAGCAGCCATGAAGCTCTCTCCCACTCTCTTTCTCTCTCTCTTTTTTCTCTCTATTTCTCTTGCTCTGCCATGCAGCTTGAGAAGGAAGAGAGTTGATCATGTGGTTTGAAAGAGAGCAGTAAGCAGGGAGAAGTAAGCAGCAGCTATGTAGTTCACAGTGAGGAAGGAGGCCGTGTGGCCTGGACTAATACGGAAGGAGATGCTGCCGCTGTGATTCTGCCTGCTCTAGCTGATGCTGAAGCTGCAAAGGACTTCCTTGCAACATCCTGACCTGCTGCATCTGTATCTCACCTGGACTTTGAAGACCTGTGCCTTTCCTGAGTTTCACCAGGATCCAGAGTAAAAGTGTTACAGAACAAGGGGTTACGATATACTATTACCGAAAGTACCCCCCACTAGGTTTGCATTGTCTGCTGCCAGAGGAAAGACATCTCCCAATGCCAGAGATTTGTGAAAAGGAAAGGAAATGTTTATTTAAAGCCATGCAGACTTAAAGTAGTGACCTGATGTCTTCATTAAAATATCAAAGTCCTTTAGATACCCACAGACACACAGTCCATCCTTATCCCCCTGCCCTAATCTGGGGTGCTGTATCTCAGGAAAAGTGGAAGTTTGGGATTCAGGCTCCTGGCTGGTGACTATCAGCTATGTCACCATCAGGATTCCAGGTAATCCAAGGTCATGTGGCACCTTCTCACAGCCCACCAGTAAAAGTCCTTTCACCCTTTTTCTTCCAGGCAAAGTCTCTCCTACTTCTTAAGCTATGTGGCCAAAGGGAGCACCCCAAAGCTATGGGGTCCTTACTCTTGTCAAATCTGTGGGGATCCCCCCATCAAAGCTATGGTTGTCCCCACTCTGGCAAAACCGCATGGTTCTTTCACATTGCTGCCAAGTCTGGGTTTAAGTCCCCTCTCCAGTCTTCCTCTGCAGCCCCATTTCCGACTCCTCCTACAATCAGTTACACCTGCCAGCATTCCTGTATGATTCAAAGTTTACTGGGCTGCCATCATGAGTCTGGGCAGGTGTGGCCCCATGTCATGGAGCCAATCTTCTCCAAGCTCTCATGCAGGTGCTATAACCAGGGGGACCTGCCCCCAGTTGCATCTTGGGTGGAAATCACTCCCATCCCCCTGGCTCAAAGCCTGGCCGCAGATATTTAACATATCTATACAACCAGTTAAAGGTCATAGGTACATTAAATGACCATGCCAGAGGTTAGCTGCAAAGCTGTTGCTGTACAAAACAGCCCTGTATGTTCCTGCTCCATGTGTCCCTTTCCCCAACTCACACCTATAGGGGGAAATGGTGATGACATTTTATATGTCTCTCCAATATTTCCTAGACACCTTGAGTTCTGGACTCCATTCCAAATCCCTATTTGGTGCCCCCCACTTGGGTGCACACTGTTTCAATAGTACCTGCTTTTCTGAACTATTACATGAAGGCTGATGGCAATGTACCCCAGATCTTAAAGGAGATAGCTGCTTCAAGAGTATGGCAACTCTGACCCAGAGCAAGAGAACTATTTGCACATCTGTCTTAAGATAAGAAAACTGGGTGCTTTGGATTATAGTCTGGTGGGGAGCATGGGAAGTGCTGGGTCTCATGGGAGAACAAGGGTCCAGAGCATTTGTGTTCCCAGAGCCCCCAAGGTTGGCATGTGGTAAATAAATTCCTTACAGTATTAATTGTTGGGGCATATACCAAGGCACCACGTGAATGGGCCCAGGTCTGCCCAGTAAGACTTTGGTGGTCCATTGTTTTTCCAGTGCTTTCTTTACTCTGGTGTGATGAATTTAAGAATTTATTCCTGCAAACTTCACCACAGTGATAAGAAGTATGTCCCAAGGTTCAATATACTTTTCTTCTAGTTGGCTTTCTGGAGATGCTGTCTTCCAAATCTTGAGTAGCACCTACTTTTTAGGCTAAAAGGAATGTAGCGAACCTGTAGGAGAGACGTCTTTAATACAAGCAAGGTCATTAGTTATAGCTAAGGTCTGACTTAAGTGTTGTACATTTTTCTTTACCTTTACTTCTTGATTTATATACAAATCTCCCAGCCCAGTCACAGCCTATAATGGTTGCCTGGACACAATTTCATAACGACTTAATTGAATCCCACTCCTAGGAACCACCCTTATCCCGAACAGGGCAATAGGTAAAACTTGATTCTAATGGAGATGAACTTCTTGACATAGTGTGGCTATACTTTTCTTCAAGGTGTATTTCATTTTCTTTACCTTTCCAGAAACCTGAGGTCTCCATACCATGTGGAGTCCACACTTGGTCCCTAGAAATTTGTTAAGTTTCTGTGTAATTTCTGAAACAAAAGTAGGTCCATTATTGTTTTTAGATGTTGCTGGGTAGGCCAAAGTGAGGAATTCTTTTCTTTAGTAAGTCTTTTACTACCTTTAAGGATTTCTTAGTTCTATTAGGATAGGCTTCTACTAATTCTGAAAAGGTGTCAACAAAGACTAACAAATATTTCCACCCTCGAACCCTTGGCATCTGGGTGAAGTCTATTCTCCAGTCCTCAAATGGGCACCGTCTTTGGCATTTTTTCCCTTCTCTTTTTTTTTGTTGGGGATCTGTCTTGGTGTTGTTCTCCTGGCACACAACACATCTAACTTTATAACTATAACTTCATAAGTTTATAACTAACTTTCCATATAACTTTAGAAATTCTGAGACCGATTGAGCCACAGTTTAATATAGGTGGTTAATGAGTCTCTTCCATAATGACTGACTTCATGCAAATGTTCCATGCTGGCTCTACTAAATGTCTAGGAAGCAGTATAACTTCTTTCTTCATTTACTATTAGCGCTTCTTTCATCAAAACCCCAGCTCTTAGCTTTCTTTAAGTCTGCAAATACTAAGGGTCAAATTGCGATGAGTCTAGAACAGGTACCAAAGGCATTATAGATGCTCCTTTAGCAACCTGTTTCACTGCTCAATTAGCCAGACCGTGTCCTCTAGCCACTTCAGTGTCCTCTTTCTGATACCTGGGGTGGTGCATAACTACCACCTGTAAAGGCACCTGAACAACTAACTTCTAATTATTTAAAATTTTCTGGAGCGATTTTAATTTTTTTATTGAAGGTAACAGTCCTTCATCCAGATTGAACCATATGCATGCAAAATTAGGAAAGTGTACCTCAAATTGCCATACACGTTTACTTTCTTTTTGTGCAACATTTCCAGTGCCCTCATCAATGCAGTCAGTTCAGCTTTGTTAGCAGAGGTTCCCAGTGACAAGGTTTTGACCTTCACTCCTTCAAGATTTACAACTTCATACCCAGCCTTTCTGCTTCCTTTGTCCATATAACTGCTTCCATCTGCATGGACAGTCCAGTCTGCCTCTTCAGGAAGATAGCCCTGTAAATCAATTCTGCTAGAATACACTTCATCAGTTATCTCAGCACAGTCATGTATTAGTACAGCCAAGTCGGACTCTAGGAGAAGAGAGGCAAAATTTAATTTACTTACAGTTTTGAGGGATACATTATAATTAATTGTCAGAAGAATTGCTTGGTACCTGCCCATTCTTCCAGCTGTGAGCCACAGATTTCCCTTTTGCTTCAGTAGGCTCAATGCTTGGCGGGGTGCATAAATGGCGATAGTATGTCTGAAGGGAAACTTTTCAGTTCCTGGAAGAGCTCAAAGGCTGCCACTACTCTCAAGCAGGCTGGCCAACCCTGGACTCTGTAATTTAGTTTATTTGACAAGCATACAGTGAGTTGCAAAATGTCACTAAACATTTGGGTGAGGATTTCTAGGACAGTGTTCTGCCTTTTGTGAACATATAAATTGAGAGGCCTTTAGTAGGTTTGGAAGCTCCTGGGCTGGTGCAGAAGCCAGGTGCACCCGCAGGGAATCAAGAGCCTGGTGCACTCCTTCGTCCATTCTAAAGGAATATATACCCTGGTCCTTTCAGAGTTTTTCCAATTTGACAGATCTGATGTAGAAAATGGAGTATGTTCCCAATAACACTGAGTGAGCTGGCCCTCCGGCCCTACTCCCCCTGGATGTCTTTGCAGAGGGTATTGCCCTGCCTTGGTAGGGGCTTTTCCACCACTGAATTTGGTCCCCTGATGGATTTGAGATGATGAGATCCATTCAGGCTCACTTTCCCCAGTTTCTTCAGCCGAGAAAGGAGGAAGATTCTCCAGGGCTGGAGGGGCCATGGGAACCCTGACCATGCTCACAACAGCCATGATATCCAGATCTTCCTGGGCCCTCTCCTCTGAGCTTCTGCTTTTTTTTCACATGTCAATGCCCTCTTCTCTGGACCATTAATCTATTTCCTTTTAATCCTGCATCCTTATTATGTAAACTCATGAAACTGTCTAGGTAAGGCATTTTCTCCCACTTCCCTGATCTTTGACAAAACAACTCTAATTACAGTACAACGTGGTAATTTAAAAACCCATTCAGCAGCAAGCACTCTCCCAAGTCTAGATTATGCAATACATAAGTCAAACAGTATTACAATAAAAATCACTTTCTTTTTAGTCATAGGTTTATCAGCCTAGGTCAACCAATCAACCAAAACTCACCCCACAGTGCTATTTCCTGGAAAGGTGTCTTTTTGCCCCATTCTGAAAGACAGAGCTCTGTAATATCACACAAACCAGAAGGCACCTTAATTAAGCCAGAAAACACTTTCTTTTTTTTTTTTTTTTTTACCAGATAGGGCTCTGTAAACCAGAAAGCATCTTAATTCCTGATGATCTAAGTCAATGACATGGGATTGTAGCCTGAACAAGAAAGTGCAGTGATTCAATCAAAAAGTGAAGACAAGGGAGGTGCCAAGAGTGGGAGGAGAGTCCCCAAGAGAAATGACTTGGCAGCCATTGGGGAGTCTCCAAATCTGCTCCACTGGGGACCCCCGTCCAGGCAGCCAATGAGACTCCCCAAGTCTGCCCTATAAAACTGGAAAAGCTGGCATTCTTACTGCCTGTCACTACCAGAACCAATAAGCAGAGACAGGGATTGAATTCTTTTTAAAAAATATTTTATTTATTTATTTTTAGAGGGAAAGGGAGGGAGAAAGAGAGGGAGAGAAATATCAATGTGTAGTTGCCTTTTGCACACCACCTACTGGGGATATGGCCTGCAACCCAGGCATGTGCCCTGACTAGGAATCCAACCAGTGACCCTTTGGTTCACAGGCCATCACTCAAGCCACTGAGCCACACCAACCAGGAAGACAGGGATTGAATCTTTGTGGGTGCTTTATTCAGATGGCTGGTGATCTAAGAAGATGGTATGTTATGTACCCTAACAGACCATCTTACATTCCACTTCAAACCGACCCTTTTTACAAGGAGAAGAAAAGTGTAGGTAAGGGGTTTGGAATTCAGTGAAAAAGTTAATCATATAAAAAGCTGTAGCATTCTTTCACCTGTTAACCAATGATTCTTTGTTTGTATGCTGGGTGGTGGACTTCTCTCCCTGTAGTACAATGTCTCAGATACCATGTTGGTGGCTTGCAGTCCTGCTGGGGCACAAAGGTGGGGCTGTTTGTGGGCTCCTGGAGTCAGGATGGGTATAACTTCAGTGCCTGAAACAATAGCGTTTAGACATGCATTGATTACTAAGCTAGTTGATTATTACCTACAAGTAAAATTTTCCAACTCTTGAGGCCCCTCCATCAAAAACAATCTGTATACCACTAGGGCATATCTTTGGGTAGCTCGTTCTGAACCCTCCAGAAGTTGGACTGACAGACTATTTTTTTCACTAAACCAGTTTCAGTCTTGAGAAAAGTTTAGTTCAGTTAAACAGTTGTCTCATTTCAGGAGGTGGTGATGCCAATGGTCTTCCAAAATTAAGCCTATAGTGCAAGCAATCAGGTATTTAATAAGAGATATCTATACGGAAATGGAAGAAAGTTTGAGCAGACTATAGTCTTGGTTTCTCAGTTCTGAAGGCAGGTAGTCAAGAAGATTTATAGATGTCTGTCTCATTATTTTCAGATGGAATAAATCAGGTAGTGAGACTCTGAGTCTCCTGATCTGCATCTTGAATGTCTTTGGTAATCTTTCTACAGCAGACACTAAGATTGTCTATATGATAAGGGAACTCAAGAGTTAATGATTTTAACTTTAGTTCTAGTTAATAGGCTTAAGTGATTAATGCACATGGAATGCTATTCCAGGAACTGGACTATACAACCTAAGTGACTCCGGGAGGTAGACAAGCAATTCAATCCTCGTGCCCCAAGGGGTCTAGTATCTAAGCCATTGTGTTCCAGGGAGGGAGAGTTCATGTCTCAAAGAATTATGATCAGTGGGTATGAAGTACTAGGAAAATTGCCACAGGACTGCAACTCTTATCTGATTATCCTTTTTCCAATGCCTTTCCTTCCCTTACCTTCTCTTTATAAAAAGGTCACCTTGAGATGAGATGTTAAGATAACCTCTAGGGTACATAACCTGCCATCTTCTCACACAGGCAACATCTGAATAAAGCACCCCTAGAGATTCAATTCTTGCCTCTACTTATCGGTTCTGGTAGGGACAGACAGCACAAAAACGTAGTTATTCAGTTTCACGTAGATGAGCCATTGTGATGATTTCTCTGAAGTCTACATCAACTTGTTCAGCTTTAGCCTTGGCAAAGAGGCACGTATAGTTCTGACTGATTCCAAGTTAAATGATGAGAAAATAAAAATGTTAGTTCAGAGTGTTACATCTAAATATTCAAGAAGACTAGAAAACTTCAGGGTCCAGTCTAACTTATAGACAGAAAAATGTAAAACTCAAAAGACAATGAGTAGCACTAGAATCTAATATCCACAAAGGTGTGATTTCTATCAAAACATTTTTTCTCTCCAAAATCACCTCCATCTTTACCAAAGATACCCTATCAAATGTTGTAGACTGCTCTGCCTGGTTCTAGGAATTGTATCTCGACCCCTTGTGGCTAAGGGCAAGGGATGACCTTTGGAATCGGAGCCACAGGAGACAACGCTTGTCTCTGGTAGCAAACGCTACCTCAGTTTCCTTTCCCTGCCCCCAAAGCTTGGTCGGAAGTAAATGATGGGTAAGACCCCTCATGGTGAGGGGCGGGGGGAGAGGGGCAACCTAAGCCAGACTTGATCACTTGAGAGGCCTTCATGGAAGGACTCTGGGGATTGCAACAGAGAGGGAGCAATGGACTCTTGCCCCCCAGCTTTGACAAAGCCTGAGTCCCCGTGTCCTCTGGGAGAAGCGCTTCCTGGGTCTAATCCCCTTAAGCCTGAACACCTGATGGGGATGTGTGCAGCTCCTTGCCTTGCTAGAGCGTGTCCTGGGGAAAAATTGGGCATCACCAAGACTTCCTGATAAACCTGTGAAATCTGCTCTGCTAAGAGTGCTTTCATTCATATGTTGAGGGTTCAAGCAGGAAACCCTAAAACTCTGTTCCTGACAGACTCTGACTCAGACTAAGCCCTCAGATTTCTTTAAAATGTTATCTACTGTTTGATCCTTGCTGCCCTGTATTCCTGTGTATTACAACCCAATAAAAGCCCCTGGAGGAAGGGGCTCGAGGCCTTTTTCCCTTGAGAAACTGGCCACTGCTCACGGCCTTTTTCCTCTGGGAAAATGGCCACTTCTCCTCCCCAAGCAGATCACATCATATCTCTGTCATGCTTACTCTCATCTGTGGCACACGAGGGGACTTGCAAGGAAAGTCGCCCCCACAATCAAAGACTAATTTATTTGCAAAATAAGTCTAGTTTTGACTTATGCGACATGAACTTTTTAAACTAATAAACCCAGGTAAAATAAAAGTATCATTTATTGCTAATCATTCTAAATATATGCCTATTTAACCAAACCAAACTAGAATACCAACTTTAATATGAAGTATTTCCCCAGAAATACTGGTTTCTCTTGCATGTATTTTTAGGTAAAGTTTTATTTTATTTTATTTTTAAAAGATTTTATTTATTTATTTATTTATTTATAGAGAGAGGGGAAGGAAGGGAGAAAGAGAGGGAGAGAAACATCAATGTGTGGTTGCTTCTTGCATGCCCCCAGTGGGAACCTAGCCTGCAACCCAGCATATGCCCTGACTGGGAATTGAACTGGCAACCCTTTGGTTTGCAGGCCAGCACTCAATCCTCTGAGCCATACCAGTCAGGGCTAGTTTCTGTTATATATTTTTGAGAATTCTCATATAAGCACTTATTTACTTAAGCCAATTTAATAGAACTTTTTTAAAAAAACTAGGAAACAATATCATTCAGAGGTAGCAAATAGCACAACACACATACTAACATACATAGGCTCAAACAGAAACCAACTGGGTGTCAGCTTGCCCATTTAGCCTTTGTTAGTGCTATACTAAAGCCTTTGTTTTAACTCATCAATGCCCAAACACAAAACTCATGGTTCAGATGTCCCTTTTGTCAGTACTCCTTGTTATTTATGCCTCTTTGGATGCTGACCATATTGGAGTGTGGTTATTCAGGCCTTTCTTGTCTCTTCCTATCTTTGTATCCTCGGTGCATGGCATTGTGCCTGGGAGAGTAGACACATTCAGTGGAAATTTGTGCAATCTAGTTCAATCCCTCATTCTAATACGGGAACTCAAGAGTTAAAGGTGTTAAACTTAGTTGACAGGCTTAAGAGACTAATGCATTTTGGAAAGCACTTTTCCAGGAATTGGAATGCATGATCTACCTGACTCTAGGAGGCCAAACAAGCTGGTCAACCTTTGTACCCCAGGGGGTCTGAAAGCTGGGAATGCCTGTGATGCAGATAAAGAATTGTTAATCAGCAGATAAAGAAGTACTAGCAAAATTGCTGCCAGACTGCAATTCTTATCCAATTAACCCTTTCTCAACCCCCTTACCCTCCTTTCTTCTCATAAAAAGGTCACCTTGAAATGAGGCGTTAGTATGGTTTTTGAGGGTACAAAACCCACTGTCCAGTCAGATCGTCAGTCACCTGAGTAAAGCTCCCATAAAGATTTAATCCTCTTCTCTACTTATTGGTTCTGGCAGTGACAGGCAGCACAAACTTGGACTTTTCTGGTTTCAATTCTCTATGACTAAAGTTTAATTTCATTCATTTATTTTTATTTATTTTATTTATTTTTTAAAAATATATATTTTATTGATTATACCATTACAGTTGTTCTATTCCCCCCTTCATTCCCTTCCCCCCACACACCCCCTCCCCCACCATTCTCCCCCCTTAGTTTATAACCACGTGTCTCAAGTTCTTTAGATTCTATATTTCCCCTACTATTCTTGCCCTCCCCCCATCTATTTTCTACCTACTCTCTATGCTATTTTCTGTACCTTCTCCCCCCTTCTCCTCCTCCCACTCCCCTGTTGCTAACCCTCCATGTGTTCTTCATTTCTATGGTTCCACTCCTGATCTAGCTGTCCTCTTGGTTTGCTTTTGTTTTAGGTGTGGTTAAAACTGTGAGTTTGCTGTCCTTTCACTGTTCATATTTTTCATCTTCTTTTTCTTAGATAAGTCCCTTTAGCATTTCATATAATAAGGGCTTGGTGATGATGAACTCCTTGAACTTGACCTTATCTGAGAAGCACTTTATCTGTCCTTCCATTCTAAATGAAAGTTTTGCTGGATAAAGCAATCTTGGCTGTAGGTCTTTGGATTTCATGACTTGGAATACTTCTTTCCAGCCCCTTCTTGCCTGTAAGGTCTCTTTTGAGAAATCCGCTGACAGTCTGATGGGTACTCCTTTGTAGGTGACTGTCCCCTTATCCCTTGCTGCTTCTAGGATTCTCTCCTTCATTTTAGTCTTGGCTAATGTAATTATGATGTGCCTTGGTGTGTTCCTTCTTGGGTCCAACTTCTTTGGCACTCTCTGAGCTTCCTGGATTTCCTGGAAGTCTATTTCCTTTGCCAGACTGGGGAAGTTCTCCTTTATTATTTGTTCAAATAAGTTTTCCACTCGTGGCTGTTTCTTTCCCCCTTCTGGTACCCCTATAATCCGGATGTTGGAACGTTTAAAGATGTCCTGGAGGTTCCTAAGCCTCTCCTCATTTTTTTGAATTCTCATTTCTTCATTCCTTTCTGGTGGGATGTTTTGTTCTTCCTTCTGGTCCATTCCATTGATTTGAGTCCCAGTTTCCTTTCCATCACTATTGGTTTCCTGTGCATCTCCCTTCATTTCAATTAGTTTAGCCTTCATATGTTCCTCTAATTTGTGACTATAATCAACCAGTTCTGTGAGCATCCTGATAAACAGTGTCTTGAATTGTGCTTCTGAGAGGCTGGCAATTTCTCGGTCGCTTAGAGTTATTGGCTCTGGGACTTTGAGTTCTTCTTGCGCCATCTTTCGGGTTGTTCGTGCCTGTTCCATAGCAGGATCAGAGCCCTAAGGTGTTCACTAGCACAGGGCAACTAGGTCGCTGGGTTGTGATGCTGTATGTGGGGGCGGGGTCAAAGAGGGACTATGGCGTCCTATCTGCTGCCCGCCGCCTTGGCCCTCACCCGTGCCGCAGCTGCTGCTGTCACCGGGTCCACGCGTTTCGTCCCACTGCACGCGAGTGTGCCACCACCGTCAGCCCTCGCCCCCTGAGGCCTGCGTGGTCCATCTCACTGTACGCAAATGTGCGACGCGGTCAGTCTGCCCCGCACCCCAACTGGTTCCAGCTGCCTGTGCGCCTGGGTTGGGGGACCTGTCCTGCCCAACCCTGCTCGCTGCTGGCTCCGCCCCTCTTACCGTCCCCGTTGAACGGTTAGATGTAGTCAGACTTCCGTATAATTCAATTTTCTGTCCTTTGGTTGTGTCTTTGTTTCTCCAAAACTTTGTTGTATTCAAACTTGGTTGTGGGAGAAGGCACAGTGTTTCCACCTGTGCCTCCATCTTGGCGGAAGTCTAATTTCATTCATTTTGTAAAGATTAGAATATCTCCAAAGAATAGTTCACATGCATTCTCTCTGACTTCCACACCCACCTCCTCATTGATCTGCTCTTGTGAAGGTCACCAAAGACCTCCACATTACCAGATGCCTGGATACTTTCTCATCCTCCTCATACTTCCCAGCTCTCGGCAGTGCTGGTCACAGTGCCACCTCCTTCTTCTTAGCTCACTTTTTCCTCTTGGCTCCTGAGTGTCACAGTCTGCTGCTTTCCTCCTGCTTCTCCAGACCCTCCTGGGTCCCAGGGCTCTCTGTCCTCAGGGCTTCTCCAGCTGCAGAAACAGAGCGCCTCAGGGCACTGTGTCCTTCATTCTCTTCTCTCTCTACATTCCTTTCTAGAATGGGCTTGTCTACTCCGGTAGCTTAAAATACAATCTCCATTTTTAGTTCTCAGCTCCAGATTCAAATACTTACTAACCTCAGTGAGTTAATTTGATCACTTAGATGATTCTTAGGTGTCTCAGGCATTCGAAGCCTAACAGTTGACTCCGAGTTCTGTCTCCTAAGCCTTTCTTCCTTCATTCTTGCCTCTTTTAGTGAAAGGCACAGCAATCATAGAAATTCTCTTCCTGGGGTTGTGGGAACCACTTACTCAGGAAGAAAGGATCTTAAAAGAGGAGTGCAATCGAGTGATGCCTACGTATCATGGATTCCTACATACAGTTTGGATTGGAAAAGACCAGGTTCTGTAACCTGATATTCAATGTCCAGCATGATCTGGCCTAGCCTACATTTCTAGCTGCATCTTCCATGCTGCCCTGAATTAGAAATAGGCGCATTACGGTTTACAATCTGGCCCCACCATATGAACAGTTTATACAGCAAAGAATAATTTTACAGTTTATAAGCAAAGAATAATTTTTACATTTTAAAATCATTGAGAAAAACAAAACAGTACTATTTGGTAACAAATAAAAAGTATATAAAATTCACGTTCTAGTGTTTGTAAATAAAGTTGTATTGGAACACAGCCACGCTCATATTATTATCGGTGGTTGTTTCCCAGCTGCAGTGGCAGAGTTGAGTGGTTGTAACAGAGAACTTACAACCTCCAAAGCCTAAAATATTCATTATATGATCTTCTACAGGAGGAGTTTGCTGACCTCTTGCTCTAATCTGAATGTGTCTCCCCCAAATTCATATTTGAAGCCCCATCCTGCATTGTGATGATATGAGAAAATGAGTCCTTTAGAAGGTGATTAGGTCATGAAGGAGAGCCCTCCCGTGGGATTAACGTCCTTGTAAGAGGGACCCCAGAGAGCTACCTCACCCCTTCTGCCATGTGAGGACACAGCCACAAGATGCCACTTATGATCCAGGGAGTAGGTCCTGCTCACCAGACACCAGATCTGCCAGAGCCTTGATCTTGGACTTCCCAGACTCCATCAGGGTCAGCAGGGCCTCTGGGCTGCCCAGCTAGATGCCTGTTTAGATAAAGCAAGAACTTTACAGGACCATGTTTGAGCAGCATGGTGAGCAGAGTGGGCATGGCCTCTGGGCTCTGCCTTACCTTCTCAGTTCCCATGAACACAAGCAGGAGAACTAGGGAAACACACTGGTTTCTGTATCTTTACTAGGCGGGTTCCAGTTATGCTGGATTCACCTGGTAGAGAAATGTGATGGGAGCGAAGATGCAAACCAGGCTGCTGTGAACTGTGGGGCCTGTGTTCTTCTCCATGTCTACGGAGTAGGTGGTGAAGCTAGAGCTACATTGTGTCTTCTTTCTGCCATTACTGTCTTCTGAAACACACCATATAGCTGCTATTTAAAAATGCAATTGTTTCTATCTTCTGTGAAGTCACCAGGGTGGACAAAGAGAGGGGAAGGCATGGAGCTAGCGTTGGGCACAGATTAGGAGAGTTTAGGAGGGCTGAGCTGGAGAGGTATTGCCTTTGAGTGGCTCACCCAATGCACACCTATGATTCTGAGTTTTCCTCAGAAAGAAAAGCTTCCCTAGGAAAGTGAGTAACACAGTCCTCATGCCCCACCTCTGCAGGCTCCAGTTCACAAGCTATTTATTTCTGTTTTGTTCTAATAACAACAAACCCATACTTCCTGACTGAGGCACTAAGTGTGATGGAGGAGGGGCAGGTACAAGGATGGAGGGCCCATCTTAGGCCAAAAATGAAGGGTGACCCACCTGGCTTGGCCAAGTGTGGGGAAAAGGGCACCCTGCTCCCAGGCCTCGACCCTGCTGCCCCATCTCGAAGCTGTGGAAAGCTAAGGGCCTGCCTGGTACTTGCTGAGCATCCACTGTGCGTCATATCCTGTGTTAAACCCTTCCCCTGCCTTATTTCAGGTCTTCTCATGCCCAGCTCCACAGAGTAGCTACTATGAACTCATTTATTCATATATGTGAGCTGAGGCTCAGAGACACTAAGGGGTGATCTGGATGTACATGTCTGCTAAGTGGTGGTATCCCATTCAACTCCAAGCCTGCTGGGCACCACAGCTGGGGATCTGTGTAGCTCCAGGTCCTGTTGTGAGGCGTTTACACTGGAGTCGGAAAGAGGCAGAAGCACCAAGCTAGGGCTGCAGGGGCCAGGCCACCTATGTGCTTTAGCATCAGCAAAGCAGAGCACACCCTAAATGAGAAGTTTCGAGAAATGATTAATTTTTAAAAATCACTGTAGTGTCATAATGGAAAACCTCAGACCATTGTAAGACCTCCTTGCTCTTATTTTGCAGTTTAGAATTAGCTGTATTTTAATTTGTATGTAGTAAATGGAAGGCACCTTATTATTTTCCGGGCTTAAGGCCCCTAAATAAAGGTTTTCACTGACCTGGTCAAGCTCTAATTCACAGGCCCTGCAGGGAATTGCTACTCCGCCACCCTCTGTGTCCACTTTGATAACTTAGCAAAGATGACCTGTCCACTTTCTATGTGCCATGCTTTGCACATCCTGTAGGGGATAAAGCAGCTTCCACGCCTCTGTTGGTTCTTGGGGACAATTACATATGCTGACTTGCTTTGTAAACTTGAAAGTGCTGTGTACTTAGCTTCTGAGTACGACAGACCTTCCTCTCCACCTCCTCCAACATGACACCATCCCATGAGCAGACAGGATCACTTCCTTCTCTGAACATGCGTGGCACTGTGGCTGAGTGTGACAGTGGTTAGCTGAGGCCCCCAGGGCAGGAATAAGTCTGATTCCCCAGCACCAGCACAGGCCCACGTGCATGGCAACCACTAAGGAGGTGTTGGTTCAAGTGTTTCGAATCGACAAACTGGATTGAACTCAATCACTATAGAGCCACAGGAGGTCCCATTTTTCTAAGAGAGGGCAGAGGAGTTCCCTGAGTATGTTCCAATTGGCTTCTCACCATCGGCTTCTTTCTTGAGTGTGTGTCCCACACCTGCTCCCATCCCATCATTCTACCAATGTCCCTGCTCCCCTCAGTCTGTTCTCTGGTAGGAGATGGTTTCCTTCACTTCCCCTTCTTTTCTGATACCCAACCACCCCTCCATGAACCCATAAGGGGAAAGGACACGGGCTTTGGAGTCTTGCAGACCAGGTTCAAATACAGACTCTTACACTTACCATCTGGTCATGACAGAAAGTAGTTCTCCCCTCATAAGCCTCAGTAAATTTCCCTATCTGTAAAATGGAAGATTGGGTTGTTGGAGTTATTAGAACACAATAGTGCATTCACATGACTTGGCACATAGTTAAAATTTAAAATATCTTTCTTTTAAACAAAATCTGTTATTGATGCTTATTAAGCACTTGATTCTACTAGAAACAGGTAGGTATAAGGAAGACTCAGTACCTGCCCTTAAGAACTCTAGAAAGGGAGAGACAAACATACAGAGAACTGCATGCTCTGGAGTAGAGAGGAGGGTCCCAGACAGCTCAGACAGGCTTGCTGAGGCCTGGGGTCATGGACAGGTGAGGGTGGGCTGCTGCCAAGGAGGAAGTTTTCTCCTTGAAGCTCAAGTTTCAAGACCTTTTCCAAGGTCCTGTATGTAATTCTGATTCATAATTTTTAATTTTTAAAGAGCTCCCCAAATTATATGCTTTAGGCCACTTAAACACCAATATCCCGCAGCAGACTTTCACGGGGGATTTGCTGCCAGGGTTTTCTGACATCCTCACCTTCCCTGCTTCCATCGCCAGCAGGGTGCCACTCCCCTAGCCACAGCCCCAGGGAGGAGCCTCTCTGGGGATACCAGGCAGGGCTTCCACTCCCTGCCTGGTGGGGGCGCTGTGTGATCCCAGATGGGCTGTGAGCTCCCTGAGGGTGAGGGTTCTTCCAAATACCCTTTCAAATCTCAGTGAACTCTCATGCCTAAGGTCTCCCCAAGCTGGGGAAGAGGCTGGGTATGGAGGAAAGGTAGTCAAAGTGACTGAAACCTGGAGGTGGGCATGCACCAAGGCTTCTTTTGGACAGAGGTACCCCTCCCCCTCCCAGGGGTCCCTGTGTTGGTGCAAAGGCTGTAACGCATTGGCAAACAAACATTTCACATTCCAGTGGCTGGGATGAAAAAGAAACCTTCAAACCATTTTGACCTGTAAAGTGAAGCTTAAATGTGCTGGGAGTGGGGAAGATGTATGTACTCAGCTAAGAGCTTCTGTATTGATTATTGATCTCTTCCCATGTCCATCGGACCTCTTTGTATAGGCCTGCCTAGCGTCCCCTGGCTGGTGGCAAGATGCTCAAGGCCTCAGCACTATACCCAATCCTGCAAGGTTCAGAGTCTCTGGGAAGGGTTCAACTGCTGGGCACTCCAGCAGGTGCTGTTGCCAGGAGAGACCTGGTTCTTCTTGCTGACGCAT
This sequence comes from Sturnira hondurensis, assembly GCF_014824575.4. Classification (NCBI taxonomy): domain Eukaryota; kingdom Metazoa; phylum Chordata; class Mammalia; order Chiroptera; family Phyllostomidae; genus Sturnira; species Sturnira hondurensis. The sequence goes on from NW_028077960.1 coordinate 1,074,183, forward strand.
GTAATGAATTACAGATCAGCAAATCTATTAGCATGTAATCAGTTTATTAGTGACCTGTTCCCATGGAAGAGAATGGACTGGGTAGAGTAGGGCGTGAAAGGCAAAGTTTCAGGGCAAAGCAGGGCAGCAAAAGTAAGAGCGGCTGAAGACCAGGGTGGCAAGCCTCTGCACAGCCAGAGACAGGGTGGCCAGAGGCCCAGTGGCCCGAGACCCAAGAATGCCAAGAGCACCCAGAACCCTGAGAGAGGGAGAGTACTTTGTTCTGAGGACTTTTATAGTTGGTGGGATAAGAGAAAAAAAGCTACATATTGATTAATGGGTAGATGCGGTGCCAGCTTTCCTGGGGGAATGTGACTACCCAAACTTAGGTAGGTGTGGGGTCTGGTAGCCCGAATACTTACCTTGCTCTAGACCCCATTTGTTCATCTTGTTGTAAAACAAATACATGACAGGAGGCAGTTAATTAAAATTCAGGAACTTTCCAAAGTTATTCATGAGCTCTTTCTGTAAGCATCAGGGAGTCCCTCATAAAACAGTGACCAGAGGTAGGCAGTAACCAAAGTTCTTTATGGGCTTCTTCTTTGGGCACTTGTGGGCCCTCTCCCACATTCAGGCTTTGAGATGAAAACACAGTGTCAAGGCTTTCTTTCCAAGATAGTGGAAATGCTATATAGAATTTCAAGGACTTTCCTTCTTTCTTGCTAACATAGTGTTTCTTGTGATGTTGGAACACCTAGCAATATTATTAGACCAGGCTCAGGACTGCTGAATTAGGATGTGAGACCTGTCTCCTTCTTCCTCCCCGCTTCAGTTTACTATTTAATCTACCTAATTGGAAAAAAGTATTTCCTGGAAACCAGGATGCTAGATGCTGGCCAGTAAGAGTATTGCAATCTCAGAGTTCTTCCTATGCTATCTCCTGCCTCAGTGCCAGCAACTGTGCAGACTTTCAAGCAAGAAGCTGGAGTATGCTGGCTAATCATGGTCTAGCAGGCATCCCTGCCTAGGTGCCAGCCCAAGAACTTCTCAGGAATACTGCAGCAGAGGTGGAGTCACTGCTCTGGGAAATGCCTGAGTTTTCATCCAGGGACACAGGGCAAAGATGCACAGAGGTAGCCCACACTTAAAACCCAGCACTGTCCATGCTTACTTGCTTCAATCCTTCCTGAATCATTGAATAAGCCATGCTAAAAGCCATTAGGACCTCTTCCCTTCCCCCAATTTCTGTTTAAGGCAGAGGGTTGGGGTGTAGCAAAGAAATGGCCAGTGAAGTAGAGGCCAGTGGGCTCAGGACATGGCCTACATATAGAGGAATGGAGCAATAAGTAAATATACTGAGGACAGTTGGAGCCAGATTTCTCACTGTTTGAAAGGGAAGTTGCAATTATGGAAAGGGAAGAAGCTAGAATGGATCCTGTGGTGGTGGATTGAAAATTGAGGTATTGATGTAACTGGCTCATGATTTTCAATATAGAAATATAGAAATAAATATAAGTATATATATATACACACACACACTCTCTCTAGCTCTGACCACTGACAGGCCCTGGGGAGAGCAACCTTCCAAGAGTAATGGGTAAACCTCGTACCTAGATCTGTCTCTAACTGCCATTTTCCACCAAAAGGAACCAGGGCTCCTTGGAGAAATGGCTGGTGATGGGCAAGAAGAACATCTGAAATATCTGATCATTTCAAACAATAAAAAATATTCAAAGAAGAATGGAACACATCAGAATGAAACAAGATAATATCCAGGATGCATAAAGAACTCCTCCACATAAAAAATAAAACAAAACAAAACAAAAAAACACAACCCCAGTGCAATTAAAATTTTAAACTGACATGACTCCAAAGAAGATAATGCAATGGCCAGCAAGCCCATGAAAAGAGGTTCNCCTCAGTGCCAGCAACTGTGCAGACTTTCAAGCAAGAAGCTGGAGTATGCTGGCTAATCATGGTCTAGCAGGCATCCCTGCCTAGGTGCCAGCCCAAGAACTTCTCAGGAATACTGCAGCAGAGGTGGAGTCACTGCTCTGGGAAATGCCTGAGTTTTCATCCAGGGACACAGGGCAAAGATGCACAGAGGTAGCCCACACTTAAAACCCAGCACTGTCCATGCTTACTTGCTTCAATCCTTCCTGAATCATTGAATAAGTCATGCTAAAAGCCATTAGGACCTCTTCCCTTCCCCCAATTTCTGTTTAAGGCAGAGGGTTGGGGTGTAGCAAAGAAATGGCTAGTGAAGTAGAGGCCAGTGGGCTCAGGACATGGCCTACATATAGAGGAATGGAGCAATAAGTAAATATACTGAGGACAGTTGGAGCCAGATTTCTCACCGTTTGAAAGGGAAGTTGCAATTATGGAAAGGGAAGAAGCTAGAATGGATCCTGTGGTGGTGGATTGAAAATTGAGGTATTGATGTAACTGGCTCATGATTTTCAATATATAAATATAGTAATAAATATAAGTATATATATATACACACACTCTCTCTAGCTCTGACCACTGACAGGCCCTGGGGAGAGCAACCTTCCAAGAGTAATGGGTAAACCTCGTACCTAGATCCGTCTCCAATGGCCATTTTCCACCAAAAGGAACCAGGGCTCCTTGGAGAAATGGCTGGTGATGGGCAAGTAGAACATCTGAAATATCTGATCGTTTCAAACAATAAAAAATATTCAAAGAAGAATGGAACGCATCAGAATGAAACAAGATAATATCCAGGATGCATAAAGAACTCCTTCACATAAAAAACAAAACAAAACAAAACAAAAAAACCACAACCCCAGTGCACTTAAAATTTTAAACTGACATGACTCCAAAGAAGATAATGGATTGGCCAGCAAGCCCATGAAAAGAGGTTCAACATCTCTAATCATCAGGGAGATGCAAATCAAAACCACAAAGAGGTACCACCTCATGCCCATTAAGATGACTCCTAGTAAGACAGAAAATAACAAATATTGGGAAGGATGTGAAGAAACTGGAACCCTTTTTCATTGCTGGTGTAGCTACTATGGAAAACAGTATGGTGGTTCTTCATAAAACTGAAAATAGAATCACTGTATAATTCAGCAATTCCACTTCTGGGTACATACCTAAAAGCACTGCAAGAAGGGACTCAAAGAAACATTTGTTCACTCATGTTCATAGCAACACTCACAATAGCCAAAATGTAGAAGCAACCTAAGTGTTCATCAAGAGAAGAATGGATAAACATTTAAGGAAGAGTCAACCCCTATCCTTCTCAGACTATTCCTAAAAATCCAAGAAGGGAGATTTATAAACTCTTTTTATGAAGACAGCATCATCCCAAAAGCAGATAAAGACACAAAAAAGAAAGAAAACTACAGACAAATATTACTGATGAACTTACATGCTAAAATCCTCAACATAATATTGGCAAACAGCGTCCAGCAAGACATTAAAAACATCATACACCATGATGAAGTGAGATCCATCCCAGGAACACAAGGATGGTACAAGATTCACATCTCAATTAACATAATACATCACATAAACAAAAGGAAAGACAATAATCACATGATCACATCAACAGATGAAAAAAAGCATTTGATAAAGTACAGCCTCCATTTATGATAAAAAAAATTCAGCAAAGTGCAAATACAGGTAGCATTCCTCAATATAATAAAGGCCATATATGAGAAACCTAAAGCCAGCATCATACTCAATGGGCAAAAAAATGAAAGCTTTTCCACTAAGATCAGGAACAAGACAAGGTTGTCCACTTTCACCACTTCTATTCAATATAGTGTTGGAAGTTCCAGCTACAGTGATCGGACAAGAAAAAGAAATAAAAGGCATCCAAATTGGAAAGGAGGAAGTAAAGCTGTCACTGTTTACAGATGATATGATAGTGTACGTAGAAAATCCTATAGACTCCACTAAAAAGCTGCTGGACCTGGGAAGTGAATTTGGCAAAACAGCAGGATACAAAGTCAATATTCAGAAATCAAGGGCATTTTTGTACAGCAACAACAAAATATCAGAAAGAGAAGTCAGGGAAAAATCCCATTTACTATAGCAACAAGAAAAATAAAATATCTAGGAATAAACCTAACCAAGGAGATAAAAGACCTGTACCCAGAAAACTACACAACATACAAATAAATGGAAGTATATACTGTATTCATGGACTGAAAGAATTAACATCATCAAATTGTTCATACTACCCAAAGCAATCCTATAGATTCAATGCGATCCCTATTAAAATACCAATAACATATTTCACAGATAAAAAACAAACAGATCAAAAATGATATGGAACCATAAATGACCCTGAGTAGCTGCAGTGATTTTAAGAAAGAAGAACAAAGTAGGAGAAATCATAATACCTCATATCAAACTATATTATAAGACCACATTAATCAAAAGAGTCTGGTACTAGCATAGGAATAGACACAGAGATCAATGGAACAGAATAGAGAGCTACAGGCAGTGTCTGATATTGACCTGCAATGGAACACTTCCCAAGTAGATCTGGAACCATCACAACCAGTGATGAGTTTCAGACCACACCAGAGCTTGACCCAAATAGCCACATAAGCAGCACACCCAAAAGGAGATCCTGGCAGGCACCAGACCCTACTGGCAACAACTCCACTTTGAAGGTAGCCTCTGCACAGCAGCTCATACACTGTGGACTGAGGTCAGTCTTTATAATCAGTCAGCTTGAGGGTTAATCCCAGCTACAAATTGGGCAAGAGCACTCAACACTCGGCTTCAATAGGAGGGTGCACATAACCCACACAAGAGACATTGCTAGAGCAACTAGCTTAGCTGGAATGGAGCTTTGTGCGACTAAGACCCACATGACACCTACAACACACACAAAAAACTACAAGTTTGGGAGTCATAGCTGATTAACCTAATGCACAGAGACAAAGACAAAAAAGTTAGAAATAATGGGGGACAGAAAAACATGCCCCAAGCGAAAGAATAAGAGAAATACCCAGAGAAAGAATGAAATAAAATGAAAACAGCCAAGATCTAAGATGCAGAGTTCATCTCAGAACAATGGTTTTAAGTATGTTCAAGGGTGTTAGGTGAAGAATGATGATCTCAGTGAGAACTTAAACAAAGAGATAGTAAGCATTAGAAAGGACACAGAAACCATAAAAAAGAACCAGTAAGACATGTAGAATACAATATCTGAAGTGAACAACACACTAGGGAATCAATAGCACATTAGACGAAGCAGAGGATCAAATCAGCAATTTAGAGAACAAGAAAACAGAAAAACCTAGGCAGAGCATCAAAGAGATAAAAAAAATTTTTTTAATGAGGAAAGTTTAAGGGACTTCTGGTACAACATCAAGCATAACAACATCCAAATCATAAGGATACCAGGAGGAGAAGAGAGTGAGCAAGGGATAGAAAACCCATTTGAAAAAATCATGGCAGAAAACTTCCCTAACCTGATGAAGGAAAAAGTCACACAAGTTCAGGTAGCAGTAAGAGTCCTGAATAAGATGAACCCAAAGAAGCTCACACCAAGACATCTTAATGAAAATGGCAAAGGGTAAAGACAAAGAGAGAATCTTAAAGGCAGCAAGAGAGAGACAGTTACCTACAAGGGCATTCCCATACCAGCTGATTTCTCAACAGAAACACTTCATGACAGAAGCGATTGGCATGAAGTATTCAAAGTGAAAAATAAGGATATGTGATCAAGGCTACTCTACCCAGAAAAGCTATCATTTAAAATTGACGGAGAAACAAAGAGCTTCCCCAACAAGAAAAAAAGCTAAAGTAGTTAATTACCACCAAACATTGCAATAAATGTTAAAGGAATTGATTTAAAAAGCAGACAGAGAGAAAGGAACATATGTATAGTAAAAAATGGCAATACATAGGTACCTATATATAATAGCCTTAAATGTAAATTAATTAAATGTTCCAATCAAAAGACATCGGGTAGCTGAAAGGCTAAGAAAGTATACACGATCCTTATACACGCTGTCTACAAGAGACTCACCTCAGAACAAAAGATTCACAAAGGCTGGAAGTGAAGGAATGAAGGAAAATATTCCATGTAAATGGAAATAAACAAAGACAGGGGAGTGATACTTATATTTGATAAAATAGACTTCAAAGCAAATACCAAAATGAGAGAAAAAGAAGGTCACTATTTACTACTATAGGGATTGATACAACTAGAGGATATAATTTTTGGGTACATGTAAAACTATATATGTCTTTGTGGGTTTTCTGTTTCTTTTAATTTTTAAAAGATTTTATTTATTTGTTTTGTTAAACTGGGGGAGGGGAGGGAGAAAGAAAGGTAAAGAAATATCAATATGTGGTTGTCTCTCAATGCCTCCCACTAGGGACCCAGCCTGAAACCCAGGTATGTGTCCCCACTGGGAATCAAACAGGTGAGCATCTTCACAAGCCAGCACTCAAGCTACTGAGCCACAACAGCCAGGGCATGACTTTTCTTCTTTTTAAGGCTGAATAATATTCCATTATATGTATATACCACATTTTGTTTATCCATTCATCTCTATTTATTTTTTAAAATTTTAATTGTTGTTCAAGTACAGTTGTCTCCATTTTCCCCTCACCACTCCCTCCCCCCCACTTATTCCTGTCTCCCACCCTTGAACCTACCCGCCTTTGGCTTTGTCCATGTGTCCTTTATACACATTCCTTGATGACCCTTCCTCTATTTTCACCCATTATCTTTCATCTCCCTCCCTTCTGGTTACTGGCAGTATGTTCTTTATTTCCATGTCTCTGGTTATATTTTACTTGCTTGTTTGTTCTGTTGATTACTTTTCACTTATAGGGAAGATCATATGGTATTTGTCTTTCACCACTGGGCATATTTCACTTAGCTTAATGCTCTCCAGATCCATCCATGATGTTGCAAACGGTAGGAGCTCTTTCTTTCTGCTGCATAGTATTCCATTGTGTAAATGTACCACAGGCTTTGGATCCATTCATTTATTGATGGGCACTTAGGTTGCTTCCAGCATTTGGCTATTGTAAATTGTGCTGCTATGAACACCGGGTGCATAGGTTCTTTTGAATTGGTATTTCAGGATTTTTAAGGTATAATTCTAGCAGTGAAATTACTGGGTCAAAAAGCACTTTCACTTTTAGTTTTTTTGAGGAAATTCCATACCGTTTTCCACAGTGGCTGTACCAGTCTGCATTCCCAACAACAGTGTGCTAGAGTTCCCTTTTCTCCACAACCTCGCCATCACTTGTTATTTGTTTATTTGTTGGTTTGTTTATGATGGCCATTCCCACCAGTGTTAAGTGGTATATCATTGTGGTTTTAATTTGCATCTCTCTGATGGCTAGTGATACTGAGCATCCTTTCATATGCCTATTGGCCCTCTGTATGTCCTCTTTGGAGAAGTATCTGTTCAGGTCCTTTGTCCATTTTATAATTGGGTTGTTCATCTTCCTGGAGCGGAGTTGTGTGAATTCTTTATATATTTTGGAGATTAAATCCTTGTCTGAGGTATCATTTGAAAATATATCTTGCCATATAGTTTGTTACATTTTCATTTTGCTCACGTTTTCTTTAGCCATGCAGAAGCTTCCAAATAATTTTTTAGGGGGAAAAATCATACGGGAAAAAATATTTTTTTCCTATACATACTGGAAAAAAATGTTCAGCTTGAAAAATGATCACAAAGTGAACTTATTCATAGAAATCTGCTGAACGTCCCTTCTGCTGTGGTAGCCATTGAGGAACAGTCATCATGGCTCTCTGCTACCCTATGCCAGGGGCTTCAACAAGGGTCACAAAGTGACAAAGAATGTGAGCAAGCCAAGGCACAGCTGCTGCCGCCAGGTGCCTCACCAAACACACCAAGTTCATGCGGGATGTGATCCAAGAGGTGTGTGGCTTTGCTCCCTATGAACAGTGTACCATGGACCTGCTCAAGGTCTCTAAGGATAAGAGGGCCCTGACATTCATCAAGAAAAGGGTGGGGACACACATCTGTTCCAAGAGTTGAGCAAGGAGCTGAGCAATGTCCTTGCAGCCATGAGGAAGGCAGCAGCCAAGAAGGACCGAGTCCCATCTGTGTCATAAAACCTGTTCAGAAAAAAAAAAGAGAAAGAAATCTGCGGATTTGCAAATGTTAAGCAACTAATTAAAACTCTTTAAAAAACAGTGCAGGTCAAACAATTCCACATAAACCTGGAGCTGCCGTTTCAGAAAAGTGAGATGGAGGTTTGAGAAGGAACATGTAGCTGGTCTGTGGTGTCAACAGTTGTGGGTGAAACTGAGAAAGGGAGAATGGAGGGTGAGAGGAGAGAGCAGTATGGTGTTCTGAGGAACTCTAGAAACCATCTGAAGGTGTGGGGGAGGAGAGGAACCTCTAGGGCCCTGTGGCTAAGGGGAATGACTATGATTAGACCATCCAGGGAGGATCCCAGGAGAAGGTGGCCTTCCATACTGAGGGACAAAGCCTAAAGGGACATGATCATTTAGGAACTTTTTGGCACTGGGGGGGAAGAATATAAATAAATGCTGCTAGAGGGAAGCAGGCTAGAGAAATTGATGGTGCTTGGATTTCATTTTCTCTCTGGATGAAAATAAGTAACTTTTATACATACTGTTGCAGAACAGACAGAAGCACAAATGCAGCCACAATTGCACAGTCCATATTGAGAACTCCCAGCTTTTCCACATTTCTAACTGTTAAGATTTTCCCCATTTACTGAGTTAAGATGTCATATACCTCCCCTCCCTCAGCACCACCCCTCCATTCATAACTCATGGTTGATCCCACACCCAGTCCCCTTCTTCAGAGTTGCTCCTAGTCCCATGAGGGAGACTGACAAGCAAATCACATTATTACCAGGAGGCATTATAGCAAGGCAAACAACACTATGATGGGATGGGGAAGATGCTGTTGGCCTTTCAGGAGGGTACTAAATTCAATCTGAGGCTTTCTGAGAAGGTGAAGGTGGAGCTGAGCAGCAACCAGTGTCTGCCAGAAGAAGAGGTTTGGAGTGAAGGGCCTCCTGGGATGAGGGGAGAGCATAAGCGAAGGCCTAGAGGTAAGAAGTGTAGGAAACAAAAGCAGTCTAGCAAAGGTTGCTTGTGAGGGTCAGAGATAAGGGAACTAAGGCTGGGGCTTTGGGCAAGGTACTATTGTAGGACTAGCAGCCCGAGGCTGTCTCCCTCATCCTCATTCAGAGAGCAACCTCACTTTCTCCTACTTGCTAGTCCCTTTTCCTCTGCCTTTCTCAAGTGAGATTTTGTACATAAATCTTCCTTCCTGCCTTCATTATCAGCCTTGGTCCTGGAAGATCATGAGTTTTGGGGTAGGGGGGAGCTTGGCCCAGGCCCACTTGTCTGCCTGAATCCCCCACAGGGGCCTGTAACCTTTCCTAGCACCTTGGCCACCCAGCAGAACTGCAGAGCTAATGACCACCATCCCAAACCTCCATCACAAACCTCTCTCAGAGGTTTTACCCCTGGAGAGTGTCTGCCTTTTCCCCTGTGGCTGCTGTGCATCTTGGATGTCCAGACTGGGTTTCACTCACCTTGCCCATAGCAGATATTTAGTGAGTTTTTGTTGAATAAATAGAGAGCAAATCTGACCCACTGAATGAAATGACATCCAGTGTCTATGACATGGAGATAGCAATGAAAACATTGTTTCAGAAACTTGTCAGTTCACCCTGGTCAGGTGGTTCAGTTAGTTGAAGCATTGTCCCATACATCCAAAATGTTGTGAGTTCAATTCCCAATAAGGGCACATACCTGGATTGTGAGTTTGATCCCCATTTGTGGTGCCTATGGGTGGCAACAGATTGATGTTTCTCTCTCACACAGATGTTTCTCTTTGTCTGTCTCTGGCTCTCTTTCTCTTCCCCCTAACCCCAAATCTCCCTCTTTAAGATCAATAAAATAATTTTCAGGTGAAGATAAAAAAAAACCCTCGGCAGTTCAAGGAATTTATACAGCAGCATTTTGGAATTTTGGAAGGCAGAGTTCAGCTTTTTACTGAAAATGTTACAAAGCAAGAGGTTTAATCAAAAAGACCCTAGCCCATGTTATCATCAGACTCCTCAGGTTCTTATTTCTTAGCTTACACTTTCTGCTCTTCAGCTGGGCCTTTCTCTCAGTGGAGAAAGAGGCAGGAGCTCCTGCATTGTAGACAAGGCTCCTAATGTTGACATTGACCAGCACCTTTGTAAACAAGCCTAACCAGGAATGTTCAGCATTTACATGGGCTGCTTTAATGAAAGCGTTGATCTTAGCCTCTGCGACTGTCACCTCATCATTGTGCAGGATAGAGACCAAGTAGATGCAAGTGAACTCTGACATGGAGGCCACGGTGCAGGCAAGCTGGACGAAGTAAGGGCCTCATCCCATTGTGGCCATAGTCTTCCTGGAAGGAAGAAGTACCTTAACAGCAGCTGAGGAAAGAAGTATTTGGCAACATTTTTTAAAGCACAAATACTACAGAAAGAATGTAGCACTTGATTTCTCTTAGGAGGAGGACTCCAGAGGCTTCAAGAAAATTGAGTCTATTTTCAGGGTAATTGTAAGTTATATAAATGTATAATTACTTTGTTGTACATGTGAAGCTAATGTAACATTGTATGCCAACTGTAATTGATTAAAAATTAACTGTGTCTAATTTGAAAATAATTTCCCTCTTCCTCTTGACATCTTCTTGTGTACTTTGAAAAGACCACAACCTATCTGACATTTGCCTGCACCAGAGTTCCTCCCAGAGGCCCAGACCAACAGCCTAGCAGACAGTTTCAGACAGCATCAGAACAGGATCTAATAAAGCTCACAAGCAGCATTTCCAAAGGGAGATCTCAGTAGGCACCAGACCTGCTTAGGCAACTTCTGTGTTTGTGGTCAGCACCTGCACAGCAGCTCATACACTATGGTCAGGGTTGATCCTCACAGTCAGCCAGTGTGAGGGATGATCCCATGCACAAATTGGCCAATAGCAATCAAGACTCAACTATAGCAGGAGGGCCCATGTAACCTATACAAGGGGCGTTCCTGGAGAAACCAGTACAAGTGATCAAGGAGACTGCACCACTGGACCCCACAGGACACCTACTACAAAGACTGGAAGTCATAACCAATCTACTTAATACATAGAAACAAACACAAATATGTAACCAAAATGGAAGGACAAAAAATGCCCCACATGAAAGAACAGGAGAAATCTCTAGAAAAAAAGCTAAGTGAAAAGGAGGCAAGAAATTTACCAAATATAGAGCTCAGAAAAATGGCAATAAGGATGCTCAAGGATGATCTTATCTTAGTGTGGACTACCACACTAAGGAAAATGACATAGACACCATAAGAAACATCCAGTCATAAACATAGAATATAATATCTGAAATGAAGATGATACTAAAAGGATAAACAGTAGGTTGGATGAAGCAGCAAATTGAATTAAAAAAACTGGAAGACAAGGAAGAAAAAATACCAATCAGTGCAGCAACAAGAAAAAAGAATTAAAAAAAATAAGAACAGTTTAAGGGACCTTTGGGACTATATGAAGCACATCTACATAATAAGGGTAGAGATAAAGAAGAGAGAGAGCAAGGAGTTGAAAAGCTATTGAAGAAATAATGACCAAAAAACCCCAAAGCCCATCCCTAGGAAGGAAGGAAAAAGTGAAGGAAAAAGACACACAAGTCCAGGAAACACAAAGAGTCCCAAAGAAGAACCCAAAAAAGCCTACATCAAAATACACCACAATTAAAATGGCAAAGGTTCAAGACAAAGAGAGAATCTTAAAAAGTAGCAAGAGAAAAACAGTTACCTGCCAGAGATCTTCCATAAGACTATACTGATTTTTCAACAGAAACACTTCAGGCTATAAGGGACTGACATGAAATATTTGAAGTGATGAAAAACAAGTACCTACAATCAAGATTACTTTAACCAGCAACGGCTATCATTTAAAATTGAAGGAGAAATAAAGAGCTTCCTAGACAAGAAAAAGTTAAAGAAGTTGTTGCATCAAACCAGTATTACAGGAAATGTAAAAAAAAAAAAAGATTTCTGATCAAGGGTGTGAGTAGATACACTTTGTCTCCTTGCACAACCAAAAGAAGGACAACAACAAATTTAAAAACAAAAAATAACCAGAACTGCCAGAAAATTGAGCTGTATGGAAGTTCGACAACCAAGGAGTTAAAGAAGAAATTGTCACTCAGGATGGTAAGAGGGCAGAGACGGGCAGCCGGAGGTTGGGGGAAGGACAAATGACAAGGTGGTATACCAGGTGTGCAAGGCAGTGGATGGTGGACCAGGCAAGGGAGGTGGCAGCTGGCAGACTGAGTGGATTGGGTGGTCCCACATTTGCATGCAGATAGACCTGAGGGACAACTGGGGAGTGAGAGAGACCATGCAACCCAGGGTTCCAGCATAAGGAAATAAAGCCCCCAAACCTCTGTCTGTGAAATCTGTGGGAGTTGTGGCAGTAGGAGAAACCCAGACTCACAGGAGAGTTCATTGGAAAGACCCACATGGTCCTAGAAAGTACACAAACACACCCACCTGGGAATTAGCACCAGAAGGCCCCAATTTGCTTGTGGGTAGTGGGGGAAGGGACTGAAAGCTGGCTGAGAGACAAACAAGCAGTACTGTTCCCTCTTGGACCCCTCCTAGGTATATACACCAAAACGCAGCAAGGTGGGTTGTTCCACCCTGGTGAATACCTAAGGCTTCACCCCTTACAATGTAACAGCTGTGCTGAGACAAAGAACTATGGCCCAAATGAAAGAAGAGATCAAAGCTCCAAAAATTGAACTAAGCAATGCAGAGATAGACAACCTATCAGATGCACAGTTCAAAACACTGGTAATCAGGATGCTCACAGAAATGGTTAAGTATAGTCACAAAATAGAGGGGAAACTGAAGGCTACGCAAAGTGAAATAAAGAATAATATACAAGAAACCAACAGTAAAGGGAAGGAAACTGGGACTCAAATCAATGATTTGGACCAGAAGGAAGAAATAAACATTTGACTGGAACAGAATGAAAGAACAAGAATTCAGAAAAATGAGAAGAGGCTTAGGAACCTCCGGGACAACTTGAAACATTCCAATATCCTAATCATGGAGGTGCCAGAAGGAGAAGAGGAAGAGCTAGAAATTAAAAATTTACTTGAAAAAATAATGAAGGAGAACTTCTCCAACTTCTCCAAGGAAACAGACTTCCAGGAAGTCCAGGAAGGTCAGAAAGTCCCAAAGAAGTTGGACCAAGGAAGCACAGATGAAGGCACATAATAATTACATTACCCAAGACTAGAGATAAGGAGAGGATCTTAAAAGCAGCAAGAAAAAAGGAGAGAGTTACCTACAAAGGAGTTCCCATTAGACTATCAGCTGATTTCTCAAAAGGAACCTTATAGGAAAGAAGGGTCTGGAAAGAAATATTCCAAGTCATGAAAGGCAAGGACCTCCATCCAAGATTGCTCTATCCAACAAAGCTATCATTTAGAATGCAAGAGCAGATAAAGTGCTTCCCAGATAAGGTCAAGTTAAAGGAGTTCATCATCACCAAGCCCTTATTATATGAAACGTTAAAAGGATTTATCTAAGAAAAAGATGACCAAAACTATGAACAGTAAAATGACAAGAAATTCACCGTCAACAACTGAATTTAAAGAAAAACAAAACAAACCCCAACTAAGCAAACAACAGGAAGAGGAACTGAATCACAGAAAAGAAGATCACCATCAGAGGGAAGGGGTAGGGGTGGAATGGGGGTAACAGTTACAGGGGATAAGAAGCATAAATGGTCCCAGTCAGGGCACATGCCTGGGTTGCAAGCCAGTTCCCTGCAGGCCAACTCCCAGCAGGGGACGCATGAAAGGCAACCATACATTGATGTTTCTCTCCCTCTCCTTCCCCTCTAAAGATAAATAAATAAATATTTAAAAAAAAAGAAGCATAAATGGTAAGTACAAAATAGACAGGGGGGCTAAGAATAGTATAGGAAACGGAGAAGCCAAAGAACTTATATGTAGGACTCATGGACATGAACTCAGGTGCGGGGTGGCGGGGTGGGGAATGCTGGTGCAGAGCAAAGGGGAATGAAGAAGAGAAAAAATGGGATAAATGTAATAGCATAATCAATAAAATATACTTAAAAAAGAAAGCTTGGTTTATAAAAAGCTGTGGTATATTTACACAATAGAATACTATTCAGCCATAAAAAAGATTTTACCTTTGGCAATAGCATGTGTGAACATGGAAAGTATTACACTAAGTGAAAGAAGCCGGTCAGAGGAAAACAAGTACTATATGATATCACTTACATGTGAAATCTAATGAACAAAAGAAACAAACAAACAAAATAGGAACAGACTCATAGGTACAGGGAACAGACTAACAGCTGTCAGAGGGGGATGTTAGAGGGCTAGGTGAAAAAGGTGAAAGGATAAAACAAACAAAAAAAGTCATAAACACAGAAAAGAGTATGGTGATTACCAGAAGGGAAGGGGTAGGGGCAGGTAGAAGAGGGTTACAGGCAGATAAATGACGATGGAGGAAGACTTGACTAGGGGTGGTGAACACACAATACAATATACAGGTGATGCATTATAGAATTGTATACCTGAAACCTATGTAATTTTATTAACCAATGTTACCCTAACAAATTCAAAGAAAAAAAGGAATAACTGGAAAGGAAGGGAAGGGAAGGGAAGGGAAGGGAAGGGAAGGGAAGGGAAGGGAAGGGAAGGGAAGGGAAGGGAAGGGAAGGGAAGGGAAGGGAAGGGAAGGGAAGGGAAGGGAAGGGAAGGGAAGGGAAGGGAAGGGAAGAAAGAAAGAAAGAAAGAAAGAAAGAAAGAAAGAAAGAAAGAAAGAAAGAAAGAAAGAAAAAAGGAAGGAAGGAAGAAAGGAAGGAAGGAAGGAAGGAAGGAAGGAAAAGAAAAGGATAGAAAGAAAAAGAAATAGCTACAACCTGCACCTCTGCCAGGAATGCCCAGTTGGGGAGTTTGCTGGGGGGACTGTGAGAAAGGGCATTTGCAGGCCTAAACTTCAGAGCTGCACCTCACAGACTGCATGGACACTAGTCCTAGAAAACCTGCTGTCACTGGTCTCCTGGAGACACTTCACACATACTTTGCCTGGGGCAGCAATAAAGTCTTGAGCTTTTGGACAGACTCACTTACTAGGTAAATAATTTAGACTACCTGAGGCATAGTTTCTTTAACTGTAAAATGGAGCTAACTCCATTCTGATCATTTTGTTACCAATGGTAGGTCAGATATTGAGTGTAGAACAATTATCATAAGGTCTGGCACTGGTAGAAATTTAACAATATTTCCTTCACGCCCATTTCTCACAAACATAATCGGGCCCTGGCCTCTGGAATCAGATCTTTCTAAGAATCTTGGGCTGAGCAGCTAATCCCAGTTTTCTTTTTGGCAGGGCCTCTTGAAGCTGAAAAAGTCTTTGGATTCCTAAGGAAGGGAGAGTTCAAATGGTGGAAGCCGGTCGGGAAAACTCCATTGGTCAGAGGCCTGGCATAAGTGGGTGCCTGTGATCAGCTCTGATTATCTCACCCTCACCCCGATCTCTCTCAAAAGCACCAGTGGGTCCCTACCCACAGGATAAAATCCTACCTCATCAGCCAGGCATTTCAAAACCTTTGGTAATCTACCCACTAGATTGGGCTTTAATTCATTCACGCCATAAACATTCTCCAGGCGCTAGCTGTGTTTCCATAGCCCCAGGCTACAACATGAACCTGAACAACTTCCTTCACCCTCTGCTTCTCCCTGTTTCCCATCAACCTTATAAATAGAGGCTGTCTGGGCTTCTCCCAGAGCCCACTTTCCATGTGATTGTGTATGTGTTCTAGCATTCTGCAGGCTCTGAGTATCTGGAGTGCTGGGTCCACATCCAAGCATCTTGAGGATACTCACAGCAGAGCCCCAGGCAGAAGCCTGCACAGTGCTACAGTTCAAGGTCTCCCTAGAGAGAATGAGGGCTGGGATTCTAAACCTAATCCTTGCCCAAATCGGAACAGTGCTGGTGTGCTATGGAATGGAAAGACAGGGACACATTCCTCCCGGGCTCCCAGAGGGAATGCTGGGGTTCTGTTTGGGGGTGCTTTACTTCCTTCATGGATACACAGGCACATGGCAGGTGTCTGCAAGTCTCTTTGGCCATGCTAAGTACATAAAAATAGTTTGTCTATCTCCTGTCTGCTACACTGCCTAGATGACCTCCTCTGATACTGGACAAGAAAGCACTAGCTCAGATGTTTGCCAAGTGCCCCAGAGATGCTGCAGGCAATGCCTACATTCACTTACTTCTAGAAGCCAGCTTTATCACATGGCAATGGAGAGGAATTCAAGTGCAAATGGCTGATCTCCAAGATCCATCCATTGCTCTTTCTGGTCTAGGCCCTGCCTCAGGAATATAGAAGAAAGCTTTCTGGTGGAAGAGACCTTAAAATGCTGTCAAAGGAGGAAAAAGATCCAGAACAGAAGAAGGCAGTGTACCCCTGTCTTATGTACAGACTTTGTGCCCATGAAGTAAGAAGACTAGGAAGAAAGAGGCCTGGGGACTGCACCAACCAACGCCAATGTGTGTCTGCTGCAAAAGTCGAACTATTGTACAGATGAGAAAACTGAAGCTTAGATAGGTTAAGGTCACACAATTAGCCAATCAGTTTGGCCAGAGCCACATCTTCTGATTCCAAGCCAGAGCCTCTTTACTATCCCAGGCTGCTTCTCAAAAGGGACTGGTTTGGTGGTGATACTAGGGAAAGGCTCTATTGCTTATCAGATCAAAACTCCAACACACACACACACACACACACACACACACATGCATACATCTAGTGTGGCTAAAATGAGTAAGATACAAAAAGCCCAATGCCAGTGAGGAACTTTGCCCAGATCTAGGTTTGAGAAAATAAGTAAACATGATGAAAAGCATAGATCCAGTGTTTGCACTATTGGAGAAGTGCATTACAGTAAAATATGGCACCTGAAAGACAAGAACGTACCTGTAAAAAAAAAAATCCAATGTTGGTGAGCAACTAGAACTCCTACATGGCTGATGGGAATGTAAATTGGTACAGTAACACTTTGCAAAAGTGCTTAACAGCATCTGCTAACCTTGAACATATGCATACCCTACAACCCAGCAATTTCACCCCTAAACACCAAACACATTCTAGGTACTAGAATGTTCATAGAAGCACTATCCATAAAGTAAAAACAAACAAACACACAAACAAAAATACCCTGGAAATACCCAAATGCCATCAACAATATAACAGAAATATGTTGATATATTTATACAAAGTAATGCTGAATATGAATGAACAAACTACACACAGCTGGGTAGATAGATGTCACAAACACACTGCTAAGCAAAAGAAACAGACACTGAAGAGTATCTATTATAATAATAGGTACCACATATAACTATGTATAATAGTTACTATGTAAAAAATATTATTACATGCTATATATAATAGTGATTATACAGCTTCCAAATAAGAAAAAACTAATTGAGCAGCTTCCCAGAAGTCTTCAAACACCATTTTCTGTGTGAATATTACTCTTCAATAAAAAACGTAAACAAAAAAATTAGGGCAATCTCCATAAACTAATATAGACTGATTCCAGGATGTATTGTTAAGTGAAAAAGTCAAAGTGTGAAAATATACCTGTAGCGTGCTACTTTTTATGCAAGAAAGAAAGGGAAATAAGAAAATATGTAAGATTGTTTTTACAAGGAGAAACTCAGGAAGGATAAACGGAGAACAGTTATCCACAGAAGTTGTGTGAGAATGAAGTAGAAGAAATGTGAGTAGCGTATTTCTTTGAGTATAACCTTTTTTTGTATAGTATTGACTTTTGGAACCATATTAATGCTTTACATACCCAAAAAATAGCAACAATGATAAGAGGTGGGGAAACATCCCTAAAACAGAATACAAACAGATACAAGCAAACCTAACCATATTTCAAATGAATAACATAATTGCACTGAAAGGGGAAAAGAACAGAATGTGCAGAAGTTTTGAACATAGTATTTTGACTGTATATACCCAGACAAAGGATGAAAAAGGGTTGCAAAAGTACCAAACTCTAGCCCTGGCCAGTGTGGCTCAGTTGGTTGGAGCATCATCACATAAACCCAAGGTCGTGGGTTTGATTCCTGGTCATGGACGTGCCTGGGTTGCAAGTTTGATCCCGCAGGTTGGGCATGTTTCTTTTTCACATCAATGTTTCTCTTCCTCTCTCTCTCTTCCTTCTTTCCCCTCTTTCTAAAATTANCCTGGGGACTGCACCAACCAACGCCAATGTGTGTCTGCTGCAAAAGTAGAACTATTGTACAGATGAGAAAACTGAAGCTTAGATAGGTTAAGGTCACACAATTAGCCAATCAGTTTGGCCAGAGCCACATCTTCTGATTCCAAGCCAGAGCCTCTTTACTATCCCAGGCTGCTTGTCAAAAGGGGCCGGTTTGGTGGTGATACTAGGGAAAAGCTCTATTGCTTATCAAGGAAACACAGATCAAAACTCCAACACACACACACACACACACACACACACATGTATACATCTAGTGTGGCTAAAATGAGTAAGATACAAAAAGCCCAATTCCAGTGAGGATCTTTGCCCAGATCTAGGCTTGAGAAAATAAGTAAACATGATAAAAAGCATAGGCCCAGTTTTTGCACTATTGGAGAAGTGCATTACAGTAAAATATGGCAACTGAAAGACAAGAACGTACCTGTAAAAAAAAAATCCAATGTTGGTGAGCAACTAGAACTCCTACATGGCTGATGGGAATGTAAATTGGTACAGTAACACTTTGCAAAAGTGCTTAACAGCATCTGCTAACCTTGAACATATGCATACCCTACAACCCAGCAATTTCACCCCTAAACACCAAACACATTCTAGGTACTAGAATGTTCATAGAAGCACTATCCATAAAGTAAAAACAAACAAACACACAAACAAAAATACCCTGGAAATACCCAAATGCCATCAACAATATAACAGAAATATGTTGATATATTTATACAACATAATGCTGAATATGAATGAACAAACTACACACAGCTGGGTAGATAGATGTCACAAACACACTGCTAAGCATAAGAAACAGACACTGAAGAGTATCTATTATAATAATAGGTACCACATATAACTATGTATAATAGTTACTATGTAAAAAATATTATTATATACTATATATAATAGTGATTATACAGCATCCAAATAAGAAAAAAACTAATTGAGCAGCTTCCCAGAAGTCTTCAAACACCATTTTCTGTGTGAATATTACTCTTCAATAAAAAACGTAAACAAAAAAATTAGGGCAATCTCCATAAACTAATATAGACTGATTCCAGGATGTATTGTTAAGTGAAAAAGTCAAAGTGTGAAAATATACCTGTAGCGTGCTACTTTTTATGCAAGAAAGAAAGGGAAATAAGAAAATATGTAAGATTGTTTTTACAAGGAGAAACTCAGGAAGGATAAACGGAGAACAGTTATCCACAGAAGTTGTGTGAGAATGAAGTAGAAGAAATGTGAGTAGCGTATTTCTTTGAGTATAACCTTTTTTTGTATAGTATTGACTTTTGGAACCATGTTAATGCTTTACATACCCAAAAAATAGCAACAATGATAAGAGGTGGGGAAACATCCCTAAAACAGAATACAAACAGATACAAGCAAACCTAACCATATTTCAAATGGGTAACAAAATTGCACTGAAAGGGGAAAAGAACAGAATGTGCAGAAGTTTTGAACATAGTATTTTGACTGTATACACCCAGACAAAGGATGAAAAAGGGTTGCAAAAGTACCAAACTCTAGCCCTGGCCAGTGTGGCTCAGTTGGTTGGAGCATCATCACATAAACCCAAGGTCGTGGGTTTGATTCCTGGTCATGGACGTGCCTGGGTTGCAAGTTTGATCCCGCAGGTTGGGCATGTTTCTTTCTCACATCAATGTTTCTCTTCCTCTCTCTCTCTCTTCCTTCTTTCCCCTCTTTCTAAAATTAATAAGCATGTCCTCAGGTGAGAATATATGTGTGTGTGTGTGTCAAACTCTAATTGACAGGTTTGCTTTTCACAGTGATAACTGATATATGTTAGCAATTCTGAAACTACTTTCTGAGTGTTCTAGGTTTGAGAAAATGAGTAAATGTGATAAAAATTATGGACCCAGGCTTCTCGCTATTGGCTAAGTGCATTGCAAATACAGCACCTGAAAGACAAGAATGTACCTGTAGGTATTGGACAGAAACTGGTAACAGTAGGAGCTCATAGTTTATAGATAATATAAATGTGGTTATGAGTGTTCTACCTCCCACATCCTTGCCTGATAAAATAAACAGACTCCTTTGTGAAATTGCTGATAATAAGGCAAATATATGATGAGTCTGAAAGTAAGGAAATGCTCAAAAAATGATGGGGAAATATGTCAAAAGGATACAAGAACTAGCTTGATGGGGTTCCCACCAGCCAAATCTGAGACAATTTCAGCACCAACATGAATAAGGATAGAAATGAATTATAATCCATTGTGTAAAATAGAAATCCATGAATCCATATAGATATAACCTAATGAAATAAATAAATACATGGGGAAGGAGATGCTCTTCCTTATAGAAGAATTTGAATTAATAAATAAAGAGGGAATTATGGTGTTATAAAATTACATTTGACCCTATTATAATAAAAATTGATTCAGTCAAAAACCAGGATATTTGTATAGCCTGGAGGTGACTCCACTCCCACCCCATAATACTTTTTAAATATAAAAGGAAAAACAGTAACTTCTCGGCATTAGACTCTGCCTTACCTAGTGATGCGCATTACAGTGATACTGATCCAGTAGTAGTAGGGCAGATGGACGTCATGTGCCTCCTTAATGGTGCACCAAGAATGACACTATGTCACTTCTGTGATAGTCTTGCCAAAACCAGTAACCTGAATCTAATCACAGAGAACAGGAGGAGACAGCTGACAAACACAAATTGTAGAACATTCATTAAAATGACTGGTCTGTACTCTTAAAAAATGTCAGGTCATGAAAGACAAAGAAGAGCTGAGAAAAATACTTCAAATTAAATGAGACTAAAAAGACATGACATCTAAATGCAACTCATGATCTTGGATCAAATCCTGGGCCAGTAAAATATTTCTAATAAAGGCTATTACAATAAGAAGTCCCATAGATTAGATAATAATATTTTATCATTTTTATTTTATTTTATATTTAATTATTTTTTCAAGTACAGTTTTCTGTCTTTTACTCCCATCCCAGACCACCCCCTCATGCTTCTCACCTCCCTCCCCTATCCATCCCCCTTAGTTGTTGTCCATGTGTCCTTTATACTAGTTCCTGTAAATCCTTCCCCTTTTTCCCCTGAAATTCCCTCCCCTCTCCTAAAAATGGACCTGCCTTTTGACCCAGCAATTCCACTGCTTGGATTATATCCTAAGAACCCTAAAACACCAATCCAAAAGAACCTATGTACCCCAATGTTCATAGCAGGACAATTTACAATAGCCAAGAGCTGGAAGCAACCTAGGTGCCTGTCAGTAAATGAATGGATCAAAAAATTATGGTACATATACACAGTGGAATTCTATGCAGCAGAAAGAAAGGAGCTCCTACCCTTTGCAACAGCATGGATGGAACTGGAAAGCATTATGCTGAGTGAAATAAGCCAGGTGTTGAAAGACAAATACCATATGATCTCACCTTTAACAGTAAGCTAAACAACAAAACAAACAAGCAAGCAAAATAAAAACAAAGACACTGAAATATTTTATCAGTTTTAATATCCTAACTCTATAACAGAGGAAAGAAAATATCCTTGTTCTTAAGAATACACATAACTATTTGGGGGTAAAGGCATATGATAACTGCAACTTACTCTCAAATTGCTCAGGAAAAAATTCTTATACATATATGTAGTGTATGTGTGTGTGTGTGTGTGTGTGTAGAGAGAGAACTGAAAAGCAAATGTGGTAAAGTGTTAATTGTTGGAGAATTCAGGTGAAGGATAAATGGGAGTTCTTTATGCTGGTCTTGCAACTTTTCTAAGTTTACAATTTCAAAATAAATACTTAACTAATTTACTAAATACTAATGTTATTTGCCACGCTTGTATTATTTACATATTTATTTCCTAAGGCAAAATTTACATACAGCCTTAAATGTACAGTTTGATGGATTTTTATCATTATCTATGTACCCACTACCCAAATAAAGATGCAGAATGCTTCTATCCAATCACTGCAGAAAGTTCTCTTATGCCTCTTTGCTGTCAACCCCTCCTCCCACCCTGACTCAATCACTGTTCTGATTTTTATCACCAAGACAAGTTTGCCTGCTCTGCATTTTCACATAGATGGATTCATTCACTATGTTCTCTTGCATGCCTGGTTTCTTCTGCCCAGTGTAATTATTTTGAGATTCCTCCATGTAGTTGTATGTATCAGTATCTCATTCCTTTTTTCTGGCTGAGTAGATTTCATTACATGGGTATACCAACATTTTACTCAGTCACCTGCGGGTAGACATGGGAGTTGTTTCTAGTTTGGGGTTATTATGAATAAGCCTGCTATGGATGCTCTTGTGTAAGTCTGTGGGGACTAAGGTTTTCATGGCACCACCTGTCTCTCCCCAGACATGACAACTTGTAATGGGTATGGAACAAGGATCAGGACAGGATGAAGACTAAGAATCCCCAAAAGCCCCACAGCCATTGCTTGGCAGATGGTGAAGTGGACAGACAGGTTGAGAGGTACTTTGCATGTCAATAACAGCTGGCTAGCTTCATCGATATGTTAGGTAGCTGTGGCAGATGCTTGGAGCCACAAAAATGGGCATGACTTTGACTCATTAGGTAGCCGATTGTGGGAGGAGTCAGAAAAGAGGTTACAGAGGAGAAGCGGAATGAGGATTTAAACTCAAGTGAGGCAGCCATGCAGTGCTGTGGGGGTGACTTTCCTTGCAAGTCCCCCCATGTGCCACAAATGAAAGTAAACATGACTGTGATATGCTTCGGGAGAAGAGTTGGCCATTTTCCCAGAGGAAAATGGCTGTGAGCAGTGAGCAGAGTTGGTCAGATTCTCAGGGGCAAAAGGCCTCGAGCCCCTTCCTCCAGGGGCTTTTATTGGGTTGTAATACACAGGAAAACAGGGTGGCAAGGATCAAACAGTAGATAGTCTGAGTCAGAATCTGTCAGGCAGAGAGTTGTAGAGTTTCCTGCTCGAACTCTTAACATATGAATCAAAGCACTCTTAGCAGAGCAGATTTCACAGGTTTATCAGAAAGTCTTTGTGATGCCAGATTTTTCCCCAGGACACGCTCTAGCAAGGCAAGGAGCTTCACCCCTCCCCATCAGGTATTCAGGCTTAAGGGGATTAGAGACAGGAAGTGCTTCTCCCAGAGGTCATGGGGACTCTAGCTATGTCAAAGCGGGGGGGCAAAAGTTCATTCCTCCCTCTTTGTTGCAGCTCCCCAAGTCCTTCCATGAAGGCCTCTCAAGTGATTGAGTCTGGCTTAGGTTGCCCACTGCTGTGAGGAGTCTTACCTGTTATTGACTTCCAACCAAGCTTTGGGGGCAGGGAGAGGAAACAGAGGCAGTGTTTGCTACCAGAGACAAGCTTTGTCTCCTGGGGGTCACATTCCAGAGGTAGTCGCTCACTCATCCTTAAGCCACAGTGGGTAGAGAGTTACAATTCCCAGAACCAGGCAGAGCGGTCCACAACACAGGGTCTCTTAACCATGCTGCTTGGGAAGGAGAGCCCTGGACCATGTGGCTTGAAAGGAGAGTAGAAGAGCCATGAGAGGCACTTTATCTCTCTCCCTCTCTTTCTCTCTCCCTTACTCTCTCTGTCTCTTAACCACTCAACCTGGGAAGAAGTGTCTTCTGGCCATGTGACTTGGGAGCAGTCTTGACCACATAGTTTGAAAGGATGCAGAAGGAACCCCACCAGCCCAGCATGAAGAGGAGCCATGTGGTTTTGTTTGTTTTTTAAATATATTTTATTGATTATTGTATTACAGTTGTTCCATTCCCTCCCCTTCAGTCCCCTCCACCCTGCACACCCCCTCCCACCCACATTTTCCCCCTTTAGTTCATGTCCACGTGTCATACTTATAAGTTCTTTGGCTTCTACATTTCCCTTAATATTTTTACCCTCATCCTATTTTCTACCACCGTCTATGCTACTTATTCTCTATACCTTTCCCCTTCTCTCCCCCTCCCACTCCCCTCTTGCTAACCCTCCATGTGATCTCCATTTCTGTGGTTCTGTCCCTGTTCTAGTAGTTTGCTCAGTTTGTTTTTGTTTTAGGTGTGGTTGTTAATAATTGTGAGTTTGATGTCACTTTACTGTACATGTTTTTCTTGTCTTCTTTTTCTTAGGTAAGTCCCTTTAACATTTCATATAATAAGGGCTTGGTGATGATGAACTCCTTTAACTGGACCTTATCTAAGAAGCACTTTATCTGCCCTTCCATTCTAAATGAAAGCTTTGCTGGATAGAGCAATCTTGGATGTAGGTTCTTACCTTTCATGAATTGGAATACTTCTTTCCAGCCCTTTCTTGCCTGTAAGGTCTCTTTTGAGAAATCAGCTGAGAGTCTGATGGGAACTCCTTTGTAGGTAACTGTCTTCTTTTCTCTTGCTGCTTCTAAGATTCTCTCCTTATTTTTAATCTTGGGTAATGTAATTATGATGTGCCTTGGTGTGTTCCTCCTTAGTCCAACTTCTTTGGGACTCTCTAAGCTTCCTGGAAGTCTATTTTCTTTGCCAGAATGGAGAAGTTCTCCTTTATTATTTGTTAAGATAACTTTTCCACTTGTTGCTCTTCCTCTTCTCCTTCTGGTACCCCTATAATTTAGATGTTGGAATGTTTAAAGATGTCCTGGAGGTTCCTCAACCTTTCCTCATTTTTTTGAATTCTTGTTTCTTCATTCTTTTCTGGTTGGATGTTTCGCTCTTCCTTCTCATCCATTCCATTGATTTGAGTCCCAGTTTTCTTCCCATCACTATTGGTTCCCTGTACATTATCCTTTATTGCACTTAGCATGTTCTTCTTTTTTTTTTATCTAATTTGCATCCAAATTTATTTAATTCTGTGAGCATCCTGATTACCAGTGTTTTGAACTGTGCACCTGATAGGTTGGCTATCTCTTCATCACTTAGTTGTATTTTTTCTGGAGCTTTAATCTGTTCTTCAGTTTGGGTCATTTTTTTTGGTCTTGACGCACCTGTTATGCAGTGAGGAGCAGAGCCTTAGGCATTCACCAGGGCAGGGCAACCCATTTGCTGGGTTGTGATGCTGTATATGGGGCAGGTGTCAGAGAGGAAACAATGGCACTTACTCTGCTCTCTGACAGATTTCAGTCATTCTCCCCACTTCTCACAAGCAAATTGGGCCCTTCTGGTGCTGATTCTCATGTGGGTGGGTTTATGCACATTCCAGGACCCAGTGGATTTCCAACAAACTCTCCTGTGAGGCTGGGAGTTCCTCCCGGCACCTCAACCCACACAGGTGTTTTCAATCGGTGTTTTGAGGCTTTATTTCCCTGTGCTGGGACCCTAGGTTGTGCAGTCTGTCTTGCTCCCCAGTTTCACCTGGTTTATCTGCTTGAATGTGGGACCACTTGCTGCCTGGCGCACTGCACTGTGCTCCACAATCCGCTGCTTTGCTAGGTCTGCCAGCCACCACCCTGTGAGCCTGGGGTCCACCAGCCACCACTTTGCTGGGAGTCCTCTCTGCCCTGGTTGCCCAACTCCATCCCTCCTACCAGTCTGGATGAATGTGTCTTCTTTAACTCCTGGTTGTGAGACTTCCATACATTTCAATTTTCCATTGGTACTGGCTGCTTTTCGCTTTTAAATTGTTGTTGTCCTTCTTTTGGTTGTGTGAGGAGGCAGAGTGTGTCTACCTACACCTCCATCTTGGCCAGAAGTGCCATGTGGTTTTAGATTAAGAGCAAGAGACTGGCCCAGAACAGACAACTGGGAGGAGCCAGAATGTTAAAATGGGAATCTGCATAGCTAAGCTACAGACTTCTATTTCTTTTCCTGAGACATGGTACCTCTGATTGGCCTGGTTTGGCAAGGGGAAGCAGGATTGTGTATATTTATGGGTGTTTAGTTTTAAAGGACTTTGTGACTTAAAGATAGAATTTTGCCATTATTCTGAACCTGTATAACTTCTGAATAAATAGTGCCTTTCCTTTTCATAAGACTGTGGTATTGAGTGTCACGGTTTTTTTTGGTGGCAGGCATAGAACCCAGAGGGCTCTGTAGAAACTCTATCATTGACCTCACCCATGGACATGGTGGACATATGACCATGGGCTTTTAAGAATACTAGGAAAGCTTCCTGATTCAAATGCTCTCTTCTATGACTGCCTAAAGTTCCTGCATTAGCTGTCTCTTCCTTTGAAACAGCCCTTGCTCAGGCTGGTCTGAAATTTTATTAGCTGGTTGTTTACTAAATCTTCCTCTGCCCAGGAGGGCCCCTGGTTAGTGCTACTGGAAGTGAATGAAGTCAGTGCAGAGAAACTGTCCTCATTCACCATTTTCTGGGCAGCATCCACTCTCTGGCCCTCTCTGACTATGTCCTCTTTAGCAGTTTATACCTGAGGCTAGAAACCCCATTCCTGGGCTAGACCCACAGTTTGATTTAGGAACCTGACATCACAGACCTGTCCACCTCCAGACTGCTGCAGTGCTTCTGGGAGGATGGAGGGAGGCCCATAGGGAATCTCTATGTCCCTGGATCTACAAGGTTCCCTGGAGGTCTGGGTTTGGGAGAAGTAGGAGAGCAAGAGGGGCATGTTGGCAAGAGTAAGCCAGCAGCCATGTATGGGGGTGGCTCTCTGATCTTCATGTGAGCAGGCCTCCCTGGACCAGTGTAATAAGCCAATTTGTGCTTCTACTACCTTTCCCCAGAAAGGATTCATTGGAGTTGGTATAAGGGAATCAAGGCTTTAGCCTTCAAAGAGAAGGGCTCTTGGCTCCAAGTTCTGTGGCTATATGACCACATTTCTATGCCCATGTGTCCACATCAGCTGCTACAGGCCCTGATTCACAGCAGCATGAGCTGCTGCCAACAGCCTCCCTAGAGAGGTGGGTATGTGGGCCATTTACCTGTGTCCTCTGGGGGACCCAAAATCAGTACTCCGGAGGTGTGGTGTGGTGTGTGTAGGAGAGCAGGAAGAGATGTCCCAGAAATACTTGAGCCCATGTAGGAGTGGCAGTGGGTCTGGCCAAGATCCCAAAACCTAAGGAATATCAGTTCATACTCCCATTTCAAGCTCAGAGAGAACAGGCATCTTACCCACTATCACACAGCATGTCAGCAGCAGAGCTGAGACTAGCTTGTGGCCTCCTGGTCCAGGACTCATCACTGATTGCTTCTGCTAGCCCCTGCAGTGCCTTTTCCCCCTGCCCCAGAAGAAGGTCCTGCTATTGGTGTGAAAATCTTCCCAAGAGCCTTTTGCGTTTGGACAGGTTGGGTGGGAAGGTAGGATCTTATCTACGGCCCAAAGGGGGATTCTGACAGGTCTGGTTAGGTCATGTGTCATGGGCCATCCAGAATATCAAAAGGAGCTTCTTTGCGTGAGGGCCTTTTGCTATAGGAGAAGTGGAATGGCTTTTATAACCCTACAAGAGAGCCACTTGGCATAGAAGGCTAGGGCAGGGGTTGGTCTGGGTCTAAGTGGGTGTGATTGGCCCTTGAACAATTTTGGATGTGTATCTAAGACCTGTACAGAGAGGGATCATGGGACAAGAGCTCAATGCAGCTGATGGCTCTTTGAGTCCTGGGTGAAACTGAGTTCCAGTGGGAAAAAAAGTCTTCACTGGTCTTCTCAGAGCTCAGCCCAACTTTAGCACAGTGGAGATGGCAGGGAACCTGCTTTGTAACTTCGGGGGTGGGAATTTGGCGGATGGTGAGAAACAGACTCCAGGGGCAGAAGACATCATAAGGGGGCTGGAGAAGGAGAAGAATGTGGTGACAGTGGCTGACAGACTGATTTGCTAGCTTGTGTGAAACATAGGAAGTAGTGAAGGTTGCAGGCACTAGTGACATCAGTGTCACTCTCATAGCCAGGCAGCTCCTTCTCTGTGTCTGCTGAGCCTAGGTCCAGTGCTCAAGCAAGCACACCCACCCTAAGGAGTCTGGAGAAGGCAGTGTTTAACCCTCCAAAAGGAGTTGCTTATGGGGGCAGGTCAGGCCTTAACATGGCCTGAGCGAAGGGGAGGGCTTTTGCATAGGCCTTTTGAACTTGAGTCAGAAAGCCAGAGTCTGAACCGTGGGCTTTACTTACCAGCTCTGTGAAATAGGTCTGTCTGGTTTTTCCTGTGGTCAAGTGGACATGAATGTCCTCCTTCACTGATGGGGAAGAAATCAGTGAGTTTCTGTCCACTTGAAGGACTCTTGCTGGGACTTTGCCACTCTGAAGTTTGTTTCTGGTATGTCCCTCATAGGCCTGGGGTGGAACAGGCAGTATCAGGGGTGTGGACAGGATTGGCAGCTCTGCCCCTGCTTGGAAGGAGAGCTGCCAGTGCACCCTGTGTTCACCCCATCCCCAGGGGATGAGTCCTGTAGGTCAGCTGGCTCCCTCCTTTACTTCCTCCTCTATCAGACAGAAGCCCTAAGCCAGAAGTCTGACCAGACCCTGGGAGAAAAGTCAGTGGGAGGGTGAGGAGAGGGTGGAGAAGACTGGATGCTTTATACTGCCTCACTCCAGCCTGGCCTGCACTCACCAGGGCCACCCTGAGTCTCCTCAGGGCCTTGAAGCCAGGTTTCAGAGCCTGGTTCAGCATGTGTGACTAGCCTCAGAAAGACCTCAGTCTCCTTTTCTGTGAGACAGTATATTATGCACTGCCTCCATTGTCCAGATGGGGACAGTGAGGCCCAGTCTGCTCCGCCCTGCCTCCTGGCACTCATTAGCAGGAGGCAGAGCTTTGTGAGGTTTGAGCAGGACGGGTAGGGTAATGCGGCTACAGCTGGCTCCTCCCTCAGGGCCTCAGGCCACAACAAGAATCTACTCTGGTCACAGCTGCCTTCCACTGGACTGCCTTGGGCTGAGCTCAGGGACTCAAGGTCCTGGGATACTGCTTTCTGTTTATTTTCTGCCTGGCTTCTGCAGGCATTGTGGTTTCTACTTGGAAGGGCAGCAGTGGGAACTTAGAGGCCTGCTCTGGGGTCTGGGCTGTCTCTGTGGAAAAGCCCCTGAATTCTACTGTGGAATATGGGCTCAGCTCTGCCTCCTCCAGCCACTGCTTCTGCCTGGGCTGATTTAGAGTGAGTAGATGGCCAGATCCTCCAGGATGTGGGCCAGAGTTAATCTTCTAGTCCAGGCTCCTCACCTTCTATCTCATACATGGGGAAACTGAGGACAGAGATGGGCAGGAATTTGTCCAAAGCCCCTCCTAGCTCATGGCAGACCTGGGACTGGACCTAAACCAACTGGTTTCCAGGTCAGAGAGCCAACTATCTATGGGACTTGAAATCCCCTTATCCCTTTAGGTTTCAGTGATGTGGGGTGCACACCCAGAGTCACCTGCAGCCCTGAGTTTTCAGTGACTTCACTCTGGAAGGGGCCTGGCCTTTCTTCTTCACTGTGCCCTGGCCACGGCCCAGGCTCTGGGCAGAAGTGTTCCCTGGATCCTCTCCGTGGCCCGGTTGCTGAGGGAGCACAGCCCATCCCTGGGAACCTGACCTGCTGCTGAGAAGGCTACAGGACTCCTCCCCAGGGCCTGCCCCACTGTGCTATATCCTGGAACCAGTGCTTGGATTTGAACTCTAGCTCCCTCTCCTTTGCCTTGGCTGAGCAACCCTAGGCAAATCATCTCAGCACCCTGTGCCTCAGTCTGTAAAATGAACTTATAACACCCCCACAGAGGGTAATGGAAATGGAAGGGTTGCGTGAGCTATAGAGTGCTCAGTGCACACATGGGAGTTGAGGCCATTGGCTACAGACTTGCTCAAAGCAGCAGCTGGGAAGAGACTGAAGTCCCTACTGACCTAGACACTTTGCCGTGAGGCTGTGGTGTGGCCCCAGGGAGTGGGGTGAAGGTGCTAAGACTACCCTGGAGAGTTCTTGCAAGGAGGGTCCTCTCTAGGGAGTCTTGAGGCAGTGTGTTGGGGAGAAGGGTGGCCTGGTAGGTGGCCCACTTTGCAATGCCCATCCTATTCCTACCACCTGGGTGACCCATCTCTCAGGGAGCAACCCTGACTTTTATTTATCTACAGGACAAAGGAAACAGAGCTGTCCTGCTGAGGTGGCTGTGAGAAGGCAAGAATGGAAAGTCATGATCCCCTAGCTTATCCTGCTGGGGAGCTTTGGTGGGTAAGGAGGAAGAGGAAGCCCACAGGCCCTTGAAGGAGGAGGTCTTGACAGCTCCATTCCTTGGCACAGCTTTGCCCACGATCTCCCTTCTGTGCCACCTACCTCTTCAGTCCATTTAAACCCTTTAAAAAAACTTATTTATCTACTTTTAGAGAGAGAGGGAAGGAGGGAGAAGGATAGGGAAAGAAACATTGATATGTGAAAAAAACATCCATTGGTTGCCTTTTGCATGCTCCCAGCTGGGCACCAGGCCCCACAACCCAAGCAAGTGCCCTTACCGGAATCAAACCAGCAACCTTTTGGTTCACAGGTGGTGTTCAATCCACTTAGCCACAGCAACGAGGCCCATGTAATGCCTTTTATTTGCTGTTTTTAAAAATAATTTTCTTCAGCTCAGGCCCCCAGGGCATCCTTGACAAAAGAGAAGCTCCCAGGGTCCCATTCACAGCAGTCCCTGGACTTGGTGCTCCTGGCCCTGGCTGGGCTGTTACCTAGAGGGGACAAAGCTCTGAGGTCAGGCTGATGCTGGTTGACCTTGAAAGTTTCTCTTGCCTCCCCTGACATGCCTCCACTCTCCAACCTAGCTCAGCAAGCTCCATCACATCAAAAAGCTATTAGAAGCGTTCATCTGGTTCTCTACCACCAAGGCTCTGCGAGCAATGGCAGCCTCCATTCAGAGAAGGGCCCCTAGAGAGCATGCCCTTGGGACCCAAGGCCTGAGAGCTCACCTGGCATCTTCCCACCCATCCACTCTCAATCAAGGAGGACAGTGGGAGAAAGACAAAATTGGGTGGGGAGACTGTGTACTACACATTATATGTATGTGAAAGGCACCCCCTGCAGCTGTGTTGTGAGTAGGGTCAACAATTACACTTAGGTAGATGAACTCATTTAATCTTCACAGCAAGTCTATGAGGTAGAGCTATTATTAACCCCATTTTACAGCTGGGAAAATGAGGCACAGACAGGTTAAGTAACTTAGCCAAAGCCACACAGCTGATAAGTGGAAGGGCCAATGACTTTGGCTCCAGCCAATGACTTTGGCTCCAGAACTCTTTCATTATCTGGTGATGGCTGGGCTGCTCCCTGAGAGGGGACAGGCTATATTTTCCCCTGACATCTTTACAGCAATCTTGAGAGAGAAATATAATCATGCTCATGTTATAAATGAAAGAAGAGGGCTGGGGAGGATTAAGATGTCCAGGGTCACACAGCTAGTAAGCAAATGAAGAGATGTTCAACCCCGAACTCACTGGCTTCTATCTCACCTGCAGGAATTTTCAACATCCACCTTCCCACTTTGCACAAGGTATAATGCCTGGACAGCGGGTGGCAATTTCCTCTGGGCTGTGGCTTGACCCCCACTCATAGGCACAGAAAGCTTCTCTTGTCTGGGGACTAATAGAGTAGCCTGAACTCTGGGCTGCAGAAATCTGGGGCTTTGGCCTTGAGTTACTGTATAGCTATGGACAAGCCCTTTCCCTCCCTGGGTGTGCATTTCCCTAGGGGAGGGATCTGGGAGCTGGTGGATGAGATAGGTCAGATAACCAGAAATTTAGGTGTATGGCTGGGCTTTAAGCCCTTTATTAAATTCCGAACTAATCTCACTGCAGGCTTCCATGGTGGGATCATGGGCCTCCAGAGCCTTTTGTCTGCTTGCTAATGGGTGTTAGTACTCCTGCAGGGCCTGGCAACCTCAAGGCCCTCAGAGACTTGACTTTGCTAAAGGCAGTGGCCTTCCTCCATCCCCCCAGTCTGGCCTGGCCTCCCTGGGGCCCATCACAAGCAGAGCTAGGGGAAGGAGTAGTGGGATGGGAGCAGGAGGGCGGGTAAGTTACCCAGAGGAGCTGAGAAGTCATGTTCTATACCCTACTTTGCTAAGTGTCCCAGTGGTTTCTATATGGGGCTGTGATGGGCCCACAACTCCATCATTAGTTGGAGTAGGGTCCAAGTAGGGGCTTCAGATTAACCCAATAACAGTTTTAATGCCAAGGCCAAGATGACCTATTCCTCTCTCATCACTCTTCTCACTTCTTCACCTCCCATTCTTCTCCTGCTCACTCTGCTCCAGCCATACTGTCTCCCTGCTGTTCTCCAGCATACCAGGCCACTGCAGCCCAGGGCCTTTGCACTGGAGACCCTCCTTTGCTGTGCCCTTCCCCAGGGCCCGCATGGTGGGTTCTCTTCAGCTCCTTCAGTTTCTGCTCTTGACTTTCACCTTTTTATTTTTTAGATTTTTTTAAAAAATTGATTGATGTTAGAGAGAAAGAGGGAATCATCGATTTGTTATGCCACTTATTTATGCATTCATTGGTTGATTCTTGTATGTGTCCTGACTGAAGCTCGAATCGAACCCACGACGTTGGCATGTTGGGCAATGCTCTAACCATCTGAGCTACCGAGCCAAGGCCTGACTTTCACCTTCTCACCAAGGCCTGCTCTGACCATTAGACTCCAAACCTTCCTCCTCACCCTCCCCATCCTCCTCACCCATTCTTCTCATTACCTTCTGGCACTTTATAATTTTACTTATGTTGTTTTTCTTTTTGTCTTCAGAATATAAGTTCTGGGAAGGCATGGATTATTGTTTGTTTTGTTTAACATCCAACCCCTCCCCAGCACTTAGGACTATGCCTCAACACAGTGTAGGTGTTCAACAAATATCCATGGAATAAATGAATGGATGAATGAGTAGCTTTTAGTACCTCTGAAAACAGAGTAACCATAAAATTAGTTTGTTTAGGGCCATAAATGGAGCCTCACAAGATGCAAGTTGGAGCCTCACCTTGTCCTGTCCTTGTTGTGTGATCTTGAGCAGGTCCCTGGACTCCAGGAGCTCCAGCTGCTGTGTCTCACTACAGGCCTGCTCTGTCCCCTCAGAGGACTGCAGCTTCCAAAGAGATGGCTTCTAAAAAAGGGCTTGGCAGCTGGCATGCCTATAGGAATGTCCTGCCATATTCTGCCCCATGCAGCTTCCCCATCCTAGCTTTGTGACCTGGACACTTGACAGAATCACCCAACCTCTCTAAGCCTCACTTTCTCTAGAATGAGGGCGATGCAGATTCAGCCCTGTGTGCAGGAGGTATTGTGCCTGGGACTTGGTGAATGCTCTGCAAAATTTCACTCAATTCAGATGTTGCTTGATAAACAGGAAGGAATGGCCTTCACCACTCAGCTTTGGGCCATCTGGCTGCCCATGACCCTCCCTAATATAGGAGAAAGGAGCAACCAGAGCAGAGGGCAGCAGAACTGCAGGAATCTTGGGGGTCAGAAGGATGGCTGGTGACCCCAAAGAGGACAGGAGCTGTCCAAAACTGTCCTCACTCTAAATTGGCCCTTTACTGAACACCTGCTGGGGCTGGCCCTGATTCCATGTGTCTGTGCTATCCAGCTGCATTATCAGATCTCGGGCATCAGCATCCTGTGTAAAACCAGTATGGTTGTTGCCATGAGCTTGTCCATAGATCCATTTTCAGCAGCTGAGCCCTGGAGGGTGGCACACAGGTCCTCCCACATTCACAATCAGGTTAGAGATGGTGGACCTTCCTAGGGCACAGACACATGGTTGAGAACAAGAAGACAGATAGAAGAAACAGAAAGAGTGCCATTTAAGAAAATATTCTCTAGCTCAGAGTGGCCATGAAGCACACAGATCAAAGAAGTGCAAACCAGTATTTGAATCTGCTCTCATTGCCTCCAGGGTCCATGTCTTGTCCCAGTGAATGAAACACTGTCAGCTTTTTAATTCAGCATTAAGCAGCCTGCAGAATTCTGAGTCAGACAACCTCAGAGGACACAGATTATTGGGGAGTGAAGAAACCACTAGAAACATTCAGGGCAGTAAAAATAATCATAATAACAAAGGAATAATAGTAACTAACATTTTGGAAACACTTAATAGGGGCCAGCATTATGCTAAACAATTTTCATGGATTATCACATTTAAGCTCTGAAATACTTTGGGATATAAGTAGCAGTATACCTCTTACTTTTGTTTTTGGTATCCAAAGTGTATACCCATTTTTGAGACTAGAGATTCAACAAGGTAGGTGGCTTGTCCTCAAAGGTGATGTCCTACTGTGGCTCCATTCCTCACAACCTGGGCTTTGTCTGGGCCTGTGACAACCTGGGCAGGTATCACCTAGATCTGGGCTGGGGCAGAGTGAATAGATAGCTTGTGGATAGGCATCACCTTGGGTTATTCTAGAATAATATCACTCCTTGTGCCCTCTCTGGGCCTTAGTTTCCCACCTTTGGTCCTCTGACCTCTAATATCCTCAAGTCTATGATTTTTCCATTCCAGATGCTTAAGGCTGATTGAAAGGTTAGGAAAGTTAGGATCTCTGTAAGAGCAAAGAATGACTTGATAGAAAAGAGACGGGCTACTGGAGTGAGGGGCAGGTGACTGGCAAGGGCAAATGATAAAAATACCCAGGTAGAAACATGGCCTTTTATAGGTGAGCCCTGGTGCCAAGGAGAGTATGGGGGATACCAGCCACCCTTCCTCCCAGCCCCACCCTCATCAAGCCCCAGGCAGCTGGAGGCCTCCTGCCCTGAAGGCCAGCATAATACCAAATCAACCAAGACAGCAAAGAAACCCATGCTTGGAGAAGAAGTGCTGGCCACATCACCCTTCTTTCTGGGCATCTTTGTGAACCAGGGAGTGGGGCTTTCAGTCATCTGGGAGATTTTCATCCCAGGCTGACTAACTAGAGCAGAAGAGGCAAGGGTGATTCCTCCTTTCTCTCCTCCATCTGTGCTGGGTGACCCTTCCTCCCTCTTTTCCTCTCACCTCCCCTTTCCTCCCCTTTCCACTTCCCCTCTTTTACAGCCCCACAGGGTGCTGTGTAGTTATTAGTTTAGATTCATTTATAATGGACTTAGTAACCTCACACTCCTGGAAGCTTAAAGCACAAGATGTCTGGCAAAAGAAAATTCAGTTGCTTTAATATAGAGACCTATTTTGCTGCAGTCACACTGGAGTCTCTTATTAATAATCTGATGGAATTTCTAAACAGGAAGGGAGGCCCAAGGATGGGGCATCACCCATCACACACCAACATTGCTCTTGACATATTTACGGCTCCAGTAAAATCTCCCATCTGGTACATTTTAAAACAAAATTGAAAATGAATCACTTTCCCCTAGTCGGTTTGTCATTCTCCCCAGGAGGAGGTGGCCAGCCAGAGATTCCAGGCAGCAGGCAGGTGGCAGAAAGGTTAGGCCAGGTTCTGATTTAAATTTTAGGAACTTCCTCATTACAGCTGTCTGGGCTGGGAAATTACTAGGGGAAAGCAGGCTGTGTGCTTCTCTTATTTTTCTGGACACTCTACTTGGCCCTCCCCACTGGGACCCATAGGCTTGGTTTGTCCATTTCCCTGGTTTGCAAGGTCTGGATGAACCAGACGTGGCAGAAAGCCTTGTCCAATGGAATAACAGTACTCTAGGCCTGGGACTCAGCATCATTCATACTTACCCCTGTGAAGCTCAGTGGACATCCTTGGGGATTGATTGCCAAGGGGTTCAAGAGGCCCCTCTGAACCTTATTAAGGTTCAGAGATCAAGATCATGGCTTAGATGCAGGTAGGGATCAAGGTTCAGTTTATAACCAGAATTAAAGTTCAGTCTAAAAGTGAGATCAGTACTTAAAGTTAGACCAGGATCAAATCTCAGTCTATAACCAAGGGAACAGCTCAGACTCTGGCTAGGATCAAGGTTCAGTTCACTAACAAAGCCAGGGATCAGACTGCATCATTATATAAACCAGTTCATATCTCTGATTTGTAGTTTCTTCATCAGTCAAGTGGGGTGATAAGTATTGCCTTTCTTGTTTCACAAGGCTATTTAGAGGATCAAGAGGATCTCTCACTTCTATAGCATCTACTAGTTTACAGAATGCTTGCACATACTTTATTTCATTTGGTTCTCACAATAACCCCTATTTTAAAGACAAGAATATTATGAGAGAAGTTAAGAAGCTTTTCCAAGTTCACACAGCCAGAAAGTAGGGGTTAGGCCCAGCTCTTCCTGACTCCAGTCAGTCCCTAGAACACAGTAGCACAAACAGGCTACTTCACTTGTGATGCGACTTCACTTGTCTGCACAGTACTCATTTCCCTCTTTTTCTATGGTAACAGAATGCTCATTCTATTCTAGGCTGGAAGCAATGTGTCCATCTGAAAGGCTACATGTCCCAGCTTCCCCTGAAGCCAGAAGTGGCCAATGAGGCATGAGCAGTGAGAGTTGTTGGGAGGAACCCTGGGAAAGTTCTGTAATAGGAAGACAGAAGGAGAACTCCACATTTTCCCTTCCTTCTTCCTTGCTTCCCTACCCAGAGTGCAGAAGACAAAACCCAGCAGCCATCTTGGACCATGAGGTGGTGCTGAAGACAGATAGAGAGCAGTGCTGAGGACCAAGCTGAAAGACAAAAAGATCTCCACAATGATGACACTCTGGAGCCACTACACCAACCCTGGGCTGCTCACCTCCAGACATGGGAGAGTGAAGACACAACTCATTTGTTTAGGCCATTATTGTTGAGTCTCTAGTATCAGCAGAAAAGTGTAACTTCTACTTGATTCAAAATGTTACCCAGAACTTTCAGCCAAGATGGAGGCATAAGTAAACACACTGTGCCTCCTTGCACAACCAAAAGAAAGAGAACAACAAATTTAAAAATAAAAAACAACCAGAACTCACAGAAAATAGAACTGTATGAAAGTCCAACAACCAAGGAGTTAAAAAAGAAATATTCATCCAGACCAGTAGGAGGGGCGAAAATGGGCAGCCACAGTGGAGAGGACTCATGACAAGGTGGCGGCTGAAGATCAGGGTGGGCAAGGTGGCAGCTGGCAGGGTGGGCAGTCCCAACATTCATATGAGGACAAACCAGGAGGAACAACTGGGGAGAGAGACAGACTTCACAATCTAAGATTCCAGCATGGGGAAATAAAAAGCCTCAAAACCTCTGACCGAAAAATCCTGTGGGGTTGCGGGAGTGGGAGAAACTCCTATCCTCACAGGAGGGTTCGCCGGTGAGACCCACAGGGCCCTAGAACATACCCAAACCCACCTACCCAGGAATCATCACCAGAAGGGCTCAATTTGCTTGGGGATAGTGGAAAAAGTGACTGAATACCATCAGAGACTTCAGCGAGCAGCACTGTCCCTCTCAGACCCTTACCCCACTGACAGCACCAAAACACAGCAAGGTGGGTTGTCCCACCCTGGTGAACACCTAAGGCTGTGCCTCTTACTATCAAACAGACATGCTGAGACAAAAAAAACATGGCTCAAATGAAAGAAGAGATCAAAGCTCCAGAAAAAAATACAACCAAGCAACGAAGAGATAGCCAACTTATCAGATGCACAGTTCAAAACACTGGTAATCAGGATGCTCACAGAAATGGTTGAGTACTGTCACAAAATACAGGAAAAAGTGAAGGCTATGAAAAGTGAAATAAAGGAAAACGTACAGAGAATGAACAGTGACGGGAAGGAAACCAGGATTCAAATCAATGGTTTGTAGCAGAAGGAAGAAATAAACATTCAACCAAAACAGAATGAAGAAACAAGAATTCAAAAACATGAGGAGAGGCTGAGAAACTTCCAGAATAACTTGAAACATTCTGAATCATAGGGGTGCCAGAGAAGAAGAAGAGCAAGAAATGGAAAACTTATTTGAAAAAATAATGAAGGAGAACTTCCTCTATCTAGCAACATAAATAGATTTCTAGAAAGTTCAGGAAGCTCATAGAGTCCCAAAGAAGTTGGACCCAAGAAAGTACCCACCAAGGCACATCATAATTTTGTCACTCAAGGTTAAAGATAAGGAGAAAACTTAAAAGCGACAAGAGAAAAGGAGATAGTTACCCACAAAGGAGTTTCCATTAGACTATCAGCTGATTTCTCAAAAGAAACCTTACATGCAAGAAGGGGCTGGAAAGAAGTATTTGAAGTCATGAAAGGCAAGGACCTACATCCAAGATTGCTCTATCCTGC
Source organism: Sturnira hondurensis (assembly GCF_014824575.4). Taxonomy (NCBI): domain Eukaryota; kingdom Metazoa; phylum Chordata; class Mammalia; order Chiroptera; family Phyllostomidae; genus Sturnira; species Sturnira hondurensis. Next base: position 1,112,552 of record NW_028077960.1, read on the forward strand.
AAAGCTTTCATTTAGAATGGAAGGGCGGATAAAGTGCTTCCCAGATAAGGTCAAGTTAAAGAATTTCATCATCATCAAGCCCTTATTATGCAAAATAATAAGGAACTTATCTAAGGAAAACAAGGAACTTATCTAAGAAAAGTTAAAGGAACTTATCTAAGAAAAACAAGATCAAAACTTTGAATAGTAAAATTACAACAAACTCACAACTATTAACAACCAAACCTAAAAAAAAAAAAAAACTAAGCAAACAAGTAGAACAGGTACAGAATCACAGAAATGAGGATCACATGGAGGGTTATCAGCAGGGGAGTGGTAGGGGAAGGATGGGGAGGAAAGGTACAGGGAATAAGTAGTGTAAATCACAGGTAGAAAATAGACAGGGTGAAGTTAAGAATAGCATAGGAAATACAGAAGCCAAAGAACTTATATGTACAACACATGGACATGAACCGAAGGGGGGAAATGTGGGTAGGAGGGGATGTGCAGGGTGGCGGGGAATAAAGGGGAGAAGTGGGACAACTGTAATAGCATAATCAATAAGTTTTTTAAAAAGTACTCAAAACAGGAAAAAATGTTATCTTGAAAAAGAGTATGGTCTAATAATCTTGATAAATATCAAGTTAAACAGAGTCTTTTTTTGCAGGACTTTCCAGATCCTTTAAAGACTAACTAATTTGGGGGACCTATCAAGCAGGGGATGTAGTAAGCCACATTTTCCAACCTTGCTTGTCACAGAACCCGTTTGCCATGGCACACTGTATGTGTGTTAGGTAGTAATGGTGTGTGTGTGTGTGGAGTGAGGGTTTTTGGTGTGTGAAGTGTATGGGCTGTGTGTGTGAGTATGTGTGTGTGAGGTGTGTGGTGTGTCAGTGTGTGTGGTTTTTGAGTATGTGAGTTTGCCTAGAGGCGCACACAGCATGTGGTGTCTGTGTGAAGTGTGTGTAGGGTGTGTGTGAGGTTTCTGTGTATTTATGAGAGGTAGGTGGTGTCTGTGTGAGGTGTGAATGTGTGGTGTGAGGGTTTTGGGTGTATGAGGTGTGTGTGTGGGGTGAGGTACTGTGGTATGTCTAAGATATATATTTGGGAGATATATATGTCTGAGGATCTGGCTGAATCAAACACTTACTTGCTGCAGTGACCACCTGTCATTTCTTTGTAGGCACCCATTGCAAGATCTTAACATGTCCTTTCAATGCCATTTTAAGAGACTCAGAACACTATGGCAGTAACAGAGTTACCTCCTGCCTGGGTTGGTAATTACTGCATTTCCTGTTGTGGAAACAACTGTATAATACCTTGCAAAAGGATGATGTCTCCCACTTGCCTTAAATACTGTAAGTGTCTGCTTTGGAGAGCACGGCCATAATTGGGCAGTTAGTCACCAGCCTGTGTCACAGAGGGAGTCAGGGAGCCACAATGTAACAGTCTAGGTAAAGGAAACTGGGATAGGGGATGGTAGCTAGAGGCCAGAATCCCAAACTGAGGATGGAGTTCGAAGCCATTCCTTCCTCTACTCTGTTGTGGCTGAGTTCAGTCCATTCACCACACTTCAGTGTCACTGTCTGTGTAATGGGGAATTGGATCAGGCTTCTAAAAACTGGCCCATAATTTTAAAGTTATATTTTACAAGGAAATTGTAGGTAATTGACAGCCGAACAGAAAGACAACCAGCACCGTCTCTTGCCAGGAAATTGCTGGGAGTGGGAACTAAGCCTACTTCTTCTTTCTAGTCCCAGAACCTGAGCCTAGTGGAACTGAGTGGAAGGACCAAGCCCGGCCAGAGGGAAGGTATGGCTATAGGGGAAGGTGGGGAGCCAGGGCAGGAAGAGGAAAGGAGAGGTAGGGTAAACATAGGAGCCTGAGGCCCTATCTGAAAAAAAATTCAATATCAAAACTTTAACAAGAGCCCCATAAATCAAGAAATGAATCCTGGACTCAAGAAGTGAAGGATCATTTAAATGGCAAATCCCCCTCTGCCTGTAAGGTCTTGTTTACAGAACATGGGGCTGAGTGTGGGTGGTCCCACACAGAAAACAGAAAGCTTTTCTTAAACCCTCTGAAGATCCAACTGCCAGTGCAAATGAACCATCTTAGAAACAAGAATGAAAACAGGGTTTGATTTTCACAAAAGCCAATTCAGAGGCATAGTTCCTCTCCCAGCCCAGGACACTTGCATCTGGGTGAGATGTGAGGTAAGTGCCCCAGCTGGGTGGCAGCCTGCCCAGGTTCTGTTGAGGTCAAGTGGGTCTGCACACACACCTATGTGTGAACTCACACCACACATGTGTACACATACACACATTTACTCAGATCTACAGCAGAGTAATTTTGGATTTATCATTATGTAAGTTTCAGTTTGTGCCAGGATCCCGATCAAGATGCAGATCCAGAAAGTTAATTTACTCTACACAGTTGTTCAATATATACTCTTGGGAACTGCCCTGCCTGGTTTCAGAAGCTGTGAACCCCCATGGCTAAGGCTGAGTAAAAAGGCCTTAGGGACATAAGCTTCCAAGGAGACAAAAACTTATCTCCTCTCTCATATCCCTCTGCATGGACCAGGCGGATGACTGGTTAGCCAGTGATGGGTAAATTTCCTCAATGGAGGAACAGCCTAAGACAGGCATAATCATGAAGGGAACTCCAGGGAAGGGCTTAGGGGACTATAGGAAAGGGATGATGGACCTTCACCCCTTGGCTTTGTCATAGACTGAGCCTCATTCTACCTATAAGAAGTCTCCTAATCTCTTGGCTGCTTTACTTCCCCCACTTGACTTAAGCCTAAAACAGTCCTGGAGGTGGGTGGAGCCCAGTGCTGGAACAGGCAGTTCCTGGGGGTGATCAGGGCTGAGAAAGAATACTTAAAATCCTGTGAAAACTGCTTTGCTAAGAGTGCCCTCAGTTTAAATGTTAAGGGTCCAAGCATAAAATGAGTTTTTTTGCCAAAGTTTTATGGCCTTCTGATGTCACTCTATTTATCTGACCCTGACACAGAATAAGCCTTTATAGTTCTTTGAATGTTATTTCTTGATCATCACTGCCTGACAATGATTGATGAACTTTACGTATATGTCCTGTATTCCTGTGCAAACTAAACCCGATAAAGGCCCAGGGAAAGAGGTACTCAAGGCCTTTCTCCTCTGAGAGACTGGTCAGCCTTTCCTCCCCAAGCAGATCATGTCTCGGTAGACTTATTCTCATCTGTGGTGGCTGGGAGAGCTCTGCTGGACAAAACTCCCCCATAATATACTAAGAACTAGGAGCTGGGGTTAGTATGACAAATAAGATGCAGCCACTCAAGGAACTCAGAGGCCAGTTGGAGAGATAAATAAGTCAACAAATTAGAGAATACAACACTATTCGAGCACAAGAAATAATATCTAGTACAGTCCTGGGAGATCAGGGAAGGCTTCCTGGAAGAGATGGCATTTTGAAGCTGTATTAGCTAATATGGTAGCCACTAGCCACAGGTGGCTATTAATGTTTAATTAATTTAAAGTAAGAAATTTGTCTTTATTTTTCAAATATTCTACTTATGTTATTTTATTGTTGTTGAATTAGTTATCCCCATTTTTCTCCCATTACTCTCCCCTGCTCTACCCACCCCCATCTCCCACATTTAATCCTCACCTCCCCCCTGTTGCCTTTGTCCATGGTTCCTTTACACCTGTTCCTTGATTTGACCCTTCTCCTTCTTATCCCCATTATCTCTTCATACCTCCTCTCTCTGGTCACTATCACTTTGTTCTTTATTTCTATGTCTCTGGTTATATTTTGCTCACTTGTTTGCTTTGTTGATTAGATTCCAATTACAGATGAGATCATATGGTATTTTGCCTGGATTATTTCATTTANTGCTCTACCCACCCCCATCTCCCACATTTAATCCTCACCTCCCCCCTGTTGCCTTTGTCCATGGTTCCTTTACACCTGTTCCTTGATTTGACCCTTCTCCTTCTTATCCGCATTATCTCTTCATACCTCCTCTCTCTGGTCACTATCACTTTGTTCTTTATTTCTATGTCTCTGGTTATATTTTGCTCACTTGTTTGCTTTGTTGATTAGGTTCCAATTATAGATGAGATCATATGGTATTTTGCCTGGATTATTTCATTTAGCATAATGCTCTCCAGTTCCATCCATGCTGTCACAAAGGGTAGGAGCTCCTTCTTTCTCTCTACTGCACAGTATTCTATTGTGTAAATGTACCAGTTTTTTGCTCTACTCACTTACTAATGGGCACTTAGGTTGCTTCCAGCACTTGGCTATTGTGAATTGTGCTGCTATGAACATTGGGGTGCATAGGTTCTTTTGGATTGGTGTTTCAGGGTTCTTAGGGTATAATTCCAGCAGTGGAATTGCCAGGTCAAAAGGCAGTTTTATTTTTAGTTTTCTGAGGAAATTCCATAATGTTTTCCACAGTGGCAACACCAGTCTGCACTCCCACCAATAGAGCACTAAGGTTTGCTTTTCTTCGCAGCTTCTCTGACACTTATTCTTTGTTGATTTGTTTATGATGGCCATTCTGACTGGTGTGAGGTGGTATCTCATTGTGGTTTTAATTTGCATCTCCATGATGGCTAGTGATGCTGAGCATCTTTTCACATGTCTCTGTGCCCTCTGAATGTCCTCCCTGGAAAAGTGTCTGTTCAAGTCTTTTGTCCATTTTTGTTTTTTTTCTTTCTGCAGTGGAGTCATGTGAGTTCTTTGCATATTTTGGAGATGAAACCCTTGTCCAAGGTATCACTGGCAAATACATTTCCCCATACTATTGGTTCTCTTTTCATTTTAATGCTATTTTCTTTAGCTATGCAGAAATGTTTTAATTTGATGTAGTCTCATTTATTCTTTCTTTTATATTTCTTGCTTTAGGGGACATATTGATGAAAATATTGCTGAGTGGGATATCTGAGATGTTCCTTCTTATGTTCTCCTCTAGGACTTTTATGGTGTCACAACTTATATTTAAGTCTTTTATCCATCTTGAGTTTATTTTTATATATGGTGTAAGTTGGTGGTTGAATTTCATTTTTTTTGCATGTAGCTGTCCAGATCTCCCAACACCATTTGTTGAAGCTATTTTTACTCCATTTGACAAAGGGGGCAAATATTAATTTGTCCAATATTAAATTGTTAAATAACTGATCATAAACACATGGGTTTATTTCTGGGCTCAATATTCTGTTCCATTGATCTATATGTCTGTTCCTATGCCAATACCAGACTCTTTTTATTACTGTGGCCTTGTTACATGGTTTGATATCAGATATTGTCATCCTCCTATTTTGTCCTCCTTTCTCAAAATTGCTACAGCTACTCAGGGTTGTTTATGGTTTCATATAATTTTTTGATCTGTTTGTTCTATGTTACTGGTATTTTAATAGGGATTGCATTGAATCTATAGATTGCTTTGGGTAGTATGGACAATTTGATTATGTTAATTCTTACAATCATAAATATGGTATATTTTTTCATTTGTTTGTGCCTTCCTTAATTTCTTCAGTGTTATGTAGTTTCCTGGGTACAGGTCTTTTATCTCCTTGGTTAGGTTTATTCCTAGGTATTTTATTTTTCTTGTTACTATAGCAAATGGGATTTTCCCCCTGACTTCTCTTTCTGATATTTTGTTGTTGCTGTACAAAAATGCCTTCAATTTCTGAATATTGACTTTGTATCCCACTGATCTGCCAAATTCACTTATTAGGTCAAGTAATTTTTGGTGGAGTCTATAGGATTTTCTATGTACACTATCATATCATCTGTAAACAATGACAGTTTTGCATCCTCCTTTCCAATTTGGATGCCTTTTATTTCTTTTTCCTATCTGTTCACTGTGACTTGAACTTCCAATACTATGTTGAATAGAAGTGGTAAAAGCAGACATCCTTGTTTTGTTCTTGATCTTAGTGAGAAAGGTTTAGTTTTTGCCCATTGAGTATGATGCTAGCTGTAGGTTTCTTGTATATGGCCTTTATCATGTTGAGGTATGCTCCCTCTACTCCCACTTTGCTGAGTGTTTTTATTATAAATGGGTGTTGTACCTTATCAAATGCTTTCTAGTCATCTATTGATGTGGTCATGTGATTTTTGTCTTTCCTTTTGTTTATGTGATGTATTATGTTTATTGATTTGCAAATATTGTACCATCCTTGCATCCCTGGGATGAATCCCAATTGTGGTGTATGATCTTTTTAATGTAATGCTGGATGCAGTTCTCCAATATTTTGTGAGGATTTTAGCATCTATATTAATCAATGTTGTAAGCCTGTAGTTTTCTTTCTTTGTTATGTCTTTATCTGGTTTTGGAATTAGGATGATGTTGGTTTCATAAAAAGAGTTTGGGAGTCTTCCCTCTTCATAGATTTTTTTTTGAATAGTTTGAAAAGGGTAAGGGTTAGCTATTTCTTAAAGATTTTGTAAAATTCTCTGTGAAATTACTCAGTCTAGGGTTTTATGTACTGGGAGTTTTTTGATTACTGCTTCAATTTCTCTAGCTGTCATTGGTCTCTTCAGGCTTTCTGCTTCTTCCTTCAGTTTTGTAAGAAACTATATACTGACTATATGCTCATAGAAATCTATTGATTTTACCCAGGTTTTCAAATTTCTTGGCATGTAGTTGTTCATAATAATTTCATACAATTCTTTGTATTTCTGTGGTTATCGATTATAATTTACCCTCTTTCATTTCTGATTTTATTTATTGGGGTCCTCTCTCCTTTTTTCTTGATGAGTCTAGTTAAAGATTTGTTGATTTTGTTTATCTTTTCAAAGAACCAGCTCCTGGATGTATTGGTCCTTTGAATTGTTCTTTTAGTCTCTATGTCATTTAAATCTGCTCTGATATTGATTATTTCCTTCCTTTTACTCACTTCGGGCTTTGTTTCTTGTTGTTCCTTCAGTTCTTTTAGATGTAGGGTTAGGTTGTTTATTTGAAATGTTTTTATCTTTTTTAGGTAAGCCTGTATTGCTATGTATTTCTCTGTCAGGACTGCCTCTGCTGTGTCTGTTTCCAGAAACTTTTTTATTTCTTCCTTGATCTCATTATTAACCTTAATCTCAGTATTCATTATTTAATAGCATGCTATTCAGTCTCCATGAATTTGACTGTTTTTGAGTTTTTTCCTTGAGGTTGGTTTCTCATTTCAGGTCCTTGTGATCTGACAAGATGCTTGATATGATTTAAATTTTGTTGAATTTGCTGAGGCTTGTTTTGTGTCTTATCATGTAGCCTATCTTTGAAAATGTACCATGAGCATTTGAAAAGAATGTGTACTTTGCTTCTTTGGATGAAAGGTTTTATATATATATATAAATTAAGTTCATTTGATTTAGTGCATCATTCAGTGCCACAATATCCTTATTGATATTTTGTTTGGAACATCTATCCATTGTTGACAGTGGTGTGTTAAAATCACCTACTATAAGTGTGTTGTTGTCTATATCTTTGTTGATGTCCTCCAGAATTTTCCTTATATATTTGTATGCTCCTATGTTGGGTGCATATATGCTTATAATGTTTATGTCTTCTTGATGGATTCTTCCCATGAGTATTATGAAGTGTCCTTCTGTGTCTCTTTTTATGGCCTTTGTTTTGAAGTCTGTTTTGTCTGAAATAAGTATTGCTACCCAAGCTTTCTTTTCCTGTCTATTTCCTTGGAATATTTTTTTCTCCAATCCTTCACTTTCAGTCTGTGTAGGTCTTTTGTAGACAGCATATGTGTAGGTCACGTTTTCTTATCTATTCAGCTACTCTATGTCTTTTGATTGGAGCATTTAATCCATTTACATTTAAGGTACTGTAGATAAGTACTTATTCATTGACATTTTTTCCCTTTTATACCCATATTCCTCTCTCTTTCTGTCACTCTTTTTCTTCATCTTCTTAAAGTGATCTATTTAGCTTATCTTGCAATGCTAGTTTGGTGAAGATGTATTCTTTTAGCCTTCTTTTGTCTGGGAAACTCCTTATATAACTTTCCATTTCAATTGAGAGGCTTGCTGGATAGAGTAATCTTGGTTGCAGGCCTTTGCTTTTTAATACTTGAATTATTTCTTGCCATTCTCTTCTGCCTTGTAGCATTTCTGTTGAGAAGCCAGCAGCTAGCTTTATTGGAGCATCCTTGTATATTACTTCCTGTTTCTCCCTTGCTGCCTTTAAGATTCTCTCTTTGTTTATGAGTTGTGCCATTTAATCATGATATGTCTTGGAGTGGGCCTCTTTAGATTAATCTTCACTGGGATCATCTCTGCTTCCTGGATTTGTGCGACTTTTTCTCTCACCAGTTTAGGAAGTTTTTCATCATTACTATTTCATGCAGGTTTTTAACCCTTGCTCCTCTTCTCTTCCTTTTGGTATCCCTATTATATGGATATTACTATATTTCATGTTGTCCTTCACTTCCTTTGACCCTTCTTCATTCTTTTGGAGTCTTTTTTCCTTTTCTTGCTTTTTCTGGAAATTTTTTTGTACCTTGTCCTCCAGCTCATTGATTCAATCTTCTGCTTCATCTAGCCTTCTTTGGATTTTTTCCACTGTGTTCTTCAATTCAGAAGTTGTATTCTTAATTTTCTTCTGGCTCTTCTTGATAGTTTCTATGTCTTTTTTCATGCTGATGTAGTTCACAGTAATTCCTTGTAGCTTCACCATAGTTTTTTGTAATTCTGACTGAGCTCATTGAGCTTCCTTATTACTATTGTTTTAAACTCAATATCTGATAGTTTACTTGCCTTTGTTTTATTTAGTACTCTTCCTGGGGATTCCTTCTTTCCTTTCAATTGAGGTTATTTCTTTGTCTTCCTATTTTGGGGGGTACTCTTCTTGTTTGTTTGTATTTCTAAAATTGATCTGTTTTGACTCCCTGTCTCTGTGGTGTGAACTTCTATTGTAGGAGACCAGTGTGATTCAGTGGTTCAGTCTCCTTGATCTTCTGAACTTGATGCTCTTGGGATGCCCTTTATGCTGTTTGTGTTGACTCCCTGCATGTAATTGGGTTTTGATTGTTTTTGGATTGTTTTTTGGTGTGTCCATCACTCCAGGTGGTTGACTGAGGGTCATTCTGCCCACTATATTGTGTGTGCTGTTGTACAGGTGCTGCCAGAACAAAACCACAAAGCCCAGGAAACAAACACACACCTGCAAAAATGACTCCCACCTGCAATCCCATCACCAATAGCTAATGAACCTGTACTAGTAAGGGTGTAAAGAAATTAAGACTGTTATAAGAAAGGAGAGCAAATATGAGATGACCTACTAAAAGAAAAATGATTTTGTGAGGGTAGAGAGAGGAGCACTAATAATAAGTAGGGAACCTGAGCAATGTGAAGAGAGAAAGTAATATGTACATCATAGAGTGGGAAGATGAGGACGGAGTAGGACGGAGTAGGACGGGGCAGGACGGGGCAGATTCCCTCTACACATGGGAGAAAAACCTGGCGGATCTATGGAGGAACAGAGCAAACAGCCAACAGTACCCTAGCATATATGAAGAGACCAGAAATTGTAGCGGACACTGAAAAACCAGACGGTAAGGAGATAGCTGCAGGACAATAAGGTCCCATGGACCAGAGCGGAGAAAGGGGTGGTGGCAGCATCGGCCCATGCCCAGCACCCAGCGCCCAGCACCAGGGCTACCACAAACTCTTGGGAGCCAGGTGCCTGCCTCAGGGTTTTTGGGAGAGGGCCAGGTCATCTGCTCCCTCCCTCCCCAGCCAAGCAGGGTTTGAGCATCACCAGGAGAGACCTGGTTGCTTGAAGTTGCAGAGAGGGGAAAAAGGACAAAGAGGCAAATGGACAAGGGCGGTGATCACCCACGGAGTCTGTGGTCACCGGCTTGGGAGAGTTGAGAGTCACAGTGTCTGGGCTCTGACCTGGATACTGACACCAGTATTCTCTGACATCAGTCTGGCTGGAGAGTTGGGCTGTACTGAGCAGCAGGCTTGAGCAGGAGGAATTTCTCAGAAGGTAAAACTGTTTGGTGGATTCTCTTGTGACAGCCGCTTGGCCTGATCCCCATACAGCCAGGCGAAAGGCCCTGCGTTCCCCATAGCACTTGGAAGGGTTCCTGCCTAAGCCCATGGGAACCAGGCACTCTGGCTGGGAGCGCACGCCCACACCCCAGCCTGTAGCAATTACTCCCCGGGAAAGAGTGCTCACAAGAGGACCTGGATCCCCTGCATGGGGCACTGGGGAGAGGCGCCAGATGAGCTCTTGGGAGAGTGCGTGCAAGACTGACTGAGTACACATTGGAAAGGGAGAAAGGCCACACCAATCACCCCTCAGCCTGCTGCAGCCAGCGAGAGCAGAAAAACCAGTTTGGCCAATTTGAAACCAACACGAGGTCTTTTTGTTTTGTTTTGTTTTAAGTAATCTTTTATTTTTTTAAATTTTATTATTGTTTTATCTTTCAATACCCTTTGCCTCTCTTTCCTTCTTTCTTGTTTTATTCCTTCTTCCTTTACTTCCAAACCTATCTCTTCTTCCTCCCTTCTCGTGCCTTTTTTCCCCCACAAGTGAGACAAAAACTTGGAACTGAGAAAAGACCAGAGTTGGACCCAAAGAGAGACAGAGAGACAGTAGAGACAGAGAGACAAATTTCACTTTGCTGTAGCAGAGAAACTACAAGTTACTAAATATTTGTGTGAGCATTTTTTTATTATTTTTACATCTTTTATTTTAATAGTATCTTTGCATTCTTCCTTTTTCTGTATAGTCTTCTTTGCCTTGGCTGGTTATAGTGTATCATTTGACAGGTTTCCCTCATTCTCTGTTCCACAGTGTATTGCTAATTTACTGTCCTTCATGTCACTTTTGTTCCTTTAGCACACTACTCAAAGTTCTACACTCCCCATTCATTTTATCCAGATCACATAGATTCTGTCATATGATTGTTGCTCTAATATTATTGTAAATAATAGCTGCTCCGTACAACTGTAAATACTTCACAACACCCCTCCCAGATCTTAGCCCACTTCATAGTTTCCTGAACTCTATTACTGTAGTGGTTAACTCTATTCTCTCATACACTACACCTATTTACTATCCTTTACTCTCACCTTACCTCAGAATCTGATCTCCCACAACCTCACTGCTTTCTAGATACAACTCACAAGCCTTCCATCCCTAACAAGAGTCTTATCTTCTGTCCATCTTTTCTTAAAAGTGACTAGTTGGGTTGAAGATTACAGTTAACACTATACATAGCCAAAAGATCTCCTATCTCTTCTCTACCAGCCGCTACTGTAAATACCACAGAATACTCTCCTGCTGTCATAAACCATTTTGCCTTCTGCCTCCAACTGATCACAAAAAAAAAGAGTAGGTGGAAGAAGTGAACAACAGGATAACCACTGGAAGAGGAAACCCAACAACAAAGGAACCACCAACAGATAACAACAGAAGAAGGTGAAGGGGGGAGTGGAAACCACACAAATCTCAATCCAAGACCTATCTTGAAATACAACTAAATAGTGGAGAAACTACCCTGTACAAACAACTAAACAAGAGCAAAAGAGAATCCTCAAAACCTTGTACACACCTAGCTTCCTTGAAGCTAGGAGGAACTAGCTTCAACACAACCTGCCCTCACCAGCACAACAAACTACAACAGGTGGTGGACAGAGGAACCATCAGTTAACCAGCTGGTGGGAAGGACCCACAAAAGAAAGACCCCAAAACAATCAAAACCCAAAGACAAAATTACAGCCAAGTTAAAGGACAGCCCAAGACTAGTGAGCTTGGGAAATCAAGACTACACCACTGAATCTCACAGGTATTCTACCACACAAATTCACACCATAAATACAGGAAGCCAAAACAAATCAATTTAAGAAGCTGATGCTAACAAGAAGAGTCTCACAAACAATGGGATGACAAAGAAACAATCCCCAAATGAAAGAAAAGGAGGAAGCTTCAGAAAAAATGCTAGATGAAATACAGGCAAGTCAACTATCAGATATTGAATTCAAAACACTGGTTATCAGGAAGTTCAAAGAGCTCACAATAAGCTACCAGAAACTACAGGGGGACTACAATGAACTCACTGCAGACTATATCAACATAAAAAAGGAAATAGAAACTACCAGCAAGGGCCGAGAGGAAATGAAGAATACACGTTCTGAACTGAAGAACACAGTAGAAGGAATGAAAAGGGGGATTGATGAAGCAGTAGATTGGATCAGCAAGTTGGAGGACAAAAAAACAAACAAACAAAAAAAACCAGGAAGAGCAAGAAAAGAAAAAGAGGCTCAGAAAGAATGAAGAGGGATTAAGGGAAATGCAAGACAATCCGAAACATAATAATATACAAATAATAGGGATACCAGAAGTAGAAGAAGAAGAGCAAGGGATAGAAAACCTATTTGAAAAAGTAATGATGGAAAACTTTCCTAATTTGATGAGAGAAAAAGTGACACAAATCCAGGAAACACAGAGAGTCCCAATCGGGACCCAAGAGGAACCCAAAGAGGCCCACTTCAAGACACATCATAATTAAAATGGCAAAATTCCAAGACAAAGAGAGAATCTTAAAGGCAGCAAGAGAGGAAAAGGAAGTAACATACAAGGGAGCCCCAATAGGTTAGCAGCTGACTTCTCAATGAAAAAAATGCAAGCAAGAAGAGAATTGCAAGAAATATTCCAAGTAATGAGATCCAGAGGCCTACAGCCAAGACTACTCTACCCAGCAAAGCTCTCAATCAAGATAGAAGGCCAAGTAAACAGCTTCCAAGACAAAAAAAAAGTCTAAAAGAATACACTTCCACCAAACCAGCTCTGCAAGAGATCCTAAAAGGACTGCTTTAAGGAAAGGAAGAAAAAGAGAGAAACAGACAGGAACACAGGTACAAAAATGGCAATGAATAAGTATCTATCAATAATAACCTTAAATGTAAATGAATTAAATACCCCAATCAAAAGACATAGACTAGCTGAATGGATAAGACAGCATGATCCACACATAATGCTGCCTACAAGAGACTCACCTCAGGACAAAAGACCTACACAGACTAAAAGTGAAGGGCTAGAAACAAAATTTGCAAGCAAACAAACAGAAAAAAAAAGGCCAGGGTAGCAATACTCATATCAGACAAAATAGACTTCAAAAATAGGGCCATAAATAGAGACCCAGAAGGTCAATTCATAATACTCAAGGGAAGAATCCACTAAGAAGACATAAACATTGTAAATATATATGCACCCAACATAGGAGCACAGAAATACATAAAGAAAAATCTTAGAGGACTTCAAGAAAGATATTGACAACAACACAATTATAGTAGGGGATTTTAATACCCCACTGTCAAAAATGGACAGATCTTCCAAACAAAATATCAACAAAGATACTGTGGCATTGAACAATGCCCTAGATGAAAAGGACTTAACTGATATATATAGAGCCCTTCATTCCAAAGAAGATAAATACACATTCTTTTCAAAAGCACATGAAACATTTTCAAAGATATACCACATGATAGGACACAAAAGAAGCCTCAACAAATTCAAAAAAATTGAAATCATACCAAGCATTTTCTCTGACCACAAGGGACTGAAATTGGAAACCAACCCCAAGGGAAAAAACCCAAAACTCTCTAAATTATGGAGACTGAATAGCATGCCATTAAACAATAAATGGGTCAAGAATGAAATTAGAAAAAAATCAAAAACTTTCTGGAAACAACAAAAAAGTGCAGTCACAACAACCCAAAACTTATGGGACACAGCAAACGCAGTCCCGAGAGGGAAGTTCATAGCAATACAAGACTATCTAAAAAAGATAGAAACATTTCAAACAAACAACCTAACCCTATGCCTACAAGAACTGGAAGAACAACAACAAAGACAGCCCAGAGCAATTAGAAGGAAGGAAGGAAATTACCAAGATCAGAGCAGAATTAAATGACATAGAGACTAAAAGCACAATTCTAAGGATCAATGAATCCAGGAGCTTGTTTTTTGAAAAGATAAACAAAATCAACAAGCCTTTAAGCAGGCTCATCAAGAAAAAAAGGGAGAAGACCCAAATAAACACAATCAGAAATGAAAGAGGAGAGATTACAACTGACACCACAGAAATAGAAAAGGATTGTAAGAAATTACTATGAAGAACTGTATGTAAGAAATTTGAAAACCTAGGTAAAATTGGCAAATTTCTAGAAAAATATAATCTTCCAAAACTCAAGGAAGAAGAAGCAGAAAGCCTGAACAGACCAATAAGAGCTGATGAAATTGAAGCTGTAATAAAAAAACTCCTGACACACAAAAGCCTTGGACCAGATGGTTTCACAGGGGAATTCTATAAAGCATTTAAGGAAGAGCTAACCCCTATTCTTCACAGACTATTCCAAAAAATCCAAAATGATGGAAGACTCCCAAATTTTTTTTATGAAGCCAGCATCATCCTAATCTGAAAACCAGATAAAGACACAACAAAGAAAGAAAACTTCAGGCCAATATCACTGATGAACATAGATGCTAAAATCCTCCACAAAATGTTGTCGAATCGCATCTAACAATACATTAAAAAGATCATACACCATGACCAAGTGGGATTCATCCCAGGGATGCAAGGATGGTTCAATATTCGCAAATCAGTAAATGTAATACATCACATAAACAAAAGCAAAGAGAAAAATCACATCATCATATCAATAGATGTGGAAAAAGCATTTAATAAGATTCAGCACACATTTATGATAAAATCACTCAGCAAGGAGGGAATAGAGGGAACATTCCTCAATATAATAAAGGCCATATATGAGAGACCTACAGCCAACATCATACTCAATGGGCAAAAACTAAAAGCTTTTCCACTAAGATCAAGAACAAGACAAGGTTGTTCACTTTCACCACTTCTATTCAATATAGTATTGGAAGTTTTAGCCACAGCGATCAGATGAGAAAAAGAAATAAAAGGCATCCAAATCGGAAAGGAGGGAATAAAACTGCCACTGTTTGCAAATGACATGATAGGGTACATGGAAATTCCTATAGCCTCTACCAAAAAACTCTACCTAATAAATGGGTTTGGCAAAACAGTGGGATACAAAGTCAATATCCAGAAATCAAAGGCGTTTTTGTATACCCACAATGAAATAGCAGAAGCAGAAATCAAGAAAAAATCCCAGTTGAGATAGCAAAAATAAAAATAAAATACCTAGGAATAAACCTAACCAAAGAGGTGAAAGACCTGTATGCAGAAAACTACACAACACTGAAGAAAGAAATCAAGGAAGACACAAACAAATGGAAACATGCACCATGTTCATGGATTGGAAGAATTAACATCATCAAAATGTCCATACTACCAAATGCAATTTCAAGATTCAATGCAATACCTATTAAAGTACCAATGCCATGTTTCACGAACATAGAACAAACACTTCAACAATTTATGCAGAACCATAAATGACACCGAAAGCAGCTGCAATTTTGAGAAAGAGGAACAAAATAGGAGGGATCACAATATCTGATACCAAGCTGTATTACAAGGCCACTGTAATAAAACCATCCTGGTACTGCCATAGAAACAGGCACATGGACCAGTGTAACAAAACTGAGAGCCCTGAAATACACCCAAGCCTCTATGGTCAATTAATATTCAACATAAAGGGCAGCAACATAAAACGGAGTAAAAACAGCCTCTTCAACAAATGGTGTTAGGAGAACTGGATAGCTACGTGCAAAAAAATGAAACTCCAGCACCAACTTACACCATACATCAAAATAAATTCAAGGTGAACAAAAGACTCAAATATAAGTCGTGACACCATTAAAGTCCTAGAGGGGGAGAACATTGGCAGGAAAATCTCAGATATTTCACACAGCAACAATTTTCCCTAGAGCAAGGGACATAAAGGAAAGAATAAACAAATGGGATCTCATCAAAATAAAAAGCTTCTGCATGGGTAAAGAAAATAGTATTAAAATAAAAAGAGAACCAACTGTGTGGGAAAACATATTTGCCAGTGATACCTCAGACAGGGGTTTAATCTCCAAAATATACAAAGAACTTACACAACTCTAAGAAGACAAGAAATCTAATTAAAAAGTGTGTGAAGGACTTGAGCAGACATTTCTCCAAGGAGGGCATACAGAGGATCCAGAGATACATGAAAAGATGCTCAATATCACTAGTTATCAGAGAGATGCAAATTAAAACCACAATGAGATACCACTTTACACTAGTCAGAATGGCCATCATAAATGAAGCAATAAACAACAAGTGTTGGAGAGGTTGTGGAGAAATGGGAACCTAATTTATTGTTGGTGGGGTTGCAGACTGTTACAACCACTATTGGAAAATAGTATGGAATTTTCTAAGAAAACTAAAAATAGATCTGCCTTTTGACCCAGCAATTCCACTGCTAGGATTATAACCTAAGAACCCTGAGACACCAATCCAAAAGAATTTATGCACCCAATGTTCATAGCAGCATAATTTGCAATAGCCAAGAGTTGGAAGCAACCTAGGTGTCTGTCAGTAAATGAATGGATCAAAAAACTATGGTACATTTTCACAATGGAACTCTGTGCAGCAGAAAGAAAGAAGGAGCTCCTACCCTTTGCAACAGCATGGATGGAACTGGAAAGCATTACGCTGAGTGAAATAAGGCAGGCAGTGAAAGACAAATACCATATGCTCTCCCTTTAATAGGAACTTAAACAACAAAACAAACAAGCAAGCAAAATATGACCAAAGACACTGAAATCCAGAACAGGCTGACAGGGACCAGAGTGGAGAGGGGAGAGAATTTCAGGGGAAAAGGGGAAGGNCAAGAGCCTTAGCTACGCCTTGCTTGGTTAATCCGTTATGGGAGGGGGGGACAGAAAACTGTACTTGAAAAAGAATTAAATTTTAAAAAACCCTATGGTACATTTACACAATGGAATTTTATGCAGCAGAAAGAAAGCAGGAGCTCCTACCCTTTGCAACAGCATGGATGGAACTAGAAAGCATTATGCTAATGAAAATAAGCCAGGCGGTGAAAGACAAATACCATATGATCTCACCTTTAACAGGAATCTAAACAACAAGACAAGCAAGCAAAATATAACTAAAGACATTGAAATAGAGAACAGGCTGACAGTGAGCAGAGGGGAAGGAATTTCAGGGGGAAAGGAGAAGGGTTTACAGGAGCTAGTGTAAAGGACACATGGAGAACAACTAAGGGGGGTGGAAATGGGAGGGAGGTGGGGAACACGGGGTGGGGTGAGCTGGGATGGGAGTAAATGTCAGAAAACTGTACTAGAGCAACAATTAATAAATACATTTTTAAAATGTACATCGTAAATGAAAAGGAAATGAAGGTGGTATGGAGTAAGATAAAGGAAGTGTATAGTAATAGGTTTAAACAGAAAATAAAATAAAATAAAGTGAGATACAGAAAGAGAAAATGGAAAAAGTACATAAATAATAATAAAATAGGAACCAAATTGGAGAAAACGGTCTACCACAGCACTATCAACAACAAATGATCTAAAATTAAGATAGGTGGGATGGAAATAAGAGGGGCAAAAAGAAAGAAAGAAAAACTTAAGAAATGTCTAGAGGAAAGAGAAGTGATTTTGAGATGATAGAGGAAGAGGGAATACTAAGAGTGAGGAGCAAAAACTAGGGTAAGACAGGGAAAATTAATATTTGAGACAAAAATAAAGAGTAAAAAAGAAAAAAGAAAATAAAAGAGCAAGATGAAATAGAAAAAGGTTAAGATGGAAAAATTAAAATTTGAGATAAAAAAATTAGGAGAGGGGAACAGTAAAATTTGAGATTTGAAATACAGAATTAGTGAAGGTCTAGAGATAAAATTGAAAAAAATGCAACAACTAGTCCCCTATCCACAACCAATGAGCAAAAATTGCTAAAGGTAGAGAGAGACCATGGGTATCTATACGATTTTATTTATTCGTCTTTAGAGGGGGAAGGGAAGGAGAGAGGGAGAGAAACATCAGTGCATGGTTGTCTCTTGTGCATTCCCTGCTGGGAACTGGCTCACAACCCAGGCATGTGCCCTGATTGGAAATCAAACAGCGATCCCTTCTTTGGCAGGCCCATGCTCAATCCACTGAGCTACACCAGCCAGGGCAGACCATGGGTATTTTAAGAGCAGGGGAAATGAATGTGAGATGACCATTGACAAAAAAATTGGATTTGAGAGGCTTGAGAGGGGAGAAATAGTAAGAGTGCAGGATGGAAACAAGTTGTAGCGAGAGAGAAAAAAATTTTCAACGAAAATAATAAGAGGAAAGAAGAATGTAAAATGGGGTAAGAGAAGGAAGGGGAAAAGTATGTGACTTGAAGTAAACTGTTGTATAAAATGTAGTGACTTAATATACATAAACTTTAAGGACAAGAAATGAATGTTAAAAAGCTATGCAGGAAAGAAAATATTGCAAATCTTGGAAAAGACCATGGTGGACTTCATCTTGGTACTATCTAGTATTTAGCACTGTTTTTTCTTTCTGGATTCGCCTCTGGTGTTGTCAAATGGAGACCCTGTTTGACATTAAGCAGCCTGTTATATACTACCAGGGATCTGGTCTGTCTGTGGCTGACTCCTTCAGTTGTTAATCTAGTCACTCTGCACTCAGCAGTCAGGCTTAAGCACCACATGGCAGGGCAGGATCCCTTCTGGGATGGGGGCTATTAATTCCCCTCAGGCTGCTGCCACTAGAAAGGGAGTGATCTGTCTGAGCAAGATGGCTGCTGCAGTATTGGGGATGACTCAGCACCAAGATCCTGGTAAATACTCTCTCTCTCAGCTCTCCTCCCAAATCTTCTGTCTCCAGTGTCTCCTCGAGTGTCTCTAGTCCACTGTGCCCTCCTCTTTTCCAGAGCACAGGGTAAGTAGCTGCAAATGAAAATTTATGCATTGGCCCTTTAAATGGCTCTTTGCATCCTTGGCCAACCATCTCTGGCAGATAGCAACCCTGCCACTTTTCGCAGCTGGATGTTATCTGTGTATATTTTTTGATCTAGTGCTATAGGCTGGGGAGCTCAGCTTAGGATTTAGACCCCGCAGTTCTCAGGGGGATCCAATCAGTTATTTAAATATCTGTACTGTGCTTCCACTGCCACCTGTGGGTACCCAGACAGCCCTCTTGTGTCCTACCAGTCATGATGCGCTGAAGTTAATTCTTCTGCCTGTCCATGGTTATAAGTCTTCTCTCTTGCTATTGTTCAGTTATTTATTCTGAGTGATTTCTCCAAAATTTAGTTGTAATTTTAGATTGGTCCTGGGAGGAGGTTAATATAAATTCCACTCACTTCTCTGCCATCTTGGATCCCCTAAATTAAATAAAATTTAAAAGTATTTGCCTAGTAGTATCATTGGTGAAAGTGGTTTTTTTGTGGTATCACAAGGAAAAGAATTTCCTGAGACCTTCATGGGAAAAATGGGGCTCTGTGGTATGGTTTATTGATGATGTACAATTAATGGGGTTCCCTTTCTGACTTCCCAATGTCCTATCATCATCCATCTCACTATGGAAAAGGTCCAATCCTATCTTCAGTAGGGCCAGGATAAAGGCCACTGCCCAGGGTTTATGCTCCGTATTAAAGTTCAATCCATTCCAACATCTGGCTAGCTTAACGTGTATTTCCAGCTGCAGTTCATTGCTGTGCTGCAGTATTCAGGCTCACACTGGAGTCTCCATGTTGAGTCTGCATGACCATGGGCCACACAGCTGCTAAAGTCACATGGTTATGGGGAGAGAATTCATGAGTACATGGGATAAGTGGACAAGTTCAGGTCGAGAGAGAGAGAGAGAGAGAGAGACTTCTTTGTTCCTTGGGATTATATATCTCAGGTTTGGAAAAGATTTGAAGCTTTTCCAAAATGACCAATGACTTTTTCAGGCTTTTGCAGGCTTTGGATAGGTTTACACCCCTATGGTCCTGTACCCAAATCCAATACAGTGGTGGTGCAGGGTTGTGGGGGGCAGTGTTAATCCCCTTGGTGGAGCAATGCCATAATCACCTGTGGTGTGAAGTTGTAGCTTTCTGGCTAGCAAACAGGTTTTTGCTCCTCATTTTATTAAACTCAACATCTAAGTCCTTTTCCTCTCTTTTCCTATTAATAAGTACTTAAATACCAATGGTAACAGTAGCACTCACCACATTTCAAGTGACTACCTTATTGGATATTCTTGTTATCACAGACAGTTCCATCAGACATGGTTGTAGAGATGAACAGATTCTCCCTGGGCAAAGGCCATGGAGATGTGTCCCAATTCCAGGGAGTAGCTTGTCCAGGGGATTAGAGGCCTGAGCTCTGATGTGAGGAGGAAGGGAAGGTGGCAGCTGAAGCTAGACAGGAGGGAAGAACTCAAATGTTAGCTGATGACATGTATTGTCAAAGAGCTGGGATTTTGTCCTGAACATTGGGAAAGACTTGGAAGCTTTGAGTTGGGAATAGCAAGGTCAGCCTTTCATGTTGGAAGAGCTTGCTTGGGGAACCGGCTGGAGGAGAGTCAACCTGGAGATCTGAAACCAATGGGGAGAGAGCAATTGTCAGCATTCAGATGAGAACAGAGGTGGATAGGAAGGGGTTAACCTGGTAGTTAAGCTGGAAGGACCTGGAATTAGATTGGTTCTAGACCCCAGGGAGAGGGGCTCTGGTTCCAGAGACAGGGTGGCTAGGGCTGCCCTTTGTAGAGAGGAATGGGAACCTGTAGAAGGAAGTCAGTTTGGGCTGTTCCAAGTGTAAAGACAGGTGTTGACCTCTGCACCTGGCAGGTAGGTGAGGGCACCTGGTCCTTTGGGGAAAGTTGGAGCTGGAAATACTGACTGAATGTTTGTCAGCAAATATGAGGAGGGACCCCCCCCCCAAAACCAGAATTATCTTCTGGCTTCCAGGTACCTGGTAGTATAGACTTCTACTTCTAGGTGAGTGTTCTAGGAACCCATCTGTATCAAGGTACCAGTGGAATAATTGTGAGAGGCTGCATTTGGCTTCAGTGAAATTTTTTTTGAAGATTCTTTCAACCCATTGGCCCATTTCATGATGGGTGATTTATGAGCACATCTGCCCACATTGTTCTGAGTGTTCAGCTGTTTTTTTAACCCAAAACAGCATGACCCTATGCCACCCCACTCCCTCTTTTACTTTCCCTCCCCTACTCCTGCTTCCTCATTTCTATCCATTTCCCCTCTCCTACCTGTGCAGACAGTGCCAAGGCCTAGAAGGCTCCCCTCAAACCCCCATGCCAGTTGGTTGACTCAGACAAGCTTCCTGCACTTTCTGGGTTGCTAATCAGCTGATGATCACAGTCAGCACTTCCTGACTCCCTGAGGGACTGGATACTGCAGGCTCCTGGACGCACGGCATGTCCTAGAAGACTCTTAATCAGGAATCTCAGGGCACTCCAGGCAAAGATCTAACAGCTAGTACTGAGAAGAGAGTAGACTAAGGAGCACATAGGAGTTTCTCCCCATCAAAGCTGTTTGAGATGGTGGACTTAGTGGGGCTGGAGGTGGACAAGGAGAGGCCTTTCCAGTGATGAGGTGTTGCTGCTGACATAGTATGGGACAGTGAGGGCCCTACAGCCCCAACCCAGGCAAGCTGGAGCAGGAACTTGGGGAGGGCTTGGCCTTTGTCTCCCCTCACTTTCCTTGTTATCCTCATTTCCCCCCAAACCCCTGAATTCCCAGAACCCTTTGACAAAACCCTACTTGTACCCTACCCACCAAAGGCTCCACGTTTCTCAGCTGGGCCTTAAGAGGGTGGACAATAAATACTAAAGACGAGTTCTCAGGTTTATCATCAACCCACAGGGCAAGCCCAATGTTCGGCAGAGCTGTTTCTAAGGGGACACAAATAGGAGCCCAGCAGGGCAGGGCAATATGTACCCAACCATCCCACTCCTATAGCCCTTTAATACTCAACCCCCCTCCCAGACTCCTCAGTTCACACTCATGGATGATCTCTAGTCCCTGATGGCTTCATTGGTCTTCTGCCATGGTCTGTATGTATAACCTGTGGTCCAGCTGTGCCAAACTTGCCACTTCCATGGCCTATTCTTACTCTTCTCTCCTTGCCTGAAACTCTCTTCTCTTCCTCCTCACTCCAATTCTTCTCAGAAGTCACCTCCTTCAGGAAGCCTTCCCTGACTGCCCAGGTTGCATTGAGTGCCTCTGCTAGGCTCCCCAGCCTCTCTGCCTTCCTGTCCACAGCTCACTTCGTCCACTGAGTGGCTATCATCTATTTGCACATCTTCTCCTGAGTGAGTTCTTCAGGGGAGAGACTCTGTGATAAGTGAGATAATCACTCTAGCAAAACCCTTGCCTTCCTTTGGGGTTCAGTGTTTTTCATCTGTAACATGAGGGGGGCAAGGCAGTGGTCTTTGGGGATACTTTTGGTTGGTAAGGGTGACTAAGTCTAGGCTGTTAGAAGGAAACAGAGAACAGTCTGGATCATTTTTGCCCAGCCCGAGCCAACTCCCACTCGCTCTGAGTTTCAGGGTTGAGGCTTAGGGACTTGGTTGTGAGGGCCAAGTACTTACTATGTGGTCCTAGATAGGTCCTGACCCTCTCTGAAGCCTCAGTCCCTCCTGTGTTAAATGGAAAGAATAATCATTGTGACCTGTCTATTCAGACTTCCTTGAGGCCTTGGCAGTGTCCAGACCAGGAACATCCAGGACCCAAGCTGGAACATCCAGGACCATTAGGAACATCCAGGACCCAAGTGGGCTAAGGTACCATCTGGGCTAGGCTGCTGCCCTATGGGCTCAGGGGGTCCCTGGGGTTCTGCCGCCCTCCAGTGGCCAGAGGCCTCTGGGCACTTAGAACTCGTGAGCTTCTGGTTAATTAAACTGGCATCAGCCCCACCCTAGAACAGAAAAATGCCAAAACCCAGAAAGCAAGAGGGACTTGTGGAGGTAAATGAAGCAAGTCAGGGGGCAGTGCCTGGACTAAAATCTGTGCCTCCCGGCTCCCAGCACTTCCAAGTTCAGGGTGGTGCCTGTCCTCTTTCATCACACTGTCAGGAGAGAGAACTGCTCCCTCACCTGCCAGACCTGCCCCACCTGGGGACCACCTGCATAGTGGCCCCCATCCTGCTGACTACTCTTAGCACTGCCCTCCACTGCTCTTCTGAGAAACGTGCCCCTTGCCTCCCCAGGGGCCCTCTCTGATTGGAGGCCTAGTAACAGGGTTTAGGAGGGGGTGCCCAATCCCCCTACCTCCTTGATTAATCAAATAATTAAAATAATGGCCAAGGTCATGATTGATAGGCAGAGCAGAGCTAATTACCCTGGAGATTAGAATGACAGTTTCTGTTTTAAAAGGCTGCAAATGAGTTAATTATTTCCTTTGCTCACCTCTCTAACCTCGTTACACTTCTAAATGAATAGCAATATCGATCTTGGAACTGCTTTTGGTGTTATACCACCCGAGCAGGTTTAATTAGTGTTTGGAAATGCTATCACCTCTTCCTCTGATGGAGGAAATTAGCCTTGGGTTTTACTTACATTTTGCAGCCCTGCCCTCCACATAGACAGAAGAGCTGGGACTTGATGGAGTAATGCTAAACGCTCCTTGCCTCTCACCCTGGCTCCCAGCTCCTTCCCCATCCACAGCAGTGGGGATCAGCTCCTCACCTCTCACATCCCAGGAAGATACGTCAGGAAGTCCATCAAGGCCAGCTAGTTTAGCCTCTCTGGTCACAACTGGAGGCTGGGGGCTAAGATACAACAAGGAAGGGCCTTGTATTGTCTGGCAAGGTGCCGGTAGGTCTGAGACCAGAAACTGTCCTTGATTCCCAGTTCCACACCCGGATGGCTCTCTGGCTGAATAAATATTTCCTCAATTTCAATTCCCTCCTGTCTCTCAACTTTCCTTAGGGCCATACGGAGCAAAGGCGGTTAGGTGAAGACAGGAGCCCGGGGCATACACTAGGGTCCCTACTCTGGATCTGTTGCCCATACACAGTGAGCTTGAACTGGTCTGCCTCTTGCTGAGCCTAGGCCTCTCTGACTTTGCTCATCTGTTGTATGTCACTCCTTCACACCCACCCCCCCCCGAGTGTGAATCTTCAGGGGCAGGTGGTTATGAGGCAGGCACAGGGTAGAGTGTGCAGGCCAGGCATGGTCCATGGGTCCAGAACTGGTGGATCTGCTGCCTCTTATTTAAAATAAAATCTTCTTTGACTTTGGTTCCCCTCTGCCATGGCCAGACCTATTCCCAATTCACCTTCTTGAAGCAGTTGCCTGTACTCACTGCTCCTACTCCCTCACTGCACTTACTTTCTCCTCAGTGAAGCAATTCTCACCGACCCACTGGCAGCCTTGAATTGCCAACCCCCATGAGCACTGTTCAAATGGTTTGTGGTACTGGACCTGCCTTAATGCCTCCTCTCTTCCCTCAGCTTCCACGATGCACTAACTCTGGCCTTCCCCGACCCATCCAACCTCACTTTCTTTTAAATAATCTCCCCCTCCCATCCTTAAGTGACTCAGGGTTAGGTTAGGGTTCCATCTTTCCTTCTCACCTGACACCTTATGGTGAGCCCACCTCTCTCCTGGATTTAGCCCAGGCCTCACCCTTGAGCTCCAGATCTAGCCAGGGAGTGACATGATCAGATTTACATGGTAGAAAGGCTGCCCTGGCTATAGTTGGGAGAGGGCCACAGAGGAGACAGGGAAGTCAGTGAGGTAGCTATTAAGTCTGAGCAAGGCCTGTGGCAGAAGGGATTGAGAGGAAGAAGTGATCCGCAGGGTGGGAGGCTTTGGGGACTGATTTCCTTGGGTAACTCCGGGATAACCAGTTTTCATGGGTTACTAAACCACTAGATGCCTTTAACTGAGACTGGTAATATCAGGGAGAATCAGGCTATGAGGAGTGTTACGTTTGTAGGTTGAGTTTCTGAGGAACATTCAGAAAATAAAGGGAGACTGAAAGAAGATGTGTGACTTACCCAAATTTCTACAACCAGCTGGTAACCCCGCAACTCAGGACACAAGTTTTCAGTGCTGCAAGGAGTGTGGCAATGACTGCATCCCCAAAAGCATGGCTTTCTCTTTGTTGTGATGCACTGTTACAGGCAAGACAAGCAAGGAGGTTGTGGGAGAATGGCAAGCACGGCATTCAAGACACTGAGGGCAT
Source organism: Sturnira hondurensis (assembly GCF_014824575.4). Taxonomy (NCBI): domain Eukaryota; kingdom Metazoa; phylum Chordata; class Mammalia; order Chiroptera; family Phyllostomidae; genus Sturnira; species Sturnira hondurensis. The sequence goes on from NW_028077960.1 coordinate 1,137,649, forward strand.
TAGCAACCAGATTTACCAGTGATATCTGGGAACACAGCCACATGACTGCATTATCAAACAAAAAAAAAATTAAGATTGAGGATGAGACACTTCAGACTGATCCAACTCTACACATAGACCAAACCCCAACCCTGCTCACACTGAGCCCCAACCCTGCTCACACTAAGCCCCAGCCCTGCTCACACTGGGCCCTGACCCTGCTCACACGCTGAACCCCAATGCTGCTGACACTGAGCCCCGACCCTGATTATACTGCACATTGAGAACTGACCCTTGTTCGTGTGTGGGAGCAGGTGTCGCTGTCCTCTCGTTCCCATTCCCATGGTCTCTGTGAGATGGGGGGCAAGAGAGGGAGCTTGACAGCAGCCGGAAGGGCAGGCTTGTAGCAGTGAAGGCATGATTCAATCCCCTTCAGTGTGCAGGCTCAGCAGTCTCAGGTTTTGGGGGGCTTCATGGCTTGTGTTTGACTACTGGATTTTCTGGTGACACAGGTAAAGATGCTGAAGGACTCAAAGTCACCCTGAAGGAGCCAGTGGCAAGGTCTTTGCTGTGTCACCACTGTGACACTGGGGTCTCATCGTCCTGATAAACTGTCCTTTTGCCTCAGGCTCTCTGAATCCTCAGGACAGAGTGGCCTTGGAATGGAGCCCTTTCCAGCCCTGATGTACTGCTGTTCCCCGGCCTACTGTGACCCACTCAGCTCAACTTTGTCTGCTGTACATAGATGAAACTGTATGTTCCTTTGGTGAATTGAGCATGGTGATTAAGAGTTCCAGGTTCTGGAGCCAGACTGCCCAGCATTCAAATCTGGGGCTGCCCTTCTCATCTGTGTGGTCCTAGGCAAGTCACTTCACCTCTCTGTTCCCCAGTCTCCTCATCTGTGAAATGCACCAATTATACCCTATTTTGCCATGTATAACATGCTCCTGTGTATAACGAGCACCCATGTTTTGGGCCCAAACTTTCGCAAAAAAACCCCCTTTCATTTAAATTCTTTAATTCAATTATTTATTTATTTATATTTAGATACTTGTTTTTTGTATTATAAAGGAAATTTAGCATTTATTTTTGAACACATTATGGTACAAGAAATTTTGTGTAACATATAATTACAAAACACAGGAAGAGATACAAAATATTTCATTACATACCCACGTGTAATGCACATCTTATTTTTCCCACAAAAATTCAGGCAAAAAAGTGTGCATTATACAGGGCAAAATATGGTATGTCCCACTGCTCAGAAAGCTCTGCATTGGGTGTGTGTCCAGGTGTGTGCACATGCAGATGTGCCAGTGTGGAGCAAGGCCTTCTGTCTCTTCAGGGATCTCATTCCAGGGATCTCATTCCTGGATCTCATCCCAGATACCCAGGCAGAGCAGGGCTCAACACAGAGGACCCTGCTGGCTCTGAGGGGTACCCCGGCTCCATGGAGGTGCTGCTGTGGTGGTAGTAACAGCTGCCTAGGTAAGAAGACCTCCAGGCCGTGCTGTGGGGGAGCCTAGAAGCTCAGGAGGGTAGCTGTGTGTAGGACTGGAGGATCTTCCACTCAGCTCTCTGCCCCAGCCTAAGGACCCTAACAACCTCTACCTTCAGACTGAGGAGAAGCTAGAGGCCTCCAGGCAGGCACTGGGGGCATGTGGTGCCTGTACCTCCCTGTACCTCCTGCCCCAGGCTTGCCTCTTCAGCAGAATTAGCTGCTCTTTTCTGTAATTAATTCCTCTGGTACTCAGGACAATTCGAATTTAAATTGCCTTTACAAAGGTCACAAAATCATGATTAAAGAAAGGAATCTATTAAAGGGGCTGAGGTGGCCTCTCCTTCAGAGTCTCCCAGAGCCTTGGGGCTGGAGGATAGGCCTTGCAGAACCATCACCCCCTGCAGAGGGCCCTGCTCTGAAGTCTTTCCCATGGCTTGCTCGTTCTCCACTCCTGTGTGACAGGTGAGGGAAAGAGAAATCTACACTCGCCTACCTCATTCATACTGTTCCCATAGTCCTATTTCCTACCACACCCTTTCCCTAGCCTGTACCCAACATGTCATTTGCTATAGCTATGCTTCCAATGGCCTGATCCTGTCCCTTACCGGTTGTGTGACCTTTATTAAGCCACTCACCCCTCTGATTCTCAGTGTCCTCATCTGTGAAACAGAGTGGATACATTTTGCTTCCAAAGAACTGGAGGCTTCACATGCAGAATGCCTGGCACTCCTCCAACCATGGAATTTTTGCTTCTCTGAGCACATTCATTTTTCTGCCTCAGCTAGGAAGCTGGCTGTTAGTGCTCATGTGCCAGACTCTCTAGCCCTGACCATGGCCCACACCTGGATGTGCTCCTCATGCTGCCTGGGGCTGAGGTGGTCTGACCCACCAGGGGTGCAGGAAAGAGACCCTGTCCACTTCCTCTGGCTCCCTCAGCAGCCTGCACAGGCCTGGGCATATAGAGGAAAGGGTTCACCTGCCAGATGGAGAGCTTAGCTAAAAAAAGGCACAAGTCTCTACCCATAGGGAAGTCACCCTCTGGTAGGTGGTACCAGCCTGCCTGTCAGGACTGAGGAGGGCTGCTCTGGGATGCCACATGCAATAGGAGCCATGCTGGAGGGTCTATGATGGCCCTGCTGACTCACATTTTTTTTTATCTTGGATCAAATCAGGATTGTTAGGGCTAGAGGCAGCTTGTGGGGGGGTGCCTTGGCAGAATCAGGGGGTCTCCTTTAGGCCAAACCAGTCATCTAAGCCAGACTGGCTTGGCCTAGCTACTGGGATTAGGAACAGGGTAGACAACAAGAGTCCTTGAGGGCCTTGGTTTCCTGACCCCACCTCACCAGTTCTGAGAGGGTACAGTGGTAGTCCCAGCCAGATCCTTCCTCCCACATGGGGAAGGCTTCATTTGGAAACCAAGTGGTGGTGCCATATTGCCCGACCAGCTCCAGGGGGTAAGTGGGAATGAAGCATAGATCTTTCCCTGCCCTGGTGGCCCTTTACTGAGAGGCAGCCCACTGAGCAGCTCCAGGTGCTTCAGAAAGGGAGCTGTGTTCACTGAGCACCTTCCATGTACCAGCCCCAGGCAGACTCATCCTTATACATGTATGTATGATGTGTGTGTGTTTGCAATAAGTGTGTGTAACTGTCATGTATAGTGTGCAAGGTATGTACAGGGAGTATGCATGTGTATATGTGACATGCATGTCATTGTGCTTGTGAGCATTGCGGTTCCTTCCCTAACACCCTTTGATCATGTTGCCCCATACATGTGCAGACAGAGACAACCCACTGTCCCCTACATGGGCCACTTTTCTCCTTGGAGAGCAGCCCAGTCCCTCCCAATGTCACTCTTCATCCAGGATCCAGGATGAGCCTAGAGCCTGAAGTCCATCACGTTTCCTCCTCTGGATGCCCCATTTCTCTTAGTGAAGACTGCAATCTTCAGAACATAGGCCAGTGAGATGACTCTCCCTTCCCCCACTTCTGTCACCTATTCCAGATTCTGTACAACCTTTTCATTCCAACCCCCTTGTTGGAGGGGGCCCTGGTCTCATTGCTCAAAAAGAGAAGTGGAGAGACTGGGAAGAGACATGTAGGAAATGACCTGCAACCAGCAGCCAAGAAGGGTCTCCAGGGAGGTCCTCCAACCCTGACTCAGAGTGGAACGTGTCTCAGGCCCACCGTAGGGAGCTTGGATCTGTCCCCGTAGGGCCCACTGCCCTTCAACTGACTGCCTGTTTCCTCTAGGTCCTCTGTTGGTTAGGCCTTTCCACCTCATGGGAAACATGATGAATGGGGGACAGAGAGAAAGTCAGCTCACTCCCCCACCTCCTACATCTGATGGACCAGCTGCCTCCACTTCCAGGGGTGTCCTTGAGCCTGGACTAAAAAGCAGGGTGGCCATCCATAGGTCCCACTGTGAGTGTCCAGGAGTTCCTCTAGATTATAATATCCCCTTTCCTATGCCTGTTTCTCTAGGCTCTGAAACTGATGAGGTTCTTCACCCATTATTTATTCACTGGTGCCTGGTTCTTCCCACCATGAAGAACAGTGAGAAAAAACTTTGGGCACCAGTCTGAGGTGCTGAAGGTGGAGTACATAGGCCCTAGAATGTTGGGAACCATCCTGCCTGGTTTCAGAAGCTGTAATCCTGCCAACAGGTGAAAAGGCCCCATGGCTAGAGGACCTTGGGACCATAAGCCACTAGGGAGACAAAACTTATCCTCCCAGCAGTGGTGCAGCCTCTGCCTGCTTTCCTTCACCTGCTTGACCCCTGGAGGATGGCTGGATAGTCAATGACAAGTAAGATTCCTTAAGGAAGGAACAACCTAAGACAGGCACAGTCACAAAAGGCCCATCAGGGATAGACTTAGGGGATTGTGAAGGAGGGACAAAAGACCTTCACCCCTCAGCTTTATCATAGCCCAAGTCCTCATTCTATCTGTAAAAAGCCTCCTAATCTTTTGGCTGCCTTGCTTCCCCTGCCTGATTCAAGCCTGAAACAATGCCAAAGGTGGGTGCAACCCTGTGCTGGAATAGGCAGTTCCCAGCAGGGATGCATGATTAGGCCTGAGAAAGAATGTATAAAGTCCTGTGAAACCTGCTTTGCTAACGATATCTTCAATTTAAATGTTAAGGGTCTGAGCACAAAATAAGTTTGTTTCCCAATGTTTTACAGCCTATTGGTGTCACTCTGTCTACCAGACCCTGGCTCAAAAGGACCCCTGTGATCCCAGAGATGTTATCTGTAAACCATACCTCCTTTCTTTGATATGCATCCCTATGCAAGCTAAACTCGGTAAAAGCCTATTGAGAGAGAGGCTTGACACCTTTCTTCTCTGAGACTGGTCAGCCTTTTCTCCCCAAGCAGATCATGTCTTGGTAGACTTATTCTCATCTGCAGCAGCTGGGGAGGTTCTGTGGGCAAACCCCCTACACTGGAACTTTGGGGGTCTCTCTGTCCTGGAGGTGGGAGGCCAGCAAGTACTACACACACACACACACGCACGCACACGCACACGCATATGCACACACACACACATCCACAAGGACAAAATAGTGAGAGAATGGGGAAATGGTAGGAGTCTGAGGCAGCTCAGATGCAGCCCTTCGTGAGGAGGAGGACCAGGACAGAGCACACTAGGAACCCCATCTAGATTAGGGGCTGAGCAGAGGTGGAGGTCTAGCCCATCCTAGCCAGTGCTAAACCAATGGGTTAAGGCTAAGAAGGGGGCAAAGCTGGGCAGATGCTGAGAGAAGAGAGATGGAGAAGGTTTAGCAGAGAGTGCCAGAGGAACAGTATGTGTGAGAGAGAGACTGGTAGGGGCAGCATCCCTGTGCAGTGGTGAGAAGGAGGAGAGGCTGTTCTTGGCCTGGCCAGGTGGGCTGAGCTGGACATCAAAGCCCAGAGGATGTGTTCTGAGGATGTGTTCTGAGGATGTTGGTCTCTCCCTCCCACAGAGACAGACAGATGTCTCTCTGATGATAAAAAGAAAGGAAGTTGTGCACTGAGAGCAGGAGACTGGGGCAGAGAGAGCCAGTGTCTCCTCCTTGTGGCCACCAAATGAGTGGGAGAGACCATCACAAGTGTTATGTCCTCCATTTCCAATGGACTTCCAATCCACACCCACTACTGGAGTGTTCATCTACCAAGAGAACAGGCAGCTGCCCTGGGGTCCAGGTCAGATCAGGGGTAGACCATTGGCCACTTTCTGGCACCTGAAGCCCAGTGGGGCCACTGTTGGTTTGCTGAGTCCCACAGCAGTGAGACAACCATGTGCTGAGTAGGCTCTACACCCACTGGTCACTTCACACCTCCCAGCAGCCACCTCAAATAGGCATGTCACCGAAGTGTGCCTAAGTGTGTGCATACATGTTTGTTAGTTGTGGGGGCACATGTGCTGCGTGTAGGATCTGCCCTATCAGTCTAGCAAGAGCTAGGCACACTTCCCTTCTAGTTCCTTGGCCTCTCTGGCTCCACCATGACTCTTGACCAGCAATTTTCCTGCCTGCTGTGCCTTCTGAACCACCTCAGGCTGTAGGATCCCTGAGTTAGAATTAGCAAAGGCACCCCTTCCTCCACAAGCTCTTATGCTATTAGATAACTGTCACACTTAATATATGTATCTGTGATGAACTGGAGCTGTGAAGCGAGGACCTTGAACACTCTCCCTACCCCCATCTAGGTAGCCCAAATCCACTATGTTCTTCCACAAAGTCCTCTTTAATCATCCTTCCCGGGGGCCTCCACAGCTCCTGTTGTGAAATGACCAGTTCTTCATGAGAACAGTGGTAGCCCTGGTGTCCTGTCTAAAAGCCAGGTTGGAGGGTGGGATAGTGCCTTCTAGGAGAGGACTCAGTTTCCTGTAAGGCCAGACTCTTGTAACCCCATCACACCCAGAACAGGCACCCAATCCAGTCTCCACAAGTGCCTAAGATACATTGAGGGTCAGGCAGCAGCTGGGCCACTGATAGATCCAAGGCAGATTTCAGTCCCCATGGGAAGAGCCCCCTTCTTGCCAGCCATCTACCTAAAGAAAAGGGTTTAGCTTGTGGTTCCAGCCCTAGAACCAGGTGAAAATGTCTTTAAAAGGCCCCAAATGTAGTTTGACTAGATCTGAGAGCCACAGGGCCCCTATGGCCTTTTAAATTCAGACTCCTAGAAAAAGTCCCTTTCATAGAGAACCCAAGCTTTCCCAGTCACACCCACAACACCAGCATGTGGGTGACAGCAAGTCACCAGAAAAGTAATAAATTTCCTCTGTCCAAGTAAGACCACAAGTGCTTCTGGTAATTTCTGAGAGTTCCTGGGGTGTCTCACCTGCACCCACAGTTCTCTTACATTCTCTTGACACTGCAGCCTGCAGAGCTCCTGATGGGATGCTTCATGGCACTTTTCTGACCACACCCATCATGGGAAGGCAGATCCTGTGCCCATCACCTGCTCTCCTCTTGTCCTCACAGCTGTCCTTACTCCCCCTTCCTGGTGCCAGCATGCAGCTCTATGCTGGGCAGGTCTATGGGATCTGCAGGCCCTTGGCCCCAATCTGCTGTGCTCCTGGGGCACCTGCCATTGTTCCATCAACCTCTTCCCCAGGTATCTATGAGGTCAGGCTATTCCAAAGACCCCTGACTGCCCTCCTACTTCCTCCTAGAAACTGATGCTTGCAAACCAAAGCATCCACATGTGCTTACCAGATATGCCTGGCCCCTCTGGGATCACACACTCTGGGTTAGAAATTCAGCAGAGGAGCCCCCTGAATATCCGAAGAATGTCCATATCACCTTCCACTTAGGCCCAGGCACCGTTAGCGACCTGGTGGAAAAACTCAGCCAGCACCAGTAAACTTGGCTCTGACCCCTTGGGAAGGAAAGTGGAAAATATAACAGAGGTGAGAGAGACATGGAAAAATAAATTTTCCATTCTAGATTGTGGTGGTGATATCCCAGCAGCCACTACTGCAACAGAAAATGGAAGTTCTGGCTCTGTTTTTTTCCCTCTTTCTAAATGATTTTGATGTTTTATTCCTACCACCCGCTACCCCCCACCCCACCCATCAAACTATTCTCTGTTAATAGCAGAATAATTAAAAGAATTATTGCTTATAACTTGTAAGTGAGAGGCTAAGACAGGAGCCCAGCAGAAGGAGTAGGGAGAGGAAGAAAAGGTGATCATGAATATCTCAGCCTTGTTCATGGACCTTCACCAGCAAGGAGGAGAGGGAAGGGAGACACTGTCAGTACACTCTTTAAAGCAGCCTGCTAGCTTGGTTGAGGAGTGCATTTTATTTTCATTTGCATTTAGGTATTTTAAAATATACACCTGCCAGCCGTTGTGGGGAGCCCACCCTGTCTGCTAGGAAGAAAGTGGGTGGGGGTAGCATGCCTTTAGCCCCTGTGATGGGACTGTACTTGACATTTAGGGCTTTCAAAAGCAGCATTTTCTGATAAAGTCTTCCTTCCCAAGGAGCAGAGAGATAGCAAAGCAAGCCTTGGTGGCTGCCTAACTCTAGAGCTGATTGGCTGAGCTAATGAGCATAATTCAGGAAGATGGCAGGCACCCACAGTCTTTCTATATGAGGTCAGCAAGGGCACAGGGTACTCTGGGTCAGTGCCCCAACCTCCCTGCACATTTGGAGGCCACATATGCATCCCAAGTTTGAGACTGTTGCCTCAGACTCTCAGTTTCATGTTTCATTTATGTTTTCAGTCACTGGTCCACATTTACTGAGCACCTTTTGTGTGCCAGGATAGGACTCAAAGGCAGCCGTCCTGAGAGATCGTCTCACCTGATTGGTCCCTCAATCCCTCCTCCCTGGGTGCCTCCTGAAAGCAGCCTTTTGTGACCTCTAGTGGTAGCCCATTGCATTCAGGCTTGAAATGGACTGTCCTAAGGCAGTGTGGTACAACGGTTAAGAGCACACACTCTGCTGCTGAACCAGGGCTGTGAGGTTTTGGAAGAATAACTCCCAATAGCTGGGCCTACATTTCTTCTTCTGTAAAATGGGGACAATAATGGTATTAATATCATTGGGCTTCTGGCCAAGATGGCGGTGAAGGTAAACATAGTACTTGGAACCTTCCACAACCACATCAAAATTACAACTAAACTATCGAATAACCGTCTTTCAGAACTGCCTGAGATCTGTCTGAATAGAAGTCCTACAACTAAGGATATAAAGAAGAAGCCACATCAAGACTGGTAGGAAGGGTGAAGATGAAGAGCAGGCTGATCCCTCACCCATGTGTGGCTGTTAAAAACTGGGAGGGATATTTCAGCTGCAGAGATCCCCCCTGAGGAATGACTGGTCACAGCCCCATATCAGAACCCCCAGCCCAGGGTTCCAGTGCCAGGAGGAGAAGTCCCCGTAACTTCTGAATGTAAAAACCAGTGAGGATTGTGGCTGAATGAGACACAGGACTACTGGAGCCCCAGGCAGTTCCTCTTAAAGGGCCTGCACACAGACTTACTTAGACTTACTGTCTGAGCTCTGGCACTAGAGGAACAGCTTAAAAGACACCAGGAACATATAGGGAGAAACTGAAGTGCCTGGCATCAGGGTGAGAGCTGGAGGGGCAACTCTCTTCCAGAGAGAAGTGCTGGCAGAGGCTGTTGTTCATTTTCTGAGCTCTTCCTCCTCAGTAGGTGGGTACCATATCTGAGTCTCCATCAACCTGGTTCACAATGTTCACCCCACACTGGTGATTCCCTGAGACCCTGGCCCACCAAACTTGTCAGCCCAGCCAAGCCATTTCCAGTGCCTTTTCTGTACAAATGGCCTGTCTTGGCTCAGTCTTCAGGCTTTCCTAAAATCTCTCTAACAAGCAGCATCTGGCCTCTGTGTTGCATCATACCTCTTGCTAAGTGGCACTAGCAGCAGCCAGCCTTGGTTCACAGCTTGGCCTTCCCTGGGCACCTTCCAGCCCAGCACAGGTAGCAGCCATCTGCAGATTTATTTGGTCCTGGGCAGAACAGAAGCAGCAACTGATTTTGGCCTGCATGTCCCAGGAGGCCTCCAAGCCAGTGTACCCAATGGATAGCTTCAGACCACATTGAAGCACCACCCAATCACTTATGTAAGCAACACACTCAAGGGTCAGACTCAGTGGGCACCAGAGCCCCACTGAAATATGTTCTGATCCATGGCGTAGGGCCCTGCACAGCTGATCATCCACAGTGGTCAGTGGTTGGTGGCTGTAGCCAGTCCTCACAGCCTATTGACCTGGGGGCAAATCCCTCCCCTTGACATACCAATAGGAATCAAGGCTCAACTACAACAGAAGGATGTACACAGCAATCACAGTGGGTGGGTGGGTGGGGTAGGCACTGCACTTGGAATACCCAGCTTGGATGAACAGGTAGGCTGTGCCCCTGGACCCTACAGGACACCTACTATCTTAGGCCTCTCTACCAAGGCCAGAGGATATAAAAATTCTATCTAATACATAGAAGCAAACACAAGGATGCTGTCAAAATGAGGAGACAAAGAAACATGTTCCAAATGAAAGAAGAGAAAAACTCTAGAAAAAGAACTAAGCAAAATGGAGGCAAACAGAGTTCAAAACATTGGTTATAAGGATGTTCAATGGACTTAGGGAAAGAGTAGATGAGACAGGCTTCCAGTCAAGATGGCAGTGTAAGCAGACATGGCTCACCTCTTCGCACAACCACGACAACATACAACTAAAACATAGAATAACCATTGCTCAGAGCTGTCAGAAATTGAGTTGAATGGAAGTCTGACAACTATGGAGTTAAAGAAAACACATTCATGCAGACTGGAGATCCCCAGAGACTCTGCCCCGCCCAATTTATAAGACCACCCAAGTTGGTTTATCCATATGAATATCTGGTCTTGGCTCTGCTTCACAACTTCCAAAATTCTCTTCAAGCAAGCAGCAGCTGGCTTCATTGAGCTCCAGGTCTGAAACTAGCAGCCTAGTTCCACAGCTTGGCTTCACCTGGAAATCTCTAAACTGAGCACAAGTAGCAACCATCTCAGCTTGCTTTATAACTAAGGCAGGGTGGCCCTGGGAAAACACAAGTGTGGTCTGATTTTGGCCTGAACCACCTGGGAAACCCCAGGAACAGTGCACCCAGTGGACAGCTATAGACCACTTCAGAGCACCACCACCCTGCCTCTGCTCAGCTGATCATCCAGGGAGGGCAGAGGGTGGTGGTAAGTGGTCACAGCCAATTCTTGCAGCTGACTGGTCTGGGTAAATCCCTCCCATTGATCTGACAACTGCAGTCAACTACAAGAGGTGGGTGTATTTAGCTCACACAAAGGGCACACCTCGAATACCCAGCTTGGGTGATAAAGGAGGCTGTGCCACTGGATCCTAGAGGACACCTACTTCATTAGGTCCCACTACCAAGACATGCAGTCAAAGCAGCTCTACCTAATGCATAGAAACAAACACAGAGGCTACCAAAATGAGGAAACAAAGAAACATGGCTCAAATGAAAGAATGGATTAAACTTCCAGAAAAAGAGCTAAATGAAATGGCAGTAAGCAATCTATCATTTGCAGAGTTCAAAACACTAGTTATAATGACGCTAAAAGAACTTAGTGAGGATCTTAAGAGCATAAAAAAGATCCAGTCAGATATGAAGGATTCACTAATTGGAATAAAGAACAAATTACAGGGAAACAACAGTAGAGTGGATGAAGCTGAGAAACAGATCAATGATTTGAAACATAAGGAAGAAAATAACAACCATGCAGCACAAGAAAAAGAAAAAAGAATAAAGAAATATGAGGCTGGTTTAAGTAGTCTGTGGGACAACTTTAAGCAATCCAACATTGGTTTCATAGGGGTGCCAGAAGGAGTAGAAAAAGAGCAAAAAATTGAAAATCTATTTGAAAAAATAATAACATAAAACTTCCCTAATTTGATGAAGGAAATAGACATGCAAGTCCAGGAAGCACAGAGAGTTTAAAACAAGACTTGATGCAAAGAGACACACCCCAAGACACAACATAATTAAAATGCCAAAATTAGGTTTCTGGCTAAGATGGAGGCATAAGTTGATATGTTTTGTGTCCTCACACAACCAAAAGAAGGACAACCACCAATTTAAAACTAAAAATCCACCAAAACTGCCAGAAAATCACACTGTGTGGAAGTCCAACAACCAAGGAATTAAAGAAGAAACACTCATCCAGACTGGTAGGAGAGGCAGAGAGGACAGACAACAAGGCAATAGATGGAGGACCACACGGTTTCACATATGCATGCAGAAAAACCAGGATGAACAACTTAGGAGCCAGACAGACCACGCAACCCAGGGTTCCAATTCAGGGAAATAAAGCCTCAAAATCTCTGGCTGTTGAAACCAGTGGGGGTTGCAGCAGTGGGAGAAACTCCAAGCTTCATGGAAGAGTTTATTGGAGAGAACCATGGGGGCCCAGAATGCACAGAAACCCATCCTGGAATGGATGGGTTTGGAATGGAATGGTGCTGATTTCCTGGAATCAGCAGCACAAAGCCCAATTTCCTTGTGGATAGCAGAGGAAGTGACTGAAATCCAGTCTAGAGCCAAGCAAGTGGCATTGTTCCCTCTCAGACCCCTGGCCCACATACAGTGCCACAATGTAATGAAGTGGGTTGCTCTACCCTGGTGAATACCTAAGGCTCCATCACTCACTACCTAACAGGTGTGCTGGGACAGAGAAATATGGCCTAAATGAAAGAACAGATCAAAACTCCAGGAAAAACACAACTAAGTGATGAAGAAATAGGCAACCTATCAGATGCAGAGTTCAAAACATTGGTAATCAGGATGCTCACCGAAATAGTTGAGTATGGTTGCAAAATAGAGGAAACAGTGAAGGCCATGCAAAGTGAAATAAAGAAAAATCTACAGAGAATCAACAGTGAAGGGAAGGAAACCAGGACTCAAATCAATGGTTTGGAGCAAAAGGAAGATATAAACATCCAACCAGAATACAATGAAGAACCAAGAATTTAGAAGAATGAGGAGAGGCTTAGGAAACTCCGGGACAACTTTAAATGTTCCAACATCCAAATCATAGGGGTGCTAGAAGGAAAAGAGGAAGAACGATTAATTGAAAACTTATTTGAAAGCATAATGAAGGAGAACTTCCCCAAAGTTCTCAATGGAAATAGAGAGTCCCAAAAATGTTGGACCCAAAGAAGCACATCATAATTAAGTCACCCAAGGTTAAAGATGAGCAGAGGATCTTAAAAGCTGCAAGAGAAAAGGAGACCGTTACCTATAAAGGAGTTCCCATAAGGCTATCAGCTGATTTCTCAAAAGAAACTCGCAGGCAAGAAGAGGCTGGAAAGAAGTATTCCAAGTCATGAAAGGAAGGACCTACATCCAAGATCACTCTATCCACCATTATTTAGAATGGAAGGGCACATAAAGTGCTTCCCAGATAAGGTCAACTTAAAGGAGTTCATCATCACCAAGCCCTTATTATGTGAAATGTTAAAGGGACTTATCTAAGAAAAAGAGGAATATCAATAATACGAACAGTACAATGACAACAAACACAGAATTATCAACAACTGAACCTAAAAACAAAAACAAACTAAGCAAACAAGTAGAACAGGAACAGATCACAGAAATGGAGATCAAATGGAGGGTAATCAGTGGGGAGGGGAAGGGAGGAGAAGGGAGGAGAATGGAGGAAAGGTACAGGGAACAAGAAGCATAAATGATAGGTACAAAATACACAGGGGAGGTTAAGAATAGTATATGAAATAGATAAGACAAGAATTCAGATGTATGACCCATGGACATGAACTAAGGTGGAGGGGAATGCTGGAGGTGGGGGGTATGGCAGAGTGTGATAAAGGGGAGGAAAAAATGATATGACTGTAATAGCATAATTAATAAAATATACTTAAAAATTAATTTTTTAATATGCCAAAGGTTAAAGATAAAGAGATGGGAGGGCAGTGTGGGAGCATGGGTGAGAGGTGAGGGAATTAAGAAGTACAACTAGGTAGTTAAATATCCATGGGGGTGTAAAATATAGTATAGGAAAGGAAGTGGCCAAAGAACTTAAACTCATGACCCATGGACTTGAATCCTGTGGGTGGATTGCCTGAGGGCGTGGTGGTTGCTGGGTGGATGAGGCTAAGGAGGAAAAATTAGGACAACTGTAATAGCATACCCAATAGAATATGACTTTAAAAAAAGAGTAGATGAACTTAGTGAGAACCTCAACAGCATAAAAAAGGACATGAAAATCTTAAAAGTTAGCCTATCATAAATGAAGGATACACTAACTGAAAAGGGGAACAATTTATAGGAAATCAACAGTAGAGAAGATTAAGCCGAGAATCAAATCAGAGATTTGGAATATAAGGAAGCAAAAGACACCCAATTAGAATAACCAAGAGAATAAAGAATCCAAAATGCACGATGAGGGTGTCGGAAGAAGAAAGAGAGCAAAAAATTGAAAAGTTATTGGAAAAAATAATGACAGAAAACTTTCCTAACCTGGTGAAGGAAATAGACATGTAAATCCAGGAAGTTCAGAGAGTCCCAAAGAAGATGAACCTGAAGAAATCCACACCAAGACATACTGCAATTAAAATGCCAAAAGTTAAAGACAAAGAAAGAATCTTAAAAGCAGCAAGAAAAAAGCAGTTAGTTACCTAAAAGGAGTTCCCATAAGACAGTCAGCTGATTTCTCAACAGAAGCTTTGCAGGCCAGAAGGGATTGGCAAGAAATAATTCAAAGAGATAAAAAGCAAGATGTACAACCAAGATTACTCTATCCAGCAAAGCTATCATTTGAAATTGAAAGACAGATAAAGAGCTTCTAACACAAGAAAAAAACTAAAAGAATTTATCATCACCAAACCATTTCAGTATTACATGAAATGTTAAAGGAACAGGGCAAAGAAGGGAAAGGGTCATCAAGGAAAATGTATAATGGACCCACGGACAAAGACAACGCAGTGTGGTGGGGGATTGAATGTGGGATGTGGGGGTGGGTAGGGTGGAGGAGAGTAATGAGTGAAAAATGGGGACAACTGTAATTGAATAATAATATAAAAGAAGAAATAAAGATTAAAATATGAATAATAAAATGGCAATAAATACATATCTATCAACAATTGAATCTAAAAAAAATAAACAAAAAAGCAGAAAAACAGACACATAGCTAAAGAGAACATTTTGATCGTTGCCAGAGGGGAGAGTACTGGGGGAATGGGTGAAAAAGGTGAAGAGTTTTAGAAATACAAATTGGTTGTTATACAACAGTAATGGGGATGTAAAGTATAGCATAGGGAATATAGTCAATAATATTCTAATAACTATGTATGGTGTCAGATGGGTGTGAGATTTATCAGGATGATCACTTAGTATTGGGTTAGTCAAAAAGTTTGTTTTTTCCATAAGATGGCTCTAGTAGTGCTTAGTTGTCTTTAACTTCATTCAAAACAATTTTGTTAGATTGTATTGTGACAGCTGTGGTATCAGGGTACCTTTTAAAAAGAACATCCAAACTGGTGAATTTTTGTGTAGTCATTTTAATATTGAAGATGAAAGAAAATAAGCAACATTTTTGGCATATTATGCTTTATTATTTCAAGAAAAGTAAAAACAACTGAAATGAAAAAAAAGATTTGTGCAGTATATGGAGAAGTTGCTATGACTGGTTAAATGTGTCAAAAGTGGTTTGCAAAGTTTTGTGCTGGAGATTTCTCACTGAATGATGCACCACAGTTGAAGTTGATAGCAATCAAATTGAGACAATTAAGAACTATCTACATTTTACCAAGCAGGAGATAGCCAACATACTCAAAATATCCAAATCAGTAAAGTTATTGCTGAAAATGAAAAATGTGTCCTTTATTATACAGAAAAAGCTAAACAGACTTTTTGGTCATCCCAAGAGTGATGTAATTTGTAATCACTGGGGTGTACATGTGAAACTAATATAATAATGTATGTCGACTGTAATTGAAAAACAAAAAATGACTTAAACCTGTAAAAAATAGTGCTACTAATGTCATATGGTTGTGGAGATTAAAATGAGATGATGAGCATAAAGGCTTTGCTGCTGGACACACAGGGAATGCACCATACACATGATACTCATCATGTTGTGTGGGCAGAGAAGGGCATATGAAATCCTCCCAATACCCTACATGTCAATGTATACCTAGCAGAGAGACTGGGATCATGGGAGGCTAAAGGAGCCAAGTTTTGTTTCTTGGGACCCACAGGTCAGTCTGGACAGAAGAACTGCGTGTGGGCAAGCTAATCAGGGCAGCTCTGATTAGGGAGCTGGAAGAAGAGTCTCTGAAGGAGTGGTAGGATGGGATTGGGGAGGTAGAAGCCTGGCCTGGATGGAAAAGAGAGGGTGACCATTGGCCAGATGGCCTGAGGAGATTTGGCACTAATACCCTGTGAGAGTTGTGTACCAGTTATATAGCCAGCACATTACCTGTTCCTGGTGTCTTGGGGCTTCCAGCTCTAGTGCCGACTGAATGCCACTTCTGTCTGATAGATACAAGGAATACATTTTATGCCTTATGTGCTCCTCTAGACTCTTGTGATGGACAGAACTGACACTAGCAGACAATGAGCACAGAAAGCCTCTGAAAAACAAATGAGTACAGAACCAAATTCCCATATCTGCAACTGCTGGTCACAGAGGAGGGAGCCTCTTGATTCCTTCCAGTGCCTTCCTTCCTCTGATGGAAAGGACAGTTGACATCAGGTGTCAAAGGGCAGTTGGATGCTTGGCTCTGAGTAGAGATTTAAACAGGGGTGCTGAGCTGGGCAGGACTGGACTTGGGATTTTACCTGACTCTGCATGGGGTCTGTGGGTAGAGAGCAAGCCACAAAGACAGACAGACAGACAGACAGACAGGAGGCAGAGGGAGCAGTCAGGGGCTCTGCACCGTCCATACTGGCTAGTTTGCTGCAGGATGGGAAAGCACATGGGAGAGAACAAAATCATCCCAAGTAAGGCCATCTTAGACCAGCCCAACCCTGGTCAGTCCTGCAGTTGAGTAGATTCACCTGGGAAGTAGCCCAGCCTGGCCCAGACCAGCTAGCATCCAGACTCATGAACATGATAAATGCTTTTTTACACAACTAAGCTTTGTGGTTGCCAGTTAGCCATTACTTATAGTACTAAAAAACTGATATAGCTCCAAACTGGAAGCAAGTCAAGATGTCTGTTGATGTGGGTTGGAGGTATAAACAGTGATACAGCCATACAATAGAGTACCCTGCAGCCAGTGAGAAATTAGGTCCAGCTACACACGCTGGCCTGGCAGATGTTTGTGAGAGATATCAGTGAGAGGTGGGGGGGGGCGGGGAGCAAGGGAGTGATCAATATGTGTGTCACGACCCCATTCTTGTTTTTTGGAAAAAGTCTGTGTATAAAAATATATAGAATAAATACACCTAGGAAAAATTCAGCAATGATTCACATCTAACTATTCATAAATGTTGCCTGTAGAGAAGACAAGGAGGAGCTTTATATTTTTTGTTTTCTTTCTTATAGTTTTTAAAATATATTTTATTGATTATGTTATTACAGATGTCCCATTCTTTTCTCCCCTTTATCACCTGCCCTGTATCCCTTCCCTTCAGCAACAGCCCCCACTCCAACCTTAGTTCATGTCCGTGGGCCGTACATGTAAGTTCTTTGGCTTCTCCATTTCCCATACTATTCTTAACCTCCCTCTGTGTATTTTGTACCTACCATTTATGCTTCTTATTCCCTGTACCTCCCCCCATTCTCCTCCCTCACCCTCCCTGCTGATAACCCTTCATTTGATCTCCATTTCTGTAATCTGTTCCTGTTCTACTTGTTTGCTTAGTTTGTTTTTGTTTTTAGGTTCAGTTGTTGATAATTCTGTGTTTGTTGTCATTATACTGTTCGTATTATTGATATTCCTCTTTTTCTTAGATAAGTCCCTTTAACATTTCACATAATAAGGGCTTGGTGATGATGAACTCCTTTAAGTTGACCTTATCTGAGAAGCACTTTATCTGCCCTTCCATTCTAAATAATAGCTTTGCTGGATAGAGTGATCTTGGATGTAGGTCCTTGCCTTTCATGACTTGGAATACTTCTTTCCAGCCCCTTCTTGCCTAGGAGTTTCTTTTGAGAAATCAGCTGATAGCCTTATGGGAACTCCTTTATAGGTAACTGTCTCCTTTTCTCTTGCTGCTTTTAAGATCCTCTGCTTATGTGTCTGGCCAAGATGGAGGCGTAGGTGGAAAACTGTGCCCCTCGCACAACCAAGTGTAAAGACAACAAAGTTTTAGTAACAAAAACACAACTAAAACAGACAGAAAATTGAACTGTATGGAAGTCTGACAACAATGGACCATTCGGTTAAACCGATAACAGGGGCAGAGTCAGTGGCTGGCAGTGCGGGGTCACGCAGGAAAAAGTGGCCAGACCAACCCTGGCGTGCAGGCGGCAGTTGGCAGATCCCAGGTGTGGGGTGGCAACGGGCAGACCCAGTGAGGGTGTAAGGCGGCTGGCTGATCGAGGTCACACATTTGCACACAGATAAACCAGGCAAAAAAACAAGCTGCAAGACAGACTGCTCAAACTAGGGCCCCAGCACCGGGAATTAAAGCCTAAAAGCACTAATTGGAAAAACTTTCAGGGGTTGAGGTGACAAGAGAGGCTCCTAGAGAGTTCCTTGAAGAGACCCACAGGGTCCTGGAGGGTGCACAAACCCACACATCTGGGAACCAGCACCAGAAGGGCCTGATTTGCTTGCGGGAAGCAGCAGAGGGGACCAAAATCCATGAGAGAGCAGAACAAACGCCATTGCCCCTCTCTGACCCCGCCCCCACATACAGCATCACAACTCAGCGACTTGACTTGCCCCACCCTGGTGAATACATAAGGCTCTGCCCCTTGTATGTAACAGGCGCGAACAGACCAAAACATTATGGCTCAAGGAGAACAACTCAAAGCCCCAGAACCAATACTTCGAAGCGACCAAGAGATAGCCAACCTATCAGATGCACAGTTCAAAACACTGGTGATCAGGAGGATGCTCACAGAACTGGTTGATTTTAGCCACAAATTAGATGAGCAAATGAAGGCTAAACTAAGTGAAATGAAGGGAAATGCACAGAAAACCAATAGTGATGGAAAGGAAATTGGGACTCAAATCAAAGGAGTGGACCAGAAGGAAGGAAGAAACAACCAAACAAAAAAGAAGGAAGAAAAAGGAATTCAAAAAAAATGAGGAGAGGCTTAGGAAGCTCCAGAACATCTTTAAATGCTCCAACATCCAAATTATAGGAGTACCAGAAGGGGAAGAGAAAGAGGAAGTGGAAAACTTATTTGAACAAATAATAAAGGAGAACTTCCCCAGTCTGGCAAAGGAAATAGAATCCCAGGAAGTCCAGGAGGCTCAGAGAGTTCCAAAGAAGTTGGACCCAAGAAGGAACACACCAAGGTACATCATAATTACATTATCCAAGATTCAAATGAAGGAGAGAATCCTAGAAGCAGCAAGAGATAAGGGGACAGTCACCTACAAAGGAGTTCCCATCAGACTGTCAGCAGATTTCTCAAAAGAGATCTTACAGGCAAGAAGGGGCTGGAAAGAAGTATTCCAAGTCATGAAATTCAAAGACCTACAGCTAAGATTGCTCTATCCAGCAAAGCTTTCATTTAGAATGGAAGGGCAGATAAAGTGCTTCCCAGATAAGGTCAAGTTCAAGGAGTTCATCGTCACCAAGCCCTTATTATATGAAATGTTAAAGCGACTTATCTAAGAAAAAAGAAGATAAAAAATATGAACAGTGAAAGGACAGCCAACTCACAGTTATTAACAACCACACCTAAAATGGAAGCAAACTGAGAGGACAGCTAGATCAGGAGTGGAACCATAGAAATGGAGATCACATGGAGGGTTAGCAACAGGGGAGTGAGAGGAGGAGAAAGGGGGAGAAGGTACAGAGGATAAGTAGCATAGACTGTAGGTAGAAAATAGAAAGCAAGGAGGCCAAGAATAGTATGGAAAATATAGAATCTAAGGAACTTGTGACACATGGACATAAACTAAAGGGGGGTGGATGGTGGGGGAGGGGTATGCAGGGTGGAGGGGAATGAAGAAGGGAAATAGAACAACTGTAATGGCATAATCAATAAAATATATATTTTTAAAAAGATCCTCTGTTTATCTTTAACCTTGGGTGACTTAATTATGATGTGCCTTAATTATGATGTGCTTCCTTGGGTCCAACATTTTTGTGACTCTCTACTTCCATTGCCAGATTTGGGGAAGTTCTCCTTCATTATGCTTTCAAATAAGTTTTCAATTAATCGTTCTTCCTCTTTTCCTTCTAGCACCCCTATGATTTGGATGTTGGAACATTTAAAGTTGTCCCGGAGTTTCCTAAGCCTCTCCTCATTCTTCTAAATTCTTGGTTCTTCATTGTATTCTGGTTGGATGTTTATATCTTCCTTTTGCTCCAAACCATTGATTTGAGTCCTGGTTTCCTTCCCTTCACTGTTGATTCTCTGTAGATTTTTCTTTATTTCACTTTGCATGGCCTTCACTGTTTCCTCTATTTTGCAACCATACTCAACTATTTCGGTGAGCATCCTGATTACCAATGTTTTGAACTCTGCATCTGATAGGTTGCCTATTTCTTCATCACTTAGTTGTGTTTTTCCTGGAGTTTTGATCTGTTCTTTCATTTAGGCCATATTTCTCTGTCCCAGCACACCTGTTAGGTAGTGAGTGATGGAGCCTTAGGTATTCACCAGGGTAGAGCAACCCACTTCATTACATTGTGGCACTGTATGTGGGCCAGGGGTCTGAGAGGGAACAATGCCACTTGCTTGGCTCTAGACTGGATTTCAGTCACTTCCTCTGCTAACCACAAGGAAATTTGGCCTTGTGTTGCTGACTCCAGGGTGGATGGGTTTCTGTTCATTCTGGGCCCCATGGTTCTCTCCAATAAACTCTCCCATAAGGCTTGGAGTTTCTCCCACTGCTGCAACCCCCACTGGTTTCAACAGCCAGAGGGTTTGAGGCTTTATTTCCCCTCACTGGAACTCTGAGTTGCACGGTCTGCCTTGCTCCCCAGTTGTTCCTCCTTGTTTATCCACATACGAATGTGAGACCACTTTCTCCATCACCTCACCTAATCTACCAGCGGCAGCCTTGCCCTGAGTCCTCTCTACCCCAGCTGCCCTTCTCCCCACCTCCTATTGGTCTGGATGAATGTTTTTTCTTCAACTCTTTGGTTGTCAGACTTCCATACAGTTCTATTTTCTGGTAGTTATGATTATTTTTGTTTTTAAATTTGTTGTTGTTTTACTTTTGGTTGTATCAGGAAGCAAAGTGTATCTACCCACATCTCCATATTGGCCAGGACTCTCATAGTTTTTTAAAGTGAAGATTATTTGGAAGAAAAAAATGTTGGTGTTTTCAATGACTATATTTGTTGAAATTGATGCCCAGCTGTCCTCATAAATTATCCAGCTTTTTCCTCTGCCTAGCTCTCCTGCTCTGCTTCTGCTCCTGGTCAAAGCCCAGCTCCCTCCTGCAACAAAAATCTGCATTGTGAACTCCCCCCACACCTCCATATATCCCTCCATCACCCAAGCATTTACTATACATCTCTTATCTCTTTAGGTATTTACCCTAAAATATTACAGCGGGAAGATCCTTTGGGGGTCAAGCACCAACTCAGAGGGACACAGGCACAGAAGGCTGAAGCTGAGCTGAAGCAAGATGCAGGTGTCCTGAGAACCCATTTACCTCAAGAAGCCCAGAGCAATCCCCATCCCCAGTCATGGCCTCCAATGGGTACCACTCCCCTCCGAGGAGGTGTCAAGGATCAGGGACAAGCTTCTCCTCTTGGGAGATGTAGGAGGAGCCATGAGAGAGAGGAAGAGACCAAGCCAAAGACTGGAGGAGGAGGATGGCAGTGGACATCAGTGCCAGCCTCAGTCTAGAGCTTCTGGCAAAAGCCAGATAATAAGCAAGAATGATAGAGGAAAGAGCGCAAAATGTCACACATGCTGTGGTGCCATGAGCCACTGAAGAAGGATAATATCATGAAACTAGGCCGGCTGTTGTTTGCCTTTGTGGAGGGAAGCAGGGGGGTTTCTGGTCAGCAGGGGATGGATGTTAGGTGAGTTGTGCCAAGGGGATGGGCCTGCTTACCTGGGAAGCCAGAGGGGTCAATGAAATGAGTACTCAGGACTAGGGTTCTGGGAACTTTGAGCCTCCCACAGCCTCATCTTTGGGCTTGCTGTGACTCGGAGAAGGGTGGTGGGAATAGGGACAGGGAAGAGAGGCAACTGAAACACAGAGCTAAGAGGTCTCCTTGCTAAACCTCTTTTAGTGCTATTTGTTTGTAGTTCCCTGTCACTACCCAAGACACACAAACACTTGGATAATGGCTATAAAACTACACACTTGCTGCTAATTGGGGTATGACTCTTGGCATAGCAGCCATGTTTTAAGGAAAACTAAACAAGTCCTGAAATAAAAGTAGGCAGGAATATAAATCTGCAGCAATGTGGTTCACACCCAAGTCCCCATGCAGCAACCCATCCTCATATCACTTTCCCCACCCACGTACACACCCAGACCTGGGGAACCATAGGCCAACCTTTCCCAGTCCCCACAGGGCCACTGGAGGGGGCTCTTCCTATAACTCTAATCCAGAACTAGGCCAGGTCCTTGTTTGTGCAGACCCGGGCTACACTCCTGTCCTGCCTCCCTTCCTTTGTGGGGTGCACACTTTCTTTCTCCCTCAGCTAAGAAGGTTCTAACCACCTGTTCCCCATTCATTTATTCATTAATTCATTCAACATGTGTTTCTTTAGCACATACTTTGTACCAGAAGGTGCTCTAGCGGTGAGAAAATCCAGACATGAGTTCTTTCTTATCTGGTGTGAGACAGACATGTTGAGACAACAAAATGCATGAATACACATATGATAAGAACAAGCTAGGATCACTGCTCTAAAGGAAAAGAACAGTGTCAAATGGGAGAGGAGAAGGGAGGATCTGTTTTTGATTGTGGGTACAGGAAAGACTTCTGTTAAGGGTAAGGAAAAATCTATTCGAGGTGAGGCCTGAAAGTGGGAATTTTCTGGGTGCAGAGTGGGGAGTAAAGTAGTCCAAGTGGATCAAAACAGCATGAGCAAAGTCCCTGAGCAGGGAAGGTGAGTGTGCTGGGGGCGGTGTGATATGAATTGGCCTGAAGAGACCATATAGGTATGATAGGCCCCCCTGGGGAGCTGGGAAGAGTTATAAGATTCTACAGAAGTGGGGGATGAGGTCTGATTTGTGGTTTTGAAAGATTGCCCTGCTTGGCTGAGAGAGGCTGGCAGAGGAATGAGAAGGACATGAGCAGCCAGAGGAGGCTGTTTCAGTTATCCTACTGAGAGTTGACAGTGGCTTAGGAAAGAGCTGTGGCGATGTGGACAGGAAGAAAGGGGAGATACGAGAAGGGTCCCAAAAGCAGAGGGAACCTGGATCTCCAGAATGAAGGAGGAGTCGAGAGGGGCTGGTGAATAGAGGAACACTTCCCAAGATGAGGAGACTATAGGAGGGGCAGGTTTAAGACATGTGTCTGAGGTGCATAGAGATAGCACTTAAGGCCACAGGATGGACAACTTGCCTAGGGAGAGAGAGAGTAGTAAGAAGAGAAGGCATTTGGACATGTGTGACTCTCAGATTGGACTCTGACCAAATACCCCTCCTTCTAGTATTAATAAAATAGGAATGAAAGTACCAACCACAATTTGTTGAGAGGACTGAACTATAAGAATTATCAAGCACCAGCTCAGGTGCATCAGAAGCAGTTCCCCAACCCCCATACCACCCTTGGGACCTGCTCAAAGCCAAGTGTCTGTGGACTGGGGGTAAATTGGGGGTGCTCCACATTGCAGACAGGAACCCAGGAGAAGCCATGGGGCTCACCCCAGAAGTGGGAGAGCTGAAGGTTCACAGCAGTGAAAGCAGGAAGGAGGAAGAGAAGACACAGTGGGATGGAGGGGAGGGGACAGAAGAAACAGAAGGTAGGTTGGGTGTTGGGCTGGGGCAGTAGGCCTGGGCTGCCGGAAAAAATTACCACAGAACAGTTTCCAGCTTAGCCCACACCTCAGTCTGGAGTGCAACAAAGTGTGAGCATGTGAACTGTGCTGGAGGCAAGGATGCCACACCCCTTCCATGTGGTCCAACTTCCACATGCCACAGGAATGTGCATGTGCAGATGCAAGAGTGTGAAAGGCAGGGTTGGACCGCAGCTGCAGTATTAATAGCAGCCTCCTAAGGCTGAACTAAGTCTCCTTCCCCAGAGAATTCCCATCGATTTTCCCTCTTTGCATTGCAGGGCTCTTCTGTCCTCAGGTTCCTGCAGATGGAATTGTACTCGCTGTCCTGCGGTTGGGCCACAGGTCTCCTCTGGGAGCCTCAGACTGACCACTAGCTGTCCTGGAAGAGGTGTGGACTGTCCCCTGTCTGTCAGGCTGTTGGGCTATGCTGGGGATAGAGGGGATCCCCAAACCCGCTTGTACTCTGAGACAAATGTCTACACTGGCCTGGGGCTGCCAAGGGAGCTCTGTGCACCCTTAGATGGAACCTGAGCACCCTTAACAGGGCCTGGCTCCTGCCTTCTTGCTTCTTGGCAAAACTCTGGGGAGGACAGGCTGCAGGTCATAACCAGGAATGTCTGGCTAAGGGAGGCCTTGCCATGGATTGTTGGATGAAATTTGGCTTACACACCATCAAGTGTCCAAGTTCCAGATCCAGCCCTGCCGCTGACATGTCCTTTGATGCTGGTCAGCTCCTTCCTCTCAGGCCCTCAGTTTGCTCATCTATAAAACTGGGTAGGATGACTTACCCACTGGGAGGTCTCCACTGGGAGACCGTATACACCCTGTGGGCCTGTTCAGCCCTAATGCTTTTTTTTGCATAGTTGAGGCTGAGGCAAGTAGCCCTTGGCAATTGAAGTCCAGTGCAGTGGTATGGATGGGTGCAGAAAATACAGAAGCAGTCCTAGGACCCTACCTGCCATGAATGCACTTGCATAAGCCTGCATTGCTCCACGACTGCAGTGTGCGGAGTCTATTCCTAAAACATCTAGTTTTGTTTAACAACAGTATACGCACTGAACTCTGTGCCTTGCCAAGCACATGGGCCCACAGAGACAGATGCAAAACAATTTGAAGCTGAGTCGTGTCAGAGAAGCTGGTGTGGACAGCTAGCTGTCCCGACCTGGCTGGCAGCCCCAGGAAGGGCCCACCTTTTCATGTTCCCACCTTCCCTATTGCGCCTTATAGGACTCGGGAGACAGTGGCCCCAGGAGCAGCTTCAAATTTTTATACGTTATTGTGAGATCATCACACCTTTACATGTGTTTCAAATATCAAGGAAATATAACACAGTAAAGAGCAAAAATCTCCCTTCCTGCTCTGCACTTCCAGGCTCTGCGAGTCCTGTTTTTAGTTTCTTACGTGTTCTTTCAGAATTTCATCTGCACATACAAACAAGCAACTTCTGAGTGGATGAAAAAATGACTTGGGGGCTTCTGTGGTACAGTGTGCTCTGGGCTTTCTCTCCCTGCCCCACCTCAAATCCAGAGCTGCAACTATCACACAATGATGATCAATCGAGTGTTTTCAATATTCATGAAACACTGATGGATTTTCTCCGTCTGGAGTTGTAGCTTTCACGGAACTGGCTTCATTAGCCAGAATGTCAGTGTTCCTATTGTACTGGGACCTGTGGGCCAGGTTGCTGCTGCCATGTCAGCTTCTTGCCAACAGCTCTCAGCGGCTCTGCCTTGAGGGCTGGTGGACGAGGACACAGAGGCTG
Source organism: Sturnira hondurensis (assembly GCF_014824575.4). NCBI lineage: Eukaryota > Metazoa > Chordata > Mammalia > Chiroptera > Phyllostomidae > Sturnira > Sturnira hondurensis. The sequence goes on from NW_028077960.1 coordinate 1,162,961, forward strand.
ATCCTCAGGCCGGGCAGGAGTGCTTCAAAGACTCGGAAAGCTCACTGAGGGCATGCACAAGTCCATCTCCTTCCCGAGCCTGTTACCTAATCTGGAAAATGAGAACTTGGGCTAATCAACGAGTTCCATTGCTGCTTGGTGTCCAGGAGGACCCTCCATGGCTTCCCAGATGGAGGCCCCTAAGGGCAGGGTCAGGTCTTCTCTTCCTCCTTATTGTCCTTCCCACCATGCGGCCTCCAGTAAACCCAGACATAGGAAAAGACTTGGGTTTGGGCTCTTTCTTCATCATATTGCAGCAGAACCAAGGCTCTATTACTCTGGAAATGGCTGTTTCCATGGGACAAAGGGGGTCAGGACCTCTGAGCCTCAGATGAACTTGCCACTGCTTGATGGCTTCTTCATGTGGGGCCTGGGTGGAGTAGCTGTATCAAAGCCACTGGGGTCTGAGTCTGATCAGCAGTGGGAACATGGCTGATGGGAAACAGAGCTGATGTTTCCACAACCCTGAGGTCAGAACCAAGGGCAGCACAGAGAACTAATGGCTCTGATGGGGTGGGGTGAGGGAAGCTGGGTCTGCTGAAGGTGGAGTGGGTATGTGTGCAGCCAGGATAGAGCCTACCCCGCCCCAGGGCAGCTGGAGCCAGGCTCCTGGTCCCTTCTAACCTTTTGAAATATGTGTGTGTGTGTTTAATTTTATGGTTTATAATCTTAAACATATTTAAACATGTACACTCAAGTAATATAAACACAGGACTACATTTTTACCACAAAACTTGAACAATATACCAGCCTATCACACAAGAGGTTTCCTCTCTCTACTGAGCACCATTGTTAAGTTTGATTTGTAGCTTACAGACTTTCCCCACATATTACATTTTCACATAAAGTATCTACAGGTACACAGACAATAACATGAATTGGATCCTACTAGATATAACTTATTCTGGAAATGACTTTTTCCCCTAAGCTTAGGGGGTCTTTTTGTCACTGGACTGGCTCCATGCCAAGAGCTGGCCCTGCCCAGGCACAGTTCAGGACCTCTAGGCTTTTGCTGAGGAAAAAATTGAAGAACGGGACAGAGAATGAGCAATAGTTTCAGTCAGGTCGAGAAAGAAAGAGGCCAGGATGTGGGTTCCTGGAAATGGAATCAAGGGTTGAACCACCTGCTGCTCCACTGGCTGCAGGTCTCACTGGGAACTGCTGTGAAAGAAGCGAAAGTACATGTCAGAGTGGACACAGACGAACTCGTTAGCGAGTTCCACGCTGGGTCAGTCAGTTCCTGGGATTTTCGGTTTCCAAGGATAAGCTGTTTTCAAACTTTGTGGCACCAAAGTCTGTCCCTGCCTTCTGTTCCCAAATATGGTCTGTTCAAGAAGTGTCATGGTGTTCGTCCCCCTCCCAACCCCCCCTCTACTTATGGTGTCAATTCATTATAATGATATTATAATGAGTTTAGGGGCCGGTCTCTGGTCATTTTTTCCTCCATCTTGGATTGATCTGGTTTTAGCCATTCCTTGTTGACTTCTGCTACCACCACCAGGATTTCCTGCCATAAATGTTTTCTTTGATCATGGTGAGGGTGGGGGCTCTGGTGAGATGACCGAGAGGCTCAGAGGCCTGTGATGTTCACTTCTATCTCCTCATTCCACTTGTCAGTTTTTCCTAATTTCTTTCTTTCCTGCCTTACTACTATTAACTGCATCCAGGTTATTTCCCACAAAGGTTGGGCCTTAATGCCCTTAACAATCCCCCTCTCGATGGGCATTCTGGTTGTCTCCAGGGGTTTTTTGTTTGTTTGTTTGTTTTTGTTTTGTTTTGTGTTACAGTGATGCTGAAACATCCCTCCCTGATGATCCTGCTCTCCTGGCCTACCTCAAACCTGCCCTCAGCCCCCAGGTGCCCAGGGCCCACCTGACCAAAGGAAAGTGTTTAATCCACAATGGATCTGAGTAGGAAGGCCAAAGGCATGCTTTCTCCTGTAGGAGAAGCAGAATGCTGAGCCAAAGGGTAGACACACATATGATGGTATTTCAGGCAGTGAGATGGCATGGTGGTGTTAATAAGGCTGCCCTTCACAGATAAAGAGCTTCTCAGATAAGTTCAAGTTAAAGGAGTTCATCATCACCAAGCCCTTATTATATGAAATGTTAAAGGGACTTATCTAAGAAAAAGAAGATAAAAATATGAACAATAAAAAGACAGCAAACTCACAGTTATTAACAACCACACCTAAAACAAAAACAAACTAAGCAAACAACTAGAATAGGAACAGAACCACAGAAATAGAGATCACATTGAGGGTTAGCAACAGGGGAGTGGGAGGAGGAGAAGGGGGGAAAGGTACAGAGAATAAGTTGCATAGATGGTAGGTAGAAAATAGACAGGGGGAGGACCCAAATAGTATAGGAAATGTAGAAGCTAGAGAACTTACGACACATGGACATGAACTAAAGGGGGGAATGTGGGAGGGGGTGCGCAGGGTGGAGAGGAATGAAGGAGGGGAAATGGGACAACTGTAATAGCATAATTAATAAAATATATTGAAAAATTTTTTAAAGAAAGAAAAAAATTAAAATAATAATAATAATAATAATAATAATGCTGTCCTTCATATTATTGCCAGTGGAAATGGGATCCTTTCATGGAGTCACAAGAAAATCATTTCTGAGGACCCACATATAGTAAGATAATATTTATTGAGAGAGAAATAAAAGATTGCCCCCAGGGTCCTGGTATTTCATTTGTGTCCATCTCAGTGGTGAAGAAGTCCAGCCTTACCTTCATCAAGGCAAGAAATAGGGCTAGGGTCCAGAAATTCTGTGCCATTGGTTTCTAGTTCAGTTCAGTCTCTGTTGCCATCTAGGTAGATTAGTCTGTTCCCCGCTGCACTCCGGCCAGTGCTGTGTTGCCATACCCTGTACCCAGGCTCTCACTTGGAACCTGTGCAGCTGCTAGGGCCACATGGCTGCTAAAGAGAACAAATAGGCAAACATGTGTTACCAAGCCATAAAGAACTTGCCTTTGTTAGGCTCTAATTATATTATCTCAGGCTTGTGAAGGATCAGGTGCTCTTTTAAACTAACCAATCAATTTCCCAATCCTTCTCTGGCTTGTGTTGGGCCCTCCCCCTAACCTTTCCAGTTCTTTTCCCAGATTAGACACTCCCCTTTATAGTCACCATCTTGGCTGCTACTGCACAGGCACCAAGCAGAGGAATTTCTCCTGCGGTTCTTATCTCCCCCTCCTGTAATCCAGCCAAGAACCTATAAGGATCCTTCACGCCTGTTTCTGGGATTAAGTCCCTAGGGTGGAGGATGCAGCGGGTCCCCTGGGGAGCTGATGAATGTTGCAGCTTTCTAATGAACCAGGTTTGTTGTCCTACTCAGCAACCGAGTTTATTGTGTTTAATGTCTGATTTCCTTTGTTTCCCTCCTTTTATTAATATCTACCTACCTATGCTAACAATATCACAGCATGTCTCCCACTACCCCCTCTCTCCAGAGGGGAAAATGTGGAATCTTTGTGAGTGGAGGCTGGGGATGGAAATGTCACTGGTAGCTGCAAACCAGAATAGTCAGGGGGGGGTTTGAGGCTTGATTGGGACTTGATCAGTGTACCATTCAAGGTCATGAGCCAGGGTAATAGTTGAGTGCCAACTTTCTCCGAGTGCTCATTGTATGCCAGGTGCTGTGCTGGGGGATTTGGACACTATTTTGTTTCAGTCCTGCATGGTAGCAATGATTCTGTTAACAGATACTGCAGCTCAGGGGAGACGGCTTTCCCCAGGTCACATAGTCACTCTGACTGCACAGTTCAAATCCTTTCATCTTCCCTGGTTGCCTCTCTTTGGCCTTTTGGCCTCTTGTCTAATGATGCCAGGTTTGGAGTCCCATAGCCTCCTATCACCATGCAGCTGTCAGGTAAGGGGTAAATGGTGACAGATGGACTAGAAGCCTCACCCAGGAGAGCAGGGATCACCATGGTGCTAGCCTGAGCTCATCCCATTCTGGGTCACATGGTTAAATGAGAAGCAGGCCCTGGGACAGGCATTGGGAGAATGGGGCAGGGCATAGTGGGACTGAAGCCAGTTTTGGGGTCAAAGGGCAAGCAGAATGTCCAGCACCCAGTTGGTTAGGTGTGTGAAGCCAAGGCTTTCTTGCTTATCTCTTCAATGCCCTCTGTGTTAGGGCAGGATTAGAGCTTTCTTCAGATTCTCAAAAGCAACTGCTCTCTCAATAAAGGTCCCACCTCTGTGGACTAAAGCACCATCTTCAGAGGGTTCCTGGTACAGGGGGAAAAGGGTGGGGCCCTAGCCTGACTCAGCATTCAATCTGCATTTGGGGGCAGGACCTAAAACTCACTCCTCTCAGCACCTCCAGTTGCAAGAGAGAGCAAGGCATTCTGGGAAGCCAAGCTGGCACTGCTCTCTGAGGGCCCTTGGGCTCCAGGGGACAAAGAATAGGAGACCTGGACCCTACCTTGGGGAGCAGGAGGTGCTAAAAGAAGTGAAGCGTGATACAAGGATAGGACTATCTCTCCTTTTTTCCTCTAGTGGAACCTGGCAGGAAGGAAGCACCTACCGTAGACAGCTGGGGTTCCATGTATTGAGTGCTGAACACCTCTGCTGCCCTGGTGATAGAGGGGCCCAGGTCTGTGCTGGTACACACTGGAGAAGTATTCCAATGAGGGACAGACAAAGGAGCCTACCCTGTCCTCAGAGAGCTCTTGCCAGGCCTGGTGGACAAATTCCAGGCAAAGACACAGGATTTGGAGTCTGGGGCTGCAGAGTTCAGGGAAGGAAGCAGCCCTGAGGCCTATATCCATCAATGAACGAATGAGGCCCTGACATTGGCAGACAGCTTTAGTATCACATGGTCAGAACAGGCCTCCTGAAGGAGGTGGAGGGAGACTGCACTGAGCAGGTCTCCTAAGCATATGCTCTGGCACCAGACACTCCTGGGTAACCCTCCCCGCTATTATCACTTATTAGATGGGCAACCACGACCAGCTGACTTTGCCTCTCTGTGCCACAGTCCGCCTGTCTATGAAATAGGAATAATAATAGATTCTAACCCAGAGGGCTGTGGTGAGAATTCGAAGTGTTTATAGTGGTGCCTGGCCCAAGGCAACTACTCCACAAAGATGAGTAACTTTTGTGAAATTTTCATCAATGTGATTAGAAGATGAGAAGAATATGAGAAGATGGAGGTGCTGAATCAGTGTAGATGGCAGTCACAAAGGAGACTCCATTTCTCTGGGAACAAGGGTCCAGCACAGATTTACAAGCAACCTGCCCTGGTCCGGCCGCAGCTTATCTAAGGGTCCCACAGGTGAAAGTAGGCGTCGGCGATGGGTAACAGACGACAACACGCCTCAAAGGACAGTGAAGCTCTGTTCCATTTATTGCAAGTACAAGCTGATTTTTTATATTTTCATTTTTGGCATAGATTAATATTTTGCAGGTGTTTTGTTTGATTAGTTGAGTAGAAACAATCAATACAAAGGTAACCAGGAAAAGTACGGAAGTTCCCATAGTGTCAGTTATGTTAAACTAAAGTTATTTTGACCAGGAGAACCATTAATCAGACAATTTGAAATAGTTCTATGTACACAGTTTAAATGTCTTACTGTTTATTAAAGTTCTCAGAATTTGTCATGGGCAACAGGTACACTTAGACCGAGCAGAGGTTAGGAAATTTATTATAAGCCTTTGTAATGTCTAACTTAGCTATCTATCTTGCTGTCTAAAATGTTTTTTGTATACTGTGGACTCTGACTCCTTGGTAGTTGTTTCTATGTGCTTAGTTTGTAATAGCTAACCAGCTTCTTCTGTTTTTATGCCTGTCTAATTCTAATTGATATATATTCCTATTCAAGGTAAAGGAGGGGCTGTTACTCTAACAACTCTTTGACAATCAGGGGCTATTTTCCTTTTTTAAAATAATTTTTTGATTTTTATTTATTTATCTTAGAGGGGAAGGGAAGGAGAAAGAGAGAGAGAGAGAAATATCAATGTATGGTTGCCTCTCGTGCGTCCCCTGCCGGGAACCAGGAACTGGCCTACAACCCAGGCATGTGCCCTGACTGGGATACGAACCGCGATTGTGTGGTTTGAAGGCCCGCGCTCAATCCACTGAGCTACACCAGCCAGGGCTCAGGGGCTATTTTCTTAAAGGGGTTTTTGCTATTCTATGAGGCAGTTCTGTGGGAATACATATTTTTCCCTGAACTGTTCTTTCTTGGGTGGCTTTCACAGGAACAAATAAGTAAAGTACGATGCCTTAATTCAGCCAGGGTGATATTGATTAGGACTTGAGCCAACTGTTGTTTTTTCTCTGAGAGCGGTCATTAAATCTAGGAGGTTCCAAATTATCAGAAGTGCAAAGGTTAGAATACTAAGAAACAGTAAGAATAAAAGCAACACCATATATCCACTAATGCCACGTCCGTCCTGCTGGAAAACGCTTCTGTGAAGCCTTTGTCCCCAAGCCGTGACTGTGTCAGCCGACCTGGTTAGCACTGGACGTGGCAGCAACCGGAATATCTAGTCCCTGGGCTCCAGGGCACCCCCGCCAAACTTTGATCAAACTTTGCAGGCTTTTAGCCACAAATTCAGTGATAACTAATCCCAAGCCAGAGACCAAGAGCATAAATGGTAGAAGCTAGGTACAGTGGTGATTAGGAGCAATATTTGGGGCCTGAGGGTTGGTAGAAAGAGAGTGGATGGCCACCTACTTTGAACGTGCATATGGTCAATTCTTTTGAGAGGTGTTGAGTAGGTAGATCAGACTGAATCAATCAACAGTTTCTCAAGGGACAGAGTAAATCTCTTTCCTGGCCTGGCCTGGCCTTTGTTTCTTCATCTGTACCATGGTAAGGGGGCAGCTAGACCAGGTGACCAGAAAGGTCCAGCTCTCAGTGGCTGTCTCTGAACTGGCAGTTCAGGGCAGAAGCCAGGTGTGAAGGGTTGACTGGAGGGCCTGGCCTTGGGGAGGGTCCTCCCAGAGGGAAGGGTACAGGAGGTGGGATAGGGCAGACCTTGTCCCTCCCTCCTTGCTGCTCAGTGGGTGACAGCTCCTTTACTCCCTGAAGGAGACTGAGTCAGACTGACAAGAAGGCTCCAGAGCCAGGCTGTCAGCAAGTGCCCCCTGACACCTTTGTGTGGTTAATTTGCATAAAATTTGCATAAATCTGCATAATTTAGGAAGCAACCACTGCTCATCTTGGGCAAGTTGAACTGCCCAAGCAGTTCAATTTTATGAGTGTTGAAGTAGTGCTTTCTTCTCCTGTCCACTCCCCCTCCTGCTTCCCTTTTCTCTAAGTCTGGCCTGTCAGATCCTGCTGCCTCTTCTCATCTTTCCAGAGCTGGAAGATGGGCCTCCCAGGCTTGCTTAGGTCCCCAGAGAGAGTCCCTTTGCAGCTGCTGAGTGTAGTTGCCTGTTAGCTTGACATTGGTCCTGGTTCATCCATCTGACAGGCCTTCACAAAAGAGGTTTGAGGATCCTGAGAAAGCTATAGGTCGTTCAGTAAGAATGAGTCAGGTCAAAGTGGCTAAATTCTTTTACCTGACAAGACACTAGGGGGCAGTTTGTATCTGGGTTCCTGCTAGGCTTTGCACCTGCTGTTGGTGAAGCCTGGGTTGTGCCCCAGGGCTCGAGGACAGGGGATGAACTATGACTGACTAATCAAACAGCTGTCTCCAAGGGAACTGATTCATAGGTTACTATCAGTCCAGATAAATGTCCCTACTGCTGTGACACAGGGCTTTGCCCATGCCCTTTCAACAGTTGTATTCTTAGGTTATAAACAAGTTACTTTTGGGGTACAAATGACACTAACTCCAATTGGCTTAAGCAAAATAAAAAAGAGAGAGAGAGGATTAGTTAATGTAACTGAGAAATCCAAGGGTATATGGACTTCAGTTGGATCTGGAGACTCAGATGCTATCATGAGGACGCTCTCTGCTCTGCTTTCCTTGGTGTTGGCTTAAATTGGCTCCACTGCAGTCATGGCCCCCAGAAGCTCCAGAGTTATATGCTACCACTTCTAAGCCCAGGAAAATCAGAGCTTCTTCCCACCAGTTCCAGACTTAGGTCTACAATCAGGTCTTTTTATTTTTTTAATTTTTCTTTTCCTTTTAAAAATATATTTTATTGATTATGCTATTACAGTTATCACATTTTCTCCCCTTTATTCCTCTATGCCCTGTACACCCTCTTCCACTATCATTCCACCACCTTAATTCATTTCCATGGGTCACACATGAAATTTCTTGTGTCTCCATTTCCCATACTATTATTAACCTCTCCCCATCTATTTTCTACCTACCATTTATGCTTCTCATTCCCTGTACCTTTTCCTCCATTCTCCTCCCACCCCATCCCCACTGATAACCCTTCATGTGATCTCTATTTCTGTGATTCTGTTATTCTAGTTGTTTGCTTAGTTCATTTGTTCTTTTTTGTTTGCTTTTTTAGGTTCTTGATAGTTATTTGTCATCATTTTACTGTTTGTAGTCTTTATCTTCTTTTTCTTATATAAGTTCTTTTAACATTTCATATAATAAAGGCTTGGTGATCTTGAACTCCTTTAACTTGACCTTATCTGGGAAAAACTTTATCTACCCTTCCATCCTAAATGATAGCTTTTCTGGATAGAGTAATCTTGGAGGTAGGTCCATGCCTTGCATGGCTCTGAATATTTCTTTGAAGCCCTTTCTTGCCTGCAAGTTTTCTTCTGAGAAATCAGCTGCTCATCTTATGGGTACTCCTTGGTAGGTAACTGTCTCCTTTTCTCTTGCTGCTTTTAAAATTCTCTCCTTCTCTTTAGTCTCGGGTAACATAATTATGATGTACCTTGGTGTATGCTTTCTTGGGCCCAACTTCTTTGGGACTGTCTGATCCTCCTGGGCTTCCTGGAAGTCTGTTTCCTTTGCCAGATTAGGGAAGTTCTCCTTTATTGTTTTTTCAAATACATTTTCAATTTCTTGCTATTCCTCTTCTCCTTCTGGCATCTCTATGATTTGAATGTTGGAATGTTTCAAGTTGTCCTCAGCCTATTTCAAGGTTCCTCGGCCACTCCTCATGTTTTTGAATTCTTGTTTCTTCATTCTGTTCTAGTTGAATATTTATTTATTCTGTCTGTTCTAAGTTATTGATTTGAGTCCCAGTTTCCTTCCTTTCACTGTTGGTTCCCTGTGTATTTTTCTTTTTCTTTTTTAAAAAAGATTTTATTTACTTATCTTTAGAGGGGAAGGGAAGGAGAGAAGGAGAGAAATATCAATGTATGGTTGCCTCTCGTGAGTCCCCTGCTGGGAATTGGCCTGCAACCCAGGTATGTGCCCTGACTGGGAATCAAACCGTGATTGTGTGGTTTGCAGGCCCCCGCTCAAACCACTGAGCTACACCAGCCAGGGCCCCTGTGTATTTTTCTTTATTGAACTTTGTATAGCCTTCACTTCTTCTTCTATTTTGCATCTGTACTCAGTCATTTCTGTGAGCATGCTGATTACCAGTGTTTTGAACTCTGCATCTGATAGATTGGCTATCTCCATGTCACTTAGTTCTTTTTCCGGAGTTTTGACCTGTTCTTTCATTTGGGCCATATTTTTTGTCTGGGTGGGCCTATTACAGAGTAAAGGGTGGAGCATTAGGTATTCGCCCAGGAAGAGCAACCCACTTCACTGTGTTGTGGTGCTGTATGTGGGGGAGGGGTCAGGGAGGGAACAATGCCGCTTGCTTGGTTCTCATCCTGTTTTCAGTCACTTCCTCTGCTACCCACAAGCAAATTGGGCCCTTCTGGTGTTGATTCCAGGGTAGGTGGGTTTGTATATGTTCTGGGACCCCATTGTTCTCTCCAGTGAACTCTCCTGTGAGCCTAATAGTTTCTCCCATTGCTGCCACCCCAATGGGATTTTACAGCCAGAGGTTTTGAGGCTTTATTTCCNACCCACTTCACTGTGTTGTGGTGCTGTATGTGGGGGAGGGGTCAGGGAGGGAACAATGCCGCTTGCTTGGTTCTCATCCTGTTTTCAGTCACTTCCTCTGCTACCCACAAGCAAATTGGGCCCTTCTGGTGTTGATTCAGGGTAGGTGGGTTTGTATATGTTCTGGGACCCCATTGTTCTCTCCAGTGAACTCTCCTGTGAGCCTGATAGTTTCTCCCATTGCTGCCACCCCAATGGGATTTTACAGCCAGAGGTTTTGAGGCTTTATTTCCCTGTGCTGGAACCCTAGGTTGTGTGTACGATCTTGCTCCCCAGTTGTTCCTCCCAGCTTATCTGTACACGAATGTGGGACCACCCACTGCTTCCCCACCCTGTCCTCTAGCCACCCCCTTGCTGTGCATCTGTTCCACCCTGGCTGCCTGACTCTGCCCCTCCTGCCAGTCTGGATGAATGGTTTTCTTTTTACTCCTTAGTTGTTGGACTTTCATACAGTTCAATTTTTTGACAGTTCTGGTTGTTTTATTTGTTTGTTTGTTTTTAAATTTGTTATTGTCCTTCTTATCATTGTGTGAGGAAGCAAAGCATATCTACTATGCATCTCAGCCGAAAGTCCTTGACTTCACCAGTGGTTTCTGATTCCAGGCCCTGAGTGGCTGTCTGAATTTCCTTCCAAATCCTTAATCCCATAGTTGCCAGCCTGCAGGGTAAACTGATGGTTACCTTGGCAACGCAACATATATTTGGGCCAGCCAGGCTGGTCTGTGCCTCTCATCTTGGGTTTTGTGAGACACTGGAAAGCATGTAGCCTTGTGTGCTTCGCCTATTTTTTAAAATACCTGGGCACTTAGTTAAAATAACTTCACTTGGCAAGGACTTTCTGCTGCCCCTTCTCCAGGACTTTCTATTTGGGGACCTGGTTTGGTAAGTGGGAGGACTGTCAGACATGTAGAGGGTACAAGTGAGAAGGCAGCAGGTGGCAGTGGAAAGAGGATGCTAGGACTTTGGGGTGAGAAGGCCTGGATATAAACCTGGTTCCCGAACCTTTGGCAGGTGAGAATGAGCAGACCTCTCCCCCTTAGATCTGCTCTGACCCTGAGAGTTCCCCATCTAGTCGCTGACCTGAATCACCCCCACCTGACCTGTCCAACAAAACCAGGCTCCTCCCAATGCTTCCCACACCATGCCTTTATTCTCACCCCACTCAGGCACAACATGTTTTTCCTAGAAGCCTCACAGTTCCTCCTGAGCTCTCCAATTAAACCTCTGCACTAGAACCAGAGATCCTGTACTAAAATGCAAATCTGATTCCCTCATAAGATCCTCCTTACAACCTGCTTGGCAAGCCCCTTAACTGGGTACCTGTGTTCTGTCCAGCTCCTCTGTCTCCTCTCCTCTCTCTCTTGCAAACCTCTCTGCTCAAGCCATTCGCTATTACCTAAACTATTCTTCCTCTTTACTCCAGGCCCTTGTCAGGGCTGTTTCTGGGGTAGCATCTTCCCCCACCAACTCCTCCCCACCCTCCCAGGGCCTTCTTGAGGATGTTCAGATTGAAATAGCTTTTCTGGCATTCCTGGCCTGACACCTGTCACTAAACTTTGAGCAGTAATTTTTTTCTTTACTGATCTGTCTTACAACCTCTCCATGCCTACCCCACCCTGCCCTGGTTTGGTCCATATTGCATGGGGAGCACCTTGGTGCAGGGACTAAGGGAGGGCCACTTAGTCCCTGCACCAAGGGACAGTGGCCAACACAGTGCCTTTGTGCAAATTAGAAAGAGACGTCCTCCCTTGGGGTGCACACAGTCCCATGCCAAGGTGCAGGGCTTGGCAAGTGGAGGAGAGGCTGTCCCTCTTCCTCTTCCAGCTGGCACTGTGACCTTGGACTTGGTCATGACTCTGTCCCCAGGTCTTGTGCTGCACCTGGCCCAGTGTGGGTGTTCAGAGGAAGTGGGCTGAGTTGACCTGGAGGAGCCACGTCCCTCATAGGGGCCTGTGCCTCCACTCTCTTCCCCATACTGTTCCTGGATCTTACCTCTTGGTCTTGGTTGCTTCCTGTTGCACTGGAGCTCTTACCTGGGTCTGTCTAGCTCTGTGTTCACCCTTGTAGATGCTTATTCTCACAGTGAATTAATTTCATTACTTTTATTTTTGTGATTGTCCAAACAGAAACCATAGTTGGAGTTGGCAGACTGGGTATCTAGGATGTGGAACAGGCTGGAATCCAGAGGCAATCTCTGGGACCATTTATTGTGGCTTGAGGTGCTAGCCTATGGCAGAAGGACCAGAGTCTTGGGTTCTGCTCAGGCTCCCCCATCCTGTCCTTCCCTGTCACAGGCTGCAGCTGCCTCCAGAGGACTTTCTAAGAAGTCAACGACCCTGGCACATCTATCTGTCTTGTGAGGGGAGCATGTGGCCACCTCACTGGGGCTGGGAAAGTTATAGCAAACCTCCCGCTCACTCCTCCAGCATCTGACAGGCAGAAAGATGATCCAGCAGTGGCTTCTGTCACACTCAGAGAAAAGGCCAAAGCCCTCACTGTGGCCTGCACAGTCTTCATTTGGCCCCATCCTCTCTTGGCCCATATGTTTTCCATTCTCCCCTCACTCCTGCTCCCTACTTACCTCATTCCCACCAGGATGGGCTCTGAGGTCCCTCCTACATGCAAGACACTTCCCATCTCAAGGCCTTTGTGCTTGCTGTTCCCTCCGTATCAGAGTCTTCTGGCTCAGGACTCCCTTACCCCCTTTACATCTATACTCAAGAATCACTTTTTCATTGAGGCCTTCCTTGACCACTTGTTTAAATTGAGCTTCCTCCTCAACCCCCAGTTCCTGCTTTTTTTCCCATAGTACCTCCTACCATGTAAAATATAATTTATTTTACTCTCTTCTCTTGCTTGGTGTTGGCCTCATTTCTAGAATATAAAATCCATGAGTTCAGGCACTTTCCACTGCTCTCTCCCCAGTGCCTGGCAATGAATGGAAGTTTTGGGGAAGGAAATAAAAATGAACAAATTAGCCTTTTGGCTCTCTGAGCAGCACCATGATGGTGGGAAAAAACAAGCGCCTTATAAAAGGTAGCAAAAAGGGAGCCAAAAAGAAAGTGGTCGATAAATTTTCTTAAAAAGATTGGTATGACATGAAAGCACCAGCTATGTTTAATATAAGAAATATTGGAAAAACACAAATCATGAGAACTCAAGAAACCAAAATCATTCCTGAAGGTCTGAAGGATCATGTTTTTGAAATGAACCTAGATGAACTGCAGAATGACAAAGTTGTATTTAGAAAATTCAAGCTAATTACTGAGGATTTTCAGGGTAAAAACTGTCTGACTGATTTCCATGGCATGGACCTTACCCATGACAAAATGTGCTCCATGGTCAAAAAATGGCAGATCATCACTGAAGCTCATGTTGATGTCAAGACTACTGATGGGTATTTGCTTCATCGATTCTGTGTTGGTTTTATTTAAAAAACACACAACAATTAGATTCAGAAGACATTTTATTCTCAGCATCAACAGGTCCTCCAGATATGGAAGAAGATAATAAAAATCATGACCCAAGGGTTGCAGACAAATGACTTTAAAGAAGTGGTCAATAAATTGATTCCAGATAGTGTTGGGAAAGACATAGAAAAGCCTTGCCAATCTATTTATCCATCCATGATGTCTTTGTTAAAAAAGCCAAAATGCTGAAGAAGCCCAGGTTTGAACTGGGAAAACTCATGGAGCTGCAGAATGAAGGTAGCAGTTCTACAAAAGCTACTGGGGATGAGACAGGTACTAAAGTTGAACTAGCTGATGGATATGAACCCCCAGTCCAAGAATCTGTTCAAAATTCAGATATTTAATGGTGACAAATAAAAAGGTCTATTTGTGATATATCTTTTAAAGGAATGAACAAATGACAAGAGTGATAAAAATGGCAGCTGCCATGTGTGGACATCCACCTGTGCCAGCCCTTCACATCCATCATCTCATTGAATTCTCCCAACACTCCTCCTCCTCATATAGTGAGAAAACTGAGGTTCATGAGGTAAATAATTTCCTCAATGTCACTTGGCCAGAGGGTAACCAAGCCAGGCTCGTTGGACCCCAGGTCCCACAGGTACACTCAGTGTAGCTACTACCACAGGGAGGGTCTGTTTCAGGCCTGCCCTGAGCTATTCTTTCTAGAGGTTCACTTGGTTTTGGCATTGGGGACCTGGCAGCAACAGGCCAGAGCCTTGGACTGAGATGGGAGCGAAGAGGGAATATGTAAGTACCTGTCCTCTGTTCCAAGAGCCTGTGGACCCATCCTCTCTAACTCCTGCAAGGTCCCTTTATGGCTCCAGGCCATCTGACACCACTCCCGGACCCTTGTGGCTGGCCCACATCAATGTCCCACTTGCAGCTTCCCAAGAGGTGACTTCAGAGGTCTAGCTTTGCCTCTCCCCTCTGCACCCCCTGCCCCACCTGCCTGTCACTTCCTCAGCACATGAAATAACTTTTCTGACTGAACCTTTTCCAAATCTACTTGGCACTCTCTCTTCCCATATTAGTCCCAAACTCCTCATTCCCCACCATCCTTTGCCATCAATACCTCCATTAGGGCCCCCAGCGGATGTTGTATATAAAATAATTTTGTGAAATCCAATAAAAATTTGACTCAGGGCAACATTACAGGAAAAGAAAATGATAGATCTTCTCTGGTGCAGAGAAAAGTAGAGAAGGAAAACCACACCAATCTACCAGTGTCCACCTCATGCGCACCCCATCCTGTGTGCAAACACCATCCCAATGCATACAGCACCCTGCACTTGCACATGAACATGCATGCACATGGACTTTGTGTACAGTATTGTGTCAAGTCCCTGTCAATTTCTAGGATTCAATTTTGCCTTCTGTACAATGGGCCCTTGACTGCTAAACTCAAATCCCTACCAGCCAGTAGACTACATAGTCTGGTGCCTGCTCACATCTGTGTCAGTAGTCATGTTACCTGGTGGAGGTGACCAGTTTTGTTGCACACTGACAACAGATGCCATCTCAGAGCATAGAGAATTGAGTTTAATGCCCCAGACCCCCCTGAGGTTCATTTCTAACACTTATGGGGGCTGGGGCAATGGTATAAGGAAAATCTCATATACCATATAGCTAGATATTTATGTTATGAATCAAGTTAATAAATGATTAAATAAAACAGCAACCTGGAAAGTTGAGTTCAAATATAAAATTCTTGGAAAGAGCTGGCCCTTAGAGTCTAGACCTAGGCCCTGGCCTGCCCCTTCCCTCTCCCTCTGCCCCTGGCTCTGTCCCACCCTGAAAAGGCCCTTGCTGACATACCTGGGGATAGATACCCTGCCTGCAAAGCCAAACTCTGTCCACACCCTACTCTCTCTCTGCATATAGCCCCTTGGACATGCCTCCAGCCTTGAGTGTGGACATCACTGGCATGGTATCCCATTAGAAGGGTTGGTCAGGAAAGAAGCCCCTCACAACAGAGAGTTCAAGGGCAAGCAGAGCCTTTAAAGTGCAGGGCTCAGGGCAGAAGCCCCTTACGTGGGTTTAGGATGATGCTGACCACTCTCCTACTATGGGAAAGAGTGGAAAGAGAAGCAAGGTCATTCCCTGGGCCCTGATGAGGCCTCTCACTTTAGCTTAGCTGTCTACTCTTAGGCCCCTCTTTCCCCACACAGCCCACCAGAGGCTCCCTCTGTGTCTGGGCACAGCATTTGAAGGGTGCATGACAAGGAGACCCTGGTATAGGAGACCATTCTGCATGGCATGGGCCCAGAGATGCACAGAGATGCACATCCCACTCACAGATACACAGGACCCATGCCCACGAAAAGGTTTTCCTGTGAGGAATCAGGCCTGTATTATATCTAGATTGCTATGAGACTTGCTTTTGCTAAAACTCCTCACCCTGAATTGAGGCAGAAACATTCACTGCAAAGTAACTTCCTAAAATCCATGCTAAACCTTCCAAGGATGAGTGTAACTGGTTCAGCCACTTTTGCCTTTTTATTTGCAAATATCCTTCTTCTGTGATGTGATTAGAGGCATCTTCTCCTTTGTTTTCTGTAAAAGGTAACCACCTAAAGCGAACCTCTGCATAGTAAATGAGGACCTTCATGTAATGTGCCCAGAAAAACAATAAGAGCCCATCAAAGCAAGGGTCGAGGCTTTTTCTCCTTTTGAGAGAAAAGCCACGTCATCCCTTTTCCTCAACAGAACTCAGTAGTCTGTGTGAATTTCTCATGTCTCATCCACAATGTGGCGGACCCCATGAGCCAAGGTCCACATCACCGTGGGAACACAGACATGCCGCAAAGTGGGTAGGAAAGTTCTGTGCACCTACCCAATGTGTAGATCTTCCTCATTCTGGGAAGTGGGTGGAAGCTGGCCATGGCGACATAGATGGAAAGGGACATTCAGTTGGGCATTCACACTGGGGAGAGGTCAGGGTTTTTTGAACAGGGGGGTCAGAGCGGCTGTGTACACGGTAGGAATCGTCACTGCTCTAGTAGGTATTGTGTAGATTCTGCTCTAAGGATGCCACAGGCTGCAAGAAATCCTCCATCAGTGGTTCTGGAAGACATTAACCCAATGGTGTCCACTACCCCACTGCAAGAAGGATAATTTTGAATGCAACAAGCGAAGACATAGCTTTGCTCTGATTCATCTTCCCATCTACAAAATGGAGCAGTGATACTGGCCACTCTCGGGTTCCTGGGAGTTCATGTCTGATATGAATAGGGAAGGGACAGAGGAAAGGGGAAAGCTAGGGAGGGAAAGTTAAATAGGGCCACAAGGAGTACAGTGAGGCTCCCACTACATGGAGCCTTTCCTTTCACTCATGGCCAGCCCCCCAGGGTGAGTAGGCACCAACTCTGCCCAGATCCCCTCACCTCCTTGTGGGGTCAAAATCCAGGATTGCACAGTGTCCTGCACACCCATCCCCCTTCTACTTGGCCTTCTGAGCCCTGACCCTGTGTCTTTTCTGACAATCAGGGTCTGGAATGGGAAGGGGATGGGGCCTGCTCTTTGTAGCCCCCAGGATCCTGGGACTGTGCCCTGGAGCCTATCTGCCCATGTATATCCAGTGGTGCCAGGCTAAAGGCAGAGAGGCACACGAAGGGCTGTACCTCCTGCAGCTATCAGCCCTTGTAATGTTCTTGGCTATGGCCAGATGGCCATCAGAGTGGCTTTGGCTTCCTGAAAAATAATCACTCTTACCTTTGTTCATGGGCCTGAGGCTCTCATAGGAACCACATCTGAGGCAGTTCATGGAGGGCCCTATAGCTCAGAAATGGCCTTTGGACAGTGAACAATGTTGCTGAAGAAGGAAAAAAATCGTTATTGAGTGTCTGCTATGGGCTAGGCACTGAGCTATTATTATCTCATCTGAAGCTCAAAATAACCCTGTTGGTATTGTGCCCATTTTATAGGTGGGGAGATTGGTATTGGGAGTTGGAGTTGGTATTGTGCCCATTTGATAGGTGGGGAGATTAAGGCTCAGAAGGCATGTGACCTTCCAAAGTGCACTGCATTGCAGATAACATGAGGCCTTCCCCATATCCCTTTCACCCCATTCATGCCTACCCCACAGCTTCCTATATAAATGTTTGAAAGTCTGCTGAGAGTTTTTTTTATTGGCCCAGGAGCTAGTTTAGCCCATGAACAGGCTGCCCTAGCAATGTCAGGAGTTATCTATCACTCCTGGGAGCACCTCAACCAAGGACACAGGGTGGAATATTGCAGCTTCTCACCCCATTTTAAAACAAGTCTGAAGTGTGCTCTATTTAGTCATGAAGAGGTCCCCAGGAGGACTAGATCCTAGTGGCTGGCAGCAGTCACCTATACTGGTTTCCTTCCCTTCTCCATCTCACTTCCTCTCTCCCCTCCAAGTATTGCCTGAGATCATTTTCCAAATAAATATTCACTTTCAGATCTTTGTTTCATTGTCTGCTGCTGAGAACACCCAGCCTGAGAGAGTCACACAACAATTCGTGCCACCTGGACCTGGGTCCCTGGGGGAGAGATAACATTTTATATCCCACAAAATCAAAATTTATGTTCTGATCTTATCCCTTCCTGCAGAGTTCCATATTTCCCTCAGGACCTGGGCAGGGACACTCATCAGGCTGCTGGTTCCCTCCTCTGTCCCCCACTAGACCAAGTCCTAGGACAGTGGGGACTGGGACCTGGCACAAGTGTGGCCCCAAGAAGATGCTCAGAACTGGCTTCTTGAGTGAATGAGGCTCTGGCAGTGCCCTGGGAGCTCAGGATGAGGGTTTGGTCACTCCCTGAAGGATCTGGCTGGGATGGAGAGAATGTTGCTTTCAGCTGCTGCAATGAGAAGATGTGATTCATGGAAACAGTGATTTTTGGAATATCGCTGCCACTCCCCTTTGCAACTTCAGGAAAGAGGACTTTCTGCCAGGAGGAAACCTTCTAGCCTTGTGACAAGATGGCATTGGGGCCTGCAGGTGCTACGCCATCCAAGGGCCAGAAGCTTCGAGGGTGTGGACGCAGATGTGCAAGATGTGATGTGTAAGTTGAGAGAGAGAGTTGGGCCTGTGGGAAGAAGCTGCTACCATCAGGGGAGAGCCTGAGGAGGGCTAAGGAGACTCAGGCCTGCCACCCAGGAAGGCAGGTCCATGTTGAGTCTGGGATCAAATGCAGAACAAGAGGCTCTAGTCCTCCCACTAGGCCTATTTTACCTTTAAGTCTGTTGCCTCTGGTAGAGGCCTTAGTTGCTCTAAGTATAACATGAAGGGCCTGAATGAAATGCCATTTTGAAAAGAGCACAAGGTTTGAAGTTTGTCTTCAAATCTCAATTCTGCTACTTATTGGCTTGTAACCTCGACCTTAGTTTTCCAATCTGCAAATGGGCATAATGATAGTGACATTTGCTTTCTCTGGCTGATGAGGGACTAGGATTCCTTGTTTCACTCAACAAAAACTTAGCGCTTTCTAAGAATTAAGGACACAATAGTAAACAAAAAAGACAAAAGTCTTTTATGCCCTTGTGAAGTCTGGGGTTTAGTGGGGCCACAGTCATTAACCAGATAAACACATAAAATAAATATCTGTTGAATATTGATAAATGCTAAGGAGCAAAATAAATCAGGGAAGGAAAATGGAAAGTGTCACCAGTGGTGGTGGTAAGCCTGCAATTTTGGGGCAGGAGAACACTTGAGAAAGATCTGGAGGAGGCAAAGATGGAGGTGATGTAGGAAAAAGTACATGAGGCAGGGGAAATAGCAAGTGCTCTAGGGTGGTGGTATGGCTGCACATGGTTATGGTAAGGACTGGCTTATACTCTGAGTGAGGATAGACAGGGTCTGACTTGGGTTTTAACCAATCAGTGTGGCTGCTGTGGGGAGGTGAGGCCAGTAGAAGAAGGCCGCTTGCAATAGTCTTGGTGAGTAAGAGCCACATGAAATAATGCAGAAGATTGCTGATAGAGGGGTGGTTTTATGTCACACATGGCTATGCAAACATGCCATTAAACTGTCACATGGTAAGAAAGTTATCTGCTTTCAATTATTTTCAAAAGGCTTCTGGAAACACTGAGAAAGTCTCTGGTTGGGAGTGGCATGCCTTCAATACCTCTAACTCTTGCGAACCTCCTCCCCTAAAACCCCAAATGACAAGTCTCAGACTCAAGGACTCCTGACTTCTGTGTCTAGTTAGTATTTTAGAATGTGTTGTTGTTTTTTATTTAATTTGGTTTTGCATTTACCTTTTATTTGTGAATATGAGACTGGATTTCCTCATAAGTTACTCACAGAGATTTGTTTTTATTTGTTTATTTATTTTTTAATATGTTGTATTGATTATGCTATTACAGTTGTCCCATTTTCCCCCTTCACTCCCCTCCACCCCCACCCTGCACACCCTCTCCTACCCACATTCCCCCCTTTAGTTCATGTTCATGTATCATACTTATAAGTTCTTTAGCTTCTACATTTCCCATACTATTCTTGCCCTCCCCCTGCCTATTTTCTACCTGCCATCTATGCTACTTATTCTCTGTACCTTTTCCCCCTCTCTTCCCCTCCCACTCCCACACTGATAACCCTCCATGTGAGGGTTATCTCCATTTCTGTGGTTCTGTTCCTGTTCTAGCTGTTTGCTTAGTTTGTTTTTGTTTTTGTTTTAGGTGTGGTTGTTAATAATTGTGAGTTTGCTGTCCTTTCATTGTTTGTAATTTTTATCTTCTTTTTCTTAGATAAGTCCCTTTAACATTTCATATAATAAGGGCTTAGTGACTATGAACTCCTTTAACTTGATTTTATTTGAGAAGCACTTTATCTGTCCTTTCATTCTAAATGAAAACTTTGAGCAATCATTTAGAAGGATAGAGCAATCTTGGATATAGGTCCTTGCCTTTCATTATTTGGAATACTTCTTTCCAGCCCCTTCTTGCCTGTAAGGTCTCTTTTGAGAAACCAGCTGACAGACTTATGGGAACTCCTTTGTAGGTTCCCACAAGAACAAGACTGCCTCTTGTCTCTTGCTGCTTCTAGGATTCTCTCCGCCATTTTAATCTTGGCTAATGTAATTATGATGTGCCTTGGTGTGTTCCTCCTTGGGTCCAACTTCTTTGGGACTCTCTGAGCTTCCTGGGCTTCCTGGAAGTCTATTTCCTCTGCCAGATTGGGAAAGTTCTCCTTTATTATTTGTTCAAATAACTTTCCACTTGTTGCTGTTTCTCTTCTCCTTCTGGTACCCCTATAATTTGGATGTTGGAACATTTAAAGATGTCTTGGAGGTTCCTCAGCCTCTCCTCATTTTTTTTTTTGAATTCTTGTTTCTTCATTCTTTTCTGTTTGCTTGTTTCTTTCTTCCTTCTGGTCCACTCCATTGATTTGAGTCCCAGTTTCCTTCCCATCACTATTGGTTTCTGGTACATTTTCCTTTATTTCACTTAGCATACCCTTCATTTTTTCATCTAATTTGCCACCCAATTCAACCAATTCTGTGAGCATCTTGATCACCAGTGCTTTGAACTGTGCATCTGATAGGTTGGCTATCTCTTCATCTCTTAGTTGTATTTGTTCTGAAGCTTTGATCTGTTCTTTTGTTTGGGCCATTTTTTTGCCTTGATGTGCCTGTTATATAGAGAGCAGTGGAGCCTTAGTTGTTCACCTTAGTTGTTGACCTGCTCACCAGGGCAGGTCAACCCAGTTGCTGGGTTGTTATGCTGTATGTGAGGCAGAGGTCAGAGAGGGAACAATGGTGCTTGCTCTGCTCTCTGCCGGATTTCTGTCCCTTCTGCTGCTTCCCCCAAGCAAACTGGGCCCTTCTGGACCTGACTCCTGGTGTGTGTGTTTGTGTACATCCTGGGACCCTGTGGGTCTCTCCAATGAACTCTCCTGTGAGGCTCGGAGTTTCTCCTGGCACCTCAACCCCCACAGGTGTTTTCAATTAGTATTTTTAGGCTTTATTTCCCTGTGCTGGAGCCTTGGATTGCACAGTCTGCCTCACTCCCCAGTTTCACCTGGTTTATCTGCACCTGGATGTGGGACTGCCCGTCCACCAGCCACCTTGCACTCCACGCCCTGATCCACAATCCACCACCTGGCTGGGTCTGCCCACTCCCACCTGGCACACCGGGGCTGCCCACTGCCATCTTGTCTTGTGCACCCAGGGTCCTCCAGTTGCTGCCTTGGGCTCAGGGTCCACCAGCCACCACTTTTTTTTGCCTTGCTGCCCAGTGGCCTGATTCCATCCCTCCTCCCGGTCTGGATAATGTGTCTATTTTAACTGCTTGGTTGTTGGACTTCCATACAGTTCTATTTTCTGTCAGTACTGGTTGTATTTTGTTTCTAAATTTTTGTTGTTCTTATTTTGGTTGTGCAAGGAGGCACATTGTGTCTACCTATGCCTCCATCTTGGCTAGAAGCCACAGAGATTTGTTTTTAAAATGAACTTGTCTGACTTAACTAAACAGGTAGGTTGGCTTAAAAAATAGTAGGAGAATATGCTCTGGCCTGTGTGGCTCAGTTGGTGTGACCATCATTATCCTGTAACTGAAAGGTTGCAGGTTCGATCCCCGTCTGGGTGCATACAGGAGGCAACCAACCAAAGTTTCTCTCTCATGTCCATGTTTCTTTTTCTCTCTCCCTTCTCTCTCTTAAAAAAAAAAAAAACAGAGTAAAAATGTCCTCAGGTGAGGCAAAATATATATATACATAATTTTTATGTTATTTATATATACATATGTGAGGGTAGACCCCCCAAAACCCAGAATTTATTTATAAAAATTTGTGTATATATTCTTACATGTTTAAACTTCAGCCACTTCCAAAGTACTCTCCATTTGATGTAATACTCCTGTCGAGGTATTTTTTTCCATGGTTCAAACAGGTTTTGAACCCATCAAACGTGATGCCTTTTAGTGCGTCTGCTATTTCTTGTTTCACTTCTTCCACATGGCAAAACATTTCCCTTTTTGAGGGACTTTCCTCATCTGGGGAAACAAAAAAGCAAGTCACCTGGAGAGAGATTCGGTGAATAGGGAGGGTGGGGCATGGGGCTCATGCTGTTTTTGTCAAAAACTGCTGAACAGTCAGTGCGATGTGGGAAGCTGTGCTTGTAAATCACCCATCATGAAATGGGCAAATGCACTGAAAGAGTCTTCAAAAAAATTTCACTGAAGCCTCTCACAACACCACCAGCTGGTGCACTGATACAGATGGGCTCCTAGATGACTAACCTAGTGGGGGAAGCCTGCACTACAAGAGGCCTGCCCTCCAAAAGATAATTCTGGTTTGTAGGGGGTCCTCCCTCATACATTAGGAGAATAACACAGATAAAAGTTGTGGGGTGGAGCTGGAATGACTACAATTTGGGAATCCCCTCTATAAGAGGAGAGCTAGTTTTAGCTGTGCACTACCCCACACCTCCCTGTACACTGACATGCAAATGCCTGATGACTCTGAGCAATGCCTCCACTGGCCAACCCTGCTCTCCCAATCCTCTTCCCTTCCTGCTCTGGAGAGGCAAGGTGGACTGAGGGTTAAGAACTGGGAGATGAGGTGCCATGCAAGGCAGGGCTGAGTCAGGAAGCAGGGGCTGAATCTTCCTGTTGCCCCTTTGCAACAGAAGGATAATAGGCTTTGCCACCTCTTCCATGGGACGATCCTAAGAGTAGTGGAGAGGGCTTTGGTGTGAGGCTTGCAGGACCCGAGGAAGAAAGCTGAGGAGAACTGAATCACTATGATCGTCATGCCCCCTCCCAGTCCCCTGTCACATTTTCTTAGCCTTCTTTTTAATCTCAATTTGCCCTTTCTTCACAGGTGGACAGTAGATCATCCTTAAAGTTTGGCAGGAGCTAGAATGGAGGTAGGCACAGAGAGGAGTGTCCTGTGGGGACGTCGCTAGAAAGGAGGCTTGTTTTGGCCCCAGTGCACCTGTCTTGTTGTCCAGTCAAAAGAGGTGGGTCTGGGTAGCCACCGTCTCACTCTCCGGGTGGGCTGAAGCCTCTCACCATGCCCAGAACAAGTATGGTCCATATTAAACCAGCTTAGTCTATGCTGGTCATTTTGAGCAGGGTCATTGCCACAGCTGGATTCCCACTGTGGCCATTCTCCTGCTCATACACTTGCATTTTGTCTCCATGGCCTGAAGATTAGGATTCAGAATGACCGTACTGAGTGCTTCCTATACTCCAAGCAAGATTGTGGTGCTTCCAAAAATATCTTCTTTTTTAAGACTCCTCCAGGATTCCATAGCTGTTTTAGCATCTCCGGTGGAGTTCTGGCTAGAGAAGATCAACTTGGCCCTGCCAAACTGCTGCTGCCTGTCTACACTTGGTGCCCTGGCTGTTGTCCCTGGACCCAGCCCTGCCTTCATGGTCAGAGTCCCAGTGTGGTGTCCAGGCTCTGGTCCTGGATTCCCTGACCAGTCCCACCCAGGCTGTCCATATCCAGGAAGGACCAGGAGAACAGAGGACATCTCGTCTGTCCACCTGCCTTTAGTTGGCACTTAGGCCACTCAGCCTCCTGAGCTGGTGTATCCCCTTTGGCTCCTATCCACCTGTGTGCATTTCCCCTACACCAATGCCTCCAGCCAGGACATTCTAGCCTTGGCTCTGCTATCAGCTTACTATGTTAATCAGGGGTGTAAGGAGTGGGGATCAACATTAGACAGATGTCGCAGCTCAGAAACTCCAGGATTTGCTGGCCTGGCCTCAACCACCTTATTCCTTCATTTGGCCTCTTGCCCAGCCTCAGCAGCCCCAACCTCTCCAAACCGTCCCCTGATGCCTCATGGGGTCCTCACCACTTGTTTATTCAAGGATTGAGGGTCATCTCAGCTGGCTATGGAGGTCCCATATGGTTCCCAACACTTCCCATTCAGATTTTGTCATATAGATTGGGAAGAGCGTACTGTTCCTTCATGGACCTAGAATCTGATCTATGAGTCTGGCTTGGTGGGGAACAGATGGTCAGAGAGGTTGTCCTGCCAGCTGTGCTCTCTTTTCTCTTGAAGAACTGGGCAAACTTGAAGAACTAGTTTCTTCTGGGGAGTGACTGAAAGGCTTCACCGCTCTCAAGATGTCTCACTCTGGGATAGCTGGGAGACAGGATACCAAATTTCTAGGGTGCTCTGGAGCAGCCCTGCCTGGATATCAGGAATGGCAAGGAGAATTCCCAGGAGCCTTCCTGCCCTAAGGAATTGGAGCACAGCAAGATTCAAGCCCAAAGGCCAAAAGGATGGGCAGTGGGTGTGTGGGATGGGAAGGGGAGAAAATAGCAAACTCAGGAAGGAAGTGTGGCAGCTGGGGTATGAGCAGCTGCAGAGTGTTATCAGAACATTCCAGATCACCAGGGTCAAGAGTTTAGACATTACAAAAGTGTGTGTTAAGGACATGCAAAGGAAACAGGTCCCAACTATGGTTCATCTGCATGGAAAATCCTAGATGGCTCTGGGTAAATCAGTTCAAAGTTCTGCCCACAGCAGGGACAGTAGGGGGAAAGGGTGGCCAGCCAGCACCTTAGTCCAACTCAGTTAAGAACTCTTCAAATGAGACACTTCTAAGGGACGGATGTTCTTTGGTTCAGTTGCGAACATTTTTGCAACTAGAAGAACCTAAGTCGTGACAATAATTGTAGGCAGTGAAAGAGTCCAATAACAGATTCCAAGAGTTCAAGGTGTGAGGCTTTTCAACATTTACGGTCCCAAAGTCCTCACCTTGCTAATATGTGTCTGGGCAACCATCTTTCAGGGGTGGACTAAGGGAATGGGACCACCACAGATGTTTATGGTTGAGTCAGGGTATGGGGTCACCACAGGTGTTTATGGTGTGGCTTTGAACTTCCAATATTCTGAAGGCCAAGCATTGATTTGTTTAGGCAACATGGGCTCTGGTTTCTCAAGAGACAGGGTCATTCTTCTGCTGGAGAACCAGCTGTGGGGTTGTTCTCTCTAAAGGAGCTGATGGCAGCAGCATTGTTGCCATGAAAAATTAGGACTAGCCCAGGTTGCCAAGGGAGAAGAGGCAGGAAGTGAGATAGGCCTGGCTCTGGGGACCGTCTACTTTCTGCTCACTGAGGTCTGGGGCTCTCTACCCCTTTGGGGAGACAGGACATTTTTTCTCCATTACCAAGAGACCCCAATCTCAGAGTGGCAGCTGCTGGAGGGGGAATGGGAAATAAAAAATGGCTTGGGTCTGAGTCTGGCTTCTCTTGTCTGGTAATGCTCCTCCACTTTCCTTACCTGTCTAGAAACCCAGGTAATATTTCCCAGGGTTTGGCTCCTCTTCTCCCTCTTCTCAGATAATTCTTGAGGTCTGGAATGCACCTATTACCTTACATTCCCTTCTGAGATGTTCCTCCCATGGGTCCCCTAATTTCAGTGAATTTGAAACAGGAATCCTATCTTCTTTCTCATAGATTCTTACCTGAACACAGGATGTGACTGTCCAAGGCTGCACTGTCCAGAGTGGGACTCACCAACCACATGTGGCCACTGAGCTATTGAGAGTGGCTCATCTGAATTGAGATGAGCTATACATGGGAATTACACACTAGATGTTAGAGACTTAGGACAATAAAAGAATGTATAACAGCTCGATAATTTTAATACTGATTACATGTTGAAATGATATTTCAGATGCATTGGGTTAAATATACCTCCAGCAGAAGTAATGCCTGTGTAAGTGTGGTTGGTAGGGGAATAATATGACTGTAATAATTCATAGTTTTAATTTGAACATTTCACTTAAAATGTCATATGGTATGTTTGAGTGTAATATTGTTATGTTACAGAATTATATGCTTATGATTTTGTAATAAAAGATTTTGTAATTAAAAATGGGTGTTATTTGTTCCAGATCCTGTGTTTTAAAATTCCTTCCACCTGTTTCTTTTTTTAAATGTGGTTTCTAGGGACTTAATTTTCATATGTGTCTTATATCTCTGGCTCAGTATATTTCTGTTGGCCAGTGTTGGCCTAAGGGCAGGGTTGCAGATATCCCTAAACAGCACAAGAAGACTGGGGACTCCATGTTTCAACTGTGCAAGCCCCAGAAGTGTTTGCCTCCTGCCCAAGAGCTGATTCCGTGTTTGTGAGGGGGAATATGAGGAGCCATTGTGGCAGGAGTGGGGTCTGCCCAGAAGGGGGTGCGGGTTTTGCTGCCTCCCGGTAATGAGGGTTGTGGAGTCCATGTCTTCCAAGGAGCCCCTTAACAGCAAGGTCCCAGCACCAGGGCCCTTAGTGCTTAAGGGGTATGCAGTAAACACTGTCAGTTTCAAATCCTAGTTCCACCATTAACTAGCTGGTGACATCAGGGTTTTTTTTTGTGCCTCAGTTTTCTTATGTGGGAAGTATTAGTACTTCCCTCTTGCAATTGTTTTGAGAATTAAATGGGTTAGTGCATGTAAAAGAGTCAGAATAACATATGTATATAGTAAGTGCTCAGCACCCGGCAGCAGTCAGTGGTATTGGTGCCCTGGTGAGGGCCTCTCAAAGGAGGGAGGAGACAGGAAGTGGGCAGATGGGGCAGGCAAGGCTTGAGTCCACGTCTGCCATGGCCTCACTCTCTCAGTCTCCCCTGTCACACAAGGGTAACCAGACCCTGATGGCCCAGGGTGGTGTTGGGGGTCCAGTGAGTATACTCTTTCCTTCTGATCCTCTTGCCCCCCAGATGCCCTGCCATCTATCCCAGTAAGCTATGTGGAAGATAGGAGTCCCACTCTGGTCTTGCTGGCTGGGGAAGGTGACCTTGAGGCTAGGCAGGGTGGGGAAGATCAGGCTGATGAAGGGCTAATGGCTGGAGGACTCAGGAGCCTCTACTCTGCCAGCCTTTAGGAAAGCCTAGTTTCAATACTGCTGGAAATTCTTAAGCTGAAATTTCAGTTTAATTGCATATTGACTAAGTGAAAAAAGAGGCACAGGGGCTACAGAAAGCAGGCTCTGTGAGCACCTGATGGAATAGACCCTGCCTGGAACAGAAGGGCAGCAGGTGGCCTTTAAACACGCAGTGCTGAATTTGCTCCTTTGCTCAAGCTGCCAGCACTTCTCCCATCCACCCACCGCCCCAAAACCCTTCTCAGGCCCAGAGAAGTCCCATGACCTGTCCAAGATTACACCCAAGGTCAGTGGCAGATCTGGTACTTGAACTTGGGTCTCCTGACCTGGTATCTCCCTGCACAGGGCATTACTTTATGGAAGGTCCTGGGTGGATGGGAACCAATTCTGATCTGTCTGCCAGGCTCATCACAACTCCACATTGAGAAGTGACCAAAATAATACCATTCAACAAGTGGCCAGCTTCAGACTATACCACAGCACTACTCAACTAGCTCCACAAATGATATATCCTAAGGATGGACTCGGCAGGCAACACAGCCCCCCTATAGTGAATCCCACTTTGTGGGGTCAGTGCTGGCACAACAGCTCATCCACTGTAGTCACAGCCAGTCAGCCTGAGGGTCAGTCCCACCCACTGATGTGCCAACAGCAATCGAGACTCAACTAAAAAAGGAGGACACACACAACCCAAACAAGGGACACCTCTGGGGCACCCAGCACTATGCCAAAACTAATACATAGGAAAAAGAAACACAAGGAGGCAGCCAAAATAAGGAAACAAAGAAGCATGTCTCAATTGAAAATAAAAGAACAAAGCTTCAGAAGAACTAAATGAGATTGAGGAAGCAATCCTATCAGGTACAGAATTCAAAGCAATGGTTACAAGAGTTCTCAAGAAACTTAGTGAGAACTTCAGCAACATAAAAAAGGACATAGAAACCATTAAAAAAGGACTAGTCATAACTGAAGAGTACAATATCTGAAAGGAAACATACACCAGGAGAAATCAATAGTAGATTAGATGAAGCAGAGGATTGAATCAGTGATTTGGAAGACAAGTTGTCAGAAAACACCCAGTCAGAACAGCAAAAAGAAAAGAATTTTTAAAAAAGAGAATACTTTAAGGGAACTCTGAAACAACACCAAGNAGCTGAAATTTCAGTTTAATTGCATATTGACTAAGTGAAAAAAGAGGCACAGGGGCTACAGAAAGCAGGCTCTGTGAGCACCTGATGGAATAGACCCTGCCTGGAACAGAAGGGCAGCAGGTGGCCTTTAAACACGCAGTGCTGAATTTGCTCCTTTGCTCAAGCTGCCAGCACTTCTCCCATCCACCCACCGCCCCAAAACCCTTCTCAGGCCCAGAGAAGTCCCATGACCTGTCCAAGATTACACCCAAGGTCAGTGGCAGATCTGGTACTTGAACTTGGGTCTCCTGACCTGGTATCTCCCTGCACAGGGCATTACTTTATGGAAGGTCCTAGATGGATGGGAACCAGTTCTGATCTGTCTGCCAGGCTCATCACAACTCCACATTGAGAAGTGCCCAAAATAATACCATTCAACAAGTGGCCAGCTTCAGACTACACCACAGCACTACTCAATTAGCTCCACAAATGATACATCCTAAGGATGGACTCGGCAGGCAACACAGCCCCCTTATAGTGAATCCCACTTTGTGGGGTCAGTGCTGGCACAACAGTTCATCCACTGTAGTCACAGCCAGTCAGCCTGAGGGTCAGTCCCACCCACTGATGTGCCAACAGCAATCTAGACTCAACTAAAAAAGGAGGACACACACAACCCAAACAAGGGACAGCTCTGGGGCACCCAGCACTATGCCAAAACTAATACATAGAAAAAAAACACAAGGAGGCAGCCAAAATAAGGAAACAAAGAAGCATGTTCAAATTGAAAATCAAAGAACAAAGCTTCAGAAGAACTAAATGAGATGGAGGAAGCAATCCTATCAGGCACAGAATTCAAAGCAATGGTTACAAGAGTTCTCAAGAAACTTAGTGAGAACTTCAGCAACATAAAAAAGGACATAGAAACCATTTAAAAAGGATTAGTCATAACTGAAGAGTACAATATCTGAAAGGAAATATACACCAGGAGAAATCAATAGTAGATTAGATGAAGCAGAGGATTGAATAAGTGATTTGGAAGACAAGTTGTCAGAAAATACCCAGTCAGAACAGCAAAAAGAAGAGTTTTTAAAAAAGAGAATACTTTAAGGGAACTCTGAAACAACACCAAGCCTAACAACATCTTTATCATAGAAGTACCAGGGGGAGTAGAAAGAGAACAAGGAATTAAGAACTTATTTAAAGAAATAATGACTGAAAACTTTTCTAAACTGGTGATGGAAATAGACACAAAGGTCCAGGAAGCTCAGAGTTTCAAAAAGATAAAACCCAAAAGTCCCACACCAAGACACAGAATGATTAAAATACAAAGGCTAAAGGCAATGAGGAAATCTTAAAAGCAAGAAAAAGACAATTGGAACCAACAAAGGAGCTCCCATAGGTCTGAAACGTTTTGTGCCAAAAGAATTGGCATAAAAATATTCAAAATTATGAAAAGCAAGGACCTAAAACAAACACTATTCAACCCAGAAAGGCTATCAAATAAAATTGAAGGAAAAAATAAAGAGTTTCCCAGACATAAATAAAGCTAAGAAGTTCATCACCAACAAAACATCGATAGTATCATGAGAAATGATAAGCCCTGGCTGGGTAGCTCAGTAGGTTAGAGCATCATCCTGATACACCAAAGTTGCAGATTCAATCCCTGGTCAGGGCATAACAATCAACCAATGAAAAATTCAAGAAGAGGGAAGACTCCCAGACTCTTTTTACAAAGCCAGCACCATCCTAATTTTGAAACCAGATAAAGACACAACAAAGAAAGAAAACTACAGGCCAATATCACTGATGAGCAGAGATACTAAAATCCTCAATGAAATATTGGCAAACTGCAAACTGCACCAGCCAGGGCACAAAATACACCATGTGCCCTGGCTGGTGTAGCTCAGTGGATTGAGTGAAGGCTGTGAATGAAAGGGTCGCCGGTTCAATTCCCAGTCAGGGCACATGCCTAGGTTGTGGGCCAGGTCCCCAGTGGGGGCCACATGAGAGGCAACCACACATTGATGTTTCTCTCTTTCTTTCTCTGTCCCTTCCCCTCTCTTGAAAACTAAAATAAATAAAATCTTAAAAAAAATACACCATGATCAAGTGGGATTCATCCCAGGGATGCAAGGATAGTACAACATTTGTAAATCAATAAACATAATACATCACATAAACAAAAAGAAAGATGAAAATCACATGATCATATCCATAGGTGTGGAAAAACCATTTGATAAGGTACAACACCCATTTCTGATCAAAACACTCAGAAAAGTGGGAGTAGAGGGAACATTCTTCAACATGATAAAGGCCAAATACGAGAAACCTACAGGCAACATCATACTCAACAGGCAAAAACTAAAAGTTTTTCCACTAAGATTAGGAACAAGACAAGGATGTCCGCTTTCACCACTTCTATTCAATATAGTATTGGAAGTCCTAGCCACAGCAATCAGACCAGAAAAAGAAATAAAAGGACCCAAATTGAAAAAGAGGAAGTAAAATTGTTATTATTTGCAGATGATATGACAGTGTATGTAGAAAACCCTATAGANAAAAACCATTTGATAAGGTACAACACCCATTTCTGATCAAAACACTCAGAAAAGTGGGAGTAGAGGGAACATTCTTCAACATGATAAAGGCCAAATACGAGAAACCTACAGGCAACATCATACTCAACAGGCAAAAACTAAAAGTTTTTCCACTAAGATCAGGAACAAGACAAGGATGTCCGCTTGTTCAAAGGCATTTTTATACATCAACAATGAAAGATCAGAATCAGAAATCAGGGGGGAAATCCCATTTGCTATAGCAAAAAGAAAAATAAAGTACCTAGGAATAAACCTAACCAAGAAGGTGAAAGACCTTCTTGGTCTTTCAGAAAACTACACAATGCTGAAGAAAGAAATTAAGGAAGACATGAATAAATGGAAGCACGCATGTACCATGTTCATGGATGGGAAGAATTAACATCATCAAAATTTCATATTACCCAAAGCAATTTGTAGATTCAGTGTAACCCCTATTAAAATACCCATGACATATTTCACAAATATATAACAAATATTTCAAAAATTTATATGGAACTGTAAATGACCCTGAACAGCTACAGCAATATTGAGAAAGAAGAACAAAGTAGGAGGAATCACAATACCTGATATCAAACTATATTACAAGGCTACTGTAATCAAAAGAGTATGGTACTGGCACAAGAAGAGACACATAGACCAATGGAACAGAATAGAAACCCCAGAAATAAACCCAAGTCTCTATTGTCAATTGGTAGTCATCAAAAAGGGCAGAGCATCAAATGGAGTAAAAATAGCCTCTTTAACAAATGGTGTTGGGAGATCTGGACAGCTACATGCTAAAAAATGAAAATTGATCACCAACTTATACAAAAATAATGACTTTTTATAAGTCACAAATAGTTATTTTATAAGTCACAATTATACAAAAATAAATTCACGGTGGATAAAAGACCTATATGTAAGTTGTGACACCATAAAAGTCTTAAAGGAGAACATAGGCAGGAACATCTCAAATATTCCACCCATTAATATTTTCACCAATATGTCCCCTAGAGAAAGGGACATAAAGACCAAACTAAACTAATGGGACCTCATCAAAATAAAAAGCTTCTGAATGGCTAAAAAAAAAACAGCATTAAAATGAAGAGAACCAACTATATGGAAAAACATATCTGCCAATGGTGCCTTGGGCAGGAGTTTCATCTCCAAAATATATAAAAAACTCATATGACNTTATATGTAAGTTGTGACACCATAAAAGTCTTAAAGGAGAACATAGGCAGGAACATCTCAAATATTCCACCCATTAATATTTTCACCAATATGTCCCCTAGAGAAAGGGACATAAAGGCCAAACTAAACTAATGGGACCTCATCAAAATAAAAAGCTTCTGAATGGCTAAAAAAAAACAGCATTAAAATGAAGAGAACCAACTATATGGAAAAACATATCTGCCAATGGTGCCTTGGACAGGAGTTTCATCTCCAAAATATATAAAAAACTCATATGACTCCACTCCAGGAAGACAAACAACCCAATTAAAAAATAGGTAGAGGACCTGAACATACATTTCTCCAAGGAGGACATACAGAGAGCTCAGAGACATATGAAAAGATGCTCAGCATCACTAGCCATCAAAGAGATGCAAATTAAAACCACAATGACATACCACTTCAACTGGTCAGAATGATCATCATAAACAAATCAACAAACAAGTGTTGGAGAGATTGTGGAGAAAAGGAAACCCTAGGGCACAGTTGGTGGGAATACAAACTGGTGCAGCCACTGTAGAAAACAGCATGGAATTTCTTCAACAACCTAAAAATGAAACTGCCTCTGACCCAGCAATACTGCTGGGATTATACCCTAAGGATTCTGAAACACCAACTCAAAAGAAGCTATGTGCTCTGGTTTGTGTGGCTCAGTGGATTGAGTGCCAGCCTGTGAAACAAATGATCACCAGTTCGATTCCCAGTCCATGCACATACCTGGGTTGCAGGCCAGGTTCCCAATTGAGGGCATGTAAGAGGCAATCACACATTGATGTTTCTCTCCCTCTCTTTCTCTCTCCCTTCCCTTCTCTAAAAAGAAATAAAATCTTTAAAAAAGGAACCTATGCACCCCAATGTTCAAAGCAACACAATTTACAATAGCCAAGTGCTGGGAGCAACCTAAATGCCCATCGGTAAATGATTGGACCAAAAAGCTATAGTACATTTACACAAGGTAATTCTATGCAGCAGAAAGAAACAAGGAGCTCCTACCCTTCACGGAAGCATGGACGGAACTGAAGAGCATCATGCTAAGTGAAATAAGCCAGGTGGTGAAAGAAAAATACCATATGATCTCACCTATAAGTGGAACCTAATCAACAAAACAAACAAGCAAGCAAAATACAATCAGGGGCATTGAAATAAAGAACAAACTAACAGAGAGGAGGGGGAGAAGGATAATAAAGGGTAATAGGGGAAGGGCCATCAAAGAACATATATAAAGGACACATGGGCAAAGCCAAAGGGGGTAGGTTCAAGGGTGGCTTAGGAAGGTGTGGTGGAGTGAAAATGGAAACAACTGTACTTGAACAACAATTTAAAAAGATAAATATAAGTGTTTTGAGACATTTTACAAAAAAAGAATCAATCAATGAATGCATATATAAGTGTAACAACAAAACACTGTTTCTCTCTCTTCTCTCACCTTTTAAAAGAAGAAATATTAAAGAACTTCAAGAAAAATAAAGAAAGAACTAGCAGAACATTGTAAATATAAATAATAAAGTGGCAATAAATATATACCTATCAATAGTCACTTTAGATGTAAATGGATTACATGTTCCAATCAAAAGACAGAAAGAAGCTGAATACATAAAACACAAGACCCATATATATGTTGTCTACAAGAGACCCACTTCAGATCAAAAGATACACACAGCCCTGGGCAGACTGGTTGGAGAACCATCCCATATGGAAAAAGGCTGTGGGTTCAATTCCTGGTCAGATCTCATACCTAGGTTGTGGGTTTCCAGTTGGGGCATGTATGGGAGGCAACCAATCGATGTTTTTCTCTCACATCAATCAGGATAGAAGGCCAAATAAGAAGCTTCCCAGACAAAAGAAGTCTAAAAGAATACACCTCCTCCAAACCAGCTCTTCAAGAGATACTAAAGGGAAGAGAGAGAGAGAGAGAGAGAGAGAGAGAGAACACACAGGTACAAAAATGGCAATGAATAAGTACCTATCAATAATAACCTTAAACATAAATGGATTAAATGCTCCAATCAAAAGACCCACCTCATGAGAAAAGACCTACACAGACTGAAAGTGAAGGGCTGGAAACAAATTTTCCAAGCAAGCAGGGGGGAAAAAAGCCAGGGTAGCAATTCTCATATCAGACAAAATAGACTTAAAAAAAAAAAAAAGGGCCATGTCCTGGCTGGTGTAGCTCAGTGGATTGAGTGCGGGCCTGTGAACCACACAATCGCAGTTCAATTCCCAGTCAGGGCACATGCCTGGGGTGCAGGCCAGTTCCCAGCAGGAGACTCACGAGAGGCAACCATACATTGATATTCTCTCCCTCTCTCCTTTTCTTCCCCTCTAAAGATAAATAAATAAAATATATTTTTTAAAAAGGGCCATAAATGGAGACCCAGAAGGTCACTTCATAATACTCAAGGGAAGAATCCACTAAGAAGACATAAACATTGTAAATATATATGCACCCAACATAGGAGCACCCAAAAACATAAAGCAAATCTTAGAGGACTTCAAGAAAGACATTGACAGCAACACAATTATAGTAGGGGATTGTAACACCCCACTGTGAAAAATGAACAGATCTTCCAAACAAAATATCAAAGATATTGTGACATTGAACAATGCCCTAGATGAAAAGGACTTAACTGATATATAGAGAGCCCTTCAGTCCAAAGAAGCTAAATACACATTCTTTTCAAATGCACATGAAACATTTTCAAAGATAGACCACATGATAGGACACAAAACAAGCCTCAAAAAATTCAAGAAAATTGAAATCATACCAAGCATTTTCTCTGACAACAAGCAACTGAAACTAGAAACCAACTCCTAGAGAAAAAACCTAAAATACTCAAAATTATGGAGACTGGATAGCATGCTGTTAAACAATAAATGGGTCAAGAATGAAATTAGGAAAGAAATCAAAAAGTTTCTGGAAACAAAAGAAAATGCACTCAAAACAACCCAAAACTTATGGGACACAGTGAAGGCAGTCCCGAGAGGGAAGTTCATAATGATACAAGCCTACCTAAAAAAGATAGAAACATTTCAAACAAATAGCCTAACCCTACACCTATAAGAACTCGAGGAACAACAACAAAGACAGCCCAGAGCAAGTAGAAGGAAGGAAATAACCAAGAATAGAGCAGAACTAAATGACATAGAGATGAAAAGCATAATTCTAAGGATCAATGAATCCAGGAACTGATTCTTTGAAAAGATAAACAAAACCAACAAGCCTTTAAGCAGGCTCATCAAGAAAAAAAAGAGAGAGGGCCCAAATAAACACAATCAGAAATGAAAGAGGAGAGATTACAACTAACGCCACAGAAATACAAAGGATTGTAAGACATTACTATGAAGAACTATATGCCAAGAAATTTGAAAACCTAGGTGAAATAGACAAATTTCTAGAAAAATATCACCTTCCAAAACTCAAGGAAGAAGAAGCAGAAAGCCTGAACAGACCAATAACAGCAAATGAAATTGAAGCAGTAATAAAAAAAACTCCTGACACACAAAAGCCTTGGACCAGATGGTTTCACAGGGGAATTCTATAAAGCATTTAAGGAAGAGCTAACCCCTATTCTTCACAGACTATTCCAAAAAATCCAAAATGATGGAAGACTCCCAAACTCTTTTTATGAAGCCAGCATCATCCTAATTCCAAAACCAGATAAAGACACAACAAAGAAAG
Source organism: Sturnira hondurensis (assembly GCF_014824575.4). Lineage (NCBI taxonomy): Eukaryota > Metazoa > Chordata > Mammalia > Chiroptera > Phyllostomidae > Sturnira > Sturnira hondurensis. The sequence goes on from NW_028077960.1 coordinate 1,198,840, forward strand.
AAAACTTCAGGCCAACATCGCTGATGAATATAGACACTAAAATCCTCAACAAAATATTGGCAAATCGCATCCAACAATACATTAAAAAGATCACACACCATGACCAAGTGGGATTCATCCCAGGGATGCAAGGATGGTTCAATATTCACAAATCAGTAAATGTAATACATTACATAAACGAAAGCAAAGGCAAAAATCACATGATCATGTCAATAGATGCAGAAAAAGCATTTGATAAGGTCCAGCACCCATTTATGATAAAAACACTCAGCAACGTGGGAATAGAGGGAGCATTCCTCAATATAATAAAGGCCATATATGAGAGACCTACAGCCAACATCATACTCAACAGGCAAAAACTGAAAGCTTTTCCACTAAGGTCAGGAACAAGACAACAAGGTTGTTCACTTTCACCACTTCTATTCAATATAGTATTGGAAGTTTTAGCCACAGCGATCAGACAAGAAAATAAAACAAAAGGCATCCAAATCAGAGAGGAGGAAACAAAACTGTCACTGTTTGCAGATGACATGATAGTGTACATAGAAAATCTTTTAGACTCCACCAAAAAAAACCTGCTCGACCTTATAAATGAATTTGACAAAACAGTGGGATACAAAGTCAGTATTCAGAAATCAAAGGCATTTTTGTACACCAACAATGAAACAGCAGAAGCAGAAATAAAAAAAAATATCCCATTCGACATAGCAAAAATAAAAACAAAATACCTAGGAATAAACCTAACCAAGGAGGTAAAAGACCTCTATGCAGAAGACTACACAACACTGAAGAAAGAAATCAAGGAAGACACAAACAAATGGAAACATATACCGTGTTCATGGACTGGAAGAATTAGCATAATCAAAATGTCCATACTACCCAAAGTAATTTACAGATTCAATGCAATACCTATTAAAGTACCAATGGCATATGTCACAGACATAGAACAAAAACTTCGAAAATTTATATGGAACATAAATGACCCCGAATAGCTGCTGCAATTTTGAGAGAGAAGAGCAAAGTAGGAGGGATCACAATACCTGATACCAAACTGTATTACAAGGCCTCTGTAATCAGAACAGCCTGGTACTGGCATAGAAACAGGCACATGGACCAGTGGAACAGAACAGATAGCCCTGGAACACACCCAAGTCTCTATGG